>NC_047527.1:99400266-100648391 GCF_012275295.1 Melopsittacus undulatus | reverse complement strand
GTGGGTGCGGTATTTTTACTATAAATCTTGTACAAATTCCCACCTTCCAGAGGGACAATCAAGGTTTATCACATTTCTCTGTAACTAAATCTTGGGGATATTGTATTACCATTCATATTCATTGGCCAGAAAATGACATTTATTTTCTGTATCTTGCTCCAAGAAAAGCCCTGATCCTGCTACTGTATACACCTATTCTTAACTGTGCATAGCTGTGCAATCCAACAATTGCAAACTGGTTCATATGTTGTGCTTCTTACTGTACACGGAACACAGTCATACTCTTTCCATTTTTAAAATGACTAGTGTTTTTCATGACTATCAAAGACAAGATGTGTTGCAGAGTATCATGTGCTAGATACACACGCAGAATTTCTGAGACCAAATAACTGTCTCAGGACAGTTCCTGTTGTTCAGGAAGCCAGAACAGCTGAACAAACCCTTTAGATTTCTCCCACACAAGATATTGAAATGGGAAAACCAGCAACAATACACATTTCTGAAGAAATAATGTCACATGACATACAATTCACATGCCCTTACTCATTTATTGATGTTTTATTATCATCTCAATGTTGTGCCATGACCTTTCACGTAATTTTTAGCTGATAATGGGCCTTATAATATACCAGGCACATGCATCACCTCTACTCTGGGCTGCCCTTGGCAGCAAAGGCAGCTGAGTATTTCAGAGGGTGGATCAACAATAGCTTTCTGCCCTGTATATTTCATCTCACCCAAATTTAGATGTCTATATTTTAGGTGTCAACAGCTGAGCAAATAAACTTATTCAGCTTTCCTAGTTATTGGAGAGACATAGATATTCTAAAATGTGAGTCATTCGACCTATTCTATATATCTGCTTTAGGATAAGAGGGTCTTCATTTTGTATTCTATTAAGTATATTAAGTAGACCCTCAGGAAAGAGAAATCGATATTACAATAATGAGCTCCGGTGAAGTTCAGCTGGGCAGGAGATGCCTCCTACTCATAATTTTTCCTCCAAGACAGAATTCAGTTCTCTCTTCTCACTTTACACTTCTTTGTGCTGAAGCAAAATAAAAAAGGAAAGGTATGGGAATGATGACAGTACCTAAAGGCAGCATGCTGCTTTTAAATAACCACATACATAATATTAATGTATAGAGTAACACATAATCTTCTTGGCAGAACAGAGATGAATGGATCATTAAAACATCATTAAATGCAACTGCTTGTAGCAGAAAGAAGATCAATGGCTGATATGCTGTAACACAGATTCTCTTTCTCCCTCTTGGAATGTGCATACAACTCTAGTAAATCTAGACAAACAAAGATATGTGATTCTTTTTTTTTGTTGTTTTTATTCTTTTCTTGGTCTTGTTTTGATTATTGCTTCCAATCAGAGCTATTGGAATTGTACTGTCTGTCTTTAACTGTTTGCAACTGAAATTGCTTTCTAAGGCTTAAAGTTTAGAAAAATGTGGTTTATTCAATTTTGTTTACTCACCTAAAAAGAATGCTGAGCCTGGAAAAACAGACTTGCAAGAGGACAATAATGATAATAGTACATCCTTATGAACTCATGTTATCATGATGTTTACTAGACAGTGTGGAGGGAAATGATTTGTACAAGCTACTGGAGAGGATCCAGCAGAAGGTCACGAGAATGATCTGGTGTCTGAAGCATCTCTATTATGAGGAGAGACTGTGGGAGCTGAACCTGTTTAGGCTAGAGAAGACTGAGAGGGGATCTCATTAATGCATATAAACATCTCAAAGGCAGGTTCCGGGAGGGTGGTACCAGACTCTTTTCACTGGGGCCCCGATGAAAGGACGAGGAGCAATGGCCATAATCAAAACACAGGAAGTTTCATCTCAATATGAGGAAGAACTTCTTTACATCGAGGGTAGCAGAGCACCGGAACAGGCTACCCAGGGAGGTTATGAAGTCTTTCTCTTTAGAGACATTCAAAAGCCACCTGGACGTGTTCCTGTGTAACCTGTGTAACCAGCTCTGGGCGGCCTTGACTTGGCATAAGGGTTGGACATGGAAAACCTGAAGCACTCAACCACTCCTAAGAACATTTTGACCATTGTTTAGTCTAAGTAAGGGACAAGAGTCCATATTTTCTTCATATAAGTTACATTAAAGTAATAGTTGCTGTTTTCAGTTAGACCACCTAGGCATCATAAAACCGTCTTTTTAAAACATACACTGGAAGATAATTTGTCTTCAAAGATGGTATGAATTGCAGTGTCTAAGAGAAACAGTTCTTTCTGTAAGGATTGTGCTTTTAAACTACAACAAAAAATCACCTCTGGTTTATAAATAGAGATACCACTCACCATACTCCTATTCATCAAATCTTTCGTGCTTATGTCTTGTTTATGTCACACAACCATGCATGGAATAGTTTTGATCCACTTGGATTTTAGGGATAAGGACATAGTTCATATCCTTCTGACTCATCAGCAAGAGCATTGCCTGTGTACAAGGATCTTTTTTAAAATACATGGGAGCTTCAGTAAGGCAAGGAATGTGAAAAAAGCACCAAAGTATCTCTGTTTATTGGTAATTCTTTGCATGAAGGAAAGAATAAGCAAAAAGCACCTGGCAGTACAGCAGTTAAAAAAAATAGGCAACAACTACTAACTTGTAGGAAAGACTGGAATTGAGATCAGCTTATGAAAGTGGTGGAGTGGTTTGTTTTGGGGTGGTTTCTTTTGGCTTTTTTTTCAAGTAACATTTAAGAGTCCAGATCTTGCAACCTCATAGGCTGTTACCACTCAATAAGCATGTAAATGACAAATCTTCTGATGACCTCAAGATCAGTTGAACCAAGGACTTTTAACAGATGCATTCCTGTAGCAGAACACTTGATAGTGCATTTAAGTATGATTTTACTAATGAAGGACATTTATTAGTCCTGAAACTTACCGTTACAGGGCTTTAGACTGAATATGTTATGTAGGCATTAATTCTCAGAGCAATACTACTTTGTCATTCTCCTCTGGTTATTGAAAACCTATGGCCAGATTCTCAACTAATTTTAAATGATGGTGGTCAATGTGCAGAAGTGGTGGTTCTAAGGGTATATGGGAGCTTCCTTTTTTCCCTTTTTTTTTTCGTTTATTGTGACAATGCTGCAGGCCTGTCCTGTTTAGGCTCTCTCATTCTGGTACTTAAGACCTATAAATGTTCTAAATGTTCTCTGTTTTAAGATAATTCGACCTTGCATTTAAATCAAGGGGCAAGACAAACTGAACCAGTTTCTTTAGTTATAAACAGACCTGCAGTTTGCAAACAACCACCCTGACAGCAGTGTTTGCTATGACCATGACCCTGCTGTTTCCTCAAGCCTGCCAGTGGAGCTCTGCATGGTACTGAGCAAGAATCACAAAAGCAAAATACTGGTCTTTTCTGAATCATTTCTTCTTGATTAAACAGGTTAAGGAGCACTTAGAGAACTAGACCTCCAAATAGATCTGAGGGTTACAAAGCCTTCAGAAAATGAGGTGCCTAACCACACATCCACTGCTGATAGATCATATAGATCCTAGCTCAGCTGTGCAACATCAGAAGAAGAAAAAAGAAAGAGCATCAATCCTTGACATCTCTATTACTACAGTATTTATAAGAACATCTAGTATCACACTATTTTGTGTATAATGTATTGAGTAGTATTCCTAGAGTACTGTATTTCATTCCTCTGCTTCCTTCCAAGCCTTTAGTTAAAGTACATGTTTTGTTATGTTTTCCAGTTTCTCAATCCTTTCATCCAGAAATGTCTCCTGAAAACTTGCTCCAATTACTTTTGTTTTGAAGAAAAATACCAAACAGGGACTATTGCAGTTCCCTAAGATTTTGTGTCTCATGGCTTGTAATTATTTTTTAGTACACAGTTCTTCCTTACTCATTAATTACAATCACTGCAATTGCTGGTATAAATGTACATGACACAGCTTTTATAGGCAACACATTATTTTTGCCTTCATGAAGACTCTAGGAGCAAGGGGTGGGAATTTCCCTACACAGACACTGGATAATTAAATTGATAATTAAACAGGTAGAAGATGCTATAGAAGTATTTAGAATCCTTCTACTGTTTTCTGTGGTTTAGGACCACAATGTTCCTAGTGTGTTGCATCTACATTTTCTTAAAAGACCGCTTACTTTTGCCTCTGTACTCTGCAACTTCTGATTAAGTACAGCATGGGATATTTACCAGAATTAGTCTTCTTAACCATCCAACTCATCCTTATTACCCCATCCAGTTTTAGTTAGCCTACATCAATCTTTTGTTCTCCCAGACCTAGGAATCTGCATCTGCATGCCATTTCTGTAAGCATGACTTTGATTCTCTAATGTCCTCTTTAGCTTCAGCTGTTTTCTATAATCTGGAAACATATTTGGCAGTGTAGAGAAGAATGAGCACTTCCAGGCACATCCAGCAACATGTTCAATTTGCAGGCTGACCTAACACCTCATTCCTGGTAAAGAGATGTGATATCTGGCCAATAGGGAAAGCAAAACAACAGTACAGACTGAACTCCTATCTGGTCCCAGTGTGTTAGCCCCAATAGGCAAAGGATTTTTCAGATCTGATGAAGATTCTAAGAGAGATTTTAGGGCTTTTTCTGCTACTAAGGATTGTCTCTGTCACGTTGATGGGTTACAGATATTCTTTTCTGTCTCATTTGTGTTATGGTTAGAAAAGGACAAGATTTATTTTGGCAGAGAATAAAGACTGAAAAATGTAGTTGGGAGAAATGGGATGAGGCTCAGACAGTTTCCCTAATTGTCAAAAAAAGTGAAGGAAACATGAAACATTTGTTAGAAGTCACTTATTTTATTTTGCCATTCTGAGAGCAAAACCATTCTCCTTGGTTTTAAAGACATTATTTGTTCAGAAACAAATATTTTTTTTAAAAAAAGAGTTAATATTTTAATATTTTTTATTTTTTACATTCCATTTTTAACATTCCATTTTAAGCTGAGTGTTTCATTTTGGATGAACTCCAGCTGCAGTTTCATGGCCTTATTTATGTTTTGCTTGTTTCACAACAAAGCATGAAATAAGACTGTTTCTTCTCTTCTCTGCAGACAAGACAGATTAAGGGCTGGAGAGAAAATACTGCAACAATTTTGAAGAGATTTAGGAGCTAGAGCAATGAACTAAACAAACTGAGATATGCTGGACTATATATAACATCTACAGTGTGTTTATTGAAATAGTCACCCTGTTCTCTCTTTACAGTCAACAGAGGTCAAATGACTATAAATAATGCTTTATAGAGAGTAGTGCATCTCTTTACCAGTCAGACCTCTAACATAGGATGATCAGATTATCATCTTCTATTTTTCTTCAGTAACTACAAAGGGATGAGAGAAAACTGCCTTGTCGGTAGAAGGGTATATTACCAAAGTTTGAAGGCAAGAGGTTGCTTCCACGCTTCCCTTAACCTGCCAAACCTGCAGTGAGCAATGTGATGAGACATTACCACCTGATGAGGAATACCAAATTGAATCCCAATCAGCAGGATTAGGGTAGTTACTTTTTGGAAGAATACAGAAATAAGGGTATAAATAAAATATAAGCTAATAAACACTCCACGATGTCAGGACTCAGCAAGAGGGAGGATAACTAGACACTGGAAACTTAAAAGCAGTGCTGAGAAACTAATTCTGTCTTTTCTGTGTTTTGCTATCTGATTTCCTCTACTGCATCAGATGTATCTTGCATAATATAGGCAAAACTATGGGAATCTGGCTCCATGATGCAGAAATTATTCATTCAGAAAAAGAAAAATCTCCATAATTAATAGGGAAATAAATAAATTTTGCAATAAATCTTCCATCTGTGAAAGATTGTGTAATGGTCAACTGAAATGTTTTTATAAGATGTGTTATGGTTCATTGTGAGTTTAAAGACAAAACATTTATTCCCTGTGATATAAATGTATTTTCAGGAACTGTTTACATGCTGAATTTTATGGGCTAAATATGTTAGAATGACTCACTCTGAAGGTACTAGTTTGGGCAGACAGTAACTTTTAGAAACATTTAGTATTTCTTAGTCTCTATTGAAAAAAGTTGGCCCTTAAATGACTCAGATGTGAAAATGGACTCTAATAATAACTGATGTAAATTATAACAAGTAAATATGAATTACATTTCTTTCTGAGTGTTGTGTACGTTATTGTAGACATACGTATTTATGTTAAGGTTTTAAAATGTAATAATTTATTTTTTAGACTGACAATACATTTCTCTGCTAATGTGTTTTTCACATGAGAAAATGTTTAAAAGCAAAGGAGCTAGTGTATAATGATTTTCAAGTTACTTCATCATATCTAGATATATTGCTGCCACCAGGACTGGTATTTCAAAGCTGTCTGGACCAACCATGAATTCATCTTGCATTCAAAATCAACCGAGATGATGTCACCCTCACTTTTAAGTGTCTGAAAACTGCGTTTCTACTTAATGTTAAATGTGGCCATTGTTATTATTATTATTATTATTATTATATATCCCTCTATTTAATTAATAATTTATTTTATTTTAATTTTTAGACCCTAATCTGTGTATACTTATTTTAAAGGTAATAATGTTCCACAAGAAATTCCCTGGATTTCCAATGAAGACTTAATAAAGTTCAGCTTGCACATACACATTCACAGCAACAACACCTATGGGTCTGAGTGCCATGTGGGTCAGCAAATCTTCATCTGATTCCATTCAAGAAAATGTTTGCATTAATTTTAATATTTTCATAGAATGCTGCATTTTCCTAGAAGAATGTTATACATTCAAATTCTTTTTTATTATTTTTGACATGAGAATTAAAATGCCTTCCAGAGAATTAACCTACATTTAGTTGTAATGCTAAAATGTCAGTTTGATTTCTGTGTGTGAAGAGGTGAGTTTTGGGCAGTCTGTGCCTCTTGCAAAAAATACAGGTTTCCAGAGATAATCCTGGATAATTGCCAATCTCAGGCCTTCAAAATGCTCTTGGACGTGTTCAAAATGCCACCCTTTCTCTGAGACCCAACTGCCCATGTGCTGTGGATAGCTGGCTACAGACAAACCATCCTTCTTCTTAGTCCCAGTGTCATTGTGTCTAGATATATCCTGATCTTGACAGCAGCCAAACAAAACTCTGGACATTAAGCATTGCAGAAAATCACCCTTTGGTCATCTTTTCATCATCCTTTTACAGCCAATATGCATCTAGCCCACATGGTTAATCTTACTAACAAGTAAAGACTAGCACTGATGTACACCCTTTTCAAAAAGGGCTACTTTGACTTAATTCTTACAATTTCTGAACAAAATCTAGGGGTGATTGCATTATTATTTATCTTAGTACTGTCATCTATGTAAAATACAGTATGCAATAGAATATAGACACCTTACAGAGTGATGCTCTGAAGAACAGCTGAGTTTTGAATCTTTTATGTTAGCAACTTCCTGTTGTAGTCACTGAATACTGTAGATAATAAACAATGGAAAATGGAAGCTCAACAATGCAAACAGAATATTTAATATATTAGAGAGCAGAATAACCTATTCCAAAGAATTCCATTCAATTCTTTTGTGGTTTGGCAGGGTTTTTTTAATTTTATTTTATTTTATACTCCAAACACTCGTTTTCAGCCACTGAGAATGACTACATTTATAATTAAAGCAAAAACTACTACATCACGTGACAATTTTTTTTTTTATCCTAAGCATTTAAAATGATTTTGCTGAATGTCACTCTTGATATTTTAAAGTTGTTCCATCATACGCTGTTTCAAACGGAAGGAACAGAAAATAATGATGCCAACAAATTTTGTTAGGCAGAAAACTCCGATGGAAGCTATCCAGCAATAGGTACATGAATTAGATCAGTCTTATCAAATTATTTTACTTGAGAGCATTTGGTATTCGATGATCAGAGCCAAGCAACTTGCCAACAGAATTGCCATTAACACTTAGGTGTCATCCTAACAACAAGCAAACCCATCTTCAGCTAGTTCAGCATCTCACTTGCAATAATGTTTCCAAGAAGAGGAAGGCATTTGATATGACAACTGGATTGCTAAAGATATGTTAAATGTGGATTGCTATTTCCACAATGCAAGTCCTTTATCAAATAACAGTTGCATACCTCTGGTTCTGAAGTAATTTACCTGATCTTCTTTCTATTCATGGCAAATAAAAATAAGCTGAAGTGTTTTATCACTGTATGTGATTATCTGTAGATAAGAGGGATATTAGACAAAAAGAACTACCTGCATGACTGACTATACTTCTTTGAGAATTAAATATATATATATTTATATATAGTCTGAACAGAAGAATTTAGCAGTTTGTGAGGTTGAGATATCGAGCCTTGGAATTCTCCAAATATCATAAATTATCCTTACAAACACCCATCAGGAATTTTGCTGTCAGACCCAAAGACGTGTCCTCTCACTTACATATCTAAAAGTTAAGAAATTATTCAGATCTGCTTGACTAAATTCCCTGTATAATAGAGTGTTACAAACATTTTCAGACAAAAATTTAACTTTCCTGACATGGAATGCAGAGCAGCCAAAAATTATCTTCTAGAGATGCCTCACTCTCATGACTACAGAGAACCCAGGCAAATAATTTGCACTAAAAACCCAGCTTTTATATGACATTTTTGGTTTGGGCTAATACATCCATACAAAGCTCATTGTAAATAAAGTCAGAGCATTTCAACTGCTCTGCAACATTTTCTGACCTCCTAACATTCTGTGTTGTCATTCAGTATCCACAGTTTATATGATGACTGTTGAAAAATTCAAAGTTTATAAAATACTGTAAGAATGATTACTGGCTAGTATGGCTATTATTTTCCTTGGAAGCTTATCCTGATAGACAAACACATACAGAATTAAAATTATAAATGAGATAATAGTAAGACTGTTTAGTCACTTAATTGAATTACTAAGTGGTAGATTTTGTTTCTCTTGGAGACTTACTCCTTTATTTGACATTTTACAACTGTAGAAAATATGTTGTAACTACACTCATATCAGCTGGCCAAATAGAAACAAATTTGTGGAATTTCCCTTTCTACGCTATTCTATCCAAATAACTAGACAAGGCATTTCAGTGTCTTTATCTAATTTCAAGTGGTGACTCCATAAACAACTTATGGATGAAGAAAGCACACTCCTGTGTCTAGTCAAAGGCTATAGAAGAGCTGTCTAACAAATAGAATCAATCTGTCATAAACAAAACCCAAACAAATAAATTCTTTTTTTTTTTTTTTTTTTTTTTTTGCATGAGTGTTGCTTAGATTTATCATTAGACAGGTCAGGTAAGGGATTTTCCAGACTTTATCCTAGGTAGTGTTGGTTTCTTTTGTCAGGAATCAAGAACCAGTGGAAGTGAGAACATTGAGATCTGCCCTTGTATAACCAAAAAATTAAAGAGTCTGTTCATCAAATCAGGCTTTTGGGCTGCAAGTGCACAATCCACAATTGAATATAGGAAGTAGCTGGAGTTCAAGTCCCACATTATGACATCTTTTTGTAGGCTCCACATATGAACTGTCTAATGAATCAATGGAGATTTATGGTTTAAGTACTTTGCTTAAACAAGGGTATCAATAGAGACAAGGCTGTTAAAGAGATCTGCAAGGCAAGGTCAGATATTTGAAAGACCTTTGTTCCTTGAATGCTAAAGCTGAGGACACCTACCTTTAGGACATTTCAGATTACATTAGACACCTTTGTGTCAGCAGCCAAAGCAGGATGTTTGCTGTTTGTCAGAAGGTAAACTAGGTGCTTAAACAGTCAGCCAACAAACACCTTCATCTAGACACTGAACTCCAGGCAACTTATTCTACAGGCAAAATACCTTTCTGACCATTTTGTCACACATTTTGTCCTATGGCAAGGAAAATATATGCCAAGAGCCTGAGCATAAAGAACTGATTTCAGTATCTTTCATTTTGATATCTCCTACCCCTTCCAAAAGCTATACTGATCTCCTACAAAGTAAAATAAAAGTTTTAGCAAGCAGTAGTCACTTTGTGGAATGGTGGACACCTGTGAGACTGGCAGAGCAGGTATTCCCATCCCAGCATAGACAACTGCATAAATATGCTCACAGCACAGAGATACAAAATCATTTGTGCTGCTAATAAACTGAGACCTCATTCTCAAGTGTCATTACATTACTTGTCAGGAGAGGTTTCTTGGAACCTGGGTTGGGCCATCAGTCATTTTGACTGACATGCCTTTATGCATATTCAGCAGTCAAGGTGGAGACTGAAAAAAATAATTTTCCAACATGTTTCCACTCAGTCAGTAGAGAAAAGTAACCTTAGGCTAAAGAGTGAGACCTTGACCCTGAGTGACACTATAAAGGCATTGATCGCAATTTCCAGCCCTTCCCTTCCCACATGCGCTAAAGTCGATAGAATTGATTCTTGTGCCTGAGATCTCTGTGTCCACATTAAAGATTTTGAAGTCATGGTTATTGTGCTGCTTGCTGTCACAGAGCTGATGTGTGATATCTGAGACAGACATCTTTTGGAACATTTTTGGGTTCTCTGACATAAGCTCATATACCTCCTTGGACAGATACTGAGAAAGTAGATTATTTTTTTACCCAGAATTCTTAGATTTACCATCTTAGCCTAGCATTTTCTTATTTCTTATTTCTTAACATGCACACCTTACATGCTACTCAGAATTGACAATGCTATAAAGATTCCTTAGACAGTTTTTATTTTATTCTTTGAGGCTATATATTATCTTTGAACCTTGTATTGGGTTGTTTGGTCTCCAAGACAGGGATTGCTATCAAAATTTGTGCATTTAGATAGACACTCAAGTGTTAGTATCTCTTAGGACATAATTGCTTTTGTTTTATTATTTTCAGTTACGAAAGCTCTAAAAAGATACTTCCAAATTGTGACATCAGGCTGGCTACAGAAATGGGGCAAAACTTTATCTAAAATACTAATTAATATTTTAACAAGACCCTAACTCTGCTGACACATAAGTTATGTATCTCCTGACAATTCAAGGTCCAGTGTCAGGTAAAAAGCACCAAAGAAGATAAAATAGCTCAATATCAGTACCACAGCCTGTTCCTTTATTGCCCTGCCCCATCCCATGTGCAACACAATGAGTGAGACCACTGGAATGTTTTTGTCCACATCATTAAACATCATTCCTGTATGTTTAATGATGTGGACAGAAGGAGAAAATATTACGGCTTTGAGCAATCTCTTGTCCAGCCAATGCTTTGACCTGTTAGGTCCCAGACAAAGCATGGGCCATGCTGGGGAGAAAGCATGCAACTATTTCTAACAGGCTTTTGTGGAGGAGGAAAGGCAAAAGGGTTGGAAACACACTGATGCCACCATTCCTGTGTTAATTCATCTTAGGGCACAGAGGAATACTTGCGTCAGGATCTGGAGCACACTACTCCCATCCTAAGAGAAGTACTTGTTGTGCTTAAGTCTCTTATTCAAAAGTGTACTAACCATCCAGTAACACCTGGTTGCCCCTAGTACCCACATATTTAATTATGGAAAGATAAAAGATATCATATGACATTCATATGGTTTTATTCAAGCCAAAATTTAGTTCACCTCACCTACATAATAGTTGGCTTTTTTTCATATGGTCAACTATTTAGGCTAACTATATTCTCACTGTTAAAATATTAGTATTTTCTAGAAGGGAACCGTTACAACATAGACTGGTGCTGGAAATGCACAGGTTGTCTTTCGTGGCTGACACTAAAGTCTGGACAGTTCAAGTTAGATGTGGGGAATTTCACCTTTATGACTTCATCCTTTTCCGTTGCAGCCAAAGGGCAATTTGTTGTGACAGTGCAACTTCTGTTTTTTTAAGGGACATAGCTCTTTTTGTGCTATGTTTCTACTAATGCTTTTGGTGTTTGTTCTATTTCCCTTTCTAGGTTTTTAATTGCATTTGCTTGCTTGTTTCCTTTCTGCAGGTAAAATAGTAGGTGTCTTCCTGACATGTAAAACAATTGCTGAAGAAGTAGAAGAAAATGACAGCTGCAAAACCTTAGGTCTCAGTCATGCAGTCCATGCAGCCCTCCTGTTACTCCTCAAACAAAAGAAGATAACAATTCAGAAAAGGGACAACAGAGTACCTGCTGGCAGTCTTCTCTAGCTAGGATGCAAGACAACAGTTTCAAAAGCTAAGTGACAAAAAAAGAAGTCTTTTTAAAAGAATATTTTTATTAACACTGTTATAAACATTGTTTTTTTATCAACTTGGAACCCACAGGGCTCAATCCAACAGTCACTTTCAACATAAGCCCAACAATGCAGACAAAAGGTGTTGCAACAGTGGTTTCTTTTTCTTTTATTTTTTTCCTTTTTAATTCAAAGAAACAGCTGTACATGTGTGAGTCTCTGCATGTGTGAGAGACTTTTCCCTTGTCTTATAGCCTTATCTTTTCCAGCAGTTAGAACAACTTACAGAACTGTGCTATTTTTAGTTCAGTACTTGGAAACATTTAATGATCTTGAGGATTAACACTTAGTGGAGCGGAAGAGGCTAATTGCTTTGTTTTGCTTTTCATTTGTATTATTATCATAGATGGGGCTGGTCACAGTCTTTATGATTGTGGCTGCTTAATACCTTTATTTATATATCTACAGATTTCATAGTTCATAGCTTTGTAAGACTAACCACTGGGGGCAGAAATGGTCCAGTCCAGGTTTCTGCCTCACAATGATTTCTTTATTTTAACATGAATATTTTAAAAATTAAAATCCATCCCTAGAACAACAATAAGAAAAAATGAGTTGCTTTGTTCATGATAAAAAAAAAATAAATTAGTCTTTCACCTTAGTTCTCTTGCCCTGCTTCTGCAAAGGCTGATATTGAAAGCTGGAGATCATGTAAGGGCAAGAAAGACTGACTTTTCTAGCAGACACGGCTTTTTGTCTCTTTTCTGAATAATATCCCAGTTTGAATAACATAAAAAGCTCTGAAATATCACCATCTGCACACAGACAGTAGAAATCATTCAACAATCTGGATCTAAGGACCCTAAATTCAGGAGGACAGCTCAATGCTCACCCAAAATGATTTAGCATCCAAGGCATTCCAGACACCAAAGGATGAGGCAGCTCTTCTCCAGCTCCATCTGTCTCAAGTTTTTCTACCTTCTATGTCTTAGCCTATGACATAAAGCTTAGACCTCAGCAAGAGGCCAACCTCAGCATGCAGGATACAAATGAACACCCAAGGAGCAGACTTCAGGGACAGTGGTAGGTGAGTGCATGTCTCAGCCCTGTTGAAAATAAAAGGTCTGAAGAGAACAGCAAGGAGTGAACTTAAGTCTACATTCTTGTGATTATGAGCAACTGCAAAGAGAGAGTTATGGGGCTGTAATTCCTGCCATTTTTCATTATTTAGCCATCATTTAAAAAATTCATAAGTAATCCTTTTAGAAAATGGTCCCCCCGTCTCCTCAGTGCAGGAAACACTTCCTTCCTCGGAACACCACTTTCCAAGGGGCACCAAGAAAAGCTCTGGAAAAAGAGACTGAAGCTCACAAAGAACACAAGAGGAGGTCATGCTTGCCCTTGATTTATGGCAGAAGTCTGGACTCCCTGAATTGGATCTGGAAAAATTCTTTATGACATTGATTTAGGGAAAAAGTCCCAAACCAGAAACCCTCAGATTCTGTGATCTGTCTTCTGGATGGCCCTATAATGCCTTTTCAATTAACGAGATGTCCCTATCAGTTGGTTGCCCAAAGTTGGACAATATGAACAACCTCCAGAGCTTCAGCTTCACTTCACTTTCTGGGCATTTTTGAGCAGCACATTGTCAATATCCTTTTCCAGCACAGGTGCGTTTCTTTTTCACTGTCACTTCTTGACCTGATCTGAGTTAGCTTACAAAAGCTGAAAACTGTCTCCTTTTGTATGTCTCCTTAAAGTGAGAATGTCTTGGAAGTAAACCATGTTTTTCTCTCAGTTTTAGGCAGGGGTCCATCCATTGACACTGAACTATCAGTAACCTAGCAGTTACCTAAGATGGCAGAGCTCACGTGCTGCAACTCAAGAGTATTTTACTGCAGCTAGCTTAAAGAGGAGATCATCAGAGTTTTCATGTAGTTTGCTGCCAGAAAAAAATACTTGCACAGAAGTTTGGACTTTTCTGAAAAGCTTTCTTTTTCACAGCTAATCTTATTATATCTCTAGCTGACAGTTTATAGAAGTATTATTGTATATGTTATTAGAAACAAATCATTAGAAGCATCAGCCTTCCTACTTCTCATCGTTCTTTTAAGAAGACCTGCTTATTCTAATATAATTATGTATTTGTATGACAAGTCACATTTTAATATTGTTGGATATGAAATTCAAAAGAACAAAGTGCCAAAAAAAAACCTCAGGAAAAATAAATCAGCACAAGATTAAGTTTTTATACATGTTCTTCTTTAGAAAAAAAAAAAAAAATAGGATGGTCTTGTGGACAATTTGTGACATTGAGTTAAATAATTAAAAGACATGTATATGGTCTTCTAATACAAAAAAAAATTATATTCGTTTCAGCACTTTTCATACTCCTAAATGTCAGTGTTTAAGCATAAGGTTTTTTTCCTGGTCTGTCTAGTCAACAGAGACAGAGGCTTCTCCAGGTGAGCCAGAGTTAGATTAGGTATCCCTTCTCATTGATTTCTGAGAAAGCTTCACTTCTGCTGCACAAACCAGCAGCTTAGTCATCTGACTTGGGCTGCAAAGATAGCTGGGATGAATATTCCCAGCTGTCACTCCACAGGAGGACTAGATCGTTGCTCAGGAAAAAATCAAAAGATCATGAAGCTCTGAGAGCATGAAAGGGGATGGAATATGAGTTGCAAATTCATGGTCACTGGATAGGATTCTAGTATGCAAACTGGAGACATTTAAAAATATTATGTTTAATGTAAGCTGGATATCTAGGTGCACCTTATAGTCAGCATAGACATCTCCAAAGGAGTCACCTCCCCTATCATAGACACTTATATTAGAATGGGGTAAATAGTATTTGTTTTATCAGCTCCAGAAAAGATCAAGGATCAATATGTAGGCTTGAGGAGTGATCCCAAAATGCCAATGCCACTGATGTACTAGAAAGGCTTTGGTACAAATTTGATTCTTGTTTCCTCTCCTGCTTTCATGCACTACCCACACATAGCTCAGAGCCAATAGACAGTAGGAACAAGGTGGGCAGATATGGGGGGAAGCTATGGGGGTGCAAACTGGACCATTCCAACTCCCCACAGATATGCAAAAAGGGCACAGGTTCATTTTCTCTGCTTATGTAGAAAAGCTGTTATGAGTAAGGCAATAAAAGAACAATAAAAGTCTAAATTTATGTAAGACCCAGGACTAATCATTAACCCATTTTGCAATTCTTGTCTGTTTCCCTATACTGATTGTGGCTTGACAGCAACATGAAGAAGTAATAAATTATAGCAAAATTACTTAATAATTGTCAATAATTAATCAAACTAACAAATACTTAATTCCTATTGGCCTCATTTCTCCTCTTTAAACAAGAAATAGAAGAGTTTCTTTCTCAGTATATTTAGTTCCTAATTCTTGTGAATGGTCAGTTCCTCAGGGAATGGGCACGTGTCATCTGGCACAACAGGAACCTGGTGGTGAATTCAGTTTCTTAATTACTGCTGCAGTATACATAATAAAGTAATAATGGTGTTTGTAGAGGTGATGGACTCTGCAAAACTGGATTATATATTTTACAGATGAGGGAGATTTATTCCATTTGCCTCGTTGATATTTTAAGCTTTGTACCAAGATCTGATTTATGATATAGTAGAACATAGAGAAGTCTTTACCAACATACATGTTTAAGAAGATCCCTGGAAGGAAATTTGTAGCTTAAATACACTCTGGTTGTGCAATTGCCCCAATATCCCAGAAAGCAGTGTTATCTGGTTACACCTCTTCTAGTATACTATGGCTACATAATATATCTGTCTTACTAAACCAAGCAGGACTATGATCTGTTTTCTGGTGTTTAAGCCAAACATCATACAGAAAACCTTGTCTTTATAACTGAACTCTTTCAACAATTAAAACAACAATAACAAATGCAATTTGCCTATTGGGAATGATCCCTGTAGTTCTGTAACTTCTGAACCACATCCAGGAGTTGGTTTGGGGACTGCTGCTAGAGGCTGCTGATCCAGAAAGGCTGTTGCTCACACTGGGGACAATTTTAAAGGTCTACAAATACACCAATAGAGTTACAGTTCCTTGCAACATTCGTTGCCTTTGTTTAATTCACTTGTATAGACATAATTCCACGAGAAGACATGTCTTGCAATAGAGTAAGCAAAACTGTGTTACTCTATATATGTGATAAGTATTACAGGTTACAGGTGTTTTGATCCATTAGTATGTAATTGATAGATCTTCCTTTTTATCAGAAAAAGCAAAAAAAAAAATAATGGCAAGTGTTTTGCAATCATACGGCAGTTTACATACACAAGTGTTAAGCCATAGCAATGAAGGCCTGATGAAGAAATTAATTCTTAGTGGCACCAGACTGATGCTAGATTTTCTGCCAAGCAAAGGCAAAACTGCAAAATTTGCATTTCACAAAGTTTGAAAGAACATGAACTTAGAGGCAAAAATTGAAAGGAAAGAGTAATATGGAAGGTTCCTGTACTGCTTACCATATTTCAAATAGGCTCAGACTTCTCTTTAAAAATACAGAATACTTCAGCCCTAAGTGAGTGAATGAAGTCTGCTCTAGTTCAGAATGGGGAATTGTGATGACCTTTTCTTGCCTTAACATCAACAAATCCTCTAAATAAATGCAGATTTCCATGCAGAGCTTTAGCAGCTCTCCGTTTCTTTCTGGATACATAATGGTTGGTTATAGGTCTAGCCATTGAATGGTTATTCCGAACAATGGATTTCCTATGGTGATTTTTAAAATAATAAAATTTAAATGTACAGTACTATGACACTTTACACTTCTCAAAGGAGATTTAACAAGTCATGGTGAAAAGAAATTGCTGAGTTTCCTTCTTTTTTTTTTTTCCCCTTCTTACAGTCACTCTATTTTTCCACTGACTACCAATTTCTCAACTATACTGGGTTGAAAGTAAATGCTCTTGTCTAGTTTTTAAAGCTATGCCATCCTGAATGTTTATCCTTGGTCCTGCATAAAAGTCTACAGGGAAAGGCAAGGCTCAAGGGAGTAGAGCTGTGTCTGAACACCAAGGGTGGGATTCATCTCACGTAACTGTATGCATGTAAACTTAAGATAGCTACAGATTTTGTTTTCATGGTCCTGTCACTTCATAGATTCAACACATTTTGCCATGTCATCCAGTTTCTAAGAGGGCATCGTTGGTAACCCCTTACACATATAGATTTCAGATGCCTAAATTAAAACAAATAAATCCCACCTACAGTGAACTAGAAACCTCAGAGACTGGGTTTGAAGAGTGCATTTTATAACTGCTGAACTAAATGACAATGAGGAAAGAACTGGTTTCTGACTGCCTCTAAATAAAGCCCTTTTTCACTTTGATCAGGCTTTAACCATTATTTTTAATGTTTCCATTTTCCAAATGATTTCAAGCCTTTTTGTGGCTTCTGTTCTTATTCAAAACAATCATGACTGTGCTGCTTGAGGAAAGGTGTCTGAATTTCTTTTTTTTTTTTTTTCTGAAAAGCCTAAGTTCAAACCAGTAAATTTAGCTCACAATACTTCTCCGCTTTTGCCTTTTTTCCTATACTTTATATGTTTACCATTTAAACACAAGCTCCTCTAGACAAGCACATCAGGCTTCTTTGAAGACCATACACTATCCAGGTAGAAGAAGAACATATATCCACCTTGAATCTTTATTTTTCCTTCTTACTAAATTATTTTTTCTTCCTACTGAGGACTAAGTGACCAGGAAAATCTAGAACAGTCTAGAAGTTGTGAAAGTAGCAGAGGGTGAAACTATCCAGTACTTCTTTCCTTATTTATTTAATTTACACAAAACTCTAATACTAGGAGAGATGGGAAAGAAAGTTAAGAGAGTCAGGAGAAATATAGGAGCTTTTTTTTTGAGTTAAAAATCCCTGATTTCAGATAACTTGCAACTGGATGTTGACCCAAGACAGAGAAGCTGTACCATTTTTCACTGAATTTTGCTTGGAGGCTAAGGAGATTATTCAAACCCAAATGCTCAGAGGTATATTACAGACAAAAAAATGAACTTCCGTAGCAAACCCAAATACTCTGCATTTCATGCAGAACTGGTTATTCTCAGATTTGAGAATCACTGTAGCCTAGAAGCATACAGCCAAGAGATATTAATATAATAAAAGCACCAGATGTGTCATTGCTAAAATATTTTATTGTACATAAATTAGCAAGTGGGGGAGAACAAAGGCAGGCATGATATGCTGTCTCCAGTATAAATGTGAAACTGTCCCCCAAAGGGAGAACCTAATAGGCACAATTAGGATCTAATTGAGCCTTTTTATGAATTTTAAATAAATAATCTTTTGCCACTTGCCTGCAGAAGACTCATGGACCATAAACAGCTGATGCTGTCATTGCAATGTGCTGAGAGGCATCTGCTTTCTTCTCTGGGTGGCATTTTTATTGCATTTTACATGCTATTAAGCATACAAAAGGCTGTGTAGTTTGAATGATTATGAAATGATATTTTAAAGTTAACACATTTATTTTTAAAATAGAAGTGAGATCTTTACATGTCAGCTTGTCGGCAGTCCTACTACCACGATCTGCCATGGGAGAGTATTCTTACACTATAGTAGATTCTAATTAAATTTCTTTTTCGTGTGAAACTCTTTAAACCATGCTTGTGCTTAACCACATCAGATCTGCTAAAATACATGAAAGTTTGATGGGATTAAATCCAAGGCAGCATTGCACAGGAGGATTTGTCAAAGCTAGAAATTTATTTCTCCTTTGTAATATGGACAGAAAGATGAAATTCTTTATATGATGGCACCATGCATACAAATCTTACTCAAAACACTGCTGTATCCAACAGTGTTCATAATGTCAATGTTTTTTTATTAAATAATCATTTCCTTAGTACAAATATTGTTAATGACACCTCCTCCTATTCCACTGTATTCTGATACCACAGAGATTACTCTGAAAATGAGATAAAATATTGTATTAAGAGAAAGAAATTGGAGATTGAAAATTCCAGAAGACGCATCAAAGTGTATCCGTAGGCCTGAAGAACAGAGGTAGAAAAGACTCATTTAATTACTCATTTAATCTCTCTACAAAACGTAGGTATACTAATGTGAAGGTGAAGGAATGAGATGTTTAACTCAAAGGTTGCAAAAGTAAGACAATATGAAGATGCTTTATAAACAGGATATATAGTGGAGTATCTATCAAGTGAAGATATATATCATGTGGAGTATTTTCTAGATGAGGAGGTCTACAGCTGGAATTGAGATGGAACCACTGAAGGAATTCAGATTCAGATATTTAGATGCTAGTGTCTCCGTGAGGATCATTAATGTCCTTCCACAGACAGCGGAGATCTAACCAATGCCATCAGTGGGATCTGAAGAACCATTCAGCTCAGTCTAAAGCAAAGACCTAAATTTGGTCAGTCATTGATTCTCTTTATTGACTGTATGACCTTGAATTTTATTGACAATATTGGCCACTCAGGTACTTAGCTCAAACACAGAGACTTAGCAGAATCACATCTTTAAAAACAAGTGACTGAAAGTGGATCCAGGTGGCCTTGCTTGAGCTTTCCTGTCAACCTCACTTTATTTTGCCTTATCTTAAAAGTTACTGAATAACTTTACTGACCTGCCCTTGTTGTCTTTGTTGAAGGACTTGTTTAGGAGCAAGCTCACAAGCTTTGGCTGGGCTCCTCAGGTGGTACCAGGCCATTTAAAAAATAATAAAAATTTAAAAAATTAAGGAAATAAGTAAATAGTGATATTTCTTTTTTTCTAATATAAAATTCATGAAATGTGGGATTTCCTTGAAATTGAAAAGTAAATTCTCTTGCAAAGTTGAGTCCCACTGTAATGGGGAGTACCATGATGCACTTACTAGAAATGAAGAGGCTTGTGGAATTATTTGCAAAAATTTCTCAGCTGATTTTTTTGCCAATGGATGCATTATTAATAAAACTGGCATGCAACGTTCTTTCACCTCTTCGTCTCTCAGAGAACCTCAGGACAGAGATGGAACATAGGTCAAGAATGACTGCAATTGAGATGCCTTAAGCAGCTGCCTAAAGTATGCTTGAAGTCAGATGCTTCATTATTCAATCTTCTACAGAAAGAGCTTTGGTTGACATTAACAGCCTGTTTATATTTAAAGATAATGTGAAGGGCAGGCACTCACATGATTGTTCTGAACTGTTTATGGGAGCAGCCCAAAAATATATCCTTACCAACACCCAAATTAGAAACCTGGGAACAATTATTATTTTTCCATCCATACTCAGTCACCTAGGAGTCAGTGTGCAATCTCCCTGTAGGAGGCTACATCTTATCATTATTTATTATGTGTACTGCAGAAACACCTTGAAAATCCAGACTGAAGTCACTTGTGCTGAGATAAAACCACAAATTAAGAGACAGTTCTCATCCCAAAGAAAAAATTGTGTAAAAATTAAGTGGTCTGAGAAAAAATGTGTCATGATGAAGGGCCACAAGGGACTTGAGTCTCTTCCTCTAGGTGACCTAACAAGTGAAAACCAAACCTTGGGACAGAACCAATGTGTCTCCATCCCTGAGACCGTTCTAGACCTGTATCTAATACAGTATTTATCACCTTACATTTTTGTGGGTCAAATTACTTGATATTTTCATGGCTTGTGTATATTTAATAAAATAAGTAATAAACTGCTAATGTTTTTCTTTTCATCAGAAGAAACAGTCCTCACATCAAAATGAGGGAAACTCCACCTGACTTGGGCATATTTCCTGAAATTAATTAACTTCACAAAAATAATTTAATAAAAAAATATTTTATTAATAATGCTCATAAAGAATATCAAAACAAACAACAAAATGGCATTTATTTAATTTATGGATCACATTCTCCCTTTATTTCAGAAACATAATTGAAAATTTTGAAAAATAAGCAAAAATTTGTTTGAAGAACAAATTATGCATATTTGTATGTAATTACATGAATAACTGACACATACTGAGAGAGCTGTTCATCAATACAGGTAAATACAGATAATACACTCTACAAAACTAAAAGCATGTATATACACAAAAGGAGAAAAAAGATAAAATGAACCTCAAACTTAGGGTTTTATCTTTTTTTCTTGCAATGTTTATTTTTTTTAGTTTCATACTTTTAAACTTCCATAATTTAATATTTTATAGGTTTTATTTTAGAAGAAAATGTCAAAATATTTTTTCTTATTTCACTCAGCTTTTTTCTCAACTTATTTGGAAAAGAGGAAAGAGGAGCCTTCTCAATCATATATTTACAGTTGTAATTTTATTGAAATGTATAGCAACAAGCTTTATTTGGATTTGGCTGGTGACATTTTTCATAAGCCTGCTAAATGTTTTCAATCAGATATGTCACTGCTACCATAGAAAGTAATCAAAGAGGCATGAAATGGCCTTTGGGGATGTAAAAATAACATCAAAGTTCTTGTCTTCTAGTTTCACTATTTCACTACCAAATGCAGGCAATTCTCTTATGAAATAATGCTACAAAGCCTAACATTCATAAAGCATTTTACAGGCAGAGATAAAAATGATAGCTATCTTTCTCTGTGTCTTGTTTAAAACTGTGTGGGTTTGCCCCTGTATTTTCAGTGCTGTATGCATATTTGTAATTAGGCTAAAATATTTAATCAATCATTAGAATAACACAGATGTCAGAACATAAAAACTCAGGGGTTTGAGTTATGTCCTAGAAGCCCTTAAACCAATTTGCCTTTTTTTGGTGAAAGGGAAAAATCAAGACTTACTTTATTGGGTCGGTGAGTTGCAACGGTGTTGAACTGATCTGAAGCAAAATATTATCACATACATAAAATCAACCAAGCAGAATAAAGAGACATCCTCTGACTAAACTTACTGCTGTTATATCCAGTTCATTTAAAGTAGGATAAGAATGATATAATAAGGTTAAAAGAAATATGATCATTGGGGTAGGAAAAAATATTGGTTTGTCTTCAGTGTTCTATTCCTGGTTGGAAAGAAAGCAATATAGAGATATAATTACTGAAGTTAATCACTTCAGCCCCAAATGTTACATTGTGTAAAAAAAACTTATTTTTTTTACTGTAAAAATTGATGTACATGATATTATCCTTTCCCAGTAGAAATGGTAAATCAGAAAGACAGGCTTTGTTGCAGAATAAAACAAAAAAGAGAGCAGAAGCCTAATAATCAGGCAGGTATGCCAAGAGCACACTGGTCTTATTCCTTTTAGGTTACCCTCATATTTCTGAAGAAAGAAACAACAAAAATGTTTTGCATATGGCACAGGAAAGTTTCATATATTGCTGTGACTGCAAAAGTAAACAGAGTCCACATTCCATTTGCTATTAATCAATATTTACAGAAAAAAGTTTGTGTCATCACATTAGGCAACCGAGACTATGTTAGTCAGAGGAGACTGGATGTAAAATTAGCCACAGACACAATGTAATGAGACACTTTTTTTTCAGAAGGCTGAATTTAACAGAGCTAAAGCTACATGAGATTCTTTTTTTTCTTGGTATGTCTGCTAAAGAAACCTGCATAAGGCTAGCTAAGGAGAATAGGTCTTTTAAAAACTTTTCTTTTGTTTTTCTTCTTCATTTTTTTAAATGTAGTTTACTTGGGAAAATTAGGTTTACTTTGGAAAGTGTTTAAACATTTCATATAAAGTTAAGGTTTTCTCATATCCAGCAATATAGGAGTATCGAAAATCAAACACAAAATAAGAAATATAAATGTAGAACATAGCTAGATGATAGAATTTAAATTTAAATAGAAGATAATATATGACAACCATACATATTTAGAAAGAGAACTCTGATATACAGAACAGAAGAGACAGACAAAAAAATAAATGCAAGAAAATAAGATATGGAGTAAGAAAATGATAGGAGGTCCCTTCCAACCCTTGGGATTCTGTGATTCTGTGAAATATAGAATCATAGAATATTTCTAACTACTGAAATATTTAAGATAGCATTCAGCTGATTTACCTTCATAAACTAAAAAAATTGATGACTGGAGGACAGACGACACATTTAGATAGATGTTTTGTAACATCTTTTCCTGGATTAAACACCTCTGCACTCTGAAATTAGCTCCAGATGTATTTATTTTTTGTTTCTTTTCTGGGTGTTAAGGGAGACCTTAAAGGTTGAAGTGAAGTCTGTATTTATGTGCTGTACATGATTTCAAATCTCAGAGGTAGATACTGGCTGCAGGAAGCCCTCAGGTGTTTTAAAGATAGCTTGTGAGATAGAAGCAGTTTTGTGTAAGATAGAAGCAGTTTTGTGTAGCATGTTTCTCTAAAAGCCTCTCTGTCAGACCAGTATGGACACCTATGAAAGCCTGACATCTACAGTGTACAATTCTCTGAGCTGGTCTTAGCCTCTCTGTATAGTCCATATTCATAGAATTATAAAATCCTAGAATAGTTTGGGCTGGAAGGGACCTTAGAGCTCATCCAGTTCCAACTCCCTGCCATGGGCAGGGACACCTTCCATTAAACCAGGTTGCTCCAAGCCCCGTTCAGCCTGGCCTTGAACACTTCCAGGGATGGAGCATTCACAGCTTCTCTGGGAAACCTGTGCCAGGTGGAAGATTTCACCAGACTTATAGTGGAGGATTTCTTCTTAATATATACTCTAAATCTATCCTCTCTCATTTGATCCATTGAGTTAGGGAGTGTGGATACCCTTACATTGATGTAGATATCTAAAGTAGATTAAGTAAAACATGGTCCAGAATTAACTCTTTCCTTTATACACTGGAAAGTAAAACAATTTTTTTCATTTCAAATAATTGCTTTCTACAGTCATATCAGGTAACTGCCTCTTATTTTGATGGACTGCACCCTGCAAATATCCCTGATGGCAGCTGTTCATGCTGCTCCAGACTTCTTGGATACTGGCAACTGGCCACGACGTATTAAAACATCTATACCTTAAAAAAGATTACCATCAGGTAGAATGATTTAAATTCTCAAGCTTACTGACATTTGAGAAAGCTGAAACTAATCCAGAAAACGTTTTAGTTTTGTGTGTTGATTCACCTTGGTCTCCCATCCTGACAAGCTACTAGCAAATTCTTTGTAGCCTGCATGTATGCTAATGAGACAACTGGGGAGCTTTCAGTACCTTCGCTTAGCTTTGAATAAACAACCTAAATACTAGGCTCTTGCTATCATCCTGTAAATGTTTAGTCTGGTCCTAATATCCCATCTGCTTTCTCTGAATTTTGGCTGGATGTTAATCATTTTAATTGAAAACACACTGAAAAACTTTAATTATTTACTCCAAATCCCTGAAGAAAAGAAAAACAACAAACCACAAAACAATTTAATCTTGAAGAGTCTCCGTGGACAGTTATTACATTCAGGAAAACTGATAAAACCTGATCAGCAAGAAGTGTCCACAGATAATTGGGTGGCTTATTGGATTATTATTTTAATACCACTGTAAAATGTACAAACAGTGGATTGTTTTATTTAGCATTAATTTGGCAGTCAGTATTCAAATGGGAAAAATTTAATTTTGGTCACTCAATTCAGCTTAAGCAAAGGCAGTGATGAAAGAGTTTTATGCTGTTTTGAGTGTGAAATCAATTGAAAGTTCAGTTCTTCACCAGCTGGACATGACATTCTGTAAATCTTACGACTGGAAGACATGAAAAATCAAATTTCTCTCCCAAGACAAATGCTGGCTATGCTACATATATTTATCTGCTAACTAGTTTTTTAATATTTTTCTTCTGAAATTGGTATTTTCCTAAGAGAAAATGCTTATCATTCTTCATCATCATTGCCTGACAGGATTTTTTTTTCCACTCTTTTTCTTTAAACAAAATATTCATGGTATATTATTTCTTCGTAAAATTTCATAAGATCCTACTAGCAATCATCAGTACACTTCTACACTCATTTGAAATAACATAGACAGGCAACTCTAGGTATTAAATCTTCCTGGACATCTATCTTGTTGAAGGATGAATCATTCTCCACTGAGTAGACAGATAACTGTTAGAGGATTAAGGTTAGATGGCAGCAGATGCTTACAACCAGTGACCATAGATCAGATAAGCCAGTTAAAATCAGTGTTTCCCACAGAAAAAGTGCTAGCTCAAGATGCTACTGTTAAGATTTCAAAGCAGACTATCTATGTTTTTATTACTTTCAGAGGTTTAGATTTCAAACCAGACTATCTATATTTTTATTACTTTCAGAGGTTTCCAGAACTATCATTTTAGGAACTGAAATTACTTCCATGTGGTATCTGTCTGAAAGTTGACTTTCTTTTTTTTATCTGGAGTAAATTCCCTTCGAACCCTCTGAAGTTGAGGATAGGTGATGAATACAATTTACCATTCTCATGTAAAAAAAATCACCCCAACAACAAAACAAACAAACAAAAAAAGATCCACAACATTTTTTTTCCTTTATTTTAAATGTAGTTGATCTTCTGGACTTAGAGATCTGTAAGTGCCTGAGACCACAGTGCATTCCTCTGCTTTTGGGGTACGGTACCAATGCTGTGGTGAAGGCCATGCAACAACAGTATCACTCATTATGAGACTGTACCACTTTAAGGTACTACACTGGTATCAACACTCTTTGGATTTTGGACAAGTAATTGAATCTGTGTTAAATGCCACTTAACTCTAACCATCTAAAAGTTGGTATTTGAGATCTGAAGAAGTTGCTTCACTTATCTAATGGAGATTTCTTGTGCCCCTCTGTCCTGGTTTGAGCAGTAGCAGTCATTTTTCTCCTTCTTGGTAGCTGGTGCAGTGCTGTGTTTTGACTTTCAGGCTGAGAACGCTTGCTGATAGCAAGTATGTTTTGAATTACTGCTCAAATGTTTGGTTTGTCCAAGGCTTTTTCTGAGCCTCATGCTCTGCCAGGGAGGAGGGGAGGCCGGGAGGAAGGAGAGACAGGACACCTGACCCAGGCTGGCCAATGAGGTATTCCATACCATAGCACGTCATGCCCAGGATGTAACCGGGAGAGAGCCCTTCCCCCCCGGAAGGGCTGGAGCTCTGGGGGGGATGGAGGAGGTATCGATCGGTGCTCGGCCGGGCATGATGGGGTGAGTAATGGGTCGGTGGCTGGTGAGGTGTTGTATTCTCTTCACTTGTTATTGGCTTTATCATCATTATTTGTAGTAGTAATGGCAGTAGTGATTTGTGTTGTGCCTTAGCTATTAAACCGTTCTTATCTCAATCCGTGGGGGCTACATTCTTTGGATTCTCCTTCCTAACTCTCCGGGAGTTAGGGGAGCGAATGGGGGGAGTGAATGAACGAGCTGTGTGTGGACTTGATTTAAACCACGACACCCTCCCTGTGAGTATCTACTGAGCATCTGAGTACCTTAGCCTGCTTACCAACTTTCTGGTGACCAAAGTTACCCAAGGTGAATCTCACTGTATGGGCAGGAGCTGAGAAAGACATTAGCTAGCCTCAGCTGTGTTTAATTGAAGATTGGGAAATTAAGGGTTACAAAAAAGGTACATCAGGACACAAACCCCCTTGGATATGGGAGTGATCCACTGGATTCACAGTTGTCCCTTGCCTGTAGGAAAGAGCTTTTGTGTTGGCACAGCCATCTCCTGAAGTATGCAACTACAAATAAGACAAATGATACAGAAATGTGAACACCTATAAGGATTTATGGCTTATATATACCAGGCTGTTAAAAGGATAATAAATAAATAATAAAGATTAATTAAGCAACCTCAAAACAGCATATTGTACTACATGTTCCAAAAAGGAGATTTCAAAAAAACAAATCTTCAAAGTTTTTCACTGCCTCCTTTTTTTTACCTCTCCCTCTCTTTCTTATGGATCTTGCTTGCAAAAAGAAGTACTAAAGGTACCCTTTCCAAAGCCTCCAATTATTTTATATAGTTTTCAGTTTATTCTTGTATCTTTCTTAGGCAGTTTCAATATTCTTCTAAAAGTAATTTTGTGTATATTGGAGCAGAAAAGCGCTCATTATTAAATCAGTACAAGGAAACTGGCAAGTGTCACGTCCCTGTTCTTTCTGGACAGAGCTTCATTCTTACCTACCGTTATATTATTTGCCCACAACTTGCAGGTATTTCTTTCTGGGAGATGCCATATGTTGAAGTACAATTGTTCTTCACACTGACAGGATACTGACATCCCTTAGTGCTCTAATAAATCCACAGAGCTTCATGCAATATAAGTATTGCTCAGACCAGCACACCTCATCTGTCTCCCTATCTTTCCAGCCTATTATTTGTGTCAAACCTACCTTTTCCTCTTTATTTTTTCCCCATTAGACTATTGCATTTAGGGACTAGTGGAACAGGATGTGTTGATTCTTTCTATAGGGAAATAGACTATTTATTTGTTTGTTTATTATTTGATTGTTTATGTATTTCCTTGGGGCTCAGATTGAGATTTGGTAATGTTGCGTGTGTTTAAAACAAATAAATCAAAAGAAAAAAATCCCTAAGACATTTAAATAACTAGTTTCCTTGACTGTTGCCACTGTTTCTCGACTGTACTGGCCCTGTTCTGATTCTGAAAGATCTCATATGTCTGTCTTTCCAGTTGACATGTTTGGGGTTTGTTAAATGAAGAGACTTGGTAAACAAAAGAGGTCAACAGCAATAAAACTTCATCTCTTAATCTCATGGTAAATGAAGGAAACCACTGGAATTGGCTATTGGGAAACTGCTTTCCTCTCTTCAGTTCATGTTTCTTTCTCTTGTGTTTCCCAAATGTTTCATATATGACCTGGACATATTCACACGCTGTAGATAGACTCAGGTATTATTTTAAAGACTGTGCAGGACTTTTTACACAAAATTTGCTTCAAAGGGGTCAACAGAGCTATTGCCACAATTTTAAAGGACATAGAATTGTTGAACCAGAGAATCATAGAATAGTTTGGGTTTGAAGAGACCTTCGAAGGTCCAATCCCCTGGAATGAGCAGGGACACAAACGGGAGTTTGGAAAAAATGTAGCTGAGTTAAGTAATAGGATTAATCACTGTGTGTGCAGGTAGGAGATAACAGTTTCCACATTTTAGGACTGGAGACAAGACTTTCTATGCATTAGATATGGTACATGTGATCTACATCCTTATCCAGCTGGAATACTGTGATTGTGCACGTAGGGATAGGAACCTACCCAGAGTATTGGTTGCTCTTAGCCCAGGTGGAATCACTTAGACCCATGCTGAATGTCATCAGGTACTTTCAAGAAGCTCCATCGAGACTTTCTACTTTAGTCTCCTCCTTTTCCTTGTTGCTATGCTGTTCTTGCAGGAAGAGCCGTTGTCCTGGAATGAATTGTACAGATACTATCTTTGTGGAAGATTAATATGAGATTGAAATTACTACATTACTTTATGTAACATATTATGTGCTTAGATACCAGAAGGTACCAAAGAAATTGTCACCAAAAATAAACATGTACAAACTTCTTATTCTTTTCCGTGAGCTATTCCACATTTTAGATCTATATAATTGTAGAGAACACATAAGAGTAGTAATACAACAATATTTCTTTTCAAGTCCCTCAGGATAGGAACTGATTGAATAGAATTTGTCTGAAGAAGAAAGACTAGAACAGTAGATGACTCATGAACAAATCTGTAAGCTAGGCTGAAAAAATCTAATGTTAATGTCCTAATTTAGGTATTGATGTTATGAGCCTTGGTCTTTGTTACCAACCTCCAAGACTGGAACCCAAATGAATCTGGAACATAAGCAGTTCTCTCTCTTTCATCTCTCATTCATTCATTTCCATTTCTCTCCCCTGTGCTCTCCAGATCAAATTTTTGCTGAAACTTAATTAGAAACCTTACTGAGTTAGAAATACTAAAGCAGAATCCATCATCCTCAAAAAACTCTTGACAATCAGGAGGTTTTTTTCCCTAAGAGTTAAAATTCCCTTTATAACTTTGTTTATAACCATCTGTATCAAACAAAAAATAGCAAGGCAAAGGAATAAACTTTAAAACTGAAAAAAATAAAGATATCTTTTGTTTATGTTTGACATGATTCTAAACTCTTAGGAAAGGCACAAGAAATTCTGTTTATCTAGGTTTATTTCTTAAACATAGGAAAAAGTGAGATCAGAGCTCTTTGATATGAGCTCAGGCTTCTGGAGCAAATAGGAGGATATTCCCTTTTGAGAAATTTTATGAAGCTGAAGAGTAAACAAAGTTGACAGGTTGGTTTTGGCTTTTGAATTTTTTTTAAATTAGAGTTTGTTATGCTTGCATACTACAAAAGATGTATATGTTTTTTAGTCAGTCTTGCCTTATACCAACTTTTGGCTTTGGGATTCGATTTTTGGCATTCCTGTGGACACTGGATCATATTTGTGTAATATTTTATTGTACTTCTTTTTAGTTATAAAACAACAAAGGAATATTTGTGTCTTCCTCTTCATGACTGCAGGACACGGTGCTGACAGTAGCTTCTTACTGTCTGACTCCTAATATGCTAATTACCTAAAAAAGCAACTTGAACTTATACATATATATATTTTGGTTTTGGTTGGAGGTGCAGCTCACAGGTGAGTTCTGAGACAAGCTGGCAGAAGCATCCCCTATGTCAGTGTCGTGGAATGATAGCTAGCTCCAAGATGGACCCACTGCTGGCCAAGATGAAGCCCATCTGCAATGGTGGCAGCAGCTCTGAGAGAAAGTATTTAAAAAGAAGAAAAAGCTACCATGCAGGAGCATTTGCAGCCAGAGAAAGGAGTGAGAGTGCATGAGAGAAATAGCTTTACAGACACCAAGGTCAGTGCAGAACGAGGAGAAGAGGTGCTCCAGGCAGAGGATCAGAGATTCCCCTGCAACCCATGGTGCAGACCACAGCGAGGCAGGTTGTGCTTCTGGAGCCCATGGAGGACCCCATGCCAGGGCAGGGGGATGCTCAAAGGAGTCTGTGACCCCATTGGAAGCTCACACTGGAGCAGGCTCCTGGCAGGACCTATGGCCCATGGAGAGAGAAGCCCACACTGGAGTAGGTTTGCTGGCTGGAGCAGTCTGTGCCTGAAGGGCTACACCCCATGGAAGGGACCCAAGCTGAAGCAGTTCATGAAGAACTGCAGCTCATGGGAAGGACTCACAATGGAGAAGTTCACAGAGGACTGTTTCTCATGGGAGGGACTCCACTCTGGAGCAGGGGAAGAGTGTAAGGAGTCCTCCTCTGAGGAGGAAGAAGCAGCAGAGAAAATGTGTGATAAAATGACCACAACCCCCATTCCCTGTCCCTCTGCACCACTGTGGGGGAGAAGGTAAGAGAATTTGTGAGTAAAGTTGAGACTGGGAAGAAGGCAAAGGTAGGGGGAAGGTAATTTTTAAGGTTTGGTTTTAGTTTTAATTACACTACTCTGATTTGATTGGTGGAATCGATTTCCCCAAGTTGAGTTTGTTTTGCCCACTGATGAGTGATCTCTCCCTGTCCTTACCTCAGTGAGTGAGCCTTTCATTATATGCTTTCTCCCTTGTCCAGTGAGGAGAGGGAGTGATAGAGCAGCTTTAGTGGGCACCTGGTGTCTACCCAGGGTCAACCCCCCACAATATAGTATCATAATATTCACACATTTTGCTCTTTGCAAAACTGTTGCAAATCTCTGTTCATAAATGTTCAGATTTCACACATTTCAGTGCCTTGAAACTTTAATTCCTCTCTCGTCATAAATGGAAGATGAGAAAATTTCAGAAAATTTCAGAAATACATCATCAATTAATTTCCTTGTCCATGGCTGACCAGATAAACAGACTTGATTTTATCTGCCTGGTTAATTACTTTGTCCATAAGCTACTTCAGAAAAGCGACATTTTGATATACCTTTAGAAGCATCATCATAGAAATAAGGAGATTATGATAATACAATGCATTTTTCATTCTCTGACATTTAATAGGGAGTAGCATTAAGGTGGATCATCAGCATTTGCATACTGTAATTGTTTTTGCATAGGTTTGGAAGGGCTGAGTTAAGAGGAACCTGTCAGTTATACAAGCTTTTTAATTAGTTTATTTCACTACTATTTTTGAGTGTCTAAGCAAGTGAACTTTAAAGTAACTTCAGAATAATTTGTGCCTGAAACTAAAATATGAATTCAATAAGCTATATATTAGCAAATGAACTGTTTGTGTTTCTTCACCCTGACAGCACTGTCCCATTCTGTCCTTATCTCTTTAGATTTCATAGGCTGTCAAACTGACAATAATGGAAGCATACTGGTTCAGTTTTATTCAAGTAAGTGTGAACCAGGGCAACTAAGGAGAAATTAGTCTTTACAGACTGCAGTTCATTTAAAGTTTAGGCATAAAAGTGGGTTAGCCACCTAAAATTATCCACAGTTCTCTGCAAATGGAAGATTAGTGGCCATGCAGATGGATCCTTCAAACTGAAATATTCATAAAACCATTAGTTGAGAAACACCTTTAAGACTGCAACCAGCCATAAACCTAACACTGCCAAGTCCACCACTAAACCATGACCCTATTAGGGTACATGTTTCAGATACCTAATCACATAAATCCCATCCTATAAGTCAATGATTGGAGAAAGGGAGCAGGGTGGAGAGAGAGCTAATGAGTGTGATTTATAGCATCAATTTAATATCCCTTTTTGAATGCAAAATGACCTTTTGAAGGACCCATGTCTGTCACTGACTGTATGAGAAACTCAGCCATTAATTTGTGTCAAATGACAGCTCTTAGGCAACAGACATTGTGTGAGATGAATCCCAGCTTTGGATCAAAGTGTTTGTCCCTGAGCCTTGACACATCCTTCTTCCACCTGCCCTAAAGGACTGCCCTTGAAGGATGAATCTAAACAACAGCACTGATCATGGGCAATACTGTAAGTATACTTAACTGGAAAATGAAGAAGAAATATGTATCATGCTTGGGCTTGAGATATTAATAGTGATATGAAAACTTTACCTTTAAAATCTTGAGCTTGGTTATTCAAAAATCAAAAAAAAGTACCAGGGGAAAAAAAATGAAGGGATAAACTATCACATATTAGAAAGAGAAAGATTATTAAAAAAGACTAGACATAGACTGGATATTGTATGATATCCCTGCTAGTGGAATTGCACTCAAGAAGACAGGAAAAAGCAAACTAGTATATACTTATCGTTAACATATTCTGACTGTATGTTTCCATGAGAGGAAGTAAGCCAAAGTTGTCCATACCCACTCTGCTTTTCCCATAAAACCTTCAGAGAGGTACATCAGAACAGAAGGCAGGTCTGTTCTTTTAATCACTACGTTTTGTGGGTCCAGCTCATTAATAAAAACCCAGATCACAGCTGCAGATGTATCCCAAACTGCTGTATCCCCTGGGGGACAAAACCTTTTTGCTGCAGGCATGAATCTTAAATCATACTAGGATGAGTCTCGTTATTTTGTAAGCAGATGCTTCCTCCAAGAGATCATGTTTTCAAGCACTAGTTTAAACCACAAAACTATAGCTGTGCTTTTCAGAAGATTTACATCTCTGCTATGACAAGACACCAGTTGCTCCACAAAAGGAGCAGATGTGCATAGTCCACCTGGTATTCATGGCTCTGTCCTTTGTATGCTGAGTTTCACTGTTCGGTTGAATCTCATCTAACAATCGTTTATGCCTGCAGTACAACCAGACTGCTCTCTGCCTCTAACTGTCTAAATATTCACAGTATTAGCCAGCCTCTAAAAGGTACAGAATTTAACTGCTTGCCTGAGACATTACTTTTTCCAGTAGATCATTATACAACATGAAGCTGCATTAATTTGACCTCTGCAAGAAACTTTGAAGACTGTCAAGAGTTCAGAAGACAGATTTTAGTAAGTGGGAGAGTTCATTTATTTGTTTCCCAGAAAGGTATCCATATTTATTGTTTGGTGATTTTCCAACTCACTTTCTTATTTACTGTTTGTGACCTGCTCTTCCAAAAGTAATGCATAATCTGGTCTCTGGCAATAGCTGTTTTTATAGGAGTTTTGCTCCAAATGTTAATTATTTTTATGAGTCTGATTTTCACCATTTCCCACCTGCTCTGCCAAGCCCTAGAGTACCTAAAATGTGTAGCTGTTGTCCTGTTAAATTTATCCTGCCATGAGTTTCTGTCGTGGTTTAAACCAAGTCCCCCAACTCCCGGAGAGTTAGGAAGGAGAATCCAAAGAATGTAGCCCCCACGGATTGAGATAAGAACGGTTTAATTGCTAAGGCATAACACAAACCCCCTACTGCCATTTACTACTACAAATAATAATGATACAGCAAACAGCAAGTGAAAAGAATACAACACCCCACCAGCCACCGACCCATAACTCACTCCACCCTGCCTGGCTGAGCACCATGTGCTCCCTCCTCCATTTTCCTCTAGAGCTCTCTCCCTCTAGCCTTCTCTTTCCCAGTATGCATCCTGGGCATCACGTGCTATGGTATGGAATACCTCATTGCCTAGCCTGGGTCAGGTGTCCTGTCTCTCCTTCCTCCTGGACTCCCCTCCTCCACCTGGCTGGAAAAAACCTTGAACAAAAACACCCTCTAAACCTGCTCAAACCATGACAGTTTCCATCCACTTCAACTTGTTTGTCCTTTCCATTTCCTAAGGTCTTTAACTTAGTGCCTTTCTGTTTTCCTTCAACATAGGTTGTGTCAGAAAGGTAGGGAAGCAGAGACTGCTTGTAGGAGTGGAGGAGAGAGAAAAGGGCTGTAGACATGATGTACACATTCCTGATGGGACACTTTTTTCCTCCTGGTAAAAGTCGTCTGTGCATCATGGCAATGGTCATAGGAGAAAATGCAGTTACGTGTTCAGTTCTTGTGTACTCTCACACAACTTTATTGCTTCTGGAACACAAAGTATTCCTGGAAAGGACCACTCTATGGTGCATAGAGATGTGGGATTGCTAAGGGAGATCAGTATGCAAACACAGAACCTTACTTATGGAGCTGAATGGATACATGGAACAAAACAAGCCAGATTGTGTCAAAAAAATACCCCACATAACCTCATAACCTCTTAACAAATGTTAAATTAGATTAGTTTGGTGTCTTTTTAACAATATTTCAGATTTACTTTTATTTAAGTGAAATAACAATAAGAAAGGCAGGAAAACAACCAAATAAACTTGAAAGAAACAAAAATACTGCAATATATTTATATCTCACATCCCATCATTTATATTTTGAATGCATTTTTGACAAAGTGTTTGACACAGTGTTTAACAAAGTGTTTAACAAGTTTGTCATTAAAAGGTCCTATATTTCTACTATCTCTAATCTATTATTGAGATATTTATTATTAAATCTATTATTAAAAACAACAACAAAAAAACAAAACAAAACAAACAAACAAAAAAACCTGTTGTCATGATGATCCTGCCAACTTTCATCTAGGTATGACAATAACAGTTTGCCTGAATATTTTCACTATTACCATTTGAAGGCTCTACCACAGGGATTTTGTAAACTCAGTAGGCTAGAGTCATATGGTGAGAAAGGTCCCATGACAGCATAATGGAAAACAGGCGCAGAACCCAGATGATTTTAATTCTATTGCAATAAGTCAGAAGTGGTACAATTAATCTCCTTTATAAATTACATACAAGCTAGCCCATAAGCAAGCCATTCAAGCTACATAAAGGACCAGTGGGGAGAGGTGTCTCTATAAGCTACCTAAATGTAAGCTGGCCAGTGTAAAAAGAGTGCTTTAATACAGGTTGAATTGTCCCATGGAAGTATACATCTCCCTTCTTTGATTACAGAAGACTTTGTGCTCAATTCAGGTGCCCCATGTAGGTGTCTACTGCCATTAGAGATGCCACAGGGCATCATCATAATCTCTTGGTTTCCAGCTTCTGCATGGGTTTTCTGCAGGTCCCATGCCAAATCTCCCAGCTCTGAAGACGAGATTCAGCTCAAGAACAAAGCATGCAGATTTAGGATTCTAGATGCAGATTTCTCCATGTGAAATGGGTGTTTCAGCTATATCTATAATCATCGGAGGTTTAGTAAACCTGATCGATGGAGGTGATCAATCTGCAGGGATGGGCTTCAGCTGTGAAACAGAAGTGTACATTATCATTTTAGGCACTGTGAAGTACCCACCTATGCTCCATCTACAATAACAGATGAGTGTGTTAATATGTGTCTTGTGTAGTATCTTCTAGCCCCATGCATTCAGATGTGCTGGCTTAGATTTTCTATGCTGGGAGGATGGTCACCTAGTTCACATGTAAACATCTGCATGCCAATGCTCAAATAGAGAAGTCTTAACCTCAGACTGAACTCTGCCCTCAAAACTCCCTTACACTAAATACCTGACTTTCAGAGGACTGCATTTAAGTTGGCAGGATTCTGCTGCTAACCACAAAACCATGCTGTTTTGTCTTAGAAACCTTATTCATATTTCCTAAATTTCCTTCCTTTTTTAATTCCAGTCCCACAAGAATGTCAGCACAGAGAAGATTAAGTTTATGCTGTTTAACATTGCAGAGATAATGTTCAATTAGATATTATTCAGTTCACATCTTCAATGGTTGGTGCCAAGTTTAAGTATTTCAATTTACTTGATGTCCCAGATCGTGTAACAATCAGTTAAGAACAAGGTTGCAAGCAGGACTTTTTTTCTTTGGAGGGCACAATTAGAAATACTGAAAACACTCTCTGTAGGTGTAGCTCCTGCCCTTTTTCACAGAGGAGTAAGCTAGCCTAGCAGATGTGTGCTGTGCTTCATTTTTAACACTTCAAATAAAAAGTGCACTTAGACATTTGGGGGCTTTGTGAAGTTTTATTTTTCTCTGAGCCAAATTTAAGTTAAATGAGAATGAGGTTCTTGAGTTTCTTCCTCTCTTGAAGAATTTGTTTATATTTTTTTTGCATTTCACTTCACTGTGAAGGAATAGAAACCTGGGGTTTTGGAAGCACTAGCAGCAGTGCAAAGGAAAATACCAAGATAATGATAAATTTTAGTGGGAATGTGGGGGGATGGAATCAGAGGGAAAAAAAAAACATAAATTAGATGAAGGTAAAGGTGAGAGGCAGGAAATTCTCCATTCCCCTTGAAGTTTATAATATCTGGCTTGTTATTTTGAATTCAAACCTTTATAATCCCCTAGAGAACATCTGAGTAACATGCAGAGTTATGTAGATTTAGGTATTTTGAAAGCTCCCCTCCAACCTAGACAGGGAAAAATCTGCAAGCAGTGGATCAGGATCCCTTTTTTTTGGTTCTAATATTCAAACCTGAATTGCATGGTGTTGTTAAAACTAAGCACTGAAGCCAACTTGTCAAAACCACAAAGCTGGATTATGATTAAAGAGAATATATAATAGGAATATTTTAGTTTATTTTACTTACCCTCTGGTTTTCAGGACTCATAGTGCATCCCTGTTGCCTTTTTGGCTGCAACCAATAGATCACAAGGACTTCCTTTAGATAATGCCAAGTGAGACCCCAAGATGAATTTTTCATGTGTGTGACTTAAAAAGCTACAGATCTTTGCAAGACCAGCATTAAACCTAAACATTCAAAGGCCTTAATGACTTCAAACTTTCTGTCCTTGACTGACTGATTATTAAATTTTTATTTACAGCCCTGTCAAAAGACAAATAACAAGAATAAACGCTGGCACTGCCAAGACTGGAAATGAAAATGTTAAGGAACATAAGTGACTCTTTCATAAGCCTACATATTTTTTTATCAGTTTGAGACATGACAGGGATGATTAGATATTTGTCTTATTGTGAGTGACTGAAGGATGATGGGTTATTCAGTACAGCTCACCAATGCTCTGAGCTTATCAGGCTCTTTTCGCTGTTGATTGAGGTACAATGACTGAATTCAGCTATCATGTTCAAGAGAAGTTCACTGCTGCTTGTGAAATAAGGTCAAGATTCACTCCATGGCAACATCAAACTTTGAGTCCACCAATCACAATATAAAGCTCCCATGTATTAATTATCATTATTATAAGCAATCTAAATGGTCTGATCTACTTTTTATTATCATTTTATGTATCCAGGCCACAGGTTTAATACCTACATATTTTGGAAGAAGCTGACAATGGTAAGAAAAGAGGAGATAAAGTCTGACAGGATTTTTTTCCAAATTACCAGCCACCATCAACTCTAGTAAAGTCTGTCAGGGAAGGACTTAAACAATAGTAGGGAACATTCCCAGCAAATCTCTTATGCTGTCATAAACCAAATCATAGTCTTTGTGTAAGGTGAGTAGTTATTTCAGTGATGATTTCTTCTACAACAAGCAAAAAGGAAGAGACACCTGTTGAAAACCCGAATCCAGTTGCCATAAAGGCTAATATGATTTTTCCCATTAACAGTTGCACCTGGAGAAACCTTAATTGGTACATATTGCCTGGTGGAATTATGGGAAATAATTCCCTTACCTTAATGGAAACAGGAGGGTAAGCATTGGATTGTCCCAGGTGTTAACGGTTACAGCAAATTTAAAAAGTGAAAACAAACAAACAAACAAAAAACCTAAGAAAGAAGGATAAGCCTTAATAATTGCTTCATAAAAATATGGTTGCAAAGAGTCCTGGAGGGGTGTTTAGTATGAAAATAATATATTGAAAAAAAATCAGACTTTGTGTTTCTTTAAGGACATTCAGGATATTCCCTTCCAGCACAAATAAATAATAGATGACTTAAGCTTTATTACTTTTTTTGGCATGATTTTCCTTCTTTCAGGCTTGCAGTTCTTCCAAAGACATTTGCAATTTTACCATTTTCCACAGCGGTGCTGGTTTCCTCCTCTGAGCAGCTGGTGTTTGCTTATAATAATGTTTATTGTACAGTCCTCTGGGCCTCTTTTCTTATGCTCCCTGCAGTCTAGTGAATGGTCCATGGCATTATTACAGGGTCAATGATTTCCAACTAGGTATTGCTTCATGGATCAAAGCATGACAGTGCTTTCAACGTGATGACTCAGCAGGCAGTTCCCCACTCCTAAAAATCTTGGGTTTGATAACAATTTCAATACAGTTCAGCATTTCAGAAAGGCTGTTGTTGAGTCAGCACAGATGGGAAGATACCTTAATCTACCTAAAAGAAGCATAGGAGAAGAAAAAAAAAACAACAAACAAACCAACAAAAACAAACCAACAACCAAAAGTACAAAGAAGTACATTGAAAAATCATCATGAATGTTGCAAGAGAAATAGGCAGTGTGCGCTTGCAGCCCAGAAAGCCAATCATATCCTGGGCTGCATCAAGAAGAGTGTGACCAGCAGGTCAAAGGAGTTGATCCTGCCCCTCTACTCTGCTCTTGTGAGACCTCACTTGGACTATTGTGTGCAGTTCTGGTGTCCTCAACATAAAAAGAGCATGGAACTCTTAGAACAAGCCCAGAGGAGGGCCACGAGGATGATCAGGGGACTGGAGCACCTCCCGTATGAAGACAGGCTGAGAAAGTTGGGGCTGTTCAGCCTGGAGAAGAGAAGGCTGCGTGGAGACCTCATAGCAGCCTTCCAGTATTTGAAGGGGGCCTATAGGGATGCTGGTGAGGGACTATTCATTAGGGACTGTAGTGACAGGACAAGGGGTAACGGGTTAAAATTTAAACAGGAGAAGTTTAGATTGGCTATAAGGAATAAGTTCATTGCTGTAAGGGTGATGAGGCACTGGAATAGGGTGTGCAAGGAAGCTGTGAATGCTCCATCCCTGGCGGTGTTCAAGGCGAGTCTGGACAGAGCCTTGGGTTATATGGTTTAGTGTGAGTTGTCCCTGTCTATGGCAGGGGTTTAGAACTAGGTGATCTTAAGTTCCTTTCCAACCCTAACTATTCTACGATTCTATGATTCTATGATGGTGCCAAGATGAAACAGAGCAACCCTGAGATGCTTAAGGGGCAAGAATGTCCATGCTGATAGTACTGTTACAACCCCATCTTCATCTTAGCCACCAGCCAGCCACCACCAATGCCTTTTTTATAGCTTTCTTCATTTTGAGGAAGAATTTAACTTTTTGGCAAGACCTGTAAATGTCATCATTATAGTCTGCCTTCCTTATTCTTGCACAGCTGCTGGTTTCAGTACCCATGGAGAGACCTTTGGATCTCTTGCAAAAGAAATGTAAATTCAAAACCAAAATAACGGACGTCTTCCCACACAGTTTTCAAGCAAGGCAAATTATAGACTTGGCTGCAAGCTTTCAATACCTAATTTTAGTCCTGGTTATAAAATAAAATGGGGTATATAAACCAGGAACATTTGATTTGCTTACACTAATGTTAATAAGTTCACCTTCCCTGCTTTTGTTTTATGTGCACAAACACATTTAATCACCAAGATATAGAATATGACCCCTGGCTTCTCTTGATTGGAGGTTAGGTGTTCTTTCAATTAGATATAATTACGAAATGTGGCCCAGTAACCTAATACACTTCTAAGGAAATGCCATCTCTTTATTTGACTACAGTTATTGAAAGTAGCATTTAGTCTTCTTTTTTTTAACTACAGCTAATATATAAATTATTTCTTTTTGGAATTATAATTATTTGTTGAAGGTCAGTAATTAATCTGTTTGTTTAAGAAGAGAGGCTGCCTTTAACGTCACTGGGACATATCAGCAGAGGAGAATACACACAGTAAGTTTTTTTCTGGCACTGTATGCAGAAGAAATTTTGCTATGCATGAGTGGTGCCAAACTAATAAGATCCAACTGCTTCATTTAAATAGGCACCTCTGGAAACCTTTGAGCAGTCTATCTTATTTACACAGACCTCCACCAGCCATGAAAGCCATGAGCAGGTCAGAATTCACAGTGCTGTACTATTGTGTTTCCTTCTTTTGTCCTCGTATGGTGCCAGACCATATATTCAAAATCTTTTTCTCCCCTTCTCAGGTACTAACTGCTGATGTGGGGAAATGTTTAACCCACATAAGCAGTGTGAAATGTGAACTCAGTCTCTCAGAAAAAACAAAACAAAACAAACAAAAAAAAGTTGGGATTTCAATCTCGTTCTGGAAATAACATCTGCTTGAAATACAACAAAATAATATCGAGAAGTTTCACACTTCTGAGAACAAAAATTTTCTGTACACTTTTTGCATTAATAAGAGCAGGAACCGAATGATTCTTGTTAGACTTAAAGATGAGTATAAGTTATTTGCCTAAATCCTTTCCTTTTTAAACTGATAAGAGTTTTTTACTTTTGCTATGTAAACATGAAAACATTAGGATACTTACAGTCTTCTCCCCAAGAAAGATGAAAGCTGTTGCCTACTTGTGGGGGTTTGAATGTCCAATATAGTGCTTGTTTTTAACTCCAAAGTTTGTCATCCTCTTTACTTGGTTTTGTAAATTTTAGTTCTCGTTTCTAATGTAAAAAAAAAGCTTCATCAGTTTCTAGTTTACAGTCTTAAAATGGATGTTGACAATGAACATAGAGCGGAAACCACCATAAACAGCAGCTCATAATTGCACCTTTTCAGTAAGATTTCATTAGTCTGCAAGGATGGATGCAGTTTTCAGGACAGGTGTACTCATACAGTACTTTTCCAAGGTAAGTAATCAAGCTACATTGCTTCCTAAGACTCTGTGAGTGTCCATGGAAACTATCTAAGAGTGAGAGATTTGTAGACCCTGCTGTTTGCTCCAGATGCTTGCCCAGCATAGGCCATCCTCCAGGTGGAGATACACTAGAACAATAGCCTTAAGAGTCAGCATAGTTGAATAAATACACAAACTCAAATATTTCACAGAATCATAGAATCACAGGATGGCTTGGGATGGAAAGGATCTCAAAATCATCCATTTCCAACCCCCTCCCATGAGCAGGGACACCTTCCAATAGACCAGTTTGTTCAAGGATCTGTCGAACCTGGTCTTAACACTGCCAAGGATTGAGCATTCACTACTTCTTTGGGCAACCTGTTCCAGGATCTCACCATCCTCACAGTAAAGAACCTCTTCCTTATATCTAACATGAATCTCCCTTGTTTAAGTTTTAACCCATTACCCCTTGTCTTATTGTCCCTGATGAAGAGTCCCTCCCTGGCATCCAAATTTCAGTCAAAGTAAAAAAGAAAATAAAATAATGAATAGTAAGTGTGATCCAGATTTACTCTATGAGCAATCATCTTGTAAAAACACACACCTGGGTACCTAGTCAATGAAACAGATGATGAAACTAGATGATGAAACTAAGCAATGGAGCAGTGGCCTCTTCTCCCCTTCTGTATGAAATATTTATGTCTCTTCAACTTCTATTACAGAAAAAAAATCATGTGTGCTGATGTTTCTATTCTTTCATGGGTTTTCTCCCCCATCTTCCTTTTATTTTTATCCCTTGACATATTTTTAGCTCCCAGTTACATTATGAAAAAACAGACCCCACCCCAAAGAAATCATTCTGCCTTGAAATAGCTTTTGTGTTTGTGTTCTGAGCAATTACATGTCAGAAACAAATATTCTTTATGTTTTTAAACATAAAGTGATAAACAAGATTATTATCTACTAAAAAAAACAGGGGTGTTTTGCCATAAAGGGAATAGGAAAAAGAATCTCAGAAGAAATTTTCCTCCAGCAAATATTTCTGCCTTCTGAAATGTGTGACTTCCATAATTCATTCTGTGCTCTGGGTAACACACATGACTGTACTGGAAATGAGCATCTAATTAGTGCTCTAGTACAAATACCAACCACCTCGTGTGTTAATAACTAACATTTGGGTCTGTAAATGTTTATCAGGTAAATATCATGTAAGTATAAGGATCCAGCTGACCTCAGGCGCAGAAAATGAGTGTCATGAATTTGATGGCTCCATTGCCTAGTGAACCAGAGAGATCAATTCGAAGCATAGCAGTGTTAGCAGAAGATAACAGAGGTCAAGGAAAGGGCATAAACTAGTTCATGGGGAATAAAAGACTTGGGCATGATAACGCCAAAACACAACAGTGATTTTTATGTAGTTAAAAGTCACAAAAATGGGTTTCACATAACCACAGAATGAATTTTGTCAGAAATATAGTAGTGACTAGCTTCTGTGAAATAGTCTAGGCTCAGAGCTCTCCACCAGGGATTTGGAGACCTTTCCTCCCAGAGGAGTTCAGGGCAGTGTTTCTGGAAACACCAGCTTTTAAGTCTGATCTGGACAGAGGAAGGACCTCAAGCAGGCAGGATTGCAAAGTTCAGGAGCCCAGAGAGACACTGTGCAAGGAAGAGCTTGGTTCTGTACCAAGCAGTAAAGATGATAGCAGCTCTGGAGGCCAATAAATTTATATGTGTTTTCAGATGGATTTTTATCATGCACTAAAAAAAATTGCTGGAGCTAAGTTTACCTCTTAGAGGGGAGAGATGTAACCAGAATTCATTAACCAGAAGGTTGCTATACCACTAGTGGTAATGAATTCACACAATTATTTATGCAAATACACCAAATTTATACAAACAGCTCAAAGAAGCATAACCTTAAGCCTGAATTTACACTCCATTTTCACTATAATTGCTTATCACTCACAGCAGCCATCCATGGCCATATCTCAACCTGAGGGACTTTGGCACTGCAGAACCTCCTCAGAGATTCCACAGTTCTGCAATCCTGACTTCCAGTCCTTCGGTAATTTACCATTCATGTTAGCTGCCCATAGGCAGAGGCAAATTTAGAAGGACAGACAAGACAGATATCCAGAACATGTTTTCCCCACCATGGGACTGGCACTCTGAAGTAAAGTGATGTTGAGGGTAAAATAGCTCTGATGGTGAGGAGTGGTTGAGAAGAAGTATTAGGATGAACTTTAAATATTGCTGTACACCAGCCTTAGGCCACCAAATATTAAAATCTGATTCTTGCTTCAGAGAGGTGCTTTCAGGATGCCTGTTTTGGGACACATGTCTGCCCTTTCTCCAGGGCTGGTTGAAACACTATAATAATATAATAAATGAGTAATGGTAGATCCCAATAGGAAATACAGAACTTGATTCCCAGGAAAGCCACATAAACATGGTCTAGACATTTCATGCTGGCTATCTTCATCAGGTTTAAAACCAGGAATAGAATTTGTAGGAAAGACAGGGAGACTAAATCCCCCTCCTCAGCATTGCTGGCTGCATATTGACCATTTCAATCACTGCAACTAGATCCTGTTCTGACTAAATCTCTGTACAGACCTGAGTTACAGCTTCCTACAACACAGTCTAGATTTGTTGCTGGACGTGAAAAATCCATATATAACATGTAAAGAAAATTTGGCTCCTCCAAATGGAAACCAAAATACTGCTGTGTACTTGAAGAGCTGTAGTGAAGCAGCTAATAGGACAAAGTAGACTGGAGGTAGAAGAAAGATATAGCTTGAACTCTTGCCCCTCTCCAGACATCAGCATTTCACACAGTGCTTTAAGCAAGCAATTTTGACATTGTGGTCTCCAGAACTGGGAATCCTTTCATCGGAAGATGCAGTGACAGCCACATTTTCTGAATGCAGCCAGGAAAGACCAGTCATGCTGGAGCCCTTCTCATGTGTGGTAGCCACATATTTAGAGCACACACTTAGAAAATTAGGCACTGGGATCGCAAGTCCTTCTCATTTCTGTGGCCTCAAATACACATCTTCTAAAAAAAATGCTCTAGGCACCAGAGCCTAGAGCCTGTAATTAGTGTCTGGATTAGGGAACTGCAGTCTTTCCCCTTCATCAACGACTGAATTAATCTGGGGAAGAAAGCAGAATGATAAGACAGTCTGACTGAACTGAACTGAGCTGAGGATCTGACATAAGTCTCAGGCTCTAGGTTTGAACATATTCAGTGTCCACAGTGGACCACACTGAGGTTAAAATGGGATTATATAGGCCCATGCACCCAAATGTTCTCTGGGATGCTGTTTTCTTTCATTGAGCTGGATTCATCTGAACAGATGCTGGCATCTTTTCTATAAATCTGTACATCTGAAAACGTAAACACCAAAAAATCATTTTTAGAATCAATGGAGATGTACAGCATAGAGACACAGAGAAGCATATTCCAAGTCAGGGTGTCTAAAAACCAACATCTGAAATAGCCAATATCTGAAAGAGTCATCTTTCAAAATGCCTATTCCTTTCCTAGGAGAGAAAGGAGTCCAGGGTGACCTGCTCAGATAATGATGTCCCCAGCATTGCTATTTACAGCTACCAGTAGTGAATCTAAGATTTTTGCCTATCAGGAAAGACACTGAATTAGTTTACTTTTTTTATTAATCTTAAATTCTCCGTGTTTCAGTTTCTTACCTGAAAGTGAAGATCAGTGTAGCACCTCATCTCATCACAGCTGTGAAAAATAATTCATGTCTGTGCAGTTCCCAGTTACTGTGGTGATATGAACATGGAAGAGGTTAATACGCTTATGTCTTCAGACCTTAGAGGATTTGAGAAGTGTTCAGTAAGTAAGGCAGGGAGCTATGGCAAAAGGAGGGTAAAACCAAATGTTGATGAGCTGCCCATTTGAAAGAGTACCAGTACACTGAAGAAGAGCACTGTCCTACTGAAAAAAAAAGTACTAATGCAGACAAAAATGTGCTTGAATTGTAGTTCATCAAATAGAAGAGGAAGCTAAGGTTGCACAGAGTAAATACTTGTACAGACTTCTGGATGATTTTAACTGCTGCATCAATGTTGCTTTAAATATTTTTCTTCAGCTGCAACCTGCACAACGCTATGTTCAGCACTATATATTCAAAAAACATCACTATGTTGAAAAACATTCTCTTGCTACACTGAAGATTTTGAAAATTGTTTTCAAGTTAGAATACAAATTTTCACCATGTGCAGTGAATCAGAAATTGTGGGAAACAGCTCTATTTCAGCACTCAAATATGTTTTTAATTCCAGTTTCTTAAAAACAAAAAATAAAATTAGACTTTTAGAAATAAAATGGAAGTGTAGGTTGGAAGATACCTATAACTAACTCTAGTTAACAACAACAACAAAAAAAAGAAAGTTAACCATAAGACTTCTGTGTTCTTCAAAAATAAATGTCAGAAAAAACCCATAAAAACATCTTTTCAGTGCCATAAAAGTTGATTTTCATTTAGTAGTGAAGTACACTTTTTCATGAGTTGAAGTTTTACAACTCCCTTTGAAGGCACTGGAAAAATATTCGTTAATTAAGTTGGATCAAAATATATCCTAACATGTTTGGAATATATATATGCCCAAATGGGTTTTGTGTCATATTGCTAAAAGTTTTTTGTTGACTGAATATATGCTGTGGCACAAATACTAGAGAAAATATATTCCTGATAGGATGCAGCTAGTAATGAAAGCACAGCTTTCAGAAGAGTGAAAGCTGAATAAGGGAAGAAGGATTTTGTACAGTGATTTTGAGACCAATCTGCCACACTGAGTTTTGGCAGTTTGTCAGGTTCTGTGCTTTTGGGGCACAGAGAAGAAAAAGATTCAGTACCTGAAATATTTATTCCGAAAGGCGCAATTTCAAAGGTCAAAGTGAGACTCTAATGGGTGTTGATTCCTGGGAGTATATTATGACACATAGGAGATACATGCTTAATTGACAGTTTATGGGATGCAGCCCCAACCAGCTCAGTCCATCTAAGTGAATGGTGTTGTCAGAGGCAGCAGGTAATTTGGAAACCAAGTGTCCAGTGCATGTCAGGATGCTTATGGATGTGCATATCCAGGACCAGTTTCAGACACCTCCTGCCAAACCAGTTGCTTCTGTTCAAACCGTGCCCTCTGAGATATTCTCCTCTAAGTGTGGGAAATGTGTTTTTCAACACAGAGCTGCACATTGTCTGCACACAAGAGCTGACAATCAAGTTTATTCTTCCAGTTTCTCTACCTGACAACCTTTTCTGTGATAAGGAGAGCATATTTGTTTCTATGGGATATATGAGGTACACTCTGGTCTTGTTTCCAATGATCATGCTGCATGGGAGAAATTGTCCCTGCTACTAATTAGCTTACTGGCATTAAAGGAATGTTTTTCTTCATTAAAACCAGGTTCTGGGATTATTTTTTTCCCCTTCATCTCCACACACAGTACCTTTGTCATTTCAACAGGCTCTCTTCCTGTCAGACCGGACTTATGCAAGATGTTTGGTAATTAAAAAACATGATGAGGGAGAGAAAAAGCAGACTGTTTAATTAAAATCAGTCTTTGAGGAGTACCATTCCTCAACTTAATATTTGTTCTGAAATAGGAAGTTTTTTATTTAAATATTGAATTACTCCTTTTTTGGGGGTCTTGACTATGAAGAGGGGCACAGGCTGTTCATGGTCTTTGATTGAGGACATGACTATCCAGTTTGATCAGTCATTCATATTAGCAAGAAGTTACCAAGAATAGGTATTTTTATGATGCTCCACAGTATAAATTTGTTTTCAGGTTCATAAAATACATACCTCTGACAACTTCTCATGAGCTTCAGTCACAGAGCCATAGCTCATAACAATAATCTCTGCCATACTCCTTTCCCCCAGTAAACTTACAGTGTCTGAACAAAAGTAAACCTTTTGATTGCTGTTATCAGATCAGCAGTAAGTAAGCAGACCTCTGACTTAGATACCCAAAAAGTATTCATGTACTTGTAGTGACATCAAAGTTCAAGGCAACTATAAGTGTTTCAACCTGCCTGCTATCCACAATTGTCAGAGCCAGTGTGTACACTGAATGAAGAGAAGGTCATATCCAATCTATGCAGATGACGTGTTAATTTGTCTGCTTCGATTATTTAAAGCATCCTGACTGCAGTGGTTAGATTCAATTCACGTATCATTCACCAGTCACAATAGACATTTATCTGTGAAGCAGCCACCCTACTCTTTGTTGTAGTCAGTGAGTGGAAAAGAATAAAGGCCTGTAGGATGTAACTCTGTGGGTCTATTTTGGATGTCCATTTTAGGAGGGATGAATTGCTCTCTGGACCCCATTTACAGCAGTAGGGAGACCAAAGGGAACCCCAGAGAAACAGTTGAGATCTAACACCTCTATCTCAGACATCTTTTTTTTTCACAGGTGAATCATACCCCAGATACTTCAATCATTCATCCCTCTCAATATTCCAAAATCACATATTCCAGCAGTACCTAATTTTATTTGAAGCACCACATTAGAGGACCAAATATGACCAAATTGGACTTACACCTGTGTTGTGGTTTAAATGCAGTCAGCCATAAATCAGCCATGCAGTCTCTCTCTCACTACTCCCCTTTTCTTCCCCCTGCTCCTGGAGGGATGAGGAGAATCGAAAGACTGCAACTCCCACGGGTTGAGATAAGAACAGTCCAGTAACTAAGGTATAACACAGATCACTACTGCTACACCAATAATAATAATGATAAAGAAAATAACAAGGGAAGAGAATATAATACCACCTGCTGACCAATAATACCCAGCCTGACCAAGCACCGACCAATACTTAGTCCAACTCCGCAGTGCACTAGCTCTTCCGGCTCTCAGTTACATCCTGGGAAGGACATGCTGTGGTATGGAATACTTCTTTGGTCAGTTTGGGTCAGGTGTCCTTTTTCTACCTCCTCCCAGCTTCCCCTCCTTCTTGGCAGAGCATGAGGCTCATAAAGTCCTTGGTCAGACTAAACATTACTGATCAGGAACTAAAAACATTGCTGTTATCAGCGTTGTTCCCAGGCTGAACGTCAAAAGCACAGCACTGCACCAGCTACTAAGAAGGAGAAAAAATGGCTGCTACTGCTGAATCCAGGACAACCTGCTACTGTGGGTTGTTACTGAAAGCTGTAAATTTGCTGTACTTCAGCAAAGCCTTATATGAAACATGCTGCCTTACACAAACAATCTAACATCTAAGAAACCTAGGACGGCCAGCAGCTTTAAATAAGCCCATGAGTGGGTCTTTCTCATATATACCCTATTTCTGGAGATCTCAAAAGTAAGCACTTTTCCCGTTTCTTCAGATGAACATGCAGCCAGTTAAACCTCTGTTTTAAGAAACCATTCCTTGGCACAGCAACCTCATCTCCATTTCATTATCCACTGAATTTCATTAGCTTGTCAAGCTCTGCCTTGTCTCTAGCAACCATTCTTTAAGCAGCTGGACTAAGCAAACACACACCCAACAGGTTCATCTTGATCTGCAACTTCAAAATAGAAACCTGTCAGTGGAAAGTTGTTGATCTGTGACATTGCATGAAAGGTTATTTGCCATCCTGTGATCTGATTGGTGCATTAAAGCCTTCCCTGGCAAGAGAAACATTTTTAATTGCCCAGAAAAGAGGGCAGTGAGAACGCAGACACAGAAAAAATGTAGTGAGCTTTTTTTTTCTATATGTACAAACATTAGGGCTGTGCTGAATACAAACAAGGCCTTGTGTTCTGGTTGTTGCAGTTACCAAAATTAATTCTAACAAGGACTAACAGAAAGTGTCATTCTGTTTTCATTACTCTGTTTTGTTAAAGGAACTGTTGCCTGCCACCTTGTCATTAACCACTGGTTTAATGCTTTAGTTTTGTTGTTGCTTGAAAACAAATCAGTGGAACAACCTTCAGCGGGGACAGAGTCAGAACAAATCGTGATCGCTCCCAAAGGTGTCCTTGTTGCATGTGAACAAGAGTTGGGGAGCACAGTTTTCCCACCCATCTCCCTTCTTCTCTACACAATTGCAACCCACACAAAGCTCCTCCTCATGTTTGCCAAAATATTTGTGCTGTTGCTGGAAGGAAGTACCATTATCTTATTTTTTCCTGATTTTACAGATTAACACAAACACCCCTGTGAAAGCCTAGGGCAAGTGTGCTCTTAGCTAGTTACAAACACAGAGCAGAGGAGTGTTAGGTTAAGGGAAAGCAGAGGCTTTTTGCCCCAAAGCACGGAAAAGATGATGCACCTGCAGAAGTGACAGATTAGTTTACCTATAAAATTGTGAAATATAATGGTTTGCCACAACAGATCACAGCAACTTTTGAAAACTCAATCTTATGTCTACTCTTTTCTTCTTGTCTTCAAGGACTATGAAGTCCTGACAAGGACACGATGAAAACTAAGTCTTGGGTTTGATAGTTCCTAATCTCTTTCAAAACATAGGTCACCTTTATGTCAGGTGCTATGCACAGTCAAATCTACAAAACAGTTTGAGCAATTAATCTGTGAGTTTTTCAATGACACATAGCCAGTATGTTACATAAACAAGACCTAAATGTTGAATCTCAATGCCATGGTCTAAATCTGCTGCCAACAGCTGGCTGAACTTTCTGTGGACTATGGTCAAATAAATTTGGCCCTTACCCAGTTTGCTTTTTGCCGATAAGGAAAAATGCAGTCATCTTCAGAAGTATGACAGTGTATAAGAAGGGAAATCCCATTTTTCTAATGATTTCATGTTTCAAAGAAGTGGATTGGAAAATATCCTGAGAGAGCAAAAATCCAAGATTTTTCAGAGAAAAACTCCTCTTGGCTGTCGTCTGAACCTTTTCCCCCATTGTCATTTTATGGGTGTCACCCAAACAAGGAGCGTAAAAACCCCTGGTTATTGTATATATGCAATAGTTTTCTTTCTTTTGTTTTGCTTTTTTGGTTGTGGGTTTTTATTTGTTTGGCTGGTTTGTTTGTTTTTTGTTTTGTTTTGTTTTTCTGAAACTGTTTTGCATACTGATAAATAAAACCACTGTGGTTATCTTTTACTGTAACACTGTGATAGCAGAGCAGTGCCATTACTTCATGAGAAGAAACTGTGTGACCGTGATAAAAAATGTGATAGCTTATGTAATACTCTTCCATTGTGTCACCCACAGGGCACATTTCTATGCAATGCAGATGTAGAAAAATTGTGTCCCAGCTTTTTTTGCAGCTCCTTTCCCCTTAATTTTGTCTGACCTATGTTTCATGCTGAGAGATGTGTACGGATCATCAATGAAGAGAGCAAAAAACTAGAAAATATTTAAAAACTAAAGATGTAATGCAGCAGAACACTGTGTCAGAGGTGTATGGCAAATGCCATATTTCCTGCTCAGCAGGGTCATGAAGCACAGCATTAACCCTGAAATTTTACTTTGCCCGTGAGGAATAGTTTTAGATACATACATAGGGGGGGTACTTATTTGTTTGTTTGGTTGGTTGGTTTTTCCTTTCTCTCTGAAAACATCTCCCAGAGTTAAAATTATAAAACACAGGGCCAGGGCCAGGCTTTCTGTGATTTGAGATCACTTCATTCAAGAACTTCTACTATAATAATTTTTTCAAGTGCTGGCAGTTCATGAGGCTAAAGTCTGTATCACAGCACCACTCTCAACTTGCATGTGGTACAAGGTGTAAGAGAAAGCAAATGAGTTACCAATGGCCAGTAGGGTGATACCAGGTGCATCAAAGCAGATTTTACAACTATGTAAAGTGCTTTTTGTCTCTAAGTCCTACCTCATATTTTAGGCTTTCAACCAAAATGGAGAGGTGACTTAAACTGTCTTTCAAAACTGGAACATCTCATGATACTGCCTGCTATGTCAGGGATATCTAAAATTAAATTTATAGCTAGACTAACTATGCTCTGTGCAGTTTATTGAATCCTGCAATGATTGTTAGGACTGACATTAAACACAAACTTTCTATCTTTTGGCCAAATAAAATATTTTCTTTATTATTTATTTCCTGCATACAGTGACTTCACTGGCCTTGCCTATCCTAGGATGCCTCTTCCAGCATTTACCATTATTCCTCATCCATGTCTAGTCCAGTTGAAATTAAACAGGATAAAAGGGATCCGAACAGTGCTTACCAGTCTTTCATGTCTGGAATTAGGGACTGTAGAAAACTATGTAGCAGCTTCTCAGCTTGTAAGTAAGGATATGAAGGCCCAGCTTCAAAATACTTTTGGTATGGTGTGTGAATGGTAGATGTAATGATAGATGCGTGAAACTAATTTAGACTAAACAGATTTTTAATGCAGTGACTAGTACCTGCACATACATGCTAATTGATGCCTTCTAATTTAAGACTAATTGAGGAAGCTCTTTAAATTCAGTACTACTAGCCTGTTTTTCCCATGTCTGCTCTTCAGTTCCCCAACTGCTTCAGGAGTAATAAGCAAAAAAAACCCAGAAAGTGCTATTGAGTTACCCTAGGTTGCACAATGACTTGCCTGTATAGCAGTTCAAGATGAAGATGTGTTTGATATAGATATTTTCTTGAATTGAGTGTTTGAGAATGTATGTTCAGAAAGATCTCTTCAGTCTACCACAGAGACCTATTTTGTTAACAAAATGCAAGGATGGGATTAAATTACAAAACATAGATTTATAATACTATCTGAAATTTGTAAGATACTCAAGATATCTGCACAAAGCTGGCAGAGATGACCCAAGATTTAAGGGGGCTCCCCACTTCTGGATCAGGTGGAAGCAAGTTAAAATAGATTCAAGGTCCCTAAATGTCACCAAATGCTTATCTTCAGGCAACTCAATTACACCTAGGAAGCTACTCAGGACAAGCTGAATTACACTCTGTGATCCACTAGCTACACTGACTAGCTTTTAGCAGGATATAATGGGAGATCACACAATGGCTCATATGGAGATATCTACTGGCTATAGGTTAGTTATACTACTGGTTAGGCATCTGTCTCACATGCCAACATCAAAATTCCAGCATAGTCATAGAATCATAGAACGGTTTGGGTTAGAAGGGACCTCAGGATCATCTAGGTCCAGCCCACTGCCCGTGGGCTGCAGTCCCATGATGAAGAATACCTCTCCAGATTCCTTGTAGGCCCCTTTCAGATACAGTCTCAACTTTCTCAGACTCTCTTCATATGGGCAATGTTCCTTTTCATCCTCGCGGCCCTCCTCCGGACTTGCTCCAGAGCTGAATCAGATACTTACTTAATCTATGAGCTGGATCAGATACTGAAACAGGGTCTTATCTCCCCAAGCATGTGTGTCCAGCTCTCATCTTCTGTTAAGTTACAGCATTTGACACAAAGTGAAGAGCTTGCACATAGCCAATTATTTTATGCCAATTACTTGGTAATACCATGTAAAATAATAGCTTGTATCTATGCCATGAGATCAATATAACATGCTAAAGCTAGCGTAAGTACCTGCCTTTCCAAGCAAGTAGATGAGTTATGAAGCTCAGACAGGAATGAGGTAAAAAACTGAAAGGATCTCAGCCTGGAAAATTCTTTAACTCAGACCTTACGTGTAAATTTTGCTAAGGATTGTAAGAAACAGCATCTCTTTCTATTCTCTATTAATTGTGCCTCTAAATCTTTCAAATCCTGTTTGTAGAAAGTTAGAAAGTAGTGCTGAGAGCTAAAATTATTTCTGTATACAGCAACCAAAGTATGTCTGTCAGACACAGGAACAAAGCAGAATGCTTTTGGTTGACAACTACCAGTCTGAGTCACAAACAACTTGCACGTTGATATCCTTCTCATAAGGACCACTGTTATAACAGGGTAAGTTATTTCTCCTGTGACACCTTCAAATGTTTGAGTACTACCAGGAAAAATCTTGCAAAAATGGAGATGATAGATTCTAAATATGTTAACTAATACTGTCTGCTTAATTAATTATTAGCAGGTTTTTTTTTGCCACTGTCCAAGAAGGCTAATAATTAAATTGCCTGGATTCTTAAAATTAGATTTATTATTAGACCATGCTAGACTTGCTTCCAAGAAGAGCTGGTAGTATAAGTCAATGTACAAGTGATTACCTGTAATCCCCCTCCATTTCTATTGGCTTGCACTGAATTTTTTATGTTAAGAGTAAAAAGGGGAGGGGAGAGTTCAGTCACCAAATCTGTCCAATTAAAAAAAAAAAAGTCATTGTACCACTGCATATTTTTATATATTTTTAGTGAACAGTCAGGAAAGGGAATAGTGACTCACTCTTCACAAACCAGCTTCTGACAAATCCAGATTTTTTCCACAGACTGAGGACCCAGAAGGGACATGAAATTGTTTAAGCTTTGGAAACTAGGACATTTTGTTTGCAAATAAAGAATTCAAAGGTGCAAAGAAAATATTGAATCTTCCTGCAGACCCCTTTGGGAGACCAATTTGCCCTATTGCATATCTTGGCATAAACACCCAAGTGTTAATGCCTGTGTCTGACTTGCAACAGTGCCAAGAAAATTGTGTTGAATGATTTCTCTTTCTGCAAAAGCTTAAGAAGGAAGAGTCTTGGGCATTCTGCACATGTGAGGTCCAAGACAAGAAAAAAATACTTATGGCATTGATGGCACCAGTCCCACCTGTAGTAATTTAGCCCATGGTAACACTGAAAGATCAGAGTTGGATTAAATCTGTTATCTTTCCTAAGCTCCTTAGGTGTTGTATCTTCAAGCTATTTCTTTCCTCAGATTTTCAAAACGTTAATATTCATTTAAAAAAAATTTCAAGGATAATGGGGTTGGATGTGTAATTCACCATGTGCATCAATGGGATGTACTTTTTATTCTTTTTCCACATCTCACATTTTCATGATAACTTGTTAACATGAAGAACGTGTGCCTAATAATATAATGCTACAAATATCCCTTTATATAGAGGTGATATGTATTATTTATTCAATAGCTATGAAACAACCTTACACTTTTTCTGTAACAGTAGCTGAGGAGTAGTTAAATTCAATACTTTGCTAATATCCTGTGCATCAACATTTTAAATTCTTATCAACAGCTGGATCAATTCTTATTAGTAAACTTTGTAGGGCAGGTCTCCCTGCAATTGAGTCCAATCAGATTTGTTTACTCAGTAAATTGAACCATCCATCATGTTGCTGAGCTCAGGCCCAGTGGGTAGTAGAAAAACACCAGGGCAATTTGCACAAAGCTTAGTGTGACATATCAACATTCTCTCTAAATAAATAGAAGTTCAGTATGCAACCAAATATTTCAGATACTTGACTGATTATCTTCTTCCTTGCTATTGATTTGCCCCTGATGTTTTTAAACCCTTTCCCTTTTACTGTGGCTGTGCTCAACAAAGATCCTCCTATTGCTTTCAGTGTCACCCAGAAGCTCTGTTTCCTGTTTTACAGAAAATGACTACTTGAAATTGAGTAATTAAATGTTGTTTAGTTCAAATGACAGGTAGAAGTCCCTGTGGGATATTGAAGATTCCATAGGTCCCAGTGTTTTTCATTTATGCATATCTCTGATGAAAAAATATAGATTAAGAAGGGCACTTTAAAGGTTGCAATGGACTTTCACTGTCTGACTGCTTAGCTGAAGGCTGAAGTACTGTGCTGTTTCTTTGGCTGAAGAACTGTCTGTCTCTGAAACTGCTTTACAAGGCAAGATTAAAAGAATGGCATCCACTTTAGGAGCATCAAAATGGTCAAATATTATTCAAACTATTAATTGAAAGAGATTCAATAAATCATATTTTTGCTATATGGGAGACAAGATTATTTTGAGCCCACTTAGGATTGCTGGCTGGGATAGATGCATGGATACACCAACACTTGCTAAGCTGCTGTTTCTGGTAGGCAGTGACTGCCAACTACCAGCATAGACAATAAACAGAAACATAATTAGGACCAGAGCAGAAGTAAAGTCAACAGTATAACAGGCTTAATGAAGGAGAAGCACATGATTTTGTGTGTGTTTTCAAAAGTTGCCACACTTCCTAGAGGATAAAGCAACAACAAATGTCAAAAAGCTCGTCCTCAACAAAGTGACTCATCTGCTCTTTTTCCTGCATCTTACACAGCTGCCATGTGTTTATGATTACCTATGAACTGCCATTAGGGTACTTATCTCTGCTATGTCTTCCCATATATTTTTCTGAAGTGTTCAGTCAAAGAGAATGATAAGAATAACTGAATCAAAAGTCTAGTAAAAAGCAAAGGACAAAATCTTGGACTTACCCTTCCAGAGCAGCCACTCAGGTGTGACATCTTCCACATCTATGCAACCATCAGGACTTACTGTCCAGGCAAATTTAAGTATGGGCCCCTTACCTGAGAGGATTTGGTACTATTTAAAAAATGAACAAACAAACAAAAAAAAAAAAAACGGGAAAGTAAACAAGAGAGAAAACAATAAAGCAAGTAGCAGTTTTTCTTCCCTTTCCCATCTCCCAGGAGGTCTGCTAGTAACCTCTTTAAAACGTGTAGAACAGATCTTTTGGCAAGTCCAGCTATCCTCTTGGTCCTCAGGATGGTCACAGTGCTCCACCTGGGCTGGGGATCCTCTTTTTTAAAACCCTCCCTGCAGGCTCAGAGATCCATACCGATGCTGCTTCTCACTCTTCTCTGTGCAGTGCAGTGTTCAGGTACTTTGTGAAAGCCAATGTCGATAGACCTGGCTTGGGTGAAAAGTGGGGACAATTCTTTTGTTAAAAGATATCCATGTAATACTATTTTAATGTGGTTGAGTACTGGACAACTGCAAGAGATATGTGAATGCAAAATTACCTAAGAAACCCACGCACATCTGGAAACTAATTGGGATATATTCTTTGGGAAGACATACAGCTTCTCCACTCACTTCACTGCTACATTCATAGCCAATGCGTCTCATGATTTCATCAAAGCATCCTATTCCTGCCAATTCTAAACAGTATGTTCCAAGTCATTGCGTCCCTTTATTGCTCTAATTGCATTTTCCTCTAGGGAATTTTTCCAAAGCTTATTGTAATGAGAGGTATCACCACTGAAGTCCATATGAGCCTTTTGTTTTAGATATGAACAAAGAACAAAAGACAAACACTTCTTTTTGAAAGCTTAACCCTTCCAGGGGAAACAAGAGAAAGAGAGTAGGAGATTCAGAAGAACAGGGTGCTTTTATAGGGATCTTTCCACTATGTTCTAGAATAAAAACTTTAGTTTTATGTTCCAGTTTACACAGTAAATATGAACACTGATGTCAATGCTAGTAACTTTCTACCATTTTTAATAATAAAAATCTGTAAGTCAAAAGAATGTGTAAAATTCCTGCCTAGAGATACCTCAAAGATCTTCTTTTAGTCACTTGCAGTAGAACTTACACTTCTCATTGAAATTTCTGGTGCAATACGTTGACTTGAGTTTCATAGATTTGCATGAATCCAAAAAGGTCAGAGCTTTCAGTCCTTCATAGTATTTGTCAATAATAATGCATGAAGAACTGATCTTTAACTGATCAATGGAGTTGAATGCTTAGGTTACTCTGATGTATTTATGGCTTCAAATTGTTACCAAATTTCATATATGAAACAGGAATAAACCCCAGAAATACTAATGGGCAATATATATTCTACAACATAAAGAGGAAAGGCTAGAGTAAATGTCTAGAAATGTAACTCTTTTTAATTGTCATTGGCAGTGCACAAACAAGTAATTTAATTCTCACTTATTAAGGTAATTTAAATAACTTATACACTCAGAAGAGATTTTTAAGACTTTTAGGAGCTCCATAGAAAAAATAGTGCTGTAAATTTGGATTATATTAATTGAGATGTGTTTGAAAAAAATAATATTAGGCCTTTAACTAGTGACTGACTGGCCTAGTATGGCAAAACTTGACCTTGATTAGCTTTAGTCTGCTAAGTCCACCTGGGGCTTTAGTGCTCCCATTACTGTGGTCACTAAAAATCTGTGATAGGCCTTGCTGGGAAATAAGGGGAAAAAACTACTGACAAAAGGTGGTCCAGCATCCTGTGTCAGAGATTGGATATGAGCATCTGGATGAGGGTGCAAGTGTCATCTAACACAGAGTTGTTCTAAGATACGTATAGAAAAGAAGTATGAAAATGTGGGTGTTTTGATTTAATTTAGAGAAGCCAGGACTGTGTTGTACCAGTACCATGTCACAGATATACAAGTGCTAACACCTGATGTAGTAGATAATTAATATAGGCATTTGCTATAGAAAAGACACCCTAGAATACCAAAATACCAGGTTGGAAGCAACATTAAGGATCATCTGTTCCATCTTGAGACAAAAACATGGCCTTGGTGTTTGTTAGCAGAGGGCCTGGTAATCCAAACATTTCTGTTGTTAGCAGCTCTACAAGTATTGTAAAAAAAAAAAAAAAAAAGAGAAGACAAAAAAAAATGTTTATTTTTTTTAGGATCTCTGTAAACTGCATCTTCAGTTTAAAAAATCTTTGCCTCTTTGTCTTTCTTCATATTCATGCTACTTCTTAAAGAAAAGTTATTCCTCTAATACAAATAAATCTGGGGGCAAGGGTGAAAACAAAGTTAGGGAGGAGAGAACTTCCAGGCATTTTTATCATTGCCAGTCATGTCTAGTATTGGACTTTGAGAACAAGTTTCTTCCATACCCATGGCAGCAGGGTTGGAACTAGATGACTTTGAGAACAAGTTTCTTCCATACCCATGACAGGGGGGTTGGAACTAGATGATCTTGAGGTCCTTTCCAGCCCTAACTATTCTATGTTTCTATACTTCTGAAGGAATATTATGTGTCAGACGATAAACAGAAAAGCACAAAGCAAAAATCCTGATTAAATAAGCAGAAGTATCAGAAGTCAAAATCAGTTGACACAGTTCTTCAGAAGTAATGCTGTGTTGGTAATAATGAGTTTATTAGAAAACTTTTCCCCATCCATATAACTATATTAAATCTAAGAAACAGGTACCCAGGAGGTAAAAATCAAAAAAGACCCTGGACTCTTTTCATCTATGACACATGCAGGTCCCTCTGTTAGTAGAAAGAAATTATGAAAGATAACTGTTAAAGGGTTAGCATAACACAAGGATCACAGTATGTACCTAGATCTCCAGTACTATACACTTGCAATTATGTTATCACTGAGGCTGATATTTTGTCAGCAATTCAGAGACAACCAAACCACTCTGAAACTCAGTGAGCTACAGCTATTTTCCTTGAAAATCCTGTGACTGTTCTTCGACCCTATCTAACTGAGGTTTGAAGGTAATCAAGGTTCCCTACAGATCTATGACCAGTACACAAAGTAACCACAGGATTACTTAATGGTTGCAACATGAGGCTTACTGATTAAAAGTATCTTTCCCATGTGTTATTCATGACCTTGTATGTAACAGCTACTACCTCATTCACACTGAATCACTTTCACATAAAACACTAGTGTAGCAGAATAGAGACAGATTCAAGGCTAGAAAAAGATTCAAGGCTAGCTCCTTAGCTATTATAAATGAGTGCAGCTCTTCCAACAATGTATTGTATTTCATCATTATTTCAACATAATTACTTCAACATTATATCAAAATACTGAATATTTTCCCTATGAATGGTTGAAAATGAAGACAATTGTGGCACCATATGCAGTGGTGAAAATTATTTGCCATCTTTGCTGATGCAGAAGCAAATCAAAATCTCCAGCTGTTGTGATTAGATCAACTAACTCTTGGTGAAAAGCATAGAATCATAGAATGGTTAGGGTTGGAAAGGATCTTAAGATCATCTAGTTCCAACCCCCCTGCCATGGGCAGGGACAGCTCACACCAGACCAAAGTCATCCAGGGCTCTGCCCAACCTGGGATGGAGCACTCACCACTTCTCTGGGCAACCCCTTCCAGTGCCTCACCACCATCCCAGGGAAAAACTTTTCTCTTAGACTTGCCCTGAAATTTCCCTGTTTAAGTTTAAACCTGATATCCATTTTCCTATCACTACAGTCCCCAGTGAAGAGTTCCTCTCCAGCACCCTTGTAAGCCCCCCTCAGATATAGGAAGGCTGCTATGAGGTCTCCACACAGCTCCAAAACCACATTAATTTGCACTCACTATTTGTTTTATATATAATTGGTTCCTATTGAAATTGAAAGTCTACTTGTTCCAAGAGATACATGCTTGTGAGCCCTACAGACCTCAGTGTTCCTATTCACTGATAACGACTGATACGTGTTAGGTAACATTCCACTGAAACTGAGGTGATATGCAAGTAAAATTAGGTTGCTTAGCCTGTCCCATGGCAATTCCAACAATAGTTTTGGCCTTGGCAGCTTGTAATGGAGACACTTTTAAATGAGGCTGGCTTAGCAGTGCTTTAGGATGATTCTAATAGTGCAGTTTTTAATAGATTTGGAATTTGATATTTCCTTCAGGTCACACCATATGACTGTTGGTTAAGCTAAGAAAATGAAATATTGAAAAGGCAATTCTGAGCTCAATAAATTCAAGTTAACTTGGACTAGAAGCACCCTAAATAATATAAATGCACAGAGTCCTGTATGCACCAAGGAAACCATTTCTCAGCCTTCCCTGGATTGCCCCAATTATATTTGGATCCTTGACAGCAAAGAGAAGGAGAAGAGTGCTACTGACAGAGCAAGCAATTCTTATCTCCAACAATGTTTATCTTTCCCTGATAGTGAAATTATTTTTTCCCTGATGTCCAAATTATGTCTCCAAATTATTTTGTATGTCTTACCAAAGTAAAGGTTGGGATTTTCCATAGTATATATAGCATTTTAAACAAAAACAGCTACCAATACTATCACTGTAATAATATCATGGTGGTAATAAACTAAAACCTAATTAGTTTCATTTGTTGCTTATAAATTTTCCATTTTTTTTTCTAGAATTATTTTTGCAGAGGTCATAATAAAGACTGATATGACAAACATTTCAACATGAGCTCTCTCAGATAAAAGCAGAATGATTCAGTGGATGATCAGGTTTATAATGATCAAGATGTGGGATTCATTATTTATTTAGTATTTTGAAACCTTTTGAGCAAAGTTCCTAAAGTGCTTTGGAAACAAAAAGCCAGTGTTTCCCTGGATTGAAGTCATGGTGAATTGCAGCTGATGACTACACATAATGAAGTGAAAGAGCTTCAGAATGAAATTATTTGGAGATAGTTCAAAGAAAGCAAAGGGAAAAAAAAATAGCTTGTTTTCCAGTACAAAAAGAGACTGCCTCCAAGAAGGTGTCTAGGAACAGATGCCCCTGATTGCCAGCCAACACTTTTACCCGTCTGAACAAGCCAACTGTTTCACCTGTCTAAACAAGCAGCCTGAACACAAAATACAGACACTGAATTATCTTGTGCATCTTAGTCTTCAAAGATGTAATTTTCACCCACCTGTATCTATGTTTCAGGGCTGTCAGGCTGCTGTATGTCTGGAATAGGCTGACAATTGTACCTTACAAAGTGAAATTTGCTATCCTCACCCTCCTGGGTCTCTGACTGCTGCCCTCAAAATGGCTTCAGCCATTAGTAAAGATGCAGTTTAAACAAGGTGAAACATCTCTGTCTACTCACCATGTAAGTAGGATACAAATACGAAGCCAAAAGATGCTGAGAAAACAAAAAACCCCAAGATTGTTCATTTGTGGTAATGCCCATCCAAATCCAAAATGGCTTTTTGGGAGGGTTGCAACAGTTCATCAGTACACTGCATATATTTTAATTTTTGCAAAGTATAACAATAATGGAATGGGAATATAGTCTTGCTTGCAGAACAGGAACAGAGACTTTGGAGACTAGCACCCTCTGGAGAGATGCAGAAACTGACTGTGAGCACTCAAGGACCATTTGAAGAAGTAAAGCAGAATAACTGATACTCTGGTAGACTCAAACACAGGCAGATTTGCGCCTGACTGAAGACGAGTGGTTTGTCTACCATAGAGCACTGTATCAGATTCTGCTTTTCTCATTTGGAGTGCATCTGTGGCAGTTATTTTGTTTAGTTCCTTGGGTTTTGTAAGGAAGTAGATCTGAAGGTGAAGAAACCTCCAGAAGTTGAAGACAAGCAAGTGGGACATAAGGAAGAGATGACTCCTTCTAGAATGGAACCTGGAGGCTAGAAAAGATACTACAGGTATCTCAAATAAACTGTTATCTTCAGTCTGCTAGGTCTGCAGGCTCCTCTGACTTCACTGGCTAGATTTCCTCTGACTGTAATGAGATCTGGGACACACAGCTTGCAGGCAGAGATTTACAAGTAGATATATAAATTTGAGTCAAATCTGTTACTTGAAACACATTTTGTATAGTTATATGGTGCGTGAATCTTACTTTTTTCAATCCTATAACTTTCAATTTCATGGCACCACTTTTTATGTGCTCTTACAAAGAATGCCCAAAATTGATACAGGGACAACGTTTCCTACTGTATGTATATACAGGCTCACATAGCATGGCTCTTGTGCATGACAGCTTTGCACACTGTGGAAAGATCAATACAGTTTTTCTTGCAAAAATGCTGGGGATTGCCTGAGGAAGGGAAATGAACACTTTTCAGTTTCAAGTTCTCCTCTATTTACCTGGAAGATAAAATGTTATGTGCATATATTAGTCAGGTTTTACCCCTGAAGAGCTTATCAGAAGTATTTAATTAGGAAATCAATTGCTCCGTCCCTACACTATCTATCTAGCCTGTAAGTCTTGACTGGGAGCTCACAACTATGTGTTCCCCTGTGATCTCAGAGGACACACCTAAGGAAAAGAGCATATTCAACTGAAAAAAAGTATTTGATTGTCCATTTGATTGAAGAGGAATGATGTGTGGAGCAGGCTGACGTCTTAGTCATTTCAGTTATGCCATCAGTTATACCTAACATGGATCTAAATCCATTTTCCCAGAAACAAAAGCAGGTTATTCTCAACCAAAATATTTGCATGGTACAGACTTACAAAGACTTCACAGTTATTTCCAATATGCAGCCTTGCTTGATTTTTTTTTTTCTGTAAAACAAAAAATAAATCTTAGAGTAGAAAATTATTTCTAAGAAAAATCCAAATGTTAGCTTTATGGAGGGGGCAGTTCAGAGTAACCTGAACTCTGCTCTTTATTTCTACGCTGTGCAAAAATGTAATTATAGTTTAAGACATCTTGATTTATCAGTCTAGAAAATGGAGGAAAGAGTCATTTTAGGAATTTCTGTAGAATACACTTAGCATATTTAGGTGCTTCAACTCCATGTTTCCCTACCAGACATATTTTCCATTTACAGCTACAGAAAAATAAACTTATAAAAGAGAGAGCATTATCACAATGCAGGAATTCCTGCACTGTATGCTGTCAGTTGTATGCCCATACTTATTTCTGAGTTTAGAGGATAATTTTTCCTGTATATAAAGGAACAAGAGTGTCTCAGTTATTTAAATATATTTACTAATTTTTCTACTGTGTGAGTTTTGCATCAGCATTTCTGACCATTTGTTTGCAATCCTCAAATTGTTTTCAAGTTATCGTTAAGAAAGTTCAACATTTTATAAATTATATAAAGACAATCTTTGCTCCTCTGCCTCAGTTTCCCCTGGAACACTGCCTTGTTTCCATGTTCTGCGAGGCACAGAGAATCTTTCAAGTACTATGAATTTCACTATTTTCACTTGGAGAATCTATTATAAGCACTCTTGATACCTCCTCACATCAACATTCATTATGCAGATAACTTATTCCTGGGTTACCAAGATAAAAACAGGGAATTAATAATATTAATGCTACCTTGAAGAAATTACTTTGCAAGAGTGAATTTGCAACATAGCAAAACTACACTTTTACCTGCTATTTGGGATTATCTTTGCAGAAGATTGCAGATTATACATGGAGTCATGAACTCTTATTACCCAGGTAGGATCTACCCTATGCCATGTCTTCTAGAAGTTACCTGAAATAGCTGAAATCATACTATCATAAATTATGTGCCGATTTATTCCAGCTGAGGTTCTCTAACAATGATGGCTGCATACATAAACAGTTACTTTGATTATATATCTAATGTTCCCTCCCCTTAGGACATAAATTATCTTAATCACATTTTCTTTCATTTTCTAATCCTGCAGCTGTTTTTTAAGTACAATGATATTGGAATGTTATGAGACTCCTCCCATGCTTTTGCCTTAATACAGGAGAATTCAATATTACTGCACTTTGTGAGGTTTGGGAGCAGAATCCTTTCTAAAACTGAAAAGATTTAAGTGAACAGAAGACTTTAAAAAATAAGCAAGACACTAAATGGGGTTTTGTCACCTTCCCACAATAGCTCCAAATGACCTTCCCATTGAAAGTCATTAGGAAACTTCTAATAGTTTAAGATTAACCTTCAAGAATGTATCCCGAACAAGAAAAAAGGAAAAAAAATAAAAATCAAACCAGCAAATCTGTTTTATATAAGGCTATAAATCTCAACTATTCTGTTTTGCATTGGGCTATGAATCTGAAAATATCACAGAATCTCCCTACAGAGCTACCTTTCACCCAATGTATTTTTTAAGAAACTCACACTCCTTTTAGGCCAATAGGCCTTATAGCAATTTGAAGAAAAAATTGAAGAATAATTTCCATTATAACTTTCAACTTTTAGCTATTCTAACGTTTTCAATTTTTACTCCGCATTCAAACCCAATCCAAACTTGATTTTACTTCTTGCTGCTTTCTTACCCATTTGTGTTTGTTTAATGCTTAAAAATCTTGAGCAAAATTAAGTCCTTTCCTTTCTGCTGTCTGTTTTTGTATGTTCTTTTGTAGAGCACAAAAATAAATCCATATCAAGTTCATTGTGTTCTTTTGAAGCCTCAAACGCTAACAGAGGTAAATGCTGAAAGCTAAACATTCCGATTTAGGAACAGTCGTGCCAAAATATATCCCTTGTTGTGAAAGCAACTGATTCTGATTTGATTAAACTAGGTGTTTTTGACATTTTCATGCTGGTTGCAGTAATTTGGTTTTTTTTTGGTGGGGGGAGAGGAGTTATTTGCAGAACAGTCTAAGCCATAATTTAGGGCTGTAAAGAGGCTGCTTGTAAGTGCTACTCAGGAGCCTGCAGCCATGTACTTCCCCTGCAAACTCAGAGCACACACCTGAAGAAAAGAGTTTTGTGCACAAAAATAAATTTATTACGTATCAAAAACATACTGGGAGCAGCTATCCTGGCCTTTTTGTAAATGGTTACAGGTTGTAGGTGAAGTAATATTGGCATCTCACTGTTTCCTACAGTTTAAATTCACTGATTACATTACATTCCCTTGTAAGCTGGCCATGTGACCCCTCCTTTTCTTCATGCACAGCAATGCCCCATGGTGGTCACAAGGCCAGTAGTAAGTACTGCGGAAAGCAGTCTAGAGAGGGATCACATCCATGGGATCTGAGGGGCGCAGAGGATACTGTTCTTTTGGAAGGAGGACCTTTTGAGTGGGAGAAAAAGGAAGTTTATCTATTGCCAGTTGCCTTCAGAACAAGCGTGAATGACTGTGTTCCCACAAAGGTTTAGCTGTGAGTGTCCTTGATCTTTGAAAAGCTGAGGTAAGCCACAGTCAGCTCATTCCAGAGCTTGAGAAAGGATAAGTTCAAACACAACATGTGATAAAACAGCTGCATTATATATAGGACCACACTTTAGTTGCTGTCAACTGTCACTCCATGGACATCAAGCTCCCCACCTCATTTACCTGCTCAAGGTTTTCCAAGCTTCATAAATTAAGAAGCTTTAATTATTGAAACATTTTCATTTGAATTGTAAGGACAGGGAGAACTGTATTTTTTAGCGCTGACTTTGAGAGTTTTTCGGTATGTCAGCTGCAGGATTTAGTTCTCTTCCCATCTATCTCAGCTCCTAATCCTAACAGAATGCACTCTCCTCATCTGTACCCAGCCATGGGCAGGAGGCACAGCCTCAGAATAGAAAACACACCTCTGGGCTGACTCTGCTCCAGGCTGCAGAATTTACTTTCTGAGAAAATTGATTTGTACTGTTTGGATATTACATAAGGAGGGTAAACCTTGAATACTAGTGCTAGGTCTCAACAGGTTGATTGCCTAATGTTTGCAGTTTGCTGGGACTGTAGAAAGCTCAGGACCAGATCAGATCACTGCTCAAACCTGGAAACAGGCATCCATCTGTGAACACAGCATTGCAGAGGTGAAACTCTTTCAAATATCCCAATCTGTTTCTGTAAAGATGCTGAGAAATATTTATGGGTTGAAAAACACCTTCCAGCTCATGAAATGCTACCAATGCATAGTATGTCACTAGGCTAGTTGAAGTGCTCTGACCCTTGAGACAGGAGCAGGAGCTGCATTGCCTTTAAAGGCAGAAGTCCAGATGCTCTCCAGCCACTGAAATGAGGCACTAACACTTGTCTGATTAAAGTCTACTTTACGTTTGACTAAATCATAACTTCTAGGAGCATTCCTTATCTTGCTGTTATAAACATCACAAGGGTGGTAAATGCAGTTTATGCTCTGGCAGTTTGTTCTAATAACCTTCAGGTACAACCACATAAGGGAGTGGTAAGTCTTACTTTGTCTAGTTTTTTTTAATTCACAGACATTTTTTCTTGCTATGTATCTCCCAGCTTCTGTTTAACACAATTTTGGCATGCAGTATTTTTTACCTGTAAAGGCATACAATCACCATTCCTCATCAGAAGTGTGTGTGTCAGGTTGTAGGGGCAAAGCAATCCATTTATAATAACTTTCTTTATCCTCTTCACATTAAATTACTTTTTTCATCGTACTTCTGAAGTATTACTCTACAGGAGAAATGTCATTTAAGCAACTGCAAGATCAAAGAATAAGTTTGAAGTTCTTCTGGGTAACTGCTTCCTTCTGTTCTAGCCCATATCATTTATATGCTACTGTAAATGAAATTCAGATAAATCAGCATGTGACTCTGTTTCAAAGTCCTTGGCTGACCTTACATGGCATTTAATTTCTTCTTTCAGTCTTGGGCATGGAGACAGAAAAGGTAGTAGCGCTTTAATTCCCAGGCCCATTTCAAAACATATTCAGGAAAAATTTATGAAAAGCTACTGCTAATCTAATCTAAGAAAGCTGAAGAATTGTTGAAACAAACAAGGAAGTGAAGTGAAAACAATTGTGGCAATATTAAATTTAATTTAAAATCTAAGGCACATCACATGAAATCCTGATGTTTATAGCACATTTAATAATTTATCATAAAAGGAACCTCACAGCACTGAAACTGTTGATATACTCAAAACAATACATTATTTTATGTTCTGAAAAAATAAAAATGAGGATGAAGGTCACAATTCAGAAGCGCTTTACAGTGCCTTTACATCCAGATAACCAAGAAGATATATGTCTGAAGATACATTAAGATAGGCCTTGTAAATGTCTAAAGTCATATAGATATAGAGACAAAGTTTTATTCTGGAAATAATGGTGAATTTTACCTGAGATCCAGATTCCTCCCTAAAAGGGTACAGATCTTCTGTAGATCCTATGCAATACTTGCCATCCTCTTGTATCAATCTGGAATCACAGAACCATAGAATAATAGAATTATCAGTAGTTAGGGTCAGAAAGGACCTTAAGATAGTCTAGTTCCAAACCCCCTGCCATGGGCAGGGATGCCTCACTCTAGACCATGTCACCCAAGGCTCTGGCCCTGAACACTGCCAGGGATGGAGCATCCACCAGCTCTTTGGGCAGCCTGTTCCAGTGCCTCACCACTCTCAGTAAAGAGAGAACTTTGAAGTGAAGAACTTCTTTCCTTATATCTAACCTGAACTTCCCCAGTTTTAGTTTGAACCCATTACCCCTTGTCCTATCGCTACATTGTTTGGGGAATACCCTAGAAGAAATAACACTAGTCATATACATATTAGCAACTAATTTATCTCAGGGTGTATTAGCACTCTAGAAGACAAAAAGTAGCTCCTTTCTATAGAAGAATCCAAAGCCTATCATTAGGTGACAATTATACTACATGGGGCACTAGGCTCTTCAGGCTCAGGTTTAAAGATGCATACATACTGAGTGGGGATGATCCCAGTGCTAACTGAAAGTGTGATATCCAAGTCTATACCTATCTGAAGTCTTCCTCCTCTGCATTTTGGCATACCCAAAGTTAAGTCTATCATTTTGGCATGTGAGTGAGTTTCACTAACATGCTGAGAGTCTGCACAGGTCTTGAATCACTGCACAAGTTGCCATGAAATGCTGCCTTTCATGTTCTGGAAGTGACATAAGTCCCTTTTGTGGTCTTCCCATACATCCTTTGTGTGGCTTTATAGCACAGCTTTGAACAGGGATACAAAACAGAAATGGCTACAGCTGTTCAGGATTTCTCTGCCCTCCTTTGCCCAAGTGTTTGTGACATTGGAACTGCAACCAAAGCTTGCTGTTCCTATATCAGTAGATAGCTGAAAATATGGAGATTAGTTTTAAAACTGCTGAAGTCAGATTGAAACTGAGCTACAGAACTTTGGACTGACTTGAATTCAGGGTGTTCATGTTTTCACTTTGCTGACTCTGTTGCAGGAGTTTACATATGGGAACCATAACTTCTTAAGATACACTTAAATTAGATACTGTATAGTCCACTGTGGCCTCACACCTCTCTTGTACCCCAATGGGGAACAGTCTGTATCAAGCCCATCATATTCACTACATGTTTTAGTCCCATGAGAATATAATTAAGACCTGTTGTAATGGGTTAGAATCTGAAAAACACTGTGTTAAGGAGTATAAAAAATACAGTAACGATCCTTACGTTTTCTTAACTATATGGGTGTTAACTGTAGAAGTCCATAGTTACACAGAGCATCATTTTATTTCAGACCTATTTGGAGAGACACATGTCCATAAGCTTGCAAATTGCTAGGAAATAATTGATCTGTTTATATGCCAAAACTAGAGTTGTGTGATTATATAATTCTTTCCAGTCCATTTGGAATAAAAAATGTATTCACACTTTCAAAGAAACTGAAAACTTGCAAAAGTTCCTGAAACAGAAGAAAATGTTTCATTTGAATTGAAAACAAAATATTAATTTTTTTCAAGTATTTTGTGGTTTTATAAAAATATATTACATTCCAAAAATAAAAGATACTTTGCACTCAGAAGTGAATATGGCTTTGTTTTGCACAAACATTTCGTGTTCTGTAGGTTTTAAGGTAATTTTTTTATTCGTTTTTCCCTGATGAATTCAGTAAATGTGAAAAAAAAATCACAATACTTCTTGGACTACCTGAATGCATTTTTAAAGAAGAGAAGTGGGTGGTAACATCTAAATAACTGCTGCTGAGGGTTTCACCAAATTCTGCTTCAACTATTCCACTCTTCTGGTCACCGTGATGTCTTAAAGCGCTGGTTAAGTGGAGAGAGCTGTAATTGCTATAACATCACTGCTATCAGCACGTAGTGATTGAAGTATAGCAAACATGGGAGAGCCTGACCAGTTAAACAGCTAGACTTTGCACATGGTTCGAGAAAAATTAGGCCCTGATGAGCTGTAGATATTAATGAAAATCACTGATAACTTCTGAAAGAATTAATTTAAATAATTTCAAGTAATAAATTCCCTTTTCTCTCCCAATAAGAATTTTAGAATTATTTTGTTAAAAATTTTCTTAGCCATCTGATATTCCACTATATCACTAACAGTAAACTAATTCCCCTGTGACATCCACATGTAGGACAGTTCATAGAATCACAAAATCATGTAATAGTTAGGGTTAGAAAGGACCTTAAGATCATCCAGTTCCAACCACCTTGCCATGGGCAGGAACACCTCACAGTAGACCATATCAGCCAAGGCTCTGTCCAGACTGGCCTTGAACACTGCCAGAGTGCACACAATACACCACTTCTTTGGGCAACCTGTGCTAGTGCCTCACCACCTTCACACTAAATAATTTCTTCCTTATATCTAACCTGAACTTCCCCTGTGTAAGTTTAAACCCATTACCCCTTTTACTATCACTACAATTCATGATGAAGTCCCTCTCTGGCATCCTTGTAGGCCCCCTTCAGATACTGGAAGGCTGCTATGAGGTCTCCATGCAGCCTTCTCTTCTCCAGGCTGAACAGACCCAACTTTCTCAGCCTGTCTTCATACAGGAGGTGCTCCAGTCCCTTGATCATCCTCGTGGCCCTCCTCTGGACTTGTTCCAACAGCTCTATGACCTTCTTATGTTAAGGACACCGGGACTGTACACAATACTCCAAGTGAAGTCTCACAACAGCAGAGTAGAGGGGCAGGAGCACCTCTTTCAACCTGCTTGTTACACTTCTTTTGATGCAGCCTAGTACATGGTTAGCTTTATGGGCTGCGAGCACACACTGCAGCCAGCTCATGTTCAGTTTCTCATCAACTAACACCACCAAGTCTGTTTCCACAGGGCTGCTATGAATCACTGCTCTGCCCAACCTGCAGCTATTCTCACTTCTGAATACCTAGTGTATTGTTTACTCTAGAAAATGTTGCATAATGCAACATGCTGTATACTCTAGTGGTTCCCTATCTTCTTTATATTCTTTGTATTCCTCTAACTTCTTCTACCCATTCTGCACAGTGGGTGAGTAACAGGATATTGTTTACAGAATCACAGAGTGGTTGTGTTTGAAAGGGACCTTTGGAGATCATCTATTCCATCCCTCTTGCTCAAGTAGGGCCATCTAAAGCCACTTGTCCAGGACGGTTTCCAGACAGCTTTTGTATATCTCAGGGAGTAAGACTTTACAACTTCCCTAGCCAACCCGTTCTAATGATCAGTCACCCTCACAGTGAAAATGTGTTTCCTGAGGTTCACGTGGAACCTCTTACATTTCAGTTTGTGTCACTGTCCTGGGTTCAGCAGTAGCAGCCATTTTTTCTCCATCTTAGTAGCTGGTGCAGTGTTGTTTTTTTACTTTTGGCCTTGAAACAGTGCTGATAACACCAATGTTTTTAGTTACTGCTCAAATGTTTAGTCTGACAAAGGATTCTGTGAGTCTCATGCTCTGCCAGGGAGGAGGGGAAGCAGAGACAGGACACCTGACCCAAACTGACCAAAGAAGTATTCCATACCACAGCATGTCATGAACAGGATGTAACTGGGAGTTAGCCAGAAGCCTGGTTCACTGCTTGGTCTGGCTGGGTATCAGTCGGCAGGTGGTATTGTATTATCTTCCCTTGTTATTTCTTTTATCATTATTATTATTGGTGGCAGCAGTAGTGATTTGTGTTATACCTTAGTTACTGGACTGCTCTTATCTCATCCCATGGAAGTTACATTCTTTTGATTCTCCTCCCCATCCCTCTGGAAGCAGGGAGAGGAAAGGGGTAGGGGGAGTGAGCGAAGACTGCATGGCTCACTTACAACTGAGCTTAAACCATGACAATCACCTACAACTGGTCCTCTCACTTGGCAGCACTGAAAAGAGTTTGGATCCATCCTCTTTTCACCCCCCCCTTTAAGTATTTAAATACATTAATAAAATCCTCCCTAAGCCTTCTCTTCCCCATACTAAACAATCCCAGCTACCTGAGTCTTCGCTCATAGGAAAGATGCTCCCTTTGTCACTTTCATGGCACTTTGCTGGACTCTCTCTAATATGTTCATGTTTCTCTTTATGTTCATGTTTCTCTTGTACTAAGGAGTTTAGAACTAGGCACAGTAATCCAGTTCTCATTCCAGTTCTCAATCCATTGTTCAACCTCGACCTCACACATCTTCAGGTGAGAATGAAGACTTACACATGAATACAGATTCAGTCTCTCAAAAAAAAAATACTTCAGAGGTACCAAGGAGGCCTTCTAGTTGGTGAGCTCAGGCCAGAGCACTAGGTGCTCAATATGGAGAGCCATCCTTAATCCATTCTGCAGAGCTTGTGCCTTATGGAGGAGAAAGATCCGAAATGTTGTTGGACCACCAAGTGTAAATTAAGCAACAGGATGATGTTCTGATTAGGGGTCATCTCCCCAAGAATCAGTTCCTTCCCCAAGGACTTGGGTCTTGCATACTGTTTGAGAAGGGCTGAAAACCTGGGACCACTTCAGCAGAAAAGATGAAAACTGTCCAGGTTCATTCTTTTTTTCTCAAATTTTTCCCCTGGGAAGATGCGATGTTGCTCTTATACACCCTTCATGAGCAACTTAGGCTGTAACTGTTAGAGGAAAGAAAATGTCTATTTCAAACTGCAATTCTTTATTTTATTTTTACATGTGCTTTCAGGAGAAGGTTGATTTCTCCTTTAATGATCTGGATGCATTGAGCAGGTCTCTGTTGACTAGAACGAAAGACCAAGATGACACACTTGAATTCTGAGCTCCTCAGTTCTTCAGATGAATTCCATTCCAAAAGTTTAGGTGAGGTGATGAGTGTGCATCTTCTTTGGAAGGTAAATTGTGCACAAATGGAATTTTTTGATCCATCAGGGCTCACCGAAGCACCCACATCTGAAAACCCCATAGTTATCAGCCAGTAGTTGCATGTGCTGAGTAGCTGCAAGGAAGGCATTATCATATTCAAGAGCTGCATAAGTATCTCCATTAGAAATAAATCCAGTATTATCAAATATAATCCTATGTTAGATAATAAGCAGGTTTTATTATTAATATAATTTTGTTGTTTTTCTTCAGTAGCACATACATCAGCTGGAAATGGCTAAATTCATTGGGATTTTCTTACAGTCTAAGCCTATAGCACCAGTCCTTTCCTCAGGCTGCTACTGTTCAAAACTGGTGAACTCTAGGCCCCATGGGATAAATTTGCCAGTAGCTAGGGAGAAGGTGCATGACATAGTTCCTGATAGTAAGAAATACCCATATGCCTGGTTATACAGACACAATATTCCATACTCCTTGTGCTGACATTTAGATAATTACAAATTTTTCCCCCAACTGGTTTGAAAAAGAAATTAAGTGGGAAAAAAATATTAAAAATTAAGATTTATGGACTAAGATTAACATTCATTATTTTTGCTTCTGTGAGGAAAAACATGTTTTAGCTGGTGGGGTTTTTTATTTTCTTTTTCACAGCATGGTAGTCTGCCAAATTAGGGAGCATTAGCCCAAATGGCTGCTCAGCTCCCACCTACTTATCTGTCAGATGCACTAGGGAAGAATTACATGGGCTCTCTGAGGAGATTCATCTACAACATAGACTCCTAAACTACACAACCTGAGACATTTACAATGCGGTACAGAGATTAGTTGAACAAATGCTGAGCAAATAATTGTTGGTGATGTTTTCTGGTGGTCTTTTATTTGTACTGGTGTGGCCTAATGGGCAACCTTGCCATAGTACTAGAAATTAAAGTATTTCTAAGATGCATTGAATTCATAAGTGGCTATGTAGCATCAGTATGAGGTATCCCTGTGTAGCCTTCTTACAGACTTTTTTTAGACACTTAAGTTTCACAAAGAGCGGGCAAATATCTATTAAATTCCAGTTAAAATTTAAATAGCTCTTAAAATTTATATGTATATAATCCTACATAGTTAGGATTATATACATATAAATGGAGATTACATGGTCCTAAACTCTGCTCAAAGCAGGGCCAATTTAGTCCAAACCTCTCCAGGCCATGTCCAATTTATTTTCAAATAGCTGCAGTTATAGGGATTTCACAGCCTCTCTGTTTCCCAGCTCTCTCACTATTTTCATATTGAAACTTTTCTCCAAAAGTTTTTTCTTTTGCAACAACTTCTGTGTGCTGCTTTTTGTCCTGTTGCTGTGGGCCTCTGCATAGATTCTATCCCAATCTTCTTCATGTTCCTCATCATTTCCTGGAGTCAGCAGAGTAAGATACACATGGAGAAGGAAATCAAGTGTCCTTAAAAGCACAAGTGGTTACTGTTAAAAGAGTTCACTATTCTGAATTTCCTTATCTGAATAGTTCCTTTATTCAGCTAAGAAACACATTAAAAGCATCTTTAATCCTATAACTAAACATCCATTCAGTTTTGCCAATTAAAAAAGAAAAAAAAAAGGAAAAACCTGTGGCAATGACTTCAGTATCCAGAGATAAAACAGGAGGGGGGAAAAGGAAGCATCTGGAATTATTTTGTTTTGCCTTAGGAGCATCAGCCTGGAACACAGATAGACATAGACTTTCTGACATCTCAGTGTTTGGCATCAGGACCCTTACTTGCAGTGTAACTGTTCCCACATACCTTCCTTCTTCAAAGCAACACATTTTTTTCTACTTGCAAGGTTCCTATGTGAGTCTTTTTAGGAAACTGATGTTTTGATGACTAGAAATTTTCTTTTAAGCTGCAGTTAACGTTCACGTGTTTCTCTGCCTTTACTCCCTCTGGCCAGAGCAGTCTTCTCCTTCCTGGTATTTACCTTGCTGTGTTCAGGACTGACAGCCTGTCTCCCACCTGCCTTCTTTTGCTACAAGAAGCAAGTCAGACATATTATTTTTGCAACATTTTTTTTTAAGTGCTCCCTAATCACATTTTCAAACTTTTCACTGTAGCCAGGAGAGCTAAAACTGGTTTCATTTTTGTTTTCAGCAGAAAAGATATTTTTTAAAACAATCCCTAAATATTAAGAGAATGCAGCATCAGCAAATATCTGGCATAATTGTTAGGGACTGTCTGACTTTATAGAGCTGTGGAAGGCAAACAGCAAAATCATAACTTTTCTCTCTTTTTCTATTTATATTAACAAAATATGAGATTTTATATTATTTCCATGAGTTGATTCAGGTTCTTTCTATTAGCATATGCTGTTTATTTAATTTCCAGGCCTTGACAGCAATGCAGACACATATATCCTAGTTCAAAATCAACTGAAGCCCATGGGGAAAACAATATTTGGAAATTCTGTCCAAATTCTAAGCTTTTTAATATAATTGGTCTTCTTCCCATACGAGCTGCATCCTCATTTCTAATACATGTCACATTTTCCAACAAAAATATTCCCTTCATAGGCTGTCATACACAGGAGTGTAAAAAAAGCCAGTTTTTCTAGAATACCAAAACATTGATGTGTTGGTCATATTTGTTTTTAAGGAGAGACAGCCTATACTGATTGAACCAGGAGCTGTTTACCAAACCAAGTGTGACAAAAATCTAATTATCAAAATCTTGACTATGTGTCAAAATCTAAGTATGCCTCTCTCTCATGTGCCTTCAGAAGTCTGCACACCTACTGTTAAAAAAGACAGATCAATTTGTCTGCTGAAGAAACAAGTAAATATTGCATGTAAGTGAAATTAGTATGAGAAAGGGGAGAACTGTATCTCCATGAGACTGCATAAGGAATTACTAACTTCATGTCAGGTTCCTAGTAATTACTTTAAAGCTTTGTGAAGTTTGCAACTGGCTTTGCCATGGTCTTGAAAAATTCCTCCAGAAGTAGCTGATCAGCAATCTACCTCACTCATTGTGTCCCGTTTCCTTCTTGATATCGTTACTATTTTCTTTTTGTGTTAATTACTTTTTCCTCCCATATTTCCCAAGAATTAACTGTTGCAGCTGTGGTAAATATTGAAACTTCTAAAGGTAAAAACACATACTCAAATTAGCTGATATTAAATAATGCAAACACTCCCTTGCAATCCATGTAACAAAGACAACAAAATAAAGAAATTACTGGGCATAAGTAAGACTGTAAATAAAATTACAGCTTAATCTAGCCCTCTGAAAGAGTGATAAAGAAGGAAACAGAAATAAAAGACCTAGGAAATTTTGGTGGATGGGGAGAAGATTGGAATTATATGAAATCACATTATCAAGCTCCAAGTGCAGTTGTTTTTTGAGACAGCTTTGAAAAGTGCATGTGGGAAAAAGCAGAAGAATAAAGACAAAACCAGCAAAAGTCTTCAAGAGGATGCTGAGGAGAGGATGCTGAAGAAAGGATGCTGACTCGTTTGTTAGTGTTTCAGATCTGATTTGCATGGAGTTTACAGATATCTTTTTTCAATCCTCCTATTTGTTCCACAATGAAACCTGCAAGAGTCTTTTTGTACAGTTATTATAGCAAGAGAAAAGGATAGTGAGAACAAGGACAGAGCAACAGGAACCACAGATGTCTCCTGCTTATAAATGAAAGCAGGGAAATAAAACCCAAAACACCAGAATCAGCAATCAAGAAATAGGAGGTCTGGTTTATGGGTTTTTTTAAGACCTTCTTTTGAGCAGTAGTGAACATAATTTTATGGAGCTGTTGCAATAAATAACTGGAATTTAATGCTAATAATACATTTGGGCATGCAGGACTTTTCTTGTTGGAGTAGACTCATGTTTTACTCAATGTGCATTAATCTATGCAAGATTCATAGGATTTAGCAAACAGAACTGATAAATTCTTTTAAAAAAAAACCAAACTACCTTGAGTTGGTCAGACAGTTGGACTAAATTATTATTGTGGGTCTCTTCCAACAGAAATATTCTATTCTACATGTTATTTTAGCAGCGAGACCAGCTCTCCTTACTAATGTAACAGCATAATTTTTTAAATAAGTAATTAAAGTATTAGCTATAATAAAACCTCCCTTTTTCCAGTTTTGAAATTACAGTCTTTCATCATACTTTCTTTACCCATTACATTCCACCAGCATAATTATTTTTCCTTCATCTCTTTGTGGTAGAAGCATGCTACAGCTCCACAAACACAGTGTAAACCACACAGCAGGATCTGGGATAATTCTTGCTCCTACTGAGGTCGAAGGCAAAAATCCTGCTAATATCAGCCAAATTTCATATCTTGCCACACTTCTGATCTCTTCAAGTTATTTTACCTCCTTATTAACTGCTGCAGCTATTGTTGGCCTCCCTGGGCAGTTTTGCATACTGTAACAGGAAACCCTGAATTTACAACAAAGTGCAGCCTAGGTGATCAGTCATTGTTCTTGGGCTCAGGGAGACTTCAGTCTGATTCCCAGCATAGCCTATAGTATAAGAACTTTAATTTCTACACTTCGTATATAGTTCAGCATACCTCTCTTTAATTTCTGTCTCTTCCTTCTGCTAATTATCTTGAGGGCAATCTTGCTCACTCAGGAGCTGTCTCACATTGTGACCTGAGAGGTCCTAGGGATTTTTGTGATTTTATTATTTTTATTCCCGACACCATCCCCCCCAACCCCCGAATACAACCAACATCCTCATTTGACAATTAGATGTTTACCTTACTGAAGAAAATAAGCACCAATCCCAGAGAAAGATTTTCTATAGCAAAATCTAAATATTTGCAGCACAGATTAACAACTAATAGATAAGGGTAGCTGCTCTTTCTGTCTCTGTTAAACTATCTTGCCTGCTTCCACAATTTGTATAAATTGGTCTCAGCTGTACCTGATGTGTGCAGTTTGGATCTGACATACCACATGGGATTTGAACAAATCACATTGATACCTGTTTATATTTCATTGGAGCTTAAAATTAGAAGTGTTTGTTCATTGTGATCTTTTTTTTTTTGCATAAAAATACTGGAAACATGAAACAATTGAACACAGGAATGCTTTTTTCCCATTATATGCCCTTATAGAAGCATTTCTGTACAGTATTTATCACAAATATTTATTCAATATTAGTTTTCACACTTCACAATAATCTTAGCTAGTATCTCTCCACACACCTCATGACCTTCATTATTTCAAACTTCAGACCTACTCAGATGTGAGGTTTCTGTATGTTTTATATTTGCATAGGATCCATCTGCCCCAGTCACCACACTTTTTTTGCTTTAACACAAAACCCATTATTGAGTGGCAGCAGTGTAATGAGTTACCATCTCTCAGCTGGAGTGTATGAACTAACAGTGCAAGCACTCCTCGGGTGCTGTCCTGTGTGACTTCAGCCAATGGCTGGAACATTTCCAGGTGTTGATTCACCTCTGCCAGAAGCCATCACTGCAGCAGAGCAGTTGGTGAACATGTAAAACATGAACAAAAAAGCTGTGTCAGATGTTTCACTATAGCAGATGAGGCATTCTGGTCTGGTGATACTTCATGTGATTAGTGTTCCTCACCAACTGTATGGGGAAAGCAGCTAAAAGCAGTAACATTTCAAACTGAATGCATTCAGCTATACTCACTGTACTCACTATACTCACTCAGATGATAGATGTAATTGAGTGGCTCATGAATCTTTCCCCTGTAACCACAACCAAGAGTTTTACATGGCTTTACCTAGACATATCTTACATGCTTTGGTTACTCTGCAGTAAATTGACATTGAGATACTGCAGCAACCAAGTCTGTGGGAGACAAACCAGATAGGAGCAGAGCAGCAAACATTCGTTCTGTCTGCTGTGCCAAGCGATTGCAAGGATCTTTGCATAAAGATTTCACACCTAAGATTTCAGAAGGTTCACATCTGGGGATGACAACTGCTCTGTAGAGAAGTTATTCCCTTCACCCCAGGAGCATGTGCTTAGAAGGTGTAGCATAGCTGTTCCATGAGACTTCTAATGATATATATACCTTGATGTGTGGGAAGATAATGCTGTCCTTAGGGCCTAGGTAGAAAAGATTCATTTTACTAACTGGTACCATTTCATCACCTTGGAGGGAAAAGAGAATCAGAGGCAACTTATTTTTCATAATGACCTAATTTTAGAAGATTGACATTTTTTGGTATAATAAATACAACTTTGGGGTATGCTCACATATTATAGCAAATTGAATCCACCTTCTAAAAGCACTTTCTGGCTTCTTTGATTACTTGCTTTAACTCAAACATCTCTCCTGGTTCTATCTTTCTGGTTTCATGACAGAAAATAAGGAGAAAAACAAACAAAAGATAAATCCTGATACAAATCCTACAAGACTGGGGCATCTGTAAAGGTGTTTCCAAGGCAGCAGTAACAAATAATTCGCAGAAGTTGTTGCTGAGAGGTTTCAAATTTTATTTTTTCTGATGACTTAACAGAACTGACTAGTGCTAAAAAAAAAAAAAAAAAGACAGGTGGAAAATAGTTTGGTCCAATAATGGATTGGTTTCATACTTAAGCTTTTTAAAATAACCCTCCCTCCCAGTCATGCAGCCTGTTTATATTTCATTCCCCAGAAGAATAACCTTTATTGCTATAAATTTATTACCTGGTTTTTCTGCTTATTTCCTTTTTCCTGTTCATCAGCTGCTAAATAATTTTACTTCAACTTAAATGTAGTTTACAAAAGTTCTGATGCTGCCAAAATTATACCTTTTAGGCAAAACTGCAGATGTTCTGATGCCAGACAAGTACCTGCTGTTAATTTTGTTGTAACTCTAGACACAGTGTAAAAAAGTCTAAAAAATAAAGATCAGAAAGAATTTAGTTTACGTGTGAGCAAGCCAGCTTGAGCACAGGAAACAGTGCAATCATATTTCTGCTACCTGATCCATATGAGCCCTCCTAGAACAGATACTTTACTGGTCACTCTTAATTGACTTTCATGTAAAAAAAAAAAAAAAACAACCTAAAAATACCACTTATATTATTCAAACAAACATATTGGGATACTTAAAACATTTTAAGCAACTCATCCCAAATATGCCAGGAATGATGTTTAAGAACTGGCATGCAAAATCTCATACCCTTCAGTTTTGTTCTGTGGAAGCTGAGAGATGACAATTGTGGTACAGAATATTTATCTAAGTATTTATCAAACAATATTTCTGTTCAGTCCATATTTTGTGTGCTTTCTCTGAGCAAGAATGGATTTCTAGCACAATGAGAAACTAGTTTCAGCTTTGCTCATGAAGGTATAATCTATTTCTCCATGGTCAGGTGACAACAAGAATGAGTTATCTAGAGTTAGTCTGTTAGTAAGTGGTTCTTTTTCCTACTGCCTGACAATGCTGATTTATCTGGAGTTTCATAGAGGACAAGTTTGTAAGATTGACAGAGAGATGTGCAACTTGTGGAGATGGAGAGTTGTACATTCTTTGCATTATTGATACTAGCTGTACAGGACTGTACTAATAACAGGAAATATTTCCCTCATCTCTTCCAGGGACTTCATGACCTGAGATAATAATACCCCAGAAGAGCTGTGAAGTCCTTTCTATCCATCCTGCAGCTATGTGTGAAGCAAAATTGCATCAAGAAAACTGACTGTCCTTGGCTAGCATTTGGTCTATTACTTCTTTAGAAATACAACCAAAGCCAGAAGTGCATAAATAATTAATGCTTTTTAGTTGTTTTTATCTGTATGCCAGGAATATTTTGATGGTTTTCTAGGTCTGTTCTAAATTAGAAATTTAGTGCTGGTTTTGTAGTTCTCATCTAGGGCTTTATACACACCAGTCATCAGTAGGCAAAACCCCTTGCAAGATGAGCCTGGCAAAGCAAATTCTATATAGGACCTATTGCAATGTGAATTTAATCAAGCAGCTGCTGTGGCTCAGGATATTCTATTATCTAGGAACAGAGAAGAAAGGAGAAAGACTCCTTGGTAGAGATTCAGCCTGAAATTCACATACCTAAATTTAGGCAATAGATGCAGATATCTACATGCAAGCTAGGCATTTAGATTCCCATGATAGTCATTAAAAACCCAGCCAATATAATCAGTGGAGCTTACAGCAGGGTGCAATTCATAAGCAAGTTGATACTTTCAGATGAGCTGAATAACTTTCCAGGAATCTAATGATGCTATTAACTTTCTGAATTGACCATTTATTATATAGTCGATTGGGATCAACATGATTTTATACATCTAACCCATGTTAAGATTTAAAAAACACAAACAAATCAATTCAAGGCAGTTGTCTATAAAAAAAGTTGTCCATAAAAAAAGTTGGGCCATTTGTAGTGCTGTAGGGTTTCTGAAGCATCTAGAAGAGCTGACAGCTGTAGTACAGGACCCATAGCCCTTTAGACTAACAGCTAGAGACAGAAAGGAAGCTCAGGGATATGTATAATGGCAATGAATGCCTATATAGGCAACTGAATCAAGTCATAGATGCTTCAAAATCTTACTTTTTGTTCCTCATCATTATTTTCATGCTTATAATGAATAATAAAAAAAGGGGGGGGTAGGGGCTGGAAGGTTGGAAGTTTCAGTTTCCAGACAAGAAGCACACTTACTATTCAGTGGATACTTCATGCCCAGAATCTTTTTCTTGGGAAGTTTACGAATGCACCCTGCTCTACTGAAATGACCTATATGTGTCATCATAAAAGAGTTACCGCAAAGAATACATGACACCAAATATATCTCCCAAAAGCAAATGTCACCTCACCATGTAAATGTCAGTAGGAAAATCTTTTGGTACGAATGCTGATGGGCAAAGTCAAGTTCTGTTGCACCACAGCACAAGGCGTGCTGTGAGAGTTCAAGCCATGTATGTTTATTTTTTAAAGACTCCAACCATTTCTTATGTCTTACTTGGATTCTTCAAGGAGTCTAAGTGATTGACAATCCCTAATTAGTGTCTGATGGAAACTTTGAAAATAATGAGCTCCAAAGAGAAGACGAACTTTAACTGGTTATTTTTAAGAGTAAATTAAATGATCTAAAATGACTGAAAACATTTTTCCCTCTCTCATACACACTGCAATTGTTTTTTCCAGGGATCAACTTAGAGTAGGTCTCTGTCCATAAATTATGAAATGTACCAAGCATAGAGTAGATCTTGATTCAGAATAAATGTGATGAGTAGATCTTGATTCAGAATTAATGTGATTTCTGTGAAAATCAGGTCTTAAAATTATTAGTTTCTACAGTGCCTTTTCCTCCCCTGCACCCTAAGATAATAATAAATAAATATAAAAAATTAGGATGCTTCAATATATTCTTAGCACATTACACTGAAAATGGAAAAGAACAGAGAATACTGATATTAAATGTTATCATTCTTTGCACATGTATTTTATTCTTTTCTCATGGACAGTAATTACTGTACATTCTATAACAATTTGAAAGATGGATTTTGTCCCTAGAGTCCTGCTGACCCACATTATCATATCTTGCTATTCAGGAGAGTTAAAACAATTAAAATCAGCTGAAAATCTAGTCCCATAAATTGTTCATTGCAGAAAGATACGTAATGTGCTGCCAGTCCTCATCTTTAATTAACTTTCTCTGTCACTGCATTAATGTGGAAGTATTAGAATAAAGAAAGAATAAGGCACTTGCTTCTTTAAATCTTTCTAACAGATTTCATAAGTGCTGTTTGGGTAACCACTATGAATCTCTGTAATTCATAGAAGAAGCTATTCCAGCTATGGAATGACAAACATTCAAAGATGAGCTAACAGAATAAAACAAAGTCATAGTCTCTGAAAAGCTTTTCCTCAAGAAAGAAAAACGTAACCTAGAGATACAGTTTCAAAGGAGTAGGGAAGATTAGCTCTGCTTTTCAAGATCCTGTTATTGACTTCAACATAATAAAAGAAAACCTCTTGGCAAAAAATTGACTTTCCTAGCACACACACACTGCATTCAGTTATTTCTTTGTGCTTTTATATTGTCCCATTTCTCAGCTTGAGAATGATTGACTGTGTCAGTAATTTTTCCTAATTACTGGGAAAAGACAAGAATGACATTTTTTGTACAAGAACAAATGAATTTAAACTGGTCTTCATAAATTTAGGCTACACTTTATTAGGTATTTTTAACCACAGAACAGATTCCAGACCAACCTTTTAGTAGGTTGGAGAGAGCAACCAGTATAGGTAGTTTTAATATAGAGTTTGATTAACTGATAAATTCATTCATTAGCAGAAGACTAGATATTGAATGAAATTCTCTCAATAATCGGTACAAAGGAATACATTATATCCTATATAGGATGATGTGAACTGCTCCCCATAGAAGTCCATTTCTCTTACTCTTTCACATGAAGCAGAGAAGGCTGCCTTCAGCTAGGCATCAAACTTGTGGATAGGTTAAAGTTGGCATGTGACAACACTGACAACCCAATAGATCTTCTAATCTGTAGCATGGCGCCCAACTTCATGTTGATCACAGAATCCTGGATGGCAAATTCACCTGACCCTTTTATTCTCATTGGGTACTTACTCCAACATGACTGCAAAGTGTGCTTAAGAATTTTGCACAAGATTGATTGAGGTTAGATGGTTTGTTCCCAGTTCAAACATTCCTTTTCGGGCTCTAGAGATACAAATAAACAAAACAGAGAGAAAAATAATAAAACTAAACAAAAAAAAAATAAACACAATAAAAAAACACAAACTGACAAAACTAACAAATCCCGTCCTAAGAACCAGAAATCAATCAAGTTTACAATATTTTCCTGAAAGAGAAGATCAAGTTAACTCCTCCGGAGACCCATAGCCACTTTATCCAAGGCTGGGTATCCTTTCTCTAACTGTATATATCTGCAAGGACTTGTTTTGTCTGATTGCAGTGAAAGTCGCCTGACATTCTTTCCTTAGTACAGAATAGTCAGTGGTAAGATGAGTAAGAAGAAAAGACTTAATAGCAGTAATGCCCAAAAGTAAGAACCTGATAAAATCTTCAGGTTTCATAACCTGTAACTCCAAGAAAAAGGATGGAAGTAGAATCAGAACTCTTTTTTTGCACACTTATGCTGAAACTTCTGATCCTTTCGTCTGAGGTAATGAAGGAGTAGCCACATTTCATGTACCACATAAGGATGTCTCCCTACATGGCTAGGCATCTACACATTCCTCCTTTGGCTGACTTAACAAACCAGGTTGTCGGTGTTGTCATGACTGTTTCTGTTAGAGTTGAAAAACCTAAACAGGACTGGAGTAATGACTCCAAGTGCTAAAATTAGGCAGAAGAACAAAGTCAAGACATTCCTGAGCCAAGAAGCCAACATGAAACTGTGCTTGGAGAAGAAGTACAGGGCTATGAAAGCTGAAAATTCAGCTGGAGTAAAGGCAAAGAAGGTTTGAGATCAGTTATTTTGTTATAGTTGCTCTCATGTTAAACACCCTTCAGGCTGGTCTGCTGTGCCATATCTGGATCATGACAAAGAAATTAGTAAGCAACTAGAGATTTCGATAGTGCATCTGAGAAATTAAGGAGAGAAAACCCTTGGTCTTTATGTAAAGTAAGAAGGACATGAAGAGTGATGATTTAGGTTATTTCTACACTGGAGTCCAAAGACATGATAATAGCTCCTGTAAACACATCCAGTGTAATATTAAAGCAGTTTTCTCCAACACAAGTAATTCTTGTGACTCAAGGTTAATAGTTTTCATTACAAATTTGCAAAACCCTTCCAAAGGTCATGAATACTACAGATCTCAACTCCTGCAGTGATATTCCTGCCATCTGTTTTAACTCTGCCTTGGAAATGTTTACACTCACTACAAAATCACCTTTGAATTGCATTACCAGCATACCTTTAGTCTTGTTTTCCAAAAAAAAGCTGTTCATTTAAAATTATGAATGCATGGGAAACCAAACAACCCAGCAGGACTTCTGTGGCTCCACAGAGTAACTATTCCAAGAGTGAAATGTTTGCTGGATACCAAGGCTTAAAACTGCCACCACTCCCATATACTACCCATACCTTCCTACTCCTGATGTGTGTTCAGTATTCATCACATGGCACTTTGATCATAGGGCGCATGTGTCACTAGAATTCAAAATTATTTCCATTTAAAGTGATTAAGTAGCTCTTGAAAATACAATGTGTGCTCCTTGAGGGCTTGGATCCCTTTGGAATAAAACATGACAATTAAACTTCCCTCATCATAATTGTAAAAAGATGCATAACACACAAGTGTGCAGTTTTCAAGTGGAAATCATGTTAGCAAAGTCTAATTTTTCTTACGCACTTTGTGAACAGAAAGAAAAATAAGATTGATGAGACAAACTATGGCATCAGTAGGTGCTTCTAACACTATTCCTCATGATAGTTTCTGAAAAATTAAGGGAAATCTGGTGTTGGTGAAATAATTACAGACTGGGAATAGCACCACTCTATAGCATTTCCAAGGAATAGTTATCAGAAGTGTGGTGTCAAAGTGTAAATATACCTCACATATTCTATAGGGTTCTGCTCTGCACATGATGCTTTTGATTACCTGGTTGATCAAAAAGAAAATATGTTCATTAAACATATAGAAATACAAAATAAGGAGGGACTGCAAGAACACTGAAGGACAGGATTCACATTCATAAATATTACAATACAGAAAAAATCATCTGAAAGAAGGGAAAAATGCAATAAGAGCAAGTGTAATGCAGTTCCCTTTGTCAGTGATAACTGACTTTACGTGGACAGGATGGGGATTAGATAGTGAGCAACAGCTTGTGAGGAAAAAGGATTAAAATGAATGAAAAAGAGTCTGCAATGCCATGTGTTTGCTCAAAAGATCATTACCATAATGATACATATGGTCTGAAGATAGGAGACATTGTAGGTCAGGTTATGTTCATGTATACCATGAGGCACTGACACAGGTTGCCCAGAGAGACTATGTCTGTCCCATCCCTGGCAGTGTTCAAGGCCAGGTTAGTTGAGGCTTGGAGCAAGCTGGTCGAGTGGAAGGTGTCCCTGCCTGTAGCAGGCGGTTGGAACTATACGATCTTTAAAAGTCTCATCCAACCCAGATCGTTCTGATTCTATGTTCAATCTGCAACACAAATATACAATATTACTGTAAATATACTCACGTAAACATAATTATATGCTTATATACCATTAAATTAAATAGTAGGCTGCTTTCAATAGCATCACCATGACCCAGGAATGCTCATAAAGGAAAAGCTGGTACCCCAGAGATGGGGACTGCCAAATGATACTCAGGACCAGACCTGCATGTAGGAAAGTTGCGTGAATTATCTTGCCAAGATATTCATCAATGCTAAGAACCTGGCAAGAGTGCAATGTCTATGAAAAAGGAAGAGACACTCAATGGAGTCCAAAGACACGAATTTAGAGTCAGAGCTCAGGAAAATTCAATGAAAAGAGATAGTAGAATTGTGGCTGTTTAGTGCAAGAAAGAGAAAACTGGGAAGTAATATACGAGAGAGTCTGAAAGTGTCTTGCGGGGAGAGAGTGAAGAGTCTTCTCTGTATCCTTGATGGACAGGAGATGATCTTAAATCACAGCATGGGTGATTAAGGATATTCAATTTTCCTATAATAGAATATTGAGACAGTCTAGGGGAAGTGTGGTGTACCTGTCAATACAGTGTTTTAAAGACATGTTAGATAAATGTTTTTCAGGAATTCTATTTGTATTATCACACAGAAATTATCCTGCTTTGAGCCAGACAAAGTTTAGATGCATTTTATAGTTTACTATTCTATCATTCTACAGCCTGAGTTGCTGTAGTTTTATATTTTCATATGTAGAAATGAAAATGCAGAATAAGAACTGTTGTCCTCGTTAATTTTCTCAATCTCTATTAAGTTGTTCATCTTAAAAATACAGGAAAAAAGAGAAAAGAAAACATGTAATAGTTAAGTTCCACTTATTTTTAAGCAAGTAACTCCGATTTTATGTTTAATTTGCATTAAACATGACAGTCAAGTAACCCAGACTACTGTCTACTGTTCTGTGGTTCTGCAGTACCAACAGAAGCATGAAAGAGTCTAGATTATTTTTATTATAAACAAATGCAGCTTGACTAGGTGCATATGGAGAACATCCTGTAGAAAGACTTGTTTGTTGCACACCGACTTTTGAACCAGAAATGCCATTTCAATACAAATGCCCTTGAAAGAAAAAAACTGGATGCACTTCCATATGAATTACCTGTGTATGTGTTTGTTTCACTTTGATAAAGTAAATCAAGCTGGGAGAAAACTTCCTTGAAGACAGAAAGGCATAAGGCAAATACGGCTTTCCATTGGGAATTTAAATGTATTGAGTGGCTTAGAAACCTGATTAAGGCAAAAAAAACCTATACCTACTTGAGACTTGGTTTGTTATCCTGGTAGTCGCAGGCATTAATGTGGATTTGAGTCTTCTGGCTGTCATACTGCAGTAACCATCAGAAGTCATGATCATCCCCATCAAATTTCTACCCCAAAGATGAGTCTGCTTGGTTTAAGCCATTGATCTCTGCCAGAAAGACATCCCCTGATCATATTCGTCATGTTAACCCCCAGAGTGGACCATAGCAGATTCTTCCTGAGTTTGGGAGGAGATGGACAGCATTGCCCATCACTGAAAAGGCATGTTTGATTAAATTAACCCCAGTGAGTCATTAAAGCAGATCACACTCCTTTTCTGCCCAGAGAATGGAAAGAAGACCAGAAAGCTGATACATGTTTGTGCTCAGCCTTGCAAAGACAGGTTTTTTGCAACATGGTAGTGTCAAAGCTCAAGCTGTGAGTGAGGTGGTACTACCTCTAAATTGTATTCACTGGAAAATAAAATGGAGGAAGGTATCATCTTCCTCCTCTGCTAGATTTTAGTGAGTGATGGGACCTGAGGATGGGAAGCACATGCTGGCTTTTGACATTCTCTGCTCTCTGAAATTTTGATTAAAATACAAAAAAAAAAAAATACAAACATGTGATTATCTAGTAATGTTCTAAATGTTACATCTCATTGGCAGAAATTCTTTCCTTGAAGGAATTATCTTTTCACTCCCCTCCCTTAACTTTCATCAGGCAAGGAGGCTAGCATGCACTAAATGAGACAAGAAACACCTTTCTGAGACAGTCCATCTGAATGATGATCTTAATGTTCTATCATTAGAAGTCACTACCTTCTCCAAGGTACAATTTATAGTGGTTCCCACACCTGTTTAGTTCTACTGATGTGTTCTTTATTTATAGAGCTGTTTAGCAGAACCAGTATTTTAACTTTCATCTTTTATTTTTTCTCATAAATATTATTTCCACCCTAGAGAGCCATGAACCTTTTTCTCTTACTTTAATATATTAGGTAATGTGATAGTTACCCTGCTCATATCAAGAATGTAATTAATGTTTCTGATGTGAGCCTGATTCTGTAGTAACATTTCAATGTTTTGCAGAGAATAGAAGAATGTTTAAAGGAAAAGCCTAAGTATTATTGTGGCCCAATGTAATGGGAAGCTTTATCAACAGGACCATGCTTAAAATATCACCAAAATCTACCCTCAGTATCCTTGAGCTTTGAATATGGAAAGCTTTGCATTAGTCCCAAAGTCCTTCTAGAGAAAATTAATGGGAACTGAGAACTGCAATCTGGAGAAAGAACCTGTCTTAGTTATTCACAACCAAACACTAATCTTTGAATGATGTTTCAGAGATTCTGAAGATTTGCCAGAGACGTTCAAAGACTTCAGATTACAGTAGGTTAGATTTACCTCCATTTGCAATACCTCCTGACTGAACTAAATTTTCCACTAATATAAGGAAGGTTTTGGGATTGTTCTGTTTCATGTTCTCTAGAATTACTGTTAGGTAAGGAGTTCAGAATTTAACCAACTACAGAGGGCAATACTGTCTGCCCTTCCAGTTAAACTGTACATCTAACCCTAACCCTGAACCCCCTTTGTAGTATGGCACATTAGATAGTGTCCAGCCTCTTTATTTTAATTGAACTGGGAATTGCAAATGCTCAGTTTTACCTTGTGCTCTACATTCCTGTGAATCCCACAATATTCGTGATCCACCATAACAGGAAACAATTGATTAAACCTTAAATTGATTAAGTTAATTAAATCAGGTTGATTAAACCTGATTTGAATCAAACAAAGCTAAATGAGCTAAGCAAAGAGAATGCTACTAAGTTTTTTGCAATATAAATAAGTGTATATAAAATCGGCATAGGAATTTTGTCATTATTTAAGGGAGTTGGCTGTGCTTATCAATTAGAGCAGATTAAGCTCTCCCCCAAGAATCTCACAATCTGGAAATGAGAATGAAATAGATGAAATATAGACCTCTGTGATATAAACATCCAGATCCAAACTATTTGCCTTCAGTCAAAGGAAAGAAACAAGCCCTTTCAGAGGCTAATTCTTCTTTGAGTAGTGATCAGACTATCTCAGATAATCCTGGCTTAAATTTTCTTCTTTCATTCCACTGATTATTATAAGGGTCTTCACTGTTACTAACTGAGACATAGCTAAAGTCTGGTGAAACTACTGTTGCTTGGTAGAGCTCTTTTTTCTATTCCATTCTCTGCTCAGGAAAACAAATGAGTAATTCTCTGATTCTCCAAACTAACCCAAAATATAGATGCGAGTTGCCTGCCAACTACAGAATTATAGTAGTTGAACAAGTAATAGTATCATGTAAGGCCACTGACCAAGAAAAGTCCAAGTGGTAGCAAGAGAATTTAGCCTGTGAACATATTCAGATTTAAAGCAGGTCTGTAGCATGTCAGACTCTTCTGAAGCAAAAGTTAGAAATTACCTTTTGGTGAACTCCCACAGTTCTCACTGAAAGCACCATAGAATACAGTTTAGAAAGCCTTAAGCCATATCTGCACTGCTGGACACATTCACTGCAAGGAGATTTCCCCGATTCAGCCCAAATGATAAAGTGTAGCTCATGTCTATCATTTTTAAGATTCACCATCTCTAAGGCACCGTGTGGTATCCACCTGACATAGCATTTCACCCATGTCTTCTATGGGCTCTGTAGATTCCTCCAGTGGCTTTAAGAAATAATTGGCATTTTAAAAGCATTCAGCTATTTTTCCAACTAAAAGTGTCTGATATAATGTAAAGGTAGTGTCACAGCCCACAGTGCAAATGTTTCTATAGCATGAAACTAAGGAAATGCATTGCATGTCCTCAAGTAAGACAGAGGCTAGGTGGTCATTGTAGTGAGCACAGTATGACTGCTGTTTAGCAGAAATGGATTTTATCTTCTAGGTTTTCAATGTGACTTTGTGTCAATGAAATCACTAAGGTGAAATAAAAATAGCAAGGTCTCTACAGTGGGAGCAGCTGAAGTCTGTTCTTTTGGTTTTTCATAGCAAAAGGATGCAGAAATGTTTCTTTTCAGTGTAGATGGAAAGACAGTAATCTCATTTAGAAAGCTAATAATTATTATTTAAAACAAAAACAAAAGTGTCCCTTTCACGCAAAAAGAGCAGAACTTTGGATTTGGGCAGTGGAATAGTTTTTCAAAAAAGATTTTTGCAAAAAAGGGGTCTTACAAGAAGGTGTCTTCTACTAGTTACTTAAATACCACTTGTGTTTGGTCAAGACACGGGAAACTAAAAAATATAAAAGGCAAAACCACTACTTCTTGTCTCTTTCCTGCAGCATGCTTTATTTTTGGCTTGCTGATAGGCTACAAAGTGTTGCCTGCTTTGCATGGCTCAATGGCTTCAAATAAACAACCAGCAGTTCATCTCTAACAGGGACTGGATGTTGAGTAATGTTTGCAAATACTGAATACTAACGGGCACAAACATGACTGAACTTTAGAATTCATCTAGATATTTGTCATTTATTTTGTATTTGTTTTGGAGGAGGGATTCAACCAAATACTAATGATGACTGATGATAGATTGAAGTTTAAGAATGACAACTGTAACTCACAGATGTATGCACCCTAGAACAAATATAAAACATTGTATGCAAATATTCTGAAATTCCCTCTTTCAAGTCAATTCTTTGTGTTTCTGTAGATGTTTACCAATCATATAGATATGGCTTAAAGTTCACTCCCCAGAGGTTAGGCAATAGGCATTTTTTGGAAACTACTCAGCAATTGACTGAATAGCTGGATGTTTTTTCATTCAGTGGTCATGTGGTTAACAGTGACTGAAACCAGCACCTGAAAGTTTTCCTTTTTACAAGAGTAATAATAATAACAACTTCCACAATAATTTTTTACTCAAGGAATAGATAAGAGTAAGACAATGGAGCTAAAGATGTAGCTCATCTCAAAACTTCATTTACTCAAGAGGCACCACAGCACTAAATCAGAGGTATTGGACATTCATCAAACTGGTTGTGCCTACAGGGATACCCATCATGTGCTTTTGAATATTAATCAGTAATGAAAAGACTCAGCCTGGAGAAGAGAAGGCTCTGGAGAGACCTTAGAGCAGTCTTCCAGTACCTAAAGGGGGATAAGAAGAAAGTTGGAGAGGGACCTTTTTACAGGGTCATGTAAGGATAGGACAAGGTGGAATGGTTTTAAACTGACAGAGGGGAAATTTAGGTTAGATATTGGGAGAAAAAAATCTTCACTGTGAGACAGGTGAGGCCCTGGCACAGGTTGCCCAGAGATGTTGCTCCCCATTTCTGGAAGTGTTCAGGGACAGGTTGGATGGGGCTTTGAGCAACCTGGTCTAGTGGAAGGTGTCCCCATGGTAGGGGCATTGGAACTAGATGATCTTCCAACCAAAACCATTCTATGATTCTGTGAAATTTGGCCATGACCCAGGTATGGTGCTGGTCAAAAAAAAAATGAGTGTTACATAACTGAACAAGCCCTTCACATGGTTCATCTTCTCAGTAGTGACAGTTCTCCAGTGTCTGTCTTTGCATGCCACGCTGGCCTTGGACCACGTCTGGTGCCACCAGCCGGTTCCGCCACCATGTAGGATGCCGAGAGTGTGTTGGCCAGTAGGTGTCACTAGCGAAGCACTGGGCTATGACACACAAAACGGACTGTCTGGAAGACAATGTGTCGACTTGCTGGTAAATAAAATGACTATGTATCATAGAATCATAGAATAGTTAGGGTTGGAAAGGACCTTAAAATCATCTAGTTCCAACCCCTGCCATGGGCAGGGACACCTCATCTGATTTTACAAGGAGGAAAAGCACAGTCCAAAAGACCTTGAGCTTCAGGATTTTTTCTTTCCTTTTTCTTTTAATTATTATTTTTATTTATTGCTTTGTCAGCAATCTCTTGCGCCTGGGAGAGAGAATTTTCAGACTAGCTTCTGTTTGGAAAATGAAGCAGCAATTTTCTTCTCTGACAATTTTGTGGTTATTTTGGGGAAGAAAGAAGTTGTATAAGAACACGTACAGCCTCCTCTGTTCATTTTGCATTCTGCTCTTCTTTCTGTGAAAGTACAGTTTGCACCATGCAAAAGCAGGAGCTTAATGAAATGTGTTACGGGTAAATGACTACCAGTGCAGGTTCCTCTGTTCATTTCCACCTGAATGCCAAGAGGGCAGTGTCTCCACCAGAAAATGCCATGTACTGAAAGATTTATCTACATGGCAGTTCAAGATATAAGAAGGTATCAGCAACTACACAACCTCAGCAACGTGGAGCTCAGCATGGGAGTCCATGTGACCTTTACTTAAAGCTTTCACAGAGGCATTACTGAAATAAAGCAGCACGAGGCTTTACCCTCAATTGACTGGTCTGAACCAAAGAGGTGCAACTGCCTCTAAACTATGGACACCAGGCTCAGAGGTTTGCTATGATTATCATTTTGGTACTGAAGTACTGTGCAAACCCAGAACCCAAAGTTTTGTTTCCACCTCACAACTTACAAAAAATAAATTTAATTATATAACAAATAATAGCAAATAAAAGAATACAAATAAGAAGCCACAACAGCATGGGATTGATCCACCTAAAAATAAATGTGGATTGTCTCCCAGGCTGCTTTTCAGAGAATAAATTTAATCAGGACATTACAGGTCCTTAAGTAAGTGAATAAATTGGATTGAGTTAATTGTGCCATGGAAGTCTGACTTTGCTATTCAATCCATTTTTTGAGCCCTCCAGCTCAGAGAAAGACATCTGTACAAATGGTGTTTAAACTTAGAAATCTCCTGCCAAGGGAAGCACAAACAAAAGGCTGTCCCTAAAAATAAAGCGTGTGGGGGAAAAAAAAATCATTTCCAACAAAAAGCCAGCCCAGAAGTGTCTACGTTTAAACTCTGATACAAGTTATTGATATATGTGGCTCAGGTGAGCATGATCTATTTCCAAGTGTAGTACTAATTCTAACACTTTAATTCAAAATTGAGATCCTGACAAATCCTCTTAGGAAAGTTTAGTTTCATCAACAATTTTAATATTCAGATTAGGAATAGCTTTTGATTGTGTTATCAGATATCTAGCTCAACAGTTTAACTTCAGTTTTTATTTGAATTAACTTTAACTTCAGAGAATGGAGGGGAATACATTTGGGGACTGAAATAAAAATATCTCATCTAGGCCTGAGCATCTCATGCTACATGCTGTTTACCAGATTTTTTTGATAACCTGTTTTGTGCACCAAGGACCCTCACTTTAAGGATTGGTGTCTGTATTGTTCATACTTTGTCTGGATTCACCTTCAGAGCTGTGTTTCTGATTCTTCCTCTGCTTAATAAGAAATTCACATCTAAACAACTTGTTTCTATTAAAACTCTGTGAATTATGTCTCTATAACTAATAGAAGCCTTCTGATTCATCAGTGCTGTTCCATAGATCAGAATAATTGCTTGGAGGTGGAAAGAAGTAGAAATATACTGACTCATCAAGGCAGGAGTTTTATTGAACTATAAACCAGGATTTTCCCCTCATTTATACTAATAAAGTATCTTTCAAAATGCCTTGCACACATCAGGACACAGAAACAATTATGAAATGGATTCAATGTCCACAACCTCAGGACACTCATAAAAAGACCACTGCTTCAAAAATAACAACCCAGAGTCATTTTTACTTTTTTCTTTTTATTTCTGGCAGTGCATAGCCCCTTCCTAAAAACTCCTCCATAACGTATTCCCGTTATGTAGGCAACAAATGTAACAGCCATGTGTCTTACAAGCCTGTACCACAGGAGGGAAAATGTGGCCTTTCTGCTTCAAAAATACTAGAAGAAAAACAATTGCAAAACCTGCTACATGCTGTTACTAATAACAATAAATGGAGAAATGTAATCACACTTTACTAGCTGGTCTGAAAACCTTAAAGCAGACACAGGCTGCTCCTATACCATGGTATAGGGCAAGCACCTGGTTATCAAATCAGGGGATTTTTAAACCAAAGGTGCTTTATCACTGATCCCCCTTTAGATCATGTACAAGGGTGGTGCACAAACCAATGAACTATAAGATGGCATCACCCCACTGGAGACAGAACTAAACATTCACATAAAGACACAGGTGAACATGAAGCTAGTTTATTTCTGATGGATCCTGACTGCTTTGTGGTTTATAAAGTTTTAAGGTAGATAAAGGTGTTCTGTGTGGATTTGAATGCAAACTTTGAATGCAGGGAGAAGAGAAAAAAGAACTTTAGATTCTGCATCTGAGTCTGCAGGCAAGTTCTGCAGCTTGCTGTTCCTCCATATAATGCTTCCAATTAGGGCTTTGGATGCCATGACTCCATAATTTTTAGCATTTGAATCAGGCTCTGCAGTTTACTATTCAGACAAATCACATAAATAAAATATACAGTGGAATCATTTGCTTTCTTATTATAGCTACAAACAGACTAATAGGCAAATAAATGAACGCAATCAAACTGAATGTTCTCTTCGTTATTTCATGGGAGGTAAAAATCATCTGCAAACAAAATCAGATATGTTTTGTGAGTCTGAGATACATAAGTATTTTTAAAGGATAAACAAGGTAATGAAATTTGTTTAGTATGAAACTCATTTTAATTCAAAAGGGGAACAGTTTATATGGGAGCTCAGTAAAAGACAGGCATTCAGGGAGAAATGAGAATTTCAGTGCTTTGAGTGACATAGGATCATGATCATTTGGGGAATGATTTCTCCTGTATGCCTCAGTTTACCATCTTGAAAACGGGCAATGGTCTACAAATGGCACAGATCTTCCAGCCAAAAATGCTTCAGCAATTCTTGCCACACATTGCCATTTTCAGCAAGCAATGAGCAGTCTTGTAATATGCTGTTCAGTGTGCATGCATGGTTGGGAGCTATGCAATAACACAATACGGTCAAAAAGGTTTTGTAAACAATGAATGATCCAAACAACAGAAATAAAAGTAGTGGTGAGAAAACCACCCTAGAACTGTATGGATTTGTTAGTACCTATAAAAACTGCTTCATAAGAAACACCCTGTCATCATACTTCCTAATAATTCAAACATTGTGCTGGGTATTCACCACCATCAGTCTGAGCCCAGGTTTTGCTACAAAAGGTCTGGAGAGAATTAGGTTCTTGCAAAGGAATTCTAAAATAAATAAATATATTTAGCCATTAAACTCAAATAAATTCACTGACAGAGCAGAGCTCTACAACCCTGGGATCTCTTCTGCTCTCTTTCTGTTGGTCACTGCAGACCTTTGGTCTTCCATTATAGGACTTGGAGCTTTAAGAGTGTTAGGAGCTTCTTGTAATCTTGAAGAGATTTAGAAGGGAAGGAAGTGTGTCCAGTGGAACAAGACCTGATCCATTTCATGCAGTTGCAGGATCCAATAACAGCAAACATCAGCACATGGTTCGGGTTATTCTCTTGTTCTGGAGGTAAAAGACATAGAACCATAGAATAGTTAGGATTGGAAAGGACTTGAAGATCATCTAGTTCCAAACCCCCTGCCATGGGCAGGGATACCTCATAATAAACCATATCACCCAAGGCTTCATCCAACCTGGCCTTGAACACTGCCAGGGATGGAGCATTCACAGCCTCCCTGGGCAACCCATTCCAGTACCTCACCACCCTAACAGGAAAGAATTTCTTCCTTATATCCAATCTAAACCTCTGCTGTTTAAGTTTCAACCCGTTACCCCTTGTCCTATCACTACAGTCCCTAATGAAGAGTCCCTCTCCAGCATCCCTGTAGGCCCCCTTCAGATACTGGAAGGTTGTTATGAGGTCTCCACACAGCCTTCTCTTCTCCAGGCTGAACAGCCCCAACTTTCTCAGCCTGTCTTCATATGGGAGGTGCTCCAGTCCCCTGATCATCCTCGTGGCCCTCCTCTGGACTTGTTCTAAGAGTTCCATGACCTTTTTATGTTGAGGGCACCAGAACTGCACACAATAGTCCAAGTGAGGTCTCACGCGAGCAGAGTAGAGGGGCAGGATCACCTCCTTCGACCTGCTGGTCACGCTCCTTATGATGCAGCCCAGGATATGGTTGGCTTTCTGGGCTGTGTGTGCACACTGCTGGCTCATGTTCATTTTCTCATTGACTAACACCCCAAGTCCTTCTCCGCAGGACTACCATGAATTTCCTTTTTGCCCAACCTGTAGCTGTGCCTGGGATTGCTCCGACCCAGGTGTAGGACCTTGCACTTGTCATGGTTAAACTTCATGAGGTTGGCATCAGCCCACTTCACAAGTGTGTCAAGGTCCCTCTGAATGGCATTCCTTCCCTCTAGCGTATCAACAGAACCACACAGCTTGGTGCCTGGAGGTACCTCTGTATGATGAGAGACTCAAGACTTTTCCAGCCTAAACAGCTGCCTTCTTTGCTTCCCTGTGCTCCTTATGAAGGGAAGCCGAGCTTGCAGGAGATGGGAAGAACTGGAATTTCAGTGTTTGCATTGGTAAATAGTCTCATTTTTTCGTCTTTCACATAGGAATCAGTATAGACCTTTATAATTTTTAGTTTTTAATTTAATAGGTAAACTAACAGCTATGCAAGGGAACAGGTCAGGGAGAAATAAAAATGCAAGAAGACCAGCATATTTTTCATTTCTGCCTTTAATTTAGTAATTGCAAGGCTAATAAACAAAACTGTTTGAATCAGGATGCTCCAGTGGTACCACATTTCATTCTGAGCCTTAAAAGGCCAGATATTTAAAATAGGCACTAGCAGAAATACTTAAGCATGTTCATAGTAAAAGAGAGTGCAAGGCAACTTGTTTCACTTTGACAATAAATAAATTAAATAGCCAAATTAATGGACTTACTGCAAGAGAGAATTAAGTTAAATACAGCACTCAATCTGGACTTACGAGAATTCACAGATGAAGAAAGTATATTTATCTTGCTGAGTTCAAAACCTCTCACACACATGAGCTCTGCGCCCCTGTGTATGACTTGAACTGAGTCTTCCTGCTAATATGACTCCTTGAATTTAAAGACATTAATAGGTGTCTGAGACAAATTAAACTGGCTCAGTTAGAGACCTGAAGACAAACTTTGTGCATAAACCCATTCTAAAGAAAAACATCACCAAATCTAGTTTTCTTTTAACACAGCACTGCAGATTTTCGTGGTTTAGCTGCTGATTTTCAAGGGATGTAGCCATCTGTGAATGAGTCCATGCAGATCTCTGAAGGTTGTGGCCACTTTGCCATGCTCTCCCATCCCTGCTGTGATTTACAATCCTGAGAACAAAGTGTGGAATAGAAATGCAAGAAGTGCTTTCTAATCTGCTATCTCAAGTGGAGCAAAGTCCTCACATGGATCCAAAGTCCCTACTGCACAGGTGCTAATCTGACATGAATGGATAGAGGTCAACAGAGTTGCTCCAGATTTTTGAGTGCAGCCAAGAATGTCACCCAGAAGGTCAGTGCAGACTTTGAGCTACAGAGCTGCATAGGTCATGCTTGGTGACAGTCTATTTGCACTATTTTTCACTAACTACAACAGTGAAGCCAACTATGTGACTGCTTAGTGACTGCATTAAATGTAATCATGATTGATTAAATCAAATAAATTTATAATACGACTTGGAGCTGGAACAGGGATTTTGCATGATGCAAGAGCAACAAGATTTAACAGCAATGGCATTAGTGGTGTCCTTTTTGCCTGATGCACATATCAAGTGCAATCACGTCAAGGGGAATAGACTCAATCAAAGCAAATGCTGTCGAGGATAACCAGCATTAGGCAAAATCATCTACAAATAAAACCATCACAGGCCTTCAGCTCTGATCCGTGCACCTATGTTGTTGGAATAAATAAAGGTCTCAGATCTTGTTAGCATTAAGCCTACTGTCATTCAAAGCATGGCTCTTCCAGGGAGATGCATCACTAGTGTATGTTCCCATCTCTTCCTTTTTCAAGAAAAACCTATGTAAATGTAAAGTAAAATCAAATAATTTGTGCTGAAAGATTTTGGCTGGTTTTATCTTCTTTTTTATGCATTCTTTTCCATATTCTTCTTTCCAATCTCAGCATTTTAATTCTTCATGGAGAAATACAAGGTCAATCAACTTCCCAGACAGTAGCAAATATCTGTTTTGCCGATAAATCAGCCGTAGCCAGATGCTAAACTTAGATGCTTAGAAATGTCATTCTGTGGCTGCAATTTATTCCAACATAAGATTTCCTTCTCATGTTTCATCATTGTGAGCCACTGTAAAATCTGAAGCAGGAGACTTATGTCATTAATGTCATTTTTAGCTCTTTCTTGACATCATATAACTCTTCAGTCCTTCAGGAAATTTGTTAATACTTAATCTTGAATATTCCCTGCCACAAGGATGTGGATTATGCTCAAGAATGTTCCAAGGCTCTGAGTTCAGCTTCTGCAGAATCACCTATGTGTAAGACTAAATTCTCTCAACCACCAAAATGATGTGATTCCCTATTAAATGCCCATTGAAATATTTCCTGACCTGTATCAGCTCCTCCTCTGTGCTACAAAGGGATAGCTGGAGCAAAATTTAACAGTACGGTGCCAATAACCAAATGTTTTAAGGTGCTATTTAACCTACCAGTACAATGTAGCTAGTGAGGTCAATAGTCTTTATGTGTTGAATAAAAAAAAAATGTATATTTTTTTATTTATTTGGCTTTGATCCATTCCCTTCTTTACCTGCCTTTATGAGAAAGAAAACACTATTAGTCGTATTCTCTATCCTGTGTTTTGTTTTTACTGCTTAATCATTATTTTCTTTCTCTTTGTGGTACTACCAGTCTTTTTGCAGAATGTTGCTTTTCTGGTTATATTCTCTCACCCTCCTTCCCACCAATCTTTGAGTGTTACTCGTATTCTTCTCTAATTCATTTATGTTCTGCAAACCCTTTCCAGGACAGTGTAACCAGTACTGCCAAACACATCCAGAAGACACCAATCTCTAGCTCCTTCTGGACAGATTAAAGTTTTATCTGCATTGCAGAGGAAAGAATAAAGTCACAGTTGCTCAGGAAACAGGGATGAACAGAGAGAGGATGTATATAGTAACACAGGAGACCAATCTCATAATGAAAGAATAACATCATTTCTTTACAGATTTAGTTTCTTTGAACTCAGATGTTTTCCATCCCTTCTTCAGGGTACTGTATGAGAAGGTTTGTGTATCTCTACGTGACTCTTCTGGTTGATGGTGCATGGTATGGTCTCGGGAGCAAGTATAGTCAAGCAGGAAGAATCCATGCATCATGAAGAACATTCTGTCCTCAGCCCAGGAATCTGCTGTGGGAATATGGACACGGGTTGTCCAGGCTTCCCAGACTCAAATTTCTAATCTGGTTCAGGTATAATTCAAGGGATCACATCTGAGTTATACAGACAGCATTGCTGCTGACCTTGAAAACCAGTTTCTTCCTGTTCTGTGTTCGGTTTTACTCCAAATGCCACAGTGTACCAGGAAAGGAAATAGGGCAACACATGCCTCCATTACCTGTGTTTGCCCATATCCTAATATTTAACAGCTTTAGCTAGGCCCAAATAATCAGCAAAAATACAGAGAAATGAAGCTTGACAGAAAAGCAGTTTTAGTTGATTTTTTTCCAACATTCATAATTACATTTGCGGTCAGAGTTCTTCTGAAAAACGTTACTCTGTGGATATCATAGAATTACAGAATAATTTAGATTGGAAGGGACCTTTAAACATCATCTAGTGCAACTCTCAATATTGCCAGATCAAAAATTTTTTTCCATACTTGGGGTTGAGGACATAGATTCAGCTAAGCCAAGCAAGTGTATAATAAAGAGGTGACAAAAATAAAAATAAAATAAACAAACAAATAAATAAATAAAAATAGGTTACAAAATGGGGCTACCCAACTGGAAAGTAACTTTTGAGAAGAGGACTTGGAGGTCATTGGGGACACCATGTTGAACATATGCTAGCAATGTGTCCTTGCTGCCTTGCTGCTAAGAAGGTGAATGATGTCCTGGGCTGCATTAAGCAAAGCAAGTAGAGGGAGGTGATCCCTCCCTTTTATGCGGCCCTGGTGAGGCCACACCTGGAGCAATGGAGTCAAGTTCTGGGCTCTTAGTTCACAATGGAAATGTAGACATACTTGAGAGACCCCAACAAAGGGCCACAGTGGTGGTTAAGAGACTGGAGCATGTCTCCTATGATGAAAGGCTGAGAAGGCTGGGACTCCCTAGAGAAAGAAGGCTCAGTGAGGAGCTTACCAATGTCCATAAATACCTGCAGGCAGGGTGAAAAGAGGACAGAGCAGGCTAATTTCAGTGGTACTGGTGACAAGATCAAAAGCCATGGGCAACAAACTGAAACCGTTTCCTGAAACTGAACACCAGGAAATATTTTATTTTAATTTCCTCTTTCTTTGCAATTCATAGTCCATGACAGCTCTTTGTGAATTGCTTTCACCATATGCTTAAGTACATCAAATCAAACATCCAGTTTTTAGCCAAGTCACAGTATGCTTAGTTCAAGGTCTGCTGGGAACTTGATGTTCCCAGACATTTGTGGTCTAGGTGCCCATGTATGGATCTGGATGATGTCCAATGACAATTCTAAGTATTGTGTCATAGTGATGCTCCTCATACCAGCTGGAAAAAAAGTTGCAGAGGTGGGAACAAGCATTCAGATCATTCAATTCCAAAGGTACACATTCTTTGCTATATTTCTGCAAAGTGAAGTCAAATATTACTTCTTTCATTTCAGCCTAATGGAGCACTATATATATAGGTGCAAACATGACCTCAGATTTGATTCTTATCAAAGATAATTTTTCCTCTTTAGTTTTTCTCCTAGCATCCTGACCAAAATCAGCAGGGAAATAAAAGACAATAGCAAAGCTCAGCGATGCTAAATAGCTTCAGCTCTATGACCTGAAGCCTCAGCCTAGAAAATCAGGCCATATTTAAAGTGTTAGAGGCCTGTGAGCATTGTATTCCTCAAAATTGCAAAGGGCAAACTGTTCAGTTTTCTTTATCCCACAGAAAGCAGGCTAAAGCTAAAGGGGCACATTCTGCAGGACACTGATTACTGGCTTGAAGAATACCAGGATGCTCAGTGCTGCCTTTGAGTCAGTGGGACTAGTTCCAGTATTGCTGCTTGACCTGGTCTCATGTCTCCTTTTTGCAGGCTATGTACTTTTTGATGCCAGAATGCCTTCCCAGATTAGGTAGAGAAGTCTGAAAATCTCCTTTCCTTTCCTTTAGAAATAGTACTTTCATGAAGATTATAACCCACCAAACATTTCCTTTACATACCTCTGAGTTTTAGCTGGGTGGATTTATACTGAAAGTGGGTGAAGGTTGTCGCATTCCTTTTTCTATTCATTGTCTGACTTGTATGCTTAATGCTCAACAAAGATAACTTTAGCCTTCAGTTTCAATATGCCATGTGCACTACAGTATTAAGGGCATGAACATGATTTATGATGTACTCACAGTGTTCAGATTACAATGCAAATGTTGAGGTGCTGTTGTGAAACATTTGATTTTTAAAGTTCACATTCCTAAGAAACAAAATTAAGCACGATGACCTATAGGATACGTCAGCAATTTAGAATGAGGAAGTGCTGTAATTTGAATGGGGTTTTACATTACAATACACTTGAATTAATATACTCTGCCTTGAAAAGTCTAACCTAAAATACACAGTCTGTTTCATTTTTTTCCATCTTCATCAGAAAAAAAAATGAGTATAACAGAAAGAGAAAGCTGTGATATATACTAAATGGTGCTTTCTTACAAAACGAGAGAAACAACTCCCACACACTTAAATCCCTAGGATATAAGATGGATTTCAATGTAACCCTCTCAATCACTTGAAGTAAAGGGCCACCACTAATGCAAATTGTGAGCAATCACTACAAGATACATTTTGGCTGCTGATAGGCCTTCCAACAAGAATGAACTTTACTGGGTTTTCTACTTTTGGTCTACTATTCAGTCAAGATCAAACTGATTTTAAGCATTGGAAAGTGATGAAGCCCAGGGACAGAACATGGATAAAAGTAGTAGTTTCAGGGCAAAGTGTAAGTACTTGAAGGATAAAGCTTGATCAGCTTATGAAAGGGCTGTGGTTGTATGTAATAAAAGGGGACTGAAATTATTATTTAAACAGGACTACACCATTTTCTTCTCTCTAATCTCATTCTACACAGAAACATGCTTATTCTTTGTGCAGAATGATTAGCAAGTGTACAGGTGGTTAAATGGACTCCAGTGGCACTTAGTCAAGGCTAGACCACCACTAGCCTTGTCCATGTCAACTTGATCCATTCCTGTTACATTTTCACTTCTCTCCTATAACACACCTGGGGATGCTGAACATGTTTCATTCTCTGAAAGTTTGAATATCCTTGTATTTCAGCGTGCATAGAAGTCTGAGCCCATTACTCATACATAGAAGAAGCCTGTTTTATCATCTTTGGAAAGCCTACCCTTCTGTACACAGCTCCCAAGTTTCTCATTTGTTCTCCACTCCATGGAACTCCCATGAGAGTTTTGTCCCATTATAATGACTCCACACCTGAGGTGTAAGAAAAAAAGCACATAAAATTATCTATTTTGATCAAAGCTATAATCTAATTGTTCAGAACAGAGTGCAAAGTGAAGCCAAAACGCTGTGAATTCAGTGGAATTTTGAAGTTGTGTGTCATGTTTGCTGCTTTATTTAGCCAGACTTCTGAATGATTTACTCAACTAGCTAAAAATGTTTTATTGGCTATTCTTCTTTTAACCATAAGTGTAGACATCACAGGGGACTTTTGCATGCCCTGGTGTAAACTTTGTTCTGCTTTGCCAAAAAGTATTCATATTAAGTTAAAGTAGCACTTTTTGGAAAGCAGAAGACTGTTTCCCTTACTGAAAAACAGCTGATAAACAGTGGCTGCCACTTTATGCCTCCTTTTAGGATAGAGAAAAATTGCATGGCATCATATTAATCACAGATGTGACTTTACATGAGGTCTTTCTATGGACTAGATTTTTTGCCCTGTATCTCAGCACACACACAGTAGATCAGTAAACACCTGCCTTTTTTATACAGGTTACATTGCTAGAGATGAGTGCTAAAGAGGCAGGAACAAGATTTAAAGAGTATAATAAAATCGACTATTTCATTTGGAAGGGACCTACATCTAGTGCAACTGCCAGATCAATTCATGGCTCACCAAAGCTTGAAGCATATTGTTAAGAGCATTGTCTAAATGTCTCTTAAACAATTCATTTATTATTATTCAAAATATTAAAGTAGTCTTTTGTTTTTGTTTTGATTGTATAAGGTTTTAATTAATTTTAAATTTAGAATCTGTCCTTATGAAATGAAAAAGAAAAAATATTTCTGAATCTGTCTGAAGGCTGAATTTGGGGATAGATGAGTTGAAACTGTACAAATATCCCAAGTTAATCACAACAGACTCTTCAGGCTGCTGCTTCCCCACGTCGCTTTAAAAGACAACTTTGCAAGGTTTTCAATAAGCAACAAAATTAACAGAAACTGGCATTTACATGATACTTGGAGATGGTTTCAGAATGCATATTATGACTGAATGCAGCTCCTGCCATCCCATACTAATTGCACTTCAACCCATCAAATATAGAAGCAGATTTTTAGCTAGCTGGAAAGCCAGTTTTCCACTGAAATAAGGGGTTTGTGTTGAATGCTAGTGAGCTGGATCTTAAATTTGCAAGATTCCCATTTGAAGATAAGTTACTGTAATTCACTGAGTCTCAACCATATATTGAAAAGCCCTTGCAGATACCATTTTTCAAAGCATTTAGCAAAATTAATGGTAAAAAAAAATGAATTTCCTGTGGAAATTAGTGAACTACTTCTTATGCCCTACTTAAATAGTCATTGATCCAGTCAGTCTCAATATTTAGTAAAGCTTCAGGGGGGAAAAAAAAAGGAAAAAAGAGATAAAAAAGAAGAATTGAAAAAAAAATCCTATCAATGTTAAAGCAAAGTAAGAAAACTGCTGTTATGTTTTTAACCTAGCTAGTCTGTCAGGGAGGCAAGGAAATTGTGAGCCTGTCAGTAGCCATATGCAAGTGTTACCATCGGAATAGACTCAGGAACAAGTGGCAAAGCACTGTGGTCCAGGCATGCAAAGGTGAGGAGCTAGACCTTAATCAGGAAAGTAAGATGTAACAGTGAGAAAACGGCAATCTGAAATTCAGGAATTAGCATATAGACAAGTTAGGATGGGATATATGCAATAATGGTTAGTAGGAGCCAAGATCTACAACTAATCAGGAAGAAACTAGGAGAGAGGCACACTTTGCCATTGCTAACTGATGACAACTACTCAGCCTCCTATACCTGGCACATGTGATAAACCCACCCAGATTTACTGGCTCCTTCTTCAGCTCATCAAACACCTCATGCAGTGTCACTCATCAGAACAATGGCTGACAGATTATGATTTGCAGAACCTGGTTATCCAAATAAAGCTTAATGGAGGTCAACAGAATGGGAATCTTGGGGGAGAAATCCAGCTTCACTGCCTAATTTTCAGGAATCATCTTCACCAGTGTTAGCTGGTGATAAAACTTGCCAGGAAGCCATGTCTGGTCGCCGCATGACTCTCTGATTTAAAGGCAAACTGTCTTGCCTTGGAGGGTAATTTGAATCATAGAACAATTTGAACTGGAAAGGACCTCTGGATGTAATTTAGTGCAGTTTTAAAATGGAATTCAGACCATCTTTGTAGACGCATCAAACTTGTTGATGGTCTTTACACAGGAAGAGAAGATATGTAACATCTGGCCTATAACAGCACTATGAAATAAAAGCAGAGAGAGACTTGTGTGACAAGATGGAGAGAATGGGATTTGACATGTAATGCATCTTCAGTAAGAACAAACAAGGCTCTACTTTTTCTTCCTTTGTTTCAAGTTGGAAGCTCTTGAAACAGAGGAACAAATAAGGGAAACAAGGTAGTCAGCATTGCTGAAGCATTTTTGCTGAGCACGTGGGTTTGGTCTTTCTTTAAGAATCAGCATATAAAATTTCTTGGATGTTATTATATAGAATCCTGTAAAGAAAAAATCTCTTAGTCATAAGTATATACATATATCTCCATTCAACAGTATATCTCTTAATGCCTGTAGCCCCTTCTATATTTCAGATTTTAATCACATAACTGTCTATTGTCTTAGCAATTACTTGTACTTTTTTTTTTGTTTGGGATTTGGCAGGTTGGTTTTTGGGAGTTTTTGGGGTTCTGACTGAATTTCCATGCCTGGCTATTAAGAGGGAACATCATTTTATTGCAGCTTTTAATGACACCAGAAATGTTTGGAGATTATATTTTAAGAGCAAGTACTGAGCTCAGAATGGTGGTTTGCTTCGTGCTATGGAAAAAGTCTACACAAGTATTTACTTTTCCACCTCTTCCAATTTTCTGTAACCACAGTTATCAAGTGTTTTAAAACTATCTTCGAATTCTTCCTCCTGAGTCTTGTCTGAATTCCAGATACAAAAGCTCCTCCAAACCTATTACCACATTTTATGTCTGCACCTGATAGTTAGTAAAAGCAAATGTAATCTTGAGAGAGCGGTTTCTCACCTCTGTGAAGGCTACGGCATTAGAGGCTTCCTGACTCATGTGGCTTTAGCTGTTTGTGAAACACTGCATTGATGCAGTTTAGAAGCATTAGAGCTGGAGAGTGAGAGTTTTTCCAAAAAACATGACGCACTGTGTGACGCCAAAGAAACTGTTTCTCCTGACAGCCTTCATGTTGCTACCTATAAAATAGCAATAAGGGCACTCCTCTTAGCAGTAATAGCCCAGCTGAGTCTCTGAGCCTTTTGAAGATGCATTTGTGAAGCAGGAAAAAAAAATACCCGGAATACTGAATGGAACGTACAGCTGAGGTAAAATGGTCCTGTTTAAACTGGAGACTAGTATATACTGCAGGTTATATAGTACAAAATGACATCACTAGGAAATGAAAACTATTCCAGGGACATATAATCAGTCTTTTAGCAGCTTAAGGACTTAGTATAAGTCTTTGAATAAGACAGTAAGCCTTCATTATCAGTGGAGCTTTATTAATGCTGCTGTTAAAGTGGCTGCTACATTGACTTGTTTGCATAAAACGCTGTAAAAATCATTAAAAACAATAGTTGCAGGCTTGTGTCTATAACAATTGTGTTGGCATACACAAATAAGAAGTCATGTTCTAGCCAACCCCGTAATATAAATAATAAACTTCAGCTACCAGAGGTTCAAATCAAAGTCCCTTCATTCCTTCCACCCTCTTCAGAAGAAAGTGTGCCAGGCTATGGGTCACCTCTTCTGCTGTTCAGTATGACTCTTCAGCACTGGATTTGGGACTGACTTTTAGAGATATTGATCTGAGCGAGTTAAGCAATATCTTTGCAGAGACAGGATTTTTACGAAGACAATGAGGCATTAAATATGTAAAAAATACATACATGCATAAGTACATGCATATGCATATATAGTTATATGTATACATACTGTATGTACCCCAAAGGTAGTGTGGTAAAGTACAGCATCTGTTTAACTGTAAATTCTCTCTTCCTTTCTCACCTCCTCCCAGATACTCCCATGCTTCTGGGGAAAAAAAAGGATGAAGGTTTCAGTGAAAGCACCAGTTTTCTGTTTCTACCTCGAAAGGTGAAAGGCCATTTTATTGACAGAAAGTTTTGAAAATTTAATGATTTGTAAGAATATATTCCAGGAAAAAAGCTCCCTTTCTCACACACTCACTCGTGTACAGAGATCCCCACCTAAGTAAGGTGTGTGTCCAACATAGTATCATAGAATCATAGAATAGTTAGGGTTGAAAAGGACCTTAAGATCATCTAGTTCCAACCCCCCTGACATGGGCAGGGACACCTCACACTAAACCATATCACCTAAGGCTTCATCCAAGCTGGTCTTGAACACCACCAGGGATGGAGCATTCACAGCCTCCCTGGGCAACCCATTCCAGTACCTCACCACCCTAACAGGAAAGAATTTCTTCCTTATATCCAGTCTAAACCTCTGCTGTTTAAGTTTCAACCCGTTACCCCTTGTCCTATCACTACAGTCCCTAATGAATAGTCCCTCCCCAGCATCCCTGTAGGCCCCCTTCAGATACTGGAAGGCTGCTATGAGGTCTCCACGCAGCCTTCTCTTCTCCAGGCTGAACAGCCCCAACTTTCTCAGCCTGTCTTCATACGGGAGATGCTCCAGTCCCCTGATCATCCTCGTGGCCCTCCTCTGGACTTGTTCTAAGAGTTCCATGACCTTTTTATATTGAGGACACCAGAACTGCACACAATAGTCCAAGTGAGGTCTCACGCGAGCAGAGTAGAGGGGCAGGATCACCTCCTTTGACCTGCTGGTCACGCTCGTTTTGATGCAACCCAGGATATGGCTGGCTTTCTGGGCTGCTGGCTCATGTTCATTTTCATCTCCACAAGCTTCAACTGCCCATTTTGGGCACAGTGAAAAATGAATGCCTGTGCAAGGAGCTTGGAGTTCCTGACTCTTGGATAAAGGGGCTGGGTTTTGTGTCTATGTCTGAGAGTTCTGTGGTTGTAGGACTTTGGGTTTGGTGGTGAGTTTTTTTTAATTTATTTTGCTGTTTAGTCCTTCTGCAGGTTTAAACTCTATGTATTTTTCTGTAATACTGGGGTATAATTCTGTAATACTGGGCTATATTTTGTTGTCCTTTATGATGGAAAAGAAAAAGGGGTCCATCTAAAAAGGTGAACAGTTGAATTTAATGTTAACTGCTTCAATAGGGGGAAGACTTTGAGCTTTATCAAAAAAGGGGTCAATTACTTTAGGTTTGCAGCTTGGTTCTGAGCCTGACCTGTGACCTCACTTGTAATTAATGTCACAGTTGCACTATGCAAGGAGACAAATGCTGTTATTAGGAATTAATATCACAGCTGACCTGAGCTCTAAGGTTCACATGTGGCCTGAAGGGACATTCAGCTGTTTTGCATTAGCAGCTGCAAGTTTTATATATGACATTGTGTAGAGTCAGAACATTGTGAAGACCCTTAGGGCACTTAGAAACAGGACAATAATATTTGAATCTGTGCCTCAGATTCAAATGCAAAATATGAAGTCTTCGCATTTTGGAAGAAGGTTAATAGACCTCTTTCTATTCTAAAGCAATGCAATGACAAGCTGCTCACTGTTTAGTAAAAAAGCAACCCAACCAACCAAACAGTAGAAGTAGAAGTAAAATGGTACCAAGTATTTCACTCATTTTCTCTTTCATAACTGCTATTGACATAAGGAGATACCAAGCCCTCCCACATGATCCAAAATGCACTTAAAATGGGAATCCAGACAGGTGCCAAGGCCAACATCTGACATAACTCTCTCAGGAGTCATCCGAACCCAAGACACTTAAACTCCCACAGCACCATCCCTTTTCTCCAATAGCTTTCTAGACACCTACAGCATCTCTTATGCCTTTAACTGGACTTGTTATGTTAATTAAGAGACAAACACACATGCTCATACACCACCGGACTTCTAACACTAGCTGGAGCAGCAAGATGAACCCAATCTGCTAAGCTAGTTATGAGACAAGCTGCCTTATGTAGACCCCTTACTGGTACTTTGTAACAAAGAGATGTAATTGTTTTCCTTCTGAAAGGAAACCCACAGTAAGGGTGTTAGACCTGGTTCTGGTGTAATATCCTGCTGTTCAGAACAGTAGCATCCACCTGACAGGAGACTGCTCTAACAACCAAAGCACAGATGAAGAAGAAGAAGGAGAGAAAACATGTGGCTGAAGACGCTACTTTTCCACAATGTTGAAGCCACACTCATGGGGCTAGACAAGTCCATACATCAACAGGTCAGTATTAGTGCAGCAGTCCAAGAACCTGCATCACAAAACATCAGGATTTAAATATAAATGTGCACTAACCTGCAGATCCCTCTATCTTTTTATTGGATGCATCATTTAATTTTTTGTGCAAAAACCTTCACTGTTATATTAGCTCTGCCAGTATGGAGATAAACTGATTCACTGATAGCCCTTGAAGAGCACCATGGAAGGCAGGCTGCCTCTCTCCAGCTCTGGCCTGTACTCTCCATGTCTGTATTGCCACATCACAGTGTCCCACCAAAATTGCTGTTGGACACTGGACTCCTAAACAGTTCTTCTGCCATCATGTTTGCTCTCCACCATTGTCTACCTGCCACACAGGAGACTGATGATGTTTTAGAAAGTTTCACTTGTGAGGCAGGCAGTCCTGATGGTCCTGCACTTGCTTGGAAAGAGAGTGGTCATTAAGCTACAGCAGTGTTCCATTGTTGACTCTGGCCTGGGAAGCAACACGTAATTCCAGAATTCACTATAATAAGGACTACCAGGCCTCGTGGTTTGATAAACCAACATTTGTTCAAGTGGTCATGCTTATACCACAGGTATTCCTCCTGAAAGTACACCCACCACCTAAGAATTCAGAAAGTGAGAGAACAACCTGAATAGCAGTTCCCTCTGCTCCACCCCAAAAGGTGGACTGCATCCTTCACAGACTGAGGACGGTGAAAAGGAGCAATGGAGGCTAAATAATCTGGGTATATCAGTAGAGCACATCCCCCTGCCAGCCAGTTAGACATGTAAGTTTTCATCAACTACGCTTTTGTCAGGAATGTTAGACCAAGAACCAGGTGCAAGTAGCATTGGCTGCCCTGTTACTCTGAGAAAATGGCTGGCAGAGGTTGTGGGGATTTACAGGCCCAATATTTTACTTCATATTTGCCACAGGCTAAAAGAAAATCTATGGTGACTCATGAAGTCTTGGAAATGTAATTACCTGTGAAAGCTCTCTCAGTAACCTCTAGAATTCATCCCTTTTCTCCTAAAATGTCAGGAGAAAAGGCAAAGTCAATTAACTTTGCAATAATAAGGAAACTATATCATCTAGCAGGCCTACGAAACCTACATTATCTTAAATAGCCTAGAGTTATTTAGACTAGTCACCACATAATGAATGTCATTAGCATTAAGAGAAGCAAATTTGTGCATTCAGATCATTGTAAAGAATTTGGATGTATTATGACATATTAAAAGAACCCCTAAAAACACTGACTAGAGGTAAGGGACTCATTGTCCTCGTAGTGCTCAGAGGTGCAAAGGTACAGAAATTATTTCCTCTATTCAGAAAATAGAAGTGGGCAAGACATTTGCTTGTCACTGTTTCTTAGCAAAATGCCTGGCAGGGTCGTGTGCTCTATTGATATGCCCAGATGACTCAGACTCCACTGCACCTTTCCACCATCCTCAGTCTGTGAAGGATGCAGTCCACCTTTTGGGGAGGGGCAGAGAGAATAACTATTCAGGTTGCTCTAAGTTAATTTTAGCAATATTTACTTAGAAATTAAAGTTGAGCAAATTGATGATTAACACCATGCAGAGGAAAAAGCCCATAATACTCTAGCAATGAAGATGGGGACAGGCAGTTCTAAAATTAAGCAGGTGACAATGGCATTTTCTCTGTAAATACTATACGCCTCCCAAGGCATTTTTTCAATCAAAATAATGAAACAATTCAGTTGGAAGTTGTCAAGTTAGCTAAGCTTTCTCACCTGATTAGCTTTGGTCTCCTGCGATGATCTGGTAACTTCATGGAGTTATGATGTGAACTGCAGCCTAAAATTTGCCCCAAAATACTATTTCCTGACATCACTTATATCATAAAAACAACATGATAAGGCAAAACCAATACAACTTACAGGATACAATATATAAGGGAATATTTTTCTTATTTTTCTGTGTGATACTGGTCAATTATGCTCTACTGTAATTTGCTTTTTCGAAAAAAAAAAATATAAAAATGCATTCTTTGTACGCCTTTTTCTTCCTGTGCAAAACAGGGATTATATTGTCTTTCCCAGTAAGAAAGCACATGTCAGGACCAATATTTCTAATTGCATTCAGATCTTCCAATTAAAAAAAGAAAGAAAACCCAGATGAAATAAACACGCATGACCCCTTGAATCGAAAACCAGCTGCCGCTGTCCATGGTGCTGGTTCCTGCAGACAGAGCTGGCTGATGCCTCTTGGGACCTCTGGCTCGTTCTCTGTCAGTGTGCTCACAAAAAGTGTTTCAGCAGATTTCTGGTTATTTTTATTAACATAAGTGCCAACACAAGTGATTATTAATTTTATTTTACTTTGCAGTGCCAACACAACTGATTATTAATTCCATTTTCATTGGCAGGCACTTATTTTTAAAGGGCTTTTAATACATCAACATCCTGGCCACTGTCCATGGGTGTGAACATGAGAGTCACTGTAATCACCCCAGGGAGTAATTTTTTTTATATAACTTGAACTTCTAGAGTGATAGTTTTACAGCCAGTATACCTCTTATCAGTCCAGTCCAGAACAGAATTAATTCAGTACTAAACAAGATGTCTGAATAAGTCAGAAGGTAACTTCAAAATAACTGCTTCTTTTAGTCATAAAACAAGCCATCTTGCATTCTAAAGTTACATGAAGATAACTCCACTCCATTCAAAGTCAAACCCGACTAAAACAATCCAAATTATTATAATCTCCATCACTCAAGATAGGATTAATCTTCTTCAATATAAAAACTGTGAAGCCTATATTACCTAATCAGGCCCACATTATTTCAAGCTCCTTCTAAAGTCAATGAAGAAAAATGGGTATATGCAGAAGGTGATCCTAAAACAGTTGCTTAATATAGGTGAGATGAACCATTCCCTACCCTTACAAAAAGAATGAAGTCAATTAGCTAAGCAACAAGGCAGAAGGCTACTGCTTTTGTTAGCATTGTTGTTGCTTGACAAATATGTCTTCTGTGGATGCCTCTGGATGACTTTGCCATTGGCCCATGTGCCAGGCTTGGTCTTGCTTGTGTTTTCTTTTTTAACATTCATTTGCTTAGCTTCTTGTATCTCTTACGGGAATGCCTCTTGTTGCTTTCCAATGACCCTGAAGTAATAACTTCCCAGATATTGTGTTGCCAAATGCAAATCCCAAAATCATATGACAGCTGGGACTATGGGGTTTTTTCCTTCTCTGACTCTCATCAAAGAAAACATTTGCCACTCTGGTTACCTTATTGTCCCAGTAACACATGCCTGAACAAAATGAATTCTAGAAAATTCCCTTTAAAAGTATTGAGATTAATTAAAGGTCTGCTGCATATTCCTCCTTTAAGCCTCTAGGCTGTTAATAAACAGAAGAAAATCTTATTTCAGTAACATCTCTTCTAATTAACATTATTCTCTGCATTTCCCTGGGTATCTTAAAAATCTAGTGCCACGCTGGGACTCAGCTGGATAGTGTCTTCCTACAGACAGTGCACAGCCCCCTATAATATTAGAAGCTGGATAATAGCAATGTTCAATTATGTTAAAAATCAAACATGCATAGAAAGCTGATGCTTAAAATTACCTAATCTTTTCCTTCGCCTTTGACTTTGGCTGTATATATAACAGTCTATACGTTTGACCTGACTATCTTGGGCACCGCAGTTTAGGTGCTTAATAATCTGTTACCTGAGTGCATGCATTGGTTTTAGCAGAGGAGATCATTGCAACCAAATGAGCACCCAATAAAGAAAAAAAAAGAAAAAGAAAGTGTAATTGTTTACCCTGCTATTTAAGAAATGCAATGCGGAACATATTCAAAACTATTGTTGAATATGACTTGAAGAAGCCTGTGAATATGGCATTGATTTCACAGATCACACATGCTAAACTTAAGACAAAAGTGGTCCCAGGTTTCTGAAACTTCTGTAATAAATAAATTTCTACATTGCTGTTTTACCTCATGCCTACCTACAAGTAATTTCTTATCAAAAAGATAACCATCTCAGTGCCTGGTGGGATCTCATGGAGTCATTTTATTTCAGTTGATGATCTTTAAGCTTTTCCAAGACCATTCTGATGTATGCATATATCTTAATAAGTATAGCAGATGCAAGTCAGCTGCCAAATGACCAAAGTCAAGTATATATAAGGTAAAGTGGGTATATGACAGACCTCATAAAGACTGAAGTGTATAACAGAAATTGAAAAGTCTTTGATTACAACCCTATGATATTCTAGGCGGGAGGGGAGGGAGGCTGTTTGTTTGTTTGCTTTCATGTAAACAAAAAAGTAAGCTGCTTTGGTTTGTACCTAAAACAGGCTTCATTAGTTGAGTGACAGAATTGGTGCAATTAGAGATGTCCACAGCTGTAATATCGGAATAAAAAGAATAACGAGGGGAGCAACCTTTTTTCTTCCACATTGTTCTTGGCTACTCCAAATTACTTTTATCAAATTGTAATAAAACACTCTGTTTTATTTAGCATTCATTCAATGCTTTTGTATAAATTTAAATTTATTTTTAAAAATGAAAACTGCAACAATTAAATCGGCTACTATTTCACTGACAATTATATAAGCATAACCATTTTCAAACACTTCTCCCAGTTTAACTTCATGCTTTTTCCTGCTGTTTCAAATGAACCGTATAATATGGTAAAATGTTCAAGCTGGAAAACCGCTGGTGAGTGACAAGGAGTTGCCTCTGATTATGGGATACATGTGGATTTGTTTAAAGATGACTGATTCTCAATATTTTTTTCCCCTTTGATTTGATCTCTTTGAACAGAGAGCTCATTGCAAAGTCATTGAAGGCTCCCCAGTAATTAATTTACAAGGCTTATGTGTCACAGCACATTACTGTTCAACTTGAGAAAATAAGCACAATTATTAGGTTATTTTAGGATCTTATATTAAACTGAGGATACAAATTAAAATATTTTAGTCAAATGAACTCAATTGGCTTTGGAGACGTAACGGTTTCAATAGCTGTTCCGATAAAAGTATTTGGCTATGTTCTTTCATGTATTTACAAACATTTGGAAGGTGTTCCTGATCATAGCAGGGGGGTACTATTAAATGATCTTTACAGTCACTTCCAACCTAAACCATTCTATGATTTGTGTCAGTCTTCCATACTGCCTTACATTTCACCCCCTAAAGAAACTGCTTCATTTTTTCCAGACGTTTTTAATGCAATTATTTATGCACTATGTTTATTTATTGAACAAGAAACTTATCCTGTGTCCCAGAGCTTGTCTTGAATCTCAAAATACTATTTCAGAACTCATAAATCCTGATCTTTTTCTGTGGACCTAATGAAGTTCTTAAACTCATTCTTATTTCCTGCATAATTTCCTTTCACTTCTCATTAATCCTATGAGTCCTCCAACTGCAAAGGACTGACAATTTTAGAATAGGAATTTATTGTTTTCTAGCCAGTGGGGTTCAATTAGTTGTTTGCTTGGTTGTAGATTTGCCATAATTTCTGAAAATTATTCCATATTATTTTAGGAAATTGAGATGAACACAGGCTTATATTCATGGATAAGACTCCTCAGTTTTTATATTCAGAAGATTTTTCAAAATCAGTAATCAGTATCAGTAGTCATGCAGAATCTGAGGAATTAATATAGATGCTCACTGAATGCATGGTCCTTCTGAAAGAAAACCTTGCAGTGTCTAGATGTAATAAATACTTAATTGTTCTGCTCAACTTTGGCAGCTAATGGATTCTGCTTAGACATTTCATATTTTCTATTAATGGTACCAGCACTGGCTTCTTTTTTTCAAAAACAGTGATGTGTATTTGAATTGCTCTCAGTTCCTTTGATTTTTTCCTTCAATTAATACTTTTTATCCTAGATCTGCAAGTCAATAATGCAGGTTATCTTAAATTTTACAGTGAATTTACACTCAAATGCTGTACATTTATCTGTTGTAAGCTATCATTTTACCATATGAAAACACATTCTAGAAATTAACTTTAAAAAAAGCCAGAACAATTATTGAGGCCTCTGCTTACTTCTGTGCCAAAAAAAAAAAAAACCTTTTACCAGATTCTGTCTCAAAGCCATGAAAACTGTGTAAATCCCTTCGTCTTCCTTAATATGTTATTTAGAAAGATTTGCAAGTTTCAGGATAATGTAGTTTGGGCACTGTGAAAATTCAGTAACTCTCAAAACAGGGCTGACATTTTAATCTTGGCCTGACAGATCACATGAAATCTTCTGTGAATGTAAGATCCAGATAATCCCTCTTAAATTCATTCCAGTTTAATATTCCAGATTGATAATGTTGATTTTTTTTTTCTCTTTATTTCACTGCTTACAATCTGTCCTGCAATAGTAAAAGCTTTCAGAAAGATAACAGTAGACTTTGGTATAACAGAAGGTTGGTGTCACCTTACAGTCTGCCTCAACCATGTGATGGCTAAGTTGCTATACTTTCCCAATGGTAGATTCTTGTGTTTCATCTGCAATACTAAGTCTTGAAACTTCAGGATTGGAAAGGATTTGTTTGGGGTTTTTTTGCAAGGATTTGTTCACATTCTGTGAACATATTTCCAGGTGATTTAGAGGCTACCTGACAGAGTTGGACTTGGACGTGAAGAGAGGTGTCTAAGTGGCAATTTTGAGGATCTCCAAAGAATCTGACCATCTCTAATGATGTGGTCTGATACAGCTTCCCCAAAACAGCACTGGAAGTTTGTAGTGAAATGAAATTAAGGCAGTTTCCTCACACTTCTTTCCTATCCCAGATCTGCAAGGCCAGCCCTTTTAATTTATCAGTTTCATTGATTCACTTCAAAGTAAAATAACATTATTGCTCTTCCAGTTAGGCTGATGCCTCTTCAGGGAATAATATATTCTATTATACTGGGGTAGGACTCAGTTCACAGAGGGACATCAACATTTTTGGGGGGGTCAGTACATGAACTGGAATCCCATTAAGAACCTCTTAGACCCATTTTTCCCTAATCAGGAACCAGGAAGGGAGGGAACATGCAACACTCAGCTGTGGACAATATCAGTGTAATACAATTAAGCATAACAACAGGAATCCAATTACTACATCTTCTTACTACAGCTAATCCATCTGACTTAAGCTACAGTGAATAATACTGCTGACTTCCTTAAAGCACTGAAGTTGGGCTTTTTTCTCTTTTCTCATTTTTGAAGCTGGAAGATAGGTATTACTGCTCAAAATTTTATTCATCTTAATTCTCAATCCTCATTTATTCTATCTCAGACTCAAAAGTGACATTCTATCTCAAAACTACAGCTGCTAATGGCAGAGGGATAAAGAGAAGGTATGAATATGCTGCTAATGTCTTCATGCTAAACCTGTCAGATTAAATGGTGGATTTAGGAGCTGCATTGTAATCTCAAACTTGGTAGCTTTGCTGGGAAAGGGAAAGGCTGTTACTAACAAGTTTAATATTGGATGAAATTGATCCTGACATCATTAAAATGGATATTTTATCCCTTTTTCACCTTCCCTACTGACTGAGCTACTCAGGTCTTAGTCCTGTGATATGTCTGCTCTGCTCCTTCAGCCCTGATGGCTGAATTAAGACAGTGAATTCTTTTGAATTGTGAACTTCAGTATCAATTTTACTTTACTGTTGGGTGCCTAACAGCTCTGCCAGTCCTCATCAATCCTAAATTAATTCTTTTTCTCTTCCTCTATGTGTGCTAAATTTTTTATCACTGTTGTCATTTGATCAGATTAATGAATAAGGGAGTTGAAATCATGACTTTTGTGTAGGAGTCAAGCACAGTGAGTGTCTCCACTACCACGGACTGGGCTTCAGATCATATTCCTTATGACGTACTGGAGGCTTTAAAGCCTGTCCTCTGAATGTAAACCCATAATACCTACCAGATCACTAGACTATTTAATAAAAACAAATGGACCTGCAATGAAAAGTGCCGAGGCAAGACCCATGACTGGAAGTAATTGGCAATCCTGTGATGATTCCTGGAGAAGGGAACCTCAGTCAGTCCTACTCCTACCACTTTGATTCCAGTGCCAGCAAGAGATGCTCAGAGCCTGGAGATGGGTTGCAGTTCAGCAGAGCACCTGAAAAGCAGCACAAAGGAATTTCAGCCACTCCAGCCAGTAAGTCGGCTTCACTGAGGGCTCAATTTAAATGCTTCTAAGGAAATGCACGTAGCATGGGGAATAAACAAGAGGAATTAGAGACGTGTGCATGTCTGCAGGGCCATGATCTTACTGGCATCACAGAGATGTGGTTGGGTGGCTCCTGGGACTGGACTGTTGGAATAGAAGGATATAGGCTTTTCAGGAAGGACAGGCAGAGGAGAGAGGAGTAGGTGTTGCCTTCTATGTCAGTGACCAGCTGGAGTGCAAGGAGCTTAGCCTGGGGGTGGATGAGGAGCTGATAGAGAGCGTGTGGATCAGGATTAAAGGGATGGTAGAGACAGGTGGTATGGCAGTGGTGGTCTGCTACAAGCCACCCAATGAAGACGACCAAGTGGCTGAGACCTTTTATAGACAGATAAGATCGTCCTCACGTTCATAAATCCTGGTCTTCATGGGAGACTTCAACTACCCCTATATCTTTAGAGGAATAATGCAGCAAGGCATAAGCAATCCAGGAGGTTCCTGGAATATAATGATGAAAACTTCCTTCTGCAAGTGACAGAGGAGCCAGCAAGGAGGGGTTCTGTGCTGGACCTCGTTCTTACCAGCAGGGAGGGGCTGGTGGGGAATGTGAAACTCAAGGGCAACCTTGACTACATGAAATGGAGTTTGAGATCTTTAAGGCAGCAAGGAAGGGGATTGGAACAAGATGATGTTTAAGGTCTCTTCCAACTCAAACCATTCGATGATGATGATGATTTAAGGTTTTTGACTATCTATTCAATAGAGAATTAAATCAATGTTACACAGGAGAAAAATAATTTCCCCTACAATATTAGTATTGAAAGCATCTATATAGCACCGTTTTATGATGTTCATTTTGGTAATACAGCCTCAACACTGTTTCACAATAGATTTGTTTTTTCCCAGCATGGAGTCATTCAGTAGCCTGTGTATTCAACAAAAGCACCGCCTACATTCCAGCCTCTTGCCAATAAGCCCATGATTTGTGTTTATTGTTGGGTTATTGTTTATGTGATTTAGTGATATAAACAATGCTGATTGCATGGACAGAAATTTAAGAACTTCATTGCACAAGTCTGAGGGTTGTATGTATTTTTATCATATCCCAGGTTTTTTCTTTTTTTGGTTTGGTTTTGCAATTAGGGTGTAAATGTTTAGTTTATGAAATGCAAACACTGACTTTCCAGAATTTGGGATTGAATTTGAGACTCCTGGATTTTAAATTTGAGCATTTACTTCATATTTTTACTCCTTCTATCTGTGCTAGTGCTCCAGATGTTTTTGAAAATACATCTGAACTAGCCAGAAATTGAGGCTTTTTTGAATCCTCATCCAACCCAGGAACTTGGTAAAACCTCTGGCACCATGCCCATATGGACTGCCTATCCTCTGTGACAGCAGCACTGTCTGTATCTCTACACAGCTGTCCCTGCTGACATTGTCCCTCATGCTAAATCTGAGGCATCAGCAGGCAACAGAGAGATCTCGTGCAATATCTGTGATATAAATTGAGTAGAAGGAAGAAAAGATATTTCCACTGAATTCTGCCTTTACTTTTTTCATTAGCTAGTGCAAGCTTTGAAACCCCAGGAAATCAGAGATTTTCTCTTAGCTTTATCTTCTTCCAGTGTGTAAAAGATTAACGAAGCTTACTTTCGAAAAATAAAAATCTAAGGACAATTTAAAGGATTCTGTTGAATTATATCTTCTTTCTAATGAGAGCATATTTTGAAACCCTTATGTTCTTCAACCAGCAGTGGTTTATGCACAAGAAAAATTAACTGTTATTGATTCTACTGAATAATAGAGTAATATATTTAAGGTTAGTGGGTGAGGTGTTTATTTTTTATACTGAAGGTCTGCTTATTTTGCTGTATTTTTAAATGATAACTTTCCCTTTCACAACCCATGGGAGCCTTCCTCCACTCTCACCTTACCCAGTACTGTGACAAATGTATAGAAAAGTCATAAGGGAGAAACATTCCCATGAAACCATAATATTTACCATTGCACCAACTTCGGTCTCCTAAACAAACATCCTCCACCTCTAAAGAAATATTCTCATCTACCCTGTGCCCTAAGTAAGGTTGAACCATAAGTGTCCCACACACCCACCCACACCACTTAATACGAGACACAAAGGGTTGCAGAAACTGTGACCCAGGTGGTAAAAGCCCTTAGCCAAAACTGGTGTCTGCTCTCTGTCTGTACATGGTGTAGTGGGTCCTGACAGCAGTTTGGGGGCTCCTAGGGTGTGCATTCACATAAATGCATTTGCAGCATTAATCAGTCAGAGATTATAAGGATGGCTTTGAACTTCCATGCTATCTGAATGGTACTGGGGAATACAAAGACAACCTCTAACTCAGAAAATGAGGTAATGTTGCTCCCTATCTCTGTCACATATGAAGGGTTATTTGTCTCTCCCACCCTCCTCTGTACCTGGTTAAATAGGCATGATGGAAGTTGCGGTGATTTTCACTTTCCACTTTCCACTTTCCTCAGCAGGAAGGGTCAAAAAGCAGTTTGAAGACTGAGAGGTCTTTCTTGCATGATGGCAGGCTCTGACACAGCTATTACCACTGAAAAATGAGGTCTTGAGGGAGCAATTCTCTTATGGAAATGTCATTTTAGCAGCAGGTAACAGTCAAAAAGCAAATGGAACTTTAGGAATTCTGAGAAAATAAATAAAGGAAAAAATAGAAGACATTGTCATGACATTATGGATAATGTCCTTGCATCTTGAAAATCATGTGGTTCTGATCACCTAATAGTAACTCTGGAAAAGCTACTGGGAAGATCCATTGCTAGACGGATGATCAGTCACTGATAGAAGGCATCTGAATGAGGAGCAACAAAACAGGTTGGCATCTACCCTGGCAGTGGGATGATAAATGTTCCCTGCTTTTCTTGTGTAGTAACTATTCCACATCAAATCAAACTAGCAATTGGCAAGTTCAAAACAAAAGGAGATGCCAGAAAAGGGATGTTGAACCATGAAACTCTCTGAAGCAGATTTTCATGAGTTAAAAAAATGAGATATGCCAAAAAGGAAAACTCGTAAACCACTCAAACACATCACCTCATCTGAGGAAATTCTCCAAGCCTCCACCTCACATCCAAGTCTCATAATGTGGGAGGCTAAGAGAATATACCAAAGAAACTTGTCATATTCTTATGTCTGTCCATGGGTAACTGCTTTGGACACATTAAAAATGGAATACTGAGAGAGACAGATTTGGGGACTGATCCCAAAGGACATTTTTACAGGTTTACTTTCTCAGCGTACCTATTTTTAACGTTTGTTTGCTGCACAGAGCAGCACTAGAGTAGGAAGTGAATACACGAACATGTCTGGTAGATTAAATATGTAAGGTTTAAATGTGGGGGGAAAGGGCTTATTGATGCTGCTCGAATTAAGGTGTGTTGTCTGATTGTACATGGTTTGTGAGAATAGCACCTCAGAGCTGTGTCATTCCAACTAAACAGTGACAGGGGGGAAAAAACTACCAGAGGGGGTTTGCGATTGTACTCTCCCTCGGATTGGAATCTGGGATGAAAAACATAAGAAGCTTCATGTTACAGGAAATGATGTAACACACTTGGTGAGCTGCAAAGTTTTTGCAGGAATGGATATATTACATAAAGAAAAAAAAAATCCTATTAACTGAAAGAGATCTGTCTTTCAAGCAACAGATATATATTATTACGGTGTGCAAGAAGTATCATGGAGGTAGAGTAGATGGCCAACAGTGCTGAAAGCCAGCAAGGTCCTGTCTTCTCCCTCTAGCTTACTAAGACTTTTCCAGTCAGCTGCCTTATTGATAGATCCTCTGTTGTTTGCAGCTAAGTAACTAAATTTTCAGGGGTTTGCAATGCCAAAAAAAAAAACAACTCAAAAAATGGAGGACAAATATTTTGAGTCAGCCTCAGAAACTTTAATTTCTTAATGAAATAAAAAGGGGAGAAAATAATTTAGTGGCCACCAAACCAATAATCCCAAATGACCCTTTTATTTTAGCTTTTATAGATAATATTTTTTAATTATATCCAGCTCATAATTAGAAATTAAACATTTTTAGAAAAGACTATTGAAAGATACCAGCTTTCTTTCTTTTTTTATTGTTAACTGGCCATGAACACCCTTCATGCTGTAACTGACAGATTTTAAAAAAGAAAGTGAAACAGGATTTGTGCAAAAAGAAATTTTTCAGCTCTATTGCAACCAGTGTAAACCAAGATTGTCTCCCATTATGAGAATGTACAGCACCGAGCATAACTGTGTGCTTGTAACCGCTGCTAATTCTAATAACCAAAATTTTAAATATCTGAATTCTACCTAAACCTTCTAATTATGTTGAGATTATCCACAGAACTGAGATGCTTGTATAGATTCTTATTGAACAGCTGCAGAGATAAAAATAACTTAAACCTACCCATCTTTTAATATTTTTCTACTTGCCCCAACAGCTGGTGCCAGGTTCAGAAAGTATAGAAAATGCAAGAAGAGTATTGGTTGGACTAAATGCCAGCACAGTATTTTGACCTCCTCCATGTGCTGGATTCTAATGTGAGGAAAGACTTTTCAAACAGTGCAGCTCAAATAAGGTAGCTTGAATAAACTGAGATTTCACAGCTCATTCTCCAAAATAATTTATTTATATCAGATTTGAGTTCAACCAAAAAACCCAGATTTCACACTCTAGACATTAAAAAGCAGGAAAAAACATGCAGCCTTTTAACCTCACCCTGATGATCTTTACACAGAGGATAACCATTAACCAATGTTTCTTTTGCATTTTCCAGGGGTTCTGCTTTCAGAGTACTAAGCCATTTTTGCCTGCTATCCTGGATTTGTATTAATATGTTTCCTCCAGCACCTGTATGTTTTTGGGATTGAAGACCTTCTTAAACAAGTATGATTTGATGGGGAAAGCAGCTGTACAATGGCAAAGCTTTCACGCAGCTTCTGTTTAATTTTTTCCCTCTGCTGCTCACAGGACTGATTTCCTCCTCAGATTTCTTTGCAACAAACGCAGACTTTTCATAGCTGGGCATGATAATCTAAAAATATCATTCTCATAATTAAGAAGCATACGTGTGTTGCATGCTAACCACCAGAGTTAAGCTTGCTGGACTAAGTATAGAACTTCAGTGTGAGCAGGAGAAACTACCTATCTTCATTCATGCCCTTTTGGAGTTTCCAAAGCTTCTTAGTAGATTATTTCTTTTACCAGGTGGTTTCAGGGGAGCAAATAAAAAAGCCTCTCTGCCTCTAAATTTGATGTCATTCTTCCCAGAAAGCCAGCCATATCCTGGGCTGCATCAAAACGAGCGTGACCAGCAGGTCAAAGGAGGTGATCCTGCCGCTCTACTCTGCTCTTGTGAGACCTCACTTGGAGTATTGTGTGCAGTTCTGGTGTCCTCAATATAAAAAGGTCATGGAACTCTTAGAACAAGTCCAGAGGAGGGCCACGAGGATGATCAGGGGACTGGAGCATCTCCCATATGAAGACAGGCTGAGAAAGTTGGGGCTGTTCAGCCTGGAGAAGAGAAGTCTGTGTGGAGACCTCATAGCAGCCTTCCAGTATCTGAAGGGGGCCTACAGGGATGCTGGGGAGGGACTATTCATTAGGGACTGTAGTGATAGGACAAGGGGTAACGGGTTGAAACTTAAACAGCAGAGGTTTAGATTGGATATAAGGAAGAAATTCTTTCTTGTTAGGGTGGTGAGGTACTGGAATGGCTTGCCCAGGGACGTGGTGAATGCTCCATTCCTGGCAGTAATCAAGGCCAGGTTGGATGAAGCCTTGGGTGATATGGTTTAGTGTGAGGTGTCCCTGCCCATGGCAGGGGGGTTGGAACTAGATGATCTTAAGGTCCTTTCCAACCCTAACTATTCTATGATTCTATGATTCTACTGAATGGCATTAAGGTCTACTGAGAGTTGTGCTCAGTATTAGAAAAAAACACATGTAAACTGGCTCATGTTCAAAGTCAGTACATTTCAGCATATGCAAGACCAAGGTATAAAACTATATATATATATATATATATATGTATAAGCAGAATTCCATCCAAAGAGCTGCAGCACTCAGATTAAGAGAGGACTAAGAGTATAAAGAAGAAACTTCTTGTTTCGTGTAACCAATATTCTGTAATGTTCCCAGTAGACTACAACTGGAGCTTCTCTAACTTCTAAAATCCAAGAATCTCATCCCAGAAGGCAAGCAGGTTAAGAGTACTTAAGTGATTAATTTCATAGAATCACAGAATCAGATTGGTTTGGGATGGAAAAGACCTTAAGATCATCCAGTTCCAACCGCCTACACAGGCAGGGACAACTTCCACTAGACCAAGTTGCTTCAAGACCCATCCAGCCTGGCCTTGAACACTGACACGGATGAAGCAGCCACAGCTTCTCTGGGGAACCTGTGCCAGTGCCTCACCACCCTCACAGGGAAGAACTTCTTCCTCAGATCTAATCTAAATCTCCCCTCTATAAGTTTAAAGCTGCTTCCCCTTGTCCTGTCACTACTTGCTCTAATAACAAGGCCCTCTCCAGCTTCCCTGTAGGCCCCCTTTAGGTATTTCACCCTGTAAGTGTTTCTTGCAGCCCTTTAGATACACTAGCCTAGACATGCATCTTCAGATTTTATGAGTCAAACCAGCTGACTTCTGAAAGACGCCCATTACAACCCCAAGACAGATCTGCTCCCCCTAAAGACAGAGTCTTTTGCTTGGGATGCATCTTACCTAAGGTTATATATCCCCTGTTTAAGGGCACCTTCTGCAGAAGTTATACTGCTTTACAGCTCATGGAGGCAAATAAACATTTTGAGGGACTGTTCATCTGTCCAGATTTAGACAGCTACTTTAGAGAGAAACAGATCATTCACTGCACTCCACAGACTGTACTCACTAGATCTCTTGTTCAGAAAGCAAGATGAAGTTTGTCAGCTCAGTGGCTGACATCAGATGAATGTCACACTCTGTGGCTTAAGTAGTTACTATTGCCAATGTGTATCTCAAAGATTCTCATTCTTTCACCATCCATCCTGGTTTACTTGTCTGGACGCATGTTTTACCAGGGCTAACCTCAAGGTTTTCAGCCTTTTTGGCAGCTAGAGCGACAGTTCTCTCCTGTCATTCAAATTCTCTAATCCAGCAGCTCCCAAGCTTTTCTCACCTCTTCTCTCTTCCATAATCATATTATTTCCATTTTCACTTTCAAGCTGGGCACTCGACTTGGTCCCTGGTTACAGCAAAATAAAATATATGCTATTTTGGAGTAGGATTACAATAATCCTGCCCATCTGCTATCTTCATCTGAGCCCTGAGCTTCCTCCTCCAGGGTATTCCTTTTGATAACCAGCTCCCTTATTAAAGCACACTGATATTGTGTCCCTGCAATTATGTTGCCTAGTTTTTTTTGGAGGGGGGTAAATTTCCATTCAAGATGATAACACACTGAAGCTAATAAATCAAGTGGCTCTCTGCCACAGCTTACTAGTGTCCTAGTTCTGTTTGCTGCTATATATATCTCTCAAATGGTTATTAAGTAGATTGCATTCCCTTCCAACTAGTTAAGAATGTGAATTTCTTCTGGTAGTGCCTCCTTACATCCTGTGGACTTCAATTTATAGAGTCATTTCTCTGTAAAGATGACACTTGCTGGCATGCATTGTCCTCCTTTTTCCCAGAGGGTAGCTGGCACAGACTTCAAACAGCATCTCTAACTGCATCTTGCAACAAGCCAGCCCTCACAACTGATATTTTAATATGTGTCTGCAAAATATTTCATTCAAATCATCATCACCATTAACTCTTACCTTGTGCTGCCCTTTGAAGAGCACTAAATGCTTTGCAGAAGAGAGAGGATTATCAGCATTGCTCCGCTCATGGGAAAACCTGAGCTGCCAGTTCAGCCAAACTCTAACCTGAGGTTGAAGCAGTTACTAGAGAGCCTGCTTGCTCTGTCACTCTGCTGGGGATTATCTTCACACCAGAACTGGTGAAAAGGAGTATATGAGCTCTCATAAATCACTATGGGGTGAAGTTCAGAAGCTATCATAAATCACTTCAGGGTGGAGTTCAGGAACTGAGCTTAAGCCCTTTCCAATACGTTTGGCATGTGCACATGAACAGTTCTGCTGTGCGGTCTGTAGGTGCCACCAAGGCAGCAGGGACAGATCTGGCCCTGGACTTGGAGTAGTCAAGAGAGATTGAAGGGCTGCTGCTTGCCCTTTGCACACCATCCTGGAAAGCTACATGGACCAAAGCCACGTCCTGCAGCTGTCACATCCATCCCACAAACATTGCACTGATCATAGCCCATATCTACCCTGTAACCCTAACCCTAACCCTAATCTATTCACTATTCACAGGACCTTGCTATATAAATACAGCACTGCACTATCTGGCTTCCAAAACATACAGTGCTGTGGGCACTGATGAAAACTTTGCAGGTCATTCAAAGGGAAACGACTCAGGTTTCTTACTTTGGTCCTAACTTGTAAATTGTTTAGAATACATCTCCCATTCACTTCTTATCCAAAACCAGCATCAGGATAAATCCTTCATGCCAGATAAGGTGTGACATTACTAGAGTGTGACTCATCGAGCATATTTCAGGATTAATGAAACTACAGCCTAAGGGGTCCTTAGGGAAACCAATTCCAGAGCTATGTGGAATGAATCTCGTCTTTATGCTGACTGTTTCCACATTTTATCTTCGTGTCACCACTGTTGTTACACCAACCTTCCGTTCTCACTCTGAAGAGCACAAAAATGCCTGTTTACATCTTGATAGTGTGTGCATCTGTGTACCAACTACACAGAGGTGTTAACTCCCCCATGCACCTGATGGTTTGGGAACTCAGAAAACCTTTAATCACATTTTAATATTTTTCCTCAAAACAGTTAAAACCTCAGTCCTAGGGAGAGTGTAATCAATGCACATTCAAGGGAGATCACAAGCAGGTAACAATGCACAGAACATGGAAGAGAGAGAGATTTATCACTGCAAGAGCAGCGGTGGACATGGAAATAACTTTCTGACTTCTTACAACCACTGTGCAGGAAAAGAACCCAAAGAGGCATTTAAATAAAGATACCAATAAAGATAAACCTTTTAGAAATTCCGTTTGGTTAAATTCAGTCCAAAGCTTCTCACTGAAACCATTGATGTTGACTGCCAATTAAAAGAATCCAAATGGATACATTTAATTTACTTTTTTGTCATGTTGCAGTGCTAAGGGAGATCTGAGGCAGACACCATTAGAGACGATTACTCATGTATCTAGAAGCAAACACATTCCCTAAAAAGGAATAAAAAATCTCTTTGTGACTAGCTTTTAGAAAATTCCTTGGGAGGTTATTCAAGGGATAATAAGAGACCAGAACACTATTACAAATAATCAGAATGTGTTGTTTGGATTTTTTATCTGAGTCACAGCATATGAGGAATGACCTGAACAAAGCTAGCAGTTGTATTTTTAAGGGCCTGAAGGAATCCTGTATCTTTTAACCTCCTTCCTCAGTGTTTGACCCATCAATAATTCTACTTCAGAGCTTTAATACAGGCATTGAATTCACCTGATTTAAACTGACATTCCAGAATGATGAAGCAATTGCTGAATTCTCAAGGAATCAGACATCAGTACTGAGGATCAATTTTGTGCACTCCTCTTGCCACTCAACAGGTGAATCCATGAATGCGAACAAGACTCTAATGAGATTGTAGAGCATCATTTTGAAAACATATTGAGTCCACAGGCATAAACAATCTCTCTTAATGAATTTTCATGTTTCAGTTTGTATTTACTTTAGCATAATAAATCAATAGTGTATGCTGTGACAGCTGTAGGATTGCTCCCTATACACCCAAGATGAATAAAAAATGTCAAGACAAGTGTTTAGGATGTAGAATCACACAAACAAGCCCAGACGGAACCTCAATAAGTTATTTAACCTATTCCATCTCCATGCTAGCCAAGTCCAGGCCTGCAAAATATTTATTTAACCTGCACAAATATCATCATTCCACACTCTAAGAGTACTGAACAAGACTCATGTTACTCAATATAACCATACAACCAATACAAACTTGGGAATATAACCACAATAACTTCCTCTTTTGTTTTTTTAGCTCCACACTCTGTAGAACGTGTGTCAACATGGGGGAGTACAAAGCTCTGTGGGAAAATCCCATGGGTCAGTACAGGCTGGAAACCTTGTGGCTGGTTGATGCTCTTCTGAATGAGGCCTGTCTGTCACACTGTGTCCCTCAGCGTGTTTGAATCAGATATGTGCTTTGGGCTCCTGACAAATTTGGCCCTTTTCTCAATCCCTTTTAGTTTCTTCACACTCTCCTCAAGCCAGAAGGGGTAGGGGAGAGCAGAATTGTCTACAGGAATTCAGGATTGACCTCACCAGAACTGATCACAAGAAGAACAGCTTGATTTGATCTGCAAACCATGCTGACCCTCATGAATGTTGTTATGGGCTTTGCCTTTATCTCAGATGCAGCATACCATTAATTTATATTCAGCCTGATGTCCACCCTAACACCCAGACACTGTGAGCAGGGGAGCTCATCAGATATAGACAGGCATGTACCAATATCAGAGTTAACTGAAGCATACACACAGGAGTTATAAGGCTGGACTGAATATTACATCTCTTTCCATACCCAAAAACGCACCTTGGATCAGTGATTAGAGCTAGGGACTAGGATTTAGATGCATCATCCTTTACAAACTTCTTGGATTATTTCAGACAATCTGTAAAGGCTCTAATGAGGCCATCTGTTACAGGTGCTCAGTATCTTAACTACAAATCCCACAGCCTTTTTAGTTAAGACATAAAACCAGATGACTCAAAATTTAGGCTTCCTATTTCCATTTAAGAGTTAGACATGGTATCACAACTAATATATATCAGGACATGTGAGTGTATTCCTTACCTTTTCCATGACTTTTTGTAATTCATGTAGTTATTTCCTCATCTGAAAAGCATCATATACCCCCCTTCATTCACACTGTAATATGCTATGCAATGTGTCAGGGAAAAACATCAGTTTCAAAGTCAGGTCTCTCTCAAGCACCACCTAATACAACATATTTCAGAAGAAGCTGCCAGTAAAAAACAGATCCTGTTACCTTTCTGATAGTTTGCACTCTGTCATTGCTATTAGTTCGTACTCCAAAGCATGACTTATGTGTTCTACTTAACATTGCTACAGATATATCCTATTATCCACTGATTTTCAGTGGAACATAGTATCCATAAATGCCACTTAAATATATATACTCACCCTCCTAACCTTGTACTTAGCTTTAATTTTATCTGGTGATATTTAATTCCTTGGGTTATTTGTTGTCTCTGTAATTAAAAAAAAGCTTCTTTATGCTAATTTTAAATTAGTTGCCTTTCACTTTTATCAGTCTTCTTGCTTTAGTATCTGAATGTGCCCATGTACTGGCCTTCCATGCAAGGTTTTGGTATCAGGGGGCTGCAGGGATGGTTTCTCTGAGAAGCAGCAGAAGATTTCACTGTGTCAGACAGAGCCAATGCCAACCAGCTCCAAGAGGGACCAGCTGCTGGCCAAAGCTGAGCCCATCAGGGACAGTTGTAGCGCCTCTGGGATAACATATTTGAGAAAGTGAAAAAGCTACTGTGCAGGAGCAATTGCAGCCAGAGAGAGCAGTGAGAATATGTGGGAGGAACAGCTCTGCAGACATCAAGGTCAATGCAGAAGGAGGGCAGGAGGTGCTCCAGGCAGAGGAACAGAGATTCCCCTGAGCCCGTGGCAAGATCATGGTGAGACAGGCTGTGACCCTGCAGCCCATGGAGGTCCATGGTGGAGCAGATACTCACCTGCAGCCCAGTGGGGACCCCATACTGGAGCAGGGGGATGCCCAAAGGAGGCTGCAACGCCATGGGAATCCCAGAAAGCAAACCAGAAGACTCTCCATCTCTTGACAATTTCAGGCACAAATTACCTTCCTAGGACCTACGCCTCAGCCAAAGACTGTTTAGTGAACTCACTGTAAGAAGTCCACAGTCCCAGTAATTACTTCCACAGTCCCAGTAAAATACTTCCTAGACTCAAATCTGTCTTAGAGAAGAATGAATTACCCTTTGCTGGGAATCATCTTTTCCATTGCCTGTAAAAGGAGCAGAGAGAAAACAGTTCATTTTAGGGTAGGCTGTCTACTTCTAACTTCACTACTTAAATAATGGTGAGGTGCATCCCATTTCACATACTGCATAAAAGATCAGGGTGGATAAGCTAATGGTTCCATCTGAAAATCCCACAAATACTAGCTGATTCAAGGGACTACTTTCACACACAGTCAGAAAACCTGACCAATTTCTGTAAGAAACTGAATCCAGCCAAGATTTTTAAAAGCATATGCAGATTTAAATACTGTGATTTAAAAATACTGGAGAGTTTGGGGGAAAAGACTGAAATTCTCCACTTCAGAGATAAACCAATCAAGAAAAGCAGATTAGGAAGAAACTACCCATGTGGCTAAATTATTCCATAGCCGACTGCTTCGTAACTCTTTCTACTTGCAACCAAACCAGATCCATCCCATTTTGCGCTGTAATCATAAGACACACTTTTTAAATGTCCTTTGTTTGACCCACTCTCCTTGTCCCAGGATGCCATGGGTTTGTGCTGCAGTAACACTGCTCTGCTCCACTGAAGGATCAGTGCATCAGGCACTAAAATCAGCTGATCACCCAACTGCTCCTTGCATTTGAGGTCTCAGTGGAAGAAGACGACCATGGTGATTTGCTACATTGCAAATGATGTGACATCAGAAGTCTCATTCCCAATAACAACCTGCCACTTTTTTTTTTTTTATCCATACTGTCTGACCTGAGACCATGTCTGTCACATGGGTCCATAAAGGAAGTGAACACTCAACATGAACAGTTGGCTATCTGAATGATACAGCCTAGCATATATTTTGCATCAAGGTTCCAGTAACTTGAAAGGTCTACCACATGCTTTGTCACTGTCAAAGACAGCCTCTGGGACCACATAAGCCATGATTTGATCTAGTATAGTAACATCTTACTTAAATTTTACTTAGGCAGCTATAATTGAAATGGGTCCTTCTTCACAAGACAAATTTCCATGTTGGATGTTTTTTTAAGTCCAGCATCAGAAGAGAATATTCAACACAAAGACTACTAAATTAGTCTGAAAAATGAATCTAGGGACACAGTCTTACATTTCTCCTCCAAAATGAGCATGTAATTAAACATTCTTTTTGCATTTGAGTAATTTCAGTCAGCTTCAAGCCTTTGGGCTATATTCTGAAGTGGAAGATTGATTTTATAGACATTTTGATGAAAAAATGGCTATATTTTTCAAATTGATTCCATTTCTGTACTACATCTGAGTTAGATTCATCCCCCTTATGATTCCAGTGACTTCACTGAAGATTAATGTGAATTAAATATGACTGTTGGTGCCTCCCAAATTTCCAGATATCCATATGGTAAATGGTTCTGCACAATTACAGGACCCACGGCTTTGGCTGTATCTACAGCTGAAGATATTGCAGCATGCCAGATCACTATTAGAGGATATTGTCACTGACATACTATTACAGTGCTGACTTTGCAGATGGCCTCCTTGGCTAACAACTATGAGACAGCTATCAAAGCTGGTTTGAAATGGCAAAAAAAACATACCTCAAACCTGAACAGAGGTATCTAAAATGGCAGAAAAAGCAAGATACGGTGTAAGATGAAAACTAATTACATATCATTGTGGTAACATTCCCAAGTTAATCAGCCAATTACTTAATGCTGCAGTTCAATCCCATCTGGAAACTAAGTACCACACAGCCACTCACTTATTTACCCACCCCCCCTAAGTCAGATGGGGAGGAGAATCACAAAAAGGTAAAACCTGTGGTTGAAGTTAGAAGAGTTTAATAATTAAAATAAGGTATAATATACAACCAGCAATAATAATAATGAAAAGGCAAACAACAAAAAGGAAGAGATAAACCACAGCAACAATAAACAAAATTGATGCACAGTACAGCTGGTTACCATACACTGACCAAAACCTAACCTGACCTGAGCAGTTATCAGTCCCTGCCAGGTGACTCCCTTCAGTTTATATACTGGGCATGATGTTGCTGTGGTATGGAATACCCTTTTGGCTAGTTTGGGTCAGGTGTCCTGTCTCTGCTCTCTCCCAGCTTCTTGTGCCCCTCCTCACTGGCAGAGCATGAGAGACTGAAAAGTCCTTGATCAGGATAAACACTACTGAGCAACAAGCAGTTGTTGATAAAACATCGTTTTATCAACATTATTGTCAGACTAAAGCCAAAACAGCACTGTACTAGCTACTAGGAAAATAATTAACTCTATTCCAGCCAAAACCAGGACACTTAATTACTTAATTATCAAGAGCATCATGCTTCCTTCATGTTTTCATTTCACTGTAAAAGCCTGATCTACTTACCAGCTCCTTGGAGAGACCCACTTTGTGAATGTTTGTCAGCCAAGGAAGATCATGGTCTACCTTGCTCAGGTCAAAACAGAATCATCATCCAGGATCTGATTCCACTCCCTGTGGAATAATACATCTACTTATGAGGATGCAATTTGTGTACCCTAAAGACTGGCTAGATCCGGAGGTTGGATTCTACTTTGGATTAATTTTTCATCATGCTGGTGTGAGGTTTTCCTGTTACCACTGCTGTAATCAATCTTTTTGTCTGTTGATCTAGCTTATCAATGTGGCATACTCATGAATAACTGCCTGAGGATATAAATAGTGTGCTGATTAGACCCAGCATTTGAATGTAAGTTATGTCTGCACCACAGCCTAGCTACCTCTTGAACTCCAGATAGTGTTTTCCTTAAACCACCTTCTGTGCAAATAAGAAGGACTTGAAACTTTTCTGCAGTGCTGGAGCCCAGCCCAGTGGGATTGCCGGGTCAGCATGGGAGAGCAGAGTCCTGCTGCTCCCTGACGTGCCACGTGAATCAGCCCAGTAGCCAGAAATCAAGCCCTGAGCAGACACACCTTGTGATGATGATATGCAGCAGACCTGGAAGTCACATGGGCATAGTCTAGGTATTTTGCCACACAGAGGTCACTGCAGTGCATACAAAGTTCATACGCCTGAAAATAAAAGCTGTCTCAAGTTCTCCATAGTACATATATGCAAATATTATCACTGTTATGAGATACACGTGAAAGAGGGAATAAGTACAGACCATGTCAAACTTTTATGGCTTAACTTCTATAAATAGTATTCACATTGATTCTACAATATGATTGTTAATTTACCCCTTGCTAGATAACAAAATTATTTTTGTAATGCTTCTAATGAAAATAATGGATTTTTTTACCTATCTGCCTCTATTTTTCCCTTTTTAAACAACAGAGAAATGGAAATGTCTTAATAGGCTTTGTAAATGAAGGGGCTATAAAGGGTTACACTAATATATTTACAATTTTTAATATAATTTATAATTTTTAATTATATAGCAAAGCCAAGGTAAATGCTTGTATCAAGATGATGTGGATATCAAGATGATGACCATCCTTTGCAGGAGCCCACGGGTCACTGTTTGCATGATTCCCAACTTAAAGTTACTCCAAGCCCAACATTGCAGCCTAGATTGTTATTGTTTGTATAACTATTGCACTTCCTGGCTTTATGGATTGAAAAAAAAGAAGCTTAAATTCTACCAAATTGAAGGCATAAATAGGACAGTCAACTTGCCGAAATAGTTGCAGCGAAGAACTATACCATATTTGAACGGAGGGTCCTGTTTCAGAGGCTATGCTGTTTTGCTGATTTAAACCCTCAACAATGCTGTGTCCAGAAGCATTTCTACATCAAGATTTCCATTCGGATCACAGTTTTAATGCCTGAAGTGGCCTACTACATTGCCAAAACCAGAGCACAGGGTACATCTGGAAGACCTATCATTAGCCATGACCAAGTGCTCTTAGATGAAAGCCTTGCCAAGAACAGTCTAGACTGTAGTCAAGATGAGTGGATCACACATGGGTTTTCATAGAATCATTTAGTATGGAAAAGACCTTCAAGATCATCTGGTTCAAGATCAACACTGTGAAACCCATCACTAAACTGTGTTCCTAAGCACCACATCTACACGTCTTTCAAATACCTCCAGGGATGGTGACTCAACCACTTCCCTAAGCAGCCTGTTCCTGTGCTTGACAGCCTTTTTGGTGAAGAATTTTTTCATAATATCCACTCTAAACCTCTCCCAGCACAATCTGAGATTGTTTCTGCTTGTCCTATTGCTTGTTACTTGAGAGAAGAGACTCACCCCCACCTTGCTACAAACTCCCTTCAGGTAGCTGTAGAGACCAATAAGGTCTCCTCTGAGCCTCCTTTTTCCCAGCTAAACAACTTCAGTTCCTTCAGCCGCTGCCCATAACACACGTGCTCCAGACCCTTCACCAGCTTTGCTGCCCTTCTCTGGACCTGCTCCAGTTTCAGACCATCTAGATCCAGGGGAGGTATAAGTGTCATTCTTCCTCCTTGAGGTGAAACAGATTTTGCCCTGCTTGCACTGAAGAGTTAAAACCAGCCATTTCCCTTGCAGAGTGTGTTTTGCAGCCTGTGGTTCATGAGTGTGGTAGCAGAGAGATGACGGAAGACAGCTGCTAGTGATATCTAACTCCTTATATGCTGTTTGACTCTTGTTTGGGCCTGACTGGTTGCTCTGATATACAGTCCTATTTATCTGATCTGTAGCACTTTTGACTGGGCTCAGGAAATCCCTGAGTAAGTCCTCAAACACGAAACAGTTTGAATAGGCATTTTGCTCTAAGCATCTGGTATAACCAGCTTCAATAGGATTTGAATAACTGAAGTTTAGAACAAGTTTCCCTGACTGTAGATGATTTCTTAAAATGAGCCCTTAGCTGATTATAACTCCCAATTAAGAGACTCCTTGTTAGCTTTACATTGTTTAAAATTACTATTTTCTCACTTGCAAGCAAATTGGAAGGCCGAATTTCATTTTGGAGTTGATTACAGTCTCACATTTCACAGTCATCCTTGGTATTTATAGGAAACAGAAAACCTTGGTCTGACTTAGGCATGGATAAATGGGTAAATCAGAACACCTTTAGATCTGCAAATTGTATCTGCATATCTGATGTTGTGTCCTGCAGTCTCCACCCATACTGCTGGAAAACTTTGATGGAAAGTGTGGAGACTTGATGCAGTAAGTTTCCAGAGCCACATGTATCATTGATTAGATATGCCTGGAACACACACATAAACAAACGAAAATTGGTAAACTGCAGTTAAACAAGATGGGGATGACTCACTGTAGAGTACAACCCACTCACCTCCCCAAACAGCACGAGATATGGCACAGCTGCCTTTGAATTCACCCTCAGAGAACTACTGGCATTAACAAGGGAAAAGATATAAGTTTTCTAGCCCAGCTGCTCTTGTCAATGGGCTATTTTGTGTGCAAAACACATCCATCTCCCCCAGTTTCTCCTGGGAATCTTGCCTGCTGTGAATGCCTCATCATAGTAAGATCTCAGTGGGGTCAGCAAAGGTATCTGTTTAAAAAGGTTGGTGCCCTGTTTTATCTTTAACCAAAAACTTAGTACCTGAGAAAGAAAAATATCTTATATCCATGACTGTTTGAGGCTGTCCTCAATGTTTGCATAAGAATATTTGTCCCTTCAGCAGCTGCATACAGCCCAGTTTTCAGGTTATCTCCAGCCCAGGATGAAACTGTGGAGTATGCGTGATTGCTCTTTGCTGTTCCTATCCAAAATACTTGTTTGCTGACCAAAATGTGCATGATGTAGCCCGCAACGCAAATACGAAAAACTGCGCTGTTCTGCAGGGTTTGCAATCCAAGAGGTAGACACAGAAAAGAAGACACTGTAAAAACACAGAGGATTGAGTGTAAATAGAGAGATAAGGTAGTGTCCAGGAAGAAGATTGATGTTACAAATGACAAGGGTCATATTTTTTTCTTGAAGCAAATAAAAACTTGCTGAACCCTTGTGAACCTAATGTGGGCTATGCCAAGCCTTTGATATATGAGGAGTGAGTTCAAGGCACAGCAATGTAGCATCTTGGAAGCAAAATCCTTTCAGACTCCTTTCAGAGTCACCAGGTAATACAGGAGACATCAGCACAAAGCTTACACATCAGTAAAGCTTAATAAATTCAATGCCATTACCTCAACTCAAAAGCACTGAAGCCTTGATTTTTCACTTCCCTCAACATATATTATGTCATCTTCATGGATAATGTTTAGCTTTCCACAGGAATTATGTCTTTATATGCCTGATATTTTCTAGATGGCTACAGCAACATCCATGGGTTAAGAATCTTTTTCCCTAAAAAAAATAGTGTCAGACCTCCTGGATGTGGTTGCAATTCACAGGTATCAAAGTGAAGCCATACAATTTAACTCCTTTGCCATCATTCATCTCTTGATACTGAAAATGAGAACGGGACCTCTCTGGTGAAATGATTGCTTCTGGAGTATCATGTCATTGGCATTTACACTGTCAAAAAAATGACAGGAACCATGAAAAATCTGTTGTTGTCAATCCAGTTAAATCTAATATGATTTAGTCTGCAAATACCCCTGGATTAGAAGAGGATTTCCCTGTTTTGTATAGTCAGACTGGCAGGTTTTGGGCATGAAACTATTTTCTGCTTACAAGGGAAGAAAGGCTGTGTAGAGGGGAAAAAAAAATAAAGGAAAAAAAGCACACCAAATTGGTCTTTAAAATTACATCCATGTGAGACAAATTCTTCCCAAGCAGCGTTCATTAAAGAGAATGAACTGTAATTTCTTATTCTCCTTAGAAAGTGAGTTTTATTTTTCATATATTTTGAAAGGACTTAGAACATAAGACTTATCTCCGTTAGTCGATGTAATGTTTTGTTAACTGTTGTGGTTTAAGCTGAGCCAGTAACTGGGCTGAGCCCAGGACATTAACATATAGTAAGGATGCTTAATTTGCTTGCATAAATATATCCTGGAGGCAGCAAAGATGTGAGAAATGCATCAGAGAATGGAATCAAGCAAGCAGTATTAAACCCTTAACTGTGATATTCAGCTCCATATTCAGCTCCACCAAAAGACCTGGCCTGCAGCAGACAGTAAGTCTTTCTTTAAGATCTGACACATAGGAAAAAGGGATGGAATAAGAGCTCCCAAACAAATAGACAGTTGGACTGTTCCTCTGCAAGAGATTATAACTGTTCTGTAAGACGAGACACGCAGACCTGATCTCATTTCTTTGCTGCAGGGAGGATTTTGAATAGCAGGTTTGTGCTGGAAACAAAGGATATCCCAGTGAAACAGGCAGTAGAAAAATCATTAGATTTTGATCAATAGATCAATGGGAAAAGTCTTACAAGGGTGTTCAGTGACTGACAAAAGTAAAACCAAGAGGTTGCAGAAATTCATTCTAAACTGATATGGCAGTTGCGTTGGTTTTTTTGGGGTGTGAGAAAGTGAGCTGACAGGAGAGTCCTCCAAGCAGGCAGATACCTTCATACTAACTGCTCAGAGAGTCTCTGATTTTTCTTTTTTTCTCTTTGGACACAACCATCTTTCTGAGATGTGTGGTAGAGAGACAGCATGTTTCAGAATTAGGTGTTTAGTTCCTACTGAGCTGCAAAAAATGCCTCTTGGTTTGGGGGGAAGAAGGGGCTGTATTCCCCTCTCCCTACTCTCCATTGCCATTTGCCCAATCAATGCCTTCAGGTAGCCCAGCACTGCTGGAGACAAGCCCAAGAGGTCTGGGCACACTGTACAGCTGGCCAGCTGCCAACCAAATGTAGCACTCTTGTGCAAGCAATTGACTTGAACACAGCTGAAAAGATCAAGGCAATTGTCTGTTGAGATGAAAAAGCACCCTCTTTGAATGTAAAAGAAGGGAATGAAGGTAGCCTGAGTTTGCTGTTCATATTCGAAGTGGAAAGTAAAAATAAATAAGTAAGAGGAGGTATTGTGACAGAGAAATCCCAGTGAGTACATGTGTTCAGTACTTTGGACATCAGCTGAACCTTTCCTTATGCTGGGGCTGGAGCTAAAGAAGAGAAAAAGGGAAGTGTAAAAACAGGGATACTGCTCTGCAGTGTGGCCAGAAATGCTCTGCTGTGCACTGACTTGTGCACTCCAGCTCCTTCCGAGAGTCTGGCTAGCAATAGATCAGAGTTCACAGCCCCCAAGGATCTGCCAGACCCCTCAGGGTTCTAGCATTCACAGTGCACAAACCAGCTTAATAGAGCACATAGATCTTCATTAATAGCATGAAGACAATGAACAATGCTGACTTTTGAAATGTTATCCTTTTCCACTTTAATTCTTGCTAAGAGAAATGTGGTAGTTCAGACTTCTCAAAACTGGTTTCAGGCAGCCAGTAAACTCAGGCACATCCAGTCTCAGAGGTGTTTCAGATTTTGTCTGCAACTGGTAAAGCCAGATCTTGGAGAATGAGTGCAAGCAGACATCTTAAGAACTCTGAATCTACTATTCACTGTGTATTCACTCATCATCTTGACTTACAACATTTATTTACAACATAAACCAACATTTATCACAGAAATCAGTTACAATATAGAAATTCCTGCTTTCAGCTGGTAAGGTCTGAAACACAGTTCACACCTACAGAGGTTCTCATCACCCAGTCAGAAACTGATTTTAATCTGTGAACACCAGCAGAAAATACTCTCTGTACAGAGCATTTCAGATGCATTTGACCGGGCTGTGCAAAATGTTCCATTTCCTGCCTCCTCTACAAAAAACATCAGCCATGTCACATCCTCTAATGATAAGGTGGAGCCTTTATCTTAGTCTCTAGAGTGCCATGTTTTAGCTCAAACCTTTAGCTTGTATCATCTCTGGTGTCAATCAATATGTTGATTGCCCTGCTCCATGTGGTTTCTGCTGTCAGACTCTTCTTCATGAGGGCCAAACGTTTCTTCATGATAGCCACAACCTTGGAGGAAAGCCACCTCCACTGGACACAGTTTGTCTTGAGAAATATGGTTGTAATGATGCCAAGTATTCTGCTCATCAGCTTTCCATGCATGTAACACTGCCATTACTGCCTCCTCTCTCTTCCTTTGCTCTACAAAGCTCTAAGGAGAAAATAGGGAGGGAGAGGCAGGCACCCAGTTTCCTCTATCTTTAGCACGTCATGTACCTTGGAGCAGTTTTACAATGTTCCCAGTGTAAATAGCACTGTTTTAATAATACAGGGTTTTCTATTCACCTTGAGTCAGTCTAGTTCCAGCACACTGCCATCTTGAGTTCAGAGAAAGTTCTCGCTGGTTTGTTTGTTTGCTTGCATTTGCTCTTCCTGAGCCCAAAGAGTTTCTCTTTTTCCAGCCCAAACATAAATAAGATTAGTTTTTAGTAATTATTTGTAAGAAAACTGTTTCATCCAAGTACTTCGTGAATGAATGGTCCCCTGTGGGTATGTAATAGTAATTGCAAAGCTTATTTTTATGCACCCAGTGGCATTGATTATGTGAAAATAAATGTTGAGTACTATGAAGCAATTAATCCTTAACTGTCCTGGGAGTTCGGTAGGTAGTTATTACTATCTTTAGCTTATAGACAGAGGTGAGCAACAGGAGATGGACAATTTGCCCTTGTCCTAGAGACCAAGGACAAGATTCTAGTCTGCTTCTATCAAGTAGATCCTTTTAATTGAAACATTCCATTCAGATGTTCCACATTCTGCTCTGATGTACCCACTTCTGCTGCTCTTTCAGCTTTATGAGGATATGGGCAGGTGGAAATTTCTGGAACTTTTCCACTTTGTAACTGTTGGGGATGATTGAAGACAGAAGAGATTTTAGTTCTTCTGGATGGTGGTCAACTTGTTTTAGATTTCTCCCAGGGCCACACTAGTATCTGCACACAAGCCCATGCCACCCTGAGTAAGGAGACTTAAAACACAGGAAACCACCATTTATGTTGCATTTTGCAAACAGTGAAGTCCTGTACATGGATTTAATTGTCTTGTTTGCAAAACAACACAGTGAGTGTTTTGTTACTGCTAATCCCAGTGCAAATAATACATAGAAATACATTTCACAGTTTGCTTATGGAATGTGATGCCATTACTTTATTTAAATAAAGTTACAAAGCAGAAAGCAGAATAGATGTACTGTGTTGGGTTTGCAGAGAAAGCTAAATGAGGAACATAACCCCAAGGGCACATAACAGCAAACCCAGCCTTCAGCAAACTGCTGCATGAATCAACTCTCAAATATTGTCCTTCTAGACACTACTGTTAATACTTCTTGTGTTTCTGATTGCTGCGACAGAGAGTTAAAAAACACAGACAGGAAAAAACCTACTTGCTTTTATTTACATCTACTGTTACCCTCCACAAAAATATTCTTACATCCATTTGATATTTTCCAAAGCAATTCCCAGAAAGATAAACCATTTAATGATGGATGCTTCAGCTCAGATGTTAATTATCATTAAGGAAAATGGTTAAATAATGGTAACAACAAAAGATAGCCACAGAGAAGATGAACTAACCCGAAACAGTGATCACTGAAGTAATTATGCTGCCAGTGATGTGACAAGGAATTAGATCAAGGCTGTTTGGAATTTTTCGTGACTGAGATAAGGAAAAATTCTGGCCTTCCAGTTGGCTGCATCAATCTATTAGTGGAGACCTTGGTCAACACCAAGCAGCTACTTCCAACCTCACATTGTAGTTCTGAAACCTTGTAAAACCTTTCACAGAGATATTTTGAATGAAAAGAAAGTGGGGCACATACCAACCTATCAGCAGGACAGTGAAACAGAGGTTGAACTTCAGTGTACTTAATAGCAAGTGAAGCAAATGAGCAAAATGTCCCACAATGTATCCAATTGATTTACATAGAAGTGGGCTCAAAACAGAACCATCCTTTGGGGGAGAAACATCTTGGTATTACAATGCACCACTAAGTCACCTAATAATAGAATCATAGAATGATTTTGGTTGAAAGAGACCTTAAAGACCATCCAGTTCCAATCCCCTTGCCCACGTGCAAGGACACCTTCCACTAGACCAGGTGGCCCTTGTCCTGTTACTTCATGTCCTTGCAAAAAGTCCCTCTCCAGATTTCTTGTCAGCCCCTTTAGGCACTGGAAACTGCTCTAAGGTTTTCCTGGAGCCTTCTCCAGGCTAAACAAGTCCAGCTCTCAGTCTGTCTCCATAGCAGAGGTGCTCCATCCCTTGGAGCATTTCCATAGCATCATCTAGACTTGCTCTAACAGGGACACTCCTGTACCCAAGGCAAGAAAAATAAAGGTTTAAACCATGACCATCACTATGCCACTTCTTAAAACAAAGGACACGAACATTTTGAATCCTTCTGGCTCCTGTCCTTGTCCCAGAGAGGATAAATGGGGAAAGAAAGGTACAGAAGAGGGTAAAAATTATGCCAAAGGAATGGCACAGGCTCCAGGCTTTCAGCCTGCAAAACAAGGACTGATGCAAAATCTCTAGCCACATGGAAAAGATAATAAGTGTTCACTGGTACTGGCAGTGTAAGATTTGGGGGCATGGGATGAAATGAGCAGGAGGTGGTTTCAAATCAAACACAAAGGCTGCTACCAGCCCCCTGGAGTTCACGCTATACCCACAGGATATCAGACTAGCTTAACGTCCATCCAGTGCAATTCACAGAGCAAAACGTACCATTCAGGCTGAGAACTTTTCTCTAAAATCACTGTCATGAGACACAAAACCTTCAGATTCACTCTCTACAAAAAATCTAAAGAGCAACATCTGCCAATACCTTCGCCTCTCCCCCAGAGGGAAATCTGTCTTTAACAGGCTACTTGAAAGCCTTCAGGCTGCATGAATAAATGAAATAAGCAAACACAAAGTGGCTATTATTAGAAGCGAGATGCAGTGACCAGCTAATCGGTCATTCCCCTTTCATTTTATGATCCAAACTGAGCTTTATATAGCTTTGTTGCCTATTCAAATTGTTGTACAACTAATTGATGCAATTAGCATCTTGTCCCTCTTTTTTACACTGGCAATTATAAGCCACCATCAGGCCTACAATGAGAAATGAGAGATAGAGCTAGGATTTTTCATCTAAAATGCAAAGGAAAAGCAAAAATAAATAAATAAATAAATAAAGTATTTCAGACAGCAAAAAAAAAAAAAAAAAAAAAAGCACGGGTATTTCCAAAAAGGGCCAAGGGGGGAAAAGATTCTAAACTCTTTCTTCTCACCCTTTGCATGTTATCTTTCAAGAGTGAAATACTTAGTGATTTTTTAACAAGAGGTAGAGACTGGATACAACTTTAGGATTTTAACCCTCAAGCTCTTTCTCTAAAAATAGCAGCTTTCCTGGCTGTGTCAGTAAGTTGAACAGCCTGGAATCAGGGAGCTGTCTCCAGGGCCTCCCAAATATGAGGATTTATTTTCTCTCTTCAGCAGGTGGTTTAAAAGACACTAAATCTGTCCATCTGTTGGAGCTTAAAAATCCAACAGGACTGGGGATAAAAGAACAGCAAGAAAGATACTGCGTTTCTTATTGTTACCTTTCTTCATGAGACTTGCTTAGGTTTTCACCCTAAGGCAAGTTTATGCCTGTGGTTTCTCTTGAGTTGAAAAGAGCACTGCACTTAATATTAAATGAAATGCTCCATCTCATGCGGGAGAGGGGAGGGATTTCCACATTTGCATCAAAAAATAAGGTCGATCTGTTCTTGAGCTGTTCCTCCAAAATGAGAAACCCAGAAATGTCATGTCACTGACCTGCATTTTGGAACTTTTATCTCTTTTTCCAGGGGGAAGGACAGAGAAAGGCCACACAGATTCACTGAACTGGGTTGCAATTTGCAAACTTTCATCCACCTAAGCTGCTTGTAACCAAGTGGCTATTTCATAGGAAGCCAAATGCCCCAAGCAACCATTTAATCTCCTTTCCCAGCACAACTCAACACACTCGTAGAGTTCATGGCGATACTGGGCCTTTTCCTGTGCCTTTACCCACCACCCCTACTAACAAGGCCATTTCCCCCTACCCATCTCAGCATCTCTCAGGGATGAACCCAGTAAGGAGTCTCCAGGCTCTGCAAAGAGATGAGATGGTTTTACACTGAAAGCTGTGGATCTGCAAGGTTCTCACTGTGGAGCTGGACGAATATCATAGTGACTGCATCAGCTTGGAGGGAAAAAGGAAAAATCGAGCTTTGCTGATTTCCTCAACTTTGGTTTCTCCTTAACCCATTCCAATGCTTTAAGAGGTTAAAAATAATTATTTCAAAACTGTGAAAATGTGATAAATTTACAAAGGAAGTAAAAAGAAAAGGCAAGGAAAGAGAGGGAAGGAAGGAGAAAAATAAAAAACCAGGGAAGCAGAAAAGGGAGGAAAAGGGTGAAGAGATATAAAAAGTGGAAGAAGGGAAAATAGGGGGAAAAGGAAATAAAAAAGAAAAAAGGTGATAAGAGGAAAAGGAAAAAGAAGGATGGAAACAGGGAAACAGGGAAAGAAAACAAAAAAAGGAAGAGAGAGAAAATGGGAATATAGTGAAAAGGAAACATGGGAGATAGAAGAGAATAGGAGAAAGGAGAAGAAAGGAAAAACAGAAAAAAAAGGGGAAAAAAAGGATAACAGAAGGGAAAGAAGGAAAATTGGGAAGAGGGAAGACAATCTAAAGAAAGAAGTCAAACGAAGGGGAAAATTAATAAAGGGAAAAAGGCGAAAGGGTGAAGGGAAGCGAGGAGAGGAAAAAAGACAGAAGAGGGCTGGAGGGGGGCAGAAAGGGCCGAGAAGCTCTGTCTGTCGGAGGACCCGGCGGCACCTGGGGCGGGAGGGGTGGCGGGAGGGGTGGCGGTAGGCGGTGCGGCCCCGCCCCGCGCAGAGAGGCGGTGGAGCGGTGTGAAGGGGCGCGGGGATTTGTGGTGTTACCTCCCTCCTTCCTTTTCCTCTTCCTTCTCCCTCTCTGGATGCGCGCAGCCCGGTGCCGGGAGCGCAGCGCAGCGCTGGCCGCTACCGGAACGCGGTACCCCCCGGCCCGGCGTGGCCAGCATGGAGACCCCTGTGTTGGGCGTTGTGGTGCCGCTGCTCGGCTGGCTACTCTCCCCGGTGAGTGCTGCTCCGGACCGGGGCGGATTGGCCCCACTGAAACCGCGCTCCCCCGGTTCTCGGCGTGACAGGCTCAGCTGCGGGCAAACTTTGGGCAACTTCGGAAGCTCTGTCGGTGCAAGGCAGTTGCATCTTTGGTGGGCTTCGGTAACCTCGAAATCAGCAATCGCTTAATGTTCTTTTCGTTCACGGCATGTCTCCTTTTCGCGAGTGAGATTTCTCGAGCTAGAGGAATTCTCTTTGGGGGTTAGTGTTTTATATAGGACTGGATCTTGGTTTCGCTGTCATTCAGGTTAGCAGTCTGGCTTTCGGTTTGCTTTAGTTTTTGTTCAGGAGCTCTATGGTTTAGTGCACAGCTTCCCCCCACTCCAAACCAGGGGATTACGGGATGAGGTTTCCCGGAGGCAATGCAGCTGCAGGGCAGAGGGCTCTCGGATGGGACCTTCCTCTTGTTGAAGAACAACTAGATGCCCATGAGAAGTTCAGCTAAGTGCTGCTCTCTGACACTAAAGCCTCATGTGGGTGCACTGCTTGAGGAAAGAGCAGGACCTGTGAGCAAAGGATGTGATTTCTGGCTGCTGTGCCCCTTCTGCTTGTAATTTCAGTGTTTGCAGGTCCCTGGCTGGGGCAGTGCTGCTTCCTCCCCCGCCGCAGATGGCTCGTAGCACAGCGCAGAATTAGCAAACGGGATTGTTTCTCCTGGCAGTGGGTCTGTGTGCGCACACGCACGCACGTGTGCACGCAAAGCTAATGCTCTCCGCAAACAGCGCAGACACGGGGTTCTGCATATTTCACTGGGGCTTTGCTCTTGCAGCTTGTTTCCTTGCAGCGTGTGATGAGACCACAGTACCGGGCTTGTGGGAAGGGACACAACACAGCACGTTAGGTGTTGGCTGTAGCTGAGCTTTCCTCTCTCACTTCTAGTCTTGTCCCACACTTGTTTTCTCCTTTGGAAGGTGAGGTTGCCATACCAGAATCCTGTTGGTTTGGGTAGGGTTGCAAGTCGCTTCTCTGCTCTGCTTGACTAGTGACGGTGCCTTGCTCAAACTACCCTGTTCCCAGTGAGCAGAGTTGGACTAACCAAACCGTGTCTCTAAGAGCAGAAGGTAACCCGGGTTTGTCACTGCATCACTTGTCCCTCCTTTCTTCTCCCTTTGTTCTTTAAGAAATAAGACAAATGGGCTTATTCAGTTTTTTTTGTCTGTCACCGTGAGCCATCCATCTGCATCACCACAGACTTTCTTTGAGGAAGAGCACGCTGGGAAAATGGATTAACGTATTAGAAAAAAAAAATGATTAGGCACTTAGTTCCTGGAATCTACAGATTTTGCTTTAGGGAAGATCCAAAATAGCTCGTCCGGGGCTGGAGCTGGGGAAATGAGAAGGGGGCAGCACTCTAGTCAGCTGCTGGAGCTGCTCCAATTCTTGCTTTCAGTGAAGCCCATGGCAAAAATCCCATTTCTTTAAATGCTGTTGTCATGAAGAGGTCCTCTGGGGCCTGATCCTTCAGAGGGTTAAGTAACGTAGTCTGCTGAAGTTCAGTGTGCAGGATCAGACCCTTATGTTGGTGCTCTTGGGTTGACTGTGCCCATCAGTAAACTGAACCCCTTTTAAGCCTCTGAGACAGTGGCAAGGCACAGCCTAGGTGCAATTCTGTACTGGTTTCTTTTCAACTTTTTTATTATCCTGTTGTTCAATACTTTATTTCACTTCCTTGCCCTTGGTTTAGTGGAACTTTAGCTTGTTTTCTCATTCTTCCATTGTGTTAATGTTCCTGGAACCTGGTTCATATTAGTGGGTTAAAAAGATTCACATGCTTCTTATCAGCGTTGATCTGCAAGGTGACTAATACTGAAGTGCCTCAATGCTAGAGAAAATCCCTGTTGTTTGTTTCTCAGTTTAAACCTGGGTTTCAGTGCTCATTTTTAAAGCAGAAATTAACTCTGCAATTGTAACAACCTGGTTCTGGGAACTACAGTGGCTCAGTAGAGGTGGTTTGTTGTTTGGTTTTTTTTTCCCCTCCTAAGTTATTGTGATAATTTTTATTGGTATGTCCTTGGAAAAACTCTGAATGAGAAGGATTGGCTGATCAAGAAGTTCAGTGCTATAAAACTGCTGCAGCCATGTGGCTTCTAATTGCTGTTATAAACTTTCACCCTGGCCTCTCATGATGTACAAATGTGGAAAAAAGGAAATTGGGCAAATCTCATTTGCTACAGCTCATCAGACCATGCTTGCCAGAGACCTGCCTCCTACAGGAGTCAGCCTGTGACATGTAGAAGGCAAGGGTGGAAGCAGGTGATGATGGGGGCATGGTGTGAATCTAGAATAATCCCTATTGTATTCTAGTGGGTCGGTTTAACTTTTCAGGGCTGCAACCAAAATAATCTGGTCCAGAGAGCTATAAGTTGAACTATTTTCTTTTTTCAGTGTGTCTAGTAAATGAGGCCCTGGCACAATTTGCCCAGAGAAGCTGTGGCTGCCCCATCCCTGGCAGTGTTCAAGGCCAGGTTGGACAGAGCTTTGAGCAACTTGGTCTAGTGGAAGGTGTCCCTGCCAATGGCAGGGCATTGGAATTAGAGGATCTTTAAGGTCCCTTTCAACCGAAACTATTCCATGTTTCTATGTGGCTAATTCAAAGCAGTTGATGGATTCTACATGCTTTCAGACCACAAGCTAGTTGACTTAGCCAAATCTGTCCAGCTGGTATAATTTATGCTTTTCAGAGGTTTTATTCTGCTCCTGCCACGAAGCAGCCACATGAAGTGATGGAGTCTCAGAGTAAATGCTGGAAAAGGGATCATTGTAAAAACCAGGCACTTCAGCTGTATCTGTATCGCTTTCATGCTCTTGACTGAGAATCTGTGAAGTGACATAAATATATTAAGACAAAGCAATCAGTATTTTTGGCTAAAAGGCTAGGTACTTGCTGGAATCCTTCAGTCTAATTCCTGTATCCAGCACAAAGATCCTTTAGCAGTAACAATGTGTTTAACAAAGGCCTTGCCACAGAACCTCAGTGTACTACTAGGTGCAGGATTTATTAAGTTTATACATGTGTAAACGCATGACTGACTTTATTTAGGAGAACCAGTTGCCCAACACTGGGTAGCTCTGAAAGTCTCATTGCTTCTCTACAGCACTGAAAGTTGTCAGAGTGCATGTTCTCACCAGTACTTATATTTTACACGCTCTTATTTAGGGTATAACAAGGCCAAAGAGCAAAATAAGCAAAGCAAGTAAAACCACAATATCAAACGGTTAAAAGTGCTATGCAAAATATTCAAGGCTATTTCCAACATTGTGTTACTGTTACTCCAGCCCACCAGCATGCCAGCAGGGGGTTTCACAGTGTAATTATCACACCCTCTCTGCAGCTGAGAGGTCTCTCTCAATCATGAAAACTCTGGAGAACCAGAGAGAAGGGAATTGTGGTGTGTTGTAAAGGGAGAGGAGTCCACCAGGGTGCTTTTTAAAAAGAGAGATGGCTGCAAAATGCTCCACATCAACAGGCAGATGGGACCATGGACAGAGAAAGCTGCCTGGAGTGTGGATTTGCGTGTGTATGTGTATTTTCCCCTTTATTATAGCACTTTAAAAATACTCTGGTTCAAACTCCTTCCTGTTGTAAGATCCGAAGCAGTGTGACAGCCAGAGGGGCTGCACCAGGTAAAAATGCGAAGTAGAATGTGCTGGGTTTTGTTCTAAGTGTGTCCACTGCTGACTTATGAGGCTGCTGTAACATTTTGTTCTTATTTTCATTGTTTCACAGTGGCATGACTGTGCTGAGTGGTTTTTGTCTTTTCCCACTTGAATATCTAAGGAAGGGTCCTGGTACTTGGTAGATGCAAAGCAGAGAGCTGCTTTGCCCATTTTACACATGGGCAGTTGGGGCATGACTAAGTGATGGGACCAAGATCATGAAAGAGGTGTTTCAGCTCTCCCAAGGCACTGACTGCAAGGCTGCCTGCCTTGGAAATGGCAAACACACAGAGTTTCTATCATTTTTTGGAGGGCTGGGGAAAGAGAAATAAAAAAATAAGATGGTCTCCAGCAGAAACAACTGGAAAGACTGGTATCTTGTCAAAATCGGTCTACTTGCCACATCATATGCTGACTTAGTCTGGTAGGACTGGAAAATTACCTGGTATTTGGGCTAGCTTGTAAATGAAGATTCTTGTTGGAGATGGAAAAGTGATGGAAAAGGCACAAGAAGGATATCTCCCTGTTCAGCATTGTGTCCTATTTATTGGCAGTCTGAGGAAGGGCACCAGACACTGTCTAGATCAATGAGACCCAAGGCAAGATGATTTGGGCTTTTTTTAAGTTGGAACTGAGCATGCTTGAAGGAGACTTGTCAGACTCTGCATGGCATCTGTGGCCCAAGTTCAGGAAAGGAGTCAAATTATCTGTACAGAATGAAAACTGTTACTCAAATTTTGATGAGGAGCAGGACAGCTTGGTTTTATGAACACAATAGGTCATGTCCTGCCCTCAGACCAAATCAGCACAAGCATGGCAGTGTCATTTCACTGCTGCAAATGGGATTGCTGCTGCATCATGCTGGCTCAGTGGAAATGGATATGTGGTTTTCCAATGCCTGTGAAAGATTATGTGATTAAACATATTCTGATTCTCTGATCTCATCAACTTTGTCTCTTCTGTATTTTAAAGAAGAAAGTCCTCTGTAGGAACAAAAATTTAGCAAATCCAGCCAAGAAAAATAGTCATGGGCTGAAACCACAGAAAAAAATGGGTCAGAGATGCCTGGAGACCCTAGAGCAGGAGGGGCTGGAGTTCTGGCCCAGCAGGTGGGATGGAGATCATGGAAGGACAGATGGACAGGTCAGAAAATCCTGCTCCCTCCATGAGACTTGCTAAGCTCTCCTGTGCTGTGGCAGTGATTTATCTTCCTGCCTTGTGCAGCCAAGCAGAGTTTCCCTTAGTGAGTGCTGAGCTCTTGCTCTTTCACTGCTCCCTCCCTTCCACGCTCCCAGATGTTTTCCAGAAGGCATGAGCTCTCACAGCTTCGTTTGAGTGGGAACTGAGCCAAGATGGGAGATGTCTTTGCCTCTGAAAACACAAACCCAGAGGACTGCAGTGGAAATAAAATCGGACCTTTTGTTTCTAGGTAAGAGAGGGGCAGGGGAGTGATGCCAGCCATCAAACTGGCCTCTGTCCAGAGCTAACAAAGCTAATGCCATGGCAGAGAGGTCCTGTGCATGGCTGGGAAAGGCTGTTCACCAGCTGAGCGGTCATCTTGTCACCGTTCCCTTTTGGAGAAACCTGCAGAATGCTTGGCTTCATGCCTGACCAGAAGGAATTTATCTGGAATGATTCATCTCTCTGGGCAGGAGCTTCACCTTTCACATCACAATGACCCATAATGCAGGCAGAGTTCATTCATTAGTACTCAGAAAGTCCCTGGGGAAAGGTTTGAAGAAGATAATGGGCTCCCCAAAGGCACCTTTTGCTTGGATGCATCCTTATACAGCCCTTGTATTTGTTGAATGAAGTGATACCAATCTTTTTCAGTATTTGTTTTTTTCAGAAAACAGAATGTCTTCTGAAGTTGAAAATAAAAGTGCAAAGTTTCCTTCTGATAAAGATGTTGCTAATAAAGTACCAAATTTCTGTCCTGAAACTTCAGCTTTATTAGGAGCATCTACTGGCTATTAGCTTTGCTACAAATTACATTTAAAATGCTTAGTCTCATGTATAAACCCTAATTAGGGAAGAGCTATAATAGCAAGAGCACTTATGTTTAATAATTGCCAATCTGCACAAATATAAATAGCCTGTGTGAACACGGCTTGACCCCCTGGAGGTGAGCAGGTAAGGTTAAGAGGCAGGAGCAGGTGTGATTATTTCTTTGTTGTTATGGTCCTTGCCTCTGATATTCTTTTCCCCACTCATCTGTCAGACATGCAGATGCAAGGCAGATGCAGTGCCCTGAAGTCAGAGCAGCCCTAGTGTGGAGTTAGTGTAGGTGACATCAGAACGCAGTTCTGTAATTTTTAGATGGTTGGTTTATAAAGCGAATTTAGGGGCATTTTCGTGCACAGGAGTGTGTGTTGTGGGTTGCTTGAGGCTGGAAAACACACATTAGTGCTGCTGTACTGGCGGTTTATTGTGTCAGATTTTATCTACAGCACTAACTTTATATGTATAGCATTTCTGGGACTTAAAGACTACTTTAGCTTCTGAGCTGTACCTGAATTTTGGAGACCCTGATTTACTTTAACAAAGTCACTTTTCCAGTCAACTGAAACAATGGATGCTAATAACCTTAAATTTCTCCATTACTCACATTAGGTAGATTTCTCGCCCTCAGGGCAGTCGCTAACTATCCATTTCACTGTTTACACTGTTGGGAGATACGAGATTTACACTTGTGTCAGTTGCATTTATAGTCAAGTGTTAGAACTGAATGGGGGTCATTTTCTGATGCATTTCACTACTGGGCTGGACAACAGATTTGGTGATGCTGCTTTGATAAACTCTTCTGGATGTCTTGGCGTCATTGATTTGCATTGATTTAAGGGCGAGAAGAGACCTAAGGAACTGAATAGAGAGACCTGAACTCTCTGCTGAGACATTATCCCCATTATCTTGCTTTTGCAACAGGCTCAGGGATGTTCCTACTCCTGACAGTTGGGAAGCTTAATATGAGCTCCACGTCCTTTTAATCTTCATCCCTGTGAAACTGCATCTCCTCAAGAGGGAAGGGGAAAAAATATCTATTTGCATACGATTCTTGTCTGGAGGGGAAAATATCAATGCTTCATGTCTCCTTTGCAAAGCTGAAATCTATTGGGTGTCTTTTAAAGTTATGTTTCTTTGAGGCTCCAGCCTTGATTCGGTGTTTAACAGATGTTCCAATTAATACCTGGTAATATGTAACATCACAACCAGTATCTGAGCAGAGAACATCTCCAGGGTCCTTATAAATGTCATTGTCTATCACAGCTAATCAGCCTGTGAGCTTCCCTGCAGGTGACCTCGGAGAGGGATTCCCTTTGCAGATTAAGACACCTACAGTTTGGCATTGCTGTGTAGGTGTGTGTGTGACCCAGATGGTCTGAACTCTTGCGGTGGTCAGCAGTGTCATCGGGCTCAGCTTGGCTGCTTGCTCTCGGGCACTTCAGGCCGTTTGAGATGTAGGAAGATACCCCGTTATCCCGCATGGTCCCTTTCTTGAGAGTATAAGACCCCTGCAGATACTGTTTTATCTGTCAGTCGCATGTGGATGCTGTGAACACAGAATATAAAGGTATCTCAGACGGCACTGTGTGCCTCTGTTGTGCACCTCTTCAAACTCTCATTGACTGCAGCAGCAGCTCAGTCCTCAGGTAGACGCCCACACTTAAAAGATCCTAAGCTGCAAGCCGAATGCCTCCCCAGGTATCTTTTGTGTTGTGTAAGAATGCAGAGAGAAGAAAACCTGCTCACGCTGAGCTTTTCCCTGCAGCCTGCTTTATTCATTACTGAAAATCAGCTTTTATTTCAACTTTCCTAAGTGGCCAGGCTGCTGCAGTTCAAACTTTAAGGAAAACACCATTTTGCAAGGCAAAAAGGAAACAGTTATATATACTGAATATGTTGTCCACCCCTCAGAAATAAAAATCCTTAGCAGCGCTGTACATTGACAACAGAATGAAAAGCTGTTTCAGTGCTGACACAGCATTTTTAAGTACTCAGCTGGGAAACAGCCAGAATTGAAAACCTGATGGAGATTATACCTCTTCCACCTTTATTCTGCGGTAGCCAAATTTAATTCTTATTTTAAGTGAATGTAGTGGTTATGATTTTTTGTTGTTTGTTTTTTTTTTGGGGAGGGGCGGGGGGGATTAGTAGTTTCTTATTACAGACCCCTGTCTATTCATCAGAAGAGAGGTGAACCCCTTTAGGAAGTTCATCCCATATCCCATTCTTGGCTGTGTGGGACATATGTAGTTGCTTATTTATTTATTAAGTCACCTTTTGCAGCCGTTAAGACATTCCAGAGCAGAGATTAAACCGCACTGCCCTGGCAGGTGTGCTTTCTTGCAGAGGAAGGGAGTGAATGAAATCCTCCCCAGGACTATTCAGCCTTTGCTCAAAGGAAAACTGCTCAGCCATGGAGCTGCAGAAGCTCTGGATGATGTGGCTGTATCCTGCTGTTAAGCTGCTTCATCCTCCTTGCCATCAGGGACTGTGCTCAGTATTTCTTGACTGCTTTTTCCCTTGCAATTTGGGGCTAGTAATCTGGGACTATTCAACAAGGAATGCAAAGGGATGTGGCTGGGAGCTACATGCAGGGGTGATGGAGCCCTTACTCCAGCCTCTGCTGGCTGAGGGTCCCGCTGGGACTCCTTTCCTGGGGGAGGTCACAGGGTTTTCTTATTGCCCTGGGATCATTTTAAAGCAAGGTGAAAGTGCACAAAGAGCTAATGCTGAAACAAGCCTCTTGTTTCCTGCAATGTCTGCATCCATCTATTTGGTTACTTTTCATTTTCATTCTGGTTCTTAAGCATAATTACGCTTTCCCAGCTTTTTTTCCACAATATAACCAGGTAGTCTTTTTGCTTGACATACTCAAAGGCAGAGAAAAATGCTGCTGCTGAGATGGTTCCCAGCTTCACAGGGCACTGAAAGGAAGCCAAACATTATGTGAAGAATTACTTGATGTGCCCAAGCATCAACTGCTGGGCTGCTTGCAGTTTTGGGGGGATGACATTAAACAGCTGCCAGAGATGTGTGGGTCTCAGCTGTGCCATGCACTTAACTCCAGTGCTGCAGTGGTTCCTTTCAAAGGATTTTCCAACCCCTTCTGTTTTGCTCAACTCACTGACTCTTGTACAGTGTCCTTTTTGCAGTTTTTCTGTGCAAAGCATTTTCTCCCTGCTGGAGCTGGTGCTTTGTGACTGGGACAGTTATCTTTTTTCCATCCTCTTCACACAGTTTCTTTTGCAGCACCAATTTTGGCAAATTTAAACTTTGCTCCTCCATGCCCTGCTCTCCCTTCCTTCCCCTGGGAAGTCATACGTGTTTCAACAAAGAGCATGTCAAAGGCTTGTCTTCAGGCTGTTTGTGTACAGTGCAGATGAGGCAAGGTTTGTCAGGAGAAACAACAGCTTATATTGGAACAATTGAGATACGTATTTTTATGTATTTATAGATATAAATATAAAATAAAAATATGTACTTTTAAGGCATAACAATACTTCCTGAGGTCTGACAGAGAAATAGAGCCGAGTAGCAGTTTGTTTGGGTTTAGCCTGAAGATATTTATCAGTGGGACAACACGGAAAAAAAAGTGTGCTGGTTGGAGAAACAGTTTTATTGCAGAACCATTGCCACCATCCTTCTGTGTTACAGACCGGCAATGTATCTCAGAAAGCCAAGCTCACAAATTAACATTCACAGATCTGCTGGGCATTAAAAATCTCAGACTCAGTGGAGACACTGATTTTTATGACATGCCACAGGTTTTTTCATCTCTGGCCACCTGCTACTTTCTTTCTGTTACAGTGGTGATAACTCTTGCCCATCCCTGCAGCTCTACAAGGTTTGACGGTCCTAGGAGCTCCTCCCTTGCTAAGTGATTTGTCCCCTCTGCAGGTGCTAATTACTCTTCCTCCCTCCCTATAATTAACAAACCTGACTAAATTCAGACCAATTAGTTCAAACCTACATGTAGCCTGCAGTTTCCTGTGTGTTTTAGAGTTAGAGCTTCAAAAGCTTTTTTTTCTATCTCTAGCTGTTTTAGTCTGTCTAATAAAAATAATTATGTGCCATCTATCAGTAGTCAATCATGGCTGTAATAGCTCTTAATAAAACTGTGGTGTGAGATGTTACTTCTAGAAATCCATTCATCTTGGTCCCTAGCTCTTTTGGAGACACTAAGTTGGATGTCTGTCAGTGGCTGAAGTTGCACTGGAAGTGTGTAATCTGCACTATAATGAAATTTATATAGTGATACGAAGAGATTCCTAATGCTGACATGTGTATCTGTTTACTTTCACCTTGCTGTTTTTTCATTTGGATCTTCAAGTTTGGGAATATAAGACAGCAAAAACCTTTCTGTCTCCTTGAGGTCTCTGCCAGCATAGGGCTCCTATTGCATTTATGCAGTTTTAGCTTTCACTCTTAAGTTCTTTTTTTTTTTTGCTGTGTTCCTTTGACAAGGAAACTGGTTAAACTCTGTTAGACAAGCCCTGATGGTTTTGTAGATGGAAAAGAAATTAAAAGTTGGAGCCTGCTACATTGGGTCTACTTGACCTGAGCCTCAGAAATGTCTTAAGAGACCAATAAGCATCTGGAAATATTTTTAAACCTAGCTACGAAGCTGGAGCTTTGGTTGTCTGTTCAATTTAATTTTATTTTACTTTTATTATGTATTGTTGTTACAGGGAGATAAACCAGCCATGATTTATTGAAGGGACCTCTTCCAGAAACACTAAATTCAGCTGTGGAAGAACAGCTAAGTAAAGGGTTGAGTAAAGGTTGCAGTTTTCGAAAAGAAAGACAATGTCATTGACAGCACTGTATTTACTCCTTGGAAGAAGAGATGCAGAAGGGAAAAGAATCCAAGTGGCTGTTTCATGCTGTGAATGGGGCCTTGGAGACTGGCCAGGATCCAGTACCAGTAATCCCAGCATGGTATTGGCCTGGAGGTATGGTGAGGGCTGGGATGAGGAGAAAGGAGGAGGTTGTAGGACTGTGTGGAAGGACAGCCAGGAGCAATGGGCCAGAGAAACATGAGTGCAGCAGTCATGAGCTCTAGCTGCGGAGGGGTTAGGAACCGCAGCCTTTATGTAGATCCATTATGGAACAATCCCACATTTGAGCTGAGTCTTTTGTGCTGGTTGGTCACGAGGTCTGCTGATCCCACTTGAATTGCTGCTATCTAGCAGTATCCCAGAGCTGTAGCATTCCCAGGGGCAGCCTGTGCTGGGAACACTGAGCAGCCTAGTGCAGTTGTTTTTCCTCTACTGCCTTAATTCTAGGACGTTTTTTCTCTGCATATTGCTTTAACAGTGTTATTTCTCCTCCTGTTCCTCTCTGCTGTCAATCAGACATGATTTGTTATTGCACAACAGAAGTCATCATCATCATAAAACAGCAGCTGTATCTTTGATAAAGTCTTGCCTTCTTCCCTACTACAGGACTGCTGAAAAGTCAAGCCTCTTTTTCTAGAAGGGGTATTAAAATGCTTGGCAGGTTGATGTCCTTCTACTTTGTAATTATTTCTTCTCTGCCAGTTCACCACTCAAGCTTCCTGGGCTGTCAGCTCTGGAAGCAAGTATTAAATATATATTGCTGCCCTGGGAGGAGGGCCCAACCAGGCAGAATACAATGCACCTAAAAATAGATGCTTATTTTTCTTGCAGACTAGCCTGGGAAGAAGTACAGGCAAGAAACAGTGTCCAATGGGGTAACCATGAAAAGAAGGAGATCAACCAGTAAATTCAACTACAGCTGTAGAGGGGCAATAGTTCAGGCACCGAATGAAGCTGAGAAGCTCTCAGTTCGGTTCCAGTCTGTAAATGAGCTTTTTGGTAGGGGTGGTTGTGCAGCTGAATGCCTAAAACCTAGTCTGGAAATGAGAAAAATAAGCTTCCTTTACTTGCCTTTTGCTTATTTCTTTTCACTTTTGTCTGCCAGCATCATAAAGACTTTGCAGTTAGTGTTTGGCTAGATTAGCCTTGGAAATTGATGTGGGGATGATGTGGTTGCTTCTGTGCAGTTTTATTAACATTGGAGAATTGAATCATCTTGTAGAGTAAAGGGAAAGCTCAGGTGCAGGAGTGTTTGTATGCTCAATGGGATTGAATTTGGTTGGGTGTAGGAAGGTTTGTAGCAGTGAGGGGAGTGAGATGTTAGAAGAGCCTGCCAAGAGTAGCACCAGGAGTCAGAATGCCAACATCTTGTGTGATGGAGGTTGGCCCATTTCTGAAAGGGATGCGTTGACTGTCACAGAGACGGCCTCAGGAGGAGCCTTCCTATATGATGTGTATTTTATTCAGCTGCTATGCAGGGAGAGCAGTTGGTGTGATACTGTTCACAATGCAGTGCTCACGCTCCTGCTTAAGGAAAAGCTTAGCAAGGCAAAACTGTCTTTAGCAGGAGCAAGGCATTACTGCAGTATGAATCTACCTATTCTTACAGGACCAGGAGGTTGGCCAGGCTTGACAAACACAACCATGTTTGACTGAGACTGGTACAAGTAGGAGATGGAAGCAGATAATTTTGGGAAGCTACTGGTTTGTTGAGAGACAGGCAGGATCTCTCTAGGGTTTCACATAGTCCCCCCCACAGTGTTGCAGCTTTGCCAGTTCTTTGGTGAGAAAGTCCCACCAATGACGGGAGTTTTCCTCTCAGTCTGTTCATATTTTGAAGTCAGTGTGAGTGCATTTGGGCATGCTGCAGGACATGTTTCTGTTGCAGAAAAACTCAAAGCCAGCTGGATGACTTCTCTCTGTGTGTGACAGCGGGCACTGCTCTCTCCCACCGTTGCCCCTTCTTTCAAGAGATCCATCCACAGTGGACTCACACCTTCTTGTGCCAGCCGGCAGTGTCATTCATAATTCAGTCTGTCATAGAGATAGATCATAGCCATGAAAGGCAATAAGTGTTTTGTTAGGGAGCAGAGGCAGTAAAAGGTTTTCGTCAGGATGACCCTGGCCATACGCTCAGTATTCAGCAAGGGGCTGGTTTGGCAGTCCCAGCAGGGTGTTTCACAGAGCAGATTTGGTCTTTTTCCTGTAAATGCTTGTTTCAGATGGGAGGCAGAGGAGGATTAATGTTTTTGATTGCTCTCCTATGAGCAATAGGGAGTCTCTCCCAGACCCTTCACTCTGTGCTAAAACAACAACAGCGGTGGTGCATCTCTCCAGAAAAGATGTGGTCAACCATCTCTAACTGCACATGCACGGAGCATGCACTGCTTACAAGGGGTAGGCAGTTGAATGAGAAATTTAAAATTGATGTTGTACACCAACAGTGAGGCCCAAGTTAGGGAAACCATTGCACTTACGTATGCACAGCTCACCCAGTTAGTGGCTGCAGCTGACCACTGAGTGGGTGGTGCATGGTTACTGTGAAATGAGATTTAATTAGTCCGAAGGCCAGGATATAAAGAACCTTGATTGCTCTATTCACATTAGATCTTGCTGACCATTTGTTTTCCAAATGTGTTTTCCTTAAATGCTAACCTTTCACTTGATGAATATATTCAGGAAGGTGGGTCTTTTGTTTGTAAAATTGTGCAGTGTGAGATATTTATCCTTGGGGATTTTAATTTGTGATTGATGGGGGAGGAAAAATAAAGTAGCTTTCCTCTTTTTTCTTCAAGAAACTGGATAAGTTCACAATTTCTGTGTTATTTTTCTTGACAGAATCATAGAATTGTTAGGGTTGGAAAGGACCTTAAGATCATCTAGTTCCAACCCCCCTGCCATGGGCAGGGACACCTCCCACTAAACCGTATCACCCAAGGCTTCATCCAACCTGGCCTTGAACACTGCCAGGGATGGAGCATTCACAACCTTCCTGGGCAACCCATCCCAGTACCTCACCACCCTAACAGAAGACTGAATAAAGAACAAAACCTTGCTTTTTATGGCTTATTTTTAAACTTTCAGGTGAAAAAATTATCAGAATGTGCCATACCTGTAAACATTGGCACAGCTGTTTCTGAGAAGGAGGGAAATTACAGTTTACCTATTTGCAGGCTGGAAGACTGACATGCTTAGAGGGGAGGAATAATGACCTGTGTTTTAGATCATAGAACAGATAGTGGAAGAGTTTTGTTTGAAAGCTTTTTAATCACAACTATCAGTTTGGAGCATATCCTGTCTTGGAGTGTGGAGATCTCTAACTCTCTTCAACAGCAACACATTTAATTGGAGAAGAACATTTCCAGGCCTGGGAATATAATATAGGATGAAGTCTACAGTTTAAAGGTATTTAAGTATCCAAGAAAGCTCTGACTAAGGAAATCAGGGTCTTGGTGTCTCCTATGGGTTATATCAGTGGGTTACCCCCAAGTTACATTTTTCTGCATTTAAGCAGTGTGACTGAAAGCAGCACATCTTGGTGTCAGAAGGGAGAGTGCAGGAGGAGCTGCAAGGGTAAAATTCTGTTTTCTTCATTACTTGGGAGATACGTGGAAATCAACATCCCTATTCTTGGGTTTGTTTGGGAGATGATTATTTCAGCCTCTGTAATCCAGGACCTTGTAGCTGCAATGGTCTTACTGGAGCTAAAAATAGAGAAACTTTCCCAATTCAAGTAGCATTTAAGAGATCTTCTTTCTGTCTGTAAGGAAAATGCTGCTGAGTTCTTGTGACAGTGCTATTCTGATGGCAAGTCCTGTAAGAGTATTGCAAACAGCACAGGTTCAAGACCTCAGTTGTAGCACCTGCCTCAACATCCCTTCCTTTGGAGACAGTGGAAAGCTTTTCACTTGTCTGTGAAGATAAATAACAACACAAGCCAAGGAGCTGAAACGAAATATATAGATATTCTTTGTTTCCATAGGGAATTTCCAGTAGTCGGTAAATTAAAACGGGAGTGAACTGCAGCAGGTTCAGCCAGAGAGAGCAGGTCTTTGTACATACCTTTTTATAAGGACTCTATATGTCCTACATGACTTTTTCTGGCCCATAAGTAGGGTGAGGAGAGCTGATACGAGCACTCTCTAAAGGGTTACACATGGTTTATCAGAGAGAGTTTGCTACACAGCCTGGCTGGACAATGGGGAACAGGAGGGCCAAAGGTTTCCATGTTTCTTTTTTAATCAGTTAAGTGTTCTTATTTTGATAAGCAAAGTATGATTTTAATTAAAAAGCTGTTCCAGCTGGATTTCATTTTTATGCCATTGAAGAGACAAATGACTGTGACTAAAAAGAGAGGAAAAAAAAGTAAAATTTACAGTCTTCTCCTTCCAAAGAGTTTTAATCCACAGTGGATTGGATCCCAGGTCACAAGTAGTTTCCAGGCTCCTCAGAAGAAATGCAGGGATTTTTTTCTCACATCTTCTCAGCAGAAGGACCAGTAAGCTATTGAGTTAATTGTGCTATCTCAGGGGGCTGCTGCACTGAGGGAGCCAACCTTGACCTTTTTGCCTCTTAAACAATGGCTTTTCAGAGAAGAACTGCACCTTTCAGTGTTCTCTTATGCTGAGTAATGCACTTCCTTCTATTTTCTATCCCTTTCATACGCTGCATTTAGTTTTGCAGAGCAAAGCCTGGGGCTGGGCTAAATCTAGGGAACATTTAGCTATGTTGATTGAAAATGAGTGTACACCTAGGAGAAAATAAATATGTTATTCTGTTCACTTATACTGCTTGGTCTTATCTGGTCATGCTGTTTAGCTGTGGCATGAGATACTGCTGTCAAATAACTCCAGTAACAGCTGTCTGATAGCAACTTGTGTCACTGAATTATGAATGACATGCCTTTCCCAAAGGATGATGTACAAAAAGATCAACTGAGACCTGAACTGCAGCATGGTGATAGTTATAAACTCCATCCAGGACCCTCCAAAGTCTTGCAGATTTATTTTTTTAAGGTTTGGGTTTTGTTCCATTTATTTGACCACAGGAGTATTTCCAGTCCATATTATAGTCTGGAGTGTTGCTGTAACTAAATGGAGCAGAATTGTTGAGTTTCATTTTCCTAAAGCACTTTGCAAAGCTCAGTTTTGGGTGAGTAGCTGCACAGGCATGCTGGGAGTATGCAGCAGTGGATGGCTTCTTGCCCAGGTTGGCAAAGCTGTGGAGGAAGAGTACTCCCTCCTTGCCTCTGGTCTTGTGAGCATGTAAAGCATATCAAATGACAGTAAACACAGCTATGATTACTGAAATAATAGACCTTATATTAAAATATATGCCTCATAATTAGGTACTAAGATTTGATTTTAGGCTTTGTTGCTTCTTCTCTTTTGTCACTCAGTGCCACTGTGGTGTCTGCTGTGTGGTTCCCTTGATCCTAAGCCTGGAAATTTAGGAATTAAAGAGACAAAGCTGTGTTTCCACACTTGGAGAAGCCACTTTCTTTCAGAATCACTCCTAGTTTCATAACCTGTGAGTGGAGCACAAAGGCACAGCTGTATCCTGGTGCCAGTTTTGCTGCAGTTTAAAAGCATTTCAGCTTTGTGCTATGTCAAAGTGCCATAAATTCTCATATACAAATAATGCTTCTCAATAACGTGTGCAGGACTGGAAATAGGATATTCTGGGCAGGAAGCAACCCTTTGGGGCAGGAAACCCACTTAAGGGAAGTTAGTGGCAAGAATCAGGTGGTGGTGAACACAATTTTTTATTAGGGTGGGCAGGTATGGGCTGCTAAACAGAATATCCTCATTTTTCACTTGTCTAGCTGACAGGCTGTGGAGCTGGGAAGAGCTTCTTAAGGACTCCTGTCCTCAGATGTGATGCCTCTTGGCAATAGGCTTCAGTGCCTTGTCTTGAAGATCTTCCCTAGCGGAAGCAAACCCTGCCATGGCAGTATGAGCGTGTGTCACTGAGCTGCATTTTCAGCTCTGACCATAGCTGACCCTCAAGGAAAAGGTTAAACTCTTCACAGGAAGAATAAAGAAATTGGGTTGTGAAGCACTGCAGATGTGTTCTGGGTCCATGTTCTCAGATTAACACCCAGATGAGTTTGATAAGCCATGTACAGTGCAACCCTACTTTATATGGATATGCACCTAAGATAGGAAGTGGTTTGAAACACTGTCTCACAGCACATCTGCAGTCATAGGAGTTGCACAATCTATTAGATTTCTTAGGTGAAGTACATCCAAATTTGTAATTGGCAGATGCAGCCAGAGTTCACTGTGTCCCTGGCTCAGTACTGCAAGCCTTGGTTTGTAGGGTCCAACAAACCCAGAAGTGACAGCATGGATGCTTTTGCTTTGAAGACCAGAAGACAGCAAAGAAAAGAAAGAATGGTGTTTTTTCCCTGGAACAGCAGGACAGTTCCTTTGTTCAAGATGGATTTCTGTGTTCAACTATGGGCCCCCTGTTTTGAGCTCTGGGGCCCCGAATATAAGAAGGACATGGATTTGTTGGAGCGAGTCCAGAGGAGGGCTTGATGATGGTCATAGGTCTGGAGCATCTCTCCTATGGAGAGGGCTGCATTTGTTCAGTCTGGAGAAGAAAAGGCTCCAGGGAGATCTTAGAGCAGCTTCCAGTGCCTAAAGGGGCCAACAAGAAGGCTGGAGAGAGACTTTTGACAAGGACAGGTCAAGGGGGAATGGCTTTAAACTGACAAAGGGGAGTTTTAGATTAGCTGTTAGGAAGAGGCACTGGTGATAAGGCAAGGCACTGGCACAGGTTGCCCCAAGAAGCTGTGGCTGCCCCATCCCTGGCAGTGTTCAAGGCCAGGTTGGATGGGGCTTGGAGCAACATGGTCTGGTTCCCTGCCCATGGCAAGGGGCTTAGAACTAAATGATCTTTAGGATCCCTTCCAACCTAAACAAATTTATGGTTCTGTTATTTTTTCTCCCATACAATGGAACAGAGAGGGTGTTTTGCAAAAGACAGCTAGACTTCCGGCATCCTTCATCTCTTAGTAAGAACTGGGTGCAGACCCTCCTTTTGTCCTGTAAAAATGTCCCCAAGTGGGACTGGTTTGCATATGAAGTAATTTTATTATGGTCACTGGAGCTTTAGTGGGTATTTAGACCTTGACTGGGCTTTTTCTAGCAAAACAGCTTTAATCAAAGAGGGGTGCACCTAAAGTGGAGTTTGTAAAGGCTTGTGCGCAGCATTTCATCCTCTTGAGGTTCAGAACATTACTGAAGCTTCATTATTTGTATGTATTTTTTTCCAAACATAGAGCAGCAAGACCAAGTGGGCTTCCATGATGAGACGCCAGCAGCTAGTTGAGAAAATTCCAAATGGAATGTAACTTCTCAGTGCCTTGGCCAAGATCTGACATGAGAAACCCAGGAAGTCTGTGCATTTGTAACTATATTAAGATTAGAGTAGTCCCTAATGGGAAGGGTGGATTATTTTATTTGGCTAGTTACAGAAAGCAACTGATTTTCACCAGTTACCTCCAGTAAGTTGAGTCCAACAACCTGTTTCTGATAAAGCATAACTTGAACTTTGTTAAACTTTTCAGGAACTGAGATGGAAACTCAGAACATCTATTTCCCATTGCTCCAGCTGTTACTGTAGATACCCGGGAGAGAGTAACAAATTTGCATAGGTTTCTACGTTGCACCTCATCATGTCTTACTCTGCTAATTTGAATTGCCTTATCACAGAGTACCTCTGAAGACATTCAACTCCAGATTGAGTTGCTTAAACATAGGTGTTCAGTGTCTACTGGGATAACGTTATAATGGTGGCATCCATGTCTTGCTCTAGAAGGATACAGAGCTCTTCTAATTGCTTTTATGCTTCCTTCCACACTTTGCCTTGGTCATTATGATTCTTTTGAAATGAAATGCCTGATGCTAATGTCACAGCACAGCTCTTCCCAATACCATGCAGAAAAGGAGTATTATATTCTTGTTCTTCCCTGCTGTTTGGTTTATACAGCAAACAGTTGTGTTAGCCTTTTCTCAGCAGCACGCACTGGGCATTCACACTAAATTATTTACTTTATTTAATACCTAAATTATCCATCACATTACTTCCTTTCCAGAATTCAGGCTGCCATACTGGAGGTCTGTGGTGAATCTGTTCTTTCTTGAGTGCAGCTTTTGTATTTGGCTGTATTCAAATAGGCCTTCTCAGCCAGCTATTAATAAGTGCTCTTAGGTGCAAGTTATCTAGGCCTGCTGATTTAAAATGTTTCTGTCTCTTAGACATTGTTTAATGTCTATCTTTGTTACTAAGGGACTGGAAAAAGCTTCATCATCATCATCATCAGAGACATGCACATTGCCCTGCTGCTTCCAAATACAGATCAACATTGACATTTCCTCTACTGGACTGTACCACCTGTAAGACTTTGTAACACTTTTGCTTAAAAAAAAAAAAAAAAACTAAACAAAAAAAAACCACCAAAAAGCCCCAACAAAATAAGACCCAAACCCAACCAGACACCCCTCCTGCCCCCAAAATAGTAAATTTTCATTAAGCTCTTACTCTTACCAGCTGCAAATTTTCCTGATGTCTTGAGGTTCCCTTAAAATGCTTTTAAGCTTCATGATGCACCATTTATATTTCTTCATCCATATTTCTCTTCTGTTTAGTAAATATTGCTGGGTTTGTGTTGTTGGTTTAGTTACTTATTTTTACTTCTGATTTCTTTTTTATTTCACCATTGAACTGAGATTAAGTTTTACTCAAAGTTAATCATTTGGATTGGGAAATAGTGCTTGGCTTGGATCATTATGTCTTTGGCTGCCTGGCCCATCCTTCCAGAACCATGAACTCTTTCACAGTACTGTGTGCAAACAAGGCAACGAGGCTGATGAAGGAGGTAACCCATCATCAAACTGGTACCTGTCTGTAGAATGCCAGGATCACAAGGGGAGTGAAGACAGGTTTTATAATTGGGTGGTCAGTGGGGATATTTTAATAGTGTACCACAACATGCTGGAGCTGCTTTCTGAAAGTTACAGATCAGAAATTGGAGGTGGGATAAAAAAAAATCATCTGTGTGACATTTTAAAAGTGTAGGCACACTTTCCCTGAAAAATTATGAAGGATCAACGGAGAAGAGGACATAAGTGTAGGAGTTAATTTGCTACAACAATATTTTACTCAAAAATCAACTTTTAATAAACATTATAATCAGTGTAGTGAAATTTCCCACAGTTTGGAGAGGATCCGAGAGAGGAAGTTAATTCATTTCATGGGAGATAGTTTTAATGTTGTTATGAGCAATTTAAGTGCTGTTTCATTAACAATTTTATGGTTAGTACAATTAATAATACCAGAGAAGAAAAAGAAACATGCCTTATGTTAAACTTAGCTTTCAGTAAGTGGAATACATGCAAATGGGGATCTCGTGTTTCTTATCACTGTTTGTAGAGATATATATGTGTTTATAGAATATATTCTCATTCATGTGACTTGGATAGCAAGCTTAAAAACTTGGCTGGGCTTGTGTCAGTTAATGTTTTTAGAAAATTCTTGGAATACATTTGTTGTGTGTCCATGCTTGAATTGTTAGTGGATGTCTTATTTTTAGGATGCCTTCTGCAGAAACCTGTGACTTCCAGGATTTTGTAATGTGGCTAAGAAGAGTTTGCTCAAGATAAAACTTTGAAGGGAAGATGTATTTTTTAATTGTTTTTATTTTTATTATTTAATCATGCACCTTAATTGCTTTATGAGGACTTGGGTTTTGTGATTATTTCCGCTATGGCATTTTGTGTCTAGAAACTTTGGTGGCAGCTTGAGCTATTCCAGAGGTGCTTTTAATGGGATTTTAAATCTGCTTGTATATTTAACTCTGCATACATCCAGAGCTTCTTGAAGTGGTGAGGTATATCCTCCTGGGATGGATACACTTGTCTGTAATCATTGTTAGTCATCCATTGTACATATGGATGGCTTAGCAAGTGACATCTTTATTTCCAGTTGCATCCTGAATTATACCCTAACAAGACAGTGAGTGGTGTTGGGTGAGGATGGCAAGTGAAGGTCTTATACTGGTTGCTGCTGAAGTACCCAGTGAGTTATCACTAACATGAAGTTGTTGCAAACAAGAGGTGAAGGAATATAGTGGATCACAAATGACCTAAAAGGGCCCAGGCAGCTGGATAGGAAGCACATGATGTGAGGAGCTGTCACTGTCTCAGATGGAGTCAGATGCCTGGACTGAAGTTTGTGTTTTACAACTTGCCTCGCAAAAAAAGCTACTGATTTCCAGTACAAATTACTTGGAGATTATGTTTTAAAAGTGGAAAAAGTGGACCCCTAACTATGTAGATGACCTACTGCTGTGTAAGAGGTGGTGGTATGGCTTTCGAGCTTGTTATGTTGTCCCCAAGGTTGTATTCAAAAGGTACTTGAAGAGCACTTTCAAATAGTACAGATTTCCACACTGCAAGGATTGTGCAGCAATGAAACAGTCACCCAGAAAGGTTATGCAATCTCATGCTTGGAGGTTTTTAAGACTTGGCTAGAGAAATTCTGTCTGAGCAAGAGTAGTGTTGGTGCTAGTCCAAGTTCAAGCTGAAGGCAGGACTGATGTGCTCCAGAGATCCCTTCCAGCCAACCTTTCTGTAATTCTATGATTAAGTAGCACTAGATGCTTCCTGATCTCCTGTAGCCACCAGGATGCCTCTGCTAAATCCTTGCACTGAGCAATACTGGGATATTAATTTGGCCAAATTTACTACTGACCAGGTTGTTAAAACAATAATTATAAGGGGTAACTCACAGCTATGTTACTTTGCTATTATGTTGGATAAAGTTCCACCAGCTTACAGGTGAAGAGAATTAGCTAAGCAGGCCATGATTACATTATTAGCGGACATGCATGATACCAGTGTCACTAATAAAGGACTGAACTTTTTCTGGGCTCTTGCATTCAGCTTGCCAGAGCATCTGACTGTCTCAAACTCATTTTGTCAAAACCAGAAGTCATTGCTCAATAACACAGAGAGAATCACTGAGATTTGTAGGCTATGTTAGCAAAAATAACCACTTCTGTTACTGGCTTTGTGCACATCCATGTTTATGAATGCACAGGAGTGTCACTCTGAAATCACTGCACTTCATAAGGTCTCTAAGGTAATTGAAATCCCAGAGAAATCAAAAGGATATGTGAAAGCCTCCTCTTCTGTTATCCCATATTATATTCAATGTTTGAAAGACACACAAGACAAAGGATGAATAAACAACAGATAGGGCTGATTTATTAGCAACAGTTTTCTTTTTCTTCCTCCTTTCACCCTTATGAGGATGAATGCTGTGAAAGTAGATGTTCCTGTCACTGATACTCTAGCTGTTCTGTGTGCTGCTGTCTGTCTCTCAGCTAATTCAGTTTGCATACTTGAAGGAGTTTTGGAGAGTCAGCAAAATGGTTTTTACCTTGGTTTCATACTTTCTTCCTCAGAACCTAAGTTGGGTTTAGTTGCTGTTTTTCCCCCGCTTTCCCTCCCCTTCCTTTTCTTCCACCCCCCCCCCCCCCCCCCCCCCCCACGCCTTTCCAGCCTTATTACAGTTAGCTTGCAGGACTGCAGTTTCTGTGGCAGCTGTCTGGTATTACTGCTCTCTTGATTTGATCTGACCAAGCATACAGCATCAAGGGATGCTGAAGAGGAGCCAGGAAAGACCAGGCTGTAGATGTGAAATTTCAGGGTACTAAGGCATGAAGAAGGTGGCTGTAAATGGCTGATTAATCCTAATTAATCCATAGACATTGTCATTATCATATCCTTATAATTTATTTCCCTCTGTCCCTTTTTAAGGGTCGTTTCCCCCATCTCTAGCTGTAGGTATATCTGCATTGGCCCTTTCCAGGCATGTGTGCATAGATGTTATGGATTCTGCACCACCCTGCCCACTGAGGCCACCAAGAAGCATTGCTGCCTTTGGGAATTTTCAGAAAATGCCCCACGAGGTGTTTTCTGGACAGACCATGTGGAGAAGAGTATGTTGCCTGTAATATTTTAACTGGGTAGCTTTGTTTTTTGTGGTAGAGCATCCCTCAGGCTCAGTCAGCTAATACATCCTTCTGCTCTGCCATTTCCAGTTGAGGTTTCAGATTCTCACAGACCTTTTTGTCGGTTGCTTCTTCTTCCTATTCCCTTATCACTTCATTTCATTCCGTCTTCAATAAAGCCAATGGATCCTTAACTAATACCACTGCAGACTTCCCTATGGCTCTGTATTTCTGCCTTCATCCCAGCCATCAGTTGTCACATTAGCCACAGCCTTTGTTTCCTTCCAGTTGTTATATTCGTCCCTGTATTTATTATTATGACCATCCTCCCCCTCTACTCTGCCTTGGTGAGGCTGCATCTGGAATACTGCATCCAGTTCTGGGCCCCTCAGTTCAGGAAGGACAGGGAATTGCTTGAAAGAGTCCAGCGCAGAGCCACAAAGATGATGAAGGGAGTGGAACACCTCCCTTATGAGTCGAGGCTGAGGGAGCTGGGTCTCTTTAGCTTGGAGAAGAGGAGACTGAGGGGTGACCTCATCAGTGTTTACAAATATGTAAAGGGTGGGTGTCAGGATGATGGAGCTAGGCTTTTTTCAGTGATATCCAGTGATAGGACAAGGGGCAATGGGTGTAAACTGGAGCATAGGAGGTTCCATGTTAACATCAGGAAGAACTTCTTTACTGTAAGAGTGACAGAGCACTGGAACAGGTTGCCCTGGGGGCTTGTGGAGTCTCCTACGTTGGAGATATTCAAGGCCCGCCTGGACAAGTTCCTTTGTGATGTACTCTGCTCTTGCAGGGGGGTTGGGCTAGATGGTCTTTTGAGGACCCTTCCAACCCTTGGGATTCTGTGTTTCTGTGATTCCTTTTGGCATGCCAGCAGACTATTTACTGAAGTCAGGAAACATTAGAGCCACTGGTTTTCCTCTCTCAAAAAAAAAACAAAAACCAAAAAAAAACACCAAAACCACCCAGAAACCTTATCAAAAAAAGCTGTCAGTTACATTGCCATGATTTACTTTTGATAAATCACATTTTGTATCCAAATCTCCATTTGCTGCCATGCTTTCAATTGCTCTTTCCTTCAAGTGGTGTTAAAAATGCATGCTTTTGTGCTCAGATTAACTTGCTGATAGCTGTCTGAAATTTTTATTTTCCCCCTCCTTCCTACATATAAAAAAGCATTATATTGTTGACTTTCAGCCAGATGGTACCACTCCCACCATCCAACCTGAGCATGTTGTTCTCTTTTGAGAGGCCCTCATGCACAGCAGTTTCCATACCCTCATTTGCGTTCACGGATCAGCCCTGTTGTTGTTCTCAGTTATTCAAGCTAAATCACTTTCACCATGTGTAACTATTGCTTTTTGTATTAGTAAAATTATATTTTTACTTCCAATTCTTTAAGGAAGAACAGAAGTGGGGGGTGGGTCTGCATGTGATTTCTCCTTTTTTGGGGAGTATTAGTTTTGTCTTGAATTTCAGCACTTTGCATAATGAACTCACTCTTTTCCCTGCTGTTCTCTTTTTATTCTTATTGCTGAAAGACTTGTTCTCCTTAGCTGATATGGTCTTGACAGCAAAGCCTAGACTTCTAGCCGTGCTCAGAGTTTTGCTGCTCCTTGCAGTGCTCTAAACATGGTTTTCTTTCCAGAGCCATCAGACATTCTGCCTAGGTGTTATGATCACTCCTAATCTCCCATCTAGGTTTTTATCTTCCTAATTATCTCATCTACTTTTTTCCTTATATCCAATATTCCTAAAGTGAGATTTGAAGTCCTTTCTATAGAGAGCTCTGATGCTTTATGAAGAATGCTTTATAAACCCATAACAACGTCCTTGTTGACTGAATCACTTCTGCTTCATTTGAAAGAGGGAAGATTCATTTCTTCCTGATCTCCGAATAAAATTCATTTTTTGCCAATGTCTTTATATTTTTTTTTACTATCTTTTGTGGGTAATCTGGCTTTTTGAGATGAACTCTTTGAAATGAGATGCACTTACAGATTGTTCCAGGCATGTACCTGGATTTCAATAGAAAGCTTTGAACAGTGGCACAAACAAGCCCTGTTAGGGCCAGTTTTTCAGGATGGGAAGTGATATATGAGTAGTAAAATCATGCTGGAATTGGTCTGAATGTTGGTTTAATAAAAGATATTGAAGTGATAGTCTTCACAGGTCTTCTCCACAGTGCTTTCCTGAGTGCATGCAAAACCAAAACAAACTGAAACAAGTCTGAGTTTGCAATGAAAATCCTGTGCACTAGAAATGCATCCTCTCCATACTGCCCCAAAGCTCTAGGTGAAGTTGGAGCTTATCGTAGCTGTGATGGTTTCAGCATGAGTGGTGGGCAAGCCTGGTGTCAGTCACTCAGGCCCTTGCTTTACTGGTGATGCAGTGACACTGGATTAACACTGGATTTCTACACACTCACAGAACTTTCAGTTCCCCTGAAAGTGAAAAGGAGCTGCCCATGTTGCTAACCAAAACTGTTCCTCAAACCAAACGACTGCAATATTTCTGAGAACTAGAGAACATCCAGCTTTCTTTATCCAGATCCCTGGTTATAAATAACATCCAATAGCCAGCTTCATAGGAGGCTTGTGGGATACTGTTTGCTGAAGGTTTTGTGTACATGACATGTATACATCTCCCAGGCAGTGCGAGAGGTCTGGGGGGTGATTGGGAATGTGAAGGGCAGGGGAGAAACCACAGGGACATCACTCTTTCAGCTCTTTCAAAAAACTCTCGTTTTGTCACAATCTCCATGCTGAAATGACCACTTAAATGCTAGGACATTCCTCAAACTGCCAGTTTTTATTGCTCTGTATTAGGGAACCCCTTGACTCAAAGCCTTACAATTTTCTGGGTCCATCTGAACAGATCTGAATTCACTCCAAATCTTCAAAGTTGTGGCAGGTGGACCTGGTGGATAGTGACATTTTGGGTTGGTTTCAGGAGAAAAGCAAGACTCTGGTCCCACAGTTGAGGTTAACTGGAGATGCATAGGTGAGCAGGCAGGACTGTTTGAAGGTCCTCTGTGGTTGCTCCATTCAAGAGTCGTTGCTGGATGGGTGGAAACTTCATCAGGAGTTAGGATCTGCCCAAGGGCAGAGAAGACAGGAGTGAGCACAAGCAACTCACAGGTTTTTCTGAGACATCCACTCAAGGCTTTCTAGTCCCTTCTGAGCCTGCAATTCAATTGAATTAGGGACCATTTCTTCTGTGCACAGCAGTCAGGAAGTGGCTACTCAGGAGGTGACTCAGTGCTGGGTGAGCAGCAATTAAGTACAGTATTAACAGGTTACCTGCATATTCTCCTGAAGCCAAATGCCTTCTTTGAACAGCAGCATTTCAGTGTTGATGTGTCTTGAAAACAGAACAGCCTGTAAACCAATTAGAGCACTTCCTAGTCTTCCACTCAACAGGAATCCTGCCAAGTACCATCTCACATCTGCTCATGGTGCACCCTGGGGAAGGATGGGGCTCTCAGGAGGGGAAACATTCAGTTTAGATATGAGCCTATGTTTGTGGGTTTTATCTCATTTAACTGTAGATATTTGCAGTCTAGACATCCACCCCTCAGCCACTTGTCTAAGGCTCCCTGGATGAAGCCATGAAGGGTAAGTTTCCTCTAACCTATTTTAGACCCTTTAGTTTGAAGTGATTTATGCCCTAAATGTGCCTGCTTCTTTCTTCAGGTGAGGAAGGATGATCAATACAAAGTAGACAAATGTGGGTGTTTATGTTATATGTACGTGCTTGTTGCCCATAGATCCCCAAAACATGTTTCTGAGTCCTGGGGGTCAATCAGTTCTGGGTTCTCATTTCCTTTATATTTCTGCTGTTTCTGTAATTGGCTGAGCAGACACTTTGGAGGTGTATTTCCTGCGAAGGTTTGATCAGTTTAGTAGCTAAGTTTCTGAACAATCTTTAAGAAAAGGAACAGGAATTTTCCTCAACCAGGATCTGCTCCTTAGATCCAAAGGCAAAAGGAAATGAAAAGCAACCAGTTACCTGTAGTTCAGGGAAAGCCGCAAGTTCCTTTGCTGCTCACTGATTTGTACGATAGTCAGGTAGTGGAGTCCATTTTGTCCCTTCCTTTGCTGTCCCCGTGTACTCTTGGGGCAGTTGCTACAGTTCCTTTCTTATTTCTCAGTCATAAGAAAGATACTATAACTCTTTGTTCTTTACTCTGAAATGTAGATCTAATCACCACTAATGTCAGTGTTGCAGTGTCTCTATATTTTTGCAATAGAAGTGCTACTTCTTTCTTTAGACCACAATTCATCTCTGCTCTGTAAGAGAGGCATAAATAAGCTTGTCACTAAGGAGTTAACACAGCTGCTCAGCTTCCCTTCTCTTCTGGTTCTCCAAACACTTTGCAAAACACTTTGCAGTTTCCTTGATCTTCCAACCCCTCACACAGAAGGGGGACAATCAGACTAAATGAAGTCTCAGTGCCTTCAAGCTGTTGGATTCATTTGGCTGAGTTGTCTTTGTTTAACAGGGCCTGCTTAGACGAGCTGGAAAAAAACATCTGCTTTTCTCATCAAATGATAGGTCTGTTATTGGCATGATTACATTTGGCAGAAGCATAAAATGGAGTAGTTTGAACAGCAGAGTGAGAGTCAGGATACTTGGGTATTTGCCTGGACCTCTTTTATGTGGAAAAGTTTTGTAGGGACACATGTTGCCACCCGTGCTCTGAGGGTCCCTTACATGAGAGTACTCATGTACTGACAATGTGAGTAGAGATTGTAGCAGAATATAGCTTTTCTCTGCTTAAAAAAGAAAGTTGTTTTTGCAACTCCTTTATTGATCTTACAAAGGCCACACAGTGTGTTTGGTATGTTTTGAACTTGGTCTTATCTCCCAGTTTATGTCTATATTACGGGTATCTAGCATTTACTTCCCCATGCCGTTGTGACATATTTGTAACATTGATTTGAGTTAGTAGACAAAGGTCCTTTAGAAGAGCAAATAATTATAATACTCCATAAATACATTGTGGATTTTTTTTCCCCTCAAGACCACCAGAGTTTGTGCAGCTTTTAAGTTAGACAATGTTATTGTTGGAAATTGTTATCTATCAGTATAACTTCTGTGCCAGGGTCTTCCTTCGGTTCACTCTCTTTGCTTATTCTTGTACTTGTTCATAGTATTTTTTTGGCTCACTCAGGGTGTTTTTAGGAATAAAACTGCATTTTTCTGAGGATGTTCAAAAGGAAGAAATGAAAAGGAAACTGAAAATATAGTTTTAAGACAGCAGAATAATGTTATGAAAGAAATCGAAGTCAAGATTGTTGCAAAAGAAGTTCTTTTGGTCCTGTGTTCCTACAAACAATGAGCATAAATGAAAGCCCTGGACTGAAACTAATGGTGAACTCTTCTGGAAACTAGCCAGAAGAAGCTCCTTCAGGTTATGTTGTGGAATCTTGACATAAGACCTGCTTCTGAAACCTTTAATTTCCTTTGCTGTCAACTTGAAAAATGTAGACAAACAAGAAACTCCATCTCTACTTACAGCAGTGACTGAAGTCAAGTTAGTTACAGAAGGTAAGGGAAGGTAGTAATGGTACAAGAAATTTTCATTCAGGTAACAAGAAGTGTTCCCATATGTCACTGCTGAAAGCTGATCAGAAGTGTGTGAGGACTGTGATTTCATCATCTATAGGCTTTTAAATTCTATTCCTTCCTTGTTTGACTCCAAATCCTGTTATAACAGTGGTCACCCTAGTTGCCATCTCTGCTGGAATCTCCATATGGTGAGTTTCAGGTCAGTCCAGGAGCAGACTGGACTCAGGAGAAGGGGAAGTACTATGGTATTTCTTGTGGGCCTATATTCCTACCTACTCACAGATGTGGTTTCTCTGTGAATCCCACCTGTCTTTGGGGTGTTGCCAAGTGAGCGAAGGAGTTGGCCTATGATTAGCCTGGCTCTGCTAGTGGCATAGACAAGACTAAACATTTCTGTGGCTCCTTCAGTGTGTAACAATCCTTTGAATTGTACTTAATTAAGGAGTGTACATAATGGCTTTATTTGCGGTAGCAGACTGTACGGTAATCCTCTAACAATCGCTGGGATCCAGAGGGAAGGAAAACTCTCATTAATAAAGACTTTAGGGATAATTCCACTTGAGAGTTGCTGTAGAATTCAGAGCTGCAGGAAGTCACATCCAGAAAAACATTCACTTCATCTTTCTGCTCAGGGCTTCAGAGTGTATACAGGAAAAACAACCCCTGACAAACCCATCATAGTTTATACATGGCATCTTGGGCATGCCAGGAGGGTTTAGTGAAGGTGGATTTACTGAATTTCACCTTCACCCACAGTGGATATGCCCAGGAAACTGCAATACTGTTCACTCTAGCTGATGTTCATGTGGGCTAACCAAAGCTGGTCATGTTTTTCTTTTATCTACACTTTTTGGGTGGGAAATGTGAACTTAGTGTACCCTCAACCCCGTGTCTGCATGGCCAGGTGACTGCTACAGGGAAAGTTGCCAAAGCCCCAGATCTCTGCCTTTTCCACAGGAAAAAAAAACAAACAGAAAACCCCCAAAACAACACAGGAGGGAAAAAAAAGAGCTGGGAAAGAAAAAAAAAAGTTTGTACCAAACTCTCTGTAAAGTATGCATGAAGTTTTTCTAGGAAAAATACACCAAGGAAGCAGAGTTATTAGTCTCTCATCCCAGTGAAGATCCCCCTTAGCATGCAAGACTACAGGGGTCTTAAGGCAGCTGAACTTGTTGCTTTGCACAGCATCATGCCAGCTGAACTGATGACCTGACAACAGAAAAAAGACACAGTTTTCTGTTTCCTAATGATGCCCAAAACTGTGATTATTTTTTTATTATTATTTCAGTGGCCTTTGTTAGCCCATAGCAATGACAGCTGTGATGTGTGAGGGTTATTAGCGTTATCACTAGGGAGGTAGGAGGAATGGTGTTGTGACTGTTTGGGTTATTTATTTACTTGTTTAGTTAATGTGGAAAATGAGCCATAAACTAGAAGGCCTCCTATGTGAGTCTGTTTGTTGACCTTGATGATTCTGTTAGAGGTCTTTAGACATTAAATTCACACATCACTAACCTTTTTCAGCTAAATAGTAGGTGTTTTAGTTTGAACGGTTCCAAATACAATCAGTGAAGTGGGATGAAAGCCTTTGGGGCTGATGCTTGCTAGCTCTCTATTGGACTAGAATGAACAGTAGAAGTTCAGACTAAACCATATATCTTTTACCCAGCTAAAATGAAGGAAGATGTGTCCTATTGGGAGAGAAGGTAAGATATATGCCTCTTTTGGTTGTTTGTTTATAGAATCATTTAGGGTGGAAAGGACCTTAAAGGTCATTGAGTGCAACCATTAACCTAACACTGTAAAGTTCACTACTAAACTATGTGCCTGAGTGCCACATCTACAATCCATCTGGTGAAGGAATTTTTTCTCCCCTGGAGCAGCTTGAAGCCCTTATCTATTATCCGCTCGTTTGTTAATTGAGAGAAGAGACTGTCCTCCACCTCATTACAACCTCCTTTCAGGCAGTTGTAGAAAACAATAAGTTCTCCCCTGAGCCTTCTCTTCTCCAGACTAAACACCCCCAGTTCCCTCAGCGGTTCTGCATCACACTTGTGCTTCACCAGCTTTGTTGCCCTCCTCTGGGTCTGCTCCAGCACCTCAGTGTCTCTCTTGTAGTGCGGGGCCAAAACTGAGCACAGGACTTGAGATGCAGCCTCACCAGTGTCGAGTACAGGGGGCAATCACTTCCCTGCCCCTGCTGGATACACTACTGCTGATACAGGCTAGGATGCTGATGGCCTTGGCTGCCTGGTCACAAGCTGCTCGTGTTCAGCTCCATCAATCAGCACCCTCAAATCCTATCCCAGTGCGCAGCTTTCCAGTCACTCTTCCCCAGGCCTGAAGGATTGCATGGGGTTGTTGTGGCCCAGGTGCAGGACCCAGCACTTTGAGTTGGTGAACCTCATACCACTGGCCACAGCCCATCGATCCAGCCTGTCCACATCCCTCTGTCCAGCCTTCCTACCCTCCAGCAGATCAACACTCCTGCATAACTTGGTATCATCTGCAAACTCAATGTTTGTTAGCTTGTAACTATCTAGTATCGTTTTAGACAGTTTAATGTATATGAGGTTGCTTTTTAAGGGTTGAAAGACATCCAATTTACACAGGCCTGTGCCTCCTGGAGCCAAAGCTGTTGGCCCAGAGGGATACCTTAAGATATCTCAGCTGGGGTTAAATACCTCTATTTGCAGGACTAAATCTCCCCTCAGTGTCTGGCTCTGCTTGAAATCAGTGGGGATCAGGCACCTAAACACTCCTTCAGTCAACGGAGCCATTGTTTTATTCTCCTTGTTTAAAAGCTCACAGCAATTCAGCACCATTACTACAAAAGCCATGATCATCTGTATTTTGATGTTTTAGCTTTTGGACACTCTTTCTCTAGTAGTTTGCCTAACACAGATGCCTGTCCTCTTGGACTGCTTGAAAGAAAAGATGAGATTTAAAAAATTCCATCTATAATCAAGTGTACCTGAATCTATTACAAGCTGCCTTTCAGAATACTAATGAAGAATCAGCCTCGGTTTTTTACTGAAAGGTGATAAAACACTTAGAAGTAAATGTTGGGCTGTTGAGGTAAATATGCAATCAACTAATTGAGGCATGCATTTTTAGTGATGGGAAGATGCAGCAGTGAAGTACTTGCTAATGGGCTAAGTAGAAAATTTAATGCAAAAAAAAAGTTTGAAATATGTTGTACAAGTACAGAGCACTTTGCCAACCCTGATCAAAGTCGGACCTGCATGAATTAATTTTCAAAGTGAAAACTTGAGTTCTTTGTAAATGTGAGGTGAATTTGGCAATAGTTTAAGTCCAGAGACTTAAATCTTCCCTTTGAAAAAGTCAGAATGTTTTGAAAGCATTTCAGTCTTTACAGCAAGTCTTCTGCAAATCTCTCATGCTTCCCTCACGCTTTTTAAAGGTTAAAGTAAAAAGACAAGAAGCACTGTAAATCAAAACAAAATGAATCTCTGGTACTTCAGATTAGGCAAGATAAAATTCCCTAAGATCTGTGTCCTTTTGGGAAAACGAAACATTTGAATACCAAGATAACTTCCCCTTCACCCCCACCCCTTGTGTTTGGTTGGTTGAGTTTGGCTTTTCTTTTTTAAATTTTTAATTTGACTAGAAAAACACATAATTAATTGTTTATACACTACTAATCAAGGCCCATTCCCAGCCTGAAGGAGATTATAGTCTGAACAAAACATGGGCTGAAACTGGGAAAATAGCAGGTTGGGTTAGTAAGAAATGGTGAGAATAAATGTAACACGCCAAATTATTTTATAATTTCAGTCCAAAGGGCAGTTTACATAAAATGTTATATTGCTCCTTCAGAGGATTTCTGGGCCTTCTGTCTTACAAACTTGTCTGGCAAATTTATGGATAGAGAAGTAGCTCACATGATTTGAAATGAGGCATGACAAGATCTTTTTTTTTTTTAATACTATTTTTCTCTTTCTCATGAAACTATATTTTTTTTCCAAAATCCAGCAAGAGCAAATCAATACCTTCTCACAAGCAAGGGCTCATCCCATGCCCCTAAAGTTCACCCAGTTCATGTTTTTTTCCTATATCACATTTAATGATGGTGTAAACTCAAGCCAAGACTTCTGTTCACATCATTCTCCTCTCACCATTTCTTTGGAGCTGAGTTTCTGAATAGGTTTCTTTCTGCTGAATGCTATTTCCAGTCTCTTTGAAAGATACAGGAGTTTGTGCAGCATGGTCGATAATGGGACCTCAATTTTTGCTTGCAGTTGTCATAGCTATGAAGCAAGGTGCTCCCTCTGAGTTGAACATATGTTGGTGACAAGGGGACAATGTGTTATGTGTGAACTCCTGGTTCCTTTGCGAATTTTATGATTAAGACAGTTCATGAATTATATGTTGTATGAAGTCCACGTTTAATTACCTGAACATTTATAGCCACTGTTGTATTGCAAACACCATATAATTAGGTCTGACTGAGGAGAACCCACTCGGGGGTGAAAGTCTTGTTACTGGGAATTTCCTGCTTTTTACCTCCTTGATCTCCTAATCTGCATCTGAGATTTAGTTCCTATTTGATTTGTTATTTTTGTTTTGCTTTGAATTAGGATGAGCCAGGAGGCAGGCCACGTGAGAACAGAGGGAATAAACCATGTAAGCATTGATCCCACTGCTCTTGACATGAATATTAAAACTGCCATTTCCTGCCCCAGATAGCTGTTGGTGTTAGGTTAGTCAGTCAGGGTTCCTGGAGCATAGAGAAGCAAAATTGCTCATGATCATCAGAGAAAAATAGGTTGTTTTGATTTTTTAAAGGAAGGCTTGGAGGGAAATGCTGTTTTTCAGCAGGCTCTGGGTTATGCTCCCTTCTCTCAAGCAAACATAAAATAAGGTTGGATGTTTATCCCCATTGTGCAGTGGCCTAGGAGAGCTCAGATGGCTGTGAATCCCCAGGAATGCATATCTGAAGACAGTTGGGTTTTGTTCACTCTCTTCCTCTCTGCCCTTTCTGCAGGTGTCCAGCACACGTCCAGAGTGCAGCATCATGCAGGAGATTGAAGAGGAGCGCAGCCAGTGCTTGGCAGAGCTTATTGGGGATAACCAGACTTCAGGTATGGGGATTCTCTCTTCTCTCCCTGGCCTGCAAGCCAGCATCGCCCAGCCTCACATTTGCCCTAGCCATGCCACTTCTCACCCCTTCTCCTGCTGGAGCTGGGCAGTCATTCCAGCTGATGCTGAGCTCTTGTGTTAGGAGGAAGATAAGTAAGTACTTCCGAAGAACAGTTCAATCAACTAACAATTTGAATAGCTTGCTGGTATTCACTCGCTGCTTCCTGCTTGATATGCCTAGCTGAGGTGTCTCAGTGCACTTCATCATAGTCAGTCATCTATCTCTCTGAACTGGAAGTGCCTTAATGAACTTTTCCCCGGAGAGTGAAAGCCCAGTGTTGTCATAGGCTTTGGCTTGCTTCAAGGGAAGTTATGGCCACCTTCTCCTTCCCTTGAACTGCCCTCTGATTCCCATGCCAAAATTGTTTCTGTCCTGGTAGCAAGACAGAGGAGGAAGGGTATGCTCCAAGGCTGCAAAGTATCAATGAAATTGGGCCAGGCAGCTGGTATCTGCTCAAGCTGATCCCTGGAGGATCTTCACTGACTGCAAGGAGGACTTTTGGCCCCTGCTTTTATCTACTAATACATGATTTTCTTTGATTCAGAAACTATTTCAAGTGTCCCTGTACAATTAGATGGAGCTGCTTAAAGAAATGTTCTCTGGGAATCCAGTAAGGGAAGAAGTCAGGGTAGTTAAAAACTTTCTAAATGTTTCATTTTGGTTTTGTGGATATTTAAAGAAATTCAATTAAATATCATACATTGAAAATAGAATAAATGCTTAAAGTGTTAATAGTTTTTTTTTGCTTTTCAAAATTATTTTTCTCATTGGAAAGTTTAATGCACAACAGCTTTCTTTTTTTTTTTCCTTTTTTTTTGCTGAATTAAACCACTGAAAGTATTTTTCCCTATTCTGATGTAAAACCACAGTTATGTTGCAAGCCTTTAATGCCCAAATGCTAGCAAATATATGAAAATCCTTTGGAGTTTGTTTTTTGTAATGGAATGCTGAAATACTGGGCTAGGGTAATTCTCAATTTCCACCAGTCGCTATCCATAGTCGTTTAAATGGGATGGATTCAGAAATTGCAGTTGTGAGCACTATAAAGTGGTTTTTGTCCATGGGGACAGTACTTGCTATTCCCAAGTTAGCCAGATGTCCTTTGTGTGTGTCTGCATGTCCTGGGTAGAAATGGTTGCTGATGACATGAGTGTGGAACTGATGTTGGCACAGCATGTGTCCAGCTAAATTTTACAATGCAGACTGTGTGGAAAGCAGCTGGCATCCATTTGCTCCAAAATGTCAGCAGGTGTTTAAGAGCTCAATACCTGACTCTTACCTAGACACTCATGGCTGCCATTGCAATCAACAGAAGGAAACCAGCATCTCTAAAGTGTTGGCTCTCATATGGGTGACTATTGGAGAATCATATTATGGAGAAGTCTGGTTTGAAAATGATGTGGGCTGGTAACTTCAGAGTGCCTGAAGATGTGTTTCTCCCTTGGAGTGTTCAAGATACAGCGTATGAGTAAAAGTATGTGGGAAAAGATGTTTTTCTAGTGTGGGGCTCCATAACTCCATAAATGCAGCTGAGCATAGCTGCAAAATAAAGCTTTGCATTTTGACGGTTAGGGGTGAAAGGGAAGTTTGTTGGGGAGAAATCTAAGTTGATGATGCGCAATTGTGTGAAGGTGATGACAGTTAATCTGAGTGTTGCTGAAAAGAAAATATGCCATCTCACAAGAAGAATGTAATTTTAATACAGTTCAGTCCCCCTCGGGAAGGAGAATGGAAAGCAGTTGAGATTCCCTGCCATTTGTAATGTAATACCTTGATTTATGGCCAGGTAGGTAGCTGCCTTCTACACATTCCACATCCTTTCAGCAAATAGAAAATCACTTAAGGTTTAACAAATTATTTGTTTTCCTTTCTAATTAAATGAGTGGAAATAAGGAAATGCACCGTTTTGGTACAGTCTGGAAATAAACCCCTGTTTGGAAGCCATTATCAATTGTATTGATCAGAGAGGCTTATTCACAGATGTAGTTTAATGTGTCAGATAGATTAGTCACTTAGTGAGAACATCTGATGGGAGTGATGAGATTGATCACTGGCTCAGGGTAAGCTGGTAGATTTCCACTGATAAACAATAACATCTGTCTTAATGCTGTTTTGTCGTCAAGCACACATTCCTTACACTGTGTGTATATGCATGGGTGAAATCGATCCTTTCTTTTCAAATTAAACCTCTGTGTTTTTAGTGCTGGTAGTAGGTGCCAGTTTCTGTTCCTAGTGTCAGCAGTCCTGGACTGCAGGATGGGAGTTTCTCTGTTCCCTATGAGGGATGTGATTCAGTATCCATGAAGTTATCCAGATTTGAGGAGACTTTAGCAGGGACACAGTGGGTATCAAATGCATGACCACCTCTGATAAGAAGAGGTGAGCTTTTCAGCATGGGAAGGGCTGCAGAAGATGCAGATATTGCAAAAACAGCAGGGAAGACCAGTTTAAGCTGGCAGTGTGTACACAGGAGAATAAAATCGCTCTTGAGATCAAAGTCTGGACTTTAAAGGAAGTTTGTAACCTTCAGAGGATTCTGAACAACCTTGCTGGAGGTCTGCAGGAAGGAGTGTTTTATTGACTTCATGGCAGAGCTTGCCCCGTTTATGAAAGGGTGTGTAGGATGCAGCTGCATATTGCAGCACAGGACTGGTTTTCATGAGCAGGACTGCTCATACAGTCCTCTGCCCTGTTATCTTTTTACCTCCATGATGAAACAGCTAGTAAGGATGTAACTTGAAAACTGTGATTCAATATGGATGTCTATTCTTTACCATGCAAACCAAGACTAAGTAGACTGAGACCAGTTTGTTTTACACAGGTAGATAGCCATTACATGGGAATGACTTTTGGTGAGGGATTTCTTTCCCTTGATTTTAGGTATCTCTAGTGTATTTTGGCCTAGTGTAGGCATCTTTTTCAGGATGTGGTGTTCATATAGTCTTGCCTATTCACAAGATATTAATTTACTATGAGGGGGTTCTTAGTGAGCATGTCAGCTGTGCTGGAAGTAACCACACTTCACAGATGATTCCTGGCCTGGTGCTCACTGGCTTGGAGGGGATTTCAAACCAGATAAGTCCCAGTTCTGTCATTAGAAGTGATGAGAATCACATACAGAATTGTATTTCAGGAAGCTAGACTTTCATTTGGGTATTTGTTAGATGATCTTTCCAGCCCTTTGGCCCTCAAAGAGTTCTCACAATATAATTTGAGGCATTATTAAAAAAATCGTCTGAAAAACCTATTTCTGTGCAAGGGGCAGGATTCTTCCCTGCTCAATGCAGGCAACAATGCGTAAAATGCCTCATCTCGATCTCAGTGCAGACTACGTTCCTAAAGGACCTAAAACTCAACTCAGAGAGGTTGCCTCCTGCATCATTTCTGTGAAGTGATATAGAAGGCTTTTGCTGGGTTTTGACATATTGGAAAAAGAATTTTGGTTATTCCTCCCTTATCACACAGCTAAGGACAAAGTGCTGCTGGATTGCATAACACGTGTGCTGGACTAATGCTGCACTAGTGAAGTCTGTAGTTTTGTAATGTGTGAGTTGTCTCTTTCCTTGCCAGAAATGGGCTAGTCTCATAGTGGGCATAGCTGGGATGCACTAGATAAAATACTGTGAATGACACAGATTATGTCTGTTTGTAATTATGCAAATGTGAATCATTAGCTGTAGATGCCTTGATTTCCCACCCTAAGCATGTTTTAATCCCACTCTGTGCTAGTCTCACAATGGGTCTCTCTGCAGACTTTGTCTTACTTGATATTCCTAGATTATTGCAACTATGGCAGCACTGTTGCTGCAGTTCAGATGACTGCTGGGTCTCTTGGCCTTAGTTTTTATCCTTTAAAATAGAAATATTAATATTTTCTGTCTAGCAGTGGTAAGTACAAACAAATTGAAAAGTGTCCAGCTATTTTACAACTGGGACTTATAAAAGTACAATAGATATAGGAATAGGAAATGCAGCATTTTGGCACCACCCCACAGTTTAAATCCACAGGAAGCTACTGTGTATCTGGGGAGTAATAACAACCCAAAAGAGAAGATTTGTGTCATCCAGGTTAGGTTGCCTCTTTTCTTTCCCACTCCTCTTTTCCCAGATAAGCCTGTACATCAGTCTGCAATGGCTACGGTAGCAGATTTTTGTGGAATTGTTTTCCCAACAGCTGCTTAGGGAATTCCTTAGGAATGCTCAGGTTACATATAACATACTCAAAGCCACATTGCCCTATATGCCTGTGCCAGGCAATGTGGTGCTATAATGGGTGTGAAGAGGCAGGAGTCCTTCCTGGGCAACTGCAGTATCAGTTCAGTCAAGTCAGTCCCAGGATCTGAATGTGTTTAGTGAAAGCCCTCTCCATGACCCCACTAAACAAGTGTGATGAGAAGTTCTGAAGGATTTCCTCATAGAAAGCAGTTTGCACACTGGCAGCAGCTACTGCAATCCCAGGTTGCAAGATGCCCAATAGCATCTTGTGCTGTCTTCTCTACATTTCTCTTTGCTCTCTGGCTATACAGAGCTGCTTCTCTGGTGGCATTTTCAACCACCGCAATGTAAAACAAATAAAGAAGGCAATTTCACAGCCTGGGATTTTTCCAAGGCACTCTGTAGTTTTTAGGAGCTTATAATAAATAGAGTTCATCAGGCCTCTGCATTATTTTCAAAATGCTTACAAACATATTTCAAAAGTGAAGAATGTGATCTCAGCCCCACTAAAAACAGTCTTTTACTCCAGATACTTTTTCAGCCAGGATATCTGTATGCAATACAGTGACTGCTTAGCGGATAATACAGTTAGCAGCAGTAGGGAAGCTCTCCCAAGGGTTCGGAGGAGAGGATGGCTGAAGGGGATTTTGCTTTCCAGACTCGCAGATGGTGGCAGATATCTCTCTATATGAAGTATGGCTGAGCTCCTAAAGGCTTGCTGCAAGGCAGGTCTCACTACTGCGTTACTTCTTGCTGACTTCCACTTTTTAATGATCCCAGAGCACAGAGGAGGGCTTTTTGGTTTTGTTCTTAAGAAATCTTCACCTCTCCATGGCTGTAGTTTGCAAACAGTTCAGCTTAATCTGAAGTACCTAAATAAAGTGATAATAATAGTAATAGTAATTTTTGGTTTTAAAGTAACCTCCTCTTTTTCATTAAAAAGCCAAGTAAAGCAATCAGGTCTATGTCAGTTGACTTTGCTCATTATCTGTTCATCTTACTTTTGCTAATCAATTCACTCTGCAGTCAGATATGCTTTCAGAAGCAGGAGGGTTATTTAGGGATAGCAGTTGAACAAAGTACTGTGACTTGTCTTTGGGTGAGATTAACAGCTCTGGAGACTGTACCACTGTACAGGAAGCATGCCATTGTAAGGCCAACAGCCTTCATGAGAGATGAGAATGTCAGGCAGCTCTTGGGCTCAGGAATCCCTGCCCACTTTTGGGGTTTACTTTAATGACTCAAATGAATTTTGAGTGTGAAAGAAAATAAGAACAGAGAGGGGAGGTCTTTGAACCACAGAAGACTCTTTACTGTCTGAGCATGTGGGAAATGGTTTTCTGTATTAACACAGTTCCTTGGCTTAGTGTCACTAAATCACTGAGGTTAGTAGGGATTTCTTGGTATCATCCAGTCCAAACACCTACTTAAAATGCAGTCAACCAAATCAGGTTGCTCAGGGCCATGTGCAGTTGGGTTTTGATATCTCCAGGTCCAGAGACTCCACAACCTCTCTAGTCCAGTGTTTAAGTATGTAATCAGGGGAAAAAAATATTATAAAATGTAATTCCTTGGTTTTCAGTTCTTCAGTGTGCCCATTGCCCCTCTGTTTTCATTGCTTTCACCTGAATGTCGTTTGATATTTATACACAGTGATGAGATCCCACCCGAGCCTTCTCTTCCCAGCTCTTTTAGCTTTTCCTCAGATGTGAGATGCTCTGGTCTCATAATCTTTGCAGCCCATTGCAAAGCATGCACGTCCCTTGTGTGCATGGAGATCTGACACCCCAGAAGAATCTCACCAGCAGGATCACTTCCCTTGACCTGCTGGCAGCACTTCTAATTCAGCCCAGGATTGCATTCACTTTCTTTGTGACAAGAGCAAAGTGCTGGCTTTTGTTCATCTTGGTGTCCACCAGGACCCCCAAGTCCTTCTCTGCAGACCTCCTCTCCAGCACGGCATTGTTGTGTCCCAAATGCAAGATTTTGCATTTCCCTTTGTTGAACTGCTGTCACTTTATGGTTTTTGTCACTTTATGTCACTTCATGGACTTTCCTTTTTTTTTTCTCCCCTTCTCCAGAAGGGAAGACCCTCGGCTTGGTTTGGATCCTAAATTCTTGAAGTGCAAATGAAACAGGCTCAGAACTTCACAGCTGAAGGCTGTCAGCTTCTTCAAACCAGCATTTTGTTTGTCTGTTCCCCATAGTTCAGTAGCTTGGAGATAGCTGAGATGATTTTCTAACTGTCCGTGAAAATTTCCAATAGCATCAAGTTGCTACAGTCATGCTGCTTCTGATACATTTAAGTACTTCAGCACTGCACTTTACATTTGCAATGCAGACCTGTCTGTCTTTCAAGCAGGATTTTAAACCCTGTCCGAAAGTCAGAAAAGTGGAAAACATGAAAGAAAATAGTGCCAATCACCTCCCAGGGCCTGTTCACATTTGCTTTATTTGTACATGTTTCTCACTTGTTGTGGGCAATAGAGCCAAGTCCTACAAGCTCATCAGCAGCATTGTCTCATGCAAAGAAATACAGGTGGGAAATGGCCCTTGTTGTTTAAACTCTGAAGACTGCTTTTGCTGTTCCACAGGCTAGAGCAGACGCTAGCTTTAAAAGCCAAATTTGGAACTTGAGTTTCTTTGTCAGTCTCCCTTGAAGAAGTCAAGGAGTGTTTGATGGAAGAAGAAGCTGTGAACATATGGAAATTAAAAGTCAAGCTGGAAAAACATTAATGAAGTTTAAATTAGGAGCCTGTTTATTCATTGCCATCTGTTTATAGTGCAGTAAGATAAGAAATAATTAATAATTTCTTGCTTGCAAAAGTTCAAGTGAATTCTCACCTTCCAGTTGCATAAGACCTCCTGGGATAGATGATGTGTCAGTTGGATTTGTATGACAGTCTGGTTATCAGGAACTCTCCAGGTGCTCCATTGCTAGAGCAGGCATTACGTGGCTAATGGCAGCTCAGGCACTCAAGGTAGCACACACAGTAGGGTGGAGAAAGGGATGGATGGACCATTCACCTCAGGCTGGGGAGATGTTGTGTTTTCTGGCTGTGTCAGGGTGGCGGTGCATCCCTGAGACCTGCTAAGTGCTCATGCAGGTGCTCTTTACACCTCCACATACATGAGGATGGATGGATTTGTTGCAAAAAGCCACTGTTTTAAGCTCAGTAGCAGAAGGAACATTCAGATGAGCCACTGAAGTGGCAGATTTGAAGGGTGGCAGCTGCCAGGGAAAATACACATCTTGACAGATATCTGAGGGGCACTCCATGTAATGATGTGCCACTGGTGCAGCCAGAGGAGAGACCTGTCCCCAGGCTGAGAAAGTCTGCAGAGAGGCTTTGCTTGCAGGGGAAGCAGGCAGGCTTGTCCCCATGGTTCAATGCAATCCAAAAAAAAGGTCAGGAAAAATAGTCAGAACCTTGGATAGGGGTTGACCCTTGTGAACTGTTAGCCACACATCAGAGTTCTTAACAGATGTTCTTGGGTAATAAATGTGGCCTCCAGTTATCATTTCAGAATTGTGTAGGGCTCTCATAAGGCTTGCCCTGTAGCCACCAACTCTTCCACAAATCTTCTATATCCTGGGACATAAGGAATGGCATTAAAAGACTACTGCTAAGTCAAGCTATGATCTAGCCAACACTTTCAAAGAAGTCTGGAAAACAATTTAGTTCAGTCTAAAATAGGTAACTACATTTGACCTTAATGATCTCTTTAAAGGCAAAGGGACCTTCAGGACTCGTTTTCATGTTGTCTTTCCTTATTTTTTTTGTTTACTCTTCTCTGTAACTCTGGTCTAGGTGATACAAAGGTCCTTGAGTTTCAGTCTTGCTCTGACCAGCATCAGAGCAGCTTCCAGATATGATAACATCAGTCCTTTTCATTCCTGGAAAATGTGGCCTCTCCTAATAACAGCAGAAAATTCAGCCATGTGACATCAAGACCTTAAACCTCAGACTGTCATTTATCACTCTTAGAGGATCAGTACCAGAGTCAAGGCGCCTTTTATTTAACAGAAATTTCCCTTCCAGTTACAAACAGTGGCCATGATACTTAGCTGGGACAGACCACTGCAAATGGCCTTCCTTCATTAATGCTTTCTCCATCTGCTCTGGCACTCTTCCCAGCCACCAACACTTTATGCTGTAGCTCTTAGAGAGGTGGATCCTGCTTTCTGGAAATCCAAAAGAAATCTGCCCTGCAGTTTTCAGAGGATACCCTTCCCTTGAGTGCGCTAAGGAAAGCTGGCATCTGAAACATTGTAAGGAAGCATGTTGCCATGCGGGTAAACCCAGCTTCAACTCTTAGATGTGGGCAGCCTCCAGACTTTTGTGTTTTCTGCTTTGATCCAGTACAAAGGTGATGGCCATTCTTCCAGGTCATGAGTCTTTCTGAGGAAATAGACCCCAAAGGTGGTTTCCCTACAAAGCTTGTTATTTGGCTGTCCATCCTTGCTTGGTAGCCCACTGCTTAAGGAGGATACACCAGTCCTCTGAGGACTGCTAATTCCCAGTTGAACAGTGGTACCTCCTCAGTTGCTTGTCACTGTCTGAGCTTGAAGTCCAGATGTGAACGAGCAACAGGATGAAATTCAAACTCAGCTCTATTTAGCACCTCATCATTCTTTCCTGTAGAGCTGAGAGCTGGTTTTTGCCTTGACCTCACCTTTCTACAGACATGATCATGAGATAAGATATTGCAACATCGGTTTTCTGCCTCAATATGCTGTAGAGGTGGAAGTTGTACTTTTGTTTTGCTTGCTGCTGACATGTCCTGGCTGCAGGTTTTCTAACAAACAGCAATGTTTATTTGACTTGGGAACAGCTGTCTTGTGACTTGTCAGGATTAGCAGCCATTTAGTGGATCTAAGTCTTGTACTGGAAAAGGCTTTTTAAGTTTGGAGAATATGTAACATTCTTAAATGCCATCAGGCTTTCTGGTTTCTTTTTTATTTAGCATGGGATAATACATAAATGCTCACAGCCTTAGTTATGCTCACATTATAAAAATAAAGATCAAATGCTGTTGCTACAGACTAATAGAAAGCAAATTCAAAGCATTTCCAAGGCTCTGGATAATTGCTCATCTATTCAATCCATCTGTGCAGAGCTTTTGTTTCTGACAATGGCTTGTGTTTGTCCCCCTCACATCCTATCAGATTTCTGGTTGAGGAATCTTACTTTCCTTTTTTAGTTTTGCTTCCCTGTTGACTGTATCAGAGCACTTTCATGATGGTATCCGCCTTTTTATGTAGGATAAGTACACTGGAAAATATTGAATATGCCTTAAGTTATGTTAAACTCCTGTTACAATATATGGCTGAGAGCCAAAAACTTGCTGCAGTCGGTGGAGATTTGTCCACTGATTTTACTATGCACTGGACTTTCTGTAGTCTAGCTGCATTTATTTCTTGATATCAAGACCTTTTAACATAAGAATATGAAATTGTGTAGAACATGAGAAGCTGAAGTCAGAGGTAACATGCATTACATCCGCCAGGCCTAAGCAGGGTTTCTGTTATGGAAAGCTTTTAAATTATCATTGTGTTACAAATTTAGCTTTTTGTTTTTCTTGCCTTTTAGCTATTAGAAATAGCTTTAGATGAAACCAAAGCTCTCTGGTCCTTTTTGTCCCTTCCTACAGAGCTAAGGTACAGGGCATCCACACAACCCTTCCTGCTTTGGCAAAAGCCCCTCTATATGTATGGGTGAGAAGGACATTTCCAACACAAACTCCAGCACATTTAATAAGTAAGAGCCAGATCGTGAAGATTTTACATGGTGAAGCTCTCTCTCCAGCTTTGAGTAAGGACTGCAGTATGTTTCTAGTAGCAGGACAGGCAGTCTGTGGCTTGCAGTTTGTAGAGGAAATTTCCATTTTACCCTTCCCTACATTATCAGTGTAGTCCCTCTCGTCTCCTGAACAGTCAACGCCCACATGGGAAAAAGCCATATAGGACGAGTAGGTACCTGAATTCAAAGTCTTGTTCTCTGTAAGTAAAGTTCTCTACAACTTCTGGAAGAGAAGGGGAATTTGAACAATGATTGAGGAAGCCCTGGAATTATCCTTTAAGCATGCTGCCTGTCACAGCACTTTGTCTTAAGTCTTACATCTTTTGTTTCAGTTTACATGTTCTGGAATTAGGCAGAAGGACTCAGCTCACAAATTTGATTTATAAAAGAAATGATCTGAAGGGATGGAAAAAGTCAAGTATTTAGTTTGTTGGTTAAGAAAAATTAAACTATTAGAAATTTTGATTTTTTTTTTAAAAAAACAACTTGTTTTCTAGTAGATGTTGAGGATGGAAGAACTCAACTTTTTTGTTAAGTTCAACAGAGTCTTCTGCTTAAACAGATTTTCTTGTGCAAAAAAGATTTTATGCAAAAGTTTTGTGCAAAACCAACAGATTTTTGTGCTTTAAAATAATCCTCAAGAGATAGTCCCTGGTGATCTTTTTTCATGCTGTTTAGAATGACTCAATCTGAGGGTTTAAGGTGAGGTATCCTTCCTATGTCTTTTGAGTCAAATTTCTGAAAATTTTAGGAAGAAATATATCCTAACATTTCTTGTTGAGTGCTTGAACAGCTTCTATTGGAAGAAGTGCCAACCAATTTTTCTAGCAAGGAACATTGTTCTTGTTACTCTTCAGCTTGTATGCAGAGTGCGAAAAATTAAATCAGTATCTCTGTCTTGCCACAGATATTGAGGCAAAGTCTGAGGTAAAATCTTTCACTTACCCTCAATCTGGGGATACTTTTTTGTTTTCTGTGATTGCCCAAGTTGATTTGCTCCTGAAGTGGGACTGCAAATCCCTCAGTATCAGATGAATAAAGAGCCATCAGTGCACCACAAAGAGCACATCAGTGATGGGGTGATATCAGGCTTCTACATGCCCTTGGCAGAATTGTGGTTTTCCTTCAGCTGTGTGGTTTCTCAGTCACATCCTGCCTACAGTACTGGAGTGATAGCAGGCAGCATGACAGGCAAAAAATATTCAGATTGAATGCAAAGCCATGGAAAGTTGAAAGGGGAGCTCCGAGGGGATCGGTTTGCTTTGGAGCAGACTGTCAGTGTCGATAAAAGTAAAAAGGTGATGGGATAGAGCTGGGGGAGAAGAGATACCCGCAGGATACTTGAATGTGTGAGAGGGGCTTTGAGGAAGAAGGAAGGACGGGGGCACAGCAGTGAATACAGGAGGGAAAGGGTTGAATTTTGCAGTGAAGTGTGGGAGGATTAATTTAGTGAAACCTTGGAGTTAAGCTAGCCCCGGTCAACCCAATCTGTCACAGAAAAATCAGGTGAAACTCTATTCTGCAAGCCCAGGGCGGGGCAGGATGGGGTAGAATTAAAAGCACAAAAGATACAAGGGAGAAATGAGAGGGAATTGTTTCCATGCTAGAAGCAACTAAATTGGCTAGGACACTTCAGCTTGAAAAAAAGATGCCTGAGGAAGGACATGAAAGAGGATTTTATGGTTTTCTCTCTCCAGGGAAAGGGATATTGTATTTAGGTTATGAATATTTCTGTCTTTGTAAAAGAACCAGGCAATTCCTAATGAAACCAGCAATGAGCAGGCTCAAAGTGAATTCAGAAATGGTGTAGTTTTTTTTTTTTTTCAGTGGACTTAAACTGTGCAACTCAACTGTGCAACTCCTTGGCCCAGGTGGCTGTGAATTTTAAAAATTTCCAGATTCAGAAGAAAAATTAAAATTAATTTGATTAAAAAGGTTACAGAAGAAAAAGAACCTTTCCAAGGTGTTTTTTTTTATTATTACATATAACTTTTAAGATTTAAATGGAAAATTATTCTGATTCAGGAACTCTCTGCTCATTGAAGTCTGGGGCAGTAGTAGTAACCCAGCGCTCATGATGGGTTTTCCTAACCTCTACTGGGATTGAATTCAAGCTACCTGTCTGGAACCAAGTTAGTAGATTGTTTCAGGTACCCTCTTCTGGGATCTGTATTCCTCAGTCAGGTAAAAGCTTAGGGCTCAGCTGGGATAAGAAGGTTGCTAAATGGTTATAACGAGACCAAACTGGGCAAACCTTGGGTGAGCACGTAGGCTGCGTTTTGGAATGAGCTTGTCAATGAGAGGACAAATGTCATCCAGTAACTATTTCCAGTCCTTACTCCAGAGAGGTTGGAAACTGCCTGCTGACATCAGATTGGACTGAAAATGAGTTTCCATTGCAAGCACACCAGCCAGTACCCTGACGGATGTCTCAGCTTGCTTTGCTGTTACCTACCTGTGGGTAGTGAAAGGTGTGCAGAGATCCCAAGATACATCAGGCATCAAAAGGGTATCTTTGCATCTGAACATGGATCCAAAGAGCAAAAGTCTTGTGTGTGAATGACCTTCAGAAGAGATCAGGAGTGACCCCATTCATTAGGGAAAATTTAGTGCAAATAATAAATGTGCTGAAAGCTTTTATTTTTTTCTGAATTGGGAGTTCACCTGTGTTAAGAAAGTGCTTGGCACAATCCTACTGCCATTCATTTCTTCCCTGAGCAAAACCCAGTCACATCTTAGAGCCTTGCCAGAGCTCTGGAAGTCATGTTTATTCATGAAGGAAAGTTACTCTCTGCTGCTTCCTAGATAAGCTTTCACCATGTATTTGCTGTAAGTGTAGATATGACATAAATAAATGGGTTTTGCACTCTGGTCTGCCAGTTCAAAAACCACTGTATACCTGAGCCTCATGACAATTGACCTGTTTCTGTTTATTAACCTTATAAAGAGAGAGAAAATGAGGGCCTGAGCTTTGATCTGCTTTTAGCAGATACAGTGGAAAAGGTTTCCACTTTCTGCAGCTGTGATGGGGTTTTCTAACTCACTGCAGCCAGGACTGTGTCAGTGTTCTTCAGCCACTTCTGAGGCAGAACTCCATAGAGGAAGGCTCTGCAAAGCCCAACTGAGGCTGATGCAGACTTTGGCTTGCACTTGGGTCATTTCACTTGTAAAGAGGGAGCTGCTGGATGTGATGATCTCAGCTCCTGTGTTTGGCAAACAGCCTTCTGCCCATGCCTTGTGCAAGACCTCAGGAGCCAGCTTTAAGAGAGTGAGAGGTGGCTGCTGGTATTTACACCAATTGTGTGCCTTACTGGGCAATGATGATCAGTTTGATCTGCTTATCTGAATGAAGTTTAAGAGGCAGCTTTGTTAGAATCTTGAAGAATATTCCCCTGCAGCCCTCCTGAAGAAGATATTTGGCTCCAGAGAGCACTTCATGCTCTACCAGGCAACAGCAGGACAAAGCTGAGATGGAAGTCACAGTTAAAATAATTGAAAAGACTCATATATATGTACATATGTATATATGTATTTATGATGAGAAAAGTTTAAAGACTGTACCTGATTACCGAGGGATGTGGTAAATGGTACTATCTTGAAAAGTCATATGCTTATTTTCATACTGCTTCTCCACTCTTGATCCTCTCCAAAGCAGAGCACAGCCCTTGGCAGTGTGTATTACTTGGCTTTCAATAACAAGCAAACAATCAGAGCAGTTCTTTTTTATTGAAGTGGAGTTGAAGGGCACATGTATTCATGGCTCATTTGTACCTGCTGCCTTGGGTGAGAACTGATAAATACCTTTGAATCCTTCCTACAGATACTGAGTGTAAGGGAGGCAACAAAAGGCAATGTTCAGAATGAATTAATGGAGAAGCACTTAGCAATCACTAAACATGATTTGATCAGACAAAACAAATTTTCATCCTTACTACATTCATGAAGGCCAAGTGGTGCCACAGGGAAGAGAGGGATTTCCTTTTTCTGAAGCACACTGCAGCTGTTTCTGCCCTGAAATGGTTTTCTTAAGTATTGATCAGTCATGCTGACATGACAAAATACTGCCTGCGAGCCCCCTGATCCCAGCAGTTTGCCAGGGTAAGGTCTATCAATTTTGGACAAAGAAAACCATTTTCTGGAATGATATTTGATAATGATTGTGTTCTGGACGGACAGGCAAAGACTTTTGCCAGATGTCATGGGATGACTACAGAGTGAGAAGCAAGTGTTGAACTGCAAATGCAAAGCACCTCTTAGGTATCAGTCTTTGTATTGCTCCAGTTCATTAAACTCAAATTGCTTATGCAGGCTGCCTTCCAGTCACTGGAGAGAAGATGGTATCTCCAAAGAATGCTTCATTTTCTTAACTGTAGATATCCATGGTACAGTGAAATACCTGAACTGCCAGGCAGAGCTGTGGTTGCTATTGGCTTCTTTAGAACTGACTGTTAGATGTATAAATTTAGGGATGTAAATCCCACCTTTAAAACCTGGATCTTCCCAGGCAGCTGCACAAATACTGTCAGCACATATGGTGGGGCAATAAGGAAGAATAGTGTTGGAAGAGCCAGTAAGTATGTATGAGAGGTCTTTACAGAGGCAACAGTGTTTAAACATCCACTTCGTGTGTCTGGCAAGGCCAGTGTTGTGTGTCTTCACTTTATTTTAATTAAAGAAAAGTTTTGGCACAAAAGCACCTAAAAGCTTTTTTTTCATGCATCACAGGTGGTGGTGAAAAATGCTAACACAGAAACAGATACAGATCACGAAAATTCTCAAAATGCAGAATTCAGGACATTTTAAAAAGCCATCTGATACTATCACCTTGTATTTTATTTTGCATTAAAACCTGTCCTGAGGTAATGGGTGCATTATAATTTATTGAGGTTGGTTGGAGGAAAAGATTGTAGAACATGAAAGATCTTGTCATGAAATCATCTACTTTCCATGGGCAGAATAGCTAACATCTTAATATTTTTGGAGCTGCTGGCTGTTCAGTAGCAGATAAGTATGACACTGTGGAAACTGAGCTTCGAACCTGATATTAGCAACCTGAAAACTGAATTTTAATGAATTCTACAGAAAAGCATGCACGAGGAAGATACTGCCAGATATTCTGTTTCTCAGGCTCCGATAAACTCACCTCAGGACTTTGTTTGAAAAGTTCTGTGTGCGCATGAAAGAAGAAAAGAAAAACATATAAAATAACTTTGAAAGAGAGCTGAGGGATCTTTTTCAGCTTCAAAGCATTTTCGTGTGCTCTCTTTACTGATCTGAGACAGCATGCTGTCTCAGTCTGAACAGGCTGGTGATGACACCAGCCTTTTTCTTAGCTGAAGTAGTGAAAAATGATTTAAAGGAGGAATTTCAGATTGGGATACAACTATCAAGAACTGCAGCTTGACAATGGTTTTCATTGTTCCCTTTACTTGCATGTGAAAAGTATTTTCTCAAAGCTTTCTTCTTCATAGTCTAGTTTCTCTTGTTATGCTGTTGACCTTAACAGTAACATGCTAGTCACATTTGGGGAAGTGTTGCAATCTAATAGGGCATGACAAATATCTGAGAGCAGAGGTGCTATAAAAAAGTGAGATCTGTTGACAACCTGTCTAACCCAGGCAGCAATTGAAGTGCATGTGTATGAAGGGGGAAAAAAAGTTTTCAAAATTCTAGGAAGAACTCTAAAATATGTAATATGTTGAGGCAAAAACATGACTTGTTTGTTTGTTTGTTTGTTTGAATTCAGGTCTACCAGGTCCTTTTGGCTTGGTGCTAATGTTATGTTATTCAACAGCGCAGCGTGTGTGACATCATTAATGTCTGTTGTGAGAGCAGAAATTAAAGGGCAAAATCAGAACAAGATATTATAATTCTGTAGGAAGGACATGCAATTCTTTTTCTCCCAGAGACTTTATTCTATGCAGAAAATCTTCAGAAATTATTAATTATAACAAACCCCGAAGTTTTCTCCCTGAAGTTAGCAGCATTGGTTATATGTTCATTCCTAGATTGGACAGCTAGGAACATACCACCTTGTGCCACCCTTCCATAGAGAGCATTCTCTGACAACAGCACTGTCCCTCCTCAGCCCGCAGGAGTGTTTTGTTCCTTCTACCTTTCTTAAGGAGAACAAATGCTTCTGGGGAAGGGATTTGGCTCCTGATCCCTTGATTGTCATCAGCATCCCCTCCCTGCTGAGCACATCCCCTGTGCAATCATCTCACATTTCAAGGGGAAGAAAAAGGTAGTGACCCAAGTTTGAGGGAAGGGAAGCACATCTCACATGTTCAGACCAGGTGTTTTAATGCAACAAGGAGAGCTAAGGGCAAGGAAGAGAGGTACTTAATTAATTAGGCGTTTCTGCCTTTTTCATCTTAAAAAAGGCACCGTTCTCTATTAACTCTGATTTGCCTAGTTCTTGCACTGATCTACTGTTCTTTCTGTAATATTTTTGGAATATTACAGACACAACGCCACTGCTGAATTTCATGGATTGAGTTTAAGGAAAATATTTCATGCCTTTCCTTCCAAAAGGTGCCTGCACCAAGGTGATAAGCTGCACACACTTTTGCACAGCTGCTCTGCCCCAGTTCCTCTGCTCCATCCAGCAGAACCCACATGTGCTTTATTCTACTATCTGCTTTTCTCTTTTCCCCCAGGTTGCAGAAGGCAATGGGACAATATCACATGCTGGCCTGAAGCAGAAGTGGGAGAAGTTGTAGTACGGCCATGCCCAAAGTACTTCAGATTCCTCACAACTTTTCTTGGTAAGAAAAAACAGACAGCTCATTGCACTGAAGTGGGTTTACGGCTTCGCTGCTTGTGGGGCTTTATATCATATCCCAGGGGATACTTCTTGGTATAATAAGAGGGAGAAACTAGCTCTTGGCACAAGGTAAAAGAGGTTTCCAAGCCATACATGAATGCTCAAACCATTAGAGCAACCTCCCTGTCCTTCATGCAGCACCGCATATTGGTCTGGGTCCTACAGATGCAAAAATGGCTCCTGGTGAAATCTAGTAATATGGATGTTGTGCAGTGAAAATTGAATCAACCTGTATAATAGTCTGTTTGTTGTACAAAACAAACAGTTTAGCACCGTAATTAATTAAGTCACTGACATAAAACAAACAAGCTGAAACTGTACATAATAAAGTATTTTTCTGCTGAAATGACAGACTTGGCCACAGGCCAAGAAATTAACCTGACAGATACTCAGCAGGGAAGGTTAATGGGGAAAGTAGCTTAACTCACTGTTCAGGGTGTTCCGGGAAGCTTTAGTTTAAAACTCAGGTCTCAAGGGCCATGCAGCAACAAGGCTCTTTGTCTCCTGGTAGTTCGTAGTTGTTATTTGCTATTTTTATTATAGGATTCCTGCAGGCCTCCTCAGAGAATTAAATGCTTTTGCACTGAAGATTATGCACCAAGCTGATAAGTCTCCACTTTTACAGCCTTGCAGTCCAAACATGCATGATAGATTATGAATGAGAGAAAGGTTTAACAGACCAGGGCACTACACTGATTAACCCACACACGCTGATTACATGACTTGCCCAAGGCTGCACCAAAAGTCTTTGCAGACCCAGATGGGAAATTCAAAATCCTGGAGTCCTATCCTAGTGCTGTAACCTTGCTGTTTCCAAAATTCACCCATAGTTCATCATTGCAGAGAAAGCAGGCAGAAGCTGCTGTAATATCGCATCTTGCAGGATGAGACTTTGAACATTGGTTGAGCCATGTGGAATAATTGCCGGCTGTTGATGTTTTGTGCCCTCTCCTCTACTCAACACATTGCTCACTGGGTTTTAGAGACATGACAGAGTTAGATAAACAGGAAGAAAAAACCTAGGTTTTTTCTATACTTCATCCCACCAGAGCAGAGCAATGAAGAAAGTATTACATATATTTGATTTTATATGTATATATAAATACGTACACACGCACATCTGTATTGTATATATGAAAGTGGAATGCCTTTAACTGTGTGGTAGGATGGGCTTATGAGACTGAATAAACTTGGCCACTCAGGGGCAAGTACTACTCTCTGAGATATCCCAGAATATCATGGTCTCCATGCTCCCTTGCAGAAAGGTGCAGTTCTCCTGTAGTTCATGTGTCATTGGGTCTCTCAGGTAAGTTAAGGGTATCTCAAAAAACCTATGCTTAGGCAAATGAATGATTCCTATCATGAGAGAAGGCCAGACTTCACCGAGAGTAGTCAGGACATGACTTGGGCTCTCTGTGCACTTAATGTTCCAGGCCAAGAAAGAGCCTTGAAAACAAGCAAACCCATGTCCCTCTCCTGCATACCCATGTTGTAATGGCTGCTAGCTTTTGTGCTCTTCTGTGAGCAAAGCTTAGCAAATGTCAATCAGCCTTGTAGCTGGCAAGATCAGAAGCCTTCTAGGGCAATTTCACAGAGTTTTGAATGAATTTCCTCTGGTTAAATGTAGTTTTCTGCATCTGACTGTCATCCAGGGGTTTCAGTCACGTGATAGCTGGCTGGTGGGGTCAGTGATGGCTAGGGCATGATTCATCTCATCATAAATGAGCCAGTTTTAAGAGCTCAGATGAACAGCACCATGACAATACCCATTTCTTATTTGTCTTACCTTGTTTAGTATGGTAAAGCACAGAGTGACTTACTCTGTTGGAGAAAGTGAATTCAGCGCTCTTAATTATTGCAATTTCTAATGCAGGTGTGTCTGTATCATATAGGTGTCTGGGATCCCATTAACATCAACAGTAATTTAGTCAGTGCAGTCAGAGCTGTATGTAGGAACCTCAACAGTTCTTTAGTTGTCATTGCCTGAATTGATAAATTTTCTGTTAAGTGTAGTAGAAACGCAGGCACCAAGCTCACAGGTAGGCATCTACGCTGTAGACACTGAGAGCTCCATTAGTTTCTTAAACATAAGCATCTGGTGACATCTGAGATACTCTGGGGGTCTAAGTAATCCATAGAATCATAGAATCATAGAATAGTTAGGATTGGAAAGGACCTGAAGATCATCTAGTTCCAACCCCCCTGCCATGGGCAGGGACACCTCACACTAAACCATATCACCCAAGGCTTCATCCAACCTGGCCTTGAACACCACCATTCACTACCTCCCTGGGCAAGCCATTCCAGTACCTCACCACCCTAACAAGAAAGAATTTCTTCCTTATATCCAGTCTAAACCCCTGCTGTTTAAGTTTCAACCCTAACCCTTGTCCTATCACTACAGTCCCTAATGAATAGTCCCTCCTCAGCATCCCTGTAGGCCCCCTTCAGATACTGGAAGGCTGCTATGAGATCTCCACACAGCCTTCTCTTCTCCAGGCTGAACAGCTCCAACTTTCTCAGCCTGTCTTCATATGGGAGGTGCTCCAGTCCCCTGATCATCCTCGTGTTCCTCCTCTGGACTTGTTCTAACAGTACCATGTCCTTTCTATGTTGAGGACACCAGAACTGCACACAATACTCCAAGTGAGGTCTCACGAGAGCAGAGTAGAGGGGCAGAATCACCTCCTTTGACCTGCTGGTCACGCTCCTCTTGATGCAGCCCAGGATGCGGTTGGCTTTCTGGGCTGTGAGTGCACACTGCTAGCTCATGTTCATTTTCTCATTGACTAACATCCCCAAGTCCTTCTCTGCAGGGCTGCCCTGAATTTCCTTTTTGCCCAACCTGTAGCTGTGCCTGTGATTGCTCTGACCCAGGTGTAAGACCTTGCACTTGGCATGGTTAAACTTCATGAGGTTGGCATCAGCCCAATGAGCACCAGCCTCTACTGGTGCTAAGATACATGTTTTAGGAAACCAGTTTCTAACCTGGAATGGCATTCATGTGAACTGATTTTACAGTTTTCCATATGTAAACCTATCTCTGAGCTTGTTCTACAGTCAGCACCCAGAAGCAGGCTTCTCAGAGGTGCAGGTCAGCACTTTGACTCAGGATGAGTTGAATAACATGAATAAACTACATATTTCTCTCCATTTACAATGGAATGATTGTAGAATGGCTCTGGCAGATATGAATGTCTTACTATATGATTGAATCCCACCTTTGCAGAGCATATGTGCTAGCATATTCTTCTGTAAACAGAAGAACTGGTGCCATTTCCAAAGTAGAAACAGCAGCTTTGATTTTGTCTGAGTTATGCACTTTACACAGTCAGATACAAATGTGGAAACCAGATATGGTCTTAAACAAAGGGAAGGTAAGACTGCCTCTTGTATTTGTTGCAAAATTAATGCTATTAAAGTCTGTGAAGCAATTCTTCCTTTGTAGTAGTGAGTATCATTGAATAACTTTCAAAAAAATCAATCATCTGGTTAATGTTTATGTCTTACTCTTTGATCCCTTTGCAGGAAGATGAAAGGTTATACCATGTTGTGAGCAAGAGAAAATCTCTTATATTTATAGCAGGAAAAGGTTGAAATACTGGGAAACAAAGAGTTAATATGATTTTCCTGCCAATGAATATGCTCTTCAAATGACTAATATCCTTTCTCATGGTAAATAAAGGATAAAATATCTCGTGGCATTTAGAAACCTTAAAATGCCTAACATAGTCCTGATGTCATTTGACATTAAATTTTTATGCCATTCACAAATCCGGAAGATTTTTATTATTTCATTACATTCGTCAGTACAATATGAAGGAGCTAGATGAAAATATTTTTAGCACCTTTTTGTATTAAAATGTGTTACTTGCTATCCCTTGACCAGAGCATTGCAGCTTTCTTTCTAAATATGGAAGATGACATTTATAATAGAGATTTGTTTCCTGCAATTTCTCTAAAAGCAAGTTGTCCATCGTACACAAGTTAAATGGTAAAAAATAACACTGGCAGTTTTTAGGCTTTAACAATGAGATTAATTAAGGGGGCAAGGATGGGAATAACCAAGATCTGAAAACCTGCTCAGTGAGGTGAGCTCCTTCTGAGTTTTGGGCTTGCCAACTTCCTTTTTACCTCTAGTGCTCTAAGTTTACTTCTGCTTACCTTTCCCATGAACTGTTTTCCTGAGTAACACCTTTTACTTCCCTTTTCTGCTCCATTTCCCTTCCTTCTCTTAAGTGCACCTACTGACTGCAATTCACTGTGAATACTGGTATATTCTTACTTTTAAACCCCTCTAGAGCAGAGCTATCCTGTGTGCAGTTTGGTAGTGCCTCTTCTAGGGTCACCCAGGCATGGCAGCTTAACCTGCATGGAGCTAAGCACACCAATACTTACATGCATTTGCATAGTTCAACTCAAAACCCTTCAATGTTGATCAAGTGCCTCGAAACCATACCAGTGTTGTTGCCGAATATTACCACAGCTGCAACTGTATCTTCTCTTCCCTGCTCCATAAGTCCCTGATTTCCACCCTTTCTCCAGTACATAATGTCTTCAACCACTTAGTTCTTTTGTTCATCATTTTCTCGCCAAATACAAACTCTTTGCTGGTGTTAGAAACATGCTGCCAAACACTGGACATGAGTGACACAAGGGACTAGAAGTTCTTTGCACTGATGGATCCCACACCATGAATTTATACTTCTTCTGGATTACTGGAGAGTGCACAACTTCACAGGTGTAGCCAAACTGTGACAGTGCTGTCTGGAACAGGCACCACCATCAGAGCACTTTTATGAGGGTGCGAAGCCATCAGAGCATCTAACTGGCATTGCCATCCAGTAGTGGTTCATGCTCTGCCATCCTCCTATTGTATTTAGACATAACCTCCTCCAGCAGATTGAAACTCTAAACCCATATCACTAGAAGACCACAGAAATTCTCAGAGTTATTGTGACATTTGTGCACATGTAAAAGAAAAGACAGTGCAAGGAAGCAGTTGGGAAACTTCTATGAAAATTATCCTGATGTATCATAAATCACAAATGATGACAATACCACTTTGCTTGCCCACCTGAAGCGTTTATTAAGTTTCCACATGGCCCCTTGAATAACAGACATCGTCATTCCTCAGTCATGCCTTCTACCAGTGGGATCCTTGGACTAGGATTAGTACTTGGAAGGCTCCTGAAATAAACTCAGCCACTGAAGTAGAGTAGTTTCTCCAAGGCTACTCCTGTTCCTCCAGAGTACAAGAGTGTCAGACATGACTTGCTTCATCCTACTGTTTTTTCCAAATGCTTTTTAGTCATCCCCTATTGCATGTAAACAACTGACAAACTGAAGGCATGGAAGATAGTTATTCTGGTAAATAAAAAGCCCATCATACCAGAAGAGACTAGAAAATTGTGGCCAGCTTAGTGACACTTGCTTTTTTTAGTAACACAGAAGGTGGGTTTCCATTGAAAGAATGAAATGGAGGAGGGGAAAGAATAGTTTAAGCTTATTATTCAACAAAAGCAAAAGATGCAAACTGCCATGAATAGAGTCACAGTAGAAACTGGAGGAAGGTTCTAGTGGGTTTTTATGTGGGAAGTAAAGACTAACTTTGGAGATAGTTTTAATGAGCTTCTAAAGTGATTAGATGATCTTAAGGATGCAGGGCATCTCCAAGGCTGCTTCTGTGTGTTCTTCTGATGTCCCCACTGCGTTTCATATGCAGTGAGCCAAAGATACAGACAGGGAAAAAGACCAGACCATGTTACTCGCTGACTGCTAGGAGAGTGAAGGATTCTGCAACTGTTCACAGAATATATTTGTGCATTATGAGCTTATAAAGGTAAGCTAAGTCTTTAAATATTGGTCTCACGTGAATCTTGAGTTGTTTCAGCAAAATTATGGCCTCTCCTTCAAATGTTGTTGCTAAGAATGCTCTCTATCTGGCTCAGAATATTTTCTGGCTTCAAGCTGCTGCTCTTTGTCCTGTTTAGCTGTCTGAAATCCTACATGCTGAGAAGCAAATGCTCCAAGTCATATCTGGCTTTGTATATCCATGGAAGCAATGTTTTTACTGGCTACCTGGAGTCTCAGAACAAGCATGAAACTGTCTGTGCTTATTGTTGACAGCTTTTATATGCACTCAGAGTTTGATAAGCTGATTTCCATGGTGCTCGTTCAGACGGTTTTGAGCAGTTCTTCAGGCAAAGATTACGGTGGGATGAGAGTCATGTAACCAGACTCCTGTGGCCAACACCAACTAGAAAAATTGCTGTTTTATTGTGTGTCACCTCTAAGGTACATATATGTGCAAACACTGGTTAGGTTTGTAATCTTAAACAAGAATTTGGAAATGACAGGGATATTTATCAGCATTGATTCATGAAAACAGCAAGCTTTTCCATGGCAGTTGGGATCTAAAAAGTCTAGGCTGCATCAGAAGGGTGATTCAGTCTGGTCAAGGGATTTATAAACTTCTGAATTCAGACAAGATCATGTGTTGATCAAGACAGGTTTTCTACTGATTTCAGCCTCATTCCTTCCTGTCTACATGGTGCTTGTAATAAGGCTCAGTATCACCTAATGTTAGCTGTATGAAAGCTCAACAGTAAATCTAGTCAGATACATGGGTGGTCTCCTGCCTGTTTACCCAGAAAGGCACATCCCATATGGCCTGGAGGTGTTTCTCTGGGGTTTGAATTAGCCTTTGATTTCCCCACTCTTCACTGGGGGAAATCTACTGAGTTATTTAGAACAGACACTCAGGATTGCAGCTATAGGTGGACCAAATCTGCTCATGCACAGACACATAAATAAAATTTTCAGATGTATCTAAATCACTTGTGTGTTTAATAATTGCAAGTTGTATGCAAATATTGTCTTATATCTAAATAACTTGGAGACAAATTTTTCAGTGAGTTTTAAAACCAAAGTAACTGAAGTTTATACCAGCATAAGCATTCAGAATCTGACCCAAAGTTATCAAACAAGCTCTTTTCTGCATAAGCAGAGTTAAAAGACTAACCTGAGAAATCATGTGTCTTACTGTGTTAATGTGGATATTTTAAATAGCAATCCATCATGAAGATTACATCTTTTTTGGTTTTATTCTTTCATGTTCTCTTATAATTTTAAATTTGCACATTCATGATTTTCCATCCAATAGCTTTTCCATTTGAATTTAGAAAGTATCTTTTTGTCTGTGGCACGTTTCAATTCAACAAATACAAACCAAGAGCTTTGTCATGTCTTTTGTCATTATCTTTTTTTATATTGTGCCCAAAGTTTTTTTAACTATCATTTGACCCTATGTGCATCTCAGATGTTGTGAGCACTTACACACAAAACGTGGCTTGTACCATTCCTGACCTCTGACTGATGTCCTTTTAGCAAATTCAGTTTGATGGACAGCAAAGGTCTAATTCTGTCGTCTCTTTGGAGTTTGGGTTTTTTTTTTTCTGATTCATTTGAGGAGAGATTTGGAAATTGCACCATCACTCCCTACTTTCGCTTTGAAAGAGATCAACTAATCCTTTGTAGCATTACCCAACTTTATTAGGATGGAAGTAAATATGTCTATGAGGGTGGTGAGGCACTGGCACAGATTGCCCAGAGAAGCTGTGGCTGCCCCATCCCTGGCAGCATTCAAGGCCAGGTTGCATGGGGCTTAGAGCAACCTGGTCTAGTGGAAGGTGTCCCTGCCCATGGCAGGGGGTTGAAACTAGATGGTCTTTAAGGTCCCTCCCAGTCCAAACCATTCTGTGAGTCTATGGATTTATGTCATTTACTGTTAACATACATGTCCTAATGGTTCAGGCTGAAACAATACCCAACTGCTCCTCACCCCTTTGTGTTCTGGTACACACACACACAATGCTACACAACTGCACAGAGCAAAGAGAAGAGCTCTCTATGAAATAACATGAGGGTGAGCCCCTCACTGAAGCAAGTGCAAGTGGTTTAAAAGCCCTTTCCCACTGATGCAATTAAGACAGCCCAAAATACAGGGTGCAGTAAGCTTCAGAGACTTGGAGATGTGGCAGTAATAAATGCAGGCCAAGTGATGTGAAAAAGAACAAATGAAGAAACTGAAGGCTGTGTCTATCTTGTGACTTGCTGACACAATGCCAAAGGTTGTACTGTGGCATTAAAGTATTAAATACTGATAATTTAAAATAGCCTGAAACATTAAGTAGAAATTGTACTAAAAGAATGATATCTTGTGAATTCATGACTTAAGCAGATAAAGCAAATTTGGAAAATATCTTGTCATGGCTTACCCCACAAGCTTCTCCTAGATCTACTTCGTCATCTACTTTAGTCCAAGCTGTAGCTGTCTGAACATCTCAGGTATTCCTAGCAACAGTAGGACAGATCAATAATAAAATTGGAACTAGAGGTGTTTCAGTGATCTCAGCAGCATCTCAGGAAGAGTAAATGATAAGAACTGCTATTGCTTTAATAGCTTCTGCTTGAGGAAAAAACAAATAAAATCGGTCTCTAGCCATGGAATATGAGGACAGAGAAGTAGGACAGCTTGCCACTCAGAGCAGACCTTCCCCTCTCCTTTAGAAGCTATTACAAAAAAGAGCAAAAGAAGTGAGAGACAAAAGCAAACACACCTTAGCAATGACTGACCCAGGCTCCCATTAAAAGCCAATAAGAGGGTTTCTTCCAGTAAGATCAAAGAGCTAAACCTCACCTGTGACACAACTTTCAGACATGTTTCTGAGTCTGAAGTGTGTATTTGAAAAAGATGAGAGGCAAAAAGAAATTAACAAAGAGAAAAATCTTAAGAGCTGGACATAGGCAACAAATTGTTTGAAATGTAATTATCTCTCTGCATTTATTCAGTTCGCTTGTTCAGTGTTTAACTCCTACCCAGATCAAACACCTTCCATAAAGAAGATACGTTTTTCTCTTGATTCCCCTAACTTGTCACTTCTCTTCTGCTGTGCCATGAATAAATCATGTAATTCCTCTACCAGGTCCTTTACTAGTTGGTATAACCCAATCTGCAAAGTCATTTTGATTCATATCTCTTCCACATCATTCCAAAATACATTTATAAATCTGGAAATTGAATTTGAAATTTTACATGTGTTTTTTCCTGTATCAAAAAATCTATCCAGATTAATCAATTGTGTGTGCAGTGTTTTGCTGCAGAACATGTCTCCATTTTTCCTAAGAAACAGTGATGAAAATAAATAATCACTGTAGAGCAGTGTCCAGCTCCTTGTATAGGACTATGTGGAACCTGGAGGCAGAGGAAGAAGACTTGGTGTCAACCCCCTGGGCTTTTTGTGTGAGCAGCAGAGGGACCAAGATCAGGGTCAGAAGACCTTGTGGAAGCTGCAGCTGAGGTCTGTCAGGTGATAGTGAGAGGTTCACATCCAAAGGAGATTAGGCCAGTATCCTTGAAACAATGTAAGAGTAAAGGTATGGACAGACTACTGTAGCTACAAGTAGAGTTGTTAGGTTAATGCTGTTTCATCTGTTAAAAACATTATTTGAAAGGGTGTAAGTCAGAGGTAAATAGTCATGAACATTGTGGAGAAAGTAGGCAGGGAATAATTGTTTCATGATGTACGAGAGGAGGGGTGCTCAATGAAATTGTCCATCAATAGGTCTAAAATAAGCATTTAGAGGTATATTTCCATACAATGTATAAAGAACTCATAGGACTGAAAAGGTATTGGAAGGTACAAATGAAACTCAGAAATATAAAGAGTTATGAGAATTATAAAATATGTAAGAAAAAATAAGACTATAGGAATAAGATAAACTCAGAGGAACACTAGCTTTTATGCAGTCTCTGTTTGAGAGAGATAAGGTATTTCCACAATTGCCAGGGTATGCAAGATGTAAAGCCATAAAGGAATTTAGCTGGTTAACCTGCTCTGCTTCCTAGGAAGGTTCTACAGATCTTCACCCAACTGGGATAAAAGACCAAAAAAAAGTCCTTCATGTTTCTTGATCAGTATCAGTACTGTCAATTCACTGTTACGTGTCAGTCCAACTAAAAAATGGCAAGAGTGGTTTGGGATAGGAAGAGGGGAATACTTCTTTCTTCAAAAGTAATCGAATTTAAACAATTAGTAAAACCTGAATATCCAAAACCTGAATTAAAACCAGGGATACTCTGACATTTCCATCATGAGTTTACAGGTGTTACGTTTTATTTGATTTTACTGGGGCTTTTTTTAATGCTAAAAAGAAGCAGGGGGGATTTTAACCGAAACCTGTCTCAGAGTTTAGCCAGTCCTGCTTGCTGTCATCAAGAGGAATTTCCTTCCCTCTGTCATTGCTACCCAGAGCAGGGAGTTTCTGAATCACCCTGCAAGTAAGAAAAAGCTGCCTAGGTTAGGTGTGAGCCATGTACTAGATTTTGCAAAACCACACAAGAAGGAAAAATGAGAGTATTTGGATAATTGATTACAACTATCAATTCTGTTTCCATAATAGTTTTGCTATCAAACCATGTGGATTAGGAAATTAGAGAAGGCTTTCTGAAGCATTTGCTTAAACCAAGAGTGGCTGCCAAGCCAGATGGTGAAGTCCTGTCTGACAGCAGACATGATACTAGAAAAATGGAAAAGTGTATGGAGAAAGTGCAATTTCTCCTTGTGCTTCATGTACATGATCATTAATCACCATGACACATTGCAAGCACATTTTCAAGGAAAACAGGCAGAGACAGAGCATAAGGAAGAGCTGTGTTTTCTCATAAATATATACATATATTCTATCTACAGCAGTTTACATTGGCTTGGATGGCCCATCTTGTCTGCTTAACACTGCAGTTGGGTAGTGTTTAGTGAGCTGCAGACCAGGTAGTGTTGAGCTTAGGAGAGAGCCTGCCGATCTCACTGGGGCTTGACCCATTTGCACTTCCATGGTCAGTACATCTGCAAAAAGGCAGAGCTCATGTCTCAGGCAGTACCAAGAAATTCCATTATTTGATTGAACAGTTATGGCCCGTCATGGTACACATGAGCCTTTCAGGCACTGTTGCAGTAAAACTTCACCAGAAATGATTATTCAGGCCTGTGGCTTCACCCGTTGCCTTTCAATAGTATTTTATGTATTGACTGTCATAAACACTGATATAAATGAGTGAAAGGTCTAGCTTTACATTTACACTTTTAGTTCCCTTCTCTAAGCAGTGGCTTTTATACCACAGCATTTTTTTGGAAAGCTGACTGCTTTAGTTTCCCATCCTGGTTCTCCAGCAGTAGCTATATAAGGCTTTAACTTATATAAGGATTACCTCTGCACATTATATTTGCTGCCTCTAAAGATCTAACTTTCCCCCTCCCCCCCTCCTCTTTCTCATTTCTGCACTGTTATTTTGCTCCCTTTACACATCCATCCCCTCCTACCTAGCAGGGAGCCATATGAAAAGGTCATCACCTTGTTTCCTTCAAAACTTCTTTTTTAAACTCCTTTGTCCTGATATCTGCAAAGAGACAAGAGAGCAGTGAAAGAGCTGTGGGATGCTGAGATCCTTCTAATTGTCTCCCTGCAATGCTTTGCTCAAGATTCAGATAAACAACCGAGTTATTGCACCTTAGCCATTATTGTGCATCTGCCAAGCCAGGGTATCTGCCAGCATGCATGATTTACACCTTTGGAAGATGTGGAGAGATTTCACTTAATTTACATTACAATGAAAACACTTTAGCCTAGTTGCCTTACCTCCTCTTTGCATCATCAGTAGCAGCATCTCACAGACAATATCCCATCCACATGAGACCAAATGCCTCTTGCTTCTGCAGAGATTGTGCATGCCTGAAATGGGAACCAGGGATTTGCGCTGTGCTCCTGGAAGCACCCAGAAGGGGACTTGTGTTACACACAAGGCTCCCATTCACAAACACATGCCTGAAGAATGAAACCCCCTTGCACTTTCTAACTGCTTTGCATTTTCTAACCATGACCAAACTGAAACATGGGGGGATCCATTTGAACATAAGGAAACACTTTTCTATTGTGAGCATGACCAAGCACTGAAGCAGTCTGTACGGTCTCCATCCTTGGAGATTTCCAAGGATATCCAAAATGGCATCTGAACATGCTTCTAAGCAGCCATATCAAGGTTGGTTGCTTTAGCAGGGGGGGTTGACCAGATGACCTTCAGAAGTCTCTTCCAACCTCAAACATCCTGCGATTCTATGAAAGTTGTAAGGTGGGTTTTAGTAAGACATGTTATGAGATTATTGTTATCGTAAATGAGAGTTAGTTGTGGCTTTTTCAGTTGAAACTTTCTGTAGGTTTGTTTTTTTTCTAAATAGGAGGCCTCATCTCACCTGAATGGATTTGGCTTTTAGGAGCAAATGCACTGGTTTGAGTGATCAGAGAAGTTATAACTTTTTTGATCAAAATTAAATACAAATCCGACAAAAGACAGATTATTTCATGGCTGTTAATACCAGCCCCATTAAAGGGACTCTGTTCACACTGGGACTTGAACCTCCTTTATCTACGAAGTAGAGAAGAGCCTGGAGCACAAATGTGCTGGCAGTAGGATGCTTTCCAGTTCTCAGTGCATCATCTCCTCCGCTGTGCATTGCTAATTACGTGATACAGAGTTATAAACTCCTGGTCTCCTTTCTCATTAATTCTCCAGGAATACAGTTTAGTAAGATTTAGCTTCAGTATGATTGGAAATGAGGAAGTAGTGGAAACGTTGTGAACTGTCAAAGACTGGAGATACCATTTCCAAGTCCAGGAGCTCTGTCTGTTCTGATACTACCACTTAAGTTTTGCAGGTTCAGTGTATTTCATTAGTGCATTAATGCATTGAGGAACACAAGATAATGGGAGATAGTTCAGGAAAACAGCATATAAAGCTTTTGGTGCTTTTAACACTTTGCCGTCCCATTGACAGAACATCAGATTTTACTATATGTCTGAGTAAGTCCTACTTACTGGTGGGGAATCTGAGACCCCACCAGTATTCAGATCTCCCTACCAGGGAGATTATAAGAACTGGCTGCACGTTCACTGGAGGACTGTGGGAGAGCTGGGATTTGACTTTGTAACATAAAAATCTCAGTTTAATACTTCAGTCCGAAGTTTGCTGCCTGTAAACCTCAGAGTAAGAACTAAGCTTGTGAGGGTCTTTTCCAAATTTTATGTTAATTTTCAGTATAGAAAGTAAGCTGGTAGGTAATAGTTGTTTGCTCTGAGGGGAGATATTATCCATCACTTGAGCCATAATTATGGTGTGGTAAAATCCGTATCTTCTAACCTTGTACTTTTTGCATCTCCCAGACATCTAGTGCAGAATATGAGAGTTATTAGAAAGCTTTCTTATATCGCACCATATTTGTGAATTTGCGCCACAAAAAGTGACATGAGCATCAAAGGGCAGTAGAAGAGTCTCTGGGAAGTGATTTTCCCTAAAATCTGTGACATTTTATTACTATTTTTAATCCCACTGATGATGTATCATTGTGATTCCCTCTACCTTAGTTTCCACATCTACTAAAGCATTAAGACAACTTTTGAAAGTAGTATTGAGAGCAGTGAGAAGAATTACAAAACAATCAAACAATTGTGAGGAAATGCACTTAAAAAGAAGAAATAGGAGAAAATTAAGCTGAAATAAGCACCTTGTAGTTCACTGAGAATAAGCAGCGAAGAATCAAAACCACCGTGAAAGCTAAAAGCATCGTCAGAGAGGAGGAGTTTTGAGGAGGAAATAAGGAACAGAAAAGTTCAGATAATGGAATCCATTGTAATGAAGAAGAAATAACAGAAATTTCATAACAACTCAAAAAAAAAAACCCTGAACCAAAAACAAACAAGCAAAAAAAAAAAATGAAAACAATGTATTGAACAGTCACGTCCTTGATTTGTTTGCACAAGATCTCTTATGATCCCGATAGGAACCCTGGTAAAAAGAAATTCAAACAATGACCATGCAGAGAAAGCCTTGGGAGCAACAACCCTCCAAACTGTGCTAAAGTTAACTTCTCTTAGAGCAGCTGTTAAAATGAACAAAGGCATCAGAGCTTTTGTGGAGTTTTGGTCTGCTTTAAAGACAAATTAGAGGGGCAAGTGTAGTGGCAAAGTTTACTTGTCACGGGTATTGAAGAAGTGACTTAAGCTAGGGGACAGGCTACTGCTGATTTCAGTGTGAAACAGGTCTATGCTTAGGAAGATGTTCAAATGACTCAATTGTCAGAAATTCCTGGAGTTGATGCTTGAACATTTTCGTGACTCATAGCTGCATAACTGATTTGCTCCTGTTTGCAAAAGTTTTATTGTTCTTGTGCAAAGAATCTGGTTGTTAGAAATGTTTACAAAGCTCTTGAGTTTCACTGATGTAATTCTTCATCTCAGAACCGAGTTTTGACTACTGCTTGTTCATTCTGGCTTATTGTACCAGCTTTCCAGTGGGGAATGACAGGCAGTTTTGTTCAATAAATGACACCAAAGGAATGACACAGTCAAGTGATATGCATGAGATAGACAGTATAGAGACCAGTGGTCAGAGTGGGTGCTGGGGGAATTTGCAATGTGCAGTGTATTGCTTCTTTGTTATTTCTGTCTGACAAATACCGATCTTGGCCTTTTAGACTACAGACATTTTAGGGTAAGGCCTGTCCTGATCAGATTGTTAATTTCTCCTTCTTTTGCTTAATGTCTGTACAGCCGATAGCCAGTGTGGGTTTGAGGCCTAGCTGGTACAGGAAGCAGAGGTGTCTTAAGGAGTAAGAGATGCTTTGCACTGAACAGTCTCTTTATAATCCCAGATGGACCACGATGTGCAGAGTACCAGAGTGGAATGTGAACTTCACAGTTTTGACAGTTCTTCCTGAAGGAGAGGGACATCCTCATGTTAATTAAGGCTCTTTTTAGCCAGTTGGAAGCCCTAGGCACTCAACTTGCTTAAGTAGTCAAGGAAATCTTCCTGCCTTTGACTATACATGTTAAAACAGGTAATACAGGTTGTAGGTATCTGGTTTTTCTCCTCTCATAGCCAAATTTTTAAGTGTTTGGTTTGTTGCAGTAGATTTCCCAGGAATCACATTCAGTCAAGGCTCATCTTGTAGGCAAGGTCTGGGTTTTGAGGACTGCATTCGTGGTCAGCTCCCAAACCTCTGATCTTTTTTATAAAATGAGCACTGTATCTATCCCTGTCTTGGCTTCTCTCATGTGAAATGAAATACATAAATAATTCACTGCTCTGTTTAGAGAAAACTTTTCCAGGAATAAAGGCAGTATGACAGTAACATTCTCAGACATTCCAGGTGGAATGCCAACAACCAAAGGTCTAAGTAAAACTGGCATTATAGTACCATTAGAAGAGATATTTTTTTAGGCACCTCAGTATTAAAATGTACTTGTTTTTGAGGTTTGAACTTTACAATCCAGTGAGTCCCTCCCATTTATGTGTTCTGTATAACATAAACACCTCGTAGCAGAGAAAAAGTATGAGAATTTTGTTCTAAGTGTTACAAGAAATGTCCTCTGGCGTTTGAATCAACAAAAGGCAGATATTTGTTGAACAGTAAGCTGAACATTTCTTTTAAAATCATCTTTTTCCCTTTTCTCCCAGGAAACGTGACCAGGAATTGTACAAGCCAGGGCTGGACAGATGTGTACCCTGCGCCGTATGCTGTAGCTTGTGGATATGATTCCAACAGCACTCCAGGGGAAGAGGTTTGTAAACCTGGATGGGTAGACAACAAGATATACCAGAGATTGATATCAGAATCATATCATCTTCCTATGCCAATTTTTTTTCATTCCCACTCTGACTTCTCAAGAAGGAAAGATACTCTTCAGGATCTTTCCAGAGTGGCGGCAGGAATTCAACACCAGAGATCAGACCAGAGTCTTTGTGATACCTACACTTAATTTCAGGTGCTGGATTTTCCATGTTTGAAACAAGCCCTCCACATTTATGTTTATCCTTAAGTAGATACGGTGATTCCAATATTTCTAGGCCAATATAAGCCTAAAAATCACTAAAGCACACAACTTGCCACACAACTGCTCTGCTGATCTCAGCCAGCTAAAGATGTAGAAAACTGTAGGGAGCACACATATTTTCATGCAGTGTTACTGAATTTTGTAAGGGAATCGTAGCATCATAAAATGGTTTGGATTGGACAGGAATCTTCAAGTTCCAATCCCTGTCATGGGGAAGGCTGCTCTGAGGTTTCCCAGAGCCTTCTTTTCTCCAGGTTGAATATGTCCTTCCTTTCTTTTGTTGTATGACATATGTTAGTGTTTCTGAATGTTTGGCATAAGAATCTCAATATGAAATAAATATACGTGGTGGTAGGTCTTTGTGTACGGTCACACATTACCAAGGCACTCAAAGAGTTAATGGAGAATCTGAACAGAACTCAGCTAGCCCTAATAGTGAAAGAATACAGAAAATAGCAAAGGGAAACTTGCACAAAGATTTTCAGGGCTTTACTGAGGGGAGCCTTAGTCTGCCTTAGAGGTCAACCACCACTTCACATCCTCAAGTGTCCCTTTTCTCAGATCAAGTTGTGTGGCACCACTTGCATGTTACCAAAGCCATTGTTACAGGTCTGCTCTTGAAGGTCCTCCATCAAGAGCTCTGGGTTTTGTTCCAGCTGCAGAGGGGATTTGGGAATTCTTGGGACATGCTTTGGCGACCCAATGGGTTGCAGCATTGCCAGAGTGCCGCGTTACCAAGAGAACATGCATTATGTTCTTTTAATTCTTTCTTAATTATTTTCTTTTGATTTCCACTGTTTTGTCACGCTGTTTAAGTCTAAATTTGTGTGAAAGGTGGCTGAGGGGGGTGAACAAGCAGTACTAGGCTGTGAAGAAGAATAGATTTTTGTTGTTGTTGAATTGGCTGTCAATTTAGGGAGGAAGAAATAAAGGGGATAGAAAAAAAGAGAACAGCAGGCTGTGTGGGACATGAAGTCCAGAACAGAGTGATAACCCTCCATGCTGAAAACACTTCATGCACTCTTAACACCTACTGGTTTCAAGTCAGAAACAACAAGAAAAATATGAAAAATAGATAAAGCCTGCATGTAGGAATTTTTAGCTGTGAATTCTGGCAGTCCCTAAGAAGGAGATGATGCAACCATTAAAGTAGTGCCCTTACAGTCTTTGCAGTGATTCCTTCTCCAACCTGACCTTTAATATCCATGTATTAGCAAGTGTTTTGCTGTTTCGCTGTTTGACATGATGAGCAGCTTGTGCCTTGTGTGCCTTTATCCAGTCAAAGGGGGGAGCACCCCACATGTCTCCATGGGCTCTGTCTGAAGATGGTGAAGAAAATTGACACCTCCAGAGGTCAGTTCACCTCAAATTGCCCTCTTTGCATTTACTTTATAGAGGGAGCCCAGATGACTTTAGGCTAGGTGATATGAACCAAAAACATGTTTGGGTACAGGACTGCTGAAAGACTTGATATCAATATTTCTTTTCTTTTTCTCTTTAAAATGTAAATGTTTCACATTGTAATCTCAGCTGCCAAGGCACAAATTTAGAGATTACTGAGCAAGGAACCAAGACAACCAAGGAAGCTAATTCTCACTTCATCTCAGTTTAACATGTACCCTAACTAATTGTATTAAGCAGGGGCTTTTAGAAGTCAGAGAGAAATTTGCCTAATTTCATTATGTAAATCAGTTTAGGTTCACAGTTTGAACCCAGGCGTCCTGGTATACATTTCCTTCACTTCTCTACATCCCTCTTTTTTCTAGGAAGAGTATTTTAGTAACCTGAACTCAAATTCCAGTTCCATTCTTGATCTTGGGTCGAATTCTCTGCTTTAATACATGTGGAATAGGAAGTGAATGTCATTAGCAAGTACAAATGAAGACTGAGAAGTCAGTATTTGCTGTTTCCAGAACAGAGATGACCCCACATGCTACATTAAAGCTGAAGGCAGAGCCATCTCTCTGTACATAGGAAGGGTTGGTCATTGTAAAATATAAATCAGGGAGTCGCTTGTTAAAAAATACCAAGATCTTTCTGTGCATAACTTGCTTCTGTGAATAACTCAAAGCAAAAGGCCTATTTATACCTGTGTTGACACTGGAGAGTTTCCAACTACCACCCCACTACCAGTGTCTCCTGTGATACGTCTTAATTTCCTTTTCCCCATTCCACTGCTTTCCTAAATACAGTGTGGGACAACCTCTTCTTCAAACTCAGTCCCCTACACAAGCTCTGTCCTTCTGCTGGCTAGGTCTTTCCTGGAACACTTCTGCTGTGGATCAAGAAGAAAAATAAATAATGGGAAAATGACAAAATCAGCATGAAGTTGATTGATTTTATTGGAAAAATCTCCACTGCCTTTGGGATCCCAAACTCAAAGACAACTGGAAACAAGACTATATGTAGTTAGCTTTGAGTGGAATCTGCAAGACAGTGGGGTAGAAAGGTAGAACCTCCACTGTTCCTTTCTATAGTGCAAGTCTCTCTATGCAGTGCAGATAAACAAGACTTAGGTGTAACCATACCATTCTGGCTCACTCCATCACCATGGCAGCCTCCTGGCATCATATGGGCAAGATCAGGTAGATAAATTGACCTGAAACCCTTTCTATGAATTCTGTCTTCGGTAACTGACCTAAAGCTCTTAGTGATGTGGATTCATGGAATGGGGTTGTAAAGACACTGTGCCTTTAACCATCTTTGATACGTGTGGTCTAAGAAGCAACAGAGGTATGACCAGTGTAACCTTTGCACTCTCTGAGAACTCTGTCTTAAAACCCCTCCAAGCTGGCTGTGCAAATGCTAGAGGATTACTACTCAGCCTCACTGGTTCTGTAAAGTACCTACTACTTGTCAAGGCCTATGAAAATAGCATATAAAAATGTCAGCCCTCCCTGTTATTAAAGAATGTTTCCCCAAGCAAGCTTGGTCCTAGATTTTCTGTTTAAACTCTCTTTGCCATTCTTTTGTTTGGATTTTTCATAGAAAATAGTGACAAGGAGGGCAGAGGAGGATATATGAAGGCCTGGAAAAATAAGATTTTCCACAAACTGAGCTAGAATCTCATAAAAACGTGTCTCATAAAACTCATAAAAACAAATGCTAAATCTTTTGCCCTTTTTTTTTACACTGAAAACTGAAATGCATTGATTCAGAGTGTTGCTGGAGAACCTTAGGAGAGCTAGAGCTTTGTTGCCTTACTTACATATTTTATTTAGACCACTGTTCCCTATTGGATTTAAGCCTTTGGTGCCCCATGCTCAGAGATGCCCTCTATGTGCTTTCAAAGAGAAAAGCCATAAACTAATTTCCAACTTAATATATTTTTCTGAATTACCATACCTGTGATTTCATTGAGAAAAAATTAAGCTTTTACTTGCCGAAACACAATGTCTAGCTTCCAAAAAAGCAAACCAATTTCCAGACCAGTCCTGTCTTCAAAATTCCTTAACAAGATTGAAGTTCATCGTACTCACCACCTCAGAGCTAATGTGTCATTGGGCTGTTTGGGTGAGCATTGGTCATTCTTGTTCCCCAAGGTTATAACCATGTAGCTGTCTCTGCAAGTGTCAAATCAGACTCCTTCCTGCATAAATTTTTCCCTGCATAAATTTTAACCCATTTCTACTGCAACCGGACTCATTCTTCATTTTCACACCGGTGGTATTTGAGTCATGTACTTTATTGGATGTGATTTTAAAGGGTGAAGGAGTTGTAGCAGGATGATTTCCTTGTCTCACCAAGAAAGCTAATAAAAGCTCAGGATGGTGTATTTAGGAGAACATGTTGGCAGCTCTTTGAAAGACATGTTTTGTTTCTTTTCTTCACATTAGCAAACGGCATTCTATGGCACTGTCAAGACTGGCTACACCATTGGACATACCTTATCGCTCATTGCTCTCACAGCTGCTATGATCATTTTATGTCTCTTCAGGTAAGATTATGAGCGAAAAAGGCATAGGTAAGGGGATGACTTACAGGACATAGTGGCTCTTTAAGTTACAGGCTGTGAGTATGACAGACGGATACAAAGGACTTCTGTTAAATCTCACTTGGGCAAGGGAGAAAAGTTCCTCAGTTTTTCGGTACCACAGTTTTCTGGCGTGCTGCTTGTGGCCTTTGTGTGAGAGTTAAAACCCCAATCCAATTATTATGGGGGGATTCATCTCACTAATGTTACTTGATGTATCTCTGTGTTAGAGGCCATTATCACATAATCATTACAGTCCACAGAGACCTAGTCAGTATGGTATATATGGATACTATGGAATGATGCATTTCTACTAAATTGGTATTAAAAATGGTGCAGGTGATCACACCCTAAAACTACCTCCCAAAGTCTATTTCAGAAATGTTTCCTGCTACAGCTCTATGGCAAGACATAGATATCCAGAGCCATTCTAGGTATGCTAGAGCCTCTGAGGTGTTCACAAGGGAGGCACATTTACTGCAGCACCTTCAGGAGAACCAGGCCTGTATGGATTGATGGGCAGATACTCTACAGCATATCAAATGGCATTAGATGCCTAGATTACAGCAAATGAATTAATCCTCAGTCTTTATTGTTTATAATAAATTCAGGCATCTAAATTTGGATGCCCCCAAAGAAGAAGATATATATAAGATAATTTCCCATTATCATGTTGTTTATATATAGGGAGAACAGCAAAAAGTAGACCTCTATGAGACAGAAGAAACTTCTAGATGTGATTCTATCTCCTCATGCCACTTTCCAGTGGCTTCCCTGAAATGTGTTATATAGTTGTCCAATTTATAACAATCTGGTCAGACATCACTCCCAGAGAAAGCTGTAGGAAATAACACATGTTCTAGGGTTATTCTCACACTTATATGAAGATTGGCTTTAACCTTCAAGATATTTGTGTTTCTCAGCGCACGCAGCCTCGCCACTCCTCCTACAAGGGAAGAGTGAATCAGACACATAGGCAAATTGTCTCAAGATAGAGGGTGCCAGCCAAGCTGGTGTAACTGTTGGGTTCACACTTTCAATTTGTTGGAAACAGCGTAATTTGACTTTCCTTCGCCTGCAAGCACAGAGGACTCAGCGCAGTCACATTATCTTGCCATTGTCAGAGATTAAGAGCATAAACTCCGTCAGTGCACAGTGACTCATTAAGAGGTGGTAATTTGATCATGTTGCTGAGTGAGGTCTGTTATGGTTCTGATGACTGTACAAATTGCCTAGTTCCAGAGTATTAGGCCTTTCACTTAAGCTGATACAAAGTCTTGCTTGAAAAAAAGACCTACTTGATCAGAATTAATCTTCAAAATATTAGTGGGCATGGGACAGAAAAACAGTGGTGGTGACCTCTATATCAATAACAATGATTCAGTTTAAAATAAAAATGCATTTTGTATTGCTCCAGAAAGCCTGTAATATGTGTTAATTTTGGTAGCAACTGCTAAGATTTTATTTCTATTCCTGAAGAAACATTTCACTTTGAAAAGAATTATTACAGTACAGACATTCTGTAGAAACAGACCTGGCTCATGAGCACAGTTTGCTCGGTCAAAAACATTTCTTTTTCCAGTGGAGAGCAGCGTGATGGAACTGTTTTCTATCATTCTGTATTTTGACCTTTTTTTCTGAGAACTGGAAAAGCAGCAACACTGCTGCAGATGTATGGATTGCCACATGTTTTGTGGATTAAAAAAGGCTTAAATGGATTTGCGGTGATTTACATCAGAACTAGTCTGTCTCTGGGTTTTTAATGTTTAATTGTAAGTTGATGCCTTGGCAGAAGAAACATAAAGAAAAAAATGATGCTTTTGAGAAGCCTTGTTATTCAGAAATATTATTTCATGTCTTCCCAACAGAAAGCTACACTGTACTCGAAATTATATTCATATGCACCTCTTCATGTCCTTTATAATGAGAGCCATCGCAGTCTTCATAAAAGATGTCATCCTATTTGAAAGTGGAGAATCTGAACACTGCTTTGTGAGTTCAGTAAGTAACCATACACATTGACGTTTCCACCTTATTCTGTTGCTCTCCTAAACAATGCACCAAAAATGATCTTGCAAATGTGTCTGAGACAGTACTTTGGGAAGATCTCATGGGTTGTTTGTTTTTTCTTTCTCATTTGAAAGAAACAAAAATGTTACTGCTGCAGTTTAATTTGTATGGAAAAGGCATAAAATAGCAGGGTCAGAAGTTTATAGGCATCTGGGTCAAACTCACAGCTAGGGCTCTACAGGATTTTGAACCTCCTGTCAGTCCTGTGTCCCTCTCCCAGTCCCATGCTTATTTCTTGGACATGCTGGTCAAAGGAGACTTTCAGTCCTGTGTTTTGGGATTCAGTAAAACCTTTCCCTTCAGTGAGGGTGGGAGTCAGATCCAGATAGTTTAGGCATCTATGGAGTAAGTACCTGTACATGAGCTATGTGTGTAAAGTGCAACCACAGTCAGTCAAGCTCTAATTAATATATTCACTGGAGTCTGAAGAGTGCTTCACCTCACTTTGAAGAGGGCATCTGCATTTGGATGGCTCTCTGGGCTCTACTGATTGCAGTTACCATATCTCTGCAGGAGTTCAGGCAGGAAGCCTATATGTAGACATCGCTGTCTATTTTTCATCCGGATCTGTACCCCACACCAGCTGTCTGCAACTGTGAGATTTCCCAACTTGGATGATAAATGAGGGGAATAAAGGAGTTGGGATATGTTTTCCACTTTCAAACTCAGTGTTATCAGCTGGAGCAAACATTAAGGAGGGAGAAGAGCTGTTTATCTAAAGGCCATATTGACGCAAGGAAACACTGGTCATGAATAAATTCAGGCAGGAAGTTGAAGTCATCAAAATAAAGAGATGTGATCAGAAGTCATCACAACACAGCAGTCCAGCAAATCCCTTCTGGACTTGATTTTTTATGTCATGCAGCACCAGAAAAAGATTGGCTTTTCTCTTCCATCCAATCTCTTCCTTGCCTTCTGGCTTTTCTGTACCCTTACCCTGAGTCCCATCCCTGCTGTTACATGACCTTTCTGCATGAGCACCTCTCACTTGATACCAACTGCTCCCAGCTTTTCCCTGAGAATATCTGCAGCATGATGCATTTCTGTTGCAGGTTCCTACCCCTCCTGCCCTCTGTGGCTCACTGGGATCTGTATTCTTTAGCAATAATTTGCTTTTTTTGCAGTTTTATTGTGAAGGTCCATGAATAGTTAGAATGGAATATAAATGGGAATAATCAATTTCCTGGTGTTTGCTGCCACAGATAACTGCCAATGCTAATGGTTAGAGAAGCCAAGAACCCAATGAGCCATGGAGTCTGAACTAACCTCTCACCCCTGCAAGAGTTTCCACTGGGTTGTGACTGAGGCACGACTGCAAAAAAGCTGTGTGAGAAATATTTGCTTCAACCGTCCATCAGAAACACTTCTGTGTATAAACACAGGACTTTGGCCTTCAGAACCCACAGCTCCTGGAAGCCAGTGTGCTTTCTGGCAGACACATGGCTACCACCATTGTGTGAGTTTCTCCTTATCAGAGGATTTTCATGTTAAATGCCAACTCAGGGTGAATGACTGCATGATACACAAGGGTTATAAAACTATGTGGAACAAATCTGTTTTTGCCGCACTATGCTGAGTGTACCCCTTGCAAAATCTGTTCTCATGTTGACCCAGTATTTTGGAGAACCTTCTAGGTCACAGGTGAAAAAATAGCTTCGGGAAATGCATTCAAAATGCCTCTCCTAATATTCATCTACAAAATCTGTTGTGTTTGCATGGTTTTGGTTGGGTTAGGTTGGCTTAGATTAGGTTAAATAATTGGGTGCTTTATGCTTTTGAATTGCAGGATAAAATTTTAACTTGGGAGACCTGGGTAGTAGTTCATATACCCAGGGCCTAATACACAATTTATTGAAGATTTTGTGTATAACAGGTAGGTACAGCCTTGAGCTTGTTCAGTCTGAGGAGAGATTTGAACAAACAGTTCAATTTACTGAATGCTTTCACTGCTATGCTGCTTTAGAAAAGGTCACAACTAAAGCTATAACAATGTTGTATTAGAAGAGAAAGTACTGCACTTAGTTCATTTAAGGAAAAAAGGGATAAAGGCACCCCTGTTCTGGCACAGATTCAGGGCTATAAATGGACAGAGGTCTCTCCCAGCCTTTCTGGTGAAGGGACAAAATTCCTGAATTTGGCATTACCTGTTGCAGTAATAAGACTTAAAATTATGTTTCATGCACCAGCCATACAAAAATATTTTAAGCTCTCCATCAACAAATGTGTCAGTACTCCAATCAAGTAGGAACACCACTACATGTAGGTGTATATGTAATCGAAAAGAATTATTCATGGGCTTTGCATTTTCACTTCATTTTACCTAGTGTGGGAAAGCTCAGTTACAGTGTTAACTCTATGCCATTTTAAATGCAGATAGTTTTGATTACCACTGAGTTCAACATGCACACCCTAGAAAATGAAATTTGTTGGGCATTTCTATGGGCCACAGAGCCTGAGAATGTGACAGTAAGCATTTCAGGAATAATGCAACCAAAATACATGTGATGGGCAACACTGAACCATCATGTGAAACAGAATGTGCACCATGCTCTGGGTGATGTTTAGAGAGTGATGTGTGGCACCTGTAGCCTCCTTGAATTCCTTGGTCCTTATCCCTTGATAAACCCACTCCTAGTAGAAAGAAAAGTCTTGCTGCATGAGTGAAAAAATTCAGCCTATTTTTATGGGGCAGAAGCACTGAGTTGGCAAGCAAGGCTTTTTTTCATAACTAAATGTAGCTTAAATGATCATTGATCCCAGGACCTGCATAATGTGGCCCAGGCTTTTTGTCCTGCACCAAAAAACCTCAGCAGCAGTACCTTTACAAATGTCCCTCATACCTTCTCCTCTCCCCAGCTGCCCAGATCAACCAGGCTTGTTCTTAGGCAAAATGAGGATCCCTTGGCTCATGTAGAAGCATGTAGACTGACCTTCAGAGAAAGCTGGCCCTCTAAAAACCCACTGTGGGATTTTCCAGTGGAAAACAAGGAACTGCAGGGACCTTGAATTTGCTAGAGGTAGGAACAGCAGAGGAGTCTGATAGCTGTGATACACACAGCATATTGCCTGAGGTACCAGTAGTCATTAGTAGACCAAAACCACTTTCTCTGTTACGCATTCAGTCATAAAGTATGTCTGTAATTGTGTGTAACTGAGTCATCCTGTTGTCTTAATTTGCTTAAGAATAGGCATATACTAAAGTGTGTTAGTCAATCTGGGCTTTAAGCACTCAGATATAGAAAAGGGAAGGGGTCTGTGAAATCACCCACTCAAACCTATTCAATAGCTATTAATTTTGATTCATTCAGAATATGTTCTGTGTCAGCAATCAGTCATTTCTAATTGAAAACTCACTACCCATGGCTTTGCTGCATCCAGTGATTAATATACTGCATGAAAAACTGTGCCACTTCCAGCCGGTATTTGCTGGCATTCTTCTGGTTTGTTTTTTCATTGTCAGATGCAAGGGACCCCCTTACAAGTTTTAGTTTTTCACGTTAGTTTAATAGGCCTAGTGACCTTCTTCTGTCTTGGAATTCCCACACTTTGTCTTCCCTTTCCCTTCTCTCCCTGGAGAACATGTTGTGAAACACAGTACCCAAACCAGCAAAACTGGTAGAAAGGTTGAACTGAACTCTTCAATTGTTCAATTAAGGGGTAGTCCAGTGAAGTTCCTGCTTAATGGACCCCTATTTTTTAAAAGGAAAAAGAGAAAGACCTGGGGAACTACAGGCCAGTCAGTCTCACCTTGGTGCCCAGCAAGATTGTGGAGCAGATCCTCCTGGAAACTATGCTAAGAGACATAGTAAGGGGATGGTTGGTGACAGCCAACATAGCTTCAATGAGGGTAAATCATGCCTGACAACTTGGTGGCCTTCTATCATGGGTCCACAGAGTTGCCAGATAAGGGAAGAGCAGCTGATGCAACCTGCCTGGACTTGTGCAAGGCATTTGACACTGTTCTGCACAAGATCCTTGTCTCTAAATTGTGAAGGCATGGATTTGATGGATGGAGCACTCAGTAGATAAGAATTAGCTGGATGATTACACCCTTAGAGTTGTGATAATGGTTTGATGACAAAGTGGAGATGGGTGACAAGTGGTGTTCCTCAAGGGTCAGTATTGGGACTTTAAGAAGAGCAAGCAGGGATAGGACAAGGGGGAATGGCTTTACACTGAAAAAGGTGAGATTAAGGTTGCATATTATGAAGAATTTCTTCCCTGTGAGGGTGGTGAGGCCCTGGCACAGGTTGCCCAGAGAAGCTGTTGCTGCCCCATCCCTATCAGTGTTCAAGACCAGGTTGGACAGGGGTTTGAGCAACCTGGTCTAGTGGAAGGTGTCCCTGCCCATGGCAGGGGTTTGGAACAGGATGAGTTTTAAGGTCCCTTCCAAACCCCAAAATCATATGATTATATGATTGTTGTTTCATTTGATATTTTGAGGATTTATGGATAGGTTTTTATATAGTTTCATTACCATTATATATTGATTGCATAATGGTGAACCACTCACATTTCCAATCTAGCTGAAGACGAAGCTGTCAGTTTCATACAAAGATCAGGTTCTTTAGATTGAATTCAGGGTGAGTTTTTCTGAGCTCTGCAAATTTACCTTTGGTGAGGATTCAGACAAGGAAGACTAGATTATTTCTCTTTTTCCTTTTGCATTACAGTAAGAAATTCCAACAAAAAATTTTTTGCAAAGGAGTGTGGGACTCCTAGCAGTTGTAAACATATATTATCAGTGTGAAAAATAGATTTTTTTTTCCTCAGGCCAAATTGATAATATTTACAGGCCCCTAAATGAACTTTATACATGGAAGTTGAAGACAAACACATTTTCTTTTTCCAGCACAGCTCCATTTGAAGCTACTGAAATCCACATTCTCTGGCTCTTGTGGGAGTGCACCAATATACAGGCTGTTGGAAATATGGAAGAGCAGAAGCCTTTTTATACACTTGTCTAAAAGTAAAACAAATATTAGAGACTCATACTTTTCACTGAGTTACATCCTCTGGGAAAGACATCTACTCCCACCTACGCAGAGGAGGGATAATCCCTTCTTAGCACAGACCAGCTGAACTTCGGCTGACTGGCTTATGGGAACAGACTGGCAGAACTCTGAAGATAATGTGAATCTTTCCCTTGACTTTAATTGGAGCTGGGTCAGTCCCCAAAATGTGTAAATATATCAGCTGGCACTTTTTCAGTTGCTCAGCCTGTTCCTGCAGAATTGTACCCAACCACTGAGTTCAATGGGACCAGCCAGGTGCAAAGGTGCTGCCTGAGATAAGGAAGTGCTTTACAGTCTGTCTATCTTGCCACAGAAATGAGGCCCAAAGTAAAATATGGTTCACTTTGTTTTCTCAGCTGTGTAGAGTGAAGGAGACCCTCAATCTTCCAGCCTAATAGGGAGCAGCCACATTTGATTTTCATCCCAAAGAGGAGCACAAGGAGCAAAGCAAAGATCACTGCTGATGTGAAGTGTAAATTTCTCACTGTGCTGTTCCACTTGTCTCTGACCTGAACCACCACACCCTGTCCACAATTTCCTGTGAAATCCAGCCAAATGGTGCCTGTTGGCTTCAGGAGATGGGTGTTGCAATGAAATTGCTGTCACAACACAAAATTAACACACCCATCTCCCTGGTCTACATTTTTACCATCAGTTTAGATTAAGAGGTTTGCATTTGCCAAAAAACTTGTAGGGAATATTATCCACATATCTGCTGATATCTCCATATCTGCTGATCACTGCTACAAACTTGTAAGTTTTACAGCAAAACAAATGACAGAGGGGAAGGAAAAATGAAAAACTAGAGAAAGTTCCTGTAAATTATACAAAGTAAAAAAACAATGGAAGAAAGCAGGGGGGAGAAATGGAGGCATTGTGTGTTTGCTAGTTCTCTTTCAAATATCACACCAGCACTTTAAGGTATTGCGACACTTTTAGAGAAGACCAAAAAATGGGTGGGAAGAGGAGAGAAAGGTCCTGAAGCTACATGCCTCAACCATGCTTTCAAAAATCAATTCCAGTGTTCAATTAAGGATTTAGCAGCAAGTTCAGTGAACGAAGGGTATGTGAAGTAGTGAGAAGCTATAAATAAGAGGTTTGGGATGCTAACTGCCCAAGGCCAGTAGCAGCCAACAGCATGGGAAATAGACTAACCATCCACCTAGAGTGTTTTAATGTTCTTGCTTGGAGTTTGAAATTGTCCAGTGATACCCAATCCAGGAGCATGTTATCTTTTCTATACTGAACATAATTCATCTACCTGCCTAAGTCCCCATAGACACTTTCGAAGCAGGCCTAAGTCATCTCATACATGCTAAAGAGAGAGGGCCTGAATGCAGGTAATTGCTGTGGAGCTGATGGCAAACAGTTACTTCTGTATTGGTGAGACAGCAGTTTATGGCTTCCACACCTGGAGCCTTGGGTTTTGCACCATATTCTGCAAAGGGACTCAACCGTAGTTGGGGCTGGCAGTTGCAAGTAAAGAATAAAAGGGATTGGGAAGAAGGTCTGTGGTGCTAGGAGGTGAAGCTCTGCTGAAAGGATGTGGGATAAGAAGGAAATGTCATCTTCAGGTCTGAGTTGGGGAAGAAAGGAACATGCAGTGATGGAGAGTGAAGGAAACCTTGAGTGTCAGAGAAGCTAAAGGTGAAACATCAGCATTTTGAGAAGGGATGGATGGCAGTGGGGGATGAAGCTAGGCACTGGATGTGTGGTGTTAGAGGGATGCCAGGCTAGGAAGTGAAGTTGTGCCAGGGGTTTGGAATTCTGCTATAGAGAAATGGGGTTTTCAGTGGAAAGGTGGGAGAAGCAGGGGAAAAGGACAGTATTTCAGCCATCTGTTGTCCAACATGGATATCCCTAAACAGATATTCACCAACTAGTACCACAACAGAACCAACAGAAAGCAGGAAGGTGAGCTTGATGGTAGCTCTGGCTGGGCTCCCTCCCTGACAGCTGGCGACAGGTCAGGTCCACAGAGCACGGATGAAGTGATCCTTTCCTTCAGTATCAGATTCTGGGTTATGCACCTTCTGCTCCTTGAACTGCTCATGTCAGGCAACCCTTAAGAAGGTCTAGACCACAAACACCAAGCTCTAACATGGTTTTGCACAGTTTTTCTTGGATGAGTTATCTCCTTGCCTTCTCTTTTGCTGCTGGAAATAAGCCAGGAGTGAAGGCAGAAAGAATGTGGAAGAACTCTGGAGCAGGAATTTTCATTAAGTGACCATCATCCCTGACACAGTGGTGCCACAGTCACAGGCTGGCACCTTAAAGCAATTGTGTGTATTGAAAATAATGAAAAAAATGTGATAAGTGTGAGGAAAGGCATTAACAAAACTCTACTGACCTTCTCTCTGTAGTTGCTGCCTTACGGTTGACTTGCCTTGTCACTGAAAATGTGTTTAGAAGTGCCATTATTCTGTGATTGAAGAGCACAAAATAAGGACAGTTGCCCCATTTACCAAGATAATTTTATTTTTTTATGTCTAAATTCAACTCTGAGTCATCTGATGCAGAGGCTAGAGCAGCTAAAGCTAATCACCCACCGTCTTAGAAATACTCACACTGCCCCCAGAAATTCCTAGGAGACAAAACAGAAAGGCCAAGTACCTCAAAGACTGACAGTTACATAACCCCTGTGAAGATCAGTGGAAGAGAAATGCTTAAATAGCCTTGAAGGTACAGTCATGGGACTTAAACTTGCTTCTTATGTGAGGAAAAGAAGACATAAGAGCTTCCTATTGAATTCAACAGATAGTATTGTATTTGAGGAAGCCTGTATGGGAAGTGGGCAAGGCATAAAGTGCAGTCATGCAGACCATATTTTTGTTGGTGTAAATTGATACAGGTCCATTTATTTTAATGGTGTTCTCAAGGTTTCTGCAAGTGCAGGATCTGACCCTGCTATGCTTTGCTGTGTTGCAAGCACATAAAATAGAGGCTGTCTCATGTAATTTCCATGTTAGTAGAGACACATTTTTAAATGCCTTGTTAATTTCAATGAGCTGTCAGCTGGCATTAAAGAGGTGAAAGCACAAAGAAAGACTGAGGCTATTTCATGGGACTTTGGGGTCCATATGAGTGGATGGATTCTCTATTGCTAGAGAAGTGACACTAACCAGAGAAAGAATACTTTATCCATGTTCAGTAAAGGCCCAGCCCTAGTGCAAGTGGAAGTGGTGGTACAGGAAAGAGAAATGGAGATTAAGCCCAATAGGTTCTTCCTAATGTCTCCATCCTTCAACAGTCTTGATGGTAACAGGTAAGACTTAGCTTGCGGAAATAGTCTGTGTATGCATGTGTATGGCTGTACAGCACAGCTCATAAGTCTAGAAATAACATTTCTGCTTTATGAAAGCAGTAACAAATCAAAAAGCTCAGACTCAAATCCAGGTTATAATGGCTTAATAAATTGCCCAGTGACAGCTGACATGGAGTAGGTATTCCAGTGTGTGCTTTCAAGAAATGATAGGCACATGAAAATGCAATGTATTGTGACCTAGAAGAAAGTGGGTTAAGATAAATTGAATTAATTTGCTATTGCCAGGGCTTAAGAGCACTCTTGCATAATGTTTCTAGGGCACCACAGATGCAGAGCAGCATGTTAACAGAGAAAATGTGTGTTTGAGGCCTCTTATCCCTGTACCTGAGATAGATGGCGACCGTGAAATCAGTTATGTTAATCTATCTGCTGTACTTTTTGTAGGGTTGACTTACAGTTGAAGCCCCTGAAGGCAGCCAGAGCTGAAGGGTCCATCATCAAGACATAAGATTATTATTCCCATGAAGGTCTTTGTTATAATTCCTAATAGATGAGAAATTGCTTTAACTGAGGCTTTTGACTTGGTAACTTAGGCCCTCACGAACTAAAGGCTATATGCCTCAATCATAAACCACTTTGTTACTATCAAAACAGCATTTTAAGAATTTCTTTAATCACATTTCATTATTCACAGACAGTGTTAAGTCCTCAACACCCAAAGTCTCCACGAATCTTCCAGGAAAATTTGCACCCACTAATACAGCAATTTATCATTTGAAATTACTGGTCTGTCAGATTCCCTGATAGAGAAGGAAGGAAGAAGTCAAAGGCATCCAGTTGGCTTAGGAAGAGATTTCTTGTTTGAATAGACCTCAGTTCCCTTTCATGGTAAGACATAAACCTTATGGGGCTTTTTATTGCTAACCTGTTGACTCTAGGCTACAACTGCAAATAAAATGAGGGAAAAAATAGAAGTGATGGCTTTTTGCCAGGCAGTCGTTTGTTTGTTACTAATTTGTTTTTTCTGTTACTACACAAAAGGTTTAGTGTGATAAGGATAAGTCAACATTTTTTTCCTTTTTTTTCCCTTTTTTTTCCCTTTTTTTTCCTTTTCTTTTTCCTTTTTTTTTTTTTTTTAAATTCTGGAGAAGAGAAGGCTGAGGGGGAACCTTATCATTACAACTACCTGAAAGGAGGTTGTAGCAAGGTGGAGGTCAGTCTCTTATCCCATGTAACAAGTAACAGGTAACGGAAAATCACCTCAACTAGCACCAGGGAATATTTAGATTGTATAGTATGAAAAATTTCTTCACTGAAAATGTTGTCAAGCACTGAAACAGGATTCCTAGGGAAGTGCTGGAGTCACCATTCCTGGAGATAACTAAAAGATGTGTAGATGTGGTGCCTAGGGACATGATTTGGTGGCAGACTTGGCAGTGCTAGGTTTATGATTGGACTCAATGATCTTAAAGGTCTTTTCCAACCTAAATGGTTCTATGATTCTGTAAAATAAAAGTTAGTATTTTTATTAATGGAGAAATATCCCATGGAAAAAAAAAATATTTGAAAACTAAATCCGTCCTGACATCTCTAACATGCACAAAAATTAACAGACAATGCATGGCTATGAACAGTGCTGTACAATATTTAGGTTATGAAATGATTGCCAGTTTTATGAATTCCAGTGCCATGACAGTTAGACAGGGAATTAATCATACTATTTAATCTTACAAGCAGAGCAATTAGTTTGTTATTACATCATCATTACAGATAACATTATGCTTTGCCTAAGGTGGACATCTCAACAGAATAAGACCTGGGATGGTGTTCAGCCTAATTTAGGCATGAGGAAATCAGCTCAGGATTGAGACTCCTGAATTTAGTTACGCTTATGAGTGGCTAAAATGGCTCTATAGTTATGGAAATACAGAGTTAGGCTAGTGCCTGGGCTTGAAGAACTAAATTTCAGCATTTCAGTGCTTGCTCAGTGGTACCCCATCTTCCAGGTGCATCCTGGTAGCAGGATCATGATTGAGATCTATAAAAAGCTTTTAAATAAGATGAAGGAAGCCTCCTTGACCAGGCTGGGCAGAAGAGCAGCTGTTGCTGTGGGCAAATTCAACATGAGTCACTCAGCAGCTCGCCCTTCAGATAGGTCATGTCTTTTGGGCAGCATAAAAGAAAAGTGCTGGATAAATCTGTCATTGAGAAAACAATTTTCATCTGTCTTCTGTCAAAGAGGCCTGCAGAAATCTCTGTAAATCTCTTCCTCCTGCATCAGTGGTGGTAGCCCCAGTTAAAGGACCTAAGTACCTTAAAGGGGATTTTGAAGCCTCCTGAAGTTTCATGACTGATTGAGGTAAATCTGAGCCCATGCTTTTGCCAAAGGCACTGTCCCAACTTCATAAATAATGCCAGGAGCTGCAGCTTTGCCCAGGATTGCATATAATGTCTTAAATATATCTTTGTGCTGACTTAATATGGCTTGGTGTCCTGCCACTAACCTTCCATGCCACAGGAAGCTGCAGAGTTTAAGAGTATGAGAAGAGATCATAAGTTCTGCACAGCACTGGCAACCATGTACAGGATAGGTCATATTTGGAAAGGGAAAGGTCAGATCTCATGATGGGGATTCCTGTGACAAGGAGACTCAAGCAGACCATTTATATCACAGTGTATTCTCAGGCCAGCTATGACGGGTGGGAGAATACCCAATCATTCAAGTGCCCTTTTATACTTCTTTGATATAAATCCTTCTTTGACCCAAGTCCTAAACCTGTAACACACCATATGCCCAATAAGGAAGACAAGGGAGGCTTGTGTTAGTGCAGTGTTGCTCTGTAGTGACTGCAGTGTGTCTGTAAAGTTGATTGACCTTTTATGGTAGAGTTTTGTTGCATTCACAGGAGGTTGATGCATGCACATGTGTTGGCTCTGTGTGTCACAACCTTAGACCAACCTCAGAACCTCAGACTGACTCCTGTCCAACTATGCTGCTTATATTGAGCTAGAGAAATTCAGCAGCTGGTCAAGACTGACAATCCTTAGCAGTTATTAATGAGCAGGGATACATCAAGCAGAGTTATTATCACTGAGAAGTATGACATATATGTATTTAATGTATTGTCAGATTCAGCTCCAAATTAATTACTTCCTCCAGCATCTGAACTTCATTTTCTAGGTTGATCAGGTATTCACTACATCAGTTTTAGGAGGAAGAAGTTTTTCTCATGGCTAACATACAAAGTGCTACTAAGCACAGGGAAGAAAGCTGGTAAGGTTATTGCTTGGTCTTGTTATTCCCAGCCTCATGTCTCTTTTTCTTGCCACTTTCTCAGAAAGTCTGGTTGAATCTTGAGTGCAGTCTTTCTATGATCTTTCACCTCCTACCTGGGCTGTGTTTTTCACAGCAGCTATAGCACATGTATGCTGTGCTGCATGCTGGCTATGGGTATCTCGGTTGCTTTCCCCATCATTCCATGAAGCTCTCAACTTGACCCACTATTGACACCTGTCCTAGGTTCAGCAGTAGCAGTCATTTTTCTCCTTCTTGGTAGCTGGTGCAGTGCTGTGTTTTGACTTTCGGGCTGAGAACGGTTGCTGATAGCACGTATGTTTTGAGTTGCTGCTCAAATGTTTGGTTTGTCCAAGGCCTTTTCTGAGCTCATGCTTTGCCAGGGAGGAGGGAGGCCGAGAGGAAGGAGAGGCAGGACACCTGACCCAGGCTAGCCAAAGAAGTATTCCATACCATAGCACATCATGCCCAGGATATAACTGGGAGAGACCTGGAAGGGCTGGAGCTCTGGGGGGATAGAGGAGGTATTGGTCGGTGCTTGGTCGGGCAGGGTGGGGTGAGTTATGGGTCGGTGGCTGGTGAGGTGTTGTATTCTCTTCACTTGTTGTTTGCTTTATAATCATTATTTGTAGTAGTAGTGGCAGTAGTGATTTGTGTTATACCTTAGCAATTAAACTGTTCTTATCTCAACCCGTCGGGGCTACATTCTTTGGATTCTCCTTCCCAACTCTCCAGGGGTCAGGGGAGCAAGGGGGGGAGGAGTGAATGAGCTGTGCGGGTTTGGCTTTAAACCACGACAACACCCTATAATTTTTGCCCAGCTTTTCAACTAAGTACATTTCAGCATCCCAACAGCTTTCTAACCAACCACGTGCTTTGTCCCCACTCATCCATCTCCTTATTGAAAGCACAGTGGACATTCCTAAGTATCAGCAGTTCATTAAATATTTGCCCTAGAATGACCACAAGAAGTCGCTTTCTCTTTCAAAGCAAGTGTGTTATCTTCTGCCTTCTCTATTGCCTTGTGAGGTAGTAAATAGTTGTATGCTCGGGGCAGCTCTATCTGAGGGCCTGAGTAATGCACCTCCATTTGAAATCAAGTAATTTATTTGAGAGCCATAGGCCTGGGTCCTATCCAGAAGATAGGAATTCACACCCATGTTCAGGGAATGTTAAACACACCATGATCAGCAGGACATTGTTTTTCAGGTACAGGTGTGAACATAATAGAAATTATTTCGAAGATTTGTCTGTATTTGAGGAAACAACTTTTTAGGACAATAGTACAGTACAATATGTACATTTTTTTCCCTGTCTTGCTATGTCAGCAAGGATTCTCCCTATAGGGAAGACTTCTGCCATGTAAGCATGGGATTCTCATAACCCTTAAGATGCCTGTGAATATTCCAAAGGTCTGCACAGGAAATCCCTCTCCTTCTATAGCAACAGCTTATGTGGACATCAGCAGGGTAAGATCCCGGAAGAAACACAGGGAAATAAGCTGTTGTAAATGAGACAGTGAAAGGGCAAGAATAGAAAAAGCAGTGTTGTAATGCTGCTTTTCTTGCTGAAAATATCTTTTCTAAACATAGCCTGTATTAGTTTTTCAACACTGACACATCAATAGGTCTGCTTGTTATGAAAAAAGTCTTCTATGAGATGTAATAGCTTATCTCAGTGTAATGTCTGTCATCTAAAGGGCAAAGCATCTTACATAAATGTGGATTTTATTTCCCAGCATTATAACAGCCATTCTGAAGCTGAATCCAATTGATCAGGAAGGTATAGACTCATTACCAAGTGTTGCATGTAATAAGGTCTCTCAAAAGCCAGGAAGAACTGTTTTCCAAATGTGTCACTGACTTGTCTGTTAAACAGCATAGAACGGAAGAACACTGCAGTCAACTAAACTGCAGCTAAACTGCACTTCTTGTAGAAATATCTGGTCTAGTTTAAACTTACATATCTTTGGCGACAGTAGCAAGAAGCCCAGGCAGCAAGAACATACCATGATTTAATTCGTAAGATGGGACAGTGCATCCAAATCTGTTCCAGTGCAGGAGATCCTCATGCTTCAAGGGATCCCTGGCTGGAATAGGTTATTGTTGTGTGCTTAATATGATGTATAAAAATATCTTCTTTCCAGGTAAGACAAAAAATGCCTGGGGTGGTAGCAATTGATCAAATAGCAAAACATCCTCAGCATGGAGCAAGAATTGATCTGCATCAATTGTAGATGATGTAGAATCAATGCTACAGGTCCCTCAGAGAAGTTGCCAAAACTCAGCTACTGCCAATGTGCATGATCTACCTCAGGTCTGCAACAAGCCACCCCCAGGTTAGGGAAGGAGGCAGGGCCAGGTACTAACACAGAAGCAATAGTTGCTAATACTGGGTATTGGGAGAAGAGGTAATGGATTTGGATACCCAAGATTCTGTGGCTTCTGCTGCCACAGATTGAGTTCATCATGACTTCCTCTCTGACAGCAATAGCTCTACAAACCCAGCATCCCTGTCTGAGAGTCTCCATTAGGCAGAAATTGAGTGCATTTCTTGTGAGTAGCCTTTCCTGGTCCCATTAAGACTTGCAGTTCCTTGTGATGTGCTTCAACCTCATGCCTCTGCCATAGCTTTAGGGCAACCATCCAGAAAGGGTTCCCCAATGTTTAATCCTCAAAGCAAATTCATGTTTGAGGACTGTGTGGTTGAGATGTGTCAAAACTGTTCCCTTAAACCTCATGTCTCACCTGTGAGCTATTGAAATTTGGGCCAAATACTGATAAAGTGAAACCATGAAAGAATTCAGTAACTCCAGCAGAGCTGACACCCACAAATTCCCACTGGCTGTAGACACACCAATCAGGCAGTCAGGTTTTGGGCAAAAGAAATGGGACATGACAATGCCCCATATCCATACGCACACAATAACAGGGAGAAATGAAGAGAATAGGGATGCCATAGGGAAGATGCTACTGCATCCCCAGCCCTTGTCAGCTTCCCTCTCTGGGAGTTAACTGCTTTTTCTGCCTTCAACCATCACCACCCTGCAGCAACTCTCTGCTTATGCCGTCTGCTTCACATGCAAATTGATGTGGAGGAGGCCATGAGGGTACCCAGTGTGATATACTGACGGGTGCTCAGGGAGGGTTGAATGAATTTTGAGTGATCAGTGGGGACAAGTCCCTCTCCAAAACATGTGGCATTGAGAAAACACTTTCCAAACTTCTCATTTTAATCAGTGTGTTTCATGGCAACTGTTTGCAGCAGGAGAGAGAAGTGTGGGGGGAATGTGAGCTTGTTACTGGTGCAAATCAATTATTACTCTAAATTCAACATGTTACATGTGCAGAACACCAGGGAAGAGCCACTAACCAGAGAGTGCTAGCAGGCAGATATTTGTTCCCCCTCCCTAGTAAATACAGGGTATTACCCAAGCAGGCTCACAGAATGCAACAACACTATCATTGAATCAACATCTCAGGGATGCTCAGACAGTGTGGATGTGTGTAACAATGCAGCCAATGATCTCCTATAAGACTACAGCTGGACCTGGATACATCACATGTGGGGGCAATGGCCAGAGCTGACATACTTCACTGAGCAGCTGATTTTTACCTTTGGATGTTTTGCAGTGAGTTTGGCCTCTCAAGTGTCAGAAAGAAATTTCCCTTTTTTTTTCTAAGGTAGCTGTTCCCATTACCTGTGCTGAAGTGAAATATTCACACAGCAAGCTACTGTGTTTAATTATTCATTTCCTGAAGAAAAACAATCCTCCTTCCCTTTCAAATATCTCCCTTTCCAATGCAATCAAATCTGTCCCTGCTCATTAGTATTTGCCCTGTTTCTCCTTCTTATCCTTTTCTTTATTTTAAAAATATGTATTCCAGTCATTTTCTTAAGTGAGTATCCATGATTCTTTGTAGACTTGGCTTTCTTCAGACTCGTGTCTCAAACTCTTTCATTATTTTGCAGTATCCACTGTGGATTGATTACAATTGGACTTTGTTTTCAAGGGCTAATTAACACAGATTTTTGTTGTTGCTGCTGTTCGTTTATGCTGGGAAATCAGTTTGTTCTAGTCAGAGGCTTCATTTCTTTTGGTTTAAGGAGCCAGGTGATGCCAGCAAGCAGCCCCATGAGAATGATGGGGGAAACTATGATGTCCAAGTCACTCAGAGCATCATAGCTCAAGATGCTGACTTTAGTGCCAAAAATATCATAAGAAATTCCCACACATTCTTGTTTATTCTTCAGTACAGATCACTCAGTCATGTTGACTCAAGTGTTTGTTGGCTGCACCGTAAATCAGTCAATGAGTTGGTCTCAGTTCAAAGTAGTGCCTTTTACGGAAGGTTCTTCTGTACTAGTGCAAAGGTTTGCTTCACAGCTCAGCCCCATGGACCCATGCCTGGCAGAGCAGAGAGACTGGTGACTACATTTCAGGGCAGGACCTTCTGGCATCCACTCTGCCACTAAGTCAACTTCCCACAGATGTAAAACCAAAACATACAGAGAGAAGCACCATGCTGGTAGGGATCATGGTCCACCATATCAGTTTGTGACTCTTAAACAGGGTTTCCAAGCTTGAGGGTATCTGCAGGCTCACATGGTCAAACAGCATCCAGACATGAGCTGGGTCTCTCAAGGATGCAGGAGTTAATGTGTATCAAGCATGTCCACCCCCAAGCAAGCTTTAGGACTTTTTGCTTTTTTTTTTTCCCTTAAGGGCTTCAGGTGCTGCACAAAGCAATCCCAAAGATATGCACACAGCAAGGGTTACTGGTAATTCTTTGTATTTACTATGGAAAAAATTCACCACTGTTCGTTTCTTCTCTTCCAGGTAGGCTGCAAAGCCATGATGGTTTTCTTCCAGTACTGCATCATGGCCAACTTCTTCTGGCTACTGGTGGAGGGGCTGTATCTTCACACCCTGTTGGTCATCTCCTTCTTTTCAGAGAGGAAGTACTTTTGGTGGTACATCTTGATTGGCTGGGGTACGCATCTTCTCAAAACTGTGTCAAGGGATGATCCTGACAGGCATTTTTTAATAGCAGTTTAATACACAGACCTTTAACCTTGCTGCCAATGATTGTTAGTGCAACCAGGAGCAAGATCAAGTGATGGCCAGGGGAGTTTAGCCTAATTCCATTAACCTAAATCTTCAAAGGCATTTAAGAATGTAATTTGTGCTAGGTTAAGTGATAGCTGAGCACCTCAGTGTCTGTAAGGACTGAAACTCCTCCTCATCTCTATAGTCATTTAGCCTTTTAATCCTGACCAGGATCCCAAAGTTGGTATCATGCATTGATCTTAAATTGTAAGGATGAATCCCAGCAAAGCAGGACTCCTGGAATGAACCAGACACTGCAGTCCATCACTCTCACTTTTACCAAATTCCGGCCAGCTAGCTATCCTGAGATCCCATCACATGCATGCTAATGCTGGTAACCTTCTGCTTACTGATTTCTCCAGCTTTAATATAAGTCTAGACTCAAACCCATAATAAAATAAAATAAAAGTAAAATAAAATAATAAACAAAATAATAAATAAAATAAAGACGTAATTAAACTCTTCGTAAAGTAAGTCAGAGCTGGATTGCAAACTTAGGCAAATTAATCCTACCCAATCAATTTCTTTTCTTTCTCCAAAGATGAAACAGAGACCTCTTTTCCCCTTTAAGCCATTAGCTGAAGATTTATGAAAGCAAAATGTCTTTCTATTACATGCTTTCAATAGCTGAAACTGAGAAGTAATTAGAGCAGGGAAGAATCTTGAAAAGGAAAGAGAAAATAAAACAGTGTCATGCACAGGGGTATGCCTGGACTCAGGATTTGCTCAGCCATGAAGTTCCATTGAAAGTGACAGAAGTTATGCTTGGGTTCACACTGCAGAAGAGACACAGTTCTCTATGCTGTAAGCATAAGATGAGATGATGTTAGCAGGCTTTGTTTCAGATGCAGTTAATCAGGTCAGACCTTCTTTAAACCTGTTTTGTGCATAGATACCCATTCTTTCAGTACAGCAGAGCTGGCAGATTTTAAAGAAAAATGTATGAAGCTAATGATTTTAAATCAGAGGGAATATCTTGTGCTTGTAATGTATTCTGAGGTTGCTTGGATGAGAAAGGACAATTCAAGGATAGATGTTTGAAGGATCTTCTGGCTTTTCAGTCATCAATCATTTGCAAGAGCATTGGTGATGGATCCAAAATGGATAGTGCAGGAATTAATAATTTGGATGCACTCATTACAGTTCTTACTGTTACTACCACTGCACTCAGAAATCACTGATAATAAACAATATGCAATGCTGTGACTAACACAGAACACGTCCTTCCTGGAGTATTTGCAGTTTAAATCTAATCAAAGCCTTTGCTGACTCTTCATCATCTCAGTCAGTTAGGAGAGTTGGAGAGTTGGGAGAGAACAGCCTTGGAAACTTGGATAATTATTTCTGACCACCTCTTCTCTTGTCAGGTGCCCCCTCTGTGTTCATCACTGCTTGGACAATTGTCAGGATTTACTTTTTCGATGTTGGGTAAGCCTGTGGACTCAATTATCTTTCCTATATAATTCTTCCTTCCTTTATCTCTAAGGAAGGCCAAGGAGTGCCCTGCAGTTTTAGTAACCCAGCCATCCTTCCCTAGCCCCAGTGGCAGTCAGACCTGGGAAACACTCCAAGGTCTTCCTGAAGACACATGGTTTATGTCAACTTTCTCAGCCTCTTTGTTTCCCAGTCCCTTAGTCAGGATATTTGTAGGGAATTTGTGAACAAGCCCTGATGGTAGTGTTTTTCCTTGTGATCCTGTGTATAATAAAGATACCAGCTGAGCAGCTGTCTCATGCTCAGAGCAGAGTTTTGCATCCTACAGAACTGACCCTGCGTATGCCCAGGCAGCAAATACTTAACACTCCTATTAGCTCTTCCCACAGAAGACATCTAAAGCCTACTTGTTTGGTTTTGTTTTCCAGGCAGATCTTAGGATCTGTTCTTCATCCTCTTTAACCTAGTAGCATCCTTTGGTATTTTACATAAGAAGCAGATATAATACAGCTAAGTAAATGAGGCAGATATCAGAGCTGTCTGAGGATATATGCAACTGTATAGGATCCGATCCTGCAATCCTCCTTCATGCTCTTACTCAAGTAGTCGAACTGTAGTAATTGAAAGGCTTTTGTGAAGAAACACGCCAGTGTTACCGAATCTGATGCTTATTAGTACTCACTGTGCATGCCCTTGCTTCTTGCATTTGCAGCATATGGTTAACTCCATTTATTCCCTTGCATTCTCTCTCTCCAGATGTGTCCCGATTTGTCATTATTTCAGTAAGAAAAGTAGCTCAGACTTCTCATTGCATTTTTGATTTACAGTCATGCTAACATATTTCCTGAGGGCTACTGACTTCCTTTATGGTTTCACTCCATCTGCATAAAACTGACCTTATTTAATCTGCTAATAAATAGGCTCTACAATGAGATAGAGGCCAAATGATTTCACCAGTCTGGATACCAATTCTTCTTACCACATATTCCCACTCAGCTCCAGCAATTCTTAATAAAAATACAGACTTTGCATTTTCTGGAGGCTTTAAAGCTCTACACTTTTGTGCAAAGTAAAACAAAGTGTGAATTTACAGGATATGCTAATACCTAACATAGATTTTTCTTCCATACTAAAATTGCCTACAGAGAGAAATTACAGGAAATTAATCCAGATTAAATAAAATCTAATTATGTAAAATGGGTTAAACAACATTAAGCCTCTATTTAAACATTCTAACTTCAAATTAAAGTGACCTTCATTCATCTTATTTTTAAGACGAAGTGCACTAGAGATAATTAGGGCCACTTTAATTCTAAATGAATGGGCAACACGCACCTGAGAAAATATAAACATCTGTGTGTGAGCAGTTCATTTTAGTCTCCTTTTGTAGCTACTGGGGATTTAGTCATTAAAGTCCATGAAGCACAGTTCTTCTCATCACAACATCGATGCCTAAAATAGGTCTCAAGAACTGTGCCCTAGAAGTACCTCTTTTCATCTATTACCTGTGCTTTCAGCATTTTGAATTAGGTGAGCTGAATGCAGGTGAAATTGGCTGCAGTAGATTCCACTAATCTGTTTCTAACATGAATGCAGACCAATTTTCATCAATGATCTCCAAAAAATGCACCTTCTGCCACCTGACTCTTGTAAGGTCTGAAGATAAATGTGTCCCAGGCAATGCTAGTTGTTTTCACATCATTCCTAATCTGTCCTTTCCTTGTTAGCTTTAAAATATACTTCCAAGTGACCTAGGTGAGTGGTGTTGTTTGCTGACAATTCTTGCTTCAGGATGAAATAAATCATACCCTGGACTCTATGGACTTTTCTGACTAGATCCGTAACTCATGCAGCTAACCAGATTTAGTTGGACTAAACCTGCCACAGGCTGCTTATCTTTTTCAGAAAGGCATGGTTGGTTTTGTTTCTGATGGTGCCAATTGCTCTATGCTTAACAAAACCCCAGTCCATGATAATGGATGGCATCGGAGGCCTCATGAATCTGTGATTTTGATGGCATTTCCTTGTATCAGATCTCAGTGTAGGAGAAATTAAGTGAATCACCATCCTCTCCCACATTCATACTGACATAACATTCTCCAGCCCATTCCATTACCAAGGGGAAAAGCCCGCAGGATTATGTCTGGAGCACCTCCTAACTCTCAGTACTCAGAGCCACTGCAAAGCAAGTCTTTAGCTCTTCCCAGTTCATGCACACCAGATTTACTCCTCTTCACTAACCTATCATAGCTATCTTCAGTATTTAGGGAACCAAGTACCAGAGAAGGTTACATAGCTGCTTGTTTGCTTTGCTTGATGTTTTAAGTCTGGTTTTGTTTCTTTTCAGGTGCTGGGAGGAAATAGTGGAATCCCCATTCTGGTGGATCATTAAAACTCCTATTTTGGTGTCTATTTTGGTAAAGTATCAGCACATTCTGCTGGCTGCAAAGCCATCTTTAATCCTAAGTGTGGGGGGTGAAGAGGTGTTTAGAAGTGTTCTGTAAATGTCCAACAGAAAGCATTGACAGATAAAATCCCACTGTATATCGCATGTCTGGTTTAGGTTGAGGAAGCTCACCTTCCTGATAAACAACTTTAACCATGGGAAGAGTTTGAGTGACTAGGCAACCAAGATGGAGCTCATTTCATTTAACTTTGACCACTTCCATTGCAGCTAGTTGCCTGGGGCAGTGGCCATGGGTGTGTGTAGCACAAGGAGGTTGAGGAGCATGATCCAGGAAATGCTAATCTTGTCTAATGAATCAGTGGATGTCTAAATCACATCAGATGAATTGTGCCATGAATGTTTTTATTTTCTGAACTGACCATATGCAGAGCCCAGTTGTTCAATTATAGATGTCAACACTATAAGTAAAATTGGGATGAGTCCTACCACAAATTTCTACTTAGGCAAAAAAGAATTTAGATGCATTTCGCAGATATTTGCCTTTTATTATAGTATCCAGCAAGTAGTTGTGGTTTTGAAGTAAGTCCTTGAGAAGTTTGGCTACTATCCAGATAAAACTTGACTTTTTAATCCTCTGGATATGATCAGTTCTGCCCACAGAAACCAGGACACTTCTGAGGAACTTAGAGTCGTTCCATCCTTGTTGAATATTACATATTTCCTCTGTCAGGTACCAAGCCAAAACTTAAAGTAAAATGAACTTAAGTTAAACTTAGCTTTGACTTTTCTTAAATAAAGTATGTGGGAAGGCAAGAAAAAGAATGCAACAAAAATCAAACCAAATATGTCTCTTTTAAACAGAAATCTTTTCTTAGACATAGATTTTTCTTATTCCAAGTACATTATGACCTTTACAAGAAGACTTTTTTTCTGTAGTAGTTATCATATAGGGATCCCAAACTGAAACATTTTGAGTAATTCCATCTTACTCTGTTCACCTCACTGAAAATAAATACAATACTTTGATGACACATCTCAAAATATTTATATTATCATAGAAAGCTATAGATAGCATTTTCCCTTTAGCAAGGTAATCTTCTGGTCAAGAAATGCGTGCTGCTCTCCTCAGCATATAGAATCATAGAATAGTTACGGTTACAGAGGACCTTAAGATCATCTAGTTCCAACCCCCCTGCCATGGGCAGAGACACCTCACACTAAACCATATCACCCAAGACTTCATCCAAGCTGGCCTTGAACACTGCCAGGGATGGAGTATTCACTACCTCCCTGGGCAACCCATTCCAGTACCTCACCACCCTAACAGTAAAGAACTTCTTCCTTATATCCAATCTAAACCTCTGCTGTTTAAGTTTCAACCTGTTAACCCTTGTCCTATCACTACAGTCCCTAATGAATAGTCCCTCACCAGCATCCCTGTAAATCAAATGTCTTAACATTTATTTTGGGTCCTTAAGAATTCACAGGAAAGATCCCATTTTCTAGGAAGACAAGACATGGCAGCAAAAGCTCTGTGATCCCAGCTGCTAGTCCTCCATTGGAGGCACTTCATAGGCAGGGCTGCAAGAAGTTTGCAGTCTCATAAGCCCCCAGCATGTCTCTTCCTCTGCATGTCCTCCCATGCTAATAGTTCCTTTGTAATCAGCTGAAGAGTTGATAAGTGTTAAAAAGCATCTAAAGCAGTTAAGTATAGGATATGATCATTCCTATTAGTGTAGCTCCACTTAAACAAGGACTCATCCTCAGGAGGATCAAGTGCAGAGGCAATAGTGAAATCAAATCAAAAGAAATACTCTTTTCTTGTTAAAGTGAATGTCATTCCCACCTCTCCCCCCTCTTTGTCCCATTGCCATCTCTGAAAAAAGTTTCTAAATCAGTGGTGAATTTTCAATCCAAAGATCAGGGTTCACCTCAGTCAGTGATATTTGTACAGTCAAACCATCATCACACTTTAACGAAGACTTTTTATTTCCCTCTTTAAAAGGCTAGTATGTAAGCATATGCTTATCTTTTAAAAATGGGAAAAGATACCAACAGGTTGCAGCAATTAAGACAGAATTGCAGGTTTATGCTTCAAATCTCTAACAGGAAATGGAAGAATAAAGATGAACTTACGTGAACCATTTCCCCAGCTCAATATACATTAAATAATTACAACCTTGTTGCCAAACAAAATTTACCCAGAAATTTCTGACTGTCCTTCTGCAGATATTATATAAACCTTCCACAAAATAAGGGAGTGATAACTTCTATCTGATGAAAAGCAGGTTTCTTCTGGGAGGAATGCAACATTTTTTCCATATCCATGGGAGTAAAGCATAGATATCATTGGAAGGAAGAAATACATATACATAAAATATATACGATATATAAGATAGATATATAAGATATTAAGCACTGGAAACAGATCAAGTGCCTTTGGTTATACTCTAAGTTGAAAAATAAACTAAACAACTTCTCCAGCAGCCTGACAGCCATACCATGCAATGCTGAGGCTGTACAAAGCCTATAAATCACACTCTAACTGATTCACCACTGTTCTGTCCCCATGTTTGCTGTTGACCACTATGAGAAAACCGTTCTGGTCTTACCTTCCTTGCTGCAGCTTGTGTGCAATCAAAGCTTATTAGAGTAATTGATCTAGATAATACTGTCTTGAGCTGATAGATTTTACTTGCCACCAAGTCAATGCAAACCATTTTTATAAGCAAAAAATATGAACAGAAATTATGATAAATGACATGGGATTGATAAAAAGTGATGCAATGCATCATAACCAAGTAATACAATTGATTTTGAATCACTCAAAGCCTTTGAAAAAATAAGAGTGTCTAATTGAGACATGTGCCGCTGTCTGCCCATTGTTGAAACAAATGGAGGAATTTCTGGAGGAAATTTTGCAGTCTGTTTTTGCAGGAAGTTAGGTTGGCTGGTTAACACAATCCCTTCCAGCCATTGGTCTCTCAAAATCAGAATCATTTGTGCATTTTCTAACCATAAAAAGAAAAAGAAAAAGGTTGTCTGCCAAACTAAAGCTAAACTAAGTCCACAGAGGTCTCTCATCACATTTCTGTTGTATACATTGCATAAATAACAGCATGATTCCATGGATAGGACCTTAAAAGCAAGTAGATCTGCATTCAATTCATGCCATCTACTACATGCCATTAGTGAATTGCAATTCCTAGCTCTAACCTGTGCTATTAAATAAGTTTAACATTGCTTGAGTATGTTGGTGGAGCACTCTGAGAGGGAGCAGCATCATTTAAAATTTAGGTATTAGCTAGACTCCTGGTCTAACATCCTAGGAGACAATGTTTCCCTCTATCTCAGTGAGATCTATTCCTGCTATACAAGGTCTTCAGCTTCTTTCCAGAATAGACATGCCCAATAGCATTGAGTGGGTACTGCTTTGTGTTTTGTTTTGGTTTCCTTGGCTTACTGCCTCAGTCTTTGACATGCTCAGCATCTGGTCCCATGTCACCGTCTCCTGAGGGCTTTGATGTTCGTCGCTCCACTAACTCCTAAGGCTCTTTTCCCACCCTGTCGTCGACACTCCCTCACGCAGCAGGACGTCGTGCATAGCTGTGCTCTATGGGTTTGACATCATCATACTTGGGATGTATCACACAAAGTCCCAAGCAGGCTGATGTCAGGCCCAAGATGGCTGCATCCTGTGTCAGTTTACTTTGTGCTCCCAGATTGGGTTTCTCTGCTCATGGCTTTTTAACAGCAGCTTGCTCCATGGCAAAAATATTGCTGTGAAAGGAAGTCCCCTCTAATGATGAGCTGTTTTCACCCGAGCAAAGTAGTAACTTTTTATTTCTCTCCCTGTTTCCTTTCTCCCATCGCAACAGGTGAACTTCATTCTCTTCATTTGCATAATCCGTATCCTAGTCCAAAAGCTGCATTCCCCAGATGTTGGACACAATGAGACCAGCCAATACTCGTAAGTCCTAGACTTTTTCAACCATATTGTGTGCCTTTTGGGAAACCTGTTTGACTTTTCGTTCATCACTGCATGTGTCTGCACTGATCAGAATCAAGTATTTGTTATTTGAATAAGCTGATCAGAAATCAGAAAAAGGGGCATTTGCTAAAACAGATGAGCATGTTTTATATCAGTTTGAACAGACAGGTGAGAAGGCTTTCTCCTGCGATTAACAATGAAGAAGTGAGAGCAACCATAATTATAATTTCAGTAATTCAATCCTTTTGTCTTCACTGTTGAAAAGTAGCACTGTCTCAGAAATTTTGCTTGACATAATGCTTTTATTCCAGGGATGTGAGGTGACCTTAATAGGGCTTTTTATAATTAAGAACATGCAAATAAAATCAGTGCTGTTTCAGTGGCTAAGACTGGTCTTAGCTGCAGTATTTTGAGACTGCGAGTCTTGTGTTTATCTGCATTAATTTATTCTGGCTTTAATGTGAATGAAAGTTCAGACCAGAATATTTTTGACTCTTGCCACTGTCCTGGCTCAGCTTTCCAACTGTCCTGGATATTTATTAAATGTTTCTTAGAAAAAAAAATGAGAAGATAGAGGTCCAGTGTCTGCATGGTCACTGCTCATATATCTTGTATCTTTGGAGGGAGCTGTGCACTTAGGCACCCAGACACAGCTGAGCTTAGTTCATCTTTCTGCAAGATGAAAGACACTATCAATATTTCCTTAAATACTGACCAGCCTCCACACTGAGTCTTTCTCTCTTGTTATGGTAAATTATGCATTTCATCTGCCTCAAGAGAGTCTCAGATTTATGTAAGGAAATTCCAGTATTTGACCTTAACTTCTCCCTGCAGCAGCCAAAGCCAATTACCTCTTTTTCTATCATAGCACACCAACATTACCAGACTCTGTGCTTTCTTTCACCTCCCTTTATGTATTTCCAATTGGGAATTGTATCTTTGTACCCCCAGGATTGCAACAGCTTTGGCCAGGTACATAGATTAAATCAACATATTGAAATATGTTCTAGTACTAAGGAGCAGCCTGGAGCAGTTGGCTCCCATTCATCTCAGTAGAAGTGCTGCCAACATGCATTGGAAGGGTTATGCCCAGATTACCTCAGAGGTCATGCTGAGCTTTGGGTTCAGGGCTTTGTACTTCACATTTTCCAGTGAAGTGGGAGCTGCCAGGAAAGCTCTCTTTGCCTTGTAAACAAACATAGCACAAACTGGCAGTAAGTAATGCAGACTGGCCAGCCAAACAGGAGGTACTCCTGAAGTATAAATAATATCTACAGTTCCTCACCTTCCTTTTCCACCTGGAAGAAAAAAAACATCCAAGTTCCATTAGGCCAGGAATAAGTTGCTCGCTTATAGGTGTCCAAGCTATGCAAGATGCTTTAGAACGTTTGAAATACTTGCCTGGACCTGACACATAGGACCCAGGGCCTACGGGAGTCTTATACCCTCTTACAGTGGCAGCTGGCCACCAGCCAGATTCTGTGGGGCATCTAGAAGTCTCTGTTGACTGTATTGACTATAGCAGGACATGGAACACCACACTTTCCTCTGGAAATGAATACTGTGTCCCAACCTGAAGGCTGGATCCCATGGAAGTTCTCTTATGGTCCTAAGTTGTAGACAGCTATCTATATAGACATCTGGTGTCCAGATAAAAGTCTTTTATAAATACCATTAGGCGTGTGATCTGCAATTTTAGGTACCCAGATCCTTTTACATGTCATTCTCTTACTACCTGAAATGGTGCTGCTGGCTTCAGTGGTTTTACTGCAGGACCAAGAGATCTTAGCAAAAAAACATGCCACTAACGATATGTGTGTGTTCCTCCTGCCAAATCTGAGATAAATATGTTTTAAACTAACAACATCAGGGATCTCTCATTTACATTTCTCCCTCCTTCTCTTGTTTATTTTATATGGTTTATTTTATAAAAATATGATGAGTTGACATGTTGACGGTAATGTTCTGTTCCAGCCAGTTTCAGTTTAGCTGCAGGCTGGAAATTCAGGTGTGTTGCTGACTCACTCATTAATGCTACAGACGGATAGTGAACTGGGCTTTAATGTATTGGAAAACTGTAAAAACAAGTCTCCCAAATCAGTTTTCTGAAAATGACAAACTTGCAAGAATCGGACAGCACTATTTCAGGCAAATAGAAGTTGTTTTCTGTGACAGAAATCTTGAGCTAAATTAATCTGTTTCTATTCTGTACATGTTCATAGAACAATATTACCATCAAAGTTTTCTGGGTAACTTTTCTGTTATGTGTTCAAGGATGATGACTAAAATATTGGTTCATTCTTATCCACCACAAGGAGTGGAGTAAACTCAGTGCAGACTAGTGGAGATGTGTTCTCACTAAATTACCTGTCACCATGTCAGAGAGGGTAGGTCTAAGACGTGTGTACTGTGATGGGAGTGCATGTAAGGAGGTTTTTGGCTGCGAGCAGGTGTTTGTAACCAGCTTTGGACAATCTCCCAAGCAGTTTTGCCTCCTGCACAGCCAGGCATTCACTCTCTGGGAGAAATTACACCATGACTGAAGATGATGATTCTCCTCATTGCAGCAATTAGGGGAGGAGTCTTTTAAATATCACAGGGTTAAACCTTAGGGACCTTTCCTTGAAGCCAAACTGAGATATAAAATATCGCTCAATATTCTGGGGAAGCTCAGTGCTGGGAGCAAGAGACTGTCCTGGAGTGTTGTGCAAACTAGAGGAGGGGACTCCTAAGGTGTTGCATTCATGACCTTTTCATTGCCACAGTCCAGGCCCCAGTGTTATCTGCAATGATAAAATGACGTTTTCTAATCCATTGGAGCTTGCGAACAGTGTACCTATGAATATGGTACACTAAGGTAATATCACATCAATATCCTCTAGGTTTACTGTTCTTGAAAGATTAGGGAGAGAGGAGAGATCTCTGCAAAGCCAGTGCTGATATTCACTGAACTGTTATCTGCTTAAAAAATTAGTTGCCTTCTTTTATGTTGGGAGCTGAGGGAATTAGGGCTGGGTCATACTAGCATGTGATCAGAGCTGCTTCTAGGAGTGAGGATCATGGTACCCTGATGGTCACCAGTGACAATTGCCTTGCAGAGCAAGACACCTGAGAGGATTCAGATTCTGGATCTACTCACTAGGAGCAGGGATGTACCTGCTAGTGAAGAATGCTATAGGAAAGGCAAATTCCTAGGAAGTTCCTCGGCTACCTACAGACAGTCATTTTGTCTGGAATTAGATGCACCCAGCTGCCTTTCCCTGGGCAACCACAGCCTTAATGTCAAGCTGTCTTTGGTCCAGGCTTAGGGAAAACTGAAAAGGTCTGCTGGGAGATACAGTGATAATCATCATCTGCATAAAGCTGGCACATCAGCCTTCCCAACGGGCTTATGCAGATGGCAAATAAATGAAGATGGTCTGATGTGATTGAGCCTGATGAGACTTTGGAGGTGAAGGGTTTGCAGATGGAAGAACAAGTATTTCAAACATCCCAGCTGTAGCTTCAGTTCCTCCAAGTAGTCTCTGGGACAGGGGGATGCAGGATAATGTGGGTGACCAAGGGAGCCAAAACCCCCGTAAGCATCCTGAGGCCCCCAGTTTCTTTTACTCCATCAGCTATATATTAATAATGATTATATTTAATAAATTATAATCTCTTCTCCTAATTAGATCTCTGATTACCTAGCCTGCTACCATTAAAAACTAATACTGTTCAACCCCCTCCTTTGGAGACATTCATTGTGCAAAAGCATGTTATTATTCTGAGCTAAACATACCATTTCTCTCCCAGAAGCTGTAATTTTCAGAAATCCTAAGCAAACAAAGACAGTGCTAGCTGGTGATTTAGTTTTTAGAGATGAAAAAGATCTCTGGTGGGAGGGGAAGAAGAGAGAAGGGAGAAAGAAATATCTCCATTGTAGTTACTAGTAATAAAGATGTCACATTTTATGTTGTCACCATATCTGAAATCACCAGCCATCTTCAGTCTGTGGGCCAAGGAGGAATAATGTAGGTCTACTCACTCTACTTTAGGTGGAGGCACATATATATTTATATGAGAACTGTCAATGAGGAGGAAAGCAAGCCCATGGAAATGCTCCCAGAATTATCTTTGGTTAGTTTGAACTGCCATACAGTGACTGTGGCCACCTGAGAGTCCACCTCTACATGTCATTGGATCCCACCCTAAGTTGTCGAAAGCATCCTGGGGCGATTAGGCTGTGAGGAGCTGTCTCAACACTCTCCATATCATTGTATCCCAGACACTTCTGCCTTCTGGATAAAGACAGCCTCCTGTGCTGCCTCATTGAGGCTGCTGTTGAAAGTCTGTATGTTCCCAGGACCTCAGCATAAGTGGCCCATATCACATCTCCTAAGGGCAAACAAAGGCACTTAACATGCATGATACAGGCTACACCATCAAGATCCAGGTAATCAGTAAATATGTACTGGAGCAAATTAAAGTTTCAGGGTTGCATAGAGCTCAGCTGCAGGATTTCTCATCAGCCCTTTAGCTCCTCTTCCCTCTCTCCCTATGATTCATGTTTGTCTTTCCAACAGGAGGCTGGCCAAGTCCACACTGCTGCTGATCCCTCTCTTTGGCATTCACTACATCATGTTTGCTTTCTTCCCTGACAATTTCAAAGCAGAAGTTAAGCTGGTGTTTGAGCTCGTGGTTGGATCGTTCCAGGTAAGCCACCCTTTGGGCCACCAGGTCTGTTGGCAGAGAGGAATGTAACAAAATTTACAAGGGAATAAGTAAATGTGTGAGACAGGTTTTTTACTGGACATGCCCAGTGCTCTTATACTTTTGCTTGGCCAGGATGGAAGATAATTTTATAGTTTGCCTTCTGGAATTCCAGAAAGAGATTCTCTGTCCTCATTCTAAGCACCTGAAAAGAAAATGTAACTCTGTAAGTTAGTCACCTAGGGTACTTTTGTACTTAAGGGAAAAAAGGAGCACCTCTGTTCAGTTTATTTATTACTGACATGGTGTGAGATGAGATAATTCACCTTTGGGAGGAGTGTCTTTCTGGCCATTTACAGGAGCTTAGCCTATCTTCAGTCAATTGATTTGCATTAAATTTCTCCTCTGTTAGTAAGCCAAGTCCTGCCTGTAGATCCAGCTTAAGTAGGATTCTAGTTCATTGGCATAGAAGGCGGGATCCCCATGAGGATGGGCAATGGTGATGTCCTCCACTTTAATCTCTAGAAAGCCTTGATGAAGTTTGCTTCTTAGACCACCCCGCATGCTTCACTTCAGTCAGTTCCAGGGCTGGGCTGTTAACCTGTTGTTGCATGAAATGAAGCACTTCTTAATGTATTTTGTCCCATTGCATTAATCTGTTAATCAGCTCTAACCACTTTGCTCTCACAGCCCGCAGACGGATGTGTCTGTCGCTGTGTACCATACATGTGTCAGTGACATGCTTTTTGCACTAGTGAATGAGTTAATGTCCCCATCTACATCATCATCACTTCACCTCCAGCATCTCTCCTTTGAGAGACAAATGGATTTACACTCACTCCTTGTCTTTAGTGTTGACAACCATAAAGACTAGATATAAGTTTATTTTTTTTCAGGGAAATCTGTGATTCTTAAAAATTAAGTGTTACTGCAAGGGAGATGGAAAGGAATTTTAGCACTATATCATGTCAAAGATAGTCTGACCTTGATGATGTAGTAGTGAGCATGTTTAGATCTCCTGAATTTCAGTTGACAAGACCAAGCAGGAAAGCTAGGTCTAGTGTCCCATCCTTTTGCCTCTAATTCCCCAATTTGAATGACCAAGTGCCCCTCTTTGAGCTGAGCTGGCTGTTGATGGCTTTAAACACCATTCTGGAACAATCTTTGAACTCACATCCATACATACATCTGTTGCAAGGTACCTTAACCAATCTAGTGCAGTCAAGTGGTTTCTAACGGGCGCCTTAGCAGTCCCCCAACAATGTGCCCTTTTTCCAAGGCTGCAGTGAGTTTGAGAGGTGCTAAAAGCCTGTTCTCTCCTTTCCCCTAGGGATTTGTGGTGGCTGTTCTGTACTGTTTTCTCAACGGGGAGGTAAGATCAACAGTATTGTTTGGTTATGTTCACAGCTAAGACAAATTGAATGATAGTGGAGAGCGGATTAAGAAGTGTCCCATTCCTGATGTTACCATACTGGGAGGAAGCATCCAAGTCAAATCACTGCCTCCAGAAAAAAACAACTCAGCCATTTGCCTGGCAGTTTCCAGCACAATTAATAAACATATCAAGACTATTGTGTGCACAGTAGGGTTGCTGCTCCTGAGTCTGTCTTTTACTCATGAGATAGCATAAGCAGAACTCCCATCTGACCATGCATAAACCCTTATTCAAAAGGACCACTTCAGCAGGGAAGGCTAAAAGCCATCTTTTAAGTTGTATTTATGTTCAGTACCTCAATGAATCCTCCACAGAATCAGGCCCACTGCCAAAGTGGAGGCTCATTAGTGCAGTGATATTTTTGTACCATGCTCCATCTGTCCATAAGAAATTCAGCAGAGACTGATTATACTCATATCTAAGGCTACCAAGTAGGTGTGAGCAGCCAAAACCTTGGAGCTGCTGACAGCTGGAGCACTTTCAGCTCAATAAACTGATCAAGGGCAAGAAACAAAAAGCTGTGATCTGGGTTTGCACTCCAGCTTCTTAGGGAGAGGAGGGGTGTCCAGAATCACAAAGCCCTCTCTTACAGTTCTGATGCTGCTTTCAGCCACGCTGATGCCATGTGCACATTACACAGTGGCATGCAGGCAGATAGCCCAGCTTCAGCAGAGACCTTTGCCAGTAAGCCTGAGCAGAGCAGGGCAGTACCACACAAACTTATGAATGATCCAAAATCAATACAGGCATTGACGTGACTTGTTAGGCACAGACAAGAGCCAGGTAAACATGTTTCTACCTCACAGGCATTGATCTTACCTTTCCCACAATTCCAGTTCTGGGGTTTGCATCCTGGTATTGTACTGTTCCTGTGCTTGGTGATCCCACAGACCCTCATAAGCAGCTGGTTTATCTAATTCAAACTGTTATGTATAAGTTTGAACTGGAAGGCTGCAGGAGGGGACAGGGATGGTGGTCAGATTTGTTCAGGATTTGAATCTGAACAGTGTCAAAGAGATGACATCTGTAAACTCCCTGAACAGGAACAAGTGGCTTATATCAAAAAAGCACAGTTGAATGGACAGCTTTACAAACAGTCTATAACTAAATCATTTGTATTTGGACAAAAACAGGGCAATGAAAAAAAATGTATACTCAAAGTATAGTGTATGTTGCCATTAAAGTAGTCTGGCAGCTTCACTGGATCAGCTATGAAACTCCCTGTGCTCACCTTTCTGGTGAAGCTCGGATTTCTGATTCCAGATGCTGTCTGGAGTGTCAGCTCTCTTCTACATGTCTGAAAGTTCTGACCAGGTTGAGTTTAGTGACCTTTATAAGATAATTCTTGGCCCCTCAGTAGGTGGGTTGCTCATGGCTGCTCACACAATCATGCCAGAGCAATAGGAAATGCTCCCCTCTGATGACTTTATTGCCTTTCCACCACCTAGGTCCAAGCTGAGCTCAAGCGGAAGTGGCGGAGGTGGCATCTGGAGCGGTTCCTGGGTTCAGACATGAAATATCACCACCCTTCCCTAGGCAGCAATGGTACCAACTTCAGCACCCAGATCTCCATGCTGACCAAGTGCTCACCAAAGACACGTCGGTGCTCTGGCTTCCAGGCTGAATTCTCTCTGGTGTGATGGGGAGAGCCTCTCCAAGAACTGAGCATCCAAGTGACAAACTCAAAGACAGAAGAATCCCCCAGGAATCAGTGATCCAATGACAAATCCTTGTGAATTGACATGCTCCGCATGAGCCAACAGAGGACACAAAACTGGAAGAGCCACTGGCATCCAGAACAAGTTCAGACAAGCCAGGAGGGAGAGAAATACTTTTCCTCTCCCTCTTTTCAGACCTTTCACTCTAAGTTTCAAGCCCTCAGGGGTTGATAACTACAAGTAAAGGTCCCAGTCACTTGAGGAGAGCCTGGGAGATCTTGAAGTATCATAAACAATGAAGTACAGGTGGTAAGGGAGAGGAGAGACTGAGTCCTCGGTGGCTTTACCAGAACTGGCATCTCTGAAACAGATAAAATTGCACTTTTAAAAAAATGAGCCAGTACAGGAGAGAAGGAGACAAGAAGAGGCAAGAGGTGGGGGGGGTGGGAGTGTTGGGAAGCCAAACATACGAATGTGCCAAAAGTTCTATTGATAAGAAGTGGCGATAAGGTACTGGAGACAGAGTCAGGGACATGAGAAGAGATGGGAGGAACTTGAGCAGGAAAGGGAGAGACCAGTGCACAGCGCTTGCCTCTGCATTGTACGTGTGTGATGATTAAGCTGCAGCACCAGGAAAGACCCTCAGAGAATACCACAGTGCTGCAGTGTGTGTTTGCTAATTGCTCACCATCCTTCTTAGCAAAAGCTCTCTAAGCACCCGTGGGTGCCCTCTGGAAAAAGGTCGCTGAGGAGGAGCAGCGTGAATGCCCTTCTCTGCACTACATTCATGACATCGTGTTTTGTTTGGTTGTTTTCAATGAATAGGTAACTCAATTTGCATGTATAAAATGCAGGTACAGATGCCAAAAGGAGAGCACGGCTGCATTTTTCATTCTTTTGAAGCTCATCCATAGATCTTGGTGCATTAGCGCACACAGGGTCACAAGGGATCAGGGGAAAACAGCTGGTCTGTAATTCGTTTCCACTTACTTAGCACACACTGCCAGGGAAGGGAGATGTAGAACCCTGTAATCCTTAATTGAATAAGACCTGCCACTCTCCAGATGAAAATATTAGCTTCACAGCAGCAAACAAAATTGCTTTCATCAGAGCAAGTTTGTCTCAGCACAAAACTGGCACTCCGGGAGTCAGGAAGGAGTGAAGGAGTTATTGAATTGATTTCTTCTTTGCCTTTTGAGGGGAGCTTTTATCCTGTGATAAAAGCATTGTTAGATCTTTAAGACATGCATGTGTATTTTGCCTCTTTTCTGGAGGCCTATTAATGTCCCTATAGGGGCAATCCCTATTTGAAGAATGTGCATAGATCCCGTTAAAACCAAGGGAACAGTGATTTTTTAATTTTTCTTTTCTTGGTGGATGGGCAAAGGAGAGGTGTCCAAACAATATGCCAGGCTGGTGGCTTACAGGGCATCAGATGTCCCTTGCACTCCCAGGCATTTCATTTGAGACAATCCCCACAGCCCCAAACCCAGTCAGAAGATAGCACAGATGTGGATTGCCCATATTTGTGTCCCACCCAACTGCATCAAAGAGGCTTGCACCAATTTTACATTGAGGGTGGGAAATCCCTGCCCAGCTCTTGTGTATACTTATTAATTGGGCTGTCATCCTACTGTAACATGTCCTTGTGAAGGAGAATCTGGGTCAACAATTCATGTACATGTACATTCCTCTTTCAGGGTTCAGAGGTCTCAACTCAATTTGCCAAGTGCTAACAGCACCTGAAATTCTTTTTCTTCATAATGAAATGTAGTTCATTGATGGGAAGCATGTTAACCTTGGTGGGTTTCAGGTTTGTTTTGCTTGCTTTAATCATCTGTGATTCACTGCCAACAAAACACACTGAGCCCAGGAGGAGAGTTTCAGGCTTGGACATCCAGGTCTTTTCTCAGTTCTAATGGATCAGTTATTCCATACCATAATCCTCCCAAGAGCTGTACCTGTTACCGTCTGAGTTCAATGCTTCCAAAGTATTTCTCCACATGTGGTACTGAGAGTTGCCTAGAGGGCTGAAGTCGGTAAGGGGCATGAGATACCCCAATACAACTGCTGTGAAGGGTAAACACAGCAGTCATGAGTTTTCAGTGAGCTAGATCAGATTCTGTTACAGTGTGTCTGTGGCTACCCAGCCCTCAAAACCTAAAAGGATCAGTAGATACTCTGAAGATAGTCATAATGGTCTCAATGGTCCTGGAATTAAAGAGCTGATGAGACCCCAGGCTAGTCAGATGCAAGCCATCTTGGTTATGGCGATGTTACACTGAAACTGTATCAGCAGTTAGAATCCAGTATGGATGTACCATAAGATCATCAAAATCCTCTCTTTGCAGATCTCTAATTCCAGAGGAACCAAGAGAATGCTTAAAGTTTCCCCATATTGCTTGCATTGAAGCCCTTATGCCCTGACACCCCAGGAGCAAGGTACCCATTGAAATCGCCATGAAATTCTCAGATGCAAGGACCCTCTCTCTGTTTGGTGCTAGTGCTACCCTGTGTGTGCTTTCAGACCTCGATTAGGACTCACACAGAAGATGCTGGAGATTCTTCTGTGCCTGGTTCAAAGCAAGGATTTGACATAGTGCTGCGTTTCACTGGGTGAATGGCTAGCTGCAATGAAGCTTCTGAGTGTTCTGTATGTGTAAAATGCTTCTTCTCACTGGTTCAGATTTTTGAAGCAACAACAGTGTGTGAGAGATTTGATTGATCAGGCTGCAAAGTCATTTGCACTCTTTATCTGTCATGGTAGCTATTTATGCCCAACAAAATTGGTGAGCTGCACAGGAGCACTGCCCAATCTTGTTAATGCATCCAGTGAGGTGCCTAAGGTGTGAACTTGGATCTCAGATACCAGACAACCAGATGAAGATTGAGCACAGGCCTGTTGAGCGTAAGTGATGCAGCATTGCCAGCAACCTCCTCTGTGAGATGTGAGGGAAACCCATTTTTTTTTAGGCAGCCTTGCTGGGGTAGAAGGTTCATGTCTGTGAGCCCTGAGCAGCAGGACATGTGCATTTTCCTTCTGCTCTCCACCTTCCTTTTTTTCTCCCTGTGCTTCTAACATTTTCAGGATGACCTTCTGCTTTGTATTTACAGCTTCCCTTCAGTTTCAGCCCTACGCTAACCTGTGCCAGCATCAACCATAGGCAAAAGGCAGCAAGAAGGGGCTTGCCTTTTGGAAACATGACAGGAAAAAAATTCTGATGGTTATTCGCCCATGCCACAAGGCTTTCTGCAGCCCATGAGCTTTGCCATCAGGCTATTCTGCACTGGAGCCTGAAGAGAGGATGTGTTCTAAACTGAGGGGTTCCTCCAAAAAAATGTTGACTACATTAGCATGCCAGGAACAGTGCCCCAAGGCTTCCTACGTGCAATTATTTCATCACTGAACATCCAGACACATCATTATGCTGTCAAGGGTGTTTGAGAAATTAAATGAATGTGCTGAATATACCTGCTATGACAGACATGGTAATACTAGTGATGCAGGCAGTGCAGAGCTGCCAGCCCAGCTGCGTTGGCCTCATATTTCAAGAGAACAGAGGAGTCGTTGGTTAAATCAGAGCTTTTCACTCTGGGGATATATTAGCAATCAAGTGAATGATGGCATTCAGATCAGGGTGTCTTTTAACTGCCATAGTGCTGGAATTTGGCCCAATAACTAATCATGGAATGAATCATAGAACAGTTTAGGTTGGAAGGGACCTTAAAGCTCATCCATTTCAAACCGCCTGCCATAGGGGTTCTTCCACTAGACCAGGTTGCTTCAAGCCCTGTCCAACCTGGCCTTGAACACTGACAGGTATGGGGCAGCCACAGCTTCTCTGGGCACCCTGTGCCAGGACCTCAACACCCTCAGTCAAGAACTTGTTTCTAGTATCTAATCTAAATCTCCCCTCAGTCAGTTTAAAGCCATTCCCACTTGTCAAAAGGGGGGATTCCTGCCCTTTTCAAAAGCCCCTCTCCAGCTTTCTTGCTGGCCCCTTTAGGCACTGGAAGCTGCTCTAAGATCTCCCCAGAGCAATCTCCCAGCTGAACAAGCCCAGCTCTCTCAGCCTGTCTCCATAGCAGAGGTGCTCCAGCCCTTGGAGTATCTTGGTGACCTCCTCTGGACTCACTCCAACAGGTCCACATCCTTCTTATACTGGGGGAGAGACTTCATATGCTGGGATCCGTCTTTCGTCTGTTTCAGTGAAGCCCCAAACAACAATCCAGACTGTGTTGTCCTGAACTCACACAGAATATACAATGTAGGGCTCAGGACTGACACTCTTCCTCACAAAGCACCAGCCTGACCCCTTTAACTGGTATAAGACAGGAATGACTCCAGTGAAGGCACATGCATTAATTTGCTACAAAATAAGATTAAGAGGCATACCTGGGTGTCACAGACTTTTAGGTAAGTTTGAGGATCATTCATTTAGACTCCCAAACTCCTTAAAGAAAGCAGGCTACATTCTGATCCGCAGGCACCAAAATCAGTTCATGACAGTGACTCCTGGGGTACATCAGCATTAAACTGGAATTTACCTTCAGAATAATTCCTCTGTCTTCAGCCTGGAAGTGTTTATTTATTTTTTATACCAGTGATAGATCAAACCCCTCCTGTTAATTAGTCACTGCATATTTCAGTGATTATTAAACAATTAGTAATAAGTATGGAACTATTAAAATATAAAAAAAAATGTCACAAAGTCTAGAGGTACAAGATTCAATGCTAACATTAGACTATAGGTATTTCTATTCAGCAGGGATATATATTGCTCTGTGGGCCTCTCATAAGCAAAAAGAAATGAGAACGTGACCATGTTTAGAGTTTAAAAAAGAGCAGTAAAAAAAAATTCTAGGCTGTTGCAGAATTTCAGGACATTAACTTGAAACTATTTTTTAAAACAGAAACCTATGTACATCCTTATGGCAGTTTACCCAGAAAAGCCCAGGAGAGAAAACACCTGAATATTTTACTTTATTTTCTTTGAATTTATTTTACTATTTTATTTTATTTTTCTTGTCTAGGAAGCAGTTTTGTTTTTTTCAAGGATGGTGTTAATGGAGAAAAAATAATTTTATATTAACTAATCAGCAGATTTATTTATTTCTTAATATCCCACTTGGTTCGTGTTCAGCTCAGAAGCAAAGAGGCAGCATGGTGTCTGTGTCACAGGTCTATGCAAGCAAATGGACTAAGGCCAAATCTCAGCTCTAGGGAGAAAAGTGCCTGCTGATTATCAGAAGATTGACAGTTTTAAAACAGCAGAAAGCAAGCTCAGGAGTGAGCATCACTTGACTCCATAGCAAGATTTAAAGGGCTTTGCTGAGGTTATTTTGTCTCCATTCCTTCCACCTTTACCCTAGTGTTTAAACTAGGAAAAACCTGGCAGGTTTTCAGACTAAAAGTGAATCTCTCAAATTTCAGAATGCCAATATGTGTCTTTGAGAAGTTTATTTTATACTGTCTGCACAAGTTCAACTTGGTTTGATAAATGGTCTATGGAAATACATGTTGGGTCAGAAGCAAGGAGGCTGAGAAGCAATGTTTAATCATAGAATCACAGAATGGTTTAGGTTGGAAAGGACCATAATGCTCATCTAGTTCCAGCCACCCTGCCATGGACAGGGGCACCTTCCACTGGACCAGGTTGCTCAAAGCCCCATCCAGCCTGACCTACAACACTGCCAGGGATGATTGCTGGATGATAAACCTAGATTTAACACCAAAGCCCATGTAAAACCTGTTTCCGCCACCCCACCACATCCCAGCCCCTCTGCTTTCAGGTAGGACATTCAGCTGAAGAAAGGATCTTGACTGGGGTGTTGGCACAGCCCAGGCACAGCCCTGTGCTTCCTCCCGAGGCATCCCTGCACCAATGAATGTGCCATAGTCTTGGAGATGAGGACTGCAGTCCTAAGCTCCCTGACTTGCAATGCAACTTCGCACTTTCCACACACCGGTGCTCATGGGGGCAAGGACTGTATGCTTCTTGATTGTAGACAACCCTCGAAGAGCAAGAGACCAAACTCTTGACCTAGGATACCCATATCAATGTGGAATGACTCTGCTGCTATCATTCTGAAACTAAACTGTTGTAATAGGGAAATTAAGTCCCAGACTAGTAAGTGGAGTCAGATGTCCCAAAATCATGGATTTCAATTCATTTTCTTTCTGTCAGTCAACTTTTCACCAAACCCAGCATTTACATACCTGTCTGATGAGGTATAATTACAGGAACCTGTATGGTTGTAAACTAGAGCTTTTAAGAATGAGTTTTCCAGGCCCATGGAATGTCTCTTCCACCTCCTACTGCCTGAACATCCTAACTCCTTGTTTGCTTGCATGGTGTTGCACTATATACTGAGGAACTCTGGGTTTGAAATCCTGGTTATTTCTAGCATACTGTGAAATCACATGGAAGAAGACAAACATTGTGGCTGAAAAATACATGACAGGTCTGTACGGGAAATAGCACCCATTTGGGTTCTGAGGGGCATGTGTTTAGGACACATGCATTGGCATCAGCAGAGCACTAGTGGTTTATACCCTGGTTTTGTGGATATTGTAAATCTGTACATAGAGGAAATCTATAGCATATTAAAAAAATAAAAAAAAAATGATATTTTGACAATTATAAGTTCAAAAAGGCACTTTTGAATTCAAAGGTGCATTTTTCATACTCTCTTTCAAACACCTCAAGCTGTTGTTCAGTAGCTGGTGCCAACTGACTCCTCTCAGTCAAACTAAGCACCTCTGCTCTGCCCTCCTGTAAATAGGCTTTGACAGCAAAGAGTGAGAAAAACTTGTTGTGAACAGAGAATCACTGTCTCTGTGGACTTTTATGTACCTAGGTGCTTGTGATGTATTCTTCATGCCAGTGAGAACAGGCCTGCTTGCTCAGCACAGGTGAAATTTCTGTCTTTTGTTTCATGGCCTTTTGACCAATGTTATTTATTTGGTTCTGAATCTGTACATATGCAATGAATTGGCTATTTTTTTCTTTGTATTTGGTTCATCTCCTTGCTTCAGAGGAAGTTCTTCTCTGTGGTTGAAACTGCTGAAAACAAGCAATAAAACCATAATGAAGACATTGTGCCTAAGATGTTACTCCTGGTATATGACTTTAATGTACTTTTTAAATTTTATATAATTTATTTTTACCAGTCCTGAAGAAGACACAAAGGAAAGGCTAAGAAGGAGGTAGTGAGATGGTAAGGTGGTTTCCTAGATTTGGACATAATGTTCTCAGATTTTGTAAGGTTAGCCAGATAGACTAAATCACTCTTAAAATAGGAGACCTTCTTTGAGTTCATCTGTACCAGCAGAAGAATCAGTACCAGCCCCAGCATCCTGAGATCCACTGTAATGAAGGCAACATCACTGCATGAGCTAGGTGAATGTCTTTCAGAGGGAGGTAAGACTCATACATGGAGGTAGTAATAATGCAACTGCAAACACAGTATAGTTCTTTTGTGAGGATCAAGAGATGTTAAATGTTACCTATTTTTGTAGGTACATACACATATATATTCATGTACACATATTCATGTACATATGTATTTAGGTACATATATATTCATGTAAATATATATTCACGTAACAGAACAGAATACCAGGTTGGAAGAGATTTCAAGGATCATCTGGTCTACCTTTTCTAGGCAAATCATGACCTAGACTAGATGGCCCAGCACCCTGTCCAGCCCAGTCTTAACTCTCTAAGAAGTCTGAGGCAAAAATCAACACAACCATCTTTGACCCTTGCTGTGTGTCCTCCATGCAACAGCCATTCTTTCTGGTTTACAATGAGAATAGCATTGCTTTTCTTAGACACGCACTGTTACGCTGAATTTGATGGAAAATGCTATCACATATATCTGGAAATTTCTGAGTTTGGCTTTTAGAGCTTCTTTGTGTAGGTTCATTGGTGAAGTGGCTTTTCATGACTAGAAAGCATAATTCTCTGTCGGAAAGAGCCACGACTAAAAATGGCCAATGGCATCCTTTCCCTTTGAACCCCTGTGGTTTCCATGGCAAAATGCCAGGGCAAAGACTTCCTTGGTGGTCATAACATTTAAGCATTTTCCCACGTAGTAAATCAAATTTAGTGGTTAAATTCTCTTTAGTCCACATGCAACCAGTTGCATTCACTCCCGCTGGGGATGTAATGTTTGAACTGTGACTCAATGCAATCCACAGAAAGATTCATCTGCCCTCAGACTAAGTTCAGAAAGATTCCAATGAGGGAGTGTGCCACAAAGAGCCTAGGCACTGCACTAGTGCTATAATACTATATATTTTGAAAGCCTTAAAACCTCTTCTGATGTTGGCACATGCTTGCTGAGGAATCATTTGCGCTGGTATAATTCCCTGTGCATTTAATGTTTTGTTGGATCTTATGAGCAAAACCAGGAAAGTTCACATCTCAAAATAACCATTTCCTGGATAGTGATATTCATAGAATCATAGAATAGCTTAGGTTGGAAGGGACCTTAAAGCTCATCCAGTTCCAAGCCCCTCCCGTGGGCAGGGACACCTTCCACTAGACCAGGTTGCTCCAAGCCCCATCCAACCTGGCCTTGAACACTGCCAGGGATGGGGCAGCCACAGCTTCTCTGGGCAACCTGTGTCAGGGCCTCACCACCCTCACACTCAAGAACTTATTCCTAGTATCTGATCTAAATCTTCCCTCTGCCAGTTTAAAGCTGTTCTCTCTTGTCCTATCCCTACCTGCCCTTGTCAAAAGTCCCTGTCCAACTTTCTGGTATGCCCCCTTTAGGCACTGGGAGACTGCTATATATATTGGAAGACTATTCTGAGAACTAAATTGGCCTTGCAGTCAAAGACCAGAGAAGGCAAGAGTTTTGGTCCCCCCCTGTTTTATGTATATGGCATTAGGTCCCTGCTTACGGTGCTCACTGATGAACTCTTTGTTAGACTGCATCCCTGATCATCAGACAACTGACTGAAACTCACCCCTTACAAATACCTATGGTCTTCCCAGCTAAGATTAAAGCTCATTTGTATATCTTTTCCTTTTTTCTGGCATGCCCTGACAACTGGTTGCACCCTATTGTGACTTTTCACTTGAATCCACATGTCAATCATATTTTACAAAGGCAGGAAAATAACCAGGAACAAGAACCCAATATTAAGTTGGTCACTGTTGCCAAGAACCGGACTCCCCCAACCCTTACAGATTTACTTCAGTGGGATGCCTAATCAATGGCTGTTTCCTATCAGCCATTAACTCTGAACTTTGGCATAAAGCAGTTAGAAGCTATAATATTTAATTGCATCCTATCTGCTCCCAGCTAAAAAATATGGGGATCTAATAGAAAAAAGGCTTCAGTCTGCAGTGATGAAGGAATTTATTACATGTAATAAATTTATGCATTGAATGGGATTTCTGGTTTGGACTTGGTGCAGCTTTTTATTGCATCCCTTCACGTATTTCCCATCAAGTCAGTGCCTGTGGGATCTAGTTCTCCACTAAACTCCAGCCCTCTCTCTCTGTCATAGATAGAAGTCTAACAGAGGACTCCTGAGGATCTATTCCAGCAAAGCTCTTTGGCTTTTGAAAAATGCCCAAGGTGTTGGTCTATAATGGGAGAAGGTCCATACGCATCTCACAGCTCAGCAGAGATCTCCCTCAGACAGCAACAAGGACAAATGCAAGTTACACAGCCTGATCCTCCCACTACCAAATCATGTCTTGTCCTCTTGGCTAAGTCTGAACTCGCCCCTTTCGCTCATGACAGTCACATTTCCAAGGATCTGTTTGTAAATTAGAAGACTATTTATAATCAGAGTCATTTCTGTGACCTGGGAAAGAAGACTGGAGGATTTTCTCCTTTCTTGCTTCCATCACTGGCCAGGCACCAGCAGTCTTTGAGAGGATTACTGTCATTGTGGCCAGAGTGGGACAAAGACTGGAATCAAAATTACAGACTAGGTTTCAATTCTAGGCTTTCCCCAGCTACCCCATCTCAGAGGAAAGCTTTGGCATTTGTCAGCTGGATTGGTTATTAGGACCTACATGAATAACTGGTTGAATTTGCTTGGCTGCTGAAGGGAAGGGAAGGAAAAGGAAGGGAAAGGGGAAAAAATACATGTTTTGTTTTGGAATTAAAACCAACCTAAAACAAAACAAAACCCAAACCAACAACCAAAATGCTGTGGTTTATTTTGAACAAAATGTTAAAAGTGACATGCTAAGTATTGCATCTCTGGAGCTAAGCAGTGTTAAGAGTCAATGGGCACCTTTCCTAATGTCAACAAAAGATATATATATATAACTCAGCAACTTTAATTATTTAAATACCAACCTAATTTCACTGCAGAATGTAAATTAATGGAACGTTCTTTTGAAAGCCGCTCAGATCCATAGTAATATTCCAGTTCTGAAAGTTGCCCAAGCCTTGAACAAGAGTGAAATTCTTCAAATTCAATATTATCTATCTGAAATGCTTCAGCCTGTTCATTGTAAAAAAGTTTTTTAGATGTTATTAAGTCAAAGAGTAAAACAGTAATTACTCCAGCAAGGGATAAACTTCTAGGGAGCATTTGAGACAGGTTCCAAGTGGATCATACACGTTCAGCTAAAACACATCTATTGTCAGAAGAAAAAAAAGTATTTGAAAAAGCAAAGGATTTGCCAGGCACTGGTGAAGTGTAGTATGGCACAAAAGTACGAAGGACTTTAGTGATGAAGATTCGTTACAGGGACCTCAGTATTGTACAGAGAATGTGGCTGAAGAAGCTTATTAACAAAGTTAGGGTTTTTTTTTGTGGACCAAAACAAAAGCAAATTAAAAACAATACAGTGTAACTTGGTGAGGTGGACAATCCAGATTCCTGTTATTCCTGAACTCCCATTTATTCTGAACTCCCACTTAAACTTGTTCTGGCTTCCTCAGATATGGGCACTTCCATTAAATAACTTCACTTTCTCCATATAATGTTAGCAGGGCAGGTACAAATTCCTAGTCTCAGCCAGGAAAATGCATCTCACAGATCCCATTCAATCGCAGGTTGAATTTAGCCACCAAATGTGGAAGAACCTTCCGCACAATGTCTCTCTCCATACAGCCATTGTCTCTCTGCAGAGACAAGAAGTTGAAAAACTACATTTTATTGCACATAGAACATTGCTGTTTCCTCTCTGATAAGTGGGCCAGAGTGTGAAAAACTATTGTCAGCTTTGTAAACAGAAAGCAAAGAGCAATTGTTCCTGTAGTATTGACTTTCTGGGAGAAATTCCTCTCACACTGTTTAAGTATCTATTATGCAGTTGTTAATGTCAGACGCAGTCATTTGAACTCCTTTCTAGGGAGCTTTTATCAGTGTAGTTAATTCAGTTTAGGGGGAAATTCATCTGACTAGGTGCAGCAGATGAATTGAGGCAATTGAGAGACATAATACACTCTAATAACCCCAGACTGTCTGATTTAGGACTTTGGAAATTGAAAAACAGAGAAAACATTAAAATTACCAATTTTTCTGTTCAAAAGTGATAAAATGTTCACCATGCAAAGACCTCTTCTCCTAGAATGCGCTACATGCAAACTGTAAAGAAGGGATTTAGAGATTCCCAATGCATGTGAACTGCTCTGCAAAGGTCTGAGGTGATGACTACAGAGGCATTGCCAAGGGGAGCCTGGACATTCAATGAATGGATGCAACACCAGCACCCAAACCTGTCCTTGGCACAGCTACTCCAGTTCCTGCCAAATCAGTGAACACAAAAATTGGTAACATGCTCTTGTGAAAAAAAAAGCATGTATTGTGGGAAGAACAAAAAGTCTGCTGATGAAGAGGAAGATGCTACATGATCTCATTTCAGTTTAAAGATGGAGGAGGAAAGCAGAAACAATTACAGTTTTGCTTGAAAAACCCACCTGCATGCCTCACAGTATATTCAATATTCTTTCCTTAAAAATGTAATTGCTGTTTTCTTCTGTTCTATGTTAATATTGAATACAATTTCTTGTAATAAGAATCTTTTGGTGATCACTGCATATGGAAACCTTGAGTATTATAACATAAAAATATACTTACCACCAGAAAGGATATCGCTAATGTTAACATAATTGCCCTTACTACATTAGCACTTAGTGAAGGTTACCATTTGTAAGTAAAATATAAATCCAGAGGTTTCTTTAAAAGTAGCAAAACCATTTGTACCTCTAGTAATATACCTAAACTTCTGATTTTAGCTCATTAACAGTACTCTTTAGAATAATTCTGGGGGCAACGTGGGCTCAGCAGAAAGTGAATTTGACCATAGCTCCAGTAAAAAGATATTAGCTGGGCTAGAACAATCACCAGATGATCATCAACACGGCAATTTTCCTTGTAGGTCATAAAAAGTTCTTTGTCCTTCAAGTGAGAACAAACCTGCACTTAAATATATACAGTTTCTTTACTAAAAGGGAAATATTTTTTGTTTTGACAGAGCTGTTTAGGAGTTTTTTGTTAAATATATTGAAATTGCAGCTGCATATATTATTTATGCACCCAGACTTGTAGACTGTGATTAAGGTTCTTATTTGTTGCAACACAAGGCTCATTTGTTTTGCTGGTTGATTTAGCATGCAGAAACCTTCCCTGCAGGTCAGCTTCACATTAAATTGCTATTGGCAGATAGAAATGTCAGGTTTACCCTCCAGATGGGTGCAATAACAAATCAGACCTTCGCTTCTTCCATTTTTCCTTCTGTATGTGTGACAAGAGATGTGTGTTTCTCTATGCTAACTCTCTGTTCTCAGGTGTAGAATTATATTGGGGCACTATTTCATTTATGAATTCCATGGCCACCAAAACCTGAAGCAACACAGCTCAGGGTCTGTGAAATTGGCAAATAGCAAAGCTCCCAGGCTCAGCTTTCACCTTTACTATAAATATATCGAAGCTAAAGTAATGTTGTTTTTCTTTCCTGGATTGAACTTTTATAGTGAAGCTCTCTTTATAGTCACTGGAGATTTGGTGAATATAAGCAATGCACCAGCAATATAATAATTTCATCTCAAGTAGACAGCTAAATTACATCAGATTAATTACACATCAGTAGGAATCCATTGTATTTAATGCCACATGAGACCCCCAGAGTGTTGTAGACATCTACATGGGAACAGAAGATGTAACACAGGACTTACATATGGATCACTTTGTAAGGACAACCATACTCCTGGAAGAAAACCCCTCAGCATCTACTGTGATTCTTCAAGCCTGTATTTAGGCAACTGAAAATCTCACCCAAAGTGCCTGTATCTTGCCTTGAATGTAAAGGACTTATTGGGACTATCTCAGCTGGAGACATCAGCGAATGGCAATGTCTAATGCTAGGCCAGGGTAATTTACCCACTGTTGTATGTCTTAATTTATTGTGACTGTAAGTGCTACCCTACAAGGGGTCTATTTTCTGTAGGTACAGAGTATACGGACCTGAAGACTCAAGGTTCCTGCACCTTCTGAATGCCTGGAAGAGGCAGACTACTAACAAGTACTGCTTGCTCCTGATGGGACAAGAAATGGTTAGCCACAACCACCTGCATCTTACATGTGATTTTCAGAACCCCTCTCATCCATCTCAGTTCAAGCTGAACTACAGCTGGTGAGCAACCTAGAAATATATTAATTTTATTTCCTTGCTTATTGTTTTTCAGAAGCTTAAGTGACAGTGCTGGGATTGCATTTTTTCCCATGTTTTATTTTCAGTAGGCTGTTACTCTTAAGGAGGACATAAACACTCTTGCACATTACATCATTGCTCATAACCACAAGAGATGGTTACAAAGGGGAGGGAAGTGACTGGTCTCAGAGATGATGACCTTGCATAGTTGAGTCATTGCACTCAAAACACTAAAGCCAGATGAGTACTTCATGCAACAGAAGAAGGATTTGTTGCTGGGAGTTTTTCTCCTGGCTTGATTCCTCATGCTATCTAGGAACATATTATTTAAAAGGGTCAACCACCTTAAGTAGCAGATGTCTTTAGACAACAAAAACGGCCATAGTTTTCATAGAATTACATAGACTTTGAGTTAGAACCTCAATCACCTCAGGCTTATTGTGGCTTCGAAGGCACCCCCTTGTGATCACTGTTACAGATGAGTCTACAGCTGTGATTAGCACTAGTTAAGTGCTTTGTGGTTAAATCAATCAATTTCTGATTGAAGTGAGAAAGGCTTTGCCAGCACTGAAGAAACACACAGAGACTTCGAGATGATCTTTCTCATTTTGTGTGACTCTGGTATGATTACTGTCTCCATTTGTGCCTGGCTTCACCTCATCCAGCTTTCTACACCTCCTCCTAAGGTCAGAACAAATCTTTCCATTTATTTCTCTGACTACAGGATTAAGCTCTTACAGTGCTAACACTAGCTTTAAAGTATATACATGAGAGAAGTGTAGTTTCATAAAAAAACATTTGCTGGAGTTATAAATAACTACAAGATGCCAGTTTAATGCTACTTCATTATTGATTAGCACCTAATCCACCTGGAAAATCTCATCAACAGATCCATTCACAGAGCACAGCAGTATTTAGCAGAAGTAGAAACAGTCAAGCCGGACTGGTTTTTAAAGCACAGGCTAAAATATGCCTTCCCAATCTCTTCCCCTAGGTACCCAGTATCTCACATTCACCATCATGATGTGTTATCCCATTTCTTCCCCCATAAAAAAATATATTTTGTCTGTGAAAGTCAGGCTGAGAGCAGAAAAGCCAGGAAGCACCATAGAGATCCTAAATTATTCCTGTTCTGAAACACTCCATGGGTATGCCTCTTTTTCACTCCCCTGAATACAGATGGAGCTAAGAAAGATTACTCTTAACATAGTTGCCTCATAAAGCTGTGTAAATTTAAGCTTACAAATATACCCTATTCTTTTTAATAAATATACAGCAGATATCACTACTTAATACTATGCTCACTTTATTTTTCTCCTTTGCTCATAAACTTAACAATTTGCGCCACACGTTATCTTTTCCTCTTGAGACTAATGTTTTTAGAGAGAAAATGTTTCTAGACTGGTGGAGCAAGTTCCAGTAATGATGGTAGCTTTCACTTTCTTAATCTTGCAATTTGTTTCTTTGAGGGATTCTTAGTCCTGCTGCAAAAAGAAGGATTAGAGCCTGAAGGTGATAGATGCTGCAGGATGGTGATTCTGTTTTTTCCATCTTCTTCTTTTATATTACCCTCTGAAATGACTGCATTTCAAAACCACTTTTAAAGTTGCAAAGTGAAATGTGCAAAAGTTAGGCAATGCCAGAATGTGAGGGATATCTGTCTCTGTTGGACCAATACGCAATAAATAAGAGCAGGGGCTGCACATTTGTATGTGTGAAAAGGAGACAGACATTTGAGGAGCCGCTCAGCCATGCCATCAGCACAGCCTGTCCATTCATGGAAACAAGTAGGTTCAGGGAGAGGAGAAACTGGAGTGTGAAAGCATTAAGGACAGCATCTCTAAAATCAAGGGAAGTCTTAAATGAGTCACTCTAAAACACATTACTCAGTGGAGCTGAATAAGCATTTCATCTCTCTTCCAGCCTCTTTCACTGGATGTAACCCTCAGTTTAAGAAAAAAGAATGTGAGTTTGACAATCCTAAGAAGAGAGATAAGGAGCAAACACTCGCGTATCTGAAAGCTCATGCTGCCTCTGAGCTGAAAACCAAAGAAGAGATCTAGAAACCAGGCCGATCAATTTACATGCTTTTTCTGCCTTGCAGAGACCCTAAAAGAACAGGCATTGCAGGAGACTGGAATGAGTGACTGCACTGCCTGCAAGCCTGAACAGTGTTGGGATCCCTGGGTCTGTGACCTATTTACTGCTGAAAGTGGAATATAAATAGAAAATAAGCATAAATGTAAATATAAATAAATCTATATATAAGTATATGAACAGAAATAAATAATGTAAATATAAATATATAGATTCAAGTTGTATCAGGAGGAGATTCACCAGTCAGTTCATCAATCCTACATGTAACAATATGGAAATTTTGCATCGTATTTCTGAAAAGTTCAGGTAAAGAATAAAAAAGTCTTAATTCACAGGGAATAGGGGGTGCCCCACTTCATGTAGGTTAGACTTCTTCATCATGACTTCTTCTGGTGGCACTGCAGATACCACAAAGACAACTCAGGGATGCTGTCATGTCTTCCAGCTCCTAAGTGCTGTACTCATACCTTTATGGTCCCGTGTGATCTGACAGTGTGAAGGGGCACTTTTATTCCAGAAAGCACTTGGAATAAACAATAAAGCTACAGCTATTTCAGTAAGTGAAATAGGTTTGGGATCCTTCTCTGCTACTGAGGTCAGCTGTCATTGAATGACCCACTGCTGTTTTATTAAACTCTGACTTCCAAAAGTATGAGGCTGCATCTAAGCTGTTTGTCAGGAATGAGACACACTACCTGCCCCAGAGACATCCCCAGAAATTCTTTAGGGAAGTGCTCTTTAGCTCAGGCACAACACATACCAATGTGTATCATAACAATTTCACAATATAGATGCTCAATTACAATGTCTGGGAATGTTCCCTGGCACTTTGTAGGTATAAACTCGAACATTAGCAGGACTATGTAGGTGGTTAAATCCTATCTGCAAACCTGGTCTTACTGTAGCAGAGTCACAGGTCAATGTATCAATGCTATTGATACATTATGATACAATATTGATATATTATGATAAAATATGCCTAGATAAATGGAGACAAAAATCTAGGAATATGTACTTGGACAAAAAGAGCTCCTTTTGCCAGAAAAGTAGAAAATGCTTTGAAGAAGGTTCTGCAGGGCTTCATTTGAAATCCTCAACTCACTCTGCTGCTTCTCTGCCAAGATGCTCATCAGGTTTAATACAGAGATGTAGCACAGACCTTCCAAGCCAGAAATCACTCTTTGAGGCAAGTCAAGGCTGAAGCCCTTTCTTTTACATTCAGCGAAACTGAGGCTCATGCAGAGATGTGGGAAAAGGCCCCCTGACAAACGGGTGAAAGAGTGAGACATGAGCCCTGCCAGGTCACCTGAACCACATCAAAACCTGCTCATCATGCTGTGTCTTCACCGTGGCCCAGCAAAGCACTGGGTGAGAGAGTAAATCCTGCAGTTATGAACAGCTGCTTGCTGTATAGTTCATAGAGGGAAAAAAGGTTTTTATTCATTCTGCGATGCTGTGGAAATAGAGAATGAGAGCACAGTGAATTAATATGCCTTGATCTCATTTTCAAGTGCCTCTAACAGCTGCCAGACCCTCCTCCTCATTTGGGTGCTCAGCCAATACACTCCACCTCTTCAGTAAGGAGTGACATATTAATGACTTACAGCTTCTAGAGGAGCCAGGCTGTGGTGAGGAGATGCCTCTTGCAACGTGCTTTTCATTTCTATTATGCAGAAAGGGCAATGTGTTTTATGGTCTGCAGGGAGATCACCTCAGCAGATTCCCCGAAGCACAAAGGCTCACACGCAGAAAGATGTGCAAAGCTGCAGCATGCACCAAAGGCAGGGAATATATTTGTTGCTTCTGCTTGGCAAGATGTTCTCCAGGTGCCATGTCTGCAACTGCAAAATAGCCCATGAAAGCAATGACAGCAGCTGGTGCTTGCCTCCTTCTAACCTGCCAGGGCTACCTCACAAGTCTGAGACCTGAGCTATCACTGAAAGATTTCAGGTCATTGTATTTGGTAAGAAAACACTTTTGATAAAAATTGGCCAAGAAGGTATTAATCAGTGGCCAATCTAGGGACTCCTGGTTTATTTCTACCACTTGGGACTTAGCCCCTGGTGTGATTCCTGCGGAGAAATCTATTCTTTGGAAAAGCAATGGGCAGACTGGCTCTTAAGTCTATCCTTATGCTAAACAACATCAACCTGGGTTCAGCCAAAGAGCATGCTATCTTCTGTAGCAGATAGTTTTATTTTAGGATAGAGCAGCTTTCTTCAGCACAAAGGCATGCATGGAAGGATTAAAGAGAAACACCAACATCCCAAAATCCCACCTGACCATCCTGCAGGAGACGTCCCAGCTTTGATATAACCACCTTGCTCTGGAAAAAGAATGCCACAAACACAGATTTGTTCTTTCATTTCTTCTCACTCTTGAGAAGCACATTAAAAAGGCCACTGCTGACTTTTTCCTGCACTGTTTATAACATTTTGAAGTGGCTGCTGCTTCACCACCCGTTCATAAGCAGACCTGAAGTTGATTTTATTGCTGAGTTTGGAAATCCTCTTTGCTTTGAGCAGCAGAGATGATTATTGCTCCTTCAGCCGGGCACATCCGTCACAAAGCATGGGAGTTTCATGAAGGGCAGAAATATCAATGAAATTATCCACATGGCAGCTTTTACAGACAATGGAAAATCAAATGTGCTCTTTCCCAAGGGAGAGCAGGTGTTTTTTTGAGCACAGACCTTATTCTGTTTGGAGCTGAGACCTTACAAAACACTTCAGCACTTCAGTAAAATGCTTTGACATGAGTAACCATGTCAAAACTCTCTTCATCTGTTGTGTTAGTAAATTTATGCAACACCACCAAATGTCTACAAGTGATGAGAGTGGTTACTGCCGGCTTAGACCTTCATTTCTGTCTGAGCACTGGCCCTCCAACGTAGAAGCTTGTTAACCTGTGGGACTCCATCATCTGAGTGGTACAGCCAGATTCCAGACATCTTCTAGCAGACTCTGCAAAGCAAAGCCTACTTTTCTGCTGGAATTACCTACGTTGCTGTTGCATTTAGCTGGTTAGCTCTCAATCCATGACAACCCTAGGGAAGAGAAAGGAGAGGTGAGAATTCCAGCTTGAGAGGTGGAATTCCTGAAACCTGGGATTTATCTCATCTAACTGTGCAGACAGACATGAAGTCTAACAACTTCATAGGCCACCTCTGGAGCAGTGGAGAAAGCTGCCTCCCTGCCAGCTCACCCTAAACTCTACCAGGTCTCAGTTGGGGTAGTGGAATAGTTCTCCAGTCATCTCCCTCCCTCAATTGACTCTAGCAAGAACTTTGAGCTCTAGAAAATCAGGTTGGGCTAGAAAACAAGGCCATTTAACAGATACAGATGAATCTCACCCCAAATCATGAACCTGTTTCCCTTTCTCCATCCGGTTCTGGAATGAACTCTTTAATTTGTATCCCAGATTGAGGATTCAGCCACGTGGGACACAGTTCAGGAAACTAAAGATGCTTTTATGTGCTGTTTCACAGGCTCCTGCACCTGAGCTATGCAGCAAGGTTTCAGGAAGTGAAGCATTGGTTTCCTGAGAAGGATCTTTAATTGAGTGTTATTTAAATGTTACTTGGGTTTGGTTTTCTGCTCACTATTGCTGTCTATACAAAACTGTGGCTACAGAAGTAAAATAAATTAGCCATAGACACCTGATCAGTTAGAGAAATTGCTGTCACAGCTAAACAGAGATGCAGACAGGTCAAGGAAAGTGCAGAGGAAGCCTGACAAGTCTCATTCCTGAGGCCTTGCAAATTCAGTGCAAAGCTTATGGCCTGTTAGTAGCAATGGCTATTATTACGGGGCTAATGTTTACATACTGGGCATCTTTTTCCTATAATTTCCCTCTTGTAAGCTTTCCAGATCACTTATCTCTGATGATTTTTAATCAAAACAGACAGTTCATGGAGGTCAGCTGCAGGCATGGCTCTAATCGGAGCTCTGGCTGAAGATGGCAATGACAGCACTGGCACCTCAAAAGAACATTTTGGCCAAGTGGAAGCTTGAGAGCTCCCAGTAGACTCCTCATGCTTTGTTTTGATCCAAGCATGGTCAGAACAGGGAACCCTTTCACGCAATATTAACCACAGTTCTGTCTAGAGAGATAGATCACAGCAGACAGAACACTCTATCTGGTGTGACTCACCTAATGAGATGTAGAGCTCTCCATCCAAATCCAAGTTCCTCCTCTCAAACAAGCCATGTTAATGGAGAACTAGTCTGTATGGCAAACAAACAATGAGATTCAGCATATATTGGTCAATCTACATGGTTCTGCAATGTCCTTTGTGGACTTCCTGGGTTGGATGCACCCCTAATGCCAACATCTCTTCATGAAGCCTATCTTGTAGTGTTACACATGAATCTTTCTTATCTCCTTGAGTAAGCAACAGAGAACATTATCTCTACTGCTGTCCTGAGATTGTAAGAACTCTCATCTAGCTCAATTAGCACAAGTCAGACTTTAGAAGATAATACAGATAGGTAGATAGCAAATTTAGCACTCACATTTCTTCCCCTATTTACATTTTCATTCACTGAATTAATAGCACTCACTTTTTCCTTGGGTGATTACTGGCACTCAGCAAGGGATACCATTATGAAAGCGCTTACTCAAACACACACACACACACAAAAAGCCTAAGACCTCCCTTGATATTTTTAAGTCCAATATTGGTAATAATGAATCATTGCCTGACTGTCAAGTATCCAGGTGTAAGCCCAGTAGCTAAGCCATACAAGGGCATTCAGGGTGTTACCTGCAGATTTTAGACTGGGATCAAATTTTTAGCATCACACAGCTTAAGTGAGGGCTTTATCCACAGGGACACTGCCCAGCTACCTTCCTGGGTACATTTTCACACAAACCCCAAGCCAGCAGACAGCTTCCCAGCATAGCAAATTAATCCATCTGTGTAAGAATGGGAGGTAATTGAAAACCCACTTTATTGAACCCAGAAGGGTTACATTGGCTTGTGAGGTTGTACGTGCTGCCATCAACAGAAGAACAAGTGCTTCTACAAGAGCTTCTTTCATGGAATTTGGAGCAAGTTTCTAAAGCAAAATACTGTGTCATGCAAGTAACAAAATTAATTTTTAATGAGGCAGCTAAAACGCCTCTGCCTGGAATGGCTCTGTTTTTTAGCAGCATCTGACTATATCCATCAGGGGTTAAGCAACAGTTGAGCATTAATCTTGATGACCTCAGTTTCAGGATAACTTAACCAACCTGATCTGGTAGGAACTCACCCCAAAAAATTTTCCAAGGAACTTATTAACATTTCCCTCCTTTATCAAATAGAGTGATTGGAGTCATAAAGAAACAGCATAACTAGTTAAAGGTGGTCAAAGGTAGGAATAGAAACTGCATCTTCTGCACCCTAGTCCAACCATAGTAGACACTAGGCAGTAGCCTTTCCAGTTATAAGGCTGAAATGGTTTAAGAGGAATGCCTGATGAGTCTCTCCATTGGCCTCATTAGGATTTAGATCAAATATAAAGGCTAATCTTTCTATGTTCCCCTATGGAGCTATGCTCTTAAATGATTCATATAAATGAGGTGCATACATTAAATATGCAACGCTGTAGGCATCAATATGCAAGTGTTAGAAACAGCTCTTTATTTAAGCAACCTGAGCAAAACTCTGATTCTCCTATGAAAAAAAGAGTGCTAAAGGAGCTCGGATAAAGATGATTCTTGTAAATGCATATCTAAAGAAAGGCAGAATAATTTTGAATGCATCTGTGCCCTTTATTATTCACTGGAAAAGGTCTCATCTTTTGTGCATTTGTAAATAAACTTGAGTCCATGATTATGCATTGTCATGACTATTTTGTGATGAAATCATCAATCTATCTGTGCTGCTCTGGAATTTAGCTGAATTTTGCAAGTGACTTCTCTGTCAGAAAAATAGGTGTAGATCAATCCCTTGATTTTTGTATGAATCAGCCATATTAATAAAAAATCCACTGAGCTAATCCACTGATGGTTTGACAGCCCAGCCTTCCAAGGCTTGAAAAACCTTGAAGTATCTTAATTCATACCTGAATCTCACCTGTAGGCTGCATTATTATGGATATTGTCACCGCTTTCGGGAGATTTAGTTCAGCTGCCCACATAAAAGTGTTTATCGCCATTTGATATGCTGCAGGGTACCTCACCAGGCTCCAAATATTACTTCAGAAGAAAACAGGTCTCTCATTGCATCTTCATCATATGTTCCCTCCTCTTATGTATAGTTTGGATATCTCTAGATACCTGCTCTGAAGGTCTCAAAGAAAATGAGAACAAAACATCAACCCTATTATTCTCATAATCTCCAGAAGGAACACTAGTGATGTCATTTCGCAATTACTGTTGACCCTGAAAGAGGTGGCTAGTAATACCAGATTTCTCCAGATCATGTTCTGTACCGTCACTAGAAACAAATCCTTCTTTCTTCACAAGCTACAGTGATAAACCCTGCAGAGCAGGTTGGTGCACTGGAGAACTCTGGCCTGAGAAAAAACAAGAGAAACCCTCCAGCAAAATCTTTACCAGCAACCAAACACTAGCACAGGCTCACCCACATTCTTTTAAACACCTAGAAAGGGCTTTGTTACAGTTTTGGCCCAGGGCACCTTGCCAGCTAGCACTTTTCCAGTCATTGTCAGTTATGAGTCACCATGGGTTAGGGATCATTTGCTGTTTCACTAAGGGATATCCTTTGTGACCATCTAGAAAATGAACACACTCAGCAGCCTGGAAAAGAGCTATGTCTGTATTGGTTGGCATCACGGCTAAATCCTATTCCAAATCATTATAAATTCAGCCAGTCATGTCAGCAAAATCACATTTAAGGGTCTAAAGTCCCCAAATTACATTTTAAGGTCTAAAGTCCCTTTAGCCTGTAGACTCCAGGGAACACAAAACCTCAAAAAAGGTTTGTACTTATCTCTGGCAAGCCAGGCAGACCTGCCTGGACAGGTAAAAACCACACAGGTTTCCCCCCCTCCCCCCCCCCATCAATTTCAATGGCAGGAAAAGGCAAGTTTATCGTTGCATCTTCAAATAGAAGTTTCCAGCACCTAAACCAAAATATGCCACTTTTCCATATAAATGCAGTAGCACAAGTCGAAGAGGGAAAAAATACTTATATTTCATAAGTGTATAGAATATGAAGTTTTACTTATACAGTAGCTTTTCATCAGCTGCAGCCCACAGCCTCACATAACATTTATTAATGGGGCTCTAGGAACATTGCTTTCTCAGCTTATGCATAATTCAGACAGAAAAAAAAAAACAAAACCAAACATTTCAGGATAAAAAAATTACATTATTTTAAAAAATTAAAGGTAATCAATGGTTATAAAGCATAGTTTGTCAGTAAACAACACTTTCAGTCTCAGCTACAAATGTTTTCTTTAAGGGATTCTTTAGTAAAGGGTTTTTTGATTAAATAGCACTATTAAAATGCAAAATTCCATTTAAATAAAACTCTGAAAGATTTAATTCTGGGAAGCAGGAATAGGAATGATTTAAGTGCTTTTCAAAGTTGGGGTTTGTTTGTTTTTTGCATAAATAAATTGACAATACCAGCAATGAACACTCTGGTGTCTCTAAATCTGAATATCTCCCCTGGAAAAAAAAAAGTTTTATCCATAAAATGTTGAGTTTTTCACTACATTGTTGCCTGCCTAGGAGTATTTTCAAAGAAGACACCATTTGCTAACCATGAAACATCCAGAGCTACAAGAGAAGAGCTTTTCTGAGCAAAAGGATGATTGAGAACTAGAAATAGAGAACAAATATACTTCAGAGAAATACATAGTGGTATCACTAGAATCTTGACATTTCCACAAGAAGGTTTTTGCAATATTGTCTCTATTGAGCAGAGAGATTTTCAAAACTGCAGTGAATGTTCCAGCAGCCAGTAGTCCATGTCAAGACTCTAGTGGTCCTTAGTGTAATTACCTGAGTGAGAACTCAGCCAAATGGCCATTATCCTTCTGAGAAGTGGCTTTTTCATTTTAATGAAAATTAGGCATCAGAGCTCTGGGCTGTCATCTGGCCTGAGAGGCAGCACTCTAGCTGTGCTCCCTTGCACTGGGTTTGGTCTTTTTTGATCACTCCATGGAAACCACTTATTAATTGACACATCCCCTGCAAATACAGATCTACCAGCTCCTCCATCATGGGTCTCTCATGGACCCAAACCAGACAGAAATCCTAGATAAATGACCCTTTAGAACATGTATGTTGCATCTATATTATATGCATTGTAAGTCCTGTGTACCATGGACTTGCTGGATTCTTTGTTCATGCAGCATATGATCCATCTGGCATGGTGAACAAGTCTGATTCTCCAAGCCATGCTCTATTTGCTGGCATTATGGAAATTCCACATGCCAGCCGCCATCACACATTTGCATCTAGGCTCCCACTGAATCAATAAGCTCAAAAGAGAGCCTTCTATTGAGTCTTTTTTAATAGTGCTATAGCTCAAGCTGAGTCCCTCCAAAGAGGTACCTCAAACAAAGAAACCCCTGGGCAGTCTAAATTCGCCACCCCTCATGCAACAGTTCAGACCAGTGGTATGACTAGGGTCTGAGGTCATCCCATTCTTCAGTGGGTCCTTTCATTGTCTCTAGGTAGGTGCTTCTTATCTTATGTAAGGTTACAGCTTCCGTTAATGAATGTAGCTTCCTTATCTTTTGGCTTGAACCATCTCTGGGGCCTTCTTTTATTTGGCTAGGTATAAGTTCAACATATTCAGGTAAAACTTCACAATTTGTGAGCCTACGGCTTCAGCAAATTTAGCTACTCCTGCTAAGCGAGTTATGCTGAACAAGTCCTATATAAGTAGTATACCAAATTGCATAATGCTGCACATGTTCAAGTCAGATTTGTAGTATAGAGCCAAGGGAGGAGGGGGTGTGTGTGTGATATATAATCTATTGTCCCACCTTATTTCAGAGCTGCCGATACAGCAGATCCAAAAATGCTACTTCATGGTGCACCCTGGTCCTAGGAATTCATCAGGATTAAGACACCCTTATCAGTGGAACTTTGAGTACAAACATGTGAAATGTACTTCACAACCTCTAGGCTAAGAAAGCACCTGTGCACAGCACTGACACCAAAATTATGGAAACTCTCCACTGTTGGCTTTCCCCAGAACCAGCTTCTCAAACCTGGGTTTAAAACATCATTCACTAGCTAGTGCAAATGAGCTAGACAGTGAAGATTCCCACCACTTACTTTTCTGGTCCAGAAAAGGTTAAATAGCTCTTCACTGACAGTAAGAGCAGCTTAGTCTATACAGATGGATTGTTTCTTTAATTATATGCTGTCACTGCAAACTTCACAGATTTTCCAGACACATTTCTTTCTTTTTATATGCATACACATGTGTAGATAGATATATAGATATGTGCATATTTTTATTTAAGTTCAGCATCCAGCTTCGGGCAGAAATGACCCTAGTCACACTCAAAATTGAAAGCACTGCAAGCTCCTGAAATACTTTCTTTAATGTATCCCCCTCTTCTCACCTCCTTCTCATTCCCCTCCTAAGTTACAAAGGAAATACTAATTAGCTTCCAGCATCAGGCACACCAGTATTATATGATCTCAGCTGACAGATACTGTACAGTAATTGGGTCAAACACACAGATGTTCAGAATAACCAAAGCATTGTGGGTTTGCCTGCAGCTCTGTTGGAGGGAGAAAGGAGAATTTCACAGTAAAGGAGGACCCAACACAGTTACTTGCAGCTTGACTGCTTTTAGGATTTTTGACTAAAGCACTTCACTAGTTTTAAAGATTTATGAGGATTTTTACAAAATCTTCCAAAATCTGCCTGGTAAAAAAAAAGCATTTTGCCTGACTAGAAAAAATATCAGGCTGAGGATCACAAATATGGTATTAACTTCATACAAGTAGTGTGACTTTACCACACACATCCACTCTTCACACCCTTCATCTTCTCCAAAACTGAAATTCGAGCATCTCCTTTTGTGAAAATATGGTGGCATCATTAAGCTCTTCACATTTCTGCAGTAACGTACTTGCAGTGCTGCCTCTGCTTAGTAGAGACCATCAGAATAACCACAGGAAACCTAACTAGTTCTGGGCTGCAGTGTGAGCATTTACACAGTCTGAAGGATCAGAATCCTCTCACCTGCCAGGAGCTGTGGTGGAGCACTGCAACTGGTTAATTACACCATGGCAAGCTGGGAACAGTACAGCAGCATGAATAATTGGATCCTGAGATAATATATATCTGCACATATCACTGTCACAGGGGTATATGTCACAGTAGCTAGATGGAAGCAGCCTTAAGTCTTCACTGGTATAAATGGCTGTGCAAGCAAATAGCCTTATTAGTGAATATCAGTGCCTGAAGCTGGTATTGCCTTGCCAATGCCTAGAGTTGTGATAGTTTATGTCTGCAAGGGGTTAGGACCTGGATTTTAAGATCTGTAACATTTTCAGATTGGGAGAATAGACATTTCTGCTGGCCATGCTTGAAAACATGGTGTGTCACATCATGCTGATGCTTCTCCTTCTTCCCAGATACAAAGGATCCATGAGAACTCAGATAAAAAAATCCTACATGGTGCTACCCCACTAACTTTCTCTGCTGCAGGGGTACAGGATGGGGTGGATAAGTTCAGTAGGGAGAGGGGGATAGTCTGTACATAATGAATGAATAAAGGGTTTCTGTGAGATGATATTTCTTCAGTCAGCTCCATCTGTGGAGAAAAAAAAGAGTGTAAAAAGGGCTCCAGAGAACCAGACATCTTTTGAAAGGAGATGTAGCAAAGCAGATGGCATCTGCTCATGGTAGCAGCTCTGAAGAACCTTAGAATCTTTCAATCAGGAAGCTTGTCAATTCATCCCATCTCAGGGACACACTAAAGCACCTTATGTAAAAGGGTATTAATGGGCTTCTCCCTCCAACTCTTCCAAGATAATACTCTTGGCTGGATTCTGCACTTGTTCATGGGTGAATTTCCAAAACATTGAAGGTTCCCACCAGCCTAGGTACTTGCCCATACTATCCTGCACACACTGCCCACTCATAACTATCCAGACTCAGAGAAGATCTTTGGTTGGTGTCCTTAAATATTTTTTAACCTTAAAAAAGATCTGGAACACTCAGAATAAACAGCAATAGGAACATGCTGGTTTGTACATCACAAGGATATTCAGAATTCTCAAAAGCTATTGCAATTGGCCTGGAAAACAAGGGGAGGACAAAGGGAGGTATCTCCCCCACGGATTGGGTCTCAGAGGTGAAAAAGTAAAAGGTATAGTTATTAATAGCTTCCAATAGATGGCTCCCAAAGTATGGAAATGATGACAACACTGAGTAGAAACACCAGAACAGTTTCACAACCAGCAATTCCTTGGTATCATAAGCTACTGTTACAAAGTACAACAACATGATAACCTTGGCCACTTTCCCACGGATGATAAACAGCACAACAGGGAACGTGTGCTGCAAGTAAGGTGGTACATGACGCAACTTTAAGAACAAGCACACCAACTTGGAAAGTAAACGAATAAACATTGTGATTAGCAACTGGTAAATTAGTACAGCGAATGCTTATAAGAAATTATGTTCTAATGCATTCTAGTCAGATTGTTACCTGAAACTGTCATGCCACAGGTTGGGCACCAAAACAACTGTCATGGTTTAACCCCAGCTGGCAACTAAGTACCATGCAGCTGCTGGCTCACTTCATGCTCCCCAAGGGTACGAGGAGGAGAATTAGAAAAAAAAAGGTAAAACCTATGGGTTGAGGTAAGAATGCTTTAATAATTGAAATAAAATAAAATATAATAATGATGATAGTAATGAAAAGGGAGACATAAAAAGAGGGAGAAGAATAAACTGCAAGAAACACAAGACAATTGCTCACCTCTCACTCACTGTTTTCCACCCTCAGCAGTGATAAGTGGCTCCCAGCCAGCTCCCCCCAGTTTATATACTGGCCATGACATGCTGTGTTATGGAATATACCTGTGGCTAGCTCAGGTCAGCTGTGCTCCCTTCTGGCTTCTTGTGTCCATCCTCATTGGCAGATCATGAGAGACTGAAATGTCCTTGATTAGGGAAAGCACTATTTAGAAACAACTAAAACATTAGTGTTTATCAATATTATTCTCACACTAAAGCCAAAACACAGCACTGTACTAGGAAAAAAAATAACTATCCCAGCTAAAACCAAGACACATGATAATCAGCCCCACTTTCCTCTTTAGTGAAGTCTTCTTGTCCAAGCTGTCTAGTAAGATTGTTGCAGTCTTTATTGTTTCCAGTCCAAGAGGGATACAGCTTCATGCCAAGCATATAATTTAAGGGAGGCAGAGGAGCCCTTGATCCCAAAGCAAGGATCTTCAATGCTACCAAGGGTTGACACTTCAGGCATACAGATCCCAACTTCAAAGAGCAATTCATCATTATATGCACAGCAGTTGGGGCCATTGCAGCTTTTGAAGATGCCCACCAAAGACATCCAAGCCCTAACTCAAAATGAAATAAATACACATCCTCCTGAGATGACTATGTTTTGCTGATCAAAGTTAGAGCAAGTGCTGGGTGTACGTGGTAAAATCCCAGAGTCTGGTTCACTTCATGCACACTCCCCCTTTTAACAAAGCAAAGGACCCAAGGTGATTTTACCCACAGTACAAAGGCAGACTTCCTATTCAGAGAAAACAACTTTCCCTCAGCCAGGGAGTGGAAAGGAGAGTTGGGTCAGAACTGCAAAGTCCTTCTATATGGGAACTTCCTAGAGGCACACAGAGCCTAAAGAACCACAGAAATACTTTGGGAGTTGTTCAGGTTGGTTGTTTTGCAATCTCAGAGCAGCAGGCAGCTCAGACAGAGCTAGTTTCTCACCAGTGAATAGCACTTAAACCCTTCATACTACTCACATTGTTCCTCACATGTGAAGATCCCCACACCACAAATCTAAATGGCTATATTTTTCAAATGGTCTATTTGGGATGAAGCATGGGGAGAGATACTGGTGGCCATAGGGCCTGACAGGTGCTGTTCCTTGACACAGCTTCAGTCCTGCTTTTCTTGAGGCACTCCATCCTTTCCAGAGCCACTGGCAGCAGATGCAGCTCAGCTGCCTGTGGCTCACAGGCCAGGGACACAGAATCACAGAATCCCAAGGGTTGGAAGGGACCTCGGAAGATCATCTAGTCCAACCCCCCTGCAAGAGCAGGGTAACCTAGAGTACACCACACAGGAACTTGTCCAGGCGGGCCTTGAATATCTCCAACGTAGGAGACTCCACAATCCCCCTGGGCAACCTGTTCCAGTGCTCTGTCACTCTTACAGTAAAGGAGTTCTTCCTGATGTTAACGTGGAACCTCTTATGCTCCAGTTTGCACTCATTGTCCCTTGTCCTACCACTGGATATCACTGAAAAAAGGGGATGCCACGAGGCACCACTCTCGAAGTGGGTCAGTGTAGAGTCAGTTCACATTCAACATGGAGACTTGATAGGACTGCAAACATCGGCACAAGTCAGCAATAAGCATTGGAGAGCTTTGTTAGACAGTAATGCTGTCTAGAGTCATAGAATCTGTCAGGGCAAGCAGACACTCAGCAAGGTTTGATGTCAGGCTGTACCTATCTCACCTGGGATCCTTGCAATTACCTCCACCTCTCTACTCATCCTCCAATACTGACCTACAGCCCAGCAGTTGTTAAAGGCAGATAGGCTCTGCCATAAATTTGTCACCTTCCCCAGTGGGTCAGCTTGAGCAGAAAGCTCTTTTCCACCCAACACACCTGCAAAGACTGCAAGGACCCTCACTACATCTTAAATGATGCTAAGCAATCTCACCCCCAACCCTATCTACCTCTTCTATGTAAAAAGCAGGGTTGAGATGAAGCACAGCAGACTACTGCCCCTCTCCTATCCAGATTTTTCTGTCCAGATGTTGCCAAAAAACTAGGGCGACTACAGGCACATTATCTTATGCATAACTTCTGCTTCTCTGCCTTCAAAGAAATATCAGAAAGGCAGCTCCTGATGCTGCTGATTTCCCAGGATAATGAGATGGACTTATTTCTCTCTTACAGTTGTAGGTTTGCAGGCAATGCCTGTGCCCTAGGACACCGCTGCAGCATACAGAAATACCCTGTGTGTCACCAGATCTGGCTGTTCTTGCTCAGACAAGCCAGATGCCTGGAGATACCCACTACAGTCACATGCACTTTGCCTTTTTTGAGAGCATGACTCGAGAAAAAAGCAGAAGTTGTTGCTTTCTGAATATTAATAAGCACAATTATATGAATATGGCATATAATGTTAATATAATTCTGCACATTGGACACACAACAGTCTCTAAGAACTGAAGCACTTGAATACAGAGCTGTGTTTTCTTATACAATTCACTATTACCTAACACAGCCAGGGCAGCAGACCCATTTTCATAAGCACCAGATACAAGGAAAACCTGAGTTTATGACCGCTTTTACAAAATGTTCTGAAATTCCATAATGGCCCAGGGCACCACCAGTGCTCTTTTCCCCTGATTCTGCCAATTTCCCACTTGATTAAACGTAAGGGAGCATCTTATTAGACATACAAAATCTAAGATCACACGTGGTAGAGCAGCACATGCACAAAAACGTGGAAAAGGGATCTGTGACAAAGTGAATTCACTTGTTTTCTAGTTTGGGTTTTTTTTTTCTTCCATTATTTGTATGTGTGCATTTATGTGTTTATTCTGGGTCATGGTAACTATCAGAATAAAAGGGAAAAAAGTCTTTTTTTTTTTTCTTAAAAACAAAATATATTGAGAATATCTCCCAATTAAACCCCTTTGGAAATCTAAAGCATTTTTTTGCTGTGGGGAGGGCTATTACAAATCTTGCAATCCCTGGCAAATCAGAGGAATGGAAATGCTCCAAACACTGTATAGACTGTGATTAATCTGAAATAAGAGCATCAATAAAACATGATCTGCTTCTCTTCAGCTGATAGAGACTCATAAATAATAAAGCTATAAGATGTGGAGTCCAAAGTGGAAAGACTTTTTCAGTGTCAGAAACAGTAGGAGAAAAATCCCCGAAAATGATGTGGGAGAAGTTAATTTAGAAGCCCCTCTTGTTGGTTCTTTGCTCTGCTTACCTTCATTCCTTTCCCGTCACAGCCTGTCACCTGCACAAAGCATGAACCACCCAGCCCTGAGCATCACCTGGGGTACCAGTAATCACCAGTAACTATTTTGCACCTGAAGGCTTTTCCCAGGTGTACTGCCCAGCTACCATGCAAACCCAGGTGTAGATGCACACTCATCACTTGTGTATTGCCTACCTTGCAAAGCTTGTAATACCCTCCAAAGTCTGTGCTAGCTCATGTTGTGCATCACTAAACAACTGCATGTCCTTAGAATGATGCCAAAATGAAGCAATTTGTTATATGTTGGTTGAGAAGTGGAAGAAAGCTTCAGATGTACCCCAAGTACTGCATCCAGTTCTGGGGCACCCAGCGTAAGGACATGGACCTGTTGGAGCAAGTCCAGAGGACGCCACAAAAGATGCTCCAAGGGCTGGAGCACCTCTGCTATGGAGACAGGCTGAGAGATCTGAGCTTGTTCAGCCTGGAGAAGAAACTGGGAATAGTTTTAGGAAGAAATTCTTCACCGTGAGGGTGGTGAGGCACTGGCAAAGGTTGCCCCATCCCTGGCAGTGTACAAGGCCAGGTTGGTTAAGGCTTGGAGCAACCTGCTCTAGGGGAAGTTGTCCCTGACAGTGGCAGGGGATTGGAACTGGATGAGTTTAAGGTCCCTTCCAATCATTCTATAATTCTCTGAAGTACCCACCACATCTGGCAATCAATGTATATAAGCAGTACATAAAACTTTGAGGTCTTCAGTCTCATTTCCTAGCCCTAACACATGACTTTTTCCAGCATGGAAGTGCAGTTTGCAATCAGCCACTTAGATCAGAGCAGTCAAGAAGCTACCATGTTGTACTATCTCATAGTGGACTCGAAAGAGCTATGTGCTCAGCTGTGCTAAATAGAAGCAATTATATTGTTCCAATATGCTGGAAGCAAGTGGAAATAAAGAAAATATAAATGTGCCAATGAAAAATGCCAGCACAATGCAAAATTGTTGTGTGTACAATGCCTTAGGAGAGGGAAGTGAGCTCTCAGCTCTGCTGCCCATGTCTTCTCCTGCATCTCAGGTGGCTGGTAACTGTCCTCTGGTCCAGTATGACCTACCCTTGCTGTTACAAAAAGTCCATCCTCCTCCAGCTGTGCGTGTCTCCTGGTACCTAATAATAAAATAACTAGAGCAGTGTTATTTTCCTAAACAGACAACTTCTATGAAGGTGGACAGGAGCAGCACGTCACCTGTCTCGTGTCACTTAACATGTTCAGTTTTCATGAATACACTAATTCTTCAGCCACTCCCAAAGTCACAGGTAAAATGGCACTGAGGTTTTGATTTTTAATGACTACTGGAAATGTATGCAGACTGAGAGGGACTCCAAAGTTGCTAACCTAGTCAAAAAGAGATGGCTGATACAGAAAAATACTAGCAAAGCCAAGGACATGATATTGGAAGCATATTCTTTCTGCACTGGGAATCCTTTCTGGGCCTAGCTCAGCAACAAATGGAAAAGAGAATAAAGCAATGAACCCATCCATCATCATGACTGTATCTATACAGACAACACTTTTCATCTGAGAAAGCATTATACATTTATTATAACTGTCCACAGAATTTGCAGTACACTTCTCAGCCTGCTATCTACACATGGCCTTCTTCTCTCTCAGTGAGAAATAGAGATATATGCACAACTGGAGTGCTGGACAGTGAGGGAGGCAGAAAACAACTATTCAAATAACAAATCAGCCCTGGAATTAAAAACGTGCAAAAATATTTGTCCAAAGAGGGTGAAAATCAGTCATCTCAACCTCTCTTGGCTCTGAGCCATGAGCAGGAGGGAGGAATAAAGTAATTAAGGACAGCACTGCTCTTTCCTCCATGATGGGGTACTTTTCAGCAGGCTTCATGACCTTCCCAGTGGCATCCACCAGCCTGCATTCACAGCAAGCATTTCACCCCTGGAGACAATGACAGGGATATCCACCTCCAAAAGCTACTACATAACTGCTAAGCAGCAGGGACCCTCCAAGTGCATGCTGTGGCAAAAGTATGGTAATCTGACTCCTATTAACCAGCAATAAAATGTGTTGAACCTATCCCAAATTACTCTGCATGGACCCCTCCTAATACTCATGAACAGGCACTTATCTAATATATAACCATTTCTACACTGGGAAGAGTCTGGATTTGTGAATACTGTGCTGTGGGGTCACATAATATCCTTGCAGAGGCTGAGTGAAGTCCTCAGTACCCAGGATTCAATCTCTTCTTCCTTCACCAGGGGAGGCAGAACAGGCAGCTCCATGTGTTTATGGGGAAACATTTCCTTCTCTGGCTGTTTGAGGCAGGAAGAATGTCTACAGGCAAGACAGCCTTTATCTAATTGAGGTTATGGCAAGGGAGAAGAGGGTATTTGCGTTTTGCTGTGATTTAAGCCCAGCCAGCATCTAAGTACCATGCAGCCATTCACTCGCCAATGGCAAGAACTGGAAAAACACATAAAACCTCTGGGTTAAGAACAGTTTAACAACTGAAATAAAGTAATAACAACAATAGCAGCAATAATCGAGACAACTGTCATCATCATAAAAGGATAAAGAGGGAGAGGAACAAAACCCAGGAAAGACAAGTAATACACAATACAAGTGTTTGTCACCTGCTGACTGGTACCCAGCCTGACCCATGCAGTGATTGGCCCCTCTTGACCAAGTCCCCCAAGCTTATACACTGATCATGATGTTCTGTGGAGTGGATGACACTTCGGCTGTTCTGGGTCAAATGTCCTGTCTCTGCTCCCTCCTACTTTCTTGTGCCCCCTCCTCACTGGCAGAGCATGAGAGACTGAAAAGTCCTTTATCAGGGTAAGTACTACTGAGCAACAACTTAATTTCTATACCACTTACGTCATGCCAGGCCCATACTTCCCAACACACCATCACCTTTCCTGTGTTTTGATATATGCATAGAGATGTAATTCATCATGGCAGTGCAGTGAAATGCTTGCTGAATGGAAAGGGTGATATATAACCCCATTTTTAAAAAGGGAAAAAAAGAAGACCCAGTGGACTACTGTGAGGGTGGTGAGACACCCGAATCCTGCCTGGTTCGTCATGCTTTTCAGCTTCAGTCTCAAAAAACTCCTTAACCCCTGTCAGAACTAATGGATAGCCAGTTTTTCAGTATCACTCTATCACTGGATGTCGCTAAGAAACAGCTAGACTGGTATCAGTCACTTCTTTGGTGAAAGTTGATAGCCAGACTCACACTCTTTTTCCCAGCAAGCACATCAAGAGTCTTTCCCCTGCTTGTCTCACTCTCCATGGTGGCCTGCAGGAGCTTGTTATTTTTCTCTTAGCCATGCCCAGACAGCTGCTATAAACAGATGTCCTACTAGTAGGAAGTCTCATTTTCTATGTGTAACTTCAGTTCCAGTATTATACCATCTGAATAACGTGTCAGAACTGTGATGTCCACCGTCTCTTCAGCTGCCTGTTCACCTGACTTCCCTGTTATCTCAGCCTGATGCAATCAAACAAAAGTATAGAAGGCTCCTGGGCACCACTGGCCAGGAAGAAAAGTCTCTGATCACTCTTAATAATGTTGGTTCAGTAAGGCCCAAATTCTAATGCAATTAGTGGGAGAGTAACTGAATTGAATTTATTGTATCTCCACTGGGGACATGCAAAAGTTCCTCAAGGACTATTGAGGCCATGTGTAACTCCAGAAGCTTAAACACTTTTCCATATACCCCCATATCAGAAACTGCAAGAAGTTTAATCACATTTCCTTCCCAGATTACAGCTTCAAGGCAACTTGGTAACCTATGTCTGCAAATCTTCTTTACAAAGGCTCTTGATTTATTTTGGTTAAGATGGATAAGCCCATCTCATATTCCCAGCAGAGAAAGGCATTTTAGGATTGATATGCATCATTTTTAGATGTGCCTCCAGCAGTATAATCACAATCTCCACCATGTAACCAAATACACTTTGAACAGCAGGCAGAAGAGGACTGGATGGAAGCTACTTAAACCTTTTTCTGATTACAGGTCTCAGGAAGGAACTGTTTGTTTTCTTTTCTCTAGTGTTCACTTTTTCCTCTTCTAATGTTATCTCCACTAACGGGAAAATATGGAAAAAAGGAGGAGAGAACAGAAAGAATATGAACCTTGAACCTCTGCCCCAGGGTAGGTAGGTAAACTTTATTGTTGCATTCATTAGGTTTCAGGTTTGGTTGTTTGACTTCTATGGTTTGTGGATGTTGAATATGTATGTACGCAATCAATGATGATGGAAAGTGAGTGAGCAAGACATTCTCTCTTTCACAGGAACCACTTATCATCTTCTGTGGAAGAATCTATCTTGCTTTAAACAGCTTGATAAAAGGAAGACACAAGTTAAATGTGAAATTTTAAAAAGCTACTGTTCTTCTGTGCCTGGATAATAATCCAGCCTGAGCAAAGTACAACATTCAAGTAAACACCATAAGAACAAGATCCTTCTTTGCCCAGGATTGTGCTCCAAAATGCCTCATATATACCAGCAAGGTATTGCAGTTTTTCTGGTATAAACCAGCTCAATTTATTGACCTTTGGCAATAGCCAATGCAAGTTATTAAAGGAATTGACTTAGGTCATGGTATAGCTCAAATACAAAATTAATTAAAAAGAATATTCATTGAATCTGGAGAAAATGTTCCCTTCTTGACCAGTAAGCTGTGGTCCATGTTAGCAGAGGTGCTACAGAGATCGTTTGATTAAAATAGGCACAGGAAAGAAACCCAGTGCACCTCAGATGTGATCACTACAATTCAGAGTTCACAGGTGAGAGGAGGGCAAGAGACAGCAGCTGATAGCTTTCATTCTAGCAGTTCAAAGCCAAGCATCACAGTGTCTGCATGGGGCAGGTGCATCTCTGATGGCAGTGGGAAAGATGAGAGTGGGAACCTCCTTTTGGGTCTGAGAGGTCTAAAATGAATACATTTAAGCCAGAACTTCTTACCGCAGTATCCTTCTATAGTCAATAGAAAGAAATTGGCACATCCAGAGAGCAGTTTGTCTCACCCTAAAATATGAACATTAGGTCAATCTGAACAAGATCCTTTGGAAGGGCTTACTCATACCTATGGGTTACAGGTGCACCCCAGCTCAAGGAACTCAAATGCAGTCATCTGACTTTTAGATGCTTAAAATGAAAAGATACAGTTTTCACTTTGAATCACATACTGTCCCTCTCCACCATATCACGTATCTCCTCTTCCATGTGACTGTGTCCCCACACCACAGGATAGGGATAGGTGGAAAGGAACCATCCTTATTTGTCTTTGAAGGGAATAGTAGACTTTTTCTCATTCTCTGTACGTGGGGCTAAGGAAACAGCCTGCATCTCTGTGCTGGGGATGGGTGACTGCTGAACTACAGCAAAAACCACACAAACTGAAAGTTAATGGGAAAAAAATTACCTTCCTGGCGTGTTTTGTTGGTTTGGGGTTTTTTTACCGTACTTTTGGAACAGGTTTATATGATAATCTCAGTTGCATAAAAAGTTGATCTTGGCTGAATCACACCCCATCAAAAGAGAGCTGTCTCCTACTGCACGATTCCAGTGAGGTTTGCAGTAGGTTTGCACTCTCAGTGCAGTGATATGATTTCAGCCTGAGCTGGACTCATTACAGAGTCAGAGAGGTTCCTGCACTCTGCATTCATTTATGTTCAGAAGAATTCACTTAAAAGTTCATCTCTTTTCCCAGTACTAGGAAAACCACTTCACTTGTCAGTGTGAAAGAGCCTTTTTGGGCAACCTGAGATAGGATGTCCTACAGTAAAAACCTTGTTGCCTGCAGCAAGGTGCAATCTGCACTCTTTTCCAGGTTTGATTTCCTTTGTTTTCCACCCTCACGTTCTTTCTTCACAAAGCCCTGCAGACTGGGACAATTCACACTCTGTTGGAGCCCATTAGGTAAGTTTTCAGTCCCTGTGAGTCTTTCCGCATTGTATTGGTTTCAATCTTCAGAAGGGAATGACAGCCTAAGAAAATAACCTTTGCTGGACAACATTTTGTTCACACATGTCCCTAGATGTGCGTTCTGTGTGTAGGCTGGTGGAAATTTCAGCAGTCAGATCTTGATCTCAGTCCTATACCTGGGAAACAGAACTGCCCACATCATAGTGGCATTTGGAACATTTGTTCTTGGGAACGAAGGAGAAAGGTAGAGATACCAGCCTATGATACACCCACATGGTACTGTGGTGTTCTCCTAAATAAGCAATTTCAAAACAAAATGAAAAGGAGCATTCTTAAAGAGTTCAGATATTTTGCTGACATTTTTGAAAGAAACTATTTCCACCCACACAAGCTTTTCATTTTGAAAATTTCCTTAATTGCTCTATTGTTATCTTAATACTCAAACTTTGATCAGAACACTTTGATTCAAACGAAATGTTTTATTCTTAGAATTACCAGTAGCTCAAAACATCGCTTTCCTTAATCATCCTAATTGCAGAATCAGGGCAATTTGCCTGCTTAGTGCAAGAGGTGTCAAACAGCCTAGGAGTCATAGCTGAGGTACACAGGTCCCTATGACTTCACGACCAGGATAAAAGCAACACGTAATTCTGTGAAGGCTGTTCTTGCTAGAAAAGCAATGGAAAAGGACATGAGAGTCAGGATTCAATTCCAGCTCTTCTCGTAGGCTTCCTGGATGGCATTTGTCTCAGTAGGCTTAGATACCTCTATTTGAGCTCCTCACCCTATATGAAATCAGTCAAGGGGGCAATTCGCCTCCTCTTAAAGAGGGTATATAAGTATGTCAAGCATATTGTACTCTAAAAGTACCAACCTCTCCCCTAAATTCATAATCAGGGCCTAGAGATATAATTTAGTTTCCTAGAAGCAGGAGTCTAGGAGTATTGGAGACTCATGGGGCTCTTCCACTGCAAGTCTAGCTGCCAATTCAGAAGACCTTGAGTATCTCATAGGTCCTGCAAGCTCCATACAGATGTCTAACACACCCTATGTTTAGTCAACTGGATATAGCTGATCACAAACTTTGAGAGATAAAGAAAACAATAATTCCCTTAAGAGTTTGCTCTAGTAAGTGAATTACCCTCACATTAATATTTGTCTCCTTGCTGTGTTTCATTCTTGTCTAGCTTAAAGAGGCTGTTAGCATCCAATATTTTCCTGTCAGTGGTGTACTTTTAAAGATAGCAGTCAATTCCCTGCTTGACTGAAGCAGGGTAGATAGAGTTTGTGAGGCCTTACTGTGAGATCTATTTTCCAGTTCTGAAATAATTTCCACGAGTGACAGAAATGGAAAAGTAGTGCAAAAATAATCTTTGACTGAAAACTGGTTTTTAAAGATGATCAATTCTCAGCCAACGCGTGTAATTTACTGGACTTGGAATTGTAAGTGTACAATAAAGTTTTCTAAAACCCATTTCCACTTCTTTGTAGCATAATTTTTAGGACTGTCATTCTTTCAGCCAGGAATGGATATTTTTCAATCCAATGAAAGGACTTCCCTCTTACCTCACATCTGCTTTTAGTTATCACGAGGCAAAGAATCAAGGTGAACACTTTAAAGGAGTTTCTGGTGCCTTCTGCATTGAGCAAGACTGTTAGCACATGAACTCCTGAGTTCCCTTGATCCTAAGGGCACTAGGGAAAGGGAGCTTTCCTAAACCAGTGAAATAGTTGAAAGGAAAGTAATTTGTTAAGTCACCCTTACTGTTGACTTTTATTACCATGCTGTCGACCTCTACAGCTTTCAACAGGAGGAACAGAGACTTTTATTACAGGCGTCAGCTAATGCAGGGAAGTAATTATGTTAATGAACAAGACAAACAGAGATATGTGAGGCAGAGTCAGGGGAATTAGCTCATGCAATGCATCAGAGCACTTTTTAGCAGGGCACAGGTGACAAATGTCCTCGTGACCGACAAATGAGGGAATTGAACCAACGATCTCAGGAACAGAGGTGCAAGTAGTTATTGCTGCTCTAAAAAAAACCCAACAAACACACAGTTCATGAGTCCAGCCTCTAAGCTTTATCTGAAGGTCACAAACCTACTATCTAAGGGATGAATGCTACCCAACTGCCTAAAAAATTCAATCAGAGAATGAACTAGTTTCTGGAAGTATCATCTAATCTTGACTGGTTTAGAAAGAACCTGGATTACTACCTTAAAATTAGCAGCTACCTTTTAAACATCTGATGTAGATGAAATGTATTCTTCCCCTATTATTTCAGTAGGAAAGATAGAATGGGCAGAGAAAAAGATGTCCCTCTTATACAGGTTACTTGGACTGCCTAAGCTTAGGAGCATCTGTGTCTTAGTGCTTTTCCACCTGACTTTTTTGTTTTAGTAAGACAGCGAAGACTTAGCTTCAGAATCTACACTCAGTAAAGTGTTCCCTCATCAGACAGCTCTTCCCTCCCCTGTCTGCTTGCAGAAGGACTGGTAAAACCACTCTTCTCCAAAGCAAGTGCATTTCAGCAACCTTCTGCTTCTTTTCTTTGTCAAGAGCTTCCTGATAAACAGGATCCAAAGGAGAATAAAAAACACCTTTTTCCCAGCCTAATCCTCCACAGCAGGCACCACATCAACTCCAACTACTCAAGCTGCTAACTGCAGAGGGAGAAGACTCTGGAAACCCTTGCACTCACCTCCTGACAGCCTGTGCCACCTACAGCTCCCCAGTATCCATCTCAGGCTGCCAATAGCCTAACAGCCTTCTTTCCCTCCCACTGGGACATGCTTGGCTGAAGGGGGTCTGCACAGCATGGGGCTTTGATGAACAGTGCATCTCACTTTTGTTTTATTCTGTAGAGGATATTTTCGGGGTGTATTGGACACTTGTGGCAAACACGCTGCCTGGGGGCACTTAAAAGCCAAGCAAGGAATTAGTCATGCTAAAGTTTTTGATATGTGTGAAAACTGTTTTTCTGTTGGACTAAAAGCTACACACTTGGTCTATTTTCAATGTAACTGGCAGCACATCAGTATGAATATAAATACAGTATTTTAACAGGTGACAAGTTATGGAACAAGATATCAGTCCTGATTAATTGATGTTGTTGGCTTGTGCCAGTGTGACTTGTCTTAACCTCTTTCCTCACTTCACATTTTCTCCCTCCTGAAAGCTCACCTGTGACAAGCCACCATTGCTCAGCTGACAGATGCAACCTGTCCATGGGTCCAGCACAAAGGTTGCACTGCAATTAAAGTTATTAAATACCCTTAAGACAAGTTCAGGCACAGGAATGCAGGAATGAGCATGTCAAAATAGGTCATTCTTATAAGTCTTAATTATGGTAGCATGACTGAGATGAATCATTTTAAAACCAGAAGTGAAAATCCAAATGTCACTCCACTCCCACATTTTATATACTGCTGACTGAGATGTAAGTGAATATTTGACCCGTTGGTTGGGAAAGATTCAAACATCATTCTAGATGCATGGTGCCATTGGACAATGCTTGTTACAAAAATATTCGTGTCTCAACCAAGCTGGCACCTGGGACTGGGAAAAGCTTTAGACCTATTTCTATAGAGAAAATAGAATAGAATATATTGCTATGATGTTTTGTACTGTACATCCTCTGCTAACCTAGAGGCTGGATGATCCAAAGATCTGGACTGTCTTAGTGCAGCAAAGAGCTTGGGTGAGGTACCTCTAAAATCACTGTCTCCTGATGCCAGACAAGGAGTTGATGCTAAACACAAACCATAGGTATGTAAAGGTTTAGAAAGACTGGCACTCCTAATAGACTGGGAGAGAGAACAGGGAGTAGGTTTTTGTCTTCCTGCCAGCATATCAGCCTTTGATTCAGGTGCTATCATGTTTAAGGTACAAGTTTTACAAGTGCAAAATGCTATGTGAGGACCTGGTTTAAAGTCCATGTGGCCCACTGTCACTGCATGAAGGAGACTCCCCTGAAGAGCTTCTCATGGAACTGAGGAAAGGTTTTCACAGGACCAAGGCAGTATAACCAGACATTGACAAGGTGAGGACATCACCTGCTGTTCACAGACCAGCCCTGAGCACAGAGCCTCACTCCAAGGACACATATGCTCTTTCTTCCTCCTGAGGAGGACCACACTATGCAAAGACCTCTGGACTCCTTCCCTGGTGGGTTCAGCACACATCAGATCTGAATGCATCTCCCTGTCACTGCAGAATCTCCCTCGAGGACACCCCAACATTCACATGTGGCAAAGAAACTTAATGTGCTGACATTGCCACAGAGAAACAAATGAAGTCAGGATGACCTGACTCCAGGCAGCACAGCTCCAAGGATAAATGCTCCTCATCTGGCAGGATGGATGGGAGCCCTAATTTCCTGGACTAATACTAGCAGTGAAAAATCAATTACACCAAGGTCTTTTAAACTAATCAAGCAAATGTATTAGGAGGCACATGGGCATACACACAGGCAGAGCTGAAGAAAAAAGAGAAAGGGGTTGCAGAGCTTGCTCATGATGGATTTCAAACATATTCAGAACAGAAATGAGGACTTTGCCAGTGTTCACTCAACAGGGAAAAACAGCAAGGAGTAAATAACTGAGAAGTGCTTTGAGAGAAATTAAAGAAATGGAATGGACAAATTAAAAGAATGGAAAATTATGTGCTTCTTGGGGTTATTGATTAGGGCAAGAAGTTGTTCTTGGCCACAGGAATTTCAACCTGAAAGATGTTTTCCTGTCATTCACTACAGCGTTGGTGATTGGTAACAGCAAGGATGCTGTTACATTGGCATGTGTCCTTTTGTCAGGAGTATGTTTCAAAGCCACAAACTCCTTGCTGAAAGCCAGCACTGCTGTGGTCATCTAGAGAGAGTACTAATGCATTGACACTTGCCTGCAGACATCATAGATCACGGCCTCACTGATCCAGGCACAAACTGCACAAAATAACAGACAATTCTTCGTGCAAAAATCTCCTGATCCAAAGACAGAAAAATTGAGAGGACTGTGTTAATCTTTTATAGACAGGAAAGTGAGGCACAGATGGAGCGTAGGATTCCCCAAGGTCACTTAGGGCATCAGTAGCAGAATATGGGAGTAAATACATTTCTCCTGAAATGTGATGAACTACTGAAAACTTGAACACATGCATCTTTCCAGACATGGCACAGACATTAAAAATTAGTAGATACCAACACTTTGAAAATGCACCTACACATCACCTGAATTTTCCTTAATATGATGGGAATTCTATGAAAAGCGCAGAGCAGCAGATGTCTGAATTGGAGCTCTGTAGCCCAGATGTGGGTTGGAGGCCAGATATTACTCGTTGGGAAAGAGACTGCATTCAGAGGGGGGCGGGAAGGCTGCAAACAATGAGGTCTTAACCCCAGAAACAAGAACAATTTTATAGAAGACAAAATTAAATTTATACTAGGGAAACTGGGATATTGTAAGGCAAGATTTTTCCTGTCACACACAAACATAAAATAGATGCTAAAGACCAGAAATGCTGTTACTTCATGAATATAAAGAAAGAATTCAGGTACCATTATTTCTGCTTGACTTGCACTTGATAGCACAGTTTTCCTCCCAATGCTTGTTAATGCCAGCATAAACAGAGGCCAACCACTAACACACACCATCAATGCTAATAAAAAGTATGGTTGGTTGGCACACAAAGATCCTTCTGTAAGCTCCTAATAACTTTAGAAGCTGCTGCTATTATCACTATAGCCTCTGTGAATGTTAGTCAAAGCACCTCTAAATGGAGGATGCAAGCTGCAAGAGTGACATATCATCTCGGTTAACTTTATAGCAGCAATAACATTTTGATTTCTAATCCACCATTATTTCAAATGAGAAACTCTCATAGCTAGAGCTCAGCCTTTCTCATTCCTTTGTCACATTGCCCTTTACTTTATGGCAATGCACAAGCAGTCCCATCTCTGGGATATGTGATAGTTCACAGGTTATTGTGCACTGATCCCTACAGTGACCCATCAAGTGAGGGAAATGCCCGCTTCCCAGGTGATAACGTGTCAGTAGTTGCTTGTTAGGTCCTGTTCTCTGGTTCTGGGGCTGATAGGTTTACATCTATATAGAAAAAGTTAATGCTTGTGCACATCACTCACCCTAATGGCCTTCTGCTCACAAAAGCCATCTTCTCAGAACTCCCACTGCCTCCCTGTTGGAGCAGGCCAGCTGACTTATAAGTCCCTCCTGCTTCCAGCAACTCTAAGAGGTACAGGCTTCATCACAAGGGGTGACTGCGGCATTCCTTCCTCACTGCAACATCTTTCCTCAATTCTTCAGTTCATGAAAGCCTTTTTTCTCTAGCCTCATGCCCCAGTGAGTATCCCTCCTGCTGATGTTAGCCAGCTAACTAGCAGAGGTCCACCTTTGCTCAAGAAAACCCTTGCAAGCACTTTTCTACAGGATGAAGGTTAGAGAATGACCAAAGTGATTTTGATGAGAAATGCCTGAAGTTATGCAGCCTCAAGGGGTGTCTTTGACAGATCTAAGACCTCATTAGCACAGGATTGCATTTATGTATGGAATTTGTAATACACTTCAGCAAAAAAAAAGGTGCTATGTAAATTGAATCTTGCTTGGGAGGTGCAAAAATCAGGACTTTCAGTCACTGCACTCTGTAACAAATGGGGACATGAGCAGAGCAAGGAAAAAGGTTCAAGGAAGGTAGCAAGGGGAGTGGTTATGTCAATTCAGTATGTAGAACCCGTTAAAGAAAAATAGTGAAAGTCTCTTACAAATAGGACTAAGGGAAAAGAAAAAAAATATTAGAAGATATTATAAGTATTATAAGGCCTGGGCATCTCAGTGTAACCAGTGATGAAAGTGGATGTATTCTATGAAATCTTGTACTCCAGGGTCCCTGTGGTGTGAAAAGGGCCACTATGGTACCAGTTTGACCAGCATAGTTAGTTTGGTGCACTGAGAAGGGCCAGCATAGTATGAACATCTGCAACAAGCCATTTGAGCTGCTGGTTATATCCATTTGGGTCATGCAGTGTCCTTTCAGTACACCACCATTGTCACACCAGTGCAGAGCCTAGTGTGGGTACTGTTACAGTGGTGCAATTACAATTTCTGATGTGTGTATCAAGCTCTGGTGATGAAATACAAGACCTCAGGCAAATGACAAAAAGAAAAGTATGTGGCAGAAAAAAAAGCCTTCCAGATACAGCTGTGCTAGTGAGAGATGACACAAACCACCCCACTGTTTCTTCCTCTGCACTTTAGGTGCATCCACTGGTGGTTGGCCAAGATGCTCTGGCTGGGTTTCCTATGTGGGTTAGATTTTTTTTCCAAACTTGCTTTCATCAGTACAACGTATTTTTCCCCTGTCTGAAAGCATCTTTTCTTACCGAAGACCAGTCTGTGAGAGGAAATTGTCACCAATGTGAGAATTTTATGGTCACAGTCTTTATGCTGTTGTATATCCTGTGTACATCTTTGTAATTTCACAATATTCAAGAAACTTCAGTCAAGAAACCTCTTAGTGTTCTTGGGTCCCAGGCTTCAGCATAGCAGGAGTATCAGAGACCATTGTGGAGGAGGTGTTAGGAAATAGAGTGATCTCAAAAACTTGACCAAAGCTGACAAATGACAGGAAGATGCACTATGAGGTCCTCACAGTCCTCACAACTGTGGGCTTCACCAAGTTCAAGCATTTATTTTCACAACCTCCCTCTAAAAGCAGTATGATACTCACTTGACAGATAAAAAAATGCAGTTATGTGACCTCTCCAATGAAGTAGGATGCTTCTACACCAGTAAACAAATAAAGTCAAGGCATGAGCACTTTCCAGTGATTACCCACATTGTCAGCACGGTCTGTAGTTTGGGAGAGGGTTTTTCAGACACTGTTTGATGACATGGGGAACTGTAGACACAGATCCAGACTAAGCCAGAATGGAGGATAACAGCAAAGAATAAAGACATTCATTACAGCAAAGAAGACATTCACTACTCTGTTGGACCACAAAGTGGAAAGAGAGGAGAACTTTAATGAGTGACTGGGAGGACAGCTCTTGTCCGTCCCAAAGACATCAGCTTGATGCATGTGTGCTGTCTCTCTGAAAGCACTGAGCAAGCTTTCTGCAAGGATATGTTAAGGTGTTTCATGATTGTGTCTTATGAGTACATGTGCATGACTGCAATTAAAGCCCAAAACACCCCCGCACTTATCTGCTTATCTAAATGTTTTTGTTTCTGAGGTAAGCAGTTCATCCCCAGTGCCTTGTTGATGATCCTGGTGGGTCAGCCGCTAGTGCTGTACAACAGGCATCTCCCCAGTCCCAGAGGCTGCAATGCTCTGAGGAAGGTGCACTGCAGAGGTAAAGACATAACCAAGACCCAAGCACAGCCATCAGATGATATAACTGCAGCAATTCAGAGCAGTCCTGGACCCACTTCTTCCAGCCCCGTTTTCTGACCTCAGCTTTAAAAGAACAAGCAGACCTCCTCCTGTGGTCAAGAAAAAAGGCTGAGACTTTGAAGACTAGGGGTTGTGGTTGGTTGACCCTGGCTAAACATCAGCTCATCACCAAAGCTGCTCTATCACATCCCTCCTCAATTGGACAGGGGAGACAAAATATAATGAAAAGCTCATGGATCAAGATAAGAACAGAGAGAGATCACCCAGCAACTATAGTCATGGGCAAGACAGACTTGACCTGGGGAAATCAGTTTAATTCATTACCAGTCAAGTCAGATTAGTAATAAAGTAGGGTAGTAAGAAGTCAAACCAAATCTTAGGGATTTACTTCCATATAGAGCACAGCTCAAAAGGAAGCATGGCCCAAAGATGCAGGTGGTCAGAGGTCAAAGCCATGGGTGCAGTAGGAAATCATCTCACTGTCATCCAACACCTTCATAATGCTGCCCTTCAACAAACCTCTCTGCACAGTGCAGGAGTAAAGGATTGAACCCAAAACCACAAGGCAGAGATACACTAAATCACTGAAGACACAACAGATACAATTTCCGACACTGAGGCTATGCCAATGCATCCCTTCATCAAACCTGGAACCAAGCCTTTAAGCTGCTCCTGGTTGTGACATAGGTTGCAGGTTTGCAGAAAGCAAAGAAATGAAGATTCGTCTTTTGGCCATGGCCATTTAATATCATTAGCAGAGTGCTGCGAAGAGGCAGTTATGATGTTTGCCTTTCTTTGGCATTCCCCAATCACAAAAGCCTAAATCCAGGCTTAACTCCAGGGCTACAAAGCTACACAATCCCTTCTTAGTGCAAAAGCAGTCCACTCAGTCTCCAGCAAAGTCTGACAGGTTAAATCATTTCCAGATGCAAAAATATTGAAGACAGTTGCTTTTTCCCTACCAGCAATACATGCCTCCAAGCCACAATAACCTGGACATAAGTTGTAAACTATGGCCAATCAACATGAGGTTTTACAGAGCTCAGTCTCCTTCATTCCCCCTTATAGGCTGTGTAGAAGTGACAGCTTTGGCTTTGTGGAGAGCATGAAGGGAGCAAGGCCACACATACACTAACCAGCGAGACACATGCAACTCCTGGTCAGGCTGGAGTTGGATGGAATTCCCTTCCTTCACATACACTATTAGAAAATTGCTTTAATCTCACAGTACCTATCAGATAGGCTTCTGAAGACCCTGGTAACAGAGCAAAACAGAATTACAATTATTCTTCATTCAGAGTATAAATAACTGGCACATTTTTAATGTACATCAGATCTGTGAAATCACTAGATTTCTTCTTTTGGTCTGGTTCTGGTAAAAAGGACAACAGAAAGCCCAAGGAGAGTTTTTGATTTTCCTCCAAAGTGAAAATGCTGCCATTCTTTATCACAACCACACAAATGGATGAAACTCAGTGCAGTCCTCTGAGACATCTATACCAGCTCTCCCAAGTCATCAAGAGGAGGGGATCAGGTCTGCAGAGCTGAACATGGAGCCCTGGAGCTGGATGATGCAGAGGAAAAACAAGCTTGTTTCAGCTCCACAGTACCTGCAGAGCAATCAGTGTGTCGCAGTCTGGATTTTTAAGAGGTCAGGATGATACCAGTAATAGCAGGGACGATTGCTGTCTAAGCCACTTTCTACTTTGAAAGAGATAAAAATACAACAAGCAGATTCAAATTGAAACATGGATCTCTCTAAAAAGTCATTTACGTGGCCCTAAGGTCATAATTTTGAGACAGCTATTTTTATAAGCTTATTTTAAATAAGCTGGTTTACTTAAAATGCAGTTATTTTTAAAAGACTGCTGGGGGAAAAAATATGGAACAGATAGATAAAGAAGAAAACTAGGATTATACACAGACGTAAGAAAATTCCTTGCAAGACTTAAGAACTGAATCCATTCAGTTAACAAAAGGAAAAGTTAAGGGAGACATGACCGAGGTGTGTAAATGACTAATGGGATGGTAACCCTGGGTAATGGTGGGCTCATTAGCGGGACAAAAATTAAAGAGTGGAAACTAAAGCTGAACAAATTTAATCTGAAACTTACTGAAATGGCAGCTTCATCCTTTCCAACAGCTGCTGATGCAGAGAGGTGATTAATAAATGAATATGCACAGGTTAGGGGTTAGCTAAATACAATTTAATCAGAATTAAGAAGGTGAAAAGTAGCAACATGCTTCATACAGTCCAGATGTTACACCAGCACCCCCACTTCACCAGACCTGCTTCAGCTCCAGGAAGAGGCACCAAAGCATTGGGATTGAACTTTTCTGAAATACTAAGGATCTTTTCATGGTTGCTGGGTTATAAACACATTCTTGTGTTTACAACAGAAATAACCTGGTGAACTGCTCTGCCATCCATTTATATCCTTTGCTGACTATTTGGCATTCTTTGCATAGTCCCCCTGCCACAGAAGGCTTCTGCCTATCCAAATATTTATGTAGGTGTCATCACTAGAGCATCAGAACATTTAGTTTTCTTTAAACAACCTACCTTTAGGTGAAGCAGTTTTGTTCCTGGTCACGAAAAACATCTACAACAGGATGCAAACTGGGCTACAGCAACGTCATTCATGCTATAACACGAAATTGGCTTTTTAATAACTGCAGGTAGCCCGCATCCCTATTTTATTCCTCTCAGGAGAAACCAGGTCAATTGTGTTTCATGCTGCAGAGGTTGCCTACAAAACAGAAAAAAGAAAAGAAAAGAAAAAGGAAACCTGGTGGTGAATACATTTAGTGCAGCAGTGACACACCTGACTGTATCATTTCCTTACATCGCTTCTGTAAGGAGAAGCACTATAAAATAGTATCATAGAATAGTTAGGGTTGGAAAGGACCTCAAGATCATCTAGTTCCAATCCCCCTGCCATGGGCAGGGACACCTCACACTAAACCATATCACCCAAGGCTTCATCCAACCTGGTCTTGAACACTGACAGGGATGGAGCATTCACTACCTCCCTGGGCAACCCATTCCAGTACCTCACCACCCTAACAGTAAAGAATTTCTTCCTTATATCCAGTCTAAACCTCTGCTGTTTAAGTTTCAACCCGTTACCCCTTGTCCTATCACTATAGTCCCTAATAAATAATCCCTCACCAGCCCAGTGTTCAAGATGTGAACAAATCTCTATTAACCTAGCAGCAATTGGTAACACTTGTGGTGCCTGTACTTTCTTCTACCACCAGAGCAGCACAGGGACACTACTTATCACTGACATGTGCCAGCAGCACCATTTCTGCCCATTGATCCATGAAGACTTCCAGAAGTAATCAGAAAAATGGGGTGATGGCCACTGCTTGCTGTCAGATTCAAATACAGACACTGCTAAACACCTCCTGAGGCAAATATTTATTCCAGCCTCTCCAAAGGCTGCTTTGCACATGAAGATGCACACTCACACCAACAGTGCATTTCTGACTGTGCCTACAGTAGGTATTTTAAAGGCATCCATCCATCCTTTCTTTGGGGAAATTCAAGAAAACTGTAAAAAATGAAACAATGATAGACTTAAGGTCTTCTGAGTGCCTGATGCAATTTGGTGTGGCCTTTGCTGCTCTTGCTGGTCTTCAAATGGCTTTTATAATGCTAAGAGAAATTGACCCAACCTGGCCCAAGAAGGAGCATTCAAGTCTGTGAAAACTAATAGCCAGTTTTGATACAAGAGGCCTTACAACTATACAATGTTTTGACAGAGCAAGGTTAAAAGAAATAGGTGTAATTCTTTGGCTCAGACTAGCCAAAATCAGCAGCTTCCCCAATCCAAGTGTTCAATCACTGCTCTTTTCAACGCCTCATCCTCAGTCACTCTTATCTTGTGTCACATTCATCAGCTGAGATTGGCCTCAGGATTCAAGTATCATAGTCCAACTGGAAGGGCACTCCACTTCTACACAAAGAAGCTTCAAGCACCGAGGTGAAGGCTTGAAACCAGACAGGGTCCTCCAGCTCAGAAGGGCTGTTATTCTCTCACTAAGAAATAAAATACCTGGGCTGGTGAAGAAAGGGGAAAATGCAGCATGCTGGCACCCAAGACACAAGAGACGTATCACTGACTATTTCCTTCTGGATATTTATATCTGGATGCTGAGACTAGCATCCAGAAGGAAATCCTCATCCAAAGGACTGGGAACTTTTCATATTAAAGCATTTGAATTTTTGAGGTTTTAATTCAATTTCCCATTGTTAAGGGCTTGGGCACAAATGCAGGAGATGATACAGCAAAACTGATTGCAGTGGTTTCTTATTCTCTAGTCCTGGTGCTGAAGTTTTTTTGAGGCTTCTTTTTGAAGGCAAAGAGCTCCTGCACTGGCATGACACTGACTTGATCCCACTGCTGATCCCACCTATCATTGACTTAGCTCAGAAAGCACTACTTGAGTTTGGGGTTTTTGCATTAACAGAGGCCAAATGCCATAGATTTGTACCTTCCAGTTTCTGCAGGCCCCCTCCATGTACTTCATTTTGCAAGACAATGAAGTCAAACCCTGTGGATCTACAGTGTGGGTAGGAAAAGAAAAAAAGAGGTGAAAAGAAACAGAAATAATAGCTGCTGCATTGGCTTAGTGTTAGTGGCAAAAAAGAGCGTGTTCATGCTCTAGTCACTCATGAGTGACACCAGTGAGGACACAAATGTTACATGGTACAAGACAGATTTCTTGCAGGGTGCTCAGTTCACGGTACCTGCCAGGCCTCCTTGGCTGATGATGTGACACCAGGAGGGCTGTGAAGGCAACTCTTAACATTTTTCAAACCAGCCCTTCACAGGCAGTTAAAGCACTCAGATGTGGTCGGTTGCTTATTCTGAGTTGTCTTATTTTTTCCCCTTTCCCATTCCTCTCAAACTCCGAGTTTTCACACATCAACCCTTAGGAGAGCTCAAGTGAGGAAGATTTTTCTTCCTAAGATCAAGCTGTCATGGCCCTGCTTGGTTCACACACATAGTTTTCTCTCACTCCAGCATTGCCTCTCACCACTTCCCACCCTCCTTCCCCTGCTGTGTCAGCAGCACCAGGGAGAAAATCTGCTGAGCTTCCTCTCTGCTCTTCTCACTCTCCTTCCACTGTAATCCCCCTACCAAAACCTGAGTTTTGTGTCCTCCCCACTGGATGCTCACTGCTCTCATCAAGAGAAGAAACCAGTGATCCTGTTTGTTGGTCTGCTCCCCCTTCCCCAGCTTTTCCCTCTTTCACACCCTCCCCTATCCATTTTTCATATCTTTGAGCAGCCAACAAAGGAATATTTCCTTCATGAGAAGTTAAAGTAAATTTCTGGGTTTTTTTTTTCCAGCTTGAAATTCTGATTGTGTCTGTTCTGCTTCCTCCATCACCACCTAATGGCATGCAAGAAAACAGCAATTGGATCCTGGTAAATTCTGTGTAGCCGGTGTTAAGGATGCAAGTTCTCACAGAGGCACCTACAGGACGTTGTGTGCAGCTCTGTCACCGTGGATTTATTGAAGAGACCAGTGCACATACCCCTGACAGAACAGCCAAAACTAGTCCTGCCTCACCGGTCCGCAGACAGAGCAGGCATTCCCAGAGATGTTAACAATTACTATCTCCATTTTAGTGTAGTGAACAGAGACCCAGAAGGGCAAAATGCTCAAAGGGTGGAAGCAGTGCAGCCCAGGAAGGAATTAACTCAGGTCCTTCATAATCACAAAGACATACAGGACTCATTCCCTGCTTCAGGTGTGCACGTGTGCATACTTAAACTGATGTTCAATGCCAGTCCAGGCCTGCTAAATAGAGCCAGGCCCTTTCAATTAGATCTGTACAGGCAGTAAAGGGCACAGGGCAAGGACAGGGCAAGGACCTGCCTCTACCTTACGCCAAGGCAAAGCCACCAGTCATAAGGTTCAGTTCTTATACAGGTGTTTACCTTGTTCACAAGCAGTCACCCCATCAGCCCTCAGTTACCTGCTCACAAGCAAAGCATCTGAGCTTGAGCTGCTTGACATTTTTTTCCCAAAAAATATTCCCCCCTTTTGCACTGTTTCTAGCTATGCTGTTAATGTCCACTCAAAAAAAAAAACCCAAAACATTCCAAATACAAATTCTCTGATATATTCCTGCAAACAAACTTGATGCTATACAGCTTATGCTGTCTCCAACATTCAACATGTCGGTAAATCCTGCATAATAAGAAACTTCAGTGCAAAGTTAACACCAAGAAGCTTGCCTAGGGTAGAATGAAATCCTAATCAAGAAGAGACACTGAGATTTATCTCCAGAAGGGACAGTATTTCTGCCATCAAGAAATACAAAGCCAGAAGTTATCTATATTGGCTCTTTCTCCCAACAGTGTAAGAACGCATGTTTTATCAATGGAAGTTAAGTCTGACTCAGGACTGACTTGTCTCCCTCACCAAAAAAAACAAAACTGCAGGCAGAAAAGGCTGTGTCCAGGCACTCCTGACCATTGACTCCCTCTAAGCCAACCTAACTGCACATCTTGCCTAGAAAAGTGTATATCTGTCTCCCTGTTTCAGCTGTCAGCCTGGGCTGGACAAGTCATATCTGTCTGGACAGCAACACTATGTTGGAGGACTCATTGGCCTCTCCAGACAGAAACCATCATCTGGCAGGCACAAGGAGAGCCGTGCCTGGCTGATGGGCAGCTCAGATTTGCTCTTTTGAGAGGTAATGCAACACTGCCTTCCTCTTCACCATGCACAGCAGCTAATTAGAGCATCTGCCCTCCAGAGACCACACAGGCTTAAACATTTCCCTAGATTAAAAACAAAAACATCACTTGGCACTGTCAGGCATAATAAAAACAGACACAAACAGGTTTGCCAGAGCTGAAAGCCACTGGCAACATAAGGAAAAAAACAGGGCATGTGGCATGTCAAGGATGTCTTACCCCTTGAAGGGTGAAACACAAGGGAAGAGCTTGCTTTGCTACAGCTAAGCTTCATCCCAGTCCTCTGAAGAGGGAAATCATCTGCCCTCAAAATTCCAATTCCATTACACATGGACAGTGGAAACTCAGTGTTGTCACTGAGTTTTCCTCTGGGCTCAGTCATTAAATCAGGGATGCTGGAAGGAGAATGGAAGGAAAGAGTCATGAGAAGAAATCAGGGCTCCTGGTTTCAGGCACAGCAGTAGTGTAGAGGAACTGGGGTGCAGGATAGTATCCTGAACTCAAAAGAGATTTGAACTACCTCTGTTCTGCTGCTCACATTGCTCAGGGTGTTGGCCATCCCATTGCCCTGGGTAAAGAGGAGTAAAGTCAGACTGGAGAGATCTGGTCCTCTACTAGGTAGCTCAAGGACCAGCCCAACAAAGACATTGATTCTCTTTCCAACTCCAAAACTGCACAAAGATGTGACCATAGCTTCTCACCCCTGCCTCAGTTTCTTTTGTTTGAAACTCATGGTGCTGATCATGACTGTAGAAGAGTCCTGATGAAAGCGAGACATGGTCATGAGTGCTGCTAGCACTGGGGTTCATACCCTACCATCGCAATTCTACTCCGTTCAGGATCCTCAGCTGATGATGATGCTATATGAGGAAGAAACCAGCAATGTTTGGGGACACATATGGCTTCATTCAACACTTCTTCAAGTCAGGGCACCTGCTTTTACTATCCTCTCTATATCTCCAGCAAGAAAAATCTTACCTTGTTTGTTCATTGAAAATAGTGATGGTGTTTTGCATCGTGCTTGCTAATGCAGAGGGGTCTGTTCCACCACCCACAAGCAAGGTTAGATTTACTTTCTCCTAACACCCAATTTCACAGTTTTCATTGCCTTTTCATAAAGACTTCGAATCACAAGTCACTTCACTTCATACTTGGGGAAGGAGCCGGTTTTGCCTGTTCAGTCATGTCTGACATGGGTATTTGCTCCTCACTTGCTAGGAATGCAGAAGGAAAACAAGCAACACATTTACCTTGGCCAAATAAAAAATCACCTGGTTCTCCCCTGCTACTACAGGGCAAAGAGAATGGAAAATACCAGCACCTTGGTACCTTTTATATTCACTTTGTAAAGACATAACAACAGTGAAAATACAAGGGCAATCCATCACCTTCTGTTTGCTAATGACACAAGAATTTCTGTCACCTCAGGACCCATTATTCTTGAGCTCAGCTCTGCAGTGTTAAAGTATAAATTTACACTCTATTACCAAAAGTGGCATAATTTAAACTAGTTTATAGGTTGTTTTGTTTTTTAGCTGCCTACAAATCTCTCTAAGGGGCAGCTGGGGCTGCAGTGGTTGAAGTTCAGCTGGCCTTGTGGATGACAGATGCTGTGGTGGATGAGGTGAGGATTTTAGCTGACAGCTCCTATTCTTCCCAGTGACATAGGGATCCTCACATCAGCTTTGAGAATTCTCATCCATGCATAGGTAAGCCAGCCTTACATGTGAAATCCAGCTGAACACACATTGCTATCCCCTCCCTCAACATAAACCTTCTGAACCTTAATCCTAGGGCAGGCTGTGTTTCCCTAAATCCAACATCAGGAGGCACACAGGTGTCCCACTCAAATTTCCTTGCTCCTCTATTTCATTCATTTCTGAGGACTATAAGATACTGTTTTTATTGTGAAGATACTGCCTGATAGCTATTCCTGTTAATGTCTAGAGACAAAGCTCTTTCTGGAACACAACTTTAACATAAGCTCTCTGTCCCAGGTAATAAAAAATGGGTAATATGTTTCCTCATTCAGAAGTTTAGCTTTTATAACCAGCGTTTTTATTTTCCTTATCTCTGTTGCTGCTGTTTTCATACACTTGCACAACTCTCCTAACATTTAGAATTGGGTTCAGAAGTCAGCTTTAATCCTGGCTTGATCATGACCTGTCATGCTTTTCCCTAGGATTTCTTTCCCTTCTGGACAAAGAGAGTAGGCATCCCAAGGACATCACTCTCAAACAGCTCCAACTGCAACTACTGAGCAGCAAAACTCTGCCTCTAGCTCACAGACACCTTCCTATGCACATCCAAATGAAGATGTCTCAATATGCCCAGTGGCTCCCACATTTAGTGTGGAATCAGTTGCTTTTGTGAAGGTCTGAACCTCCAGCTGCCTTTTCACAAGGACATTGTTCTCTTGTAAATTTACTGTCACACATGCCAATCCCATGCAAATGGTTAGATACCATCTCAAATGGTATTTGGCATCTGTGTATAGGCAATTGAATCACACCTGAGATGTGAAGGATAAGGGGGTTGAAGTATTGCCACTGCTGTCTTTCTCTCCTGTAGTAGGAGTCCAGGGTGACTGGTTTAGGCATGAAGTTTAATTTTTATATGTTAGTTAAGATTACTCCTCTGCTGAGAATTCTGGGGATGTTTAGCCTCAATAAGAGAAACCTCTAGAGGATCTTGTTAATTTGTACAAATACCTGAAGGGGGGTGGAAAGAAGACAGAGCCAGACTCTCCTAGGTGGTGCCCACAGGATAAAAGGCTATGGGCACAAACCAAAATATGGGAAATTCTACTTAGACTTAAGAGGAAAACCTTTTCACTGTGCAACAGGCTGCCCAGAGAGGTTGTGTAGTTTCCACCCTTGGAGATGCTATTCAAAACCTGATGATTCACATTCTGCTCCCAAAATCATGCCTTGGTCTTGGAAAGGTGCATCTAGAGGTACCCAAAGCACAGCCCATGAGTAAGCGAGCATTTAAGTAGCTAGGACAATCCAGCCTCTAGCACCTGAGCTCAAATGATAGCTCTTTCATTTTACAGTCTAGAAGAACCATTTATTTACCATAATGGGAAGGTTTTACAGATGAGCTCATCTCACTGCTTCATTTTAATACAGCAATCTGCCTCCTGGGTTCCCACTCGCACCCATGGTACACACATACATGCACATGGCTCTTGCACACACAGCCACCCACATGCCGGCTTCAGTACGCAACAGGCAAACACACCCAAACAAATACGTGCCCAAGCACCCCCATGTGAAGTTGCTGAGCTCAACTCTTTCGCTAGCTTCCCAGTATGATCAGGTCACTCCCATTTAGCTTTCTCCACTGAGTCCTCATCCATCTGCTCATATAATCACAGCGTTTCTGAATCACTGTGATTTCATTGATTTCTAAGGAGTTGCTCTGGATTTATGCTGACCAAACAGATCGGAAACAGTTGGCAGTTTTGTTAAATGCTCTCCCCTCAAATCGATACTTGATAGATGAGAGGGATGTTTGAGACTGAATGCAATTTCTTCAGAATGGAGGATACTTCATTACAACATGACTGCTTTGTTTCCTACAGCAAACTTGCAGTATTTTAAAATGATAATAGATATAAATTAAATCAAAATACATCAAATATCCCATGTGAAAGATAATGCAATAATGCTTGCAGCAAACCTCCCTTTGGAAAGACAAATGGGCTTCATTGTTATGTTTAAAGGATTAAGCTAACTTCTAGAGGCACAAGTTGTAGCTCAAAAGAAAACTCAGCTTGTTTAAGGGGGGTGTGGTCCTGGGCAACTGGCTGTAGGAGGCCGTGATTAAGAGAGGCAGTTTGATCAGATGACCTCCAGAGGTCCCTTCCAACCCCAACCATTCTATGACTCTGGGACATCTCCCATTACAAACCCAGAGAATTAAAGACTTACCGTAAAATACATCTTCCCACTGTGACCAGGTTATAAATATGTGTCAGTCAGGGTTTGGCTCAGCACAATAGCCTGTCCTTCAATACATACCTGTAATATGCACAGGCTATGGGAAAAGAGAGCATCTTCACACACAAGAGCCTTTCACTGCTGGGAACTTTTCAAGTTGGCTTTGCAACAGCTCAGCTTGGCATGAGGACAATAAGCTTGGCTTTGCTTAGAGGAAATGTTCCAGGAGCTGATGGGGCAAGAGTTATTCTGGGAAATCCATATGAGTTTTGGCCATGGTCCTAATACAGGAAACAGAGGGCAGTAGACTCAATACAGAAAGGACAAACATTTCACAACATAGAGGTTATCTTCAAACAGAGCCACAATTGGGTTTTCCTAGCTGAAGCAAAAACAACTGGGATGGGTGGATTGAGGAAAGGCTTGTCCAGCTATCTACCATCCTTCCACCAACCCTGGAGCATCAGCCAGTCTTCCAGAAGGAAAGATCCCTAAAAACTATAATCCTCCTAGACACCATCATGTGGCACAGGAAGCCATAGGAGTGCCTGGCTGGGGACAGCACATCGCAGCCAGTCCTCCCTGAGTATGCAGTGTCTCAGCAATGAAAAGTGGTGGTGTTGCTTTTGAATGACTGGTACTGAGCTGCTGCTGCTGGAAAAGTCTCAACAAAGAGACTTCAGCTGTCACAGCCCATGGCAAAGCTGTCCCATCCATCTGGTGTCCCACTTACTGCAGGTGCAAATCCCAGCAACCCTGTCTCTGAGGGTGTCACTGGTTTATCCCATTTGAGAATCCAGATATTTATTTTGGACTTAGATGCATAAAAACAGAAGCGGACCTGAGCTACAACAGGTATAGACAAGTGAAAGGTTAACAGAGGGTGCTGGGAAACCCAGACTTCAAGAGGCTTTTCAAATAAATGAAATTGTGACTTCAGGTTGACTCCAGCTCAACAGAAAAGGCAGAAATAAATTAACTTCCCCCAATAAAAACACGTGCTTAGCTACTGCCAAGACATGAATGAGAATGGAGATCTTTTCTTGGCTAAAAAGAGCAAGTTTATGTTGGCCATGTCAGGTTTGCAAGATGATGGACATGTGAACTATGGATGCATGCAACCTCTGTGCCAGTATTTAAAGGGTGGCTACAAAGAAGATTGAGAGTCCCTTTGACAAGGAGTCACATGGGAAAGATGAGGAGTGATGGGCACAAGTTACTCCTGGGGAGAGTCCAACCAGATGCAAGAGGAAAATTTTTCAGAATGAGAACAATCAGCCATTGGAATAACCTCCCCAGGGAAGTGGTGACACTCCAACACTGGAAACTGTTAAGACTTGGCTGAACAGAGTGTTGTGATATAGTCTAGGTCATGCTTGTTTAGAAAGGTTGGATCAGATGATACCTGAGGTCCCTTCCAACCTGGTATTCTAAGAATTTATGATTCCATCATCTTCCTCCACACACATGGATGGACACACACACTTTCTTATGAATATGCATCTCTGTGTCTTTACATACCTGCAGAATTCATATATGTCTGTATGCGTGTGTCTTTGTGTCACCCATGGCTCCCTCCATACCTTACAGAGCTCTGCTAAATGCAGTCCAACTACAGATCATCTTGTAATAAAGCAGCCATCCAAGCAGAGAAGATGATCATGTACCTTTGAAGTGCTGGTGTGGACGGCCACAGGAATCTGTATAAAAAGACTTTAATATGCAAAAAGAAGTTAAAAAAATAATAGAGTGAGCATCTCTGGGAACAAGCAGAAAGTCTCTCACTGTTGAAGCTGCTACTGTCATCAGTGTCCTGGGCTTACATGCACCACACAGACTACAGCTGCCACACAGCAGGGACTTGTCAAACCAAGTGGTCAAAGAGTAAAATTTAAACCATTTAATTGTTTTAAAATGGTCTGGGTAAATAGATCGATTGAATTGGTCAGCAACAGCACACAAGAAGATTCCTGGTTTCCCACAGGAATGGACACTGTAGCCAGCTTATTCCTGCTGTGATCTCTGAGCATTGCCCAAATGACTTCAATCTGAAAGGTTCAAAATGGCACCAGGAGCAGAGCACTTTGCCTGAGGGTCACAGAGGCCTTAGAGTGGTCACCTGGAGTTCGAAATGTCCCTGTTGTCCCATTCAGAGAAAGAGCAGTGGTTACACCTAACCCAGCTGAGATGCTCCTTTCCCCACCCATTGTCCCAGACAGAAGATCTGGGATATCAGCATAAATCTTCTCTTGGTGATGTCTTTCAAAGGCCAAATTTCAGGAAAGAGACAATTCAGGTTCTGATACACAGGGCTCAACTCGTTTGCCTAAATACAGATACCTAGTGATACCTGAGTGCTATTGGGACATCTGAGATGTCCACACAGGAGTGGGAAACAACCTACAGGAGACCAAAAACCCTCCTGGACTGGTAGCATGGGACCAAATAGAAAACCCTCAAATGTCATTAGAAACTGGTACTCAGACAACCGAATCTCAGTGTGTGCAAATTAGGGAAAGGAAGCATTCAAAGACACAAATTTACATGGCTTCTTACCAGAACCACATTAATATTCAGATGTTTATCACACCACTGACGCTACAAATAATTTCTTTTTAAGTGCTGCTTTTATATGCTTTGTAGAAATCTCTTTGCAGAACAAAACCAGTAATTATGTTAAGCTCTCTTCAAGTAATTGAAGCCTTTATCAGCCCAGTTCCAGTGTCTGCTTGTCTAGGATGAGTACTGTCACACTCCGTGTGAATTTTATGAGTCTAATAAGCATCTTCATACTGACAAGTGTCGACTAAATTTCTAGATGAAAAGCAATGCATCCACATCAGCAAAGAGCACCCAAGATGCTAAGCGATAGGAAGACTCTCAAGCAACTTTCAAATTTAAAATCAGAGAAGTATCCCTTAATTTTTAGAGATAAGCCACCCAGTTCCTTCCCTTTGTGTGTTAAACACGGCCAAAGAGGGTGAGCTCCTATCTTTTATTAGACCAATCATCATATATGGAAAACGAAGAATTTCTGAACATACAGTTCCTCCTTCAGACTGAAATCAAAACATAAATATTGAAGCTAAATATGAGAGGAAATGCTCCAAATCTAAACACATTTGACATTCAGGTAGATTGAAAGAAGCAACCAGTTAGCACCTGCAGACCTCAGGTGAGGTGTTAAGCTTATTAGCCTTCGTAGGGTACAAAATGATGGAATGGGGAGGGAGAGGGTGAAGAAATATGATTATTTATTTATGTTTGCCTGCTACTGCCAGGGGGAATGAGATACAGCATGAGAGCAGGGGAAAGTAATATACCATAAAATCAATGTCTATTGATTTTCCACATCTAGTAGATTTATGTATTTTACTTGATAGACTCATGTCTCAACAGATTTTATAGGTCTTCCCTGGAGATGAAATTGACTGATCAGAGATAAAAGGGTTATGCCTTGAAAAATAAGCTTCTGTATTATTTTGCCCATCTGGCTTATTTTGGCTGTTTTGTTAGTGGTTTTTGCACCTTCATGGGGTCTCTGGAAGTACTTGGTGCTCCGAATGAAATCTATCCCTTTCTCATGTGTGCTTGTACAGGACTTGATGGGTTTTCAGATAAGCTTTGCATCACCTCCTTTGGGTTCCTGGGTCTGCAGTGGCCCATATGACATCTCTAAACTGTACAAGAATGGATGGAGGAGACACCTGTAGACTTGTAGAAAATGTCTCAATGACCTTTTCTGTTAGGGTATGTGCTCCTGTGAGGATAGCTTCTCTGGAAATATTCAAGGCCAGGCTGACTGGCGCTTCGAGCAACCCGGTATAACAACCCATGGTAGGGGGTTGGAACTGGATGAACCTTAAGGTCCCTTCCAACCCAAACCATTCTGTGATTCTACTATAATTTTTTAATGCTCTTCTGTCACAGCTCTGGCATAGTTTGATATGCTAAAACACAGACAAACCTGTAGACATCTGAGAGCCTCCTGTTGCTGGGTCTTCCTGCTTTGCATTACAGTGAAGATTAGCTGGATATTCAGGCAGCTCATTTTGAAGGTGAGATATGTCTCACCAGACAAGTGGTTGAGTGGACTTCCCCTATAGACCACAGATGTGGGTCCCCCCACAACTTGTCTCTGTACAATAAAAAAGCAGTGACTTCCATAACTTATATGGCCTCAGCAGTATTTCACAGCACTTTGGTGGGTTTGGGTAGTCGGTGGGTTTGAAGGTGTCAGTGGTGTCTATATGTGCTATGGGGCTTTTCTGCGTTTGACGGCCTGGAACTGGAACTGGGTATTTTTCACACTGATCGTGGGGTTCAGAACACAGATACTGGGATAGTGGGAGTGAGAAGGAGTCCAAGGTAAATTTGGCAACCCCAAAGCTGTGCTTATGCTAAAAAGTATCACATGCTGCCATCCTGCCTTTTAACTTCCTAAATCAGCTGAACAGGAGGATAATGAATTGCTGGAGAGGGAAAGCAACTGCACACTGAGCAGTTGTTTCATTTGCTTTCTCCAGCTTATGAATCCAACTCTCCAGTGGCACTTTGCCCAGTTCATTTTACTTTAGCAGCTGGTAAATGAATATGTGATCAGGAAACATTTCCAATAAATGTAATTACTCCTCTACTGGGGAGGGTTGTGGTAAGTGCAGCCCAGCAACATTTTATGCAAAACCAAAAAAAAGGGAGAGAATAAATGAAACAAGAGGGCTTTTCTTAAGAAATTTCAGTTTACCTCAATTCTCAGGGGCTAAAGAAAATCACTGCTCAGGTCCTAAACTGGTGAAAATCAGGAACAGCTCCTTTAACCAGGGAGAGATTTCCTCCAGTGGACCTACAGGTTCTGCTGTTGCTACGATTTCTCTTTAGGGGATGTTATGGTTTAACCCCTGCCAGCAGCTCAGCCCCACAATGTCACTCGCTTGCTCCCCACTGGTGGGATGGGGAAGAGAATGTGACAAATAAAAGAGAAAATTCATGGACTGAGACAAAGACAGTTTAATAGGTGGAGCAGAAGCCGCATGCACAAGCAAAGCAAAATAAGAAATTCATTCATTGCTTCCCATTGGCAGGCATTTTTCACACCTAAAGGTCTTGGGAAGATGAACCTTATCACTCCCAATGTCCCCCTGCTTTCTCTTTCTTCCCCAGCCTTATATGCTGATAATGATACCATGTCGTACGGATTATCCCTTGTGTCACTTGGTGTCAGCTGTCCCAGCTGGGTCCCCTAGCAACTCCCTGTACACCCCTATCCCACTCACTGGCAGGATGGTGTGAGGAGCAGAAAAAGCTCAGCAATAACTAAAACATCCCTGTGTTATCAATGCTGTTTCCAACACAAATTCCAAACATTGTCCCATACTAACAACTGTGAAGAAAATTAACTCTATCCCAGCCAAAACCAGCACAGGGTAATAAGTTACTGGTGGGAATAACAGTCATTTTAATGCAGCAGTAACTGGGGGGGGGGGGGGGGGGGTGGAGGTCAGGTTCACTCGAGAAGAGGGTCCAGCTGTGCAAGGTGCTATACATACCACAGCTGCTGACACAATGCCTGTGGATTTTGCTTTGCCCTCAAGCATTTGGGCACTGAAACTATGCCCATCTACCCTTCAATTGGTTGCTTCAATCTTAAAGTTTGGCCACTGTCTGGGCAATTGTGATATATGTAATAAAAATGTACCCAACCCAAGTTCATAGAGTTCAAAGGCACTCCTGAAAATCCTGCATGTAAGTAAAGAAGAAACTAAGGATAAGATAAATGAACATCTGCTCTGACATCAGATTGTTCCTGTCTGTTTAAATGTGCCTTCAAAAAGATTGCCATCCCACAACAGAAGCAAAAAAATCTAAGGTGCTTTTTTTTGATAAATCCTACCATGGGCTGTTCAAATGTTCCCAAGAGCCACAAGCGGGAATGCTGCATCCAGAGTCCAACTTCTGGTTTTGTTTATTCCTAAACCAAAACTTTCAGCTTGCTCTGTCTGGTGTTGTGGAGTGAGATTTCATCAAACTAGGAATCATCCCACTGAACTCTTCTGTGGCAGGGAAGCAAGTTCTGCAGCTGTTTTATTTAGGAGGAAGCAAGACACAGAGAAAGGGAGAAATCCAAATATCCTATACATGGACCGCAAGAGCTTTGTGTTGGTGCTGTATCTGTGCGTCTCAAGGGGACTTGAGCCAGGAGGTCAGATGCTCCAATTCACTTTCCTGAGCTCAGACACACTGCTAGTCATGACAACTCATTTCTGTGCCTGTCTGATGGAGCCTGAGCACAGTCCTAAGTTGGTCACACAGGGAATCCTCAGAGAACACGAGCTGAACAACATCCTCCTTTCAGCTCCCCAGCTGTGTCAAAGCCAGTCAATCTCTTTGGCTTATTGGATCTTCTGTTGACACCCAGGCCACTTCAAAACAGGAATCCTTCAGGTCTTTAAATCGGAAAAGGCATCAAATCGAGTAATGTTGTAAGGTGGGATCAGTAGGACAAGTCTGAGAAATCTGTACACAGATCCAAGCTAAAGAAAGGGTTGAATTTTCAGAGGTGATCTGAAACTAGTCCTATGCTCAAGTTCCTCAATATGTACCTCATAACCTCTATAGCTCCTTTTTTTGCGTTCCTCAAGCTTCAGCTTTCCTTCCATCTTTACTACACTTAAATCCTCCTTTCTCTTCTAGTGTATTAAACAGTGACCAATGCTCCCCCCAGCCAAAGGCCACATGGGACCTGACCATTTATTTCCCTTACCTCTGTGACCATTTACCGAGCTCTCAAATGCTCCCATAAACAGTGCTTACTGATCCTTGGCATAAATGGCTTGCACTCCAAAATTACTGCTGCTTCTAAATCCAGTCTGTTGCATTCAATACCCACAGGCCAATTAAAATCTTTGGGACTTTTCTGGCTTGTCCATTTCCTTTTGTTTTTATCCTTATGTAACATCACAGTTTTATAGCTGAGATCTTTTTTATTGAGCCATTCATAGCCATCTAAGCAGTTGCTCACAAGGATTTTAAATAGCTCTTTTGTCTTTTAGTTGTGCATAAATCTTTGCATCCATTACACCACAGCTCTATTTCCTCCAGATTCAGTCTTGACTCTGTCATAAAGTAGGTTTGCATTTCTGCTACTGTAAAATAACTAGAGTTACTAAAATAACAGAACAGTTTAGTCAGAAGGAATCTCAGGACATTTCTAGTCCAACTCCCCCACTCAATGTAAGGACAGCTTCAACATTCACCAGGGTGCCCAGTCCAGTTTTGACTGCCTGCAATGGTGGAGATGACACAGCCTCTCCAGATCCCTGTCACAGTGTTTGACCACTTTCATGGTGAAAAATGTTTCTTTATACATTATTTGATTTTCTGTTGTTACAACTTTTGTTTATTTCTCCTCATCCTTTTGCTGGGCACCTCGAAGAAGAGTACAGCTTTGTCTTCTTCATAAGTATTCATTAGGTTGTTGAATTGCAGCAGTTACCTTCCCCTTAGCAACCCTTTATTCAAACTGCACAAATCCAGTTCTCTCAGCTTCTCCTTCTATGCCATGTGCTCAAGCCCCATAATAATTTTGCCTCAACTGGACTCACTTCAGTATACTGACGTCTTTCTTTACTGGAATGTCCAAAATTGAACACAGCACTCCAAATGAAGTCTCACAAATGCCAGCTGGAAGGGAACTGTGCCTTCATCTGCTGGCCACACTGTCACAACCCAAAATGCTGTTTGATTTCATCATTCTGAGGGCTCATTGCTGCTGTGTATTAAACTTGTCCACTAAAATAAACAGTCCTTTCATAGAGAGCAGCTCCCAGATAGCTGATGTGGAACTCAGGTTTGCAACTCATTATAGAGTTGACCTTGACATTAATTCCCAAATATCCAAGAACATCATGCAGCAGTCTTCAGTTCAATGTCACCACAACACTAACTAAGCTAGCTAGGTTATACCCTACTATGCGAATCAAAGTGGAAACACCCTCTTCCCCTCCATTTAACAAACTTTGGTACTAATTTAATTTGCATTGCCACAAAATCTGGAGACTTTACAGCTCTCGTGAAAAAACAAAAACAACAAAACCAAACATATATATTTATCTTTTCAAACACTCTGGCCATCTATTTTGTGCCCAAAATGGTGCCAAGACTCTCAGATAAGATGTCACTTGAGAATCTTCTTCTGTCAATGACATAGGTTAATGCCTGTTCCATTGCAAACACCAAACAATACTCTGCTAGCTGGAAATTCAGTCCCACCTGACCAAGACTGTTCTCAAGGTGAATAAACAAAGTGGACTCCAACGGAAGGCAGTCCTCACACTGTGGGTTTCCTGGCCAGCACAACATGCTGAGGCAGGTGGGTTTCCAAGGGGTGCCTCAGCTGCTAATGACAAATTGAAATATGGATGTGCAGGTTTCAAAAGGCAAAGCCATAGCCCATCACTCATTTAAGACACCACCATGCTGTGTAGAATGCCATGACCTTTTGCATTATTGAATATGCTCATTCCTATAAAAAGGATTGATTTTCTTCTCAGACAGTGATAGATGGCCAGATATGATCCAGAGGGAAGAGCTGCTTATTAACACAGGTCAAAGACATTCTCAAAGCCCTTCTTTTTTGTTCACATACCCAAGTGTGCTTAAGGAGCAGCAGGTCCCATGATTAACCAACTGAAGCCCATAGTTACTTAGTACATCAATGGATGTGGTACTATACAGCTGGCCAGCCATTAATTTATTAAGTATATCAATTTTTAAGTCAGACTGAAAAGGCAATTGGGTCCAAACAAGACTGAGCACTGAATTTTAACTACTTGAGACTGTCACACAGGGGCTAAGACCAGTTATACCCCATCTTTAAAATCTTTATAATAAAACTCCTCGATCACAGCTTACTGTTGCTCTTTCTGGGCCTTCCTGGAAAAATATTGTCTGGCATTGAACAGCACATTTCATTTTCAGGATGTTTTCCTTTTGACTTTTATTGAGATTGTAGCTGACAGTGAAGTATCGGTTGGAATGAAAGCTGCAGCATTTCAAGTTTAACAAAAACAAATCAAGTCTGGGTGTTTTCTGTTTGTGCCTGAAACAACTGAATGAGTTCAGTTCATATTATAAAATCTCCTCTTACTATTTTTTTAATAAAGTACCCAGCAAAAATATTGTGCTTTGTCCTGACACATTCTAAAATATTTATTATTTATTAGAGAGAGAATGAGAAAGAATTAAGGGTTGCCTAAATTCAACACAACATGTATTCCTGTGTTTAAGTAACACAGGATTGAGCACCTCTGTATTGAGCACTGATCCCCATCATCAGGTCAGCTCAGTAATGTGTCAGCAATCAGAAACAACTCACTGAGGTTTCAAATGAGGTTGCGGTTTCAAAGATGATCAAATCAAACCTCATTTCTGTAGTGATCTGACTCACTCAACTGTTAGATAATGAAAAGACACAAAAATCTATGTGGTTGGTTGTCAAGCACCAACCAGCATGGTAGCAGGTGAGCAAGACTCAGCTCAAGATGAGAAGCAGCAGGGTTTACAAAATAACCTGAAATCATATTTTCAACATTTGAGACAACTTTAAATACCAGTGTATGTGTAATTATGCTGCTTCATTACCAGGAGACTCTAAAGTCATCTTTCTAAATGGGAAGCAAGATCATTAAAGCAAAAGCAGGCCCCTGAGATCGTATCTTAAGCCATAAATCTGATGTGCTGCAAGTCAGCATCATTTCAACACAAGGTTAATTTGCTCCCACTGCTGTAACAGTGGTTATTGGCGGAGATTTTTATAGTATGCTAATTGAAGACCCAGTTGTGGTGAAGCAGCTAAGAAAACTTCCTCTCTCTTTGCTAGTAAAAATGGGGCAGGACAGCCTGTCACTCTCCATGCAATGATCAGAAAGGAAGAACAAACAAATGACTACAGGGGAAGAAATTGCTGGAAAAGCCTCGTGGTTTTTGGATGGGAAAGAATTTTATCCCTGAGCACAGAGTGATACCAGGAGCAGGTAACAACACAACTCTCCTCCCCAGCCAGGCAGCTCCCTTTCGCCTTTAAACAATAGCAAATTTACTGTGGGATTAAGCTAGGCAAAATCCATCCTGGTTACCTGTCCCAGCCTCGGCGCTGAGCTTTGTCACATCTTGCCAGTGAACAGAAGTACACAGTGTCTGCACTCAGTGTCACCTCTTCCTCCATCTGCCCTGGGGAGCTCAGGCATCTTGGAGATGAGGATAAGGTTGAAAGAGACATAACTGGGGTGCAGTCCGGCAGTCCCAAGTGTCCCAGTTCCTGCTCTTCCCTTCCTCTTTTTCCTCTCTTTATCCTTTACAACTCCATGTTGCTTCTCCTCTGCGAAGTGGGTCCATTTTTTTCTGCACACCCATCTAATTTCCCCTTCCACCATACAGAAGAGAATACAGAAATGGGCATGGCAGCCAGCAAAAAAAGGCAAGAGGGAGATCTGACCATTACAAAAACAAGTTAATCACGGGGCATATGTTACTGGGAAGGAGGAAGGACTAATGAAATCATGCAAGATCCCTTTCAGCACCAGCAAAGCATCCGTCAGACCCAGTTTTGTCGCTTGAACCAGCATAATGACCTCAGGCAGCTCCATCTCAGGCTTTCCTGCCCAGCACTGGATTACAGGATACACCTCAGGACAAACAGCAAGGTCTGAGGTCCTGCCTGGAGGTGATCCAATGGCCTTTACGTCACCAGGGCTGCCCACTGCCACCCGGGTACCCACCTTTCCATTCCTCTTCACAGGAAAGAGCAGCATCACCCTTTGTTGGTTTATTAGCAGAGTTTTAGAAACAAATCTGACTCAAATCCTTCTCCGTCTGGCTTAGCTTTCCAAGCAGTTTACTGCAGATGGATTAAGTACCAGATATATCTGCATGTATGCATCCAGACTTCTCACTAATTAAGCTGCTGGTTTTGTCTCTCGGAAATCCTCCAGTCTGTTCCTGAATCCCTCAGGCTGAGAACAAAGCCCCAGCACTCAGACCAGGAGTGCCACTATTTAGCACAAGGAATTATTTGCTCCGTAAAGGCTAGAGAGACAAAAAAGAAGAAGCTGCAGTGACTTTGCATTTGACAAATTGGTTCCAGCCTAGCTAGGTAAGTGGATTTGTGGCCCTGAAGTGATCCTGCTACTGTCTCCAAAGTGTTTTATCTCTTTCATGAATCCCACAGCAGAAACTGTTGGGAGAACCATTGCATTCACACAAGCAGGTAAAAAGCCTGGCTCCTCGGGTCAGCTGCTCGGCTTCCCTCCCCGTGCAGCATTAGCTTGCACACTGGTGCCGCCCAGTGCTTGCCGGAGAGAGAAGCAGAAAGCTCAAGCAGTGACATTGAGGATTGAGTTTTTAAATCCAAGAACTCTTTGTTATGCACCTCCTCATCCTGGGGGGGGGGGGGGGGGGGGGGGAAGGGAGTGGAAAAGGGAGATCCTGTGTGTGCCTAGGGAACAGCCAAAGGCATATGAGGCCTGGGAAAGGAGGCAGCAAGATTTCCCTCTGCTTGGTTTAGTGTATTTAACAATGAGACCAACAAAACGCTGCCTGTTCTCACACACTCCCTCCGACCCCAGCATCCGCAGGGCAAGCCAGCCTTGGTGAGAGGGTTCAAAGAAAGAGGAGAAAAGTGACATTATGGCTTAGGTACATATGGACCAGACACAAAGCACAAGCTTCAGTACCAACATGTGACATATTGTGGGAATTCCGGCATGTGAATCCAAACCAGGAATTCTTTTTGACTATGCTGCCAGCTCTCGAGATGCCTTGAGCACCAAAGGTTCCTGCTCTGCATCATGTGAAAGTTTCTCAAGAGTCTTAAATGACACCTGTGTGTAAGTGAAAGGCACTGTCTTGGGAGGAGACGCATATTCTGGCAGGATGTCCCATATATATGCTCATAGCAGATGAGCCCAGCTGCTGCCTTGTCCTGCAGGGAAGCCTGATGCTCTACATACATTTAAGTCACACTTAATACATGAAGACAGCAAAACACAGGGTGAGGCAGAGCCACTGCAATCCCTGCCACCCAGAACCATGGTCAGCATCTGTAGCTGTACTGCCACATCTTCTGGGTTTTGCATTTGTTGCCCTTTGGTCAGGATACACAGTAACCCGCTACAGCACAGATACAGGCCGGGCTGAGAGCAGCCCTGAGGAGAAGGATCTGGGCTTTTTGACTGACACAAAGCTCACCATAACCCAGCAGTGTGCTCACAGCCCAGAAACTGCACCACCAGCAGTGTGACCAGCAGGTGGAGGGAGGGGATTCTGCCCCTCTACTCTGCTCCGGTGAAACCACCTCCTGCAGTTCTGCAACCAGTTCTGGGACCCCAATGCAAGAAGGACATGGAGCTGTTAGAGTGAGCCTAGAGGAGGCCACAAAGATGCTCCAGGAGTTGGAGCACCTCTGCTATGGAGACAGGCTGAGGGAGCTGGGCTTGTTCAGCCTGGAGAAGGGAAAGCACTGGGAGACCTTAAAGCAGCTTCCAGTGCCTAAAGGGGCTGACAAGAAACCTGGGGAGCTCTTGACAAGGGCAGATAAGAACAGGACAAGGGTGAATGGCTTTAAAGTGACAGAGGAGAGATTTAGATGGGATCTGAGGAAGAAGTTCTTCCCTGTGAGGGTGCTGAGGCCCTGGCACAGGTTGCCCAGAGAAGCTGTGGCTGCCCCATCCCTGGCAGTGTTCAGGGCCAGGTTGGGTGGGGCTTGGAGCAACCTGGTCTAGTGGAAGTTGTCCCTGCTCATGGCAGGTGGTTGGAACTGGGTGAGCTTTTAAGGACTCTTCCAATTCAAACCATTTTGTGGTTTCACATTACAGGCAGGGCATTCTGCCATTGAAAGCCTGATGTGACATACATGGGCTTATTCAGCATGCCTGACATCCTCACTACAGTTAGACTTGGGGGTTTTTTTGGCCTTACCCAGCAGGCAAATACAAATATTTTAGTCAATGATACCAGATGTGTGCCCTCAGCTCTCACTCAAGGCCACAGCAGGCAGGAGGAGGTAGCACCTCCCAGGAGAAGACCTCTTGTTTACTTTGCACAGTGCATATTGATGGATCCTAATGTAGTTCAGAGCTGAACTTTCCACATAATTGCTTTTTAGTGCTTCCCTGTGATAGCCCATGAAATAGGGGATTTTGTATGTTAATGTCTTTCCTTGCATAATGAAGGAATAAATCTCCGCCCTCCACAGCCATATGTCACACTACCCTGACTGGTGTTTTACATTTTAACGGCCATTATTTCAAGCCTTTCTTATGATTCTCAGATCGAACAAAGAGAATGTTATAGGCCTCAGTGTTTTGCTTATTGCATACTTTAAGTGGGAACTGAAAGCAAAGACCTTTAAGGCCTCTTTGTTTTGTGTTACCAGTTAATTACTTTCAGAATGGTTCTTCCAAGCAGCCTGGATCAGCCTTCCTAGGGCTAGAAAAGAAATGACTCAAGGGAAACACCTGCAGTCTCGGCTGTGAAGATACACCTCCCCTTTCAGCTGCATCTTTCCCATTAGAAATTAGCTTAAGCCAACCTAAGACATGCATGAACTCAAGCTCCTGCTCTTATTCACCTCAATTTGGCAAAAGGGAACTACTACTGTATCTCGTGGGAAGGGATACTACCTTTTATTTGCCTGCCCACCTGCAGAGGTTAACAGCTTCTCTCTGTGAACAGCCCTTCCTGAGGGGCCTGACAAATACGAGTGCATGTTCTGATACACTACAGAACGGGAAAACTTAACAGATAACTGTTCACTCCCAGTCCAAGATCCTCATTTTTGCCAGACTATCACTTCAGAGAGAAACCAGCGCACAGCAATCAGCCAAATCTTAAAACATCACTTTATTAAAGCCTCTAGGGAAAGTGTGAGGGCAAGAGGATTAATTCCCACTTCCCCCTGGGAGCTCAAACAGACCTTCACTTCCTACTGACATGATATTGCTTCTTTCCAAACTGTTCTCCAGAAGGCAATACCTTTAATAGAGATGTATTTGTGGACAAGCAGGAGGTACCTGTAAAATCCAGCAGGAGTGCAATAAAGCCTCTGACCCCTTCAGCCTGCATCCTCAGCAGAGGCACCTCACCACTGGGGTTAAGACATAAGGTTAAGATCAGCTTTCAAAAGCAAACACCACTGGGAAGAGACTGTTCAACTGGCCCCAACTCCTGCCTGCCCATTTTTGAGCTTGCTCCAAGAGCGGCTTTAGACATAAGAGCTGAGCATCATGAGGAGGTAACACATTTGGAGTTGCTCCTTTCCTTGAGGCCACTGTTTCCCCCCTCCTCCACAAAGTTTTCACATGCAATTAGGTCACATCTGAAAGTCAGCACAGAGCAGAGTTGAGTTACTTTGTTCAAAATAAAAACATGTATTTCTATCACCTTAGGAGTTGTTCCTCTTTCGGCACAGGGACCCTCTGATCCTCCCACCTCCTTTTATCAGTACCTTCAAAAGAGAAAGTGAGTTATAATTGCTTTCTCCCCTCACCTTAGGAAAACAAGGGAAAGGCTGCTGTTCTCCTCTATCAGCATCTTGAAACACGCTTTGAGCAATCATTTATTTACAGAACAAAAATAACATCTAGATTTCAAAGGGCAGAGTACTTTGGAAGAATAAGACACTCTCCTTCCTCCCCCACCATCAGCTTTTGCTTATTACCTACTGTCTGCACAACCCATTGCTCTGCCTCTTGCCTCATTACAAGGGTACAGGCAGGCTGCTCCTCCTCCTTTGAGTACAGTAGTGAGTGCTGCAGCACTGTATCTCAAACCTACTGCTGACATTTCCATGCTGCAAACCTGCAGCCCAGCAAGATCCAAGGCTAAAAGGCCAAGTCAACGCAGAGTGGGATAGATCTTTAAAGCGGAAGTACAATACTAAAGGATTTGCAGTTCTCCCAGATCTGCTTTACCCACAACTGCCTTCCTGGATAAAGAATATGCCTCAGATTAAAAAAGATTTCACTTCTTTACACACTGGAAACCAGCAAAAGAACATAGCCACCATGTTTTGCTTTTGCTAAAGATTGTTACTGTGGAGGACCAGGGAGCAGTAGATCCTTAAGTCTGGTTTCTTTTTGATTTTTACCCAACTCTTTGGTCTCCCCTATTACTCAGGGTCCTCTATGAGTGCTGCTGTTCAAAGCACTGCTCTCCCAAAATACATCTGCTGACACCTGAGCTTATTAAATTCTGGTGGTGGGAAAGCTGAATATTTTGTCACATCAGGCATTTCATTTCTATAAATCCTGAAGAATTGCCATCATCAGAGACATTATCAAAGGAAGATGAAATTGGCCAAAAAAGAGTCCACAAGCTCTCAGCAGGGACTGACTGGTTGGACTAACTAAAAGGCCTATTTCCATCACGAGACTAGGCTAAAAATCTAACATCAATTTGTGAAATCCCCACTACTCATTGCCAAACAGCTGGAAAAGGATCCACAGGACTGTGTTACACACCTTACTTCACACACTACAAAATGCAAGTTTTACAGGAAAAGCTTCTATAATATGATGTCTGAAAGTTAAAAGCAAGACTGTTAAAGCTACAAAGAGATTATATTACAGCATACTCTGATCTGTTGCCTGGATAAGCAATTTCTAAAGACATATTTATAAATATGAATATATATATAAATATTTATATATTTATCAGTCACTTCCCAGTGTGTACAAGACTGAATAAAATGGTATCAGAAAGCATGCTGCCTCAGAGAAAGACACCCCGAGTTCAGATAGATACTTCCTTCTGTAAGAGACAACATACAGGGTGCACTATGACAGCGTTTGAAATCATCCTGATTTTGAAGCCCTTTGTTAAAGAGAACTGAGATTTTTAAAGTATTTTGAACACTGCCAAATGATACACTAAAGACATATACAAAAATGAAACAGCCACTCAACCTTGTTTCTAACATTATCACCTATTTCAAAACTATAAATGAAGACAACCATTACAAAAAAGCCATTTATTAGATATATGTACATATATACATATACATGCAAAATTATTTTATACACATTTACACAGGTTCAGTTATTAATACAGTGCAAAAATGTCTAAAAAGGTACCAGCCCACCTTCTACAAACTTAAAGAGGTCTTTGAGAGAAAGTAAAAAGAAAGGAAAATCCACAGAAAATTATCAGCTTGATAAAGTGCCCAAAGCACTGCAAATCTTGAAATTAATGAAGTTTATTCTTTGCCAGTGTTCTTGTGCTGAGCTGCTGGGTGAGGAAGTTTCCAAGAGACTTATCTTGAAAAGTGACAGAATTAAGAAGACGCAATTCAAACAATATTAAACAGTTTAAAGTTGAACAAAAAAGGATGGATTCTTGTTTGGGGATTTGATTCGATACAGGCATAATCCCAAGTTACGAGTCAGATTTCATGAACTCAAACTGCAAGTCATTCTTTTTTATTAAATCTTAAAGCACTGAGACCAATGTAAACTCTTCTACTCCTCTTGCTGTTTCACCATAAGAAAATATTTAACTACATAAATACCACAGAGATGTAGGAGCCATTCTAAGAACTAACATTAAAATAAAAACAAACAAAAAGAAATAATTGGTCCAACTGTGCATGCTCTGCCTCATCCTGGAACCACAACTCAAACCTACTAAGCACACAGATACTAACGCACATGTATTAATCCACATAGATTCCTTAACATGATTTACACATAATACAGGAAAACAAGCAAAAACAAAAAAGGAGGTTGCAAAGGGATTAAGATGAAACAGCAAACCAGAGCTTCGTTCATTTAGTAGAAAAAAATATAAAATACATGAAAACAGAACTGAACCAACTGCTTTTGTCTGATTTTATCATAAATAAATTTCAGGAAAAAGAAAATATTAAACAAAACTGAATTTATCCTATGTTAAATACATAAGCTACCTAAACACCTTGTTCTACCACTCTTATTGCAGAGCTGTTCTTAACGTCACCTGGCATGAGGATGTATTTGATTTATGATAAAGCAAACAGATGCTGGGGAGGTATCAGAACATTACAGTCTCTTCTAATCAGCTCAATACAAGGATGAGGAATAGAAAGCAGACAATGGTTTGCTGTCCCAACAGCCAGTTAAAAATGCTCTGCCTGCCTTAAGCTATAGCAGGCGAGCTCTATCAAAGCCTTCAGAGGAACAGTAAAAGCTCTTCTGGACATTTCAGCCAGACTGAGGCCAAAAAGGTAGGATCAGGGAGTTGGGTCATATCACTAAGGTCTTTTCATGAAGTTCTGTCTATCTATAGTATAAAATGCATCATCCTTTCCCACAGGATGATTCCCCACAGTAACCCAGTGGGCTGATACCCAGCTTATGCTCCTGGAAAACACAAGTCACCAGCTCCAGTACCCTTAACACAGTGCTAAAATTACTACTAGCATCTTTCTGGGGCTTTTATTTTTTCAGATTTTTTTTTTTAAACTTGTAATCCAAACTTGTGGCTTTGTTCCTGCAGTCTCTAAGGGTACCTTATCAGGTAAGACTGACACTGAATAGCATGAAAGCCGTTCACAATTCTAGGATCATCTGGGCGTTTTAAGGACAATGGTTGAATTCTGGCTTTGTTTCTCTATTTACACTCTGGCAGAAAACTAGGGTAACAAATAACTTTAATCCACTCCCTTAGAACAGAAAAGTATTCCCTTTTGGCACACAGCTCTAGTCGTTCTGTTAAATGGCTGGTTTAAATATTCCTCTATCATTCCTACTAGACAAATCCTCACAGTTTACAGGATTTCATTATGTTACTCTTGCAGTAAATGGGGTAATATGGGATGGAAAAGAAGGAACTACATTTTACTACTGAAAAAAGCTCTGGGACCAAATCTTTTGCTGTCCTAAAAACGATTCAGGTTGTAATGATCTGCCTATTGATATTGTTGCTGCAGTCCAGCTGCATTACAGAAGTGATACTGAGGTACAGCACCACAGTTTTCTGGTGCAGCAGTACACTGATACTCATCTTTGCATCATGAGACTGCAGGAAAGTTCACCAAGATATAAGAAAGTACTTTTGTTAAATGCTTCTGCAAACTCAGGAAGACAACTTTGCATCATGTTAATCACTTTGCAACCACTAGAGGTAGAGACTATGCAAGAGGAATATAAATCTTTGGTGACATCTCTGGTGGAAGAAATGGGGCAACCAGAAAATATTTTAAGAAAAAAAAATTAAAAGGAAATCTAGGACCATACTGCCTCAGTAAGACACCAAAGAGTTCTCTACATCTTCTCAGTTTGAATGTTTACAACCCTTCAAGGACAGCTGCAATTTTTTAAACAGAGAGCCTGTGTTATTCATGTATGTTCTAAAATTTTCCTATTAACCCCAGTATACCACATACAAGAATATCCAGTGCAGGAGATATTATTCAGCTCTTGCATTCAAAAGTGCAAACTCATAAATTCATCATAGTCTAAGAACTCAACACCATTAACTAAAGGTGTTTTATATAACAAAGAGAACCTGCTCTTGCTTTCCATTATTGGTAATGGCTTTCTACCAACCAGCTATACTTTTTTTTTTTTTTTTAAATAAAAAGGTGAAGGAGTCAGCCTATCATAAGTATGCTTGGGAGATTTATTATCTGTACAGACCAAGCAAACATGGAAATACCCTTAACACTAAGAGTGACCTTAACCAAGGAAATAAAGACCGCTTGAGCTGAAAAGATCATTTATATTCACTTTGGTTTATTTTATGCTGCCCCAAGCATATCTGCAATTAACCAATGAGCACATTCTTAACTACAATGTGCTGTTTAGCCAGGAGATATTTATAGCCTTTATGGTTTTTAGAAGACCCACAGTGTTTTCCTTTCCTTCAAAACCTACACAAATTACCCTCAAGCTCATTCTAATAACTTTTTCCACTGCTATTGAACTCATCTGATTATGGCAAACTACTCCTTTACTTACATTTACCAAGTATCTTAATGCTTAACAAATTCTATAGACAAAAATGTTACCCACCACTTTAACAGCACTTCATTATACAAGTTTAATATTTTCAGAAGCATTGGCAAGGCAAGACACAGACCTGCCAAACTATTAAAAAGCCAGTAAGACAAATGGCAAAATGCTGTTTAGATGCTATTAGTCAAGGAGTGAAAGCCTACTGACGGCAAGGAGAACCTCCATCAGCTGATGGCACCTGACAAGATCTACCGTGCACAACTACCACATGTCATGTTAAATACAGCTACATTCCTCACTGTGTGTTTGACAAGATTACAGTAGCCTACTTTACTTCAAGTTGCTTTGAAATATCCTCCTTGCAGTAACCATTGTCACAAATCTTTAAAAGTACCCCAAGCATTTTTGTCCAGTTTAATTAAAAACAAACAAACAAAAAAAAAAAGAGTTGTAAAAATAGAACAGCAAACCCAAAGCTTTTTTCATACTCCACAGTCAGGCTGTTTCTCCATAAGCTGTCTTGTCAGTATCTGATAAGAAGAAAGAGATGCCACTCCTATGTGAAAGACTATTTGCCAGAGGTTCCGTAATCCATACAAGTAAATGTTGCATAAACAAACAGAGAAAAGGAGTACAAATGTCTTCATCTTCCTTGCTGAGCTATAGAAGAGGTACAGGTAACACTGCAAAAGCACCAGAGAGACAGTGTTAGCATTAAACATTTTCACATGGAAAAGACAAGGGGTAATGGGCCCAAGTCCTGGAGACATTCCGACTGGACACAAGGAAAATTTTTGACAGTGAGAAGAATCAGCTACTACAATAATCTCCCCAAGGATGTGACGGACTCACCAGCATTGAACACTTAAGATTTAGCTGGCCAGGGTGCTGGGCCATCTCGTCTAGATCGTGCTTTGCCTAGAAATATTGAACGAGGTGAGATGATCCTTGTGTTCCCTTCCAACCTGGTATTCTATGATTCTATGAAACTATGTACATATAGATAGGATACATAGCTGGGAACTGATGGCATATCTGTGCTTGCTGGATGTGCCTGCTAGCACAGTGATCACTAAGAAGCCCAAAGTTTCTCTTCAACTCCTATGCTGAAAGGTCCTCCAGGAACAGCCAGAGTGGTGGCCTCAACCCAGAACCTACCAGCTAAACATAGATGTCAAAAGAGGTTTGTCAGCACAACTGCCATCCCTCCTGCCTGTCTCAGCCTGGACTAAAATGAGTCAAAAGCTGAACCAGCTTTCAAAAACTACCTACAATTTTTACAGGATGAAGGCTTAGAAGCCAGAAAACAGTAAACCCAAATCTGCTTCTGTCATATTTTTCTGGGGATAAGTAAAGGACTTCATTTTCTAGACTTGACTCAGTTTCTGTTAACAGGTTCAGCTAAGGCTTAAAGTTCTTTTTCCTTTTAAATCCAAGATCAGGTGGAACCCATTTGCTAAGTACATGCGAAGAGCAACAACCCTTAAAGGAGAAAACTGAAAACTCAAAATGCTGGCAAAGAGTTAATTTTTTAACTCAGGCAGTCACAGATCATGCTTTCTCACTTAAGGTCACAGTTACAAACTGTGCGTATGACACAAGTAGAGATCAGCATGCAGAGAGCACTTCACATTTAAGCTGAATTTATTCACAAGCATTTTGTAAAGATGACTGCTATAGATCAAAAGGATAAGAGAGAACTCTGTTTAGCTTCTCTAGATTTCAGGTACTAACTGGAAAAAAAAAGCAGGTCAGAGCCTTTCTCTGTGAAGAATGACTTGTACCAAGTATTTAGATCCAAGTTAGTATCTCCATCTTAAAGATCTGCCATGAGCAGAGGAGTAAGAAGGCTGAAAGACAATAAAATTTATCTATTATGATTCAATAAAGAGCCCCTGTGCAAGTTTTAAATACCACAGATAAATAAGTCTTGAGACAGGGGTCCCCAAACCATTAACCAAATGCCTACAGTGTTCTCATTGCTCAGTACTGTTGCACTATGTTACTTCTGTGAACTAGTAACCCAACCACAGCAGCTTCCTGCAGCAACAGGATAAAAATTAAATATTTTCCAAACAACATACTGCCCCTCAAGGTAAAGGTTGTGGACCACTGGTTTAGGCATTTTAAGAAACCTCTCAAGAAAAACACATCTAGAGCAGATAGTACTTTCTCATTCAAACCTTTTTTTGCATAAGGTGGTCAGAGAAAATAATCATAGAATCATGGGAAGTTTGGGTTGGAAGGGACCTTTAATATTCTATGGTTCCAACCCCACTACCATGGGCAGGGATGCCTTCCACTAGATTAGGTTGCTACAAGCCCCGTCCAGCCTGGCCTTGACCACTGCCACGGATGGAGCAGCCACAGCTTCTCTGGCCAACTTGTACCGGTGCCTCACCACCCTCACAGTAAAGAACTCATTTATCACAGTCAGACCATCTGGCATGTCAAAACACAAAAGCACTGAAAAAGCTTGCAACTACAGTCTGCCAAAGGTCAAACTGTGCCTTTAACTGTACTTGTGCCACTTCATAGGAATACTTCAGTGGAATCACCTAGCTAGGATCTTAAATCCCAAACTGTTCCTCTGCTTATCTCAAAATTATTTTGTCTTGTATATTACAATATTAAAATAATAAGAAAATATTTTATTTACAGTTAACATACCTGAAAAACACAGGCTAGAAAAGGTAGAAAAAAAGCTATCACATTTCCAATTCCTTCATGGTCCTCCTGTTTAGATTAAAAGTAACAAAACAACTGCATCAGGTCCAGCTTTTAGCAAGTACTGCTTGATATTTTAGAATGCTGTATTTCATCAAGTACCTCTCATTCTACTTTATGCTGATTGACTGCAACAGTGTTAAACAGCAAGATCAATATCATTGAACACAATACGAAGAACTAAGGCTTAGGTGATGATTCCTGCTAAATAAAACTGTGCCATCATACAATCAAGATACTTCTTTTTCTACTTTTTAAAAGTTATGTAATTTTTTTAAGCATATGTGAAAGTGTAAACAAAAGCATCTAGAACAAAATACAAGAATGGAAAAAAAAAAGTAATCCACCCAGCCTGGCAAGACTTAAATATTCCTCCAAATTTTGATGTCCCTAGAAAAGAATGAAGTGCCATATGTTGCAACAAACAACAAAACATGAGGTCCAGGAGGTGAGCAATCAGTTGCGCATTCCCTGGACAAACAACAAACTTTGTGGGAGAAAATGTATGCTCTACTAAGCAGCAGAAGAGCCACCCTTAATCTGATTACCCAAATAATTCACTCCCTCTGACTCATGTACAAGTTTCAATTCAAGCAGGGTTACCTGAAATGAATACTCTGCTAGGTGAACTCCTCGAATGAGATTCAAAGCTCCACACATGATGTTCAGAACAAGTGACAGAATGCCCAAGGGAGTCACACGCTGCATTCTGTAAGTAGGCACTTAAAGAAGGAAAGGAAAAAGAAAAAAAAAAGAGAGACACTGAAAGCTCACAACCCAGATTAGGTCATACAGTTTTTAAACATTTTCAAAACCTTTCATGCTTGCTCCAGATAAGACCAATTATGACTAGAAAATTGTTTTTGTTGCAATACTTTGTTTAGTTCTTCAGACATTTACAAATCAGCAAAGCTCTAGCGCATTTTTTAGAGAGATTAAGCAACAGAATTTGTTCTTGAGCTATTTGGAATTAATGTCTTCTACTATGGTGCACACAAATATTTTTCCACCATTTGTTATGGGAGATTAGCATACCTAACGCTCTTCACAGGTCAGTAGAAGAACAAGACGCTTTAAGAACTGGTCTGGGAAGAGCTTAAATTTTTGACACGCACAAAATCAAGACAGCAATTCATCTCTTCCTCAACTGTAACTGATTGTGTCTGTGGGAAGAAACTGTAATACTTCTTCCCACTAAGCTTGAGGTTTCAGGCTGGTGTACAGCAATTTAGTTTTACCTGCATAGCTTCCACACAGCATTTGGTGCCCTAACCAAGCAGTTGACAGGACTCAGCTGTACAGCCAAGGACTTCAAGGCTCTGCTGCTATAACAGCTGTAGGAGCTGGCAGGATAATACTACCTAGTCACAGCAGGGAAACGTCTGTCACAGAACTCCTGGGCCTCTCAGACTGACGAAACGTGACCAGCAGGTTGAGGGAGAGGATTCTCCCCCTCTACTCTGCTCTGGTAAGACACCCCCTGCAGTCCTGCATCCAGGTCTGGGACCCCCAACATAAGAAACACATGGAGCTGTTTGAGTGAGCCCAGAGGAGGACAAAAAGATGCTCTGAGGGCCGGAGCACCTCTGCTATGGAGACAGGCTGAGAGAGCTGGGCTTGTTCAGCCTGGAGAAGAAAAGGCTCTGGTGAGACTTTAGAGAAGCTTCCAGTGCCTAAAGGGGCTGACAAGAAAGCTGGAGAGGAGCTTTTGACAAGGGCAAGTAGGCACAGAAGACAGGCGAATGGCTTCAAACTGACAGAGGGAAGATTTAGATTAGACATTAGGAAAAAATTTTTCCCTGTGAGGGTGGTGAGACACTGGCACAGGTTGTCCCAAGAGGCTGTGGCTGACCCATTCCTGGCAGTGCTCAAGGCCAGGTTTACGGATCTTTGAGCAACCTGCTGGTCTAGTGGAAGGTGTCACTGTCCATGGCAGAGGGGTTGGAACTGGATGAGCTTTAAGGTCCCTTCCAACCCAAACCATTCTGTGATTTTATGAAAACCAGGGTCTAGGAATTAAAAGGGATGCTACATTTTTTTTGTCTTTTAGCCACACTTTACATTGCATTACATTTCCCTTTCTCCATGTTTCACAGATAGTGAATTATATCTCCTTGCATTCCTGCCTTCACCACTACTACTACATAACACCCACACCTCCAAATATAATTTCTTCAGGATCATCTAATTGATACATACCTAATTAAGGTCAAAGCAATTATTATAAATGTGTATTTAACTTCGGAACCTGCCACTTCTAATTCAGTTTTGCTTGTACAAATCTCACCTATTTTTCTCCTAGCTGTGCTCCAACAACAGATACCACACCTAGATACACACCTATATTTCATCCCTGCCCTAGAACACCGTCAGCATAGTAAACAGGAAGGTAATGTGCAGCTCAGATATAAAATCCAGATGCTCTCCTGCACCAACATCCGTAAGATGCAGGAGAGAATGAATGAGCCCTCAAGACTCTCAGGACCCTCAGCCTCCTACGCAGATGTAGCCAACTCCTGACTACTGCAGATTAACTACGTGACACACCAGACATGGCCTCTGGCTTTTGTTTTAGTGACAGATGAAGCACAGTAACAGCTAAAATATTGCAGTACTGAATGGTTTAAGACAGGAAAACATTTTGTGTCTTCTCCTTCAAGAGAGATTTTGATAAATGGATGTAAAAAAGTTTGTTGCCAAATTAAGATAGGGATATAAAGTATCTTTCATTAAGTGTCAATGCAATTACCTTGTCTGGCATGCATTCATACATCCATAGTTTAATCTCCAAAGCAGCTGCAAAAGGAACTGTATTAATTTGATATATGTCCCATTATGAAGCATCACTGCATATTATTGTAATACACATGTTCATGTATATAAATGGTGCAAGTAACCCTATCATTCACAGGCAATTTTGCTTTTTTCTCCCCATGCAGTGAAATCTAAGATCCAAACAGTGTGCTGGACAGAAGCTGTACCAGCATGTTTGTTCATGCACTGACCTGAGTATGAAGTTTCCAATTATTTTCAATAAATTAATTAATGTTGCAGCTATATATATCTCTCTCATGGAAACTTACTTATGAAGACTGCTGTTTCTTCTTTGTTTCAAAGGTTTACTTCAGAGGCACACAGCGTCTCTCAAACAAAGAAAAATTACCAAGTGCAAGTGTCATTCATTGTATTTTGCAAACCATACATGTTCCATTCCCCGGGAAAAAAAACAATGCAAGTCTTGATATATTGCTTCTGTAGCAAAGAATATTATGTAAAAGTTACTAGTTACTTTTGTTTTCTTCCTGTTGTCCAGATAAAAAGAATTGCTATCACAGATGCAGGTGAGAATACAACATCCAGTTGCTCAGGGTTCAGATTCTGTAAAAACTGATCTCTAAACTGTTTGATGTGGAGCTTTATTTCTTCTTTATTATTCTGAGATTTAATTCACAAACTGAAATTGCACAGTACAAGCAATACAGGTACTGTTAGGGAGAAATTATTACAGTTGCCTGTATGAATTAAATCTTTTTATAAACAGACTTTCATACTAAAATTCCTTCCTACACTAAATAAGGAAACAAGAGCACTCTTAGTTTAAGACAGGACAAATTTGCAGAAGCACAATTAAATTCTAATTTGGGTTTCAAACTGATACAACTCCAAAGGAGAAAAGCTGTATACTTCAGGATACAAGAACCATACAGAAGATGTTCTGGGGACTGTGGATTACCTAGCACTCAGGAAAAACGCATCTGCAGATTTGAACATTTACAGAACAACTGTGAAAACACCTTCACACAATGAAGAAATTGAAACCTCCAACTAGAAATGATTTTCTGAGCAGAGGCCTCTGGCTATTTAACTGGAGACTGACACAAATGTCAGTACCACACTCCATCCTATCTCTTCAAGGCACACAGCATAGCAAGGGTTTGACAATTCATCACATACCCAAAGCTCCAGATAAAGACAGCACCAGGAGTGAAAAATGAAATCAGACTCAAACATTTTAAAGTAAAATACAAGTACACAAAAGAGAGATAAGAGACACCTCCAAAACACACCTGGAAAAGGACCCTGGGAAGGACTCCCTGCATGCCTACAGGAGACTAAACATTCATCAAGGGGAGTACAATGCTCCATAATTTAACAGCATGCTTACTAGATACATAGCACAAGTTGTTGTTCTACTTCACAGAGCCAATTCTGATGTAAAAATTCTTCCTCTTCACAGAAAGCTACTTCAGATTTCTTCTGTATACAGACCTCACTATATCCAGGAGTTTTATCAGCTGTGCTAGTAACAAGAAGCAAGGTGAGACTTTTGCAACAGCAGCTGAGGTTGTGTAAATGTGGATCAAGCATACAGTGCTAACATTGTTCTAGCAAGAATTGGGCTGGGTTTAGTTAAGTAAATGAAGGAACAAACAGAACGAAGAGTAAAAAAAAAAAAAAAAAAAAGGAAAAATAAAGCTCTTATTCTCATATATACTAGCAAGGACAAAACTACCCTGACTTTTCAGACTCCTTTCACACTAAAATGAAGAGCCAGGGAATGTGATCGTACAGCTCAAAATTAGACAAGAACCAGCTACAACCATGTAAAGAGACTGATGTTTTGATTGTTTTGATCAATCCACTGACTGATCTATCCTCACTATAGAATGTGGACACAATTAAATTCTGCTCTCCTGCAACCATAACACCTCCAACATATGCTCAGGAAATCTCCTATACAGAAGAGCCGTAACATAAATAACATTAATATGGGAATAAACACTATCCACAGAGTTAAACTTAGAGCAGTAAAGTGGTAATGATGAAAGGAGAGAGACATAAGCCAGGAAAGCTGACTCCATCTGAGGAAAACAGATGATCATAAACATGATCCTTAAAATGAAGGTAGAACAATCTGTAAGAGTATTTGTGTTAGACCAGAGAGAACAACCAGAAATACAAAGCCAGATGGAAAGTAAAAGAAAGCAATTAAGAATATGGGGGAACTGAAAATGTATTTCTGATCTGTGGATACAGACTAGTTTGCAAATGTTTACTGGCACCAAAACTGTTCACACTAATGCAAAACACTTCTAAACCCAGTGACATCATTAAAATATTTAACCTTTGAGTTCTAAGGAGCACTCACAAATCTGTCTGGCATATAAAATGTTTTCAATTCTATTTTCTTCTTCCTAGCCACTGCCCCCTTGTATTTTAACTTAAAATACATACATCAGAGTCCAACTCATTCATGAGAAACAAGACTGATCATCAGGAACTTCATTTTATTAGTGTTGTATAAGCCAAGAACACCACAGAAAGTGTAGATACAAGCTCATGGTTCTCCAGCTGCATTTAAACCACCATGCTAACACAATTAAAACTGCGACATCATTTAGTGGTGGACTTGGCAGTGTTAGGTTCTCAGGTGGACTCAATCTTACAGGTCTTTTCCAATCTAAATGGTTCTATGATTTCATTTTATAGAGGAAGAAGGCAAGATTTTGAATACAAAAATGAAAAACAAATAGGAAGATACCCATTTTACAATAAATAAGTACAGGTTAGTACTTCGAAAAGCAGGTAGAATCACAGAATGGCTTGGGTTGGAAGCTCATGTAGTTCCAATCCCACTTCCATAGGCAGGGACACCTTCCACTAGACCAGGTTGCTCAAAGTCATGTCAGACTTCATTAAGAAAAGGTCCGTCATTAAGCCTCTATGTGTTGTTTAGACAGATATACATATCCTCTTTCAGAACTTTATTCAAATGTATTATATTTTAAAGAATAAGGTAAAAGGAGGAAGCAAAGCAGGAAGAATAACCCAACATGGAAAAGTCTGGGAATGAGTTTTACCCTCAGCTCATATTCCTCTAAACTTCTCTTTCCTCAAGCCTGAAGGAACTCAGTCAGACTGTAATTACGTGTCTTCTATTAGAATCTGCAACAGGCAGTGAATTAGTTGAGCTTCTTTTGTCACAGAAAATTTAACAAAGAACTACTTAGAAGCACAAGAATTTAACATGCAGAATGCCAAGTCCAGTTACAACCACCTGTCCATAAAGAAAAGCTGGTTTAAGGCTGGAAAGAAAGATATTACCATGAGTCCTTAAATGTTCTGATGCATACCTGCTATACTGTTGTTAACTATGATAGAAAAGCAGTCAGTCTTTTTTCTTGGGTTTCATGAACATGATACATATATTTCTCAGCACAAAGTGAACTGGTGCTGTTAACACGCTTTTCTACTGTTTGCAAAGTTAGGTTAAGAAAGTCTACTGTCACCTGTGTGTAGTATTAACTTACCAACCTCCACATGAACACCTGCATGCCCACCATTTGCCATCCCATTCATCAGCTCCATATCCTCTAGTTTCAGTTGAACTGGGGGCTGGAACTTCAGCTCCTCCTCAATCTTCTGCCAGTTGTCCTTCATTTGAGAGCGCTTTGCACCGTTAAAATGGCATTTCACTTTCTGAATAATGTTATCTGAAACAATATAAAAACATGCTTCAATTAGCTTTGCAAAAGTTAAGTGCTTCAGGTAATTATTAATCAAATCACGGCACTCTTTTTAATTATTTTTCATTTCTTCCTTCATCTCTTTTCTTACTCCTTTCAGGTGTAGAATTCCGCTCCTGGTTAGGGAGAAAAATATCTCTCCTAGGTATTTTATATCACACCCACTCCCTTCTGGATACTTTAAATCTCAACATCCTGCCTGCAGTGGATTGAAAACAAGCTTTCATATTCCTGACTAGATTTAACACGTCTTACACTACTCATGAACTGTATGAGAAGCAATTCCACATTGTGTTTTAACAACATCAAGGATTGGGGTTTTTCTCCAAGCACAGAAATAAATTAATTCAATCTATATATGACTCATGAAGCAGCTCCGACAGGCAGAGTCAATTCCACGGCATTCTACCAACATCCAAGCCACACATCTACATACAGATCAGCCTACTTCATCTCTCACACTTCAAATTTAACACCATTTGCTAGCAAATCGCTTTTCACAAATGTGGCTGCTGGCTTGACAGGAGTTGCACTGAGTATTTTTCTAAGTACTTACTACTCACACCTCCAGAACAGAAGTACCTCACTGTGGATACTTCCCATTTATTGTGCAAAGATATTGGCAAATTCAAGCTATTTCAAATGCTTAGAAAAATAAAATGCAAAAACATTTATTTTCCTAAGATATCCTATAAGTAAAATCCATATCTTTAAGATACTGTGATGCTAGAAGATTTGCATAGGTTGACCACAGCTGCTACTGGATATGATACATAAGTAATAGCTTAAGCACAAGTTCCTTAAGCAGGAGGACTTCTGTGTTGAATACACAACGCCATAAGGAGTCCTTAGCGAAAAATCCTGTATTTTATCTTAAGTGAGTCTGCTAAAATCAGCTGTAACTACCAGACAAAAGGCTACAATCTTAGGCATCGAGTGAATCTTAGCCTCAAACACAGAAAAGGGACTGGGGGATTGGGAGGGGGAGTTGGGTAGTGAGGAGGTGAGAGGAAAGGAGAGGAGGGTTGGGAACAACACAGCAACCTTAGGTAGACTCAGTACAAAATGCTGTACAGTAATAGAAATTAAGAAAAGGCTTTTTTCTTTTTTTTTTTTTTTTAAAGAGACTTATGCAACTGAGAGGGTAGACATTCCCATTCTTATTCAAGTTTGTTTTTTTTTTAAAGAAAAACAGACAGTAATTTGGATCTTAGTATAGAATTACATCATACCTAGAATGTGCCCTAAAGGGAAATCCACCCAAGATAGCTGTATGTGTCATATGCTTTCCTTGTAAATTTCCCAATCTTTTAAGCATGAGCTTAACACGTCTGCTGAAATCTGGATAGAAGTGTGCTAACCACTGTACTGTCTCATCCTTTCCTACGAAAGAGTTTCTCACTGCAAGTGAATTGTGTTTTATAAAGGTACAAGGCACAGTAGAGCAGCTCCTCCCTGGCAAGAAAACCATTTATTTCAGATTAAAAAAGGAACACTATGCATGATTATGAAGCATTACCTGAAATTAAGTCATACCATAAGTAAAGCTGCCCGTAATAATCTATTCTGTTTGCCTTTTTTCCTGTACCCATCTGTCCCCACTTGTCAGATATTTTTAATTAAGTTAGAAAGTGTTTGAGATAAGGATTTCTTTTTCTTCCTGTACTTGTTTAGTAATCACCACAGCATTTTGTTCATCTATTAAAGGCACTCTAAGGAACTGCAAACCCAACAGTCTAATAGTTAAGACAAATACAGGCTCTCCTTGCTCCTCCTACACATGCAAAGGCACACAGAGATTCATTTTCACAATCAGGCTTTGGCCAGGAGACATTGTTTAACATCATAAAAGTAGCAGACACACAATTAATTAATTCTCTATTAGAGAACAAAGTTACAAACCAAATTCAAGAAAAGCATATGGTCTGGAAGCTAAACCAATGCTTGTTATATCATAGGAAGCAGCAAATTCCCACTGAAGCTCCTCCAGGAAGCAAAACGCCATGATGGTTGAGTAAGTGCTGGAACAGATTGCCATGCAGGCAACATCCCCAGAAGAACAGAAACTGAAATACAGAAGAAAAAGTAATATCAACATAAAAAGGTAAGAGAGCCATGCTGAATGTGAGAAGTAAACAGTGCTTTCTGTCAAAATGACATGTATGGACTGAGCTGAAAGAGCAGACTGCAAAAAAATATATGGTTTGCGCTGCTGTAACAGTCATGCAGCCCCTGCACATCTAGTATCTATTCTTAACTCATTCAGTATGCCTTGGCATAATGAAGATCACAATACAGACTTTATGAAATCGCTCCATTAGTAAAAAATAAAGACATTTTTTCAGGCTGCCTTTAAATCACATCAACAAGAAAAGAGATGGCCAGAAAACATCACTGGCAAGAAGGTTTGGAAAGAAAACACAGTGGCTTTCCGCAAACAAAACTAAACCCAAGAAAACTTGTTCACAGGAGGTTAAGCAGATATATTTATTCCTCTCTTTGAATATGACAACTTCATCTTAACAGCAAGAGGTATTTGTTAACTTGCACATAGCAAGATACTCAAACACTGTTACTGTGAAATCATTTGTAACAAATAAAGATGAGTTCATATCAGATAGAGCACAATAAAAATTCTGCTCCAAAAGGGGTCCCCCTAATGCTGAAGCCATATTTATGCAGAAGTTTCCACTTAAACATGGTCCAAACAGGGTATTCATCTAACCAAAATGCAGGTGTGTATTTAAGGATGAGAGAAATCACTCTCATCTAGGCTTCCTTAAACAAGATGGGAGCCAGGGCACCTAGTTCAGATGTCAGCACTACAAGCAGATAGATAAACTTCCACAATCCCCACCGTAATTATAGATTCATAAGCATCTCTGAAATAAGACTGAGGAAATCTTTTTCTTACACATTAGACATTTTTAGATCAGTATAAAATCAAAGTTTTGGAGCTGAACATTCACTCTCTGTATTCTTTTCTCTTTTCCACTATTCATATATATCATCCATCTCAAAGAAATACTTGTCGCTTCTATTTTATCACATTTTTATTTATTCATTATACCATGTACTTGGGATTTATGGTTTTGGTTAGCTCTCCAACAGCCTAGTTACACTGCGTAGGTTCCCTAAATTCCTTTTGTCTCAAGCTCACAGTTGACGACCAACACCACACCTATGTAAAATTAATCTTTTCCAAGCTGTCAATAATTTATAGCCTTTTTGCCATGTATCTGTATGCACTCACTTCCAAGCCCAATGCATAACTACTTCGTAGCAACTACAGAAGATTAAAAAGAGAAAACATTAGCATTAAAGGACACAAGTTCACTTTGAGGGAAAAGGAATTAAAATGCTAATCTCTGCTTTTCCAACTGATTCAGTGGAAGTTCAAGTCTACTTTCTCCAACCACTCCCCCAAAAAGGGGTACTTTAGTTCAGTGTTAAAGTTTTTAATGTTTGCTAACCAAACAAGTAATCACAAGCTAAAACTCAATTTTTAATTTCTTAAAATAAAGACTAACATATCCTTGTCCAATAAATAAAACCAAAGATTTATAATTTGTCCACACTGGCTACTGTCAGCATGCTTCAGGCCCCCTCAAAACATATCCATCAGCCAGAGGTCTAGACTCAAACCCTTCTGGTATTTGGAAAACAGAGTGGGCCATATGCAGGAGAGAGTCATGGCAGTTCTGTGCAAGCCAGAATCAGATGAAAAGGAATTGGGGTTTAGACTAAATTAATTAATTCCTAGACATTAGGATGCTGTCTTAGGAGGTGTATGTAGAAGTCCAGGATATTCCAATTGCTAATAGTAACAAGTACTGCCCATTGCGCAGAAAGCATCTGGCACAGAAATGAAAACTAAAATAAGCAATTCTTAACATATGCTTACTAAACTGAGTAGGAGCTGTGTGGCTGTGGTGCTGAGAAATAAGATTTCAAAATACTTGGAGGTTACAATCTAGACATGAGCGGTGAATTTTCAAACTGGAGTTAGGCACTATGGAATATACCTAAAGTTTAACTAGTCCGAAGTCAAACACTTCAAAACTTGAAGTAAAAAAAACCACAACCAAACAAAAGCAGCAACTTACTGTATGTTCAAGTCACGTCCTTTTACTGTGCCTCGACTCGGATACTGTGCCAGAATTGAGGATAACGCCTTCAATCTCTTTCTGCATTCCAGAAAGTCCTGGTTGAAATGAAAATCTGTGGAGGCTGAGAGCGGAAGTCCATCCCTCACCCGCACCACACAGGCAAAAAAGATCATAGACATTCTCCACAGGAGTACTCATGAGGACAACCTGAAAATGAAACACTGAATTAAGTTAATGGATGTGATATTAATTACTTACAATTAAGTATGCTAGCCAGGAATATGTTGAGGTAAGTGTTCATTCACCACTGCTACTGTACAGTACCCCTTGTAACACCACTGCAATCAAAAGGCAATTAAACTGCTCTCAAAGTTCACAGCTGCATCCATTTTTTGCCTCTCAGACAAAAAGATGAGGCAGGAGATTTGACAGAGGAATTACCTACCTGAAAAAGAAAACTATTTTTCCTCCTTCTGCTTTACATCAAGCACCAGGAAAGCTGAGTAAAGTTCTTAAAGGTATTTATGGAAACTGGCTAACCCCCTCTGACACAGCATCTTCACTAGTGTTGCAAATAGCTGCACTAGTGTTGCAGTTATCTTATTTTCTACTATAACACAGATACAAAAATAAATTTCAGGCTACAGCCTGTCAGGTGCTTTTTACAGAATCAAGGAGGACTAAATATAGAATAAAATTTGCCCTCTCTTGACTTCTTACTTTTAACAGATCACAATGTCCCATGCAAAGTTATTATTGGGATTTACCTGGTACATTCAGAACATACAAGAGATCTGCCCTTCAGACATACCAGGAGTATCCGTGCCAGACGTTAGAAGGCTAATGCAGCAGCTCACATAATCTCTGAAAGACAACCATAAGGAACCATTTTCGAAAATTAACTAATGACTTATATGTCCATACATATTTACAATGTAAACTCTCCCATGCAGTGGGTAAACATGTCCTAGAAAGTATTTTGCCTACAGAAAATCAGGCAACTAAATTTCTTATCCAACATATCAATTCCTAGATGCATTCAGAGACACTATGAAATGATACGTGAAATATTTCTGATGTCCCACTCACTGTTTCTTAGTTATCCTAGCATGCTATAAAAGACCAGCTCTAATTCAGGCAAACTCCATAAACGAAGCATTAGGGAGGGGAAGGAAAAAAAAAAGGGACTAAAAAAAAGATTAAAAAAAAAATCACTGTGAACTCAAAACTTTAACAGCAGAAATGGCTGCTTCAAACAGCCTGCTATGAAACAATTCGTTAAGATGCTCAAAGTTTCTTTGAAATATGTCTTATCAAGTGTTCTTCTTTTCTGAGAAGGTAAGAAAGCAAAGCCTCTCCTCTAGTTCAGGATTTCATAAACTACTCTGTCTGTAAAGCTTCTCTACCATCTCATATGGGTTAAGTTTTTACCATACACAGCACTAAGGTCTCATTTCTGCTTAGAACAGCACAATTTTATGGTCAACGGATGGTTAACACTGATGAACTTCAAAATACCCCAGCTGACGAATGCTGCAGAGACAACACACTGATTCACAGAATCCCAGGGGTTGAAAAGGACCTTAAAAGATCATCTAGTCCAACCCACCTGCAAGAGCAGGGAAGCCTAGAGTACATCACACAGGAACTTGTCCAGGCGGGCTTTGAATATCTCCAACTTAGGAGACTCCACAATCCCCCTGGGCAACCTGTTCCAGTGCTCTGTCACTCTCACAGTAAATAAGTTCTTCTTGATGTTCACATGGAACCTCTTATGCTCCAGTTTACACCCACTGTCCCTTGTCCTATCACTGGATATCACTGAAAAAAAACCTGAACACTCTCATTTACCTTTCAGAAACTGGCTGAAGATGATCAGGAAAATAAAAAAGCACCAACTTTGAAACCAAACATATTTTAAAGAAATGTATCCTGCCTATGAAATTATTCAACTCGCTATGCCACTAACAGCAAGAGTTTAAGATTTAAAAAAATATATATGTATATATATATATCATCACTAGGGATACCACCACCTGTAGTTAACCAACTGAACATGTCAAAGTATACAAACTTCCAAGACACACAAACCTTCATGCTTCAGGGCATGAGACTTTCACTAAATATCAGCTGCCCACAGACGGATGCTCTGTTCTCCTGTGAAAGATCTGGTATCAGGCAGACTTCCAATTAAATGCCAGACTTTACTGAAGCAGTCAATGCTTCTTTCTTGGAGAAAACACCTGCTGTAATGTAGGGTCACACTGCTGTATTCAGCCAAAAGGCTTGATCTATTCTTTTAAAATCTCATAATTTTAAATCTATTATTAATTTTATATATCTTCCTGCCTGTGAATTTCTAGGTGTGCTGCCTAAGGGAATGAGGCTTACACAACTGAACTGTGAGTGGGATCAGTATCTTATGTGCTCTTTGGTTTGGTAAAAATAGGTAAATCTGTATAAAAGAAAGGTGCATCCCCAACATAGAGAAAGGCTGATGCAGTGACTCAAATCTTAACAGTGAGCAGGTGAGCACAACCTCGGGCAAAAAAAAACTGGAAATGTGTTCACTGATTCTGCTTCCTACAGAGCTCTCATTTACATTGCCTAAAGGAATGTCGGTGTAGGTAACACCCTATTCTCCAACAGAACAAAGAGGTGTGAGATTTAAGAACAGTACCTGTAAAGACTTCTGAGGAGTTAAAAAAAATATACAAAACAAAAACAAAAAACACGCTAGTTTTTTATAGTTCCAGGGTTTGTTTGAAGTGTATCACAGGCTAAAGAGACTTGAGAGCCAACATTACCCCACAGAAAAGGGTAAAGCCTAAAAATAAATCCGTGCAGCTAGTTCACCTGTTTTCTGTGTAAATCTTCTCACCAAGCACTGGTCACTCGGAGACATCCAGCCCTCTCCCTTCCTTTCCCACTTCTCCCAGCCCACTCTCTGGCACTACATCTCAATGAAGCTTTGGGATTTGCTTTTCCTTTTTCACAAGACTTTTACTGCTTGCACATCAGAAGGTGTTATGGCAAATAACAGTTTCTACTATCACTGTCCTTAAAGGCTTAATGACTTTCAAGCCAATTTTGCCACGTCACCTCTAAGTGAACACATACTATCAAAACTTACTGGGCTGATCGAAGTGCCCACATAATCAAGTGAATCTATGATCTTACTATTTCAGGTTGACCAACCCTTTCCTCCTCCAGCCTCTTTCTATCTACAGTATGATTAGCAGCCCAAAGTATCTGCAACTGACTTTACGTGGCAGGCCTTTGAACTCAATACTGAACTTTGCCAACATACTTGTGTCTTTGATTAAGAGATATCAAATCTTGCTATACTCAGAATTAACAACATCATGTCAGGCCAGCTACTTTACTGGCACAAAGTATGCAAAGTCTTGAGAAATTTTTAAGCAGTTGTTGGAGGAGAAGTTTAATTTATGACTGAAATAAACACAGCTTTCTTCACTTTTTGAAGCACCTGTAGATCTAACAGCACTTCAGAAGAAAACTGTTCAGTGCAAGACTCTTATAAACTATACATATTTAGCAGTCTTATAACAAACAAGCCTCTTCAGGGTATTCCCACAGCAGGTGTCCGAAGCACAGTTACTCCATCCCTCGCTACCCAAGTAGCAGCCAACTATCTCCAGTGACTACACAGGGATTGCTAAGGCCGCCTTAATCAGACCTCTTACACTTTACTACACTATTATGCAAGCTCATCTACACAAGATGATTAGAACCAATTTACAAGTGCCACACTTCACAGACTGCTAGACAAACTCCTACATTATTGTCTGTACTTAAAAAACAGTCTACTCAAAAGGCTACTAAAGCAAATGCAAACCATAGCTCATGAGGGGAATTATTAAAAAAAAAATCAAATAAAAAAATCACTGTTAAGAAATTATTTTATCTCACCATCAAAAGCACAGAGTTTCCTTCTAAGAATGGCACAACACTAACAGAGAATGTCTTGTTATTGGCATTGGCATTTCTCTCAAGCATTTGTCTTCCCTCCTACTCAGACACATTTCCCCTTTTTGTAGGCCAGTTTGAAACCCAGTAACATAAAACCATTTTGTCAAGTTCTGCTCTTCCTGCTGGGGAAAGATCTTAAAGCTTTAGCAAATGTAACCATAGCTCAGAGACTCCTGAAGCACTCTGAAGTTTTCTGGAAATGGGATAGCTTGATACACGATCATAACTACTAGACCTAATGCATCTTTCCTCAGGCAGGTAAGATTCAGAGGGAGTCACAAATAGCTACAGGTGGGATGCCAGAAGACAAAAGAGATTCGGCTTGACTCAATCAAACACAAAACACTTAATAGCAATGCAGTTCAACTGTTGGTTTCAGTCTCAACCAACAAGAAGCGAAAAGGAATTGAGACATGGTTCACTTCTCTGCAGGATCATGAGGCGGGTTTTTTCTTCTCCTTGCGTACAATAAGATAGCAAATCTGAAATGCTGTTCAATTTCTTATCTTCTAATACTGCAGTAATGGTATTCATTTGCTGCTTTCAAACTGCTCTCTCTGAATGCTCACAATGCTCACCAAGACACCACTGACCCACAGTACAGCAAAAGCCACTCTCCAGATTCAGCAGTAAATAAAAACAATTTGAAAGCACTCTACCTTAGCTTTTAAAATAGGATTTGGGGATATCAAAAGCTTATAGGCTTCTGTAAACCCCTTTAATTCTTATCCCCAAAGGGAAGCTAAAAAGGCATGTAGAAAACCCCTTCCATCAAAAATCTCTTGTTTACACATACTCTCCTATGAGCTACCAAAAATAACACTTTACACAAAACTCAAACCTCAACATTCAGCTTCCCCATCAACCACACTACCTCAGTGGACAGTCCTAATTGGTCAAAACACACCATAACAACTGTATGAGGCTCTGAAGCGCTTTCTACATTAATCTCTCAGAAACAACATCCACCTTATCTGATCCTGAATATGCACCCACCCTCATCAACCTGTACCCTGAAGCCTCCTAAAGTCCACCAGCTCATATCTGTACCTTCACCAGCCACATACCTAAGGACCCTTCCCACATCCATCCTGTTCCACCCATAACGCTATACATGCTTGAACGCTAATCACCCCTCTTCTCCTTCAATTAAGAGTCCCAAAACCCACACAAGCAACCCCTTTCCACATTCTTCAATAAACCCAGACACATTGAAATCAACCCCCCATCAGGGCATTTCTTTGTACTGATGAGTCTCCCCATACACCCCTCAAGCACTTAGACACTCCCAAATATGACTCCCACCCTGATGTACAGCTAACACTCAATGCCTCATGGGTCCCACAGGCGAGACCCAAATCCCTCAGGTCACAAGCCATCACCTCCTGCCCAACCCAAGCCCTCCTCAGAGTCCCAAGTCCTTCTTCCCCTACACCCCTCAAGCACTCCAAAGTGCCCCCAAATCCTACACCCACATCACAGGATTCTGACTCCAACACACACATCAGGAACAACACCAAACCACTCTTCCAACACCCCACTCAAGCACCCCAAACCTTACTTCTCTACCAGAGGACCCTACATCCCCCCAGTCCTCCCATACAGGGCCCATCCCTCCCCCTACGCACCCTCATATGGAAACGGAAAGACCCCATATACACATATTATACACAGACACACCGCCGGACCCCCCCCCCCTTCACTCACCTTCCCCCGCTGCTCGCCGCGGCCCCGGGCCTTTCCCTCCGCACAACGCCAGCGGCAGCACCACAACACACCCAAGCCCGCCCCCTTCCGCCCACAGAGACGGTGGGTAGAGTGTCCGCGGCGCGGGGCACGCCGGGACGACGGAGGCTGCGGGAAGCCCATTTTGGACGCGCTACGTACCCACTTCAGCGCCAAGCGTTAATCACGGCCTTAAGTCCCTTCGCAGCTCCTATAGCTCGCCCGCAGCGGGTTGTCACACACACGGGCAGGCTAACGTGAGCCTGAAGGTGAACCCCATCCACGCAGCGAGTTTGTGGGCTCTTTTGTCTCGGCCGGAGCACTCGTTCATCTGACCGTGCGGGAGCCACACCGGGGCCCTTGCAGCGGCCGAGGGAGAGGGCGAAGTGGTGAGGTGTGCACAGTGACCCTGCACGGAGGCTGGGACTTCAAGTGGAGCATTAAGCGGTCATACCAGGCCTTTCTGGAGCCACCGGTTGAAATACAGTCAAGCTCCCTAGTTTGTGCTGGTGCTTCAAGAGTAACTCTGTCACTGTGCCTTCTAGCTGAGAGATGGATTTTTAGTGTTAAAAAACTTCAGCAGAAGGTGAACTGGGATTCAAAGTAGATTATCTTCTTCCTTCCGGTGGTGCTGGGCATAGACAAAAGGAAGTCCTGTGTCTGGAATGATACCTGTGCCTCATTGTGCACATTGTGGCAGTGACACATGACATACTGTCGCCTCACAGAACATTCCTCTGGAAAAAGAGCAAAATAAAATGAGTAAAACCAAAGTTTAAAAATTAATCAATTACTGAGTGTGATAGCTCAGAATTCACCGATGTTGGTGTGGGGACTCCTCATGGAAACATTTCAGCACACTGATGCAGGTCTAGCTTGTTTCACAGTCTCATTTCGTCTCTGCTGAGAGTTGCTGCTTTGGATTCTTCCTGCTGTTGAAATGAAATATGGCGCTTTAGGGCAAAAAGATGTTTTGGGGTTTCTGGGAAACAGCAATAGCTCGATAATATCAGCATAATTACAAGCACTTCCTTCTGTGCAAGATGATGTTTACCCACTTCCATAGCATGGTGGACTTTGATCTCTGCCTTTAAAAGAACATCTGTCTGTTTACTAGCACCAACAAAAGAAATTGTTTGCTTTTTCCTCCACTTTTTAGACCTTTCTTAGGAAGCTGGTGACCAAGCAAGTCTACAACACAGTGGGTAGCACCAACTACTCAGCAGTCACTGCATCCTTACTCCCAGGTGTGTAGTGGGAGCTCTGCTGTCACCAAAGCGGATATTATCCCTATGACTGGCAAAACCATGAACCATTGTTGTTATGTTCTGTTAGCAACAACTGCATTTTACTAGTAGGCAGAGGCACACCAGTCAGGTATGTTAGGGTGTCACAATCTGTTTGCTTGTTTCACAAGTCCTTCTGAGGAGCTAGCTGGTTGGAGGATTTGTTACACCCTTTGTGCAGCTTTTGGATGACAAAGTTTATCTTCTCCACAGTAGCTTGTATGGGGCAATGTTTTGGATTTGTGATGGAAACAGTGTTGATAATGCAGGGACATTTTAGTTACTGCTGAGCAGTGCTTGCACAAAGTCAAGGTCTTTTCTGCTCCTCATTCCACCCCACCAATGAGTAGGCTGGGGGTGTACAAGGAATTGGGAAGGGACATAGCTGGGACAGCTGGCCCCAACTGACCCAGGGATATTTTGTACCATATGGTATCATGCTCAGCAATAAAAGCTGGGAAAGAAGAAGGAGGAAGGGGGGATGTTTGGAGTGATGGCACTCATCTTCCCAAGTAACCATGAGGTATGATGGAGCCTTGCTCTGCTAGAGATGGCTGAATACCTGCCTGACCATGGGAATGAATTCCTTGTTTTGTTTGCCTGCATGTCTGATTTTGCAGGCAGTGTTAAACTGTCTTTGTCTCAAGCCATGATTTTTCTCACTTTCACTCTTCAATTCTCATCCCTGTCCCACCCTGGGGGCAGTGAGTGATTGGCTTTGTGGGGTTTGATTGCCAGCTGGGATTAAACCAGAACACTTTGAAAGCAGCAGAGGCTCCAGCCTTCGCTCCCTTCTTTTCCTGCTCTTCAAGATACTTGTGTGGCCAGAAGACAGAGCAGGGATATCCCTCAGGCAGTGACCGAACTGCTTCACTTGATGACAAAACCCCTCCTTCTACCCATTTCTCCTAATGCAAAATGCAAGACTTCGGTCCTTTACAGAGATGGTTGCTCCACAATTTCATTCTGTGCTCAGAAGTAAACTCCTTATGTCATTATAGCTTAGCAGCATCCCAGTGAATGACAGCCAGTGCTTTTCAGGGCTCCATCTTACTGACCACACAGAGCTGTAGCATGAGAGTGGCTCAGAAGTGATACAGGTTCATCCAGGCAGTGCTTTGCAACTTCTTGTGGGCAGAGCCACTGCCATTCTTTCCCAGCATCTGCTGTCAGAGAAAATCAGGTGCCTGACAAATAAAAATACTGAAGCACTGCCACTCTGTCAGTAAGGCTGCACTGACCACCAGATGTTCCACATCTTTTCAGTCTCCTACCGGTCACCCAACATTGTTCTTCTTTGCAGTTGGCAGTGGATCTGGGACAAGAAGTTTGAAGGCTGAGTGTAAACAATTTTAAGGAAAAAATGTTTCAGTTTGCATTAGTAGTGATCTACCCACTGGTGCTGGAGAGAAAAGAAACAAAAAGCTGATTTTTCTTTTGTCACAGCTCCAACTGCAAGAAATGAGAACAATGAAGCACAGAGCAACAGTACTGAACTTCCAAAGAAAATAATGTTATGTGCAGACAGGCTTGAACCAGATAAGCTGAGATGATCTGTATGCTGTGTGAGAAGCTTTGCCAGGGAATTTGAAGCCAATCTTTGCTTCCATTTTGAAAGACAAAACCATGGAATAAAGCACAGATTGAGTATGGGGAGCAAAAGAAAATAAAAAACAATCATCCACCACTGAATACGAGTGTTTGAAGACTCCTTCTGTGTTAACCACTGTGTTGACAATGCATGAAAAACTCAGTTGTCGAAGAGCTGGTTTACCTACTAGCTGAGAGGTGGCGATAGCAACGGTTAGTGAAAACAGAGCAGAGAGAAAACTACTTACTGCTACTCAGACTATTTAATTTTTTCAACTTCTTGCATGAAGTAACTCAAAGCTATTAAAAATAAATTAAAAAAAATAAAAAACCCCAAGCAAACAAACAAAAACCAACAAAACAACCCAAAACAACCAAATCCAGGACACAGTCTGAAGGCAGGTTAGTTCTTAATTTGCAGTATAGCCAGGCCAGTTTACCAGTAATGAATGCGAGGTGGTGGAAGATGGTCACACCGATAAGAGGTGGCAAAGCAGGTAGATGGAATATATTTTAAGGTTTCCTTCCACAAGGTGATAGGGAGCAGGGTTAGCATACATTAGACACTGTACATTCAGGGTCAGCCTGACTGAGTGGATTATATGAAGTTCTGCGGCAGTCCCTAAATCCCCAGGAAGCTGTGGAAGTGCCAGCAAACATGAGCAGGGTCTTGCTGTGAAAATAACCTGCTGTTATTTCACTGCATGATTTTTTCCCCACTTGCAACTCTTGCATTAAATGCAAATTCACTTCTTATTGCTGTGGCATGGTGGCTAGAAAGAGGGAGGGTACTCATCCACTCATTTCCCCACAGCATTCAGGAAAGCATGATTTTTTTACTAACTTGCTTGAATATTATCATGCTAGCCACAAAACTGCTTTATTTGATTGCTTGCCCTCGGGATTTTCTTATGATTTCATGATCCTAGCCATGACTGGGAAAGAACAGAGCATGGCAAATACTGAAACTTTCACTAATAGGTTTAAATTAAAATAGAACAAAACACACTGGCATACAAAGCCCTTGACAGATTTCTGGATGAATACAAGTTGGCATTTGACAGTGATGTTAAAACCAAAAGAGACGTAATAGCTTGTTAGAACTCAAATGCCTTCACCAATACTTCCTGAGTAAGCAAGAGTGCTGGACACAAATCCTGTTTTTAGAAGGCTACAGTGCTGGATCCAAGGTAAACAATTGTCAATTATCTGATAGCACACAGATCTTCTTAAAAAGAAAGGTAAACACTAATCTGAAAGAGAAGGCTATTACAGTCTTTCTTTCTCTTAAAACCATTTACAGCATGTGGATATACCTTGTGTGTGTATGAATAGTGGAGCTGAAACACTGTCGTACATCTTAGATAAGCAAATAATGAATCAAACAATTTGCAAGATGGGAAAGTATGTGTAAGATCAAAACCTCAGCATGCTCAGTTTTACACATGTCCAGTAATCACAGCCTCAGTGAAAATATGACCGAGAAGATTAATCATTTTCTGAATGGAGATTTGATGTCTTACCCAATATGAGAAAATGAGACATGCAATGCAACTGGTGAACATCCTATTTAAGCAAAAAAAGTTTAGAATTCCTGAACATTTAATTCTAAAAATTACATTTGTCTTGGTTTAGTTTTGCATGTTTGCCATCTGCAATGAAAAAGTATATTGGAAAAACCACTACTTCTGCTTATGCCAGGCACACTTTGGTGTAACTGCAGTCCGATATGCTATCGAAATGCAAAATGAAAAACAACACAACTTAATTGAGCCAAATGCTCCTCTTTAAGTCTCCATTGTTCTCTGTAAAATTCCTCCCTAGATAAGGGAGGCCAACAGCATCCTATTGTATGTCAGCAATAGTGCGGCCAGTGGGATTAAGGCAGTGATCATCCCCCTGTACTCGGCACTGGTGAGGTCGCACCTCGAATCCTGTGTTCAGTTCTGAGCCCCTCACTACAAGAGAAACATTGAGATGCTGAAGCAAGTCCAGAAAAGAGCAACAGAGCTGTAAGGATCTGGAGAGCAAGTCTTAGACGAGGAGTGGCTGAGGGAACTGGGGTTGTTCAGTCTGGAGAAAAGGCTCAGGGGGGACCCTATCACTCTACAACTGCCTGAAAGCAGGTTTTAGCAAAGTGGGGTTGTTTTTTTCTCCCAGGTGACAAGCAATAGAACAAGAGGAAATTACCTCAAGTTGTGCCAGAGGAAGGTTAGATTGGATATTAGGAAAAAATTCTTCACCACAAGGGTATGATAGGTATTGGAACAGGCTGCCTGCAAAGGTTTGGAGTCACCATCCCTAGTGGTATTGAAAAGACGTGTAGATGTGGCACTTGGAGACATGGTTTAGTGGTGGACTGGATAGTGTTAGGTTAACGGTTGGACCAGATGATTTTAAAGGTCTTTTCCAACCTAAATGATTCTATGATTCTATGATAGTAGATCATGATACTCCTCTGATAATGGCTGGTGAAGCAAGGTAGTTCAAGACCCTGCTCTATAGCCCGTGCTTCTGTAGCTGCCACGTCTCTTCCACGCTGTCAGCAGGGTGACAGGCTGTCATGAGACATCATTAAATTTTGCATTACGAACACGTCAGTGTAAAACACTGTCTGACCACTACAGCCAGGCAAGTATAAACACATAGTAAAGCCAGTCTCTGAATCACAAAAATGCTCATTGCATTACTTCCCAAAACATCTGTGATGAAGGAACATAAGAAGCAAAGTCTTAAATCTTCATTTCCTAGGAATTTGGAAAGCAGATTTGTTAACTTCTAGAATAGCTTATTTAATATTGTAACAGGAGGTAAAGCCTTCTGTTTGCTCTACATTATTGTAGAAGAACATGTCATAATTTGTAATCTAAATCCTCAATTTTGTGAGTATTTGATGAACACATGTAAGGTTTATTTGTCTGACTTCTCCCACTGAAGTAAATGCATCCCATCACATGCATTTTAAGAAATGTAGTGTTAGCTTGTATTAGTATTCTCAGGGTATAGGGTTTGTTTAAACAAAATATGAGAAAAATCAATAAACAATTATTCAGTTTTGTCATATTCATGTTTATTCAGGCATATTGTTAGTAAATAAATAATATCAAAAGGAACAAGGATATTGATTCAGACCAAATGCACGAGTAGTCCACTGCCCTGATTCCAAAAGTGTCTGTAAGCAGATGTCAAAGAAAGAAGTGATACTTCCTCCACCAAGTTGTTGTCTCCAACAACTGCATCTCAGAGAATTTTCTGAAACTGATGTGGTTTGTCTACTTTTTAATCCTCAAGAGATCTCTCTAGAACACTGTCTTAGTTTCCCTTTTAAACCCAAGTAAATTTTACATCCACAACCTCTGTCAAGGTGTTCTATAGTTCAGCTGTCTGTAACTGAACTTTCTCAATCTATCTTCCTATGGAGACAGGCTGAGAGAGCTGGGCTTGTTCATCCCTAGCAGTGTCCTAGGCCAGGCTGGATGGGGCTTGGAGCAGCCTGGTCTAGTGGAAGGTGTCCCTGCCCATGGCAGGGGTGTTGGCACTGGTTGAGCTTTAAGGTTCCTTCCAATCACTCTATGATCCTGTGATTCTAAAATAGCATGAAGACCCACCTCTTCTTCATATTTTCACTGAAATATACGTACCAACCTTCTTGCATACATTTGTTGTTTTTTTTTATCCCGAGTTGTCATGTGTTTCCAGTGTTATCGTGACTCACATCCAGATTATTTCCATTGCATCTATGTATCCTATAACAATTACCTCCCAATTTAAAAAATTGGTTTTATTCCCTCAAGAGTAACAATCACCAGATAAATTCGTTCTGTAGATCCGGCCCTATCTCATTTTTACACTGCTTGTAGCAAAGCATTCAGAGTGACATGTAGTGAACTTTGCAAGACATAAATAAAGAATCATGTGATCATTGCATTTTAAATCTGAGAATGGTTTGTGAGAGATACTGACTGGATGTAGTATAGTTTGGAATCTTACCAGAAATGTAAAATTGGTTAGTTCTCATCACTCACTTTGCAGCTTATTTTGTTACTCAGAAATATCAAGAGTCATCAGATGGGATCAGCTTTGTCTGTCCAGAGGAATGACCTGACTTCATCAATAACGAGTAATGTCATTCCAGGGGAGTGTGTGAGGACACTGCAACATGAAGGCACAAGCTGCATGGAGTGTCTTACTGCAATGTCTGCTTTACCCATGTACTCTCTGCTCCCTTTTTTCCTACTCCCCAGCTAATACTCCCAGGACAAAGAAAGCAGCCTAATCCTTGAGGCAGCTCACAGCAGCTTTTCACTTTCTGCCCAGGCTTCACATGATCTAGGAGTGACACAACTGGCATGAAGTTTTCTTGCACCCCGCTGTTCATTCCTGTCCTGCACTGACATGATGGTTTTGGTCATGAGACAGTTCAGAGACAACCATGAGAAAGATCAGAGAACAAAGCAAGAAAAAAGATGCACCTGCTTCTTGGTAGAAGCTCTGTCAGTTCCCTCCTCCAGTTAAGAGCAGAGCCCCACAGGCATGCTGGTGCAACCAAAGCAGCAGTGCAGGAGGATAGTGAGAGTGTTTTAAGTCAATACTACTTTGAGAAGGTTTCATATTGCATTTACCCTTGAGTCAAGCAGCAACTTGGAATATTTTTATCAGCAGGCAGCCCTATGTACTTTGACTTTTAAAAGCCTGAACAGCATAAGCAATAAGCCAGATGTATTTTCTGCTAAATGGAGCCCCATCAACATGTTTTTATTCTGTACTCCATTGTGGTCCACATGAAACAGGGAATAAAAGACACAAAAGCCTCTCCAAATGGAATTAATAATCAATTATGTATTTATGCTGGTGAAGAATCCCACCATTTTAATACTTACTTGAATGAGCAAAATGGAATAAGCCTTTTATTATATTACTGTGACCTCCATCTTCCTCCTTTCCTCTTCCAGGAAGCTGAAAGAACTGCCTGGCAGGACAGAACCATGAGCACAAGCAGCTAAAACCTGAGGAGGGACAAAGAAGAGGTTGCAGAACCTGTTGGTGCTCTCAGCACTGTGACAGTCACCTTCCTTCCCATCACTGTTTGTCCCCACAGTTTACAAGGGTCCAGCTTTGGAAAGGCAAGTGTTAAGAAATACCCAATGTGCAGATATCGTCCCTCAAATGCCAGATTTACTTTGGGGTGTTCCAGGGCCACCAGTTGAGGATGTGACACTATGTAGGTGCTTACAAGAGACTCTCCTTTTACTGGGGTCAAACTAATGTGGCAACCATCTGGGCAGTGAAGTCCCACCAAGAGCAGTGGCAGCCACTGGGGTGGCTCAGGGCTGGGCAGACTTTCACACTTAATTGGCAAACTCAGAGGCAAGAAAATTATGGGATGCCCCAGGTCCACCAAAGCAGCAGTCTGGGTGGTGCACTCACCCCGTGGCGAGACATACTCATATTCCAGCAGGCTGGCCCAAGGCTATGGCTGAACAGTTATCAGAGCTCCCTCCAGCACAGGCAGCTAAAACCCCTTCTCGAGGGGGAGGGAGGAGATTGTAGAGCTTAGTGGTACAAACAAGATGCTAGTAAAAGCCTCATCTTGTTCTTTACATTGTCTTGTCACGCTGTATTAACATGTAAGACCAGATGGAGCCCAGGAGCCTCTTAAACTAACTGGGAAATTAGTGGAGGCAGCAATGGAGCTGGTTGCAGCTTCGTGTTCCTTAACACAGGGTCTCCCTCTTTCTGTTCCCTCTCCCCCTTTGTTGTAAGTCTCCCCCTTCTTCAGACATTAAAAGATGACATCTGCTCGATATTGGAGAGTTCTGCTATTTCTTGGGAGCTAACAGGATGCTTGTCTTTGTATAAATGTTATGACAGTTCTTCCTCCAAAGAGCCATCATTGCTCCTCCTCCTCAGGCAATTCTGTGACTTGAGATCAAATGGCATATCAGGGCTTCTGTTGATATAGCTGAAATCTGCTTTTGTGCTCCCCTCCATCCATGGACCGGGCAGCTTCTTCCTTCTGCTGACCAGGAAGAACTGCTGACCCATGACCTTCTCCAACCGTGCCTGTCTCGGTCAGCAGAAGCCAACGCCATACTAAAAGCAATGCCAACAACTGGAGAGTACAGACAGCCATGAACAAGTATACACGCTACTGTCTGGCCATCTTTACTGAACTGTATCTAGTCCTTTGGACGAACACATGTGTAATTCTTTTCAGAATTTAATCCTAAAAACTGTTTCATTTTCTCCCCTGATTCCCAACTCAAAAAGGGTGAGTTTTAATTTATCTGCCATCCATAAATTACTGACTCCTAGTTCCCCTGTAGCAGGGGGGGTTGGAACTAGATCATCTTTAAGGAACTTTCCAACTCTAATCGTTCTGTGATCTATGAGAAGTTGTCAGACTCTATGGAGGGGAAAACCCAATCACAAATGAGGTCATCCTGGATAATTTCCTCATCTCTTTTAGCTCTTAGTATCTGAGGATGTGGGTGCTGAAACTTTAGCCTTTTACCACACTTTTTTGCCTGATTTGTGTCACTCGGGTTTGGCAGTGCTGGAGGTCCAGCTTTTACTTCTGTGCTGGTATGTGGTAATGCATGACTTCAAAGAATGAGGCAATGACCTTGGTTTGCAGACAGCTTTGCTGTCCCCTGCGGTGCTGTCAGATACCAGATAAAGAGACTGTGCTTGATAAGTGCTTTCGCCTCCTACCTTGGAGCCAGAAAAAATATTTCAATTCTGCAGCCTGTGTTTCCTTTTTTAACCCTTCCCCACCTGCTTTCTGTGTAATTTTCTTCTTCCCAGCCTCCAAGAACATTCAAACTGGAAGTTACATTTGCCTAATTAACAGTAGGCAAATACACAGTTTTAGAATGTTCAAAGAACCTTTTTCCCCTGAGGATCTCTAGGATTAGCCTGTTAGAGAAACAGCACCATCCAGCACGTCAATATGCTCTGCTTGTAGCACAGTCGTGCTGAATGCACAGAAATGGAGAACTGCACATTGTGAAAAGAACATATAAATAGTGGCCATTTAGAGTTACAGAGGGAATTTAAGTCTGACACCTTCAGCTAGGAACACCAGAGCTAACTCAGCTAATATGTCACTGTTTAGTGAATCCTAGGGGCAGGTTTAACACAGGAGGACGGACTATGGCACCTGTGCAATAGTACATGGTAATAGTAGAGAGAGAGTAGCAGTGTTGTTACTATACATCCCAACTCTGCTTGATGTACAAGTGTCTGCATTCAGTCCTGACGGATGAAGCATTTGGGATGTCATCTCTTCCTCCCGTCAAACAACACAAATCACCAGATACACAGTGCTGAGAGCATGTTGGGGCATTCAGTGCAATGTGAAGTGTGGCTTCATGGCAATTAGAATCTGGATTGCAACATACATAGGCAAAGTGTGTATCTCCCAACATAGCTTACATTTACACCGGGAGTAGAATGGCGTTGATCTCAGTACCAGCCACAAAAACCCATACGGGATCCTGAGTGTATTCTTCAGTTGCCATATCTCATCAAATGCCTGTGCCACCAAACCACCTTCACTGTTGTACCCTACTTAGCTAGATTAAACCTGTCCCAAGCACGCCTACAGGTTTTGGGCACACATCCATTTGCAGGCACCTACAGGCCTTCACCTGTGAGAGAGAGAAAATAGAAGCTTCTGAGTGTCCCTGGAGCACTTTCCTACAAGAATCATCTGTATAATGTACCGTGAAGGAGAATACAGTGCATTCAGCAGGCTACACTGCCTGCAAGTACATCCCCAGGCAGAGTTTATGGGAGTGGCAAGGATGAGAGATGAAGAGACTGCCTTCCCTCCAGCAGCATCCCTTTTCAGCCTGCATGCTGTCCACCCAGCCCAATCCATTTCAGACCATAAAACCTAAATCCCAGGTGGTCCTTAAGGATTTTATCAGAAAGATTCATTTTATCTAGCAGTCATCTGATTTTTCCTTACCATTACAGATACATGAGAGGTAGTCTGAAAATTAGACAGTTCTTCATCTGGTATTTAGAGAGAAGAAAAGAGTTTACAGAGCTTATTTTGAGCACTGTAATCATCTTCATCAATTTTACCAAAACCTGTGAAATACCAGTTTTAAAGTTTGAAACTTTGGAATAATGGGAAACTGAGGGGAACCATAGCTTGCTTTCCAAAGCAGGGGTAATTTATAGATCTCATAACAGGAGAGTAGAGCAAAAATGTGAAACCTTAAAAGCATTTTAAAAATCATGGCAACCCTCTTTGTTTTAAAAATCTCATTTAATTCAATTTTAGGATTATTTGGAGTTGATGTCAGATGAGCATCTGGAGATGATGGTGTCACAGCTGTACACTGGGAGTGGTGCATCAGGAGAAGGTGAATCATCTGCTACCCAGTTAACACCTTTGCTGATGGGGAAAAGGAGCAGCCTTGCACCAGGTTTATGGAGTGAGTCGTCTTAATAAAGACATGCAAAAGAATGCATGAGAAATATGCCCTGAACAATGAAATAACACAGATTAAACCACTCTCATTTTCTTAGGAAAAAATCACTGGAGTACAGAAACTATACTGATCTCATGATTTCCTGCAAAGGTACTGTTATTCCATTTCAATATTTAACCATATCTTTTCTGCCAAAACTTGCTTCTGCAGCCCAAAATCTATACAAGAACAGATAGTGAAACTTTCACATCTTGCTTCTGCATGAGGTAATACATTTGTGTCATCTGATCAAGAAGGCTGCTTCTTGAGCAATACCCATACATCACTTACATGCTGCAGAACAAATACTGGCCAAACAGGAGGACACAAAGATGCTCCAAGGGCTGGAGCATCTCTCCTATGGAGACAGACTGAGAGAGCTGGGCTTGTTCAGCCTGGAAAAGGCTCCGAGGACACCTTAGAGCAGCTTCCAGTGCCTAAAGTGACCAACAAGAAAGCTAGAGAGGAGCTTTTGACAAGGCAGGTAGGGATAGGACAAGGGGGAACGGCTTTAAACTGGCAGAAGGGAGACTGAGATTAGTTTTGAGGAAGAAGTTCTTTCCTGTGAGGGTGCTGAGGCACTAGCACAGGTTGCCCAGAGAAGCTGTGGCTGCCCCATCCCTGGCAGTGTTCAAGGCCAGGTTGGATGGGGCTTGGAGCAACCTGGTCTAGTAGAAGGTGTCACTGCCCATGGGAGGGGGTTGGAACTGGGTGAGCTTTAAGGTCCCTTCCAACTCAAAACCATTTAATGATTCTATTATCTTTATTAGATATTAAGCAGGAAATAATGTAGAAAATTATGATGCACTTGCATTTATACAATTTTGTTTTCTCAGTCTTCCTCCAAAGAGCCCACATTTCACTGCACTCAGCAAATGATGCCTGTGCTCATAAATATTGCTCATCCTACAAACCTGCCTTTTAGGGTAAAGCTTATCCAACCATGGCGCTAAAGCACTCTTGTTATGACTAATCCAAATTAACTAGATTTCAGAACATCAGATATCAACAGTGCTTGTAACAGCCTATAAAACTGCAAACAAGAGGCCAAAGCACTGGGGAAATTATTTGCAAAGTCTGGTCAAACAGGGAGAGAACAAAACAAAAGAAAATCACCAGTCTGAGGAACAGAGAACAGGCTGTGTTGACTGAACATGTTTGCTGTAAATACTGCGGTGCATGCATACCGTCTTTTACAAACACTGCAATTACTGTCTGCCTGCCCTAAATCTTCACATTTGTCTCGGAAGGCTTCTCTGCTCTGTATGATTTTTCACCACTCTTCCTCTGAGCTGTTTATTCCCCAGCAGCATTGCTTACATGCTTGTTATTTTTATGGTTTTCCCCTTCATTTTCCTGTAATTGGGAAGAGAGGTGTGAGGGAGTTCAGAGGTGGGTCAGTGGCAGTTCAGTCAAGCCAAACACCAGAAGGTGTTTTCTGACAGTGAGTTCATCCTACAATTGTTTGAGACAAATCAACAGCAGAGGTTGTCTTTAGCAAAGGAAAATCATTGATACAGTGCTCTGGCAGAGGGGAAAACAGGAAGAAAATTAAGATAGAGACACAGTTTTGTTTCAAGAAGTGAATTGTTTTCCCCTGGGGATTAGGGGACACAATTTATTCACACTTGTAGCATTAGGAGAATTTGACCACATCTCACTTTTCAATGCCTGGCGGGGCAGGCACGAGAAAACTTGGCCATGGAGATGTGATTAAACAACCTCTAATGAAATTTTCCAGTTATTTTCCCTGGCTCCTAAATTATAATCAGACCTGAGTGTATCCAATGCTTGGGTCAGAAATGATACTCAAAACCATTTTCTACTGTGTGGACCTGCTTGGCCACCTCTGCAGATGTTGGCCAGCAGCACTGAAGCTCAGTTTTACAAAAGAACCATTTTCTACTGCAGCCAAGATCTAAAAGCCCAGGAGTTTAAGTTTATAGCAGTTTCTCAATTAGCTTGTAATAACTAGATTTATAGATTTTTTTTCTGTGGATTTTCATTATAAGTGAAACATTAAATGGATAATTTCAAGTTAGAGAGATTTTTTTTTTTGCTCACAAAGTCTTTTGCTTTTTTTTTTTCCTTTTCTACTCCATCCTTGACACAGTTAAATGTTTCTTCTCCTAGAACACATGTACGTACTTTCAGGAATTCAGTGTAACCACTGGCACAGGAAGATATTAAAGTGTTTTTAGAATATACAAGTAGGATGCTAAAGGTACAGGTGGTCAGAAAATTATGTTTTGTAGCCTTAAAGCCGCTTAATCCACCCTCAGAACCTGAGGTTGAATCTGTGCAGCTAATGCTTTTACTGATCTTGATTTATGTTTATAGACACTGTGCAATTATATCACTTCTTCACTTACCCAGATACATTAACACTTCCACATCTGACAACTTATATAGGTGCTAGCTGGCAGCAATGGCTGCATAGCTGGATTTTCTCTCACTCTGTTCCTACATTCACTATTAATACTTCATTATTATTGTGATAGTAAAAAGCTTATTATTCATTATTACTCTTACAAAGGCCAGGCAGTTATCCCAGATAAATACTTGACAGATCTGAACACCAGGACAAAAACCAACAGTGTGTAGCAGAATGTAACATAGCCGATTTCCCAGCTGACATATAATCCTCCATCAGAATAGCAATGTCTATCTTTTTTTGACAAATGCACACCCATTGATCAGGATACCTTTGCCAAGCTGTAAGTAAAAGATATCTCACCGAGATGACACCTCTGTGGTTCAGGTTCATCCTACTACACCCCCCTGATGCAGCTATCAGTGAGGTTTTGTGAAATTCCTGAGCCTCTAGCAGCTTGCTGCTGCAGAAAGTGGTTAGTCCTGCTCTTTCCTCCTTCATCCCCAGGTTGTTAGACCAGCAAAAAACTTATCTATTTGGAGGGGGTCTTAGGTTTGTGGGTTTGGTTTAGTGGGTTTTTTTTTATGTTTGGGTTTTGGGGGGCAGTTTTTCTGCTGGTTTAGGTTGTTTATTCAGTGTTGGATAAATGACATAGGTGCCAGTGACTGTGAAAGGCAGAGTCATTAGACAGGCTCACTTGTTTTAGGAAACCTTCCTATGAGATGAGTTCAGACCAGTGCAGAAAGTTAGGAGACGCCTTCTTCCCTCATGGGTGCTGCAGATGTGTCAGAGCAAAGAGATAAGGTAAAGGCTATTTATTCATGTAAACAGAGCCTGAGCAAAGTTTAGTGCTTAGGGAGACTACTGCCCATACTCTATATCCTGCCAATATATGTACATATATATATACTGAGCCACAGCTGGAGCCATGAAGCAGGGTTGGCAGCCTCCCCTATACTCCCATCATGCAAACTTGGCATCAGGATCATCCTTTTCTCTTTTTCCCCCCTGCCAGCAAATCCACTCTGGTTATACCAATAGAAGTGTTGATTTATGTGCAAAACCTTGAAGGCTCCATTCTGGAATTCCCTGTGTGGTTTCACATGTGGCTAATCCTAATTTCCTGAAATAGGAGGGAAGTTTTGGTGTGCACTGGGAGGGAAACAGGATGGGAGGCTAGCTGCTCTCTGACTAAAAGCGTTCTCTTATTTTTGTGGTCTTCTTTGCAAAACTGCCCTTGCCCTTGTATTTTAAACAGATCGAACTGAAAGATGCCACAGTTACCATCTTTATATCACTAAAGTTCAATGTTAAAAGTGCAGTTACAGTGTATTTTAAATCCCAAGCAATTATTTGTTTATAGCAACAACTGCAATCCATTAAATGAATATGCCAGTACAACTCATAGTATATCTGCAATTATTAGCCTGCCACTAAACTAAAACAAACCTACATTATTCTAGCCTGCATTTCAAGTGAGAGATGGAGTAAATACCAAGCAATTTTATTTGTATTTTGGGAGCTAGAATTTAGAGTCTAACGTAAACACTAAACCATTTTATTGATATGTTTACATTCAGATTTTACTTTAAGCTCCTGCCTTAGTATAAGACAAATTCTTCCTATGCAGAGGCATAAACAAGATTCTCATTAGATCACGCTGGAAGTTTTATATTTCTGTCCACCAAGACCTGTTAGTAGTAAACTTAGTGAGGGCAAAGCTCTGAACTCCCACCATAAATATTTTGCAGTTGTTGCAGAAAAGCGAAATTGTCATTCCCAAACAGATCGATGTAGTATCCTTTCTCTGACAGCAGCCAGTGTTCTGAATGCTTCAGAAGATAAATCCTCCCCTTCCAACCTGTTCTGTCCGTAAGTGCACACAATGCACTTAATTGTTCAATGCAGAAGAATATCTTCCCGACCTTAGTTGATCATAATTGTGTATAGCTTCGTTTATAGCAACATTACCATTAATCTTGATGGTTTATTACTAGCACGGTTACCAGAAGACACTGCATATTTTATTAAAACTGTTCTCTAAATTCACTGTGATGATTGAGGATTTCTAGCATTCCTTCATTTCCCACTAAGTTCCTCCTATAGAAACCTCCTACTTCTTTGCAGGAACTCCCTGCACATATCCATCCCTCTCCCTCATCCCCGTGATTCTGCCTGTATCCACAAACCAGAATTTTTCTGTGCCCTCTTTTGTTACCAGAATTCTCCATTCTTCCCCCAGGCTCAGGGGCAGGTAACCCTTTTAAAACAGACCCCTTTGCCTGCTCACACCTCCTGAGAATTACCCCCACACTGCAGCCATGGCTTTGCCAACCACTCAGCTTTTTTTCTCTGCTCTTGCTATTACTGTCATTCATCTTTGGAGACTCAGCTGCAGATTCCCAGAACAAAGTACTGCACCAATTAGTTTGACCTCCTAGCTTGCAGGGGACATTACTTTTCACCCAGCTACCTTTGTGTTGTGACTTTAATTCTTTGTTTTTAACACCTGCCAGCTGTCTGAATTTAGAGGAACCTGGTATGACTTTGTGTGTAGTCATCGTGGCTTCAATGTTATTTACTTGTTCAGGAATAGCAGTGCGTACACATGGAGCTGTGCTCGTTCTGGGGCCAATTAGGGTCTAGGAGTGATATAGTTCCCTTGAAATGAAGCTGAACCTGAGATAGTAAACCCCTGCCAGATCTTAGCTGGTTCTGCCTCGAACAGCTCAAACATCTCTGTGCCACATGTCACACTCCTGGAAGTGATAACTTTGGGAGGACAGTGAAAAGGTTTCTCACCAAGTCAAGTAATTTCTGGCTCAGCACAACAAATCATGGAATCGTAGAATCATAGAATCATAGAATGGTTTGGGTTGGAAAGGACCTTAAAGACCATCTCATTCCAATCCCCCTGTCATGGCAGGGACATCTTCCACTGGACCAGGTTGCTCACAGCTCTGTCCAACTGAGCCTTGAACACTGTCAGGGATGGGGCAGCCAATGGGCAAACTGTTCTAGTGTATCACCACCCCCATAGGGAAGAACTTCTTCCCAATATCTAATCTAAATCTACCCTCTTTCATCTTAAAGGCATTCTGCATTTTCCTACCACAACCTTGTCAAAAGCCCCTCTCCAGCTTTCTTGTCAGCCCCTTTAGGCACTAAGGTTTAAGGTGTCCTTGGAGCCTTATCTTCCCCAGGCTGAACAAGCCCAGCTCTCTCAGCCTGTCTCCATAGCAGAGGTGCTCCAGCCCTCTGATTATCTTCATGGCCTCCTGTGGACTCACTCTCTGCCAGTGGTAGAGTGATCCCAGATGTGGGCAGGGCCCTGAGCCTCTGCTGGCTGTGTATGTTTTCATCGCAGCTGAATTGACCAACCCTCTTGCAGTCCACACTGCTGGCAAGCATAGTCAGAAACATCGAAACAGCCTGGGGAAAAAGTAACAAGCTCTGAGGTACCTGAGCTGACTCGGTTTCAATCATTTCAAGGATTATGTGCTGCATAACAGAGTGTTCTCAGATGGTGCTTAGTGAGAACGTTGAGCTGGGGTTTATACATCTTTAATGCAAAGGTGAAAGGTAAACTAAACTTTAGAGAAAAATGAAAAAATAAAAAAAGGAAAGGAATCATCATGCTGTCTCCCCCTCAAAAAGCTATTAATTAAATATTATTTTGAATCACAATGATCCTGGGGATATCACATTTCATACCAAGCTTCTCACAGGGTCAGTTAGCTGCCTTCAGCAATATGACTACATTTTCAGTGCCATTTTGCATTTCTAATCCCCACTTCAGTGTCGCTTCTGAATATGGGTATGCTTTTAGCAAAATTGCCTTATTTCTTTTACCGACATAAGACCAAGACATGTTGTCAAAGTACCAACCAAAAATCCTTTGTTGTCATCCCATCCAAGAGCTCATAATTTAATACAAGGGAAGACAGCAGACGCAGAGAAACAGATGGGAGATTGCAAGAACAGGGTAACACAAACAGTCTAATTTTACTGCGAGGGTAAAACTCAGTTGTGTTTCTGTTATGTAGCATGGCCCACTCACTAGTTTCCACATAGGACTCCACAGACAAAACCAGCCATCATATCATTAAACTACGCACTCTCCTGTGGCACCGAGTTTCACCAGTTAATTATATGCTCTATAAACAAATTTCTCTTCTTTGACCTAGTTTAAGTATTACTGAATCAGTAAATCAAGTCGGATATGAAGTAGCAGGCTTCATCCTTTGCTTATAGTTTTGATTACTAGCAAGACACCATTTGCTTTCAATAGGCTTGAGTTATAACCCCCTGAAGTAAATGAAAAAAAAAAAAACAAAATAATAACTGCACTGGGGTTTGGATCAGGCCAAATGTGATCTTGAAACCTCCACAAACACCAACCCACACATCAGATATCTATCTGGCATTCACTGATTAAGTAAATATAAAATCATCAACATTTTTCTATACAAGCAGTGAAACAAGAGTGAAAGGGAGGTATTTTTGTAAAATTATTTGGGGAGAACTCAGATACTAATGAAAGGGAGCAAATAAGCAGCTGGGTGGATGGGAAGACTGTAGAAGAGTGTGTCTGGAGCAGCTGGGAGAATTATATACAGAACTACATTAAATGATGTCCCAGTTCCTGAACTCACTCATATTCAGGTTTCTTGACAGCGTTTGCTTTTGAATGTTTTCTGGATGAGCTTTTGGCACTGTTGAGATTTATGCCATGTCAGCCAGAGAGACTGAAGCTGTTTATTTATCCAGGCAGAGCACAGACAGCTAGAGGAGAGCTCCAGTTTCCCAGATCTGATCTGCCTCACAGCAACTGGCTGACTTTATTTCTAGTCTCAGCAAGCTGCTGATAGTACCCTGTATACATAGTGTGTTATTTAAAGTCCAATACACTAGTTTACATGAAATATGGGTTTCAGGGCTAAAAAAGGAATATATACAGGAATATACCGTACTCCATTAAGCAAGTTACCACATGATGGATTAATGGTCTGATAATACTTCTATCACAAGGGGCAGTCATTAACAAATTCTCTTTAGTGTCTGGACAGCAGATTCACCTGATCATGCGAAGCATGTAAACACTCCTAAAGCTTTAGGACAGAATGGGGGAAGGCTCTGTAATCCTTTAGGAAGTGTGTTAATGGTTCAGGTATTAACTTAGTTTATGGTTCACAGGAAATCCCAGGGGAAAGGGAAGTATGGGTGAAGAGAACCATAGGGAGTGTTTGGATGCATGAGGTTACAAATATCCCCATAACCTGTCTGAGGATACATGTGTCCCCACACGAGTGCTCTTTTTCATAGAATTATAGCATGGTTTGAGTTGGAAGGGACCTTAAAGACCATCTCTTTCCAACTCCTCTTGCCATGGGCAGGGACACCTTCCACTAGACCAGACTGCTCCAAGCCCCATTCAACCTGGCCTTGAACACTGCCAGAGATGGGGCAGCCACAGCTTCCCTGGGCAACCCATGCCAGTGCCTCACCACCATCTTCTTTACTTCAGTGAAGGAGTGATTTCAAAAGATATGGCTTTTGATTTCAGTGGGCAGGCTTGCTGTAACCACTCACACACTGGACTCTGGGGCAGGCGAGCGGTAACGATTTGTTTCTGGAATAAGCTTCACAGGCTCACACTGTAGCAGTTAATGCATGGTGCCAAGTGGGAAAGCTACTGTTGGAGGCAGGCACTAACAATACTGTACTGGTCTAAGCTCCTGAATCTCCTGCTGCACTTGGAACTTTCTCATTTCCATATCTTTTAGCTCCTAATTTACTCAATCCTGTCAAAATAGGAACCATTAAGTGTTTCCAAGGCTCTATAAAAGCCCAGCTTTAATGTTTTTGGTGATATGGGTAGGAGCTTCTGCTAGTCATGTACGATCTTTAACATCTTGGCATTTAATGTGTGGATAGATGTCAGATATGACTGCCATGTAGTGGATTTTGGTCATCAGCCTACACCTGACAGGTTTTACTGTTTATTATCCCCAAGCCATTCATGTCCCTTTAACACTAAACATGGCACTCAAATGCTGACATGGGTATTTTTTTTAATTAAGCGCCTTTTCACTGTTTAAGTTTGCTAAACAGACAACTGCCTGCAGGCTTTCCACTTTTAACTTCTTGATTGCTCAGCAGTGAGGCTTTTCATAATTAAAAACCCATTTTTCAGTTATTCTGGTTTGCAATATTTATTCTTCAGAAAAAAAGTACCAAAGAAATGTTTTTGCATGACTGAATGATTGAAGGAAACACTTCAGGTATCGTCTGTTCTTCAGTAACACAAGGTTTTAAATTAAACTGCAGAATTTCCTGGCTTTTTCATCTACCGCCTCTCAACGTGTGGAACTCCAGTAACCCCACTGAACAGCTCTGAGTCACTTCTCCTGGTGTCAACACTTTGCATCCTTTCGTGCCAGATCGGAATCTACACAGAGCAGTTACAGAGTGAGATCTTGAGTAAGCAGCCATGAATTTGTCTCACAGACGTATTTTTGAGCACTACCACCACCCCCAAACAAATGCCCCAGATAATGAAAAGCTTTGTTGAAAATTCCTTCTCTTCCTTATGGAACTAATGAGCATGCAAATCACAAATCAGGTAAGAAAATATTTGGCACCCCAGGAGCAGACCAGGTGTTTTTTGGACACTAGGCCCTCTGTAGTATTGCAGTTGACAAACAAAATGTACCTGCAATGGCAACATCTAAAATAGCATGAGAAAGAACTGACCAACAACTTATTGCTTATAAAAAAGCATGTTTCCAAACTTGGGTTTTTTTTTTCAGACTCAGGTTCTAGGCATGGAATTTGCCTAAAGATAAGGAAAAGCCTCTATAAATACCTAAACAAAAGCTGCTTAGGTCGAGCTTTCATGGGCACCTGTAGAGTAATAATTACTAAGGCAATCAAAGACACTTTGGAAAATAAAGACTGTGACCTAATTTAAGCAGTTTCACCCCAACCTGCACAGAGGTTGCATAACTGCTCAGCGGTGGCTTTTGCACCCTCTTGCTTTCCACATTCCTGTAGCCAAGCATACTCCATCTCAGAAAAGAATGAGACTTCTGGCCAAGATCTGTCAACATGAATTCTTAGGCATAAAATCTACAACTAAGAAATCTCTAAAGTTGATCTGAGGTAGAATAAAGTTGGGTCCACTGATCTTGATGCATGCAAAAGTTGTATTTAGGGACATAACATAGTTGGGAATATTTTAGCCTACAAAGGGAGTGTTTCACAAATTTGTGGCTTATCAAAAACTAGTATTGTACAGAAGCAATTATTCATAACCATACTGCTTTGCCACTGAGCCTGTAATGCCCCTCAGCCAGCTATAGCTGTTGAAATCAATGAGGGCTTTGTCACCAGTTTCAATGGACACAGGATGTTACCAGAACAGCATCTGCAGCAGTTCACAAATAGGAAGAGTAGGAAAAATCTTCATTTGTAACTAAACCTTTCATGTTTCAAATGAGTGGCCTCAGATCTGCATTGGAGACTTTTTTGGTTTTTTGGGGGGCTTTTTTTGGGAGGGGGGAGAGTATGTCTTTCTTCCATCAGGATGCATATTTTTTAGCTCTAGTCCTGAGATGATCTTCAGAGCTTATCTCCCAGGGGATCAGAACTCCTTTCTAATTTGCTTCTTTATGAAAATAATCAGGGCTTGAAATTAACTTTTTTAATTGCTCACAATCTTTGCTACTTGCACAAAGAACAAGTAGCACATTTCCATGTCTTTATTTATTTATTTATGAGACTTCAGCTTATTTATTTTCTTACCTGCCTTTAGCAAGCTCATGTTCTGAAAGCAAAAGAACAGGAGGATGCAGGTAAAAGGGAATTAATAGGTTATTTCAGCTCAGGAGGAACCAAAAAACCCCATATAACTATAAAACCCAAGCATAAATTTATTGTTTAGGAAGCTTAAGGAAATCAAATTTCAAATTTTAATTTTTGGAAAGGAATTCCTGTGAAGCTACTGTAACTCAGCTTCTCAGTAGCTTTGTTTCTCAGTTTGCCATTTTAAATTGTGGAAAAGAATACGCGTCTATATTATAAAAGCATTTCACAGCTGAATAAGTTAGGGCCAGGCTGTGCTAGGTTTTTTTTACGTTGTGTGATGGCTTACCATGCAAGTATCCCCAAAAGGACCAGCAAAATTCTGTGACAACTCCATTGACAGACTTCCTTAGGGACCACTTGCACAATCCATGTTATTAAACATAATAAAGAATGACAGAATCTGGCTGTTAAAATGTCTTTGGAGGCCTAAATACTATCCTGCTAGCAGCCGTTAAAGCTATAGATAAATTACATCTAAAACAATCCCATTTTGCTGCATTCTTAACTTTTAAAACATCCTTTGATGTCAGCGTTGCTAGTCTGTATTCTCAGCACATTCTTTTTTTAATCTAACACCTCTAAGTTTCTCCTCAGACAAGGACGTAACCACAGATACAGCTGCCAGGTGAAACTACTGCAATGAATCCTGGTTTGTACAACTTCTGGAAAGCATTCTGAAATGTTTTGCTTTGGAAATGTTTTGCTTCTGGGGTGGCAAGGACTGAATAAGATGTCCTCACTGCTTAGAAAGGAACAAAACTTATTGCTGGAATTGTATGGTTTGTAAAAGACCTTAAAGCTCATACAGTTCCAACCCCCCTGCCATGGACAGGGACGCCGTCCATTAGACCAGTTTGCTGCAAGTCCCGTCCAACCTGGCCTTGAACACTTTCAAACACTTCTTGAGTTCCTAAGGCATGGCTCTGTAAGTTTATGCAGAGCTAAGTTTCAGCAGAGGACTGGATCACCGCAGGCCAGCCTTGTTTTCATGCCAGAGAACCAGAGCTGTCCTAGCACAGCCCTGACACATGCATCAAGGCGAAAACTCCCTCATGCATAATCTCCTAAGTTTTTGGGTGGGCTTTTTTTTGTGCTCTTAAACAGATTTTCCCTTCAGAGGGTGATGTCTCTGTAAATCCACCCTGACTTCTCAAATTAGAAAGGTGCAGAACCGTGTGCGAGATGGTCGCTTAGCTCCAGCGTCCTGCAGAGTCATGACAGCTCGGGGTCAGGGCAGGGAGGAGGGATGCTCCCCACGGGGATCACGATTTTATCAGTGCTGTAAACTCCTCACACCGTGCCTATAACCGGCCAAGAAAGCGGACAGGGGAGGTTCGCCCCTCAGCAGGGAGCGGTGCCCCCGGCCCTGACACGAAACACCCGACCCCCCCATCCCCGCACCCCCGTTCCCTCACAGCAGGCGGCGGGGGCGGGGAGGGGCGGGCCGCAGCAGCTGGAGGCGGGGCCGCCCTGTGCCGCTCCGTACCGGGGCGGGGCGGACGGACGGGCCGTGGAGCCCGTCGGCTAATGGCGCTGGGGGCCGGCGGAGCCTCCTGGCCGCGGGGCGGAGGGCGGGGGCGCTGAGCGGGGAGTGCGGCGCGGAGAGCGAACAAAGCGCCGGAGCTGCCAGGTAAGGCCGCGGCCGCCGCACCCCTTCCCGGGGGAGGAGATAGGCAGGGCGGGCAGCGCTGACGGGGCTGTGCCCCCCTCTCCCTGTTCACCTCCCCCATGTTTGTGAGAGGAGGAAATTCCCCTCGGGGTGGTTTCCCCCCGCCGGCCTTCTCCCGGTGCTCTGCCGCCCGCCTTCGCGCTCCCGCGGCCCCGCTGCCGGCGGCTGAAGGGGCAGTGGGAGGGGAAGCTGTCGCCCTGAGTTCCTGGCAGCGCTGCGGCCGTGTAATGTTATCCCTCGGCGGGGCGGGCTCGGCTCCCAACGAGGCTCCTCTTTGTGTCCAGGTGGCGAGGCCGAGGGGCTGCAGGGCTGCCCGCGGCCATGGGGGTGCAGGACCGGCCTCAGTGCTTCTTCGAGATAGAGATCAACCGGGAGCCAGGTAAGGCCAGTGTCTGTGGCACGAGTCTTGTCTGAAGTGTTGTGTTTGGGATGGGTTTTAGCACATTTTTGCCTCCCTAATGCACTCGCGCCGTTATCGATGAGTTTGTCCATTGATCTTTTTTCTGAGTTAGTTTTTAGTAACTTTTGATGTTTACCAGTGTGCTGGATGTTTTTTATTCTCCCTTACGACAGATTTTTAGTCTCATACATGAGAGGCTCTGTGAGGCTAACACCATTTTCAAGATAAAGAGCATCCTTTATTAGAAGTGCTGCCTGGTTATTTATTGTACGTTTACAGTTCTATAAGCTATGGAAAACTGGGGCAAGTCGTGAGGAAACTGGAAAGGTACTCGGAGACGTAATTTTAATCATACGGTAATTAAAATCGGAAAGGGACCTCAGGAGGTCAGCTGGCAAAAATCTTTCATCCTCTTGCTCAGAATGAGTTGTGAGTGTAAATAAAGAACTGACCATGGAATTGTAGAAGCACAGAATGTCTCATTAGGTGGCCACTTTAAAAAAAGAAACGTAATTAAAACAAATCCATCTTTTAACTCATATTTTCCCTATGGGAAGAGTAATCTGCCTGTTAGGGGCAGACTGCGAGTTTTAATCATGGAATAGGTACTTGATTCCCTCTTCTGCTTTTCCCCCTCTGTAAAAATGGTTGTGGAGATTTACTTACCCGTGGCTTTGAACAGGAATTTGTTAATGCATACAAGTTGCCTCACATAAAATGCTGTATATTGATGCTGTTTATCTCTCAAAAAAAAATAAGAAATGTGATGGCTTCATTATGCTTTCACTTTCAGTTTTTGCTTCAATGTTTGTCTGAAAGCCTTTGAAATAAGTTTGTGTCTTTGCATCTTCAAATTTCAGTTGCATTCAAATGTAACTGTAACCTATTTAACTTGCTTTTTCATTTCAAAAGACAGATTCAATTCAAGCTTCAGTGAAATCTGAATTCAAGCTTCAGATAGGGTATATCTATAAATCTGTTGCTGGTATCACTCCTATTTGAGTTATTTAACTGTGCCTTTTCTGAACGCTTTTATTGAGGAGAAAAAAGTTAATGTGAATGGACTTTTAACATTTTCTGTGTCTTTAAATTTAGTTTTACTATGAATAAGACTACTAAAAAGGTTTTAGGTTGGGTAGGTTTCCAGTTTAGGAATGGCATTGCTTTATAGCAAAGATAACTCATTCATCTCATTTGCTTGTAATCATTGTTAGGGGTTTTTTGTTTTGACTCTCCATCTGAAGAATCTCTTCCTGTGCTGTTCTCTTCTGCTCTTTATGTATGTGTTCCTGCTCTTTCACGATATCTCTTGTTGTCTGCCTTGTCTCCTCAGCCTTCTGCTGTGCATCATGAGTGAAAGCGCATTACCTTGTTTTTCCTCACATCTATTTGGGTTTCATGACTGATAGCGGTGTCAGAGAGGAGTTGCAGTGTTAGTGTTCTTGGTAGCGCAGAGCTTTGGTTACCTGGAGCAGACATCGGGCTTTGGCTGTGTTTGTGGCAGTCAGTATTTATTGTCCCTTGAAAGTAACAGGGATCTCAAAAGTGTATATCAAATTCAGAGCCCTGCTGCTTTCATTGCACCTGACTAATGGCTTTTATTTTTTGCAGGAAAGTGTGCTAGTTTGTGAAATATTGGCATGGGACTAAGGTGCAATCTGGTTATACTACTTTATTCTGGTGTCTGTTTATGCATTCACTATGCAACTATGCCTCGGGATTTAAGGTTATATTTAAAAAGCTTAAATGTTGCTCTTCTAGCTGTAAGATGACCTTCAAAAGCTGAATCAAGTGGGAATGATAAGGCAGTGCTTCCAAATGACATGAAGCACTAACTGTGAGATGTACTCTCCCTGCTGATAGTAGTGAGGTATTCATTTTAACTTTTAAACTGCCAGCAGATTTTGAAGTTAACATTTTGTTTATTTGACTTTAATACAGTAAGCTGATCTGCTGGCTCATTTTTATTAGATACAGGGAGAAAGAACTGGGCAAAAGAGCAGTCCTGCATCTTGTTTCTAGCCAACAGATAAGACATTGCCTCCACTCAGTCTACACGGAACAGCCAAACTAACATCTCCTCACAAAATGCAGAGATTAAGCAGACATGCCTCTTAACGTATTGGAGACATCTCTTCACCTGCAGAATACACAACCGTGTCATATTTAACAGCGTAGTTCCTTTGGTGTCCAGAAATGTTCCCCCACACAGTGGGGCAAATTTTGAAGGCTTTGCATCCGTGTTTTTAAGCCTAAACTTAGGTTGCTTTTAATAAGCTGCCTGTTAAGCATTTTTTTATGAATATACATTCATAAGAGAATAAATCAGAATCAGAAATAAGAATCAGAAATAAGTGTTTATCTTGATACTAACACCAACAGCACCTCTCCCTCCTTTTGGTCCCCCAATACAAATGGATTTGGATGCATACAGCATGTGCATAGGAGTAAACTACCTTACAGTATTGGCAGCAGATGCCAATTTAAATAATTCTCTCTCTACTCTCTGATGCAAAAATCTGTGTGGAGCTTCAGTCTTTCAGAGACTGTGATAGAACAGATGCCTGACTAGGATGTCGCATATGTAGTCTGAGCCTGCTGCTGTAGCAGTTCTTGTGGCCATCCAAGATTCTTTTTTTTTTCACGCATTTCCCCTCCTGCCCTTCCCCAGCTAGATTTATGCATCATGAAATATTTACTCATTTTTGCTTTTTTCATTCTTATTCTTGGAAGAATTTTCCTTCTTGTCTTGGTTTATTACTTTTTTTTTCCCGCCCTGCTGTCATTTGTTATTGTTTAACCCTTTCCTCACTTTTTTCATTCTGTTTCAGTTTCCTTCCTTTGGTATGCCCCTTCCCTTATCAGTCAATCTGCTGTTCTATTACTTCTCTCCTTCTAGTGAATTCAGGAGAAAGTTTGGTATATTTTGGAATTTCAGCTGCTATGAATTTATGTGAAATAAGCTCCACTGCAACAGTCATTGTAGTACTGTGCTTGCATTAGTAGAACCAGGGATGCTTTATGGGGATTTTGTTACCCTTCTTGGAGACAGAAACTGTTCTTAACTGGCTTCTCGTTGACTTTTAGGCCTTTGAAGGCAAAAAGTTGTATATTGGCAGAAAACAGACCAGCACTTTGTCCATGAAAAAGTTCTCAATCCAGTTAAATGTAGTACAGCAGGAACTAATGGGGCACTCTGTATGGGGTACCCCTGTCAGGGCCTATAAAGGAGCTAAGGTGTAGATTCAGAGGGAACTGGTTTAATAAAAATTGTAATCCAGTCATCATGTAAAATTGTTGTCAGTGCAGAATGAAATACCCTGAAGACTTACTTTGAAGTTTAGAACAAATTGGATTAGTAAGTGGAAGATCTGACTGATGAGCTGCTTTTGCTAGGAGAAGTGTAATATCTCATTTGCATATCTCTGTGAAATATAGTAAGATAAAATTTTTGTTGTGTGCAGTACTGAAATATGCTTTAGTAGAGACCACAGAGTTCTGTAATGGAGGAGCTTCAGGTAGTACGTGTGGAAGACTGGGCTTAGTAGACAGCTGGGGAAGTTAGTTCATGGAGGCATTCCTTGCAAAGAGTGTAAATCGGGGTAAGGAAGCATTAACCAAGTGTTAATGTGTCAAGGCTAGATACCTGCTCAGGGCAACTGTGACATCCATTGTTTTAACTGGTGTTTACAATACAGTCTGTTCCTTTTCCACAGTAAGTTGATATTTTTCTAAAAACTAGCTACATTTCTACTTTAAAGCAGTCTTTTAAAATTTAGATGACTTAGTACTGACAAATTTAGGGATAAATATATCAATAAAATTAAAATACAGTCTTTTAGTGAGCTGTTATTTAAACTTTTAGGCAGATCTGCCTAAGCTTTTGGGCCTCTGACAGGCATCCTGGACTCAGCCTGTAAGGGATGTGCATTGCTGTTTTAATGGTTGTAATCCCTGCTTTCCTCTTCTGCAGCTTATTCCTGTTGATATACTAAAAAAAATGCTTCAGTGACTGCTTACGTGGCTTACTCTGAGAAACTGGGAAAAGACAAACACAATATATTTAATTTTGAATAGCTGGACTTATTTTGGGAGTGTCTGTCTGAAATTGACACCTTTATGGTCTAAATGCAACATCTAGCAAAACAGTTTGTATTATCTGGCTCCTGAGCTTGTTTCTGAAAAGTTGAGCAGCTAAACTGGAGGAAATCACTGGATAAACATTTTAATTCACTGATTTTATTAAACTTTGCCAGCAGAAGCCCTAAGCACAATATAGCATGGACATTCCTACCCTTAATTTTTACCACTTAATTTGAATCAAGTACTAGTTCTTCCTCAGCTGAAGAATTGATCATGGGTTCAAAAACAAAAGAAAAAAGCTCTCATCTTTTGATTCAAAAATAGTCCTGGAACTGGATTATTTCTGGTTGTTGAGCTTTCAGGTTTCTATAAGCTTATTAGCTGCATACAGCACTTTGTGAAATCAAACTTGAAAACATCTTTGACTTTATATATGCATCACTTACTGTATGTAGTTACCAGTAAGGTAAATACTTTTTCATCACTTTAATTTCTATCAGAAATATTGTTAACAAAGTCAAAAGCCTTCTAACAAATAAGAATGTTTTATCAAAGTATTGCTTTATAAATAATAGGCAAATGTTACGACTCGATAAATTCCTATCGTGTTGGCTATCACAAGAAGTACAGTAACGTACTGTAAAACCTACACTGTACTGTGGGCAAACACATCATCATAGCTGTGAGCTGGTGAGAATCAGTCTTCTATTGAGAACACACTGGATTAAAATTACACAAATGTCCTGCCTGTTGATGTGTTAAAATAAAGATTTTAAGAGTTCGTGTAACTTCCTTGTGGTACTGGAACATCTGCATCTCGTGTTAAGTGAGGGTTTCATTGTTAAAAATATAATTCTAAAGTTTTTAGTTTTAATTTATAGTGAGATATCTCTGCAGGTTCATCTCTTGGCTAAGACCAACTGAAGAGTCAGGGTAGGTTGTGAGCAGACTTCACCTACTTGAATACCTCTTCTTAGCAATTTGTTTGTTTGCTTCTTTTAATTTATTAGTCAAGTTTTGTTGCTAATAGTGGAAAGTTTGTTCCCTAATGGGGTAACTTAACCTTTTGTTAATTTTCTCTATACAGTGTAGGTGGATCATTTGAGATAAGAGGTGTCTAAATCTGCAGAAATGAATAGCATCTCAAGTGTTTTATCTGTGTTATGTCAGCACCTATCTCAGCTCCAGGTTTAAAATTAGATGTTTCCTGTTATTTTTTTGTTTGAGGGATGAGAAAGATTTGTAAGTTCTAAGCATAAGTTTTATACAGATTTTTTTTTTTATTAACAGCTGCTGTTTCATATGTATTTGTCAGATCAAGGTGTGAAAATGTGTTTGATCTTTCTCTGGCACATTTAATTGACTGTCAGTGGAAAATAAAAGCTTTCAGTGATAATTGTATTGATGCAGTTTAGGTAACATACAGGTAGCAACCTAGCAGATGGACACACAGTATGTGGTTTGTGTCTTGTAAGCACTTGGCACTGTTTTATATAGCCGGATAAACTGGGTAAGCAGTACTTTAGGTTATATGGAGGTCCTTGTCTTTTAAACTGGTTCTGTAGTCTTTTGATTGTGGTTATGTGCATTACAAGCAGTTTGTTGGAGTTGAAAGGCAGGAGAAGCTACCAGACGCTATTATTGACAAAGTATGAGAGAAAGATGCTGTTGAAATCATGACATCTTAGTTATGAATGTCTTTTCCCACCTTCTGCCTTAGCATCTTCAAGAACTTCAAATGACATTCTTCAACCAGAAAACAGAAGTGGTGGTGTTTGCTGCTTCAGGTGCTATGGTGGGGTTTGTATGTAGGACAGGAACTTGCAAGCTGGAGGCTTCTGCAATATATGTCTGAGGGAAAAAGTCCCTTCTGGAGCCCACAGGCAGTGACATCTACTAGTTATTTGGCAGCTGTCACCTTGGTAAATGAGCAGCTCGTCTCTATTTCTCTGCTTTTGGTAGAATGGGGATAAGGATAACCTTTTCTTTGGAAAGTGCGTATATTATTTCACACAGTGAATGCAAGAGAAAATCTGTATGTGGCTTTTTAAAGTACTTAGTCACTGTTCAGCGCCTTTGCAAGAGGGGGAATGGGCCTTCTGGTCTCCTGAATGACTGTGCTTTTAGTGAAAATTGATAACTCTCTTACTAAACTGTCTGCTCCATTATGTTCTCTGCATGAGTCTTCAATCTGCATAGCTTATCATTATTTCTTCACTTGAGAATAGCTGCTTTTTCATAGTGGCTGTTACAGCTACCACTGTTTAATGTGAGGTCTTTGAACATTTGCTATTTTTTCATTCTTTGGAGACTGTCCTGCACCATTTTCTTTAGATTTTCCTGCTGTAATGAGAAAGTCCAGAGAACCTTTTTATTGTAGTTAGTGGACTTCTTACAAGTACATGTAGTGAGAGGACAAGGGGGAATGGCTTTAAACTGACAGAGGGGGGATTGAGATTAGATTTGAGGAAGAAATTCTGCCCTGTGAGGGTGTTGAGGCCCTGGCACAGGTTGCCCAGAGAAGCTGTGGCTGCCCCATCCCTGACAGTGTTTGAGGTCAGGTTGGACAGGGCTTGGAGCAACCTGGTCTAGTGGAAGGTGTCGCAGGCAGTTGGAGCTGGATGAGCTTTAAGGTCCCTTCCAACCCAAACTGTTCTATAATCCTATGAAATGCAAACATTTCATCATCTGAAGGCATGTTGAATTTTTATCCAAGACTACAAAATACAGGTTGGTGTTATTTTGTTTCTCCCTTTTTAACCAACAGTTCACCTTGTTGGCAATTACATATGTTTGGACAAAGGCTTAAAACTGTATGCAGTTTCTTAGGAGCTTCTCAGAATTTTCCTTACTGACAAAATATTGAATAAAACACATTTGGACTTCTTTTTTGGGGGGGGGTTCGGAGGGGCTGGAAGGCATCGTGGTTTAAGCCCAGCAGGTAACTCATAGCCACGCAGCTGCTCGCTCACTGCCCCTCTCTTCCTCTCCCTGCTCCCGAAGGGATGGGGAGGAGAGTCGAAAGAATGTAACTCCACATGTTGAGATCAGAACAGTTCAGTAACTAAGGTATAACACAAACCACTACTGCTGCCACCAATAATAATAATGATAAGGGAGATAACAAAGGAAGAGAATACAACTGCTCACCACCCTCTGACTGATACGCAGCCCGACTGAGCAGTGATCTAGCCCTTCCAGGTAGCTCCCGCCATTTATATACTGGGCATGATATGCTGTGGTATGGATAACCCCTTTGGCTAGTTTGGGTCAGGTATCCTTTCTCTGCTTCCTCCCAGCTTCCCCTCCTCCCTGGCAGAGCATGAGAGTCAGAAAGTCCTTGGTCAGAGTAAACATTACTTAGCAACAACTAAAATCATTGGTGTTATCAGCGCTGTTCCCAGGCTGAATGTCAAAAACACATCACTGCACCAGCTACTAAGAAGGAGAAAAATGACTGCTACTGCTGAACCCAGGACAGAAGGAAAATAAAAAATCCTTGAAGTCTTACCAGTGCACACCACTAGAGTGTAGTGCTCATTGACAGATTATTACTGGTTCCTTTGTAATGCTGGTTGACAGTGTGGCTTATTTACGGCTTATTTAGCAACTTCCTATTTGCTAATTATATATTTTCTGAAGCTTTCATATAGTTGGGTTTTTGTGTGTATTTTTCTTTAGCAACATACACCCCAGTATCTTGGAATATAAAAGAAAATGTGAATCAATTCTAACCCAGTGTTTCTTTATATTAAAGCACTCTTCAGTAGTATTTAATCGTCTTGGAAGGTACATAGCATAGCTACCACCAGTAGCATGGGGGTAGCTGGACTGAGAGAATTAGTCTGCCCACTTTGCATAGGCAGAAAATAGTATTTGGTTCATAGTACCCGGCAAGTGGAATGTTAATGCTAAAATTGCTGTTGGCGTTTTGCCTGCCTTTTGTATTTTGGTTCATCTTTTTTGTTTGTTTTTAAGCTAGAGGATTTCAGGCCAAGAGTGTTGATGTATCTCTAGTCCTTAACACAGTATAGGACTAGGTCAGTAGGGCTTTTTAGGTAACTACCACAGAGGAAACTGTGATAATGTTGTTATTAACCTGTTTGTATAAATATAGTACATGGGAGTGGGAGAATTACTCCAGTTCTCTGAGGACCTGTATTTATGGCACATGTTTTCAAAACAGGAATTGACAGGATAAAATATTTTAATAAGTAAGTTTGTCTTTCAAATCAAAAGGGAATAATTAGGATTTTTAATAAATTAGATGTAATGATATTAATCTTAATTTTTTTATTACGGTATTGTTCTTTCCTGCTACTTGTTTTAATGTATGTATATCTGAGGTGTTTTCTGCTTGATAATATAACTTTTTATGGGAAAATTTTATTTTCAAAATATGCTTATTTATGTAAAGATTTTATTGTGAGTTATAAAACGTTTTTTTTTTTAATCTTTTAGTTGGTCGAATTATGTTTCAGCTCTTCTCGGACATATGTCCGAAGACTTGTAAAAACTTCCTTTGCTTGTGCTCGGGTAAGTAGCATGCTCATATTTAAGATTTCTTATTGTTTCTTAGAATTATTATTTGTTATACAAGTATAATCCACAGCATAATAATAGTGCTGATCTTTATTTTCCTGGTGAAAGCAAAACTGCGACCTGTTAGCGCTGAGGAGGGTTTGAATAATGCATAGCAGGAAATAGTGTGGTATTCTGTAACTGTGACTGAGTTAGGATAGTGGCAATAATACATGATTACAGAATGCAAACTATATTTATGGAACAAAAGCTTTTGATCTCTAATGTGGGACTCCTTTAGGTAGAAGTGATTGACAAGGTTGAGACTAGTAAGTGGTCACTGAAGTTACACAAATGTGATACGCAATTCTTTAAGATTTATCAGGGTGCTAGGATTTGTCAGGAGACATATTTAATATTAATGTCACTGCGCAGTATGATAGTGAGTTTTGACTTGGGACACTACAAAAAATTGAATATATTGAAACTTATATAAAATGTTGTTTATCTGTAATAAAACTTTGAGTATATTTCAGGTTCATAGAAGTGCTGCAGAGATCAGAGGGTAGAACCATCTTTTAAATCTGAGAAAACTTCTTCATTTTTAGCTAATGAAGGACTAAAAGGGAATATGATGGCCCCATAGAAATCCTGGCATTGTCTGGTTGGAGATCTGTGAAATCAAAGGGACAGCACTGACAAAAGAATGTCTGGGTATAATGTAGCACTTTCCAGCCCATTTTTTAAGGGTTTTTTTGTTTGTTTGTTAGGTTTTTTTAAGTTAAGCAGGACTTAGCTTTTTTGGAAAGAGTAACATTAGCAAGGATTTGGTGGGGTTTTTTGGTACTCACTGTTCCACAAGGATTTTTCAGCTGTAAACTGCAGATTAAACTTGATTAGGGTATTACAGGAATTGATGCGTGTTAGAAAATACATTTTTAATGTAAGTATCTGTTGGTGGTCTCCTGGTCATTTATAACTGGATGCTCAGTGATTTACAATATATCTTGAACTAACTATACCAGTGAAGCCTCTCCCTTTTACATGAAATAACTTTTCCAATTCATTAAAAGACTCCAGCAAGACTTTCCAGGCAGCATTTTAATATGTGGCTCTAGTGAACAGCAGCTTTTAGCTATCTAGGTATGTGAAATAAATTTGTTGATATCCTTATGTATTAACTTCTTAAAGCTCATCTTGTCAGAGCTCAAATCCCAGAATATGTCATGTTCTAGATAATCTCTGAAGATTCAGAATAGCTTTAGAATACTGTGAACTGTGGAAGGTGCAGCACGTACCTCGGTTTTTTGAGGTGTTTGTGCAATACCCCCTCTTTTTATTCTACTTTCAGATTTCTTTTCTTCACTTGGAGGTATTTAGAGATAGTTGTACCATTCTTGCCTATTTTCAGTCTGTCATACAAAAATGGGAGCTCATTTGAAGTTTGTCTTACTCAGAATAGAGTACAAAAGATAAAAAATGAAATGCAGTTATTAGACTGGATAGTGTAATGTGTGAGCCTCATGTTCTGTAGCTCCAAAGGATTGTTTAAATCCTGACAGCAGCTTTGCTAGAAGAATGTTAGCTGTAGGTAAAGGAAGGGAAAGGTGTTGGAGATAATGAGGAACAGAGCAAACAAGCAGAACAACTTTTTAAAGCAAAAAAAGTCTGACTTCTTTGTATTGGATCCCTGTTTCAGTTCTCTTCTGCAGCTGGCTGTACAAGTTTCATTGATGTCTTCAGCTGGAACTTGTCTTTAATTGGAAGAATATTGGAAAGTAAGCACAAAGTTAGGAGGTCTGCTCTTGAGATCTGGACCTTGTAGCAACTTGATTTGAGCTGCATCCCTCCATTGTGTGGTGGGCATGCATTTTGTGAAACTACACAAATGGTGGTTTCACTTGTCTCAAGGTAGAGCAATATGGCATGAGAGCATGAGAGAAAGACCAGTATTTAAAATGCTGTGCCCATCATCCTGCCTGCTGCTCCCTCCGTAATATCTGTGAAGCAAGCCAGGATGTTTTTGTCAGAGACAGATGGAGGAGGATGGGGTGATTCGGGCAGCTTTCCTGCAGCCTGACATTGTTGTCAGAAATAGACCTGGCTCCCATGAAAATATGCTGTCTGCCTTGACAGCAAGAGGCTCCTTGCATTTAAATTAAAACATCTGGGCTTGCAAACTGGCATTTTCAGGTCCTTCCATCAGTCCACCTATTGAATAAGCACAAGCCCATCTGTTCTTTGGCGCTTTGTCAGAAGTTTCCCTTCTCATAATATCAAATGGAGACCACTGTTGGGAGCCATGGAAGCCATGGGTACAGAGAGTCAGGATAGTGGAAAATAAGTTATATTCTCCAAGAAGAGGCTTCTACAAGTACAATGCCATGAGTAGATTTTGTGTCGCTTTTTCTGCCCTCATCGTGGCAGCAGTTGGCTATTTAAATGGCAAATTTGGTGTGATTTGACCATGAGTTAATTTTGGGTGGAGGAGCAAGAGATTGTAAAAGGAGAATGTTAGTTCTAGGTAACAAGTACAGGAACATTTCTGAGTGAACTACATGATACAGAACATACAGGTTAAATGTCCTCTGCTAGTGTCAAATGTCTGTTTCATAATTAGTGGTGGGATGAAACAACATTAGGTTATTTGTCCTCTCTCATTACAGACTATCTCCTGCACTATGGCTTGCATGGGATTTTAGCTGTTGTACAGGGTATAATATACCTAATGCCATTAATCACAGTGTTCTGCCAGCTCCCCACGTTCTGGAGTCTGAAGTCAGTGTCTCTTGTTTGTTCCTTGACTGGACTGGTATAAATCCTTCATAAACCTGCTAGCAAGAACTCTGCCCTGCCAGTCGCAGTACCCTCATCCACATGCCCAGTGAAGTTTTTCTTCTGAATTTTGGATGAGCTGTTAATGAAACCTTCTCAAAAATCACCAGTAGGCTTGAGTTACAGCTGCAGCAGGAGTCCACTGGGTGTCATTCCTTAAAAAATCTAAGGCTTAGAAAGAATTAACAGGTACTATGGCCTGGTGTGCCTTCTGCTGCTGGATAAGAGTGACCCTGGTAACAGTACAGGATTTGAGGAGCTTTTTGGTTTTATTTTCGGTCATTGTCCTCCTCCCCCGCCCCGTTACAATTCAAATTCAGTTCATCCTGGAACTGTTGTATAAACAATTCTGTTCCCCTGTTCTGTCACTCTTTCCAGAAATGAAAGTCTCAGATTTCATACTGAGATGGTGAAGGTCAGTGCTGGGTAAATTGGCATTAGTGGGTGGCCTGACACTCTTCATGGATTGGTAAAGATGTGGTGCATGCTTGGAGTAGCTCAGTCCCATTTTCCCATGACTGGACTGTGTTGAAGTTGATTTGAAGCCTGTTCTGAGCTCAGATTTCTGTCCAAGGATTCAGGTGCCAAATCCAGATATATAATGGTTTGAAAAGGAGTCGGGTACAACCTTCAGCTAACATAGCAGCATAGCTATAACCACAGAAAGTAATTAACCCATCATTATAATGAACTTTTATTTTCTATAAATTGTCATGAGTGGATTACTAATAAATACACTCTTCCTTGGGAGGGGTTGGATTTTTTTTTGTTGAAAGAAATAACCTAATTTTCACTCGAGTCCCCTTGTAAAGCGGTCCTGTCTGCTATTAATGGATGTTGAAAAGGCAACAGGTAGGACTGTGATATCTTATATAGTTCTGTGATTTTGATGGCTCTTATATACATCAGCAGTAGGGAGGGAAAAACTTTACAATTTATTTTGTGGCAATCTATAGATTCTTTTTATTTAACCCTCTTGCAGGTGAAAAAGGAATTGGCAAAACAACTGGAAAGAAGCTGTGTTACAAAGGCACTACCTTTCATCGTGTGGTTAAAAACTTCATGATCCAGGGTGGGGACTTCAGCGAAGGTAAAATACATGTTTAGAACTGAAATGCTATAAATGGAACCTTATTGTGACTTCTGTGATTATAATGTAACTTTAGAAAATGCTGTGGAATTATTACAATGCCATAAAAATACTTAATTTGCTGTGAACTATAGCACTTCTTTGTTAATTTTTGAAATTATAAAATGTTTCGTCTGAAGTAGCATTTGTTTAGAAAAATATATTAAGTTAAAGAAGAAAAAACCCTTTAGTTTAGGGGCTGGTAACACCTATATTATTAAAACAATTCAAGTCCAAACTGTAGTTTTAATTGCTTTTCACTTTTGTGCCTGCAGTAGAGGTGACACTACTCATGCCCTATTAATACTGGGACATAACTGTTAGAGTAAGTTTAGAAATAATAAAATAGTAGATAAGTTAGAAGTGTTTAATGGAAAAATCTCTAAAAGGATATTATCTAGGAGTTTCTTTGCTTCCTTCCCTGCAGTTATGTGTACAACAGAATGTTTTAGCAACGTTGTCCTTCCCTGAAATACCTGTCCTTACCAAAATGCCTTTCTCCTTCACTGTGTCCTGAAATCTTTTGCCTGATAGAATGGGTGTGGTGGAGTATCTTGCTTTGAGAGTCAAGTAAAAAAATGCTAGCTATGTTCTTAGCCCTTCTGTTCTAGTGGCCTTTAACTGGCTTTGGGCCAGGCAAGATTGTTGCTCATGCCTACTGTTGTCTGTTTCATTTTTATTTTTTATTATTTCCTCCTTGCTGTTGTTTCGCTGGCTGCTGTTCCTTTAGCAAATACCAGTGAGGAATGGAGAACTGGCCTTTAGAGCCCAGTGTTCAGAGACACTAAGGCTATCTTCATTCTCAGTATTTTGAGTGTCAACAGGGTAATGCATGGCTGTGACTGAATTAAGGAGTAATTCTAGTAACTGGCCAGTGTACTGGTTTGCAGTAAACTGGTGGAACGTTACATGTGGCTTTTTTTTTTCCATAAACAAAACAAAAGGTTTAATTCATGTTTTTTAATGCACAGGTAATGGAAAAGGAGGTGAATCTATTTATGGTGGCTATTTCAAAGGTAAGAGGGAATATATCTTTGCAGATTCCTTATTTAGTTCTGAGATAAACAAATCTTGATTCTGAAGCTATTTAATGCAGACAGGTATACTTATAGATCACTTTGCATGAAACTAATGTTGCATGAGAATCCTTTTTATATGCATGACTTTCAGATAATTTTTTTGGTAATACTTAACTTTAACTGACAATTAATTAAGGCTAACATTATTTGTTAAACATGACTTTCAGCATGGAGGTTAGGCAACTTTATTCATGAATAAACTCCTATCTTCCTGCCTAAAACTGTCAACATATTCTTTTGTTTATAGAGATTGTGGTCTTTTGCAAAATGAAAAGGTAAGAGACAAAAGCTCAGTAACACAAATTCAAACTCTGTTCCCTTGTACCCTCCCTAGTAAATATATAGACAACTGATATATCCGTTTGTAGATGGGTATCTGTTGCTTGGAGAAATGAAGAGTTCTGTGTCTGACCATTCTGAGAAAGAATACTGGCATAATTTCCATCTCTAAACAATTATTTCTTGTTTTGTTAATGTCCCTTTCCTCCCCTTCCCTATTTAAGGTTTGTATGCTTAGTGTTTGTTTCTAAAAGTGTTTTACTTTGTTTATATGCTACATAAGTGACTTTACTTGCAAATAATTTGTAAATAAATGTACATTTACCTCTTTTCAAAATCTGTTGTTGGAAGAAAAATGGTGAGTTTATAATATATTAAAGACATAAAATTCTTTATTGAGGAAAAAAAACCAACCCAAAGCAGCACAAACCAATGGGTAGTTAATGTGGTACTTAAGCATTAAAAAAACCACTACATGTATTTAGGTAACAGCCTCGGATTCTGTATGTTTTGCAAGTAGCTCTGCGTGGTGAAGTGCATGACATTAAGTTTGTCTTACAGAGACATAATTTGGTGTTGGAGTATTATAACCTTTAGTCAAAAGAAAGTCTTGAACAGATTCATTTCCTAAAATGTTACTAGGGTTAGTTTCTAAAGGGGGTGAGTGCTGAACGTACAGGACTGTGATATGTAATCTTGCAAGTAACAGCTTTGTACACTCAAATTACTATTTTTAGCTTTGAAAATGAGCTTCAGAAGATCTGGGTTTATATTATGCTGTGCAGCCAGAAGTCCTCTTTAATTCACTGAATGCAAAATGCATGCTGAGTTTAGTCTTAATTGATTTTATACTTAGGTTGGAGGAACAATGTGTTCTTTAGTTTCTCATTCAGGTATTTATTTTTTCTCCCTTGGACATTTTGAGACTTCTAGTTTGGAGTGGATAGGTGGCTATCTCATAATGATCCATACCGGGAAAATGGCTTGTTCTCCTGATCTTTTACCTGAGGTTCATGCTGTGTAAATAACGGTATCATGTATGTTCAGTCTTGTTTTAGGATTTCAGTCAATTTGCCAACAATGTTCTTATTCAGAAAACGCTGGATTTAAATCCAAGTCTATGAGAGTCTACTGTTTATTGAAGACACTACTGATGTTTTTTTGTTACAAATGTTTGCACTATATCTAAAGCTTTTTCTTTAAGAAAGAACATTTTCTGTCTCATAACTGCTTCTACTGTAACTTTGAGGGGCTTATTTAAACTTTATTTTTATTTTTCTCCAACTTGTTCATGTTTCTTCAGCAGCAGCAGAATTTCTCCTTGTAGCATCCATAAGTTACTAAGAAACTTGGCCTTATGTTCCTTGTCAGGGAAAATCTGACAAACATATTTTTTCTTCAAACAGATGAAAACTTTATTCTCAAACATGACAGAGCGTTCCTTTTGTCAATGGCAAACCGAGGGAAACATACCAATGGTTCCCAATTTTTCATGTGAGTAGATGTAATATGACAATTGAGCTTTTCTTAAACAGAGAAGCGCTATTCATGAGAAAGATGGTATTGCTAAATTATCTATAACAATGTTATTTGCCTTACTTTAACTAGGGTGAGTGGGTACCTGCAGTGTAAGCTATAATAGGAAACATTAGTTACCACAACTTGCTTGTGGTATTTATTTGGATTAGAAGCTGGTACTACATGGGTGTTCCTTGTTCATTGCTTTTTACCCTAAAAATGCAGCTTGGGTAGTAAGTTCTTATGCCCAGTAAGTAGATTCTTTGGTTTTTTATGTGCACCAACCAACTCTTAACAGATTATCTGCAAATTGCAATGTTGAGTATTGTACGCAAGAGGGAGTGAGATCTTGAGGTGGTTTGTATGGATTTGCACATGCTCATTAAAATATGATAGTTTATGATTTAGTTTGGGGGTATTGTTGTCTCTTCTTTTTTTGGGAGGAAGATGAGTAGGGTTTTATTTATTGTTTTGTGGGTGGTTTTGTTTGTTCTGGGTTTTTGTTAAATTCTGGAGTAATTGTTCCTGACATGCTTTTCTTCTGTGTTGCTACACAGTTCTGTTTACTTGTGCATATGCCAACTGTGTTGGTACCAACACTATATAAAATTATGTGCTCATAATCAGATTTTTCCTTCATTACCTTAAAAAAACAAAAAAATCCATTCCAGTATATAGCCATATTCTGTTAAATTGTAGAAAATACATGAGACTCTACCATCAGTATTCAGGTCTGATATGTCAGGGTCTTCTGGTTACAGTAGTTAGTTGTATTCTATATTCAGTATTAGTAGTTTTAAACTTACTGTATTTTTACATGATTTTTCCTCCTGTTAAATCCCTCATAAAAATTGCCTGTTAATAATTCTGTTAATGTTTAACAGCTGAAAGAGCTGAATTATAGCTTTTGGCTTTTGCTGAGAACAACTTTGGGAAATAATACTGGTGTTTCCAAAAGTAAATTTTAGTTTAGTTACTTAACTAGAAAAACCTATTTTTTCTTTGCCATCTTTCTTGGGGGATAAGAATGAATGGCGCTTCCCTGTCTTCAGTAAAGGAGTTATTGTCCTCAAGGATCATTCTTTTTTTTTTTCTTTGCTTGAAAAAGATCTTCAGTATGATATGGTGAAGTTCAGATAAGAGACATTTTTAGGTTTCTTCCTAATGAATGCGCTAAAAATGGAAAATAAATAGAAACCTAAGAGGAAGTCTTTCACAGTTACCACTGTTCTGACTTTCTGTAGAGACAAAATCGTGTCAAAAGCTTGTTTGCTGTCATCTTCAAAACAAATTTTAGATGTAGGGCTACCTTATAGTGAATCTGAGTGGATATGTATACACATTAATCTGGAAATGTGGCTTAATAAGCCCTCTGAAAAACATTGGTTCACTATTTACTGCTTGGTGACTTATCTCTTGGCTCTCTTGACATGATTTTCCATTTTTAAGCTTATCTGAACAATATACATAGAAACTTTATGATGTCACATCAGTCAAGAAGCTTTCATTTGAGGGCTCTAAAGTTTCTTTTCTCTCCTGCACTCGATTCAGAAGTCATCCTATTTCACTTATGCTCAGTACGCTCAGCTACTTACTCAAATAGATTTAATAGACATAAACACCTTGTCTCTCTCCACACACCAAAACAATCTAAGGTTTTCTAGGATGCTAAATTGTAATTTAGAGGGAACGATAAAATGAACAGTATTTAGGGGCACCTTTATTAAACACAGAATTATTTTGAATAATGGAGATTTAATGTATTGTAATCAGATTTAATGCAGATTTCTTCAATCCCCCCCCCCAATTCTCTATAAAGAGAAAGTGTTAGTTTAGTGGGAATTCAGGCAGAGTAAATTACTTGACCATAATTACCTCCATGTAAGCTAGACTCATCTCAGCTCCCTGTAGGAAATCTAAGGGCATTTTAGGGTCCTGGCATGTCCTACCTGGCTGTCAGCTGCTGGGAGAGAAAGCCATGTATGTTCTGTGAAGGTCTTTTGTCTTATTGGCCTGCCCCATGCAGATTTCTTGGATATCCTTACTTTGGATATTCACTATGAGGGTGGTGAGGCACTGGTACAGGTTGCCCAAAGAAGTTGTGGATGCGTCATCCCTGGCAGCATCAAGGCCAGGTTGGACAAGGCTTTGAGCAGCCTTGTCTAGTGGAAGGTGTCACTGCCCATGGCAGGGGGTTTGGAACTGGAAGAGCTTTATGTCCCCTTCCAGCACAAACCATCCTATGATTCTATGATGTTGTAATGTCTTAAGTAGCACCATCTTGCTCTAGACTGAGGCAAATGAATCAAGCCCAGGAGTGAACTTCCAGATAACCATTGAGGTTTACGTGGGCTGCTGTCAAGTCTTTAAAGCATCCTCTAATGCTCTAGACTTCTGCAATCCTCTTGTCTGGGGCTTTTTTCGTTTTATTGCATGCAGGCATCTAATGCTGTTTGAGACACCTTTAGAAACTCTGAGTCAGAGAGTGTGAATATTGATGTAGTAGGTGCTACTACACTACAAGACCCCCTGCACTCCTGGAGTCGTAGCTGAAGCCAGGCACAATAAGTAGGGCAGCTCAGGATTTCTGTATGTCAGCGACTGAGTGTTCTCCCCAGATCTGACCAACAGCTGAGATGCCTACCAGCTTATGGATGCCTTTACTGTATTCAGGTTTATGCATTTAAGCTGAACCCCACCATTAGCCTCCAGTACTGCAGCTGATCCCAGGAATGATCTGTACAATTACAGAATATGTGCAGAAGGCTCTGAGGCCACTTACAACAGCATGTATGTGTGTGTACAGTCAGCTGCAAAATCAGGCTCACATTTGATAACTCAGTTTACAACTAGGCAAGGCTGGATAGTTCAACAATCTGTCTTTTTGTACAAGTTTTTTTAATAGTGCAGCCCTTGGTTTCAGCTTTGTAATGTGGAAAGCTTGGATTTTAAGATTCAAAGTAGGAAACAAGTACTGAAGATTTTATATAGGCAGTTTCTGTCTTAACTCTAAAATGCAATATAATAAAGCAGTTAGTCTTGCTTGATGACATTTGTTGAGTTACTGCAGGGAATATATTGTGCACCTAGACAGCTTTACTTTAATTAGATGTTTGCTTCCTTTAGTGATATATTTCAAACTGAAATTAGAATGTAGAACATGCTTCTTGTACTCAAAAGAATGCTCAGTTATTCAAGTAGTTTATCATTAGGAAAAATGTTCTTCAAATGTATAACCTGAAAATTGTGTGAAAGGCAGTATTCAGTGGCAGACTTTAGATTTTTTTTAAATTTATTTTTTTGTAGTTTGGACATGTTTCATTTTACTGGTTAGATATTTCTTTATCCCTCTGCATTTTTTTCATAGGTAACTTCAGGAATGAGAACTCTTTTCCTCTTGTACACATCTAATGTGGCAGATAAGGAATGCAAATAAGTTATTTTTACCTATTTGTCCACATAGGGCTAAAATAGTAGCAAGAATTATGACCGGAACAGGTTTGCTTAATCATCAGAAGTGCTTTCCCTGCTTACCACAGGAAAATGTCGTTTGGAATAACTAGTCTTTAGAGAAAGGATTTGGACAGCAAGTATTTCTTTGGCAGGCTGCACTAACAAGTTGGTCACAAGACAGCTGTGCAGTGACTAAAACTTGTTAAAAAGTTGAGCTACAGTGGTCAGTTTACTTGAAATAGAAGCTCCAGACTAATCTTAAGTAAATAAGCATCTGCCTAGTCCTAAAGTATCATCAACTTTCTTTGGTTCATCAAGAATTTCTCTGGCATGAATGAGCTTGAAGCATTTATAAGCAAAAATAGAGAACTGGGCATGGGAATAGACTGTGTTAAGTATTATCAGAGAGCTCCGGTGAGGCCAGTATGAAAAGAATGAACATAAGGTAGAAACCGGCAAAGTGCAAAAGCAGAATAAGGAGTCAGAAGTGTGTGTATATATATATATATAATATCCCAAGTGTTGTGTGTAACGTTTGTTCACAAATTTTTCCCACTTACAGTTTTTGTCCTTACCTGAGTAGGAGTAATAATTGTCTTGAAAGGGGAATGTTGAGCTAAGGAAGGATTATGGTTGTCATGCGCATTTACTTTAAATAGGCCAAGTTTATTCACACATGTGATTAAGAAACATTTCCTAGTCTGAAGAAATGCATTTTGTTGACATCCAGTGTGATACAGAGATATCCCTTTGTGCTATTTAGACTTGTGAAATATTGGAACTTCAGTTTTTCTTTACCCAAAGGGATTTGTTGAAACATTTAATTGCTTCTTGTGTTGAAGGTAGTTGTAAGGTACCAGGTTATAGCTATTTGTATTTTCAGATTGGGACACTATTTAATGTGATTCTTTTCTGTGAATAACTCCTTTTAGAATCACCAGTTATTTAGCAAGTATTTTAACCACCACCAGAGTGTGCTCATCTTCTTTTAATTGTCCTGTTTCCATGTCGATACTCGGATACAGAATTTCTGGGATGGGTTTGAGGTTGACAGGAACCACTCGAGAATCATCTTCCTTTTTTCATGTACTCCAATATCTGTTTTAAACTGCTGCTGAAAATGGAAGTAGTAGTAGCTGCTGGGGGAGTGCATCTAGAGCATTGCACAAATACAGCCACTGTCTTTAGGTCCCTGAGTTAAAGTCAGGGAGGAATAGTTGGGCTGCTCTTGGATGTTCCAGCTTGATGAGCTTAATGGTATCTTTTTAAAGCAACTCCATCATGCATGTGGCCATAACCAGCTTGCTAGTAGGGAAAGTTGCACACAAAATAAGTGTGAAAATGAGTGTATGAAGTGCTATAAAATTAATGAGATTCCTGATCCTAGAGATGCTTGCATGGGCTTAACTTTGCTTCTGTGGTCATACACAATCTGTCAAGCTACACTTAACCAGATAAAGAGAAATGTCTGTGCAGAATTAAGCATAAAGAAAACAACAGAAGGAAAAGAAAAAAGTAACTTACCTCTTTGTTGTCCCTGGGAAGGTCTGTCGTAATTAATTTATTGCTTTGTGATTTAGCCACATAGTCCTTATTACAACTTAAAAGAGCAGTCCTAGGTTGTGTTTATCAGCTGAAATGCTTGGAGTTCTTGCCTCTGTGTTATAAAGCTATTTAAAACTTGAGGCCGTTTTGCTGTTTCTGGTAGATTTATTTTATTTCCATATTGAGGGTGTTGTTGGTTTAATGTGGGTCAAGCTCTGCTTTCTTGCTCAAAACTAAATAACTTTTTTGTGTTAAAAATGTTTTCAGTGTGCGGTGCCATGCCTAGTTAATAAATTCCAACAAACTAACCACTTTGATCTGCTAAATGAAGGATAAAATACATTTTGAGGATTCTTCTCTTTTGATTTTACAAATGATTTCTCAGTGTTACCAGCTTGTCAAAAGTGGTTCATTGGTCAGTCTTTGGTGTCTCAAAACAGGTATTTTTGTAATCAACAATTTGGATTTTTTTACTGTGAATGAAATAGCTCTTGAGCTAATTCTTGAGCATTTGACAGTGATATAAAAATCTAAACTTTTTGAATGGAAAGGGTTGACATTGCAGTATCTTTGAGCAAAAAATGGTACATGTGCACCGTTCACACAAGCAAGTCCCATTGGCTTGATCAAAAATTTATGTGAAAGCACAGCCCACATAGAAGTATTCACAGGATGCTTTTATGTGCAATAAGTAACAAAACATAATCTCTATGCTTGAATATGCAGCAATATAATTAAAAACTAATAGTTTATGAGGGAAGCAGTATGGATAAGCTCAACTGATAATGCATTTTTAAAACATTGCTGCTGTTCAGAATTATACCAGAACAAAAGTATGGTAGTAGCTGGTGCATATTCTATGATTCTGTGGTATTTTTGTCTGCTGATGTCTGCCATGTCCTATAATTCTGAACACAAGCAATGAACCTATTTTAGAGAAACCACCCATTTTTCTTAGCTCTAAAAATGCTTCATGATGCAAGGAAGTTGTCAGCTAATTATGAAATGTATGAAGTTGTAAACTTGCTGACTTTACACATTTCACTTGTAAATCAAAACACTTATGCTATGGTGTGCTATCCTTTGAAGCATATATTTAGGACTGCATTCTGGAGAGCATTTGGACACCTATGTAACTGCAAGCACATGAATAAACCCATTGAAATCAGTTATTCATATGCTTAAGGTTGTGCATGTGTTCTAACCCTTTTGTTGGATTGAGACTTAGAGGGGAGTGGGAGGATTCTCTTTTCTAACTGTTTATCTTTGTAATAGTGTATGCAAGCAGGTTATGTCTACAGGTTTCTTTTTGGTTTTAAGGAGAACTTACTGTAGTTTTAAAAGTACTTTGTATTCTAAAGAAAATTTAGAGCCCTCTTTTAGGCATCCTTGTTCTGCATACAACTTGATTAATATTAATTGTAAACTTGTATTTAATAAAACATAGACTCAGTTTTGTCTGAAAATGTATTACAATTTATTTCTGCCATTTTTGTGTAAAATTTACAGAAACAGTGTTACATCGTGCGCTCCAAAGGTAATGTCTCATTCCTCTAAGGCTGTGTCCTTTCCTTTTCTTCTTTCTGTTTTTATCTTTCTTGTTTTCTTCTGATCATATTGTTATGTGCATTGAATCCTTTGTTAGGAATGAGGTTCTTGGGGGGTGGGTGATAACTTGCTGTTATCAAAAAGATGCTTTTCTCTTCATCAGTATCTTAAGCTAATTTTCTTTAAACTTGAGTGAAGAAAGGTATTTGTTCTGTAAATAACATGGATAACAGTATAAGGCAGATTTTGAGTGTTTTAACTTATGAAAGTTCTGTATAGAAATGTTCTATTGAAATATTATTTTGGGGGAGGAACTCATTGTGTCTCTAGGTTTCTATAGTGCAAAGGCAGTAAGTAGGTTTTCTCCTGATTGTTTTGAAGCCAAAGTAAATGTTCAAGAGTCAAAAGGCAGAACATATGTAGACAACTTTGAAGCGGTCATTTAAAGTGCATGTTTGCAAAATAAATGTCATGTTAAAACCTGCACATTTAAATGAGAAAACTTTCAAAAGCAGAGCGAGGCGTTGGGTTTCTTCTTCCTGTAGGAAGTCTGTTAAACTCGCCTAACTCCTCGTCATGCATCTGAAGTTTTCTTTTGGGATAATTCTCTTCCTTGTGTTCTCAGTTCATATACAAGTAAATGAGAGAAATTCAATAAACTTATGAAATTGTGAGTGCAATGGAAGAAACCTTTACATGAGCTTTAATGGGCCAACTATCCGTTTCTTTGCTATCAAGGACTAGTCTAAGCAAAGTAAATGATCAGGTAATTTGCTCAAGGTCTTCAAGTGCTGCTTTGGCATGGCAGGAGCACAGTACTACAGCCTCCACATCAAGTGTGTTTGAACCTACTGCTGTTTCTAGCTAATTCTAAGTACTCAGTCTTGTTTATTATTGGTTTCAATGAAGTAACCCACTTCTATTGTTTCACTACTTTAAATCAGCCTTATAATTAAGCCCGCTTAAACTGTTTGCTTAGCAGCAGGTTGTTAATGCAGTTAACTCTTGCTTAAAGAACCTCTAAAGCTGTTAACATTTTTTTTATTTGTAGCAGTATTAGCAAGGGAAAACCAAAGAACAACCCCAACTACTGCAAAATTAAACATTGTCTTGATAGCTATTATTTCCCCATGTAAACCCGAAGTTTTCTATATTATTCAGTATTACAGAAGGGGAAGGTCTGGTTGGCATTTGGAGCTTAAAAAAAATATATATAAAAAAAATCAAGAGTGTAAACACTCCTGATTCACAGTTCCATCTTTTGGCATGTGTTCAGCACTGCAGTATTTTGTGACTGGATAGTTCAAAACTTGAGGGAAGATATGTGCTTTAAAAGTAGGATTTTATTCTAGCAGTGAAAAACTGACTTCATTGTACCAAATCTGTGCTACTGTAGATTTAGAAAAAGTATCTGTGATGGGTTATATATTTTGAGAGGTGAGTTCAGTGGAAGAAGGCTGGAAAGGCAAAATAGTGCCTGCGGAAGAGAGAGGACGGATGTGTTCAAATGTCAAAATAGCTTTGGATGCAAATTAGTTTGCTTTTGTTTTTCTTAATGCTTGATGTTCTTTATAGATTTTGTCTGCATAGCAAGGTTCCCTGTGCAGCCTTAATGCAGGCTTACTAGCAAAAGTAATTTCCTTTCCTTTTTGGAAAAGGATCTAGAGAAATACTAGGTCATAGCATTACGATGAAAAGGGTGAATCTTAATGTATATGTACAGCCTTGAATATTCCAATTTGAAGTCAACTCAGAAATCTGGCATAACTCCAAAGGCCTGTTTCTAGGTTAGTGTATAAAATGGAAGGTGGTTCATTCAGGCTACAAATGACTGAAGGTGGGAAGCTGAAAAATAGGGAGGAAATCTGCACTTACCACAGTAGTAAACTGTAGGGCAGCACATAATGTCTGCTTGCATTATGCTGCTGTTGCTTTTGGGAAGCCTGTGAGCTGATGAAGTGCTGATGATTAAAGTGTTGCTTTGCATTCTGGGTCAGGATGCCAATCAGGGAAGTGGAAAGTAAGAAAGAAGTGGGAGGGGGGAGCAAAGTATCTGTCACATGTGATAACTCTCTTTTTAAATAAACTGACTTTATAGTGACCTGATAATGTAAGAACCTAACAGTCTTGGAAACATTTTAAATTTCATTAGTTACCCAGTATTTAATGCCAAATTGCATCTTCTCTGTGACTAAAAAAGTTAGTGAGTTATATTTTAATGTGTATTTAAAGACTGTTATTTCAAAATTGTTTATTGCATGCATTAAAATGATACTTGGTACATCTTTCAAGTGTGCATAGTTAGCTAAGCTTCAAATAAATTTCATGTAAAAGTTTAAAAAGCCTGTATGTATAATCTATAAAATATTTTTAATTCTGTGTGTGTAACTGGATTTTTTCACTATTTTTTTGTCTTACCTTCACTTCTTTTTTTTTTTTCCCTGTTCCGTTCTCCTCTTTTACTTCATCTGAATCCCTGATTATTTTTTTTATTATTTATTTTTTTTTCCATCTTGCCATCTTGCTGTTTGTCAAACAGAACAACAAAACCTGCTCCTCATCTTGATGGGTAAGAATCCTTTATAGTTCCTCCAGTGATGTCTAAAATTTGAAGGTTGTAAGTCTTCACATGTTATATTTAAAGTAGACAACAATGGGGAAACAAATTCTTAATTCTCTGGAAGACTACACAATAGAAGAAGAAGGGAAAAAAAAGTTTTCAGTTCTATAAAAATTTCAAGTTGCAACTTAATTCCTAAAGCTGGTCAAAAACTTAGAAGGGCTTAAACCCTAATAGTAATTTTTTTTTTAAAAACTGGTTGCTGCCCTCAATCCATAAATCAGTGAGTTGAAATGTCAATGTATTTGGACAGAACTCTCTTTTGTGGTGTGGTTTTATCCCCAGAATAGATTAATTCCTTGGAGTATAAGTTACGGACAAACAGAAGAAGGAGAGAGAAATGTGGGAGATGTTGGACAGAAATGGGGATTCCTTAGTTATAACTGTCCCTGCAGTGCCAGTGGGAATTTGTGTGCTGAGTTTGTATAGCCCTATAAATGCTTCTTTTCTGGGGAAGACTGCAGTTCTTTGTCATCTTTATATATGAATTCATGATCTCTATTGCATGAAACTGCAAAAGTAGAAGGATATGTTAGAAAATTTGATCTATTTACCTATGTAAAAGGGTGGAATGACACCAAATTTTTCTCTCATTGAACCAGAGTGGACCCTTTTTTCATGTTGCAGTAAAATCTTAGCATTGTTGTAAATGTGAAACTTGAAAACAAGATGTTTATTACTCCAGTGCATTTTTAAAGAGCTTAATGTTTATAGTTCAGAGTGACTTCTTAAATCTGAAATTCATTATGAAATACTTACAGCAATATATAAATGTACTTTCCAAATATTTTATTTCTGCAGTGTACATGTTGTCTTTGGACTGGTTATTTCTGGGTTTGAGGTAATAGAACAAATAGAAAATCTGAAAACCGATACTGCAAGTAGGCCCTATGCAGATGTGCGAGTTATTGACTGTGGGGTTCTTGTTACAAAATCAGCAAAAGATGGTAAGCATACATACATCTGAAGTTAATTGAATGTTGATATTGTTTCCATAGAATTATAGATTTGTTTAGCTTGGAGAAGACCTTTATGATCATTGAGCCCAAACGTAAGGGTTCAGAGAACGTGAAAATTTTGCCAACATCAAAAAATCATTATGGTGAATCTCTAGAATCTTAAGTCTTACAAGCCTTTAAAACTTAAAAAACCTGGCATAGATGAGGAAGGCATAGCAAGGGAGAAGGTTTTTCTGACCTAAACCTTTGTGTTTTGGAAAATCTATCCCCGCTTCCTGTTCTTAATGTTTGAGGTTAATGTGACTTACGAAAAAAATAATTACCATTTTATTTTCTGAGTTTGAAAGATAGAGGTTCAAAATGCAGTTTTCTTGGAGCTGAATTTTGTGCAGTTTCCAGAGTTTGAATCGTAAGATCCTGTAATGCCAATATGCAGTATACGTAGTCAACATAATTTCATGAGAATTCTTAGGGAATAAATAATTTTAAATGTGTGTTTGGACAATTGCTATAATGTCGCAGAGTGTTAAAAGTTCGTGTTTTCCCCTTCATTTTTTGCCTTCCTTGAGGATAATGTGGTTATTTATGTCCTTTAATGAAAGTCAGGAGGATAGAGTAAGAAAGTATCACATGCATTGCTTTCTAAAAATTATTTTTTTTACTATAGATGGTCTTTTCTTATCTGTGTATTCTAACCTAAAGGTGTGAATTCAGTATTACAACTTAAAATACCTTTTTTCAAAAGAGAAAAGGGGGGAACCCTCCTTCTTAAAACTATTTTCTTTGCATTAGCTTGGCACATGGTAATGTTGAACTTCATTTATAAGCTTACTGTGTATTGATGTAAAAATGTTTTGGCTTTACAGTGATATGTCATCTTATATGGTGGAATTCATGCATGGAAGTTCTTACAGCTTACTCCATAGGAACTATCTTTGCTGGAAAATATTTGTATCTTTTAGTGGTATGGGTTTAGATTAGACAGAAATCCTTTTTTATTATTGTATTTTAACCCATTGTGAAAAAAGTTCACAGAGCTCTTCTGAAACAGTATGTCTGTGTATTTATGTATATATAAAATGATATATTTTGTGCTGTATGTGTATACACTACACACACATGGACATGTGCACACTGTAAATTTAAAATCTGTTTTAAGCTTTGGAGAAGAAGAAGAAAGTATGTTCGGAGTCAGAAGCTTCAGACTCCTCCAGTGCATCAAGCTCTTCAGAAAGTTCATCTGAAAGTGAAGCTGAAAGTGAAAGAAGCAGAAGAAGAAAGCGTAAAAGAAGAGCTAAAACCAAACAATCAAGAAAACGAAGAAAGGAAGAGAGGAAGAAAGAGGATCCAAAGTGCAGGCGAACCTCAAACCAAAGATGGTGGGTGACTAATCTCTTTAATTTAAGAATTTCAGAGAAATGTGAAAAATTCTACTTTGTTTTCATGAAGTACTGAAGCAATTAATATGAAAAATATTTATGTTTTATTTAAGTTTGGGATTTGATGCTTGATCTTTATTAAAAAACACCAGCCAAAAAAACCCCTGAAGCTAAGCTTGTTGAGTAGATTTTTCTGTGGAAGAGTTTAAGATCTTTATAGATTGAAGCTAGAGTGATTTTGACATGAGTAAATCTCAGCATGTTAAAAGTATTTGGGACTCAGTATACCTGTGTTAAAGTGAAAGATTAGTTAGGTAATAGATTTTTTGGTATATATTTGATTAGATTTTTAAATATTTCATGACAAATGGCAAATTCAAAGCAAAATTATTTGCTGTAAAGCAAGACCTGAACATTCCTTCCAGTAACAGTGTATCCTTCCTTTTTAGCTTAAAATAGGTTGTGAATGAAGCATGTTTTGATTGTTAAGCCATCTTAAAGCTTGATGCACCACATGGGCTTTTTTTTGGAATTTGCTTTGAAAAGAGGTGTTTATCAGTTGTCAGTTAATTTTGATTTATCAACTTGTTTTTTTCCCATAGCAGCCTTTCTGACAAGAGTGATATAACAGAAAAAGCAGTTGATGTTAGCACGAAGAGAGACAAACCAGTGGTACGTCCAGAAGAAATTCCCCCAGTGCCTGAAAATAGATTTTTGCTGAGAAGAGATGTGCCCGTTGTCAATATAGAACCTGAACCGTAAGGAACATTGAGCTTTTTTTATGATTTTTTTTGGGTGGAAACTAGGCAAAAAATTTTCATGTTACCATTCTAGTAACTAGCGCTGATAGCAAACAATGGCTCTAGTGTCTAAATGAGGTAATTTGTCTTTTTTGCAGTTTTGTTTGTTTTGCACCTCTACTAAATTGCAGTTTGATTCTTTTACTGTCAAATTTCTTTGTGTTTGGACTCAAATGAACTAATAAGTTACAGTGTGAGATACCTCTTCAGATCAGCAGTATGTTACATTGCCAGACATTTCTTAAAATCAGCTTGGAGATTTGTTTTTTTTTTATTGATTCATTTCAGTTAATGGTGTAGTCTCCTGTACCTCTTTTCTTGAAACATTATTTATGTTTTCAAAGCCTTAGTAACTGCTTCTCTGCAGGACATTACACAAACTATAAAAAGGAGTGCTGAGTGACCTCTTATTAGGAAAGAAGCAAGGCTTTGGAAGCTGTGAACTATCATGATTGCCATTTTCTGAGTTAAGACATGATTGTGTAACTGCAAAGACCCTGAAACTCTTCTGTCCATGTTGTCTTCATGATTTGTGCACCAAACGCAGTTAACCTCTTTAAAAAAGCCATTTACCACTTTAATAGTGCTTTGCAAGTTCACTGTTAGCATTTATTTACAGGTGAAGAGGTCATATAGGCTACAGATTTGATTGAAAATAAGTATATCTTGATTTGACTTTCATTGCAGAACTGTTCGTGTCTTGCTTAATTTCCTGCAGAATTCACTGTATTCTTAGGTCTGCCATCTTACAATAAATAAGATTAATATTTTGCATTATTAACTTAAAATTAATTAAAGTTAATTTTTGTTGTGTTTTTTTCCATGTAAGCTCATATTTTATTAATTTATGTAGGAAGCTTCTTGATACTACACCAGTTCTGGCTGACCCGAAACCCTCAGTCTCTAAATCTGGACGAAAAATTAAAGGAAGAGGCACAATAGTATGTGGCAATTTTTTCTTAGTCTTGTTTTTTGGGGGGTGTTTGGGTTTTTTTTTTTCCTCCATCCAGAGTATCTTCTCTGACCTTCAGCTTTGAATTTCATTTAAGGCTTTGTGTGACACTTTAACTGTTGTTAATATGTAGATTCCAGCTTAGGTTGAAATATTGTAGTCTGATAGTTCATTTTATAACACTTTTATTCCATCCTTCATGTTACTGTCTTTTTATAAGAAGATTGTTTGGGAAAACAAATGCTTACTCCTCAGCTATGAGAAGTCTTCAGACAATTTTTTTTAATTATTATTTTTGTTGAAGATAGAAAGTAATACAGCCAGACATCCCACATGATCCACAAGATCTAAAGTGACAAGAGCTTTTACTCTGCTCACTGGATTTCTTGCTCTTTCTGTTCAGCATTGGGACTGTAACATGTAACAGTAGACAAAGCAGGTCTTTAGCGTCCTGAGTGTATGCAGTCCTTTGTGATGTATATTGCTTGTCCTCCTGAGTTTCGGTGTTTTCATCATCTGATGCCTGTACATAGCATTGCTGAGAAACAGCAGGTTTGTTGGCAACTTTGGCAGAATTGCTTACATTGTTTGTTCTACTTCTTGACATTTTGTCAACCTTTTTTTTCTTTTTTTTGAGTCACTTAATATAGTTTTATGTAGAGGGCTGGAGCACTTTTGCTATGAAGGCAGGCTGAGACAGCTGGGCTTGTTCAGCGCAAAGAGAAAGCTCCAGGGAGACCTTAGAACAGCTTCACAATACCTAAAATAAGGCCAACAAAAAAGCTAGAGAGGGGCTTTTGACAAGGGTAGGTAATATTAGGACAAGGGGGAATGGCTTTAAACTGACAGAGGGGAGATTTAGGTGAGATCTAAGGAAGAAGTTCTTCCCTGTGAGAGTGGTGAGGCCCTGGCACAGGTTGCCCAGAGAAGCTGTGGCTGCCCCATCCCTGGCAGTGTTCAAGGCCAGGTTAGACAGGGTTTGAGCAACCTGGTCTAGCGGAAGGTGTCCCTGCCCATAGCAGAGGGGTTGGAACTGGATGAGCTTTGGGGTCCTAAGCCACTGTAAGTTTCTATGGTAGCTTGACAGATTTCATCAGCTGTCCTCGCTGAGATCATGTCTATGTCATTTCATAGATGGCTCTGCATGGGCAAGAAGTTACTTTGTTGCAGTGCTGATAGCAAAGCCTTTTTACAGACTTGCAGACTCTGTCCTTCTTTTTCCCTACCTTCCTTTCTGAAGACTGCCCCTGTTCTGCAAATCTTACTTCCACTTCGGATCCTTGGTATCATGAAGGGTTTTGCTTTTTCCTTAGTTCTGTTCTACTCAAGCAAAACTTTTCTTGTCTGTTCTCTAATAAACCACAATATGGGACTCAAAACACTGCACAACTGTGCTCATCTTTTTCAGTCAGTAAAAGAGCAAAAAAATAAGAAAAGCTTTTGTAATTGTGCATTTGATTTTGGTGTATTTCAAATTATAGCATACCATGACTGAGCATACTCTTCCCTTTTTCAATGTTTTCCTTGATCAATTTTCCAAGCAGCATGTGGGTAACCATAAATCAAACCAAGATCTGACCATGACAATTGGAAGTCCAAAAAAAAAAAGAACAGCAACAAAAAACACCCAAAATATAGTATAGTGTAGTTGAAGACACTTTTTCTTACAATAATCTTAACTGAGGCTTCTCTGAGCATTATTTTCTTATGGGGTAGCCACTGAATTCGAGAAGTACTTTTCTCTTGATCCCTATGGTGCAATTATTTTAAGCCACAAAATTAATCGCTTGGCTGTAGCATGGACCAAGGTGTTGTAGCGTTTGAGCCTCACCTGAGAACCAACCCTCATATGCCAGCCATGACATGAAATCTTTCCTTTGTATTTGGTCTTAGTGATATCCACGAAAGGAAGCTTTTTAAATTGAGTGGTTTAAAATACGTCAATAAAGACTTTCAGAATACTTGTTTAAAGTTGAGTGGAATTGGCTTTTGCCAGGTATTTGTATGTCTGTCTTGTTTTTTGTTTTTTGTTACCTTCTTGGCAAAATCAAGAAAGAAAATCAGTCATAACAAATAATTCAGGGATAGTATTTAGTTGGAGAAGCAAATTTTCCTCCTGTCTCTAATAGACTGATTAGCAAAGTTTGTACCCAGGGTGAACTTGTCTGATGTTTTTCAAAATACTCTTGTTTTCAGATTTGAATTTTCTGGAGTTCTGTAAGACTCCTGAGTGTGAGAGAATTAGGAAGGCACATGACACTTTTGCCACCTATTGCATGCCATATATGTGTAAGAGGGTCTTTTTTTAAGTAGTCATTTCTTCAGCTCAAAGGGTAGAGAACTTCCAAATCTTCATGGCAGGTTATCTTTTATATAAACAGGATATCTTGACAACTTCTGCCCGTAATCAACTGAATAAAACAATCCACACATCTTTCTGTATTTATTCTGGGGGGTAATATTTTTTCCCTACATATTGCTTTCTTTTATAAGTGGCTTAAAATAATTGACTGAATTCCAGATGTTTTCTTTATTGAGTCAAGGAGCATTTAATTTCCTCACAGAATTTACTTAAGTGTGTATCCAGCTGGGTAATGGAAAATAATGAGTTAGCAACGTTTGAGTTCTTTCTCTGCTGCACAAGTAGTTCTTATTGCCTCCTTAAGTGCTGTGTTTAAGTGTAATGTTTTAAGCATGATACTTCATTGCACTTCTGTGGAAGATGTCTTTTTGTTTGTTTGTTTTTGGAAGGTGTCTTACACTGGATTCCCATTTCTGAAGGAGTGAACAGCATTAACTTTTGAAATAGGGCTTGTCTTTTCTCAGACAAGCAGTTAAGAGCCTGCTACCTGAAGTGAAACATCTGTGCTTTAGTATCCTGAAAAAAAAGCTGGTTATCTGCAGTAATTGTGTTATTCCAAAATGTTATGTGAATCCATGACTTCTTGATTCTTTCTTTTATGTCTGGTAAAAATGGGTTAGCTCTGGGGCAAATTTGTGAAATGCTCTGGGAGAATGAAAAGATACAGCTAGCTGTGTGGGATATATACATACTGAACATGGGTATTTTTGGCAGGAAACTTGGAATTTGTGTTTTTCTCGTAGACATTGTGTGGATAATGTTGTCTAGCTTGTGTAATGGAGATGTATGCATGCATTTCTTTTTCTGAGTTCTTTTTCCTGTTTTTTTTTGGGGGGGGTGTTTGTTTGTTTGTTGGTTGGGTTTTTTTTAATTTTTACAAGGGCGTCTAGGCATAGGGCAAGGGGGAATGGATTTAAAGTGATAGAGGGAAGATTTAGATGGGATCTGAGGAAGAAGTTCTTCCCTGTGAGGGTGCTGAGGCCCTGGCATAGGTTGCCCAGAGAAGCTGTGGCTGCCCCATCCCTGGCAGTGTTCAAGGCCAGGTTGGATGGGGCTTGGAGCAGCCTGGTCTGGTGGAAGGTGTCGCCGCCCATGGCAGAGGTATTGGAATGAGATGAGCTTTAAGGTTCCTTCCAACCCAAACCATTGTAGGATTTTATGATACGCTATTTGCTATATTTGAATATTTGCTATATTCTCCTGTCTTTTGTAAAGAAAAATACGTAACTATCTTTCCTTGCTTTCATAGCGATATCACACACCACCTCAGTCGCGATCATGTTCTGAATCTGATGATGATGAGAGCAGTGAGACCCCTCCTCACTGGAAGGAGGAAATGCAGAGATTACGAACATATAGACCACCTAGTGGAGAAAAGTGGAGTAAAGGCGATAAGTAAGATCTTTACTACAAATTTAAAATGTCTTGGTTTTTTTACACAAGCTTTAATAAATTGTGTGCATGTACTATGTTATTCATGTTTGAAAAAAAGAAAACGTGAATGACTTTATGGTGAACATGTTCATTTAAGTTCCAGAAAATAAAATTGGAAAACTTTCTTAAAACCTTTCTACTTTGCTAATGTGACACCAGATGAACACAATCTGAGAAGTGCCAGAAGAGTTGTTTGTGATGGTGTCATCTTGGACACTTATTTAAGAAGTAATTAATTGACCTGTCCAGTTTCCTGTTGCTTTCCCTAGAGCTAGTCATGTCAGATTTCCTTTAACCTCGAACTTGGTTATGTGGTTTCTTTGAATACTAAGAAAGACAATCAAACCCATCAATCTTACAGTGTTTTAGTTATGTTTTTTCTGCAATTGCAAACTCTGAGATGGAAGACAGCTCTTCAGAATTTCTGATGACTTGATAATAAATAGGAGCTTATAACAAATTATATGTAATGTTCTTCAGTTTTTCTTTTTTTAATCTATCATAAATTATTACTGAATATTTTTATATACTGTGTGTTCAGTTTATTGCTTTATTGCAGCATACCACTCAAAAGAATACTAAATAAGATGTTTTAAAATTTGTATTTAAATGTTTAAGAATCCTTTTGTTGTAGACGTCAAAGACCTGTAGTCTAGGGTAGTTAAAGCATTGAATCTCTTCACACAGGCACTACAGTATGCAAAATTTTCTGATGTTGGCTGATTCAGTTGTTAGAGAGAAGTAACTTTCTTGATATTGATATATTCGTATCTTAACTGAGCTTGTTACACTCTTTAAAACATAATTGTCTGGTATTAAAGGGGATGTGTGTTAATTTCTCTTAAACTTAATTGCCTTGTAGGTGTGGAAAATACTTAATTTATCTGAAGTTTTTAAAGACTTTCCACTTAATGTGGGGTTTATTTGTTTTCTAGATTGAGCGACCCATGTACAAGCAGATGGGATGAAAGAAGTGTGTCCCGGAGATCAAGATCTTGGTCACGTAACGGTTATTCTGATTTAAGTACTGTGAGATACTCTAGCCACCACAAAAAGCACAGAAAAGATAAGAAAAAGATGAAACATAAAAAGAAATCTAAAAAGCAGAAGCATTTCAAGAAGCACAAGCAAACAAAAAAGAAGAAAACATCCGCTTCATCAGATGTAGAGTCTTCTCATTCCTTCCTCAGGAGGACAAAATCATCTTGTAATCGTGACAGGAAATCTCGTTCTTCTTCATCATCTTCCAGACATTCATCCAGAAGGGACTGGTCTAAATCTGACAAGGAAGACCAGAGCTCATCAACTTTATCAAGCAGAGGGACTCGATCATACTACAGGTCCAGATCTAGGTCTAAATCAAGGTCTTATTCCAGAAGAAGCTCTAGATCAAGATCAGCCTCTAAATCATCATGTTCACGAAGTAGGTCAAGGTCAAGTTCTAACCCTAGGCATCAAAAGACAGTTTCCAATTCTCCACGAAATATTTCAACACGATTAAATGAGAATAAGCTTACCAAGACTGCTGAGCCTGTAAGAGCAGTTATACTCCCAAGTGATAAAGTTGTCATACCACCAGTTGTCTCAGAAAACCTCCCTGTTATACCCTTAAGTGAGAGTCCACCGCCTTCAAGGTGGAAACCTGGGCAGAAACCATGGAAGCCATCTTATGAGAGAATTCAGGAAATGAAAGCTAAAACAACACACTTAATACCCACACAAACTAATTACAATTTAGTTACTGTTAAAGAGGCTAATACTGCTTCCTCACATCATAAGCGACAAAGGAGTTCGGATAGCGATCGAAGTGGTTATTCCAAATACCATAGTGACAGAAGCTCAGACAGTTGTCTGAGATCAAGAAGCAGGTCTTCTCGAAGTAGGTCATACTCAAGATCTTATACGAGATCTAGAAGTCCATCTAGCTCTAGGACAAAATCTCGTTCTTCTGGCCGATCACCATCACTGAGTAAATACTGCAGTGACAGGTCAGGTTATAGTGAGTCAACATCTTACTCTTCCCTTAGTGATGATGACAGAAGCAAAAGAAAATCTGCATCAAGTGATCAGAAGGCTCGACCTCTTAAAATGAGGCAAGAAACAAGCTCTGAAAGCACTGTCCCTTATAAGCGTACGAAAGACTATGATGAGTCTTCTCAGTGCTTGAAAGAGAGTGATAGTTCATCATCTTCAGACTTCTCTACGGACAGTGAGCATTCTGCCAAAATGAAAGCAGTCCAAGAAAAAGAAGGCCGTTTTCAGTTCGAAAGAGGTACTCAGAAACAAGACAAAAATAGCTTAACTTCCGAGCAGGGGGAGAAGGAACCCAAGTGCGAGCAGGATTCTGATGATGCTAAAAATAAAGCAGCTAAGGAGAAGTCTTCTGATCCTAGAGGTGGTGGAAAAAACAAACAAAAATCCTATTCAGGTAGTAAATGGGACTCTGAATCAAATTCTGAGAAAGGAGAGGCAAGGCGTAATAGGGGAGATTCCAGACTCTCCTCTAGTAAAGAAGAAGGAGAGGCCACATCAGGATCTGATGCAGAGCGTAGTGTTACCAAAAGTATAAAAAAACAATCAAATTCTTCAGAAGGCTTTCTGGATTCTGATTGTGCATGGAAGACAAGCAAGCAGTTGTCGTCTTCTGAATCTGACAGCTCTTGTTCTAGCTCAACAAACATTAGAGGAAAGTCAAAAAAACACAAACATGGATTGAAAAAAGCTCTTAAAAAATCCCATTCAAAAAAAGCAAAAGAAAAATCGAAAGGGAAAAAGGAGAAGAAACACAAAGTTCAGAAAAGAAAAGAAATGTTTCATTGGCAACCCCCCCTGGAGTACGGTGAAGAAGATGATGATGAGATAAATGAAAAGCCGGTTACCAAGGATGATAAAGAAAAGCAGCTTAACAGGAACATAAAAGATAAAAACCAAGTTTATGACAAGGATGAAATAGTCAAAGATAAAATGAGAAATTTAACTGAAAAGCCTTCTGTGGATGAAAACCTTTTAACTAAAAACGCTACATGTGGTGCCTCTCCAGATTGTAATAACCTTAATAAAGATAGCATTGAAACGAATGCTTCAGACAGTATCTTAAACTCAGAAATAAATTTGACCACTTGCAAAGATGAGATGAAACAAGCTGAAGAAAGTAACCAGAATGGACTGCAAGATGTTATTGAGACAGATGACAACATGGAGATTTGTACACCAGATCGTAACTCACCAGGGAAGGTTGATGTAGATGTTTTGTCTCCTGTCATTCTCACTGCTAAACCTCAGGCTTTAGCTGCAAGTATAAGCAAAGATTTACAGGTTAAGACCCCTGAACAAGATGCTGTCAAACTAGGAAACAATGTTATAGACTTCATAAATATTAAAGAAGAAAAAGAAACGGGAATGCTAGAAAATAATTCTGCCACTGTGTCTAGTGCTAAAGACTGTAGTTTAAAAAGCGAAATTATTGAAAATACACAAAGCAATATGATAGATAATAAATGGAAGCCTTTGCAAGGTGTTGCTAACTTACAACCAACCACAATTAGTACTGCTGCAGAAGTTAAGAACATAGCTTCAGCACCAGAGCCTAAACCAGCAGGTTTAAGAATTGAAATAAAAGCTAAAAATAAAGTAAGACCTGGATCTCTGTTTGACGAAGTTAGAAAAACAGCACGGCTAAATCGAAGGCCAAGGAACCAAGAAAGTTCCAGTGAGGAAGAATCTCCAAGTAGGGATGATAATAGCCCATCCAGGAGTCTCAGTAGGTCGCGAAGTAAATCTGAATCTAAATCCAGACACAGAACAAGGTCCATATCTTACAGTCACTCAAGAAGTCGCTCACGAAGTTCTACATCTTCATATCGGTAAGAAGTTTGTGCTGCTCCCGCAGCTTAAAGTGAAAGCTCTGATATTTTGAAGTCTTATTTTCTTTTTCAGCTATGTCACTTATCAAGTATGGAGTAAATACCTAGCTTAAAAGATGAAGCTTTATAATGCTCTTCTCTTCAGTTACATCCTATTTTGTGCTTTTCAAAGTTGTTAATTCGTTGTAGATCAAGAAGCTATACAAGAAGCCGAAGCAGAGGATGGTATAGTAGAGATCGATCAAGAAGTCGAAGTAGTTCTTACCACAGTTACAAGAGCCGTAGGTAAGTTTCTCTAACTGGGGACAGTGTTAGGATGTATTACAAACTGGTCTGATGCCTCAGTCTCTGAGCTTGGCTATACATTTGGCTATGTGTACCACAGTCTGAAGTAGCTACTTGAAATGTGCAGGTTAGAATAGTTGGATTTCAGAATTTCCTGTTACTGAAAAATAATTTTATCAAGTGTTTTGTAGTATAGATAAGGAATTCTGAGTAAAATATGTTCCTTGCCTCTTGCTCCCCCCTCCTCCCTCTCTTTTCAGCACTTGTTTCTGATTAACTTAAAACATCTCTGTTTTTGTTTTCATCAGTCGAACCTATAGTAGAAGTAGATCCAGAAGCAGTTCTTATGATCATCATAGTCGATCCAGGTATGGATTATAGCTTTATAAAAACTGTATTATAGTTTTATACAAACTCTGCAGTAAATGTGTGTATTATAAAAAAAATAAAATCCCAGAGTACCTCTTTATCTAAGGTATTTACTTGAATCAAAGCAAAATCAACATCAGATACATTTAAAAGCTGAAAATAGCAAAATCATCTTGGTACTGCATTATAGGTGATACAAGTAATAGTGAACCTATTTCCCTTTATTTGTTAAAAAAAACAGATGAGGTATAAATGTTTACTGCATCTACAATTTGTAGAGAAAATGTGAAATGTGAAACTGTGTAAATGGTTAGTATCTCTTTTCTGGGTTAATGAGTTTAAGATTTTTACTGTTACTTGTATTTAAACTTTTATAAAATATAGAATTATTGTTTAACACACCCTTCAAAAGTGATTTCTATATAGCTGCTCATCTCTGTATGTGAATGTCTTTAATACATATATTAAATTGCATTTTAGACAAGGAATTGTAAATTTACACTTGACTTTATTTTCACTATAAAGTAGGTCATACACGTATGATAGTTACTACAGCAGAAGTCGAAGTAGAAGTAAAAGGAGTGACAGCTATCGAAGATCCAGAAGTTATGATAGGCGATCCAGGTAGGTTTTTGCTAGCATGACTTGACACTGAATTTATGCAAAAGAATTTGCTAAGTATATACTTGGGGTGTTCATGAAGGCTGATGTGGTTCTTTTTCCCCCAAGCATAAAAAATGCATTGTTAGCAAAAGTAGTAATTAAAGCCAGTTCAAATTAGAGCAAGTGTGTGATTGAAGAAATCATAATTTCTAATGTATTAAATTTGAGGATTGGGAAGAAACTAGGGTAAGAAAGATTTGAGAAGGCTCCAGTTCATTGTATGTATGCATTCAAAATACATAGATGGGATTTTTTTAATAATTTAAAAATTTTTTTTAAAAACTACAGTGAACATAAGATTTAAATCAAGTGTCCTACTGTGGATTAAAAACTCCCCAGTGTGCAGAGAATGTCAATGCATGGTAAATTCTATCAGTGATGATTTGTTCTGCACCTTTTTAATGTCCCACATTAGTGGTGAATCAGGCAGACCCTGAAGGCTACTGTAAATTTTTATCCTCTGCTATCTTCATGCTTACTTTTTCACATCTTTCTACCAGCTTTTAATGGACTTTGTTCTCGCCCATTTCCACATCTAGCTCTCACAGCAGGACAATCTTCATCATGTGTTTGAGAGGAAATAAATGAGATTGGCATGTGGAAAAAAGACTTACAAAATCACTGGTTTAGGATGTTGGGAAGTGTCAGAGGAACAATGCTGGATTAGGATGTGTTCACCTTTTGTTTAGAAAGCTTTCTCTACAGGCATGAGGCTAGAAAATCTCCTAATGAAAGTTTATTCTATGTAATTAGAGTATGTCCTGTGGCTTGTCTGAAACCATCTGGACTCTATCTTGATGTTTGGCCAGGTGCTTGGAATTTGTCTGGATAAGCCAAAAAACATTTTAATCTACAATTTCCACTCTGCAGTCATCTTCCCCTGTTGTTATGGGGCCTAATTCATAAGATCCTTCTTCAGATGAAGCATTGTAATATATATAAAGCAAGGATTTGGGGAATTATCTCAATTGAGAAAATGCTTGTAATTATAAAATTATATTTGTTAGAATATACTTCTCAGTCAGCTATTAACATTTACAAACCCAGTTATTTGGGATGAGAAGACAAGAAGTTATGTAGTTATCAGAGAAGACAAATTATGTAGTTACAACCACAGTTGTTTGACTGGAGTTACACGGGGTTTTCATTCTTTGAATTAATCATTTTAAGTTTGGGAGTCCTTTAATAAATACTTCAGTTACATGAAATATCCTGTAAAAGACTTCTTACATGTTTTCTTCTTGTCTCTTGTGCTTCTTGACATTTTATTTTATTTTTTTTTATGTGATGAAATTTTGAATTTGAAGCTCAAAATACAATTTTGAGGCATTTTAATCTTTTCTTTGTAGATCTTACGGCTCTGACAGTGAAAGCGATCGCAGTTATTCTAACAATCGAAGCCCCAGTGAAAGCAGCAGATATAGCTGAAACCGTTTCTTTTACGATGGAAACTGTATTTAATAATTTTTTTCAGTGTTATGTTAAAACTGTTTTGACAATGTCACAAGTGAAGTTGAAGGGTGTTTACTGAGTTAGCTGAAACTTTCCTATTTAACGGTGAACTTGCCTGAGAGACTGTATACTTATGAAGTGTAAGTATGCTGTATACTTACGGAGTATACAGTCATGTGGACTCCATACATAGTACTCCATACAAGTATGGAGTACTGAACTTAACTGTTTTTTATTTTTTTTTAATATCAACTGCTTTTACACAACATGAAATTATAAAAAAAAAATAAAAAAATATTAAAAAAGTATTATTTCCTTGAATTAGGTTTCCAAGCCATGAATGACAGGCTTATTTGCTGCCACCACTTTTCTGGATGCAGCTATTGCTACTGTCTTCAAGTATGTTTATAAACATCTTAGGTCTTCCTGCCTGTTCCTGTTAAATAGATGCTAGCAACTGTAAAACTGTGAAGAAAAAACCAAACCTTCTAACAAAGGCTGCCATTTCTAGTTTATTAAAATGCTTTTTTTAATGCTGGAAGATGGGTTTCTGTGATGTCTTGTTGATTATTGCATTATATACAGTGCATACACACAAGAGCTAGGTGATGAAAACAAAGGCTGCCACTCTGTCTTAATCCTTTCTGTACTGTGATATTTCAGAAGTCTGCTGAAAAGGGTGAGATTACACAACATGAATTGTTAAACTGACAATAGTGAGCAAAAGCATGATGAATTTTGCTCTTAATATCCATCTTGTCTAAACTTTACATTTAAAGTTAATTTTGTGATAAAACAGCAATATTCTCAAGTGTCTAAGAATTTTGAATTTCATTTCAGTTCACATTACAGTGCTTGGTGTACTTCAGCATATTTTGAAGTTGAATGTTGTAAGCTGTTGAGTATTCACAAGTTTGTTCAAAACACTTTTTTAATTATAGGTAATGATAATTTTTTGAAAAAACAAACCATAATGGTTCCTTTATAAGAATGTCTGTAGGTGTATTCCATTTGCCATAGGGAATATCAGATACTGACATTGCAAATACTGAACTACATATTGTTAAAGTAATATAACTACAAAAAGCCTGGTATGCCTGATAAAAAGCATGGACAATACTTTCAAAGTAAAGTTTAATACCAAAAATGACTCTGTGTTACAGGTACATGGTTTGCAAAAAACACCACAGATTTTAGCTGAAGAGCACTGAGCAATTTTTACGATATTCTGATTTGATTTTAAATGATTTGTAAAGTTTTTCAGTGTCTAGGAAGTTGTGTACTTAGACACAGTTTTATAGTGGCATAGTAATAAAAGTGGGCTCTGTAGTGAAAAAACAGACTAACAGCTTTATTAGAGCTAATGGGTACTGTTGTATGATAATAGTTTTCATTACCAACTTTCTGTAATGTCTTGAGATGCTTTCATTTTCTCAAATTTTTCAGATACTGAAATGACAAAAAAAAACCCAACAACCTCATCAGGACCCAACAGCTTTGAAAATTGAAAGTGGTAATTTCTTGCTTAGACATTAATTCATGCAGTCTCTTTGATTGAATTAAGCTATGCAAAAATAGCTTTTGGTACACTTCAGAAACATGAAAAGAAAGCTCAAAGTGAAGTTTGAAGATAGCGATGGTGCCCCCCATTTCTGTTCATGAACAGCTGAGTAAGACATTTGTAGTAAGTTCCCAAAACTGAATTTGTCATATTGTTTTTTCCGTTTCTGAGAAGAACCAAAATTCCGGGCTTACACCCTTCCTCCTCTTGAAGCTCAGTGAAAAATTGTGTGCATGTAATCCTTTCAAATCGATATTTTGTAAGCTTCTTGTGCTTTTTTAACACTAAGGACGTTTATACTCAAGTCAGTACATATCTACAGGCATGTTTCTAACAGTAGCCACCATTTCAAAGTCCTGAACAGGTAGTGCTAACTCAAAAGAGTTTCACAGTTTTGTTTTTTCCCTTACTGAGAAAATAGAATTAGTGGGTTAGTGGTCTATAAAAATGCACTATAAACATTGTCATTTACTTACTAGAGAAGAATTTGCTCCAGCATTGGACTTCATCATATTTCAGATCAGAGTTGACTTTTTAAGGTCAGGGGAAGATAACAAAATACGGTCAAACAGTTAATTGCAGTTGTCCAAAATTACTGTAATGCCACTAATGGCTATTTCATATCTTGAATTAAAGCTTTATAAAGAAATTCTGTCTGTTAGGTGACTGGGAGGGAGGTTTGAGGGAAGGGGGGAGGGAGTATTTTTATGTAATGAAGTCTGTTAAATTCTGCTTCAGATACAAAACGTACCCCTGAGCTGGTTTTTTCTAATGTTGGTCTGTGTTTTTGCAATTTTGTTACTCAAAAGTAGTTGCTGTTTGTAAAATAAACTTTTGTATATATCTGCAAATACTGTTTTCTCTACACCTGGAACGATCCATTGCTGCTTGAGAGGAAGCAGGCAGGGAAATTTAAAATACATATTGATTTCTGTATCTGCTTTTCTCCATTCCAAGACTGCATACAAGTTGCCTTTCCTTTTCCTGACCTACATAGGGAATGATTCCTCAGCAAGACTCTGTGCTGGGTTTACATAAGAGTCATTGTCAGAGCAAATATTTTGAAATTTCCAAGTGATTTAAGGTCTTACCATTTCCTAAAGATGTATAAAGGGTACTTTCCTCTGTAAAAAGATACACTTACCAGATCTGCATGGAAATCTCTGTATGAGCAGAGTTTAACTACTTCACTAAATATTCCTTCCAAAATGCACGTTCCCACATCATTTCCATAGCATGTTGGAAATGTGGTATTAGTTCAAGTTGGCAGATGTAGTGGCTCAGCGGACTAATCCATTAGTCTTTTAGACCTTCTGTTCCAGAAAACACTGATTTATTTGGAAATACTGGCTTTGACTTAATGGAAAGGCTTGGCCTAAGGTAAAAAGGACAAGTGGAAGCATTTCCTTGTTTGATTTAGTTTAATCCGGTTAACCTGGCATTTCCCAAACTTGGGAACACTGTGTTTAGAAGGCGTAAGAAATAACAGAATTACAGAATAGTTTGCATTGAAAGAGACATTAAACCTCAACTAGTTTCAGCCCCCTGCATGGGTAGGGACACCTTCCACTAGACCCACTTGCTTATAGCTCTATCCAACTTGGCCTTGAATACCTAGGCAGGAGCAATAGGAGCTCCAGGTGCTGTGAGCTAGACTGATGAGAGGTGTAAAAAATGGTACTTTCAGGTAGGGGAAAGGTGGATGGCTGTGGCAGAATCAACTGTGTAAGAAATATTGCACAATCCCTGTCACGCTGTAGCAAAAAACAGTGTTTTGTTAAAAAGAGGTAGTGTTTTTAACGGTGTAATTTTGGGGTTTGTGTTTAATAAAGCCCTATTCTGTGCAGAAGCTGAACATCAGGATCCTGGAGCTGCTCCCAGGTGCTGCAGAGCTGCTGCTGTAGAGGTCAAGGCGTCACCTTGAGCCAGGAGGAGGCTGGCGGCAGGCACTGTGCTGGAGCACACGTGTTAAAAATAGAGCCACTGACACCCAGTTACGTATGCCTCATTAGTGACATTTTCCTATTGAAGTGAATCTTAAATGCTGCAAAGCAGTAAAACTATCATTCAAGTACAGGTGTTTTCATGAAAAAAGTACAGCTTGATTTCTAAGTAAGGGTAGGTGTGTGTGTCTTCAGTTGTTTTGGCAATAGATGACCTGCTGCACAGTACACAGAATACTGTTGTGGTGCAGCTCTGCAAGAGCAAGTTTTCTGTCTGCAGTTGCAGGTGAGTGACTTAAGTTATCCAGAATAAGACACTATTAAATGAATCATCTGGCTATCAAACAGCTAGTTCTTACAGAGCACTTATTTACAAAGCACTTATTTACAAAGCAGCAGTATAAATATGCTTTTCCTACAATACCAACAGGCAGACATTTCCTTCCTACCGTATCGCTTCTAAACAAGGGCTACTTGTGTCCTTGCACTTGAGGGTAAGAAGCATTCAACGTGCTCTTTCAGAAGATCACTGAGTATCTATCAGTGTATTAAATTTCTGTTGATGGCTTTGTGTGGTTCATGATGATCATGCTTACAGTTTGGAGCAGAACACAGTATTTAGATGACCTTGAGCTGCACTCTGGAATCCATCTGGCTTAATTTCCAAACTGAACACTGCCTGAGATTTAAATAATGAAAAGATAAAGCTTTGAATGCCCCACCTCCGCTCCACACCCATATAGATAACTTTATTTTCTTATATGGTTGTGAAACAGTAAAGATTTTCCACTTGATTTTGAAATGTTTAATTGTGGCGAGTTGAAAATTTAAAAATTATATAAACAATTAAAGGGCCCCAGTCTGGAATTTAATACTATCCATGTAATCCGTCTGAAACAGGGAGGATTGCACATGCGAGATCAGTCTGTGGTGGTTTTCCTGTGTTTTTTTAATAAAAGTAATATATTTCAGCATCACAGTAGAGGCACACAGGGAAGCACGTGTTAATTTGGTATTAGCTGGTGTTTCTGCTGTGATGTTAGGCTTGTTCAGCCTAGAGAAGGCTCCAGGGAGACCTTAGAGCAGCTTCCAGTACCTGAAGTGGCCAACAGCAAAGCTGGAGAGGGGCAGGTAGGGATAGGACAAGAGGGGGGTGGATTTGTGCTGAAATACAGTAGGTTTAGATGAGATGTGAGGAAGAAGTTCTTCCCTGTGAGGGAGGTGAGGCCCTGGCACAGGTTGCTCAGAGAAGCTGTGGCTGCCCCATGGTAGTGCTCAAGGCCAGGTTAGATGGGGCTTGGAGCAACCTGGTCTCGTGGAAGGTGTCCCTGCCTATGGCAAGGAGGTTGGAATGAGATGAGCTTTAAGGTCCCTTCCAACCCAAACCATTCTATGTCTGTCTTTAGAAGAGTATGATTCAGCCCAAGAGAACTAGTAGCCTTACCCCCAGGGTGGTGTAACAGCAAATGCTGAGCTCGTCACACCTGATGAGCACATGTAGCTCCCAAATGGGCATTCTGTCTTAGTCCTGGCCTTAGGCTGCAAAATTCCTTAGTTAATACCTTAATTTAGTCAGGAAGGGACTACCCTTCCTCTTGGGCTTTTTCCTCCAGCTCATCATGCACCCTATGACAGAAGAGAAGGAAAAGTTCTCCCTGGCTCCTGGAGCCTTGGCTGCCCATCCCATCATTTGGGCAGCACCTGCATAACTACTTCCAACACATTTTAGAAAAGAAGCCATGGAAACCCTGAGGAGGATTGGGAAGGTCCTTAGGAATCAGAGAAGGTAAAGGGCTGAGTGCTGCACTTCCAGGAGAAATGCTCAGCTCTCAGGAAGGTACCAATGAGATGAATCGATTTAGAGACTCTTGGGTCTTCAGATTCTGGTTGAAGAAGTACGCTTGAGATAAAATGAAGAAGCAAACCCGTTCTAGGTGCTTATTTGGCATAAAGAAAGGTGTTGTTTGGGTTGTTATAATCATCAGATGAATGTCAGTTTTCTGTGTTCGAATTCGCTGTTGCAGAACTCCAAGGCAAAGGGAGGCAAGGGCTCCCCTGGCAAACCTCCACCATGGGTGCCCCTGCCCACTCACATGGCCAAACCAGATGCTGCTTGTTCAGATTAAAGCAACTGACTGCCTGATGTGCCTTGCTATTAGAAATTGCCTTCACGCTGAGGGACAGCCTCAAACACGGAGGACTTTTGGTTTATGCCATCTGTGGGCTCTGGCTAAAAGCTGGAAAGCTTTTCCAGTAAAAGCAGCCTATTGGTGTTTATAACCAGTTGCAGGTGTGCAAAGAAAGGAAAAAGCAAGAGGACAACTTAGCAGGCTTTTTGCAACAGCCCTGTGTGAACCACTGTGCTTAATAGTGGCTGTATAAAGCTGTTGAGGGTATTTTTTGTGTTTAATCCCTTTATGCTGTTGAGGTCTGCAGAATCCTCTAGTGATGGCTTCCACCTTTTAAAGAAATAACACTGGGGGTGGGGAATTAATTCCTTTTCTTTTTCTGCCATAATGTGCGTTTGGTAACTTCATTGAGTGTCCTTAGCTGCTATTTTAAGTGAAATGGCAAACAATGGTTCCCTGGTTGTTTCATTTCACTTATTTTCAGATTCCTCCACATAGCGACCCATCAGTCCTCTCTATCTCCCACAACTAGCACTGCCCAGGGCATGTTACCTGCCCATGTCACCCGTTGTCACTGGCATATCCAAGCCTTGGACGCTATTCTGAGGAATGCACTAGATACCTCATATACTTTGCTAGAAGCCACATGGTTATTCGAATCTGGCTGAATAGCAACCGCCTTCAGCCCATGAGCTCTTAATCTTGGACTTTACCTCTCCCTTCTTTAAAGACTAAATATGTCCCTTGTGACAAACAGGGTGGCTGAGAAGGACCAGGTTAGAGATCATTTAGACAAACTTGACACCCACAGATCAATGGGCCCCGATGGGATACAGCCAAAACTGCTGGAGGAGCTGGCAGATGTTACTGCTAAGCTGTTCTCCATCCTCTTTGGAAAGTCAGGCAATCTCAGGAATGCAGGTTGGCTGAGTGGACAGAGAGGTGGTGTATTGAGAACTGGCTGAATGGCAGGTCTCAGAGGGTTGTGATCAGTGCCACAGAGTCTAGTTGTAACTAGCTGTGCCCCCCAAGGGTCAATACTGGGCCCAGTATTGTTTAACTTATTCATCAATGGCTTGGATGGAGGGATAGAGGGTGGCCCCAACTTGAAACTGGGAGGAGTGGCTGATAAAAGTGCTGTTGCTCATTCAGCGAGACCTGGACAGACCGAGTGGGGTGGAGAGGAACCTACTGAAATTCGGCAAAGGCAAGTATAGGGTCCTGCACCCAGGCAGAAATAAGTACATGCACCAGTACAAGTTGAGGGGTGACCTGCTGGGAAGCAACTCTGTGGAGAAGGACCAGATGGTCCTGGTGCACAGCAAGTTGTCCATGAGCCAGCAGTGTGCTCTTCTAGCCAAGAAGGGCAATGGTATCCTGGGGTGACGCAGGAACAGCATTGCCAGCAGGTCAAGGGAGGTTATTCTCCCTCTCTACTATGCCCTGGTGAGGCCTCATCTGGAGCACTGTGTCCCATTCTGGGCTCCCCAGTTAAAGAAAGACAAGGAGCTACTGGAAAGAGTCCAGCTACAAAAATTATTAAGGAACAGGAACATTTCTCGTATGAAGAAAGGCAGAGAGAGCTGGGACTGTTCAGCCTGGGGAGAGAAAACTGAGAGGGGATCTTATGAATGCTTGCAAATACATTAAGCACAGGTGTCAAGAGGATGCAGCCAGACACTTCAGTGGTGCTCAGCAAAAGGGTAAGGGGCAACAGGCATAAACAGAAACACAGAAAGTTCAAACTGAATATGAGGAAGAGCTTCTTTACTTTTGAGTGTGGCACAGCACTGGCTGGACAAGTGTTTTGGGCAGCCTTGTCAGTGGAAGGTGTCCCTGCCATGGCAAGGGGTTGGAACTGGATGAGCTTTAATGTCCCTTCCAACCCGAACCATACTGTGATTTCATGGTATCCTGAGGCTATCAATACACCTCTCTTGTTTCTTTTCCATTAAACTAGGGGGGTGTAAGCCAAAAAAAAAAATGAAACAGCTGTATGTGCCAAAATGCACATAAAGATGCAGAAATGCAGCTCCAATGATGGATTTCCTATAGACTTCCTGGAAGAAACTGCACAGATTCCATGGTTGTCTTTCATTTTTATCAATAGCTTCAAACCAGTGCCTTTCAGAAAAAGTTTATGCCAAAGAATACAGTAAAAAGGGACCTTTTTGGCTATGCAGTTTTCTCCTTCATAGAGGCGGGATCCACTTTAGCTATATGAATTGCAGTAGTTTTTAATCAATCTACCTGCAAAAAATTCCAGCACTGAGATTCAGCAGTTGAAATGCCAAAAACAAAACTGCCTGAACTAGCCACACACTATATATATATAAAAAAGTATAGAAATAGGAAAAAAAAGTTGTTTTAAAAAAACAAAGTATTTTCTGATGTCTAAACTAAAGCTCCTTTGCTGCCACTTAAGCCTATCACTCCTTCCTGCAGTTAGAAAGGAAGAAAATAACCATGTTAAATATTTGTAAAAGGCTTAGGCTAGGTTTTCCCAGATCTGGTCTTTTCTGGACTAAATAGCTCCAAGACCTTTGTGGGTTTTTGGGGGATGACTTGGGAAGGGGTCAGGCTTGGTTTTTTAAGGGGAAGTTTCAACTTCTTAGATCTTCCATCTCCTGGACTCCACCACCAGCCTGTAACCTCCCCAGATCATCATACCCAAATGAGCAGCATCCTCCAGCCAAGGCTTCAAGGTGCCACACAGATCTACGTGTCCTTCAGGCATCATTTACATGTCCCTGCCTGTGGCTTGCTGCTTTTGCAGTGATGTGAGCAGGGCTGCTCATATCCCGGCAGGGATACCCTGCTGTCCCTGCCTTGGCGTGCCCCATCCCTGCCTGTGCTTTGCTCTGCAGCTCAACTGTTCTTACACAAGCAGTGAGTTTTCCCTTTGTTTCTACTAAATTGCAGCCTTTTCTCTTTTTTTCCAGGCTATTTCTCTAATGTGTCAAGATTGTTTTGAAGTTCCAGCCCATCCTACAAAGTACTCAAAGTCCCTCCTGGCTTGGTATCATTTGCAGCTGGAAGAAGCAAATTTTCTATTCATGCAAGTAATTATCCAAAAAATATTTTGAGCAGTACCAGGCCTGGGACAGATCCCCAGAGACTCCCTGGCTGTGTATCTCTTCAGTTTCCCAGCACATCATAAGCAACGTTCCCTCCTTCCAGCACTGCTTTCCTCCTGCTTCATGTTGTCTGTCCCTGCCATCTTTCCTCTTCCAGCTGCACCAGGGGTGTGGGGATATGAGCAGGGGCTGGCATCTTAAGTTGAAGTTCAGCTTGTCTGACTTGAGCTTCTGGATGCTGGGTCTTACAATTGGCTGAAGGTGCCCATTGCTTTTTTCCCATAGTCAGCCTTGGAGCCAGTGTTTCTAATCCCCCCTGTACCTTTACCTTTGAAAAACTGAGTGATGGTGCATGCTTTCTGGGCTTTCCACCCTAACATATCTTCTCCTAGCTTCCATTTCACCCACGTGACCCTCTCTGCTGAATATCTTTCTGCATCCTCCCTGAATCAACATACAAGCACAAGTACAAGCATTTTGTATTTTTCATGGAATCACGGACTGGTTCAGGTTGGAAGGGACCTTAAAACTCACCCAGTTCCAAAGCCCTCTCGCCATAGGCAGGGACACCTTCCACTAGACCAGGTTGCTCCAAGCCCCATCCAACCTGGCCTTGAACACTGCCAGGGATGGGGCAGCCACAGCTTCTCTGGGCAACCTGTGCCAGGGCCTCACCACCCTCACAGGGAAGAACTTCTTCCTCAGATCTCATCTCAATCTCCCCTCTGTCAGTTTAAATCCATTCCCCCTTGTCCTGTTCCTACCTGCCCTTGCCAAAAGCCCCTCTACAGCTTTTTTGTCGGCCCTTTTAGGCACTGGAAGCTGCTCTAAAGTCTCCCCAGAGCCTTCTCTTTTACAGGCTGAACATCCCCAACTTTCTCAGCCTGTCAAGTGCTTTCTTTAGTACTAATACAAACTGAGAATATTTCTATGTGATCTTCACCCTGGAAATTTTTTGGTTTGGGGGATTATTTTCCATGGCTTAGGTAGTGGAAGAAAATTCACTGTTCTTTCTCTGTATGAGTATTTACTGAATAAGATGGTTTCATGTATTTCATGTTACCAATTTATACCCCTTTGTGATGGAAAGGTTCCCCATGAATTCCAGGGACCTAATAGAGCAAAGGTACTTTGAAATTATTGCAGCTCACACATACATGCTTTGCAGCTCCACCAAGCACCAGTGTTTCCACAGTACTCTTAAAAACAACCTCCCACCCAAGGTTATCTAAGGAAAAAAGTAAGAATCTGGTTTGTTCCAAGAAAATAGGTAAAGGGCAGGACTCAAGTGGTGGGTCTGAAAGGTGGGAATTCATTCTGATGTGCTGCATCCTTGAAGAGAAACTCCTACTTGGGCAAAGTTTCCAAAGACTCTCTTGAATATAAATGGATCTCTGGGTATTTCCTGTAATTCTTGATAATTATTTCAATCAAGATATCAATTTATAACTTCCTGACTAATGAAATGCTGTTTCTTACTGCGTTATCCTTTGATATGTAAAGATGCCTTTGAACTGCAAGCCCCGTGCTGGGAAGAACCATGCAGCTTTCACACCTGGCACGTCAACAAGCAAGCCCATCGCTGTGCTACAAACGTGACTTGGGGGTGACACCAAAGCCCTTCTGGGCTGTCACAGACATTCGGTTGTTATGTTTGCACAAGACAATGCAGGAACCATTCAATGTCTGTTTTACTTATGGATTGCATGAGGACTGAAGTTTATTGCTTCTTCTTGATGAAGTCTAGAGGTGATCAGCAGTAATCCATGTGCATCTCACCAGATGTGGGGGGAGTCCGGACTACTAAACTGCCCCATTTTTCTGTCAGTTTATCAAACCTAATGGTCATTTGTAGCAGCAGCAGGAGATAATATTTCAGGAGAACATGCAAGGCAAAAATATCTTCAGTTCATTCCCCATACTGATGCTCTCCCAGCATCAGTAGTCATTACATCATGGAGCTGATGGAGTGAGTCCAGAGGAAGCCATGAAGATGCTCCCAGGCCTGGAGCACCTCCACTGTGGAGACAGGTTGAGAGAGATGGGCTTGTTCAGCCTGGAGAAGGCTCCAGGGACACCTTAGAGCAGCTTCCAGTGCCTAAAGGGGCTGACAGGAAAGCTGTAGAGGGGCTTTTGACAAGGGCAGGTAGGGACAGGACAAGGGGAATGGCTTTAAACTGACAGAGGGGAGATTGAGATGGGATCTGAGGAAGAAGTTCTTCCCTGTGAGGGTGGTGAGGCCCTGGCACAGGTTGCCCAGAGAAGCTGTGGCTGCCCCATCCCTGGCAGCGTTCAAGGCCAGGTTGGATGGGGCTTGGAGCAACCTGGTCTAGTGGAAGGTGTCCGTGCCCATGGCAGGGGGTTGGAACTGGATGAGCTTTAAGGTCCCTTCCAACCCAAACCATTCTGTGATTTTATGATTCTAAGAACAGTTTTGCATTTACTGTATCCATTGCCTTTATGATTTGCTGCACCTTGCTTGTAAGCTCCTAACACCATTCACTTCTCCAGGTCGAAGGGTCCTGAGGCTGTCATTCTGCCTTGTAAAGCAGCTGCCCAACCTCATCAGTTATTTTAGTAGTTGTTCTTCCTGCTTCCCCAACACCATCGTGCCCCACTTTGAGATCAGGACTACACAGAGCAGTTGAAACGTGGATGCATCAGGGTTTTCTGAGGCAGTGGAGTGATGCCCTGAGCATTGCATGTGCTCAGGAAAGGCAGAGAAATAACAATTTCTTGGCTTTTTTTGGCTGCCACCTTGAACACACCTTGGCTGTGCACTGAGCCAGCAATTTCAGAGAGCTCCTGGTGGCAATCCAAGATGTCAGCTCTAGCTGCCAGTTCCAGCCTCAGCATAGTGCAAGCATGCTTTCTCCTCCAGAAGCTTTACTTTCCATATTCCTACACCAAAGTTCATTTGAAACCTCCTTCTTTGCTTTTCCTTTTCTTTTTGGAGCTTCTTTGAGTCTCTTCCTGCCAGTGTGGCACTTGATGACCTTGGAAGAGCTCACTGCAAACACAGAGATGTAGGCTTGCTTTATTCCTCCAGATTGCTGATAAAGATGTCAAAAAGAACCCCAGGACTCAGTCTCTGGTATACCTCACCATGGGCTCTTTTTCTACCCTGAAAAATGACCATTAAAGCCCTACTTTTTTCTTCTTGTCTTCTGACCAGCTTTTGAGCAATAAAAGGACATTTTCTCCAGCCCTGTGGCAATTTCGTTTCTTGAACAGTCCTGCTGAGGGTTTTAAAAAACATACATAAATTATAAACGCTTCTCGATTCCCCACCTAGAACATAGAATCCACATGCTTATTCATGAAAAAGGTTAAATTTTGTTGAATTTGCTTTTGTCCAGTGCCCTGAACGTAACAGCAGTTAAATTGGTGATGCAGGAGAGCAGTAGCAAGTAATGGCTGGAGAAAGGCCTGGTGGGAGGATAAAACTAACTTTTTGTCCCCCAAAATAATGAAACTGACAAGTCAAGTTGTTAATAGAGATTGTTTATCCAATGCAACAGCAATGAGAACAAACTGGCTTGGCTTGCTTGATGCATCCACTGCACAGGCCTCAATCTTAAAACCTGCAGTTAAGTAACACCTGAAATACGCTCTTTTTCACAGAATGCTAGAATCACGGAATGGTTGACCAGGTTGCTCCAAGCCCCATTCAACCTGTCCTTGAACACTGCCAGGGATGGGGCAGCCACAGCTTCTCTGGGCGACCTGTGCCTTATCCCAAAACAAAGACCTTGCAATGCTCTGCTCCTCTACTGTAACTCAAAGACAAATAGGACCAACTCAAAAAGCAGGGTGATGTCAACTGCAACGTGCTCTCCTCCCTTATAAAATATTTTGGTGACCCACCTGGAAAAAGTACTTCATGGTACCAATTCTGGTGCTGTGTTTTTGCAGCACTTGATTCTAATGAGCCCCACTGCTAATGAACTGATGTCTGTCAACAGCGACACTGTGCCAGGGATGCAAGGACACTAAAGTCACACTGAGCCAGGTAGTGTGAAAAGACCCATCACAGCCTCACCTCACTGGATTTTGGTACCCAAGTATTTCTTGATGTTCGGCAGCAGTGCAGATGTTTGGGCTGTGAAGGGTGTGGGTCAGGGCTCTTCTTTGGTCCACATCCTGGGGTGGAGCGCTGTGAGAGCAGCAAGGACATGAAAAGACGAACTCCTTCCTCCCCCTTCTCACTTGTTTTCAGTAAGACATTGTACCATGTGAGCTCTGGAGACCCCTTTTAACATAAACACTGTGCCTGGGGGGAGGCTGTCTCCACATTCCTCCTCCAAGCAAGTTTTCTTTAACACTTTGTTCTTCTCACCACTGCACTATAATTCAAGGGTTGTAAGTAAACTTGCTAATACTGGCATTGCAACATATAATATTAAACCTGATTATGACAAAATTGGTAGGAAATGGGACCTGGAATCCAGTATGAGCTCCTCTGAGAATTAAAACCCGCTTGCTGCTGGATCCAGCAGATACCTGTGGGTGGGCAAATTACTAGGTGCACGAAAAACAGAGAAAACACGAATTCAGGAGCTTCCCTGAACTTTCTGATGTGTCAGGGTCTTATTTGCAGTGTGTATTCCGCTCCCTGCCTCTGTCAAACCAGACAGGAAAAGCTATTCCCGGCGGAGCTGCGATCCCTCAATAGGAAAACACCGCCTGACTTGGCATAAGGTGTGCTTTACAGCTCCGGGAGGTGGTGGCTCCCTCTCGGGCAGTGAGATGCCGGGTCAGCCGGGGCTGTGATTTGCAGCGGTGGATGGATGGCCTTGGCACAAGCCTTGGCATCGTATTGGAGAGTGGAGTAACAGCGTCTTCCCCGGCTTGGATCGCAGCCCTTCCACTGTGCAGGGGAGGAGGGTGAACACCAGCGTGGCTGCTGCTCGCCGCTGCCTGCAGGGAGGAGACCATCCTCCTCAAGGAGGGCTCCTTGTTCAAGGGGAGGCTTCCCCCCTGTCCTCGGGAGGCCTTTCTGAGCCTGATCCCCACACTGTGATGTGAGGGTGTCACTGAAACCATCCAGTCCTACCCAAATAATTGGTTTTCTTTTATTATTTTATAATTTGTTATTTTTCTTTTTCCCAGTTGGGAGGCAGAAGTGGGAAATCAAAGAGGGGAAAAAATATAAAAGAAAGAAGAATTGGGGTCAAAGCGAAGCAGCGGTTTTTCAGTCATCCTTTGAGAGCTTGTCTATACTCACGCTGTGGGTGTTCTCATTGCAAACAGTAAGTGGGAGATGTTTTCCCTTAGTAGGGCAGAGCTCCCGCACCATGGCCCTCCTCGCCTGGCCTTAAAAGGACAGTGTTTTATGCAGGACCATGGGTCCTCCAGAAGCTGACGGGCTTTTGGGAAGGGGCCTGCCCTGTTGCATCACGCCGCTGCTTGCTTTGGACCTTGCAACCCTTGTGTTAACGTTGCTTTGGCTCATTCTTTTCTTGTGCCTTTTGTTATGTCTCTCTCCTCCTTCTGCTCCTCTCAGGAGGCTGGAGGGAGAGAGGCCAGAGAGCCTCTAGGAATGTTCTGGCTTTCCCTGTTTTTTATTCTCTCTCCTGGCCTGATTTGATCCTTTCTTTTCCACGATCCATACGCCTGCTCAGAAAACCAGCTGCTGAGTGAAAAACAGTTGCCAAGCCCATGATGCATCCCTAAAGAGATCCTCAGCCTCCATCCTATGTCCCATGGGTAAGGCCATGGCAATCTGGAGGGCTCTTCCACCTCCTGCTCTATCCAAACTCATGCATGGCCTGCTGTGCTGGTGGCTCAGTGCTGGCTCAGGAAGGGCGGACACCAAGGCAGCTCATCTCATCATCTCCTGGAGCACGTGCCTGTAGGATTTCCAGCCTACAGAAGATGCCCAGCAGAGAACAGTTGTTGCACTTGAAGCAGTGAATCCAGCCCAAGCAGGCAGAGCCAGTGGGAGGACATGGTACCACCTTGGAGATACCCTTTCAGGTCCACTCGGCTCTTCATAGAATCATTTGGATAGGAAAAGACCTTTAGGATCCTCGAGTCCAACTGTAAACCAAACACTACCAAGTCCATCATTAAACCATGTCCCTAAACACCACATCCACACATCTTTTGAATACCTACAGGCTCTTGCCTAGGTCCTCACACTCTCAAAGATGTCTGAGCTATTACAGGGCATGAGCTTTCTTCTTGTCCCTTGTCCTTGCTGACACTTCTCTTAGAGAAGACCAAAACTACGGAAATGTAACCTGAACTACCAAATATCAGTTATACCAAGAAAATACAAACCTCACCTGGTTTCCCTAAATATTTTTCCAGTCTCTGTATTGTTGTGGCTGATCCTTCATTCAAGATCCCCTGTGATCTTGTGGAGTCACTGGGTTTCTAACTCATATCTCAGCAAGGGAAAGGAAGAGGGAAAGCTACAACAGATGTTCCTTTTGTGGGCATCACACTGCTGTAAAGGGAGAGGAAGGAGACCCAACACTTCACCAGGGCCTCCCTCCGCTTGTTTCTCCAGAGCTTCGCTCTTCCTGGAACCCCCATTCCCTAACAGTGGCTGAACTGAACACTGGATCTCCACATCTATCTGCCATGCTAGACCCTGTTCACCTTTCCTTGGTCATTCCCTTTTCCTTGGTCAGTAATACTGTTAAGGATGTGGCAGAGCCAGCCCCCCAGCCCACACCTTCCCAGGAAGACCTTCCCTATTTTTGTGTGAAGGCACCGAGATCTTGGAGTTTCTCTCTTTCAGGAACCGTAGCAGTTGAAGGGAAAAAGCTCCCACAATAAGTCAGTTGTCCATGAGCCCTGTTAACCTTAACTGTGCACTTGAAATGTCTTATGTCTCACCCTGCTTGGCCTTTGCATGGTGGGATGAGGTGCACAAGAAGGGGTAGCCTAAGTGTGTTAGGACAGCCCCAGCACTGCACCAGCCACACACAAGACCAATTTGCCTGTACTATCAATTTTCCAGCAAAGCCAGGTTGGATGGTATCCCACCAAATGGGGTTGGGTGGGATTTGCTGGGAGCATTGGGAAGCTTTTCCAGCAAATTACTCCTGAGCCCATGGATAACTGTGGCCATTAACCCGCATGTGTTTTGTCTCTTAGGAACACTGCTGTAGTTACTGTTGCCAAATGAAGTGCTTCACCCAAATGTGGCACTTCCAGAACTTTTCCCCTTGTGTTGGTGGCAGCAGCCACTGCAGGAACATCTTCCATGTCAGGAAATAAAACTGTGGCTGGCAAAGACCAGTTTTCCATGTGAGAGGTGGGCTCAGCATCCGCCAAAAGGCAAGGACCTCGTGGTGAGCTCATGAGAGTGGCATCAGGGCTTTGACCATCCCTGCCTGTCCCTGCAGACCTGCATGCTTCAGAGCTATGAGGGCTCCAAGCTCTGGAGCTCCCTGGTCCTCTCCGCACATCCCTGAAGGTGCTGCAGTGATTTGGGTTCTGGAGCTGAGCTTAAATCCCGGCTCCCACCTCCGGCCTCATCTTACCCTCACCCCAGCACTGGCTGTGTCAGCAGGGTGTTTTCCAGGAGCATATGTAGCTTCTGGAAAAGTTTCCCGGGTAGAAGAAATGCTGGATAGGCCAAACACTCATCTCACACAAAGCTTTCTGATAGTGGAGAGGTGCTGGTGGTGTCGGCCAGGATTTTTTCCTACAGAGTGGATCAGGGTTGGGAGCAAGGAAAGGCATTAAAAAGAACTAAATATATTAAATAAAGCCAGTGCAGGCAGGACGTGGCTGCAGCAACATTATGCAAAGAGCTGGACACATCTGGAAGATGTTACTGCACACAGCAACAGAGGCAGAGTCTAAACAAGTGCAAGACGTTACCACATTTGTGTCTGCAAAAGGGAGTGGTTTGGAAGGGGAGAAGAGCCGGGAAAGCGGGATGAAGATGCAGCAGCATGGGGGCTCTGGGGATGCCCCCAGCCCTGCTGTCACCCTTTGAAGCTGTTATGTTTCTCTGCTGGTAGGGTGGGAGAACAGAATTTATTTGCCCTGGGAATTTTGGATGGCGTCTGCATGAGTGGTGAGGGCAGAAGTGGATCTTGGAAGCTAGCAGTCAGCATCCCAACATTAGGCGCTTCATGGGTCTTCTCCTGCTCTGGTGGAGCCCAGTACCGAGGGGCGTCAGACACGCAGGAGCACCATGAGGGCCCTGTATGTTGCCTCCCTGGACTCTCCCTCCATGTCTGCTCCAGCTTTCCCCCCTCCCAGCTGGTTGCATTGAGCGAAAACCCATCCGCAGCTCAGCATTGGGTTGGTCCAAGCAGAGGAAACAATAATAAACTCCTGCTTTATTCTGGGGGAGTGAGGTAGGGGCTGGCTGTGCCTCACATTCCATGGCTTGAGGAGGCTTTGGCGGATCACACCACGACCACCTACCAGCCCCCCAATCCTAAAACCAAACGTGCCTTAAACACCCGCCCCATCTATCTCTACCTGTAGGGAACACCATTTCTCCAAACAGCAGGATAGCGCTCCAAAAATCCCTTTTCTTAACAAAACCAACCTACCCCACGACTCCCCAAACTGGGATTTTTTGCCCCAGAAGCTTTTGGTGGTTTTCTGGTTTTTTTTGGTGGGGTGCATGTGCCTCAGTTTCCTCCAGTGGGGTACAGAGGATGCTCCCGGGTGTATGTGTATGGAAGGGCTGCTCCCAGCAAGACTTGGCTGTAACCCGGGGTTGGGGTGCTGGGATGATGGGGGGGCTGTCACGCGTGGGGTGAGCGGCAGCGTGTCGGCGTTGTCGTCGGGGCCCTGTCCCTTTAAAGGGGCAGCCGCGGCCCCATCTGATGCGGCGGCTCCAATCAGCGGCCCCGGGGTTCCTGGCAGCCGGAGCCGCCGCCGCTCCGCATTCCTCCGTCTTCCTAAAAGGGGCGAACATGGCGATGGGCAGGATGAGGTGAAGAGGAGAAGGAGGAGGAAAAAGAAAAGGGGGAAAAAAGGAAAACGAGAACAATAAAAAAGAAAAGGAAAAAAGCGGGGGAGAGAAAGGACAAAAAAAAAAAAAAAAGGAAAAAAGAGGAAAACAGGGACGGGGGATGCCAGCAGCGGCGGCGCGGTGATTTCCTTCCCTCCCCCCTCCTCCTCCAAAAGGCAAAAAAAAAAACAAAACAGCAAAAAAGCCAGCCAAAAAAGAAAAAAAAAAGGCAAAAAAACCACCCCGCATCCAACCCAGCAAACCACCCATCCCAACAGTTCTTGTTTTTTCATGGAGAGCAAAAACCCCAGGCAAGCGGAGGAGGACCGGGACTCCTTTGCGCGGAGACCTTTGCATCAAAATGGTAGAGCTTGCACACCCCCCCTTCCCTCCCTCCCTTCCTTCTTTCCTTCCCTTCCCTTTTCCTTGCTTTTTCCTTATTTTCCTCTTCCCCCTCCTCCTTCTTCCCTTCCCCCCCTTCCTCGCGCTCCAGGGGCTTTGCTGACTTTGCAAAGGCCTCCGAAACTTGCCCAAATCCTTGCAAGGGCGGCGGAGGTGGAAACCGGGGGGGGGGGGGTTTGCATGGGCGAGCCGGCGGCATCCTTACGGGGGGGTGGGGAAAGGGACACACGGACACGCGTGGAGGGGCTGGAAGGAGCGGGGGTTAGGATACAAACAGCGCAGCCCATCCATGCAATGGGCCCGGTGCTTCCTTGCAAGCAGCTTTGCTGGGGGGAGAATGGTCTGCATGCCCCCCCCCCCCCCCTTGGCACAGGGTTTGGGGGGGGGGGGGGAAGGTTTTGCATTCGAAAATCGCATTAAAAATGTCGCCGTGTCCCCCGCCATGCACAGGCTGGTTTTGCGGGGGGTGAGGGGATGGGGGGGGGGCTGAGGTTGTTCTCCCCACCCCGGTGTGTTTGGAGAGGTGATGGGGCTGCTGCGAGAGGGTTGAGCAGCGGAGCCAAGCCCACCTCAAGGCCCTTATTCGTGGTCAACGCCGAGGTTTGGGCCGCGTTGGGGGGGCACAGACGGTACTTTAGGGGCCGCCTGGTTGCCCAGGCCGGAGGATATGGGGTTTGCTGGGGCGGGGGGGGGGATATTGGTGCGGGAGCAGCCTCTCGCTTCCTCGGCCTTTTTTGTTCCCCGGATGACTCCTTCATTTTGCTAATTCCTCGTCCCTGTCTGTACCCCGCCTTCCCGGCTTGTTCCTGCCGTGGGCCCCCCTTCCCAAGGGGATCTAGGGGATGCTGGGCTCACCCTGACCCCCCAGAGGAGTGAGGCCCGGGGAAGGCGCAGCATCCCGCCCTGCTCCGGGTTTGCAAAGGCATTTTCCATGAATCCTCCTAAAATACAGTAATAATAACAAGGAAGGGAGGCTGGTTGCACCGGGAGCCTTGCAGCAGTGACCTATTTTAACAGCCGCTGGACTTTTGAGGGGGGTTCGTTTGACTTGCAGAGAGAGGGCCTGAACCGGGAAGATGCACAGGGAAAATCCCTTGGGATGTGCCGTGCCCAGGAACCGCGGTTCCAGGTGCTCTGGTGCCTCCCCCATCCCTAAAAGTGCGGGGTTGTGATTGCCCCAGCGATGGCTCTGTGCCCGTAATAACACCCTGGAGGCGTTCGAGCGGCTCTTCAGACAGGGGAAGAAAGTGCAAGCTTGGAAAAATAGAGCCAGAGCAGGAGGTGATAGCCGGGATGCTGGGATGGAGCTTGGCACTCCCTGGCTCCGATATTGGGGGTAACCAGGGTCCGGTTTGGGTACATGCTGGCTGCACTCGGCCTGCGGAATTCCTGCTGGCATTAATCAGTTTATGAAGCCACCCCTGCATCCCCTCTGGAGGGAGATGCTGATGGACATGGGGAAGCACTGGGGTGGTTTTGGGGAGCGTTTCATGCCTGAGGTGGGAATGGAGATGCCCAGAGCCCACCTGAGCGGGCAGCCCTGCAAGGAAGGAGGTGAAAAGCTGGGAATTAAACCTTTCCTCTGCCCCTGGCTGCAGTAAGAGACAGAGGAAAATTTGCTTCACAGAGCAAAAATCCTCCTTGGAAGGGTGTTAAGGGAATTTTTAAAAATTTATTTTTATTTATTTTCTGGATCTGGGGTTGAAATCATTTGCTGTGTGCAAACATTTTGGCTCTGACCATGGAGTTTCCCTGAGGATGCTGGCTGGGCTAAACACTGTTCCAAGGGCTTTGCTGGGGCATCCGGAGGGTTCCTATCACCGCCTGGCTTGGCTTCAGGACTGAGCTTTGTTCTCCCTGTGAGGAATTAACAGCGTGTTAGGTTATTACCAGGCAAATGCCGGAGTCAGGCGAGATAAACGGCCTTGTGTTTGTGTCTCAGGTCTGGAGGAGAGGCATGTCACCCCCTTCACTAAAATAACCCACTGCTGCCTTTGGAGATGCCTTCTCTGTAAAAGGGAGGGGGAAACCGGCGGTTGCCCATGAATCAGTTAAATATTGGTTATTTTTAAGATGCAGATTTTTCTGCTTAAGGAAAAATAGGAAAAAAACCCTTTTGTGGATGAACTGAATGTGTCAAAACATCAGAGGGTCTTTGAAAGTTTCGGGGGAATTGCTGATTTCCCCATCCTCCCTCCTTGCTTGTGCTGGAGGAGAAAACGGAGGACTCTCCAGCACTGCTGCCTTTAGGCTTTTCAGATGGGGACGTGGCGATGGCCGTGACAAAATGCTCTCCAGGAAGAGCAAGAGCTGAAGTTCTTGTTTTCTTTCCACGTTTGTGTAGTCCTGAGAAAGGGAATCCCCTAAGTCCCCTGTGTGGTTTGCATCTTAGATGTCCCCTGACATCCCATGGGATCTGTGGTCCCTGAAAGGCTGGAGGATGCTGACGGTGAGGGTGAGCTCAGGATCTGTCTCTTTACCAGCTGCCCCTAATTTTTCCTCTCTTATTTCTAAAGGAAACCCATTGCATTGCACTGCTGGAGTAGTGTTTGCAGGGCAGGGCTGGTCCTGTTGGGTTTCCTGTGTGGGGACACCTGAGGACTTGTCCCTCTGTCCTTTTAGGCTGCTGTTCCCTCTTCAGCTGACTTCAGTGCTTCAGCTGCCTATGGTCAGACCTGAGGTGACTTTGGATATGGGGAAGGGCTGGCCATGGTGGTACAGGTGGGATGAGTAGAAGACCTAATTACAATAAACTGTTTTTCTAATTATTATTTTTATTATTATGTCTTTTGCCCAGAGCCAGGGCTGCTGACACCTTTTTCTGGGTTAGAGCCCTGCTCCCTGAGCTGCTGGATTTGTTGGAAGAGCCATGATAAAAATAACCCATTTTAATGCATGTTCATCAAAATCTTGTGTTGGTCAGGAAGGATGACTGGCGGAGAGGAACATGGCTGGTGCTTCACAGAAAGCCCCAGCCAAGGCTGAGTTTAGGATGGAGCTGGGGATAGGGACCATTCATGGGGTCAGTGTGAGGTTTTGGAGAGGATGCTCTAGGATGGAAAGCTGTGCCCAGGGTGCTGGGAGAGGCTCAGCCTTGGACCTCTCTGGCAATTTTGTGGTGTGGAGTTGGGTTTACAGTTTGATGGGAGCTGGATGTGGGCAAACCTTGGAGGTGTCACGTCCCATCTCACTGTTGACCCACCTGGAAGGTTAATGTGGCTCCCCCAGGGATGGGACCATGGTGCTGGGCAGGGGAATGTGCTGTCCAGTGCCAACCTAATTCAGCATGTATTGGAGGAGGCCCTGTGCATTTATCCACCTTGCTTTCCAGGGATCTCAACCTCTTCCTGGCTACTGCCTGGCAGTGTGTATTTGAGGCTGGCTCAGGGACACGATGGCTTCAGACTATGCACAAGCAGCACAATGGCTGCGCCTTTGCACCCGTCCATGCTCCCTGCACTGAGTTTGGGGTCCCTGGGTATCCTATGGGTCGCAGGGGACTCTGTGCACCATCTCCCCCACTGCATCCATCCCCTCCCTTGGTGGCACTGGGGACACCCATAAGGTTGCGAGGGGATGATGCTCACCTCCTCCCTGGCCTTGCCGGCTCACGCCGGGCTGGGCAGCAGTTCGGAGCTGGCCCCTGGCGCAGCCGCTTGGCCGACAGCCCGGCTGGGGAGGTCAGTGTTGGGTTTTGTCCTTGTTTCCTCCCTCTATCTTCCCTCCGCTTGTTTTTCTCGGGCAGGGGAGGGGGGAGACAGTGGTTCTGTGTGCGTGTGTGTGTGTGTCCTGGGATCTTCCACTGCAGCAGTGACTCTGCAGCAGGTCCTGCATCCCCTGGACAGGAGGGCAGCATTGCATCCCAATGTCTGCTCCTGTGCCAGGGTGGTGGCTCGGGGATGTCTCCATCAGCCGGGTGTCACTGGCTGTGCCAGGCGCTGGTGGGGACCCTGTGGCTTGTCTGCCCTGGCTGTGTTCGGTGTTTGTCAGGAGATGCTGGCTCTGCCAAAATCCGGCAGCATCTGTTTGGGGTTTAACCCCAGACCCTGCTATAGGCTTAGTGCAGAGCTTGAATTGCCCACAGAGCTTTTGCACTGCATATTGGGTCTGGCTGCACCCAAAGAAACATCTTTGGGTCTTGACCAAGGGGAAAGGGGTGGGCGGATGGGTGCATCCAGCCCAGTTTTGGTGCCTCTGCTCTCCCTCCAGAGCAGAGTGATCGAGGCTTATCCTGGGCTGGAGATAATGTGGTGCTGGGCTAAAGCCTCAATATTTTTGCAGCAAGGAGGTTGTGCTTGTGCAGAGGATGGGGCTCACCTTCACTCATGTCTGCATGAACACAGGGGTTACTGGGCTGACCTCAGGGCTTGGCAATGAGTCCCTATCACCCTCGGAGGGATGGTGTCCCTGATGCCATCATGGTGGTGGTGGTGGCATCTGCAAGGAGCAACTCTGCAGCATCACCTCACTGGACCAGTTTGGGGATGGGGGGTGACAGCAGGGTTGTCCCGTCTGTCTGTCCTTGCAAAGCACCATTGTAGCTTTGCAGCTCTGTGTGCAAAAGAAAAGAAGGATGGCAGAGAGGCTGGTGGGTTTGGGAAATGAGATAAGAAACCCCTATAAAATAAATAAGAAAGCAGCCAGCCATTAACCCTGAGCAGGCTGCGCTGCTGGGAAGCCAGTGCCCATTCCCAACAGGATGAAGCCTGGTGTTGCTCATCCCACCTCATCCTCCTGTTCTCCTAGTGCTGGAGGTGGCTGTGGCACTTACAAGAAAAGGCCAAATGAATCTTTTCCCTGTTTGCAAGAGTGGCTCCTTGGCTTCATGGGGACAGGGATGGGGGAAAGATTTGTCCCCATTCCCTTGCACTGAGGATGGTCCTGCTGGGCCTGGCACTGCTGCTGGCTTCCCAGGCTGCTCCCTGGAAAAGCATCTTTGAGCTGAAGCCTGTAAATGCTGGATGCTATTAAAAAAGCCCTAGAAAACAAACAAAAGGGAGGGGAATGAGAAAAGCCTGTGAAACATCTGACTGTTCCCCAAGCCAGGCTAATGCTCTTCTTTGCTTATGTAGAGACTAGGAGGTGTTTTTTGGGATGCCCAACACCCTGTAGTGGAACAGGCTTTGGGAGCATCACTGAGCCCCTTCCTCTCACTTCCTTTCCCTGAAGCCTGCACATGGCTCTAATTTGGGCAGCCTCAAGCCTTTTAGAGACAGTATGCAGAGGAAAGTCACCACGTTAGATAGTGTCACCACCACCCCAAAGGACTTGGCCATTCCTGGTCTCTGGGATGGGACCATTCCTTGTGAGTGCCTGGTCCAGCCCCAGCGGCATCCCATCCCAGTGGGCAGGCTGCTGGCGGTGGGCGCTTGGGGCCGTGTCGGCCGGCGCCTCGCCAGGCGGGGCTGTGGCCGAGCTATTGTTTTCCCTTCCTGCTTGTTTTTCCGGACAACCCTCCCCTAATTAAATAAAAACACCCATGCAGAGAAGCAAAAAAACCCCTACCCCCAGCACCGAGCTGTGCCACGGGAGGGCAAAGCACCCATGGGAGAGGCACCCGGGGAGGGCGGCGATAGGCGAGCGAAGCCGTGAAGGTAGGTGATAGGCAAGGGGACAGTGTGCTGGGGTGTGTTTTACATCAGTGCCAAGTTTCCATGCATGGCCATGGTCCAAAAATGGGTGGTTTTGGCGATGTATAATCCAGGCAGTGCTGCTGTTCTGGGGTGGCTTCATGCTGGTGCCTCCTGGTTTTGGGAATTGGGTTTTGGGAGACGCGAGCAGCACATCATCCTTAAAAAAACCCAAACACTATATAGCCTCAAAACTATGGGGGTAAAGGGTGAAGGTTTCATCCAAGGGTCTTGAAAGCAGAGGGCAAATGGCACGGGGATGTGGATTAAAATCAAAAGCATGGGTGTCTTTGGGATTCCTAATGATACAACTTTGTATCACTTGAAATAATCTGTAAAAATAGGGGGTTTTAACATTATTTCTTTCTTTAGCAAAAGTGAAGTTTTGGGATTGAATAGTTTCAGCCAAGCTCTTTCACCCTGCAATGCAGCGGTATTCAAATTGAGGATAGGACACGAGGTTTCTTTGAGGAGCAAGTGCTAATATTGTATTCAGCTACTCATTAAAGCACTTTTCCTTAATGCAGGTTTAATACTGAAGGTCAATGGTAAATGTTTTGGTGGTTGCAGTTGATACGGAAAGGCAGATTGCTGTTTTCCATGGGAGTCTTGGTGGTGAGAAAATTTAAGGAAATCCCTAGATTTTGTGCTGAATGGAAACCAGTTCACAGGCAGCTGGTCTCACGGCCCTGCCCCACTTGAAGCAGGGGCTTGTGGCCACCTAAATGTGCCTTGTATGCCCCCCAAACCCTATCCTTTTGCTAATACAGGAGATAGATTCTTGTGATCCTTGATACTCCAGTGATGAGGGCAATAGACATGGCTATAAATAAATAGAGAGGCTGGTGAATGCCAGAGGTGGCCTGGGGGCCTGCAGATTTGAGTATTTAAATATGTCCAACGTGATCCAACCTACTGCTCATTCACGGGGGTATATTGCTACAGGAGCATTTAGGCATCTGTGAAGAGAAATAGTATTTTATCTTGGTACATTGAGGTAAATCCAGCAGCAGCCCACTTTAAAGGGAGGTGATGAGGTGTTGGTGGGGCTGTTAAGGGAACTGAGGCACGGTAGGGGTTGACGGTGCTGTGCTCAGCTTCATCTCCTGTAGCAGTATTTTCAGTGGCTTTGTCGGAGAAAGGCTGCCCTGGTCCAGTGAGCATGAGCATCTCCTCTGGCCACCATTCCTGTATCACTCCTATCTCTTCTTCACATCCACTGCCATCAGGGCTCAGCTAACTCTGTCCCTTTGTCCCCTCTCACCCTGAGCATCCTCTCCATCCTCCAGCTGGCCTTTTTGGGAGCGGACTTTGGCAGTGCTGCTTGAAAGTACTCTGCAAATAGCGCTGGAGGGCAGCGTTGGGGCAGGGAGGGCTGTCTGGAGGCGCTGCTGTCCCCTTGGCGTGGGGACCTCACAGACACACTGCTTTCGAGTAATTTTTATGGGGTTTCTTGTGATGATGATGCCAGGGCCCTGTCCAGAGTTCATTGAGGGTGGTGAGGGTCAGTCGTTTTAGGGTTTGCTTCAGTTTCATGCACCATTGAACACCCCAAGTCCAGACTCGGGATGGGAATGGTGTCCTGCTCCTGCAGTGGGCTGCTCGTGGGACTAAACCCACCCAGGTGGTGATGGTGGAAAAGAGCAAAACCGCGATTTTATTTTTTCAATAAGTATTTTTAATATGTTCGGGATTAAAAATAAAATAAATATGTATTTAAAATATATGTTTTCCCAGGGGAAGGGTGATGGATTTAACCTTCCCATTAATCCCGATTAATCGGGCTTCTCTGCTCCAGTGCAGCAGCAGGAGCGGGAGCTGCCAAAGGGGTATTTTAGGGCAAGTTGGGGTCTTTCTTGGGATCTCACCCCGGCAGGCGCCTCTCGCCTTGGCTGGGGCTCCGGGCAAGCTCACGAAAAGCATCTGAGAGCAATAAAGAGCAAAAGCCTCCCGCTGACAAGCCCAGGCTGAAGTCACTGACGGGACGCGGCCAAGACACGCATTGTCCTTGCCGCTGCTGGGACTGATTAGAGCCGCCTGGCAAGGCCCGGCTCTGGGTGAGGGATCAGCCCCTTTTGCCAAAAATCCTCGATCCGGAGCAGAACCCAGCTTTTGTTTTCCTGGCTGGGCTGTGCAGAGACGATGCTGCCCGGCGGAACCAATTCCCCCTGCTTTGCATCCATTTCTCCATGGCCGTGACCGTGCTGAGCCCGGGGCATCCTATATGGGGAGTGAGGTGAGATGGATCCCAGGAGGAAAAACCTGAATTCAACTGGGCTTTTTTTGTAGCGCAAGCAAAGCAGGCAAGTCCCTGGCAAAGAGCAGACCTCTCCACTTGAAAGCTTTTGCTGTCCCTTCAGCGCTCAATACATATGATAGCGTTATTTATTTTCCTGTGTGTCTTGGGGGGGCTGAGGCATCCAAGTTCCTCTCGTCAAAATGTCCTTGGCAGTTACAAGCCTCAGAAAATGAGGGGGGTGGAAGTGGCAGATGTTTCAGCTGGGATGCAGCATTTTGTAACAAATATGTACGTAGAGTGTTTATGTATTTATATGTTTACGTGTATTTACAGTGTTTTAATATATATGAAAAATGAATATAAACATAGATATAAAATATATACAGAAATATATATAAGATCCTTTCTCCCTCTTTGCCTTACTCGAGGTTGTTTTTGTTCTGTTTTCCCCCTGGTATGAGTTTGCTTTCTAGGGCCCTCTGGACAATGTGAAGCTGATGACCCCGTTGGTTGGGTGGGTTGGGGTTGGTTGTGGAGCATAAATTCAGTGAAAATGAAGAATTCTGGCAGGGAGGGGGAACGCTTTTAAAAAAATCTTTTTTTGAGAAAACAGAAGAAAACACCCTTTTTTATTATTTAAATGTTTTTGTCTGCGTGTTCTTTCGCCTTTGGCTCACAAAAATAGAAGACAAACAAATTGTGTCTTGCTGGAATTCAGGGGTTGATCAAGAGCTGCCATTTGTTCCAGAAGAAAATTGGAGCTGAGAAACTCTTTCTGGAGTGTAAGGTGTGGGATAAACCTGACAAGTTGAACCCTCCATTTCTGCCACTGTTGTGCACCATGTCCTTGGTCACATCTTGCAATGATGTGGAAATGAGGATGTTAATGTGGCTGGATCCTTCTCCATCCATGAACTGGGTGTTCAGCACAGCAAGGCAAAGTGAAGCAGAGGGTGAAGGGTTATCCCACCTGATTTTAATACAGGGCATGAGATTTAGTGTGTGGGACATCCCTTGTGTTTGGGATGCAGCTGACAAACCCGTCCTGGGGCTCAGTATCCCCAGGAGAGGTGATGGATGTCCGGAGGTGGTTTGCACCATGCAAAATACACGTAAGTGGAATTAAATACCCAGCAAATACAGTCTGAGAAGTGTTGGCAGTCACAGCATTTCCCGGCCTGGGGCTGCTGCTCCCTGATTTGAATTTTTCCAGGTAGTGCCTTTCCCCAGGCAATTTAAAATGGGCATTAAAAAAGCGCATAAATCATCCCAGTGAATCCAGCTAGGGAGTTAGCTGCTGACGTGAGTCAGAGCACACGGTGTAATTCGGGAAATATGAGAGGTTACTGTGTTTTATGTAATTATCTTGTAGAAGTAGGGAGATTTAAAATCCTAATTTCCTTCTATTTAGGGGGTTAAATCTCAGCTGGTGCCTAGAATTGGCTTCCTGCATGGGGCAAATGTCCCCCTGGGGTCTTCACTTGGTTTCGGAGATTGAGGCTTCCTCTCCACTGCATGACATCTCCCCCGCACGAGTGTGGACAGCTGAGCCAGGCTTTGGACCAGGTTGGTGGTGGGGTGGCCATGGTGCCTCCTACCCCAGGCTGAAGGGATGTCAGTAGGTGCTTGTGTGGCCTTGACCTATCCTTTCATTGGGCTTTCTCCTTCTTGATTGAGCCTCTTGGAACCAAGTTGATGGTGGAGCTTCTTGGTTGGTATCTCTGATTTTTGGGATACATGGACAGGGATGGGTGGCACGGCTGGGAGGGTGTTTTCCTGGGGAAAGAGCCCTCTTGAATTATTTTATTTCCTTCCTCCCCACAGCTGATAGTCGAAAAAACGACTGACTACCCTTCAGCTGAGTACTCCCTGGTGGAGGATGTAGCCCTCCACTTCACGTGTTTGATGGACAGACTGAACGAGCAGCGCCTCTTTCAGCCGGACCTGTGCGACGTGGACATTGTGCTGGTGCAGCACAAGAGCATCTTCCCAGCGCACAAGGGGGTCCTGGCAGCCTACAGCCAGTTCTTCCACTCCCTCTTCACCCAGAACAAGCAGCTGCAGCGCGTGGAGCTCTCTCTGGAGGCTCTCACCTCACAGGGCCTGCAGCAGATCCTCAACTTCATCTACACCTCCAAGCTCCTCGTCAACTCCTGCAATGTGCAGGATGTGCTGAACGCGGCCGCCGTGTTGCAGATGAACAACATTGCCTCCTCCTGCCAGGACCTCCTCGACACCCGCTCGCTCAGCCTGGCCACTGACATGGCCCTGCCTGCTGAGAGCTGCGCCGGACCCCCCCCCTACTACTGTGAGATCAAGCAGGAGGTGGATGCCCCTCATCCCAAGATCTATGCCCGGGAGGGCAATGACCCCTATTCAGTGCGGGTGGAAGATGGCACGGGTGGTGGGACACTCCCTCCTGGTCCAGCCAAGCAGTACTACAAGGAGGAGAAGGATGGTGGTCCAGGTGCTGTCTGTAAGATGGAGGGTGAGGAGTCGGAGGAGGACCTGGACAGCCAGGGCTCGTACAACCGGGAACAGATAATTGTGGAGGTGAACCTCAACAACCAGACCCTCAATGTCTCCAAGGGCACGGAGGGGAAGGGAGCTGCCAGTGAGGCATCTGTGATGGGGAGGCCTGATGGTGATGGGCGAGACACGGAGGAGGATGGGGAGGAGGAGAATGAGGAAGGGGAGGAAGAGGAGGAAGAAGAGGAGGATGCGGAGGTGGGTGAAGAGGAGGAGGAGGAGCACAGTGAGGAGGAAGACTTGGAGGACACGACGGAAGAAGAGGATGATGACGATGATGGTGAAGATGCGTCAGAATTGAAAAGGGAAAAGTGTGGGCAGCCCCGCAGAGGCAGCCGGGCCTCCAAAGCCACCAAACCTGCCATGGCAACCAGGTCCCAGGAGGTGGCCAAGGTGGAAGAGGAGGAGGAGGAGGAGGAGGAAGAAGGGCAACGAGGGAGGAAGAGGAAAAAGGAACAGGATAGTTTGGGCCAGAAGGTGAAGCTGGAGGAGAAACAGCACTACCCATGCAAGAAGTGCCCCCGGGTCTTCAACAACCGCTGGTACCTGGAGAAGCACATGAACGTCACGCACAGCCGCATGCAGATCTGCGACAAGTGTGGCAAGCGCTTCCTGCTTGAGAGCGAGCTGCTGCTGCACCACCAGACTGACTGCGAGAAGAACATCCAGGTGAGCCAGCCCCGGGGATGTCCCGACAGGGGATGGACATCCCACCAAGGGGAGAACATCCACCATGGGGTGGAGCATCCCACCAGGGATGGACATCCCACCAAGGTTGGGGCATCCCACCATGATGGGACGTTCCAGTGTGGGAGGGACATCCCATCCAGTTACACTGTGGCTCATGCTCTAATATTTTTGATGTGGTTGGCACATGGCAGATGGGAGGGAACCTCATTTCACCCCTGTGACTTGTATTCAGGCTCAGGAGAGTCCCATGGTGGTGTGGGATGTGAGGGTTTGTGCCAGAGGACTGTGGCTTCCCCTTGTCTGACTGGGTGGAAGCATGGAGTAATTTTTGAGGAGTGATTTTCCTTTGAGTTTATTTAGTTAATCTGGATAAAACACTGCGAGCCCCTGATGGAGACACACTCCAGCTGCTCCCACCCAGGCTGAAACCAATTTAGCTTAATTCAAAGATTTGCTGACACAAGTTAAAATGGTTTTAATCTGCCTTTTGTGCTCTTTAGCTTGCGTATTTGCGAATTTACGGATGCATTTGACATCCATGCAGGGCTTGAGCTTGGTGTGTCTTTCACCTAATGCTAACAAGATTGTGTGTTTGCAGACTGACTCCGTTAAATCACTGCTATTTGGGAGGGATAGGTAGGCATCCCATCAGAGCAGCAAACGTGTGTTCCTGCAGACCCCTCCAACCCATCCCCTAATCCCTGACGAGCTGTTTTGTGTGCTGTTGCTGCTATTAATTAAAAAATACCAACTTCTGGAGAGCTTTGCTCATCATCCTTCCACCACCAGCCACATTTTAAATGATCTTAAAGCAATGCTAGGTGATGGTAACACAACCCAGGGCACCCGGAGCCCTTTGCTGATGGTACTGCAAATAAAAGGGGAATGAAGCGGATCTCAATGTTAGGGTGTGTGTGGAACATGGAGACAGGAGCGGTCTTGGCTCAAGTGGGTGAAGGAGCTGCTGCCTGCACTGATGCTTTGACCCTGAAAACCTCACAGTGCTGGGATTGCTTTTTTTGGATGCTTTTTTCCAGAATGGATGAGTGCAGCTCCGACACCTGCATCATGGTGGCTGTTTCAGAGCCTGTCATAGCCTGTGCAATTAAAGTGAGTTTTCCCAGCACGTTTCTTCAGCCTCATCAGCTTTCCTGATGGGTAACATGGGGCTGTCGCTTTATTGGTTCCCTCCCCCCTGCTTTTTATCCTTTCTCCAGATCATTTCTGAATAGGATGAACCACAACTGACCGTGTAGTGACCTCTTTCTGCAGAAAATGGGGATCATTACCTCTTACTTAGTTGAGCATTTTTAATTTTACAAATAGCCAAAGTCACTCCAGTTGCTCTGATAATACTGAATAATTTCATCAGTATAACCCGGAATTATAGCTGGATGGAAAAGGGATTTTTTTTCAACTCTATACCTGTAATGGACAGTCTTTATCTCTTGTTTTTTAACCAGACCTGTGGAGGGACCATCCCTCTTATCCCATTCAAGTCTGCTGCTTTATTTCCCTGTTTTGTCCCCATATTTCATCCATAATGCTTTAGGTGTTAGTCTTCATCCTGTGATGGTTTCCCATCACTGTCCACTGGCCTGCAGACAACGTAATAGGCATCCTGCCTCCACCGCCTGAAAACTGATTTGTCCATTGCTCAATTGGTTGTTTCTCATACTCTTTGACCAGCTTCAGTATGGTTTTACTCTTAACCTGCAATAATTTATCTACCCATTTTTCCCCCCCTCATTCGGATGGAACTTCCACATTTTCAGGTGATGCTTTCTTATGGTAACTGAAGGCAGAGCTCAGCCCTCCAGGGTCCTTGGTCCCAGCCTGGGGGCTTTCCTACATCTGCTGTTTTCCTTCTGCCTTTAATTTTAGAATTCCCCTGCAGCCTTTTTCATTTTAAGTGCAGAAAATGGTTATTGATGTGTCTTTGATATCAGGCTCTGGTCCTGAATTTGTCCTGAAATGTCTCTTACAGCAGAGATAAAGCTGTTCGTATCTGTGGAAATATATACTTAGAAACAGTAAAACTCAGAGGACTACTCATGACAAGGTGAAGATGATGGATGTTGGAATGCCTGTGTGACCCTAATTTTATCTCTTGGGTGCCTAAATAGAAATATATATGGAGAGATACTGTGACTACATGGCATAATGGGATATTTTCCATGGTATCACAGCCTCATTTGGTACAAAATCTGGTTGAAGCCCATCAACAAGCATCTGTTCCTCTGAGTAGGAGGAGAAGCCAGAGGAATCCCTTCCCAGGGTTACTGGTACCACTCAGCTGTGCTGTTGTGAGATGCCTCCAAGGCATGAATTACTTTCTTAACACATTTGTGAGGAGGAGGGATGGTTTTATCCTTGTTAACCAAGAGGAAGATGAGTCATGGAGAGATGAAGATCAAAGAGTTGACCCTTGGAGGAAAGAGAGACCCTTGGTGCCTGTCAGGGTCCTCAGCCCCATGCTGCCTGCCATCCCAGTACTCCAACAATGGTCTCCTGTGTGGACCTTGCTCTCCATTGTTTCCCTGGGCACTGAACTGATCTCACATGCTTCAAACTGATCTCATGCCACAGCTGGAACTTTTCCTGGGATCTTTCAGAGAAACACCAAACTTGTCGGAACTGGAGCAAATCTCTGCCATAAGTTCTTGGGGGAGGCTTTGCATGTCATGTTGTTCTGCTTGTGCTGATGGACTGGTTTTGGGGTCCATTTGGGTATGTTTGGAAAACTCATTTGGTGGTAAAACATCTCTAATACCTGCTGAAGTTGTGCTCCCTGGCTTGGGCTTCTTCTTGTTCTTGTATTCTTTGCAGCCTTCTAATGCACAGAGGGTTGTGTTTTGTTTTTTTATGTAATAGCATCGTTGTGTGAAAGAATTCAATCCGCAGCTGGGAATAGAACCTTGGTGGGTGAGCTGCTGTTTATGCAAGTCCTAATTCAGCCATTGGTGGAGATGCCGTGTCCTTCCCTGAAAAGTCACTTGTTCCATCCTCACAGAAATCTGACTTTTGGAGGTTTTTAAGTGACAAGGTCTGTAGCGGACTTGCTGGTCACTATGATTTCTGATGTCTTAGCTGTAGATTTCCTAGTGATGTTCCCTTTCACTGGATTAAGCTGATAGCCTATTAAGATGGAAATGCTGGTGGTCTCTGGGCACATTCCCCTGCTTCCTTACCCATCCCCTCTCTCCTTGCAGTGTGTGACATGCGGGAAGGGGTTCAAGAAGCTCTGGTCCCTCCATGAGCACAACAAGATTGTTCACGGCTATGCCGAGAAGAAGTTCTCCTGCGAGATCTGCGAGAAGAAGTTCTACACCATGGCCCATGTGCGCAAACACATGGTTGGTGAGTGCAGGAGGCACCGGTGCCACAGGGGACCTTGTTAGGGGTGTTCCTCCATCGTTTTGGCAATGAAGGGTGGTTTTTTGTTGCTGTTGTCTTGGGAGTTTAGGGCTGGACTTACTCTTGGGTGAGCTTTCTCATGTTAATGCAGAGGCCTTGAAATTTGGCCCAGTATTTAATGCTGAATGTATGTCTGCTCAGTGCTCGTGTGGAGCAGTCAGGCATGGTGCTGGGAAATCACATTTGTTTTACTTAACCAGAAAAAAGACCTCAGAAGTGATCAAAGGTTCATCCTTCCAGACCTCACCAGAGCCAGGCTTTGAAAAGCAAATTGCACATGACAATGGTGGTTGGGTCCCTGGGGCTTGCAGGCACCAAAGAGGTACAAAAAAGGGGTCTTGGCAAACAATGTAGGAAGCACCTGAAGTGTTGCTGCTGTTTATATTCCCAAGATGGCATTGGATTTGCTGGGATTGGGCACTGGTGTTGGGAATGGCAGATGGGACTTGGGGAGAGTGATGCTCTGAGTGCAAGGAGGACTTCTGACACTGCTCTTCTCCACTTCAGCTCACACCAAGGACATGCCATTCACCTGTGAGACCTGTGGGAAGTCCTTCAAGCGCAGCATGTCCCTCAAGGTCCATTCACTCCAGCACTCCGGGGAAAAGCCTTTTAAATGTGAGGTAAGGTCCTGTGTGTCTCCTCACCCTGCATCTTCTCAAACAAGGACAAAGCCACTGATCTGGGGAAAAATCATCCACTTTTTGGAGCTCCCCCCATGCTTTGTGCCAGTACAGCTGTAGGGATGCTCCCATGCTCTTCCAGACTTTGCATCGCCTCCTGGTTTGAGGGTCCTACCAACCTCATGATGAAACTAGACGACACCATGATCTGTCCCTCCAGCGCCTGAATTTTGCATCCAACCCCATGCCCATCCAGCCTGAACACCTAGATGGGTATATCCTAAAAAGCCATTTATTTGGGTTCTTTTTGGGGGAAAAAAAGTGATTTCTTGCACTATTTCAACATGCTGGCGATTTGGGGGGAATGTGGGGATGTTCTGGGTGCTCATCAAAACTCATCCCCTTCTCACTTTGCAGAACTGCAATGAACGCTTCCAGTACAAGTACCAGCTGCGCTCCCACATGAGCATCCACATCGGCCACAAGCAGTTCATGTGTCAGTGGTGTGGCAAGGACTTCAACATGAAGCAGTACTTTGATGAGCACATGAAGACACACACAGGTGAGAGCTCCCTGGTTTGCCCACAGCCCCTGTAGGCATGCACCTTGGGGAAAGGCAGTGGAATGGGGTAGCATCTTTGGGTGGATGGCAGGATGGGGTTTTGGCAGGTGACAGCCCAGACACCAGGGAACAGCAGCTTCTCATCTGTCTTCCCCCACCCTTAGGTGAGAAGCCCTACATCTGTGAGATCTGTGGGAAGAGCTTCACCAGCCGCCCCAACATGAAGCGGCATCGCCGGACCCACACGGGCGAGAAGCCGTACCCCTGTGATGTCTGTGGCCAGCGCTTCCGCTTCTCCAACATGCTGAAAGCTCACAAGGAGAAATGCTTCCGCGTCAGCAACCCCTTGGCTTCGGACACGGCCGTCCCCCAACCTGCCACCAGCCCTGCTCCGTTGCCTCCTGGCCCTGGAGTCTCCCCCCTGCCCCTGCCACTGCTCCATCCCCTTCCACAGAGCCTCCCTCCTCCTCCTCACCTACCGCCACCCCCTCCCCTGTTTCCTGCGGGCAGGGTAAATTCAAACAACAACTAGGTGCCCCCATTCCGGCCATGCGCCTGCACAGACTGCTCAGCCCTTTGGGAACGCCTCCCCCCAGGGGAGCCAAGGCTTTGCTTGCTCTCTACCCCTTTTCCTCCTCATTTTGGGGTTGTTTTGGTATGTTTTTCCTTTTTCTCACCCGTCATTCTCCACAGAGAGGGGGAGCAGGAGGAAGCCCCCCGCACCGAGGAGCGTGGGTGTTGGCGGGGGGAGCTGCCATCCGTCCGTAAGGGTGTAGGTAAAAGGCGTTGCTTTCTGTTACATCTTCCCATGCATCAGCTTCATCTTCAGCCAGGATGCTGGTGGTGCTTGGAGGAGCAGGATGCTGTGCCATCCGGGGTTGTGCTCACCGGTGGTGCACACCCGCTTGCTAGCTGAAGGAATGCCTGCCGGTGCTTCGATATTTATAATAAGCCGAAATCTAGTTAGTGGTGCTTGAATCCCTGTACTGTAAAGCTGGTCTTTCAATCCAGGCTCTTTTCCCAAGAGGCTGAGAGGTGAGCACCACAGAAGAGCCCCCGCCAGCCCTGTCTGCCAGCCCCGGTGGCCCGCGGCGGGTGAGCAGATGTCCCTGTTGGAAAGCTGTCAGCCTGCTCTCATTAGCAGCCCTGGCCACGTCTTCCTTCCCTTTGACAGGTTTTCCTCCTAGGTAGGCAAAAGCACAAACATCAGCGTTGCATCTTGGGGCATCGGCAGCTCACTGCCGGCTCACTTTTGGAGTGCCCTAAGGGAGTCGGTCTCTGGTGTGCCCTTTCTGTTAATCCCAGCAGGAGCTGGGCTCCTGGGGATGCTCTGGAGTTGGAAAATGTCCCTGGGAGAGCTCAGATGGCCCTGGGACCAGTGGGAATGTAGTCTGGGATAGTGAAGAAGGATGCTGCCTTTTCTCAGCAGAATCGGCCCAGAATAGTGCCTTAACAATTTGAATAAACCCCTGTCTGATGGGTGAGCTCCAGGCTAGGTCCCATTGCAAGGTTCAGAGCTAAAGCCAGACCGCATTCAGCCTGATGATGATCTCTTGTCCTCCAATTCATTGCTGTGTTGCTCTCCCAAGCTTTGTCACTCCCTTTGGGGTTGTCATCTGTTTCGCTGCCCTGGCTTGAGGGGACCAGTGAGGGCTGTGTTTGATTTGGTGATGTCCCACGCTATTGGTTAGCACTTCTTTGGCCATGTTGTGTTTGTTGAAGCTGAGTTGGTCTTTGGTTTCACTTCAGGCAGGCTTCATGCTGGTGGTAGAGAATAGGAAGCTTTGCTGTTAAGTTTTTGTTGGTCCAAGCTGGGTATCGCTGCTGTGCTCTGCATCAGGGAGTCATGCACTGGTCTGTCCATGTCTGTGTGGTCTTTCTTCCTGGGGAAATGTCCCCATTGGAGACGGGGAGAGCTGGGACTACTACAGGGGCTGCAGAGCATGCAGCATGGGCAGAGAGATGCTGGCCAAGAGGTAGTGTGCATAGCAGTTGATGTCTTGCTGTCAAGGCCAGCGCTGGTGGATGCATGTGGTCAGGTCATGGAGGAAGTCGTGAGCTATTGGTAGGAAATAAGGAAGAGAGGACCTTGAATAGGCTACAGGAGCCCTTTCTTATTTGCATCTTGTTCTGGGTGACAGCAAGGTGCTGGGCACAGTGGGCACAGGCCACATCTGTCCCTGCAAGAAATCTTGGTGCTTTGTCTCCTGGACTAAATCAGCAAAATGCTTGGGCAGCATTGAGGCTGTCCCTGCAGAGGTGAGAGGATTCAGCCATGTGCTCAGGGGCTTTGCTGAATGGGAACATTCAGGAACATTGCCCTGATAGGGACAGAACAGGGGAGCATCTGCTGTTGTCCTGACTGCTCTTTGACAGAATGGGTTAGGTGACTATTGCTCCCTCCTGCTGAGTGGTGCTCCCCTGTGCCTGATGTCTACAGAAGGCTGGCTGCTCTTGTAGGTGTTAGCATTTTGGAGCAACAAATCACTTTGCATCTTCATGTTGGCTGGGATCCTGTGGACTCCCAACATTGCAGTCAGTGCCAGTGGGCTCACTCATCTCCATCTGCTTTGAGCAAATGGAGGTTGCTGTGACAGAGCTGCCTTGCCATATTGACCTTCTCAGATGGGTACCAAAGGCTTCTTTGCTCTCCTTCCTCCATGACCCTGGGGCTTATTAGGATGGCACAAAGCCTTCTCAAACATACACCCATGAGGGTGGTCTTGGGGCCATTGGCTTTCTGAAGGGACCATGATCTGGAAGGGAAGATGATTGTTTTAGAGAAGCATTCAGTGATATCCTTGGATGTGTTGGAGGGCCTCAGTAGAGTGTCCATGCTGTCTTCTCCTCCACTGCCTCCCAGATCACATCCCCTAGGACTCCCTTGTGCTTCTTACCTGTCACACTCAGCCTTGAGATGGGATAGGAGCACTGCACCCCAAGGAGGGCTGACCTTGCCTGTATGGTCTTTGTGGGGGACTGCATCAGCCTACCTGGCTGGTAGACTTCTGCCCCGAAGTAAACACCAACATTTGCTCCCTTGTACCTCTCACCTGGAGGTGGCTTTCCCTGTCCCAGTTTGTCCTCTCCCAGTGAGGACCTGTCCCACTTGGATGTCACTGTGAGATGAGAGCACCTTGTTGAGGCTAGAAGCCCAGCAGAAAGCCCAGTGACTGATCCCATCTGAGTCTGATCCCCTTCAAGAGCCTGCTCATAGAGCCACTTGGAGACGTCGAGATGTGACCATGCACACAGCACTTTGGAGAACCAGATCCCTGCTGCTCCTTCCCTTCTCCAGGGCTTGGGCAGTTCCCAGGAGTCCTACATGGCCTCTGAGCCCTTTTGTCTACACCCTTACTCTGCCCCAGTGTGTCTCTTCATGTCTGGTTTTCGTTGATGTACTAAGAGCTCAAAATGAGTCAGTCCCGCATCTATCCCGGTTGGCCCTGTTGGCACCCATTGGGTTAGACAGGGCGGGACGTGGGGGAGTTGGGTCTGTTGTTTTCAAGCTTTTTATGGCTTATTTTATTTTTTTTTCTTTTTTTTTTTTTAAACTCTTGCACCTTAATCTCTCACATCCCTTCTTCCACAGACTGCGAGGGTGGAGAGGGGCTTGATTTCCATTACGCAGTTCATGAATACGCCGCAACACAGTGCTCAATTGACAACTCTGCCCATGCATCTAACCCCAGACCTGTCTGGGTTTGAAATTCCCCCTTCTGCTTTCATTTGAACTCTGGGAAGGGAGGGAGTCGGGGGGGGGGGTGGGGGGTTGTTTTTTGGTTTATCTATCCCAGGAGCCTGGTAGCACAGACCAGTTAGCCTCATGGTGCCCATGAGGCACAGCTGGCCCTTTGGACCACAGCCATAACCCCAGTGCGGTGGGAAGGTGGTGATGGATGGACAGCCGGCAAGTGGGAACGGCTGTGACAGTGCAATAGAAACGAGCATCCGCTGCTAGACAACTCCACTGATTAAACTCTTGGTTTGCCTGAAGTCGAGAGGGAAGGATGGACAGACAGACGCTCTTTGTTCACATGGACGGAGAGAGCTTCCCCACACATGGCCCTGCCTAGTGACGTGTAACCATGGTGGGAACTGAGTCGAACTTGCAAAGGAAGAAAATAATAATTAAAATAAAAGGAAAACAAACAAAAAAAAGGAATAAGAACAACCTCAGTAGCATGGAACTTGAAGGAAATGAATGAAACCCCAAGCACTTGCCTCAAAACTAATTTCTCATGCCTGGTGTTTGGCTCTATTATTTTACAGCATTCAGTATCGGTTGCCCAAACATGCCAAGTTATGAGTGTATCAGTGGCTCTACTAGTGTGAACAAACTAAATGAAGCACTTTATTCTGTATAGATAAGGGAAGGTGGGGAGGGGAAGCTTGGATGCTTTTCGGAAGCGTCTTAAGTAATGTTCTAGGAAATGTATTATTATTACTTTTTTTTTTTAATGACCATGTGTAATCAATATATGTTTATCTTTAACTCCAAGTACAGCAGTTACTCTCTTTGGGATTGTGTGATGAGGGGGAGGCTGAGATGGTTGGGTTAGTCCATCAACATGGGGCCAACTGGGGCAAGTCATTGCCTACTGCTGGATCGGGCATTGACAGCCCCATTGGCCAATGTCCGGGAGGTCCCAGGAAGTGCATCAAAACTGTCTTCCAGGGCACAGCTCACAGTCAGCCATGGCACCGAGGGCCCAATCTGCATCCCCATCCCGAGCCATCTTCTGCCTTGGGTGCTGGGGCTGCTCTCTGGGCCACCCATGGGCAAGATGAGTCATGGTAGGGTAGGCTGTTTCCGGTTGTCCCTAGAGGCCACGTCCTTGGCCATGCTTTTGGCCTCTCACCCAGGCATGTCAGCCCTGACAGTGGTGAGAGGTCAGAAATGGGCCTTTCCACTGCGTTCTCCCAGTCTGGAAGTGTTATGACTGTTACCAAAGAGGTTGCAAGTGGAAGGACTGAATCAATAAACAATTTGTCTTTTATAAAAGAAAAAGTAGAGCTCCACCACTTTCTTTGTTACCTTAATTTTTATGTTTGGTTTGATTTTAAAGGCCCTTTGCAGGCAGTTGTGTGAGTTGTCAGCCAGGCAGGACAGGCATGTTGACTGTTGCTGTTGCTTCCTCTGTATAGACTTTGTGTTGGGTTTGATGTGTGTGTGTATGTGTGAGACAATTAAGCTGTTGTTGGGCAGATAAAACAGCTTTCCAGGAGATGGTGATGAGTGAATAGAGGAAGGGGCTCGGTGTTTACAGCCCGGGGGGACATTAGGGAGGGTGGTGGCTGATCTGGGTCCTACTAGCCCCAAGAGGTTTGGGTGAGTTACAAGCTGCGTCTTTCGGAGCTCCTCTATAGGCAGTTCAGAAACCAAGGAGCCCAGCCAAAAGCACCCAGTGCCTTTATTGATTTAAAATGGAGTGGTGGGAACCTTGCCAGTTAATATCAGCCCTGATATTGGGAAGGTAATAGAAGGAGAGATGATTTTTCCCACCCTTGGGATGCACCTTCTCCTTTGCCACTGTCATTGCCTGGAAAAGATACCCATGGGAGGACCTATGCCCCTGAGCTGTGTGCTGGGAAGCAGCAAACAATGATGCCTCTCTGCGTATTCATGTTGGCATTTCTTACCTGTGACTGCCTTTGGACTGAAGCAGCCTCTTGGTGCAGTGGTGGTCTGCATCTCTGGGGCACACTTTTGCTTGGTGACATGCAACTTTGCTGCCTTCCTTGGGCCAATCCTGGCTTGCATACACTAGTTTTGCCCCTCCTTGCTCAAGCAATGGGGTATTTCAAGCTCTTCTGGGTTCTCTTGTACAACAGCTGTTTTTCCTTTTATGGTTTCTTGCCCTGAGCCAGTGGTGGCATCTCCCACAGCTTTATAATGAATGTGAACCACGCAGGAGCACTAAGCTCCTACTAACTGTATTCCTGACGGATACTTGTGAGGTGAGTGCCCAAGGATGAGAACTAGTTTTAATCACCACTTCTCAAGCTAATAACAAGGGACCACTCCATAACAACTCATTGAAGCTCAACAACATTTCCCATTGAATTTAAAGGGCCCAGATTTCCCCCAGGAGAGCCAAGGAGCAGGTGGATGGGAATTAACCCTCTTTTAGGACCAAGTGTCAACAGCTTACCATTCTGCATCCAGCAAGAAGAGCTTTAAGTAAAGGTGTTCTTGTCTAATCCCAGGCAGGAGGTGGTGTCCTGCCACTGCAATAAATGACTGTTGAGAAATTGTTATTCTATGCATGGATTTCTTTTTTCTTCCTCTTAATTTTTCTTTTTCTTTGTTGCCATAGGCTATTCTACATTTGGCAGATTCAGCTACAATTAGCCTGGGAGTTGTCCACAAGAATTTCTGCAGATCTGGGTAGAATGTGATTTTTTCTTTTTTTTTTTTTACATACTTGATAATTTCAAAGGTTTTTGTGGCGTTTTGGGTTTTTTTTGTTATAACCTATTTTGTGCGAGCCAGTCACCTTGGATTTATTCTTCTTGTGAAAATATTTCATTACTCTTCTGATGTGGTTGTCCTCTAAGGAGATTATCCTGTAACTTTTTAAATCCTTAAAATGAAACCAGGACAAGACTCTGGTACCTTTACTCATGCCAAATTGTCTTTCTTTCCAAACTTGAGTTTCTTTGTGCTGCATTTTGAATCTGATGAATCATCCAGATACAATTTGTGATACCATAATTTTCATGCCACTTTCACGGAATTATTTTGCAAAGTATATGTTTGGTGGTGGTTTTACTACTGATTATCACTCCTGTTCAGATCATGTAGGCACCAGCTTCCTTCTAATCCTAGGTAAGCTTCTAGTTCTCCTGTCTCTGGAGAATAGCTGTAAGGATATGAATGCTAAAGTTTCAGCTCCCAAATTGAGGGAAAAATAAGAAGAATAAAAGCTGGGGCTCTGCTAGGGCTCTCCATGGGGCTGGCTTGCTGCATATGTTCATCACTGCTTGCTCCTTCTGTTTAGTTGCTGTGGACATTCAGTTACAGCTCTGTTAACAGCAGACACAGGAGATTTCTTCTGAAATAGCATAATAATTTATTTTTAAATAAACCACTGGTCAGATGGTGTGGGCATGAGGAGATTTCTGCTCGAGCAGATCTTTGTCCTGCTGCCAGTACCGTCATGTTTCTATCAAAACATCATTAGGGATAACTTTAAAATAAATATGCATTTCTCCTCAGTAGGAGGCTCTCCTAGAGCCAAACACATCTGAGATCTCCATGAACCTAGCAAACTAGAGTACTCTTAAAAAAAACCCCAAAAGTCGTAACATTAAAAATGAGAGAAACAGCATTAATATAAAACCTTTCCCTGAAAAACAGCACTTGTCCATCCGTAGGTGGGGACATTGTGATCTGTGATTGAAGATGAGGAGCCCAAAAGGCTGAAGATGAACACACATGGCCTCCTGTTCCCATCTCTCCCTGCTTTCCTACCCTGTTACTTGCACAACTTTTCCCTTCCTGCAGCCCTGATCTCCTGGAGGTAAAAACTAAGACTCTTTTCATTGCAACTTCCAGTGTTTCTCTGGCCCATGCTCACTTGCTCTTTTCTTTTAACTGTCTCATTCCAACAACCCTCGTCACTTGAAAACTCATCAAGGTTCCCCCAGCTCTCTCCGGTACTACTTCTCCTACCCTTCCTTTTCTTCTCCAAGGTGGGTTCTAGCACTATGTTCACAGCTACCTTAAGTGGGGAAATATTTCATAGGCCCATTTCCTTGGTGAATGTAAACTTACTCCTTGCAGGCTCCAGATCCCTTCTCTCCTTCTCTAATTATCTTGTGAGCATCTTCAGGTTCCCATAGGGTTTCAAGGTAATTTCCTCCCTTTCCCATTTAAGTAAAAAGGTACCAATCACAGATGCAATGTCCTACACAGTATGCAGATGCCACATCTCTGTGCTGATACGCATGGCCTTATGTCCCCCCATCCCTCCTTGCCCCAGACCCTCATGGAAAATAAATAAATCAGGCTTTGCTACATCTTTGTTAGGCGCAAAACGTTGAGGCGCACGGGAAGGAAAGTGGCACCAGAGGCATACTGGATCTCCCGGAGGACCCCTTCCCACTTCTTCTGCTCTTCATCATATCTGGGGACAGACAGACAGACAGTTATGGTGAGGAAAGCTTCTCTCCTCTTCAGCTGCTCTCCATGGTGGCGGTAGCCCATTGTGTGATGTCCCATAGGCATTATTTGGCCACGAGATACCAGTGAAAGCTGCATGGGGTCTTTCAACTCTGGTCCGGTCTGGTTTGCAGCACCAGGCTAGGGGACATGGGTATTAGCACATGGTCTCCTAGGGAAGGTGTATTTTCCATTGGGAAAGGATTTGGTGGCACCACGACTGAACATCCATGTTGAGGGCCAGTGGGTGCCTGCTGAGGGTGCTCTAGAGCCACAGATGTGAAGGATGGGAGCAGCTAACACTATTGGCAGCCATCAGAAAGCGCTTTCTGCCCACTTCTCTGATCACACATAAGACTATCAGATTTCCAGCCTGAGTACTGGCTTTCCCCAGGAGAGGATGCATTGCAGAAATGCTGCTTCACACCAAATGGGAGGTCTGGAACCAGCTCCAGGCAAAACGTCAATGCAGCAATAAAGCTAAAGGAGCCGATTTTCCCTGATACGTTGCTATAGGAGGCTGGGAGAGATCACTGAATCACCTAATGTGCCCTCCAGCACAGCACAGGGCAAGCTTCTCACCCACAGACCCTGCAGTGAGCATCCAGCCTTGTGCTGGTGTAACCAACTCACTGAAGGCATCAAGAAAGACAGAAACTACCTTTTCCCCAGTGGCTCCCACTAGCACCCCTCCCATGCTCCCATGGACTGCCCTGGGGAAGATTGTCACCTCCAAACGTCGTTCAGCTCCGTTGGCACCAGCTCTCCTGACTCTGTCTCCACTGTGGCGAAGCCTCCAAGCAGGTAGAGCACCCCAGCCAAGCTCACCAGGCTGACGGAGCTGCGCTCCTGCGGGAACTCAGTAAAGGTGTCCCACCTGCCGCATAGTGAGAGGGGACATGTTAGAGCACCCTGCCTACCCCCCATGCTGAGGCTGGCCTCAAATCAGGTATCGATGACTGAATTGCATAGTGATGGTTTAACCTGTGTAGGTCTACTTGGAATGGGATCACGCACCAACTGTTGCTAGAGATACCTGTCTCCATCATCATAGTTCAGCTTCATTTTGCACTGAGAAAGTGAGCTGTGAAGCATGCCTGGCATGGAACAGCATGCCCCAGCAGTAGGACTGCGGCTGCAAGGCCCACCCAAAGAGAGTATATTATGGTGGGTGAAGCTCCCAAGATGAAGATACATCAATGCAGGTAACCCAAGAACTGCACCAGCTGGTGAAACAGCTTTGAAGATGATTCACAGCCCAGCTGCAGTAGCATTGGTGATGCTCAGCTGTCCAAGGAGTACAGACTGTGAGTAACTGGTACCAGGACTTGAAAGCAAACTCCAGAATGGTTGGAAGTTGCTTAATATACACCTATAGCTGCTCCTCATCTACCTACCCCCTGAAGCTGTGGTTCAGGTACGTACTTGTTGGTGGCAATGTCATAGACTTCCACTGAGTTGGTCAAGCCAGAGTCAGTCACACCAGCCGCCACATAGATCTTGTCCTTGTGCACAGTGGCTCCGAACAAGGAGCGGGCAGTCTTCATGGGAGCCAGCTCCTTCCACTCAAACTTGGATGGGTTGTAGACACACATCTTTTTCAGGCACTTCCTAGAGAAAGATGAGAGAGAACAGGAGCCTTGATCACTTGCCAGGGGGCAGCTTTGCAACATGGGAGACTGGGGATGCCTGCTGGGAAGAACATGGGGTCTCTAAAAAGGATTTTTCTCCTCCACATCAGCATGCATGCCGTTGCTTGTGTATGGACCCAAAGATGCCCATGGCTGGAGATGTCATCTGTGTGTAAAACATATCCCCTTCTGCTGTGCTCATTTTGGGTAGGAGTCATGAAAGTTCAGTATAGTGCTTACAGAGCTGGATATGGGTCCGTGTAGCTAACTGTCTCTCAGAAACTTGCACATAGCCATCAAGAAAGTGTTTTCAGTGTTCCCGATTCAACTTGGTGCTGCAAAATATGACCAGCAGCATCCCTGTCCCCATAACGGCAATGTAAGGTATGTGAATGTATGCACAATCACACTTTTCAGATCAAAATCCCTTCAGAGCAGGATCTATCTTTGCTGGATTTTGGCATGTTTGCTCTGCAAACAGTCACACTTCTGCCTTGAAAGCAATGGCTGCAGTGCTCCCCAAGAGAGTCTGTTTCTGCTGAGCCCGTCTGCTGCAGGAAGGCAGGATGGAGGTCAGATTTGATGGGGTTTTTCACTCCTATTGCAAATACCCATCTGGATTTGACTACTAGGACCATGCTATTCCACAGGTTGGAGACAGGAAACTCTGAATGTGAAGGAGTTTCATGCTCTTCAGCACCTGTTGCAATGCCTGTGATATTTATATTGTGAGCAAAAGGAATGATGTGTTCCCTCTCCTGCAAGGACAGTACCATCTCCCTGATGTCCCTGTGGGACTTCTAAGGGCTTGGGAAGGGCTGCAGTCACAGAAGCAAGCTGAGAGGGAAGGATCCACATCTCATACCCCTTCTAACCCTCTTAACCTGTATAGGATCCATGTTGGGGAGCTCAAGCTCTGCACTCACACTAGTCTGGGGGATTACACCCTGAGTTTCTCTTGCTTTTTGACTTACTTATCACTTCCTTTTCCACCGATGACATAGACAAGACCATTGTGCGATACCACCGCATGGCCATAGACTGCATAAGGAAGGGAATCAGCTTCACCCCACTTGAAGGACCTGTATCAGAAAAAGATTTGAAACAAAAGGATTTGTAGCTTTCCGAGTGAGGCCTAGAATATGTGGCACTTTCCAAACCTAGCGGTGGTCACAGATCCTAACTCAATCTCAAAACCAGGAGGTTTTCAAACAGATAGGGCTCATGAGTGAATTCTGTGATGCCAAAGAAAAGGGGGAAATGAAATATGCAGAATGTTTATGCTCACACTCTTTATTTTCTGCAGCATCCCCTGCTCTTAGACCTTTTGGATCCACATCCCCACTTCTCCCAGGATTTCACCTCATTTGCAACCATTACCAGCTGAACACAAACAAGGCAGATTTCTGTATGACAGAAAAAAATTAAAACCAATGAGACCTAGGGGTTGCAAGATCCTGAAGGAAAATGGTTTTTTTGGCCACTGCCTTCCACTTTGAGGTGCTTTGGTTGGCCAGCACTCAGCAAGGGCCCATGGGAGTGGGTATGTCCACATTTTGCAGTGCAGGGCTGTGATGAAGCCTCTGAGCTAGGTCTGCAACAGCAGAGGATGAAGCTGTAAGGCTTTGGAAACTTCAAACTAGTAACCAAATAGGGCTGACCAATTTCTCAACAGGTGCCTGTTCATATCCACATAGCTTAGGCTTGCCCCCAGTTTTCATACATGTAGGATGTAGCCCCCAAGACCAGCACTTATTTTACTTAAGATCTGAGAGTGCTTTCCAATTGCTCAACCAACTTGGGCAAATATTTGATCCCGTAGAGCATCACTTTGCCCTCTCCAGGTTTGCTATAATTGAAACCTTGACTTAAGTAATGCTAGAAATGCATTGGTGCTGATCACATCTCTGCCAGCTTCAAATCAGTATTCAAGCCACCCCCTGAGCACTCAGTGGGGGCAGACACAGGAGCAGATGAATGCCCCATTCTGTGGGAATGAAACTGGTTTCAAATCTTTGCCCATAAAGCAGACTTTGAAACACACAAATCTAAATATAAACCAAAGGCTAGTCAATGTTTACTGCTCTGCCTCTTTGGTGGCATCTCTTTGGATGCTTTTGCCTCCTGTGAGCAGAAAAGGATGGTGCTTTTTAATAAAGGTTAAGACCTAATGTGGATCAGAGCCCATTGTCCAGAAATAATTGGATATTAAGCCTGATATTCATTAGGCTGGTCCATTCAGGGCCATATCTGAGTATTATCAAAACAAACTTTTCAGTTCAAAGCCACTCCTGGTGAGATCATGGTGAATGTCACTGGGTCTCCAACCAATGGGCAAGAGCAGAAGGAAAAACTCCTCTCACTCCTCTGTGTACACCTCACATAAACATCTACTAAGATCATTCCCTGATAACATAATATCCCCATTACATCTTCCATCTTGGGGAGGTTCAGTTACAATAGATGAAGCAGCTGGACAGAGACAGCTCAATGCCCCGGGGTACAGCCTGAGATAGTGGTCCCAGCATCTAGATACAGGGTTGGAGCCCTGCCTCCAAAACCTTTCAGCCCCTGGGGAGCTGGGGTTGTTTTCAATGGCAGCTGCTTCACCTTCTCCTGTCAGCCACCTCCCAGCCCACACTCACATGTGAACACTTACAGCCGGTCGTAGCACAGGACTGAATCCAAAGTCTTCTCTCCCTCTTTCAGTTCTTTTCCTCCGACCACAAAAATAGAGTTTTCTGCCTCTCCCAGGCCAAAGAGGCAGCGAGGGGAGGGCAGGGGGGGCATCCCCAGCCAGTCTGCATCCAGATGGTCATACTGAAAGGAAACACATGGTCATAAGTGTGTGCTCACCCAGACCATTTGCTTGGCAAAAATCAGGGCCCAGAGGCTGAGGGAAAAGTCTATTCCCATGTGCAGCTTGGTCACCCCAGCAGGCATTTCCTGCAATGCCTGTGTCTTACCATCTGGTCAGAAAGGGAGACTTAAGTGCAATTCCAAGTCATATATCATATGACATATGTTTTATGTCAAAGTACAAGGGAAGAGATGCAGCAGCATGAACATATTCTTATCTATGCACCAAAGCCTTGACTTAGAATAAGGTTGGCCATCCTCAGAGGACAGAGTCCCATGTTGGACCTACAGTGGATAGTTCCTGGGACTGGATTTGCTGAAGCACTTGAATCTTGGAATTTTTGCCTGAACCTCTTCAGGTGTAACCCATGCCACAGTATTTCATCCTGATACTTTCCATCTCTGCCAGGTACAGCACAGTGCTGGCAATGTTGGCTACACAGCTCACTCTCCTGAGACACTTCTTTTCCCACTTATTCTTCTTCCTGGCAAATGATCAGTTACCATGCTCCAGCTCTGCTTCTTAAGATACTGTTATTGTCCTGTATCACCTCAGTGTGTGTGAATTCCTGAGGTGAACTGTACATGAGTCTATCTATCTGTACAACAGCTATTTACACTATACTTACCTACCTAACACAGTACAACACAACTGAGATGGTACTGCAAAGACCAGAACTCTTCTTGCTGACAAAAGTGTGCCAGACCTATCTGATAGATGGGAAGACTGATTCATACAGCACTACTAAATCAGATGTCCAAATCCTTGCAGATCCTTGGACATCTGTAGATCAAGGCATTGCCTCATCTCCCACCAGAGAAAAAGTATGTGAAGGATTATGATGCTGGGAGCAATCTGTGCACCATGGCTTGATGGGAGCTGTAAACTGGGGCAAAACCATTAAATATAGCAGAGGAGGGAGGAGGCCAGTTTGGTGAGACCCTGCAAGATGGAGCTATGATGCAGCATTGCCTGAAGCACTGTTTGCTGTGGGCTCAGGCCAAAGGACTTCAGCTTGCTGGGTTGCCTCCAAAACCTTGGCCTCAGCTGGGTGACTGTGGTTATTGTCTCTTTGTAATCTGTGGTCCACATATGGGTTATTTATAGTCAAGCCTGAGCAGCTCAGTCACCAGGATAGTTAGTTCCTGCTTCTTGATGGATTCAGCATTGTTTTCAAGTCATTAATCTTAGAACTGACAAATAAAGGATACCATTTTCCATCTGAAATGTCGATAGAATCATTTTATTCCTGCCAAAATTTGCAAGGCCTCTGGGATTTATCAGCATTTTTGTATTTTGGTGCCTGTCCTGAAGTCTAAACTATCCCTGACCTAACTGTCCTGGCTTCAGCAGGAGGAATGTGAAACTGGGAAGATAGAAACAGAGTCAGAAGGTTGCTGCTGCACTGGCACAATGGTTCAAAGACTTGTTGTATAGCTGCCTGCCCACATTTGTGTGAAGTTTCTTCTGGAAAACAAGACTCAGAAAAGCTCTCTTGCTCGTGCAGGAACCTCAGGTTACGTAATGACACTGATGGCAATAAAATACACCTTTGAAACTGATGGCACTTTCCAACCCTCGGAGGCTTGTCTGCAATTCCCATGCATGAGTGCCACAGAAAGCTGTGACGGGACCACTGTCCCCTTCTTGTGGGCAAGGCAATACAAACAGCCACATGATACCCAAGGCATTTGCTACTGAGTCAGTGGCAAACTGGGAGCTGAATATAGAAACTTTGCTGTTTTCAGCTCAGAATTATGGAATGCTTTAGGTTGGAGAGACCTCCAAAAGTCTTTCATTCAACCCCCATGCTCAGACAGGCACAGCTTTGGAGTGGAAGCAGGTTGCCAGGGCTTTGTGCAGTCAAATATTAAATGTCTCCAATGATGGAGGTTTTGTGACCTCTCTGGAGCCCTGCTTCAGTACCTCACCACCTCAGCTGGGAAAACTTTCCTCACAACTAGCTGAAATTTCCATTACTGCAACCAGTGGCCATTGTCTCTTGTTCCATCTTTGTGCAAATCCAAGAGTCTGGGTCCCTCTTCTGTGTCCCCTCTTATCAGGGAGCTGCAGACACCAGTGAGATCTTCCCTTCCCCTTCTCCAGACCTATCAAACCCAGCACACCTCCAGGGACAAGAACAGCACTAGAAATGAGGTATATACTGATAGGTGGGGAAATACCCTTTGTCCTTGGGGTGTTTGCTTTGTGGCTGTAGCTGCTGCTGTTCCTTTGTTGCCACTTGGCAGAGTCATCCTTGGGTTTTGCTGGGGATTCAATACAAAGGATGCAAAGCAGAACCCAGACATGATGTCACTAACCTTCCAGTTAGTGGCCCTATGGCAGCAACAGCTGGATGAAATACAGTGGTCAAAATGGTCCTCTATTCAGGATTTGAGTCAAGAAGGCTTATTCCTATTACTTACTCTGTCAAGACTCCTTCCCCAGTTACCAGAACCCCCTTTAGTGGGATATGTCTTAAAAATATAGGGAGAAGAGTGAATCATCTCAGATGTTTCACCTTCATTTACAACTTTCATTTTAGTATCATATGAGAATTAGTATTACTTTTATCATACAGAAGCTAAAGACTGGTGAGGCTCCAAAGGGATCAAAGAAACAAAAGAAAAACAAAGCTAGTACCTGTAGGAAGTAGGAACTCATGGGATCCTCTTTGCTATCCTCGTTGTAGTATAGTCCTCCAACAATGAAGATCTGATTCTCTTTGGTCACCAGACTGATGTGGTTCTTTGGGATTTGAGTAGACAAGGAGGCAAAATAGCACTCGTTGGCAGTGGGATCATAGGCCACTGCTCCACTGTCGCTCACCATGAAAATAAGGTCCTGGAGGAACATCCCAAAGCGCATTGTGTCATTTAAGATCCCTGGGAGAGCATCCTCCTCTGTATCTTCCTCCTCATCTACTACTCCATTGACAACATTGTCTTTCTCTTGCTTTTCGCTGCTTTTCTTCACTTTCTTCTTCCTCACCACAGTGAATTTGCCTTTCTGGGCATCCTTCACCATTTGCAGTTTCTTGAGCAGCTCTGGACTGGACTTCACCATGGCGTGCTTTTCCACGTGGTCCTTGATGTAGTCATTGGGCATGAGGCGGAAGCGGATGCTTTCAAAGATGACAGGCAAAGCCTTCTGCCGGCTGTCTTGGTCCTTGGTCCCCACCCACTTCATCACTACTTCAAAGACAGTCTCCTCTTTCTCAATGTTGAGGGAGTCACTGGAGATGATTGCAATAAGCTCATCGGGGGAGAGCTGGTAGAACTCCTCATCACGAGAAACCAGCGCAAAGCGGTCACAGATGAAATCCCTAGCTGCCACCGCCAGCCGGGCACAATCCAGCATCAAGCCCAGCCTGAAGATAGCCAAGCAGTTGCTGAGGCAGAGCCGCTTCTGCAAGTAGGACACACAGACGGTGAAGATGGAGGGGATCTGGAACATGTTGGCCACGGAGAAGATGTCCTGCACATTCTGCTCTGTGATCTCCAGCTCAGAGGTGTAGATATAATGGAGGATCTTGCCCATGACATCCGGGTCAACATCTTCCAAACTGATCTCCCTCTTCTTGCTCTCTTCCATGTCCGAGAGGAACATTGCTCGGAAATATGGGCTGCATGCTGCCAGTACCAGCCGATGGCAGGGAAACTCTTTCCCCTTGACTTTCAAGACACAGTCCAGAAACTTATTGTGGTCCAACATGTCTTTGAGTCCATCCTGGAGAAGAGTTTGCTGGTAAAGACGCAATTCTTCCGCTTGATCTAAAGGCAAACCCATGGTGAACACTACCTGCTCTTCCTCCTTTTTTCCCCAATCCTTCTTCTATAGATATATATTTATGAATATATCTATACCTAAGCCCCTGGTAAAGAAACTTGCTCAAAGCAGGGTTCGCTGTCTCCCTTGCTTCCAGACTGTTGGCACAGTGGGAATGTGAAGCGCTTGCTACTATCGCAGCTGTCTGTGTACTTCAGTTTCCAGCATAGGGCTTTATATATAGCCACAGCTCTACAAAGCTTAAGGAATCTATATTGAAGCATGTGTAAGCCGATCACCCTTTAATATGACACATTGGACAAGGAGGAAGGGAGGGGGCCGGGGGAACAGCTGTAATTCCAGCCTCCATGCTTCAGGAAGGGTCTGTCAGCCCATGAGTCACCCCAGGGGGAGCAGGAGTTCTTGCTGCCATGTCATGACGGGAGACATATGTGACCAATTGGCTCAGCCACCGTGCTTGGGGAACAACCTCCAGATGAATCGAACGTCTGAATCTGCCTTCTGGGTCATGAATGGCAAGACTGAGACCTTCTCCCAGCACTGCTAAAATGACTGCTCTGAAACTCCTAAACCTTTTGCTGTGCTAAAAATAGACGGTGAAGTCAAAGCTGAAAAGATGCAATAAGGGAGTGTCTTATGTGGGCCTTGTGGCATTCCTGGCTCCAGCCAGCTCGCTCCCCGGGCTGCTTTTCTGCATAGGTTTGTCCTTTATTCTCCTCTGGAGTAAGTTTTCAGGGGTCTGGAAGGTGGTGGAAAATGAAGGTTCAGCTATTTATTTACATCCCTTTATGGGATATGACACCTATGCTGGAAGTTACTTAAAAAGTCTCACTCTTTAGAGGAGACTTGAGCCTGGGAGGGGAATAGCTCTTTATGCCTGCAATGCATGCATGGGCCTGATGGCACAGTCTCTGGACACTTCATTGTTAATAAATCCATCTTTTACACATCTTGATGACAGAGAGAAGGTCTGAGACTGTAGATTTAGAAGAGAGAGCAATGGAGAGCTTCAGCTCCCAGATTAAGACTTCTAAACACAGGTATATTTTTGTAAGTTGGGGATCTCCTGCTAAGGGCTCCTGAGATTCAACACCCTTATGTTGAAGCCTAGAGCCACACCAGGACAACCTGCCCTGCCTTGAGCTGATGTTCCAGAAAGGCTGAGTTTTCAGCAGGTCTAATGTCCTGCTTGCATGCCATGTCTAGGAAGCCCCATGGGTCTTCAAATGGCCAGTCTTTGTCCAGCTCTTCCCATGGAGCTCATGAAGGAGCAAATTAGTTTGGATAGACATGGGTGAGCAGAATAGCTATAATTATACCTACAATAAAAATTGTACATGTATCTGTTTTATCTCTGTTACTATGGACCCTTTGGGCTGGCTGACACTCAGTTATGGCACAGATTTAATTAACGATCTAATTAAGTCTATGCAAAGATATTAGCCACTCTTCTTTGTGTATTTAAAGCCACATTAACCCCTTACCCTGGCATGGATGTACTTATAAAAGCGCTTTGTGCTTTTGTCTACGGACATGAGAAGAGGGAGGGAACTGTACTGATATGAAGCCCCTTTGGTACTGGTGAGGTTCCAGCAGCATCTGGGAGGTACCAATATAGCAGGGAAATAATCACAAGCTGTTTTTGGAGCTCACATGATAAGCTCTTCTGCTGGGCTGCTCATCTGTGACAGGATCAGGCAGTGAGTGCTGATCTTTGAACTGGGTCAAACTTCAGAAACATTCCTGTGTTCCCAGACATGAGGGGCTGGACACCCCCATCCTCCCCTCTCCCATCCTCTGCATTAGTTCTGCGCTTTCCCAAGTTTAATCATAATGTCGTGCTACCAGCAGGGATTTTTCCCCCTCTGCCTTTAATCTCCCTTGAGCTCTGGGTGGTTTTCCTCTTCACTGTGCTGTTCAGTGTGAGCTACCATCCAAGGTTTGCTTCCATGCTCCCTGCATCACAAAGTGTGGCTGCTGAAGTGCAGCTACAGCCCATCCCTTCTCAGAGGTGCTTTCAACAGACAGTGTGTACTATGGCTTCTCCCAGGTTTGTGGTCCACCTGGGAAAAGAGCACTATGCTGGTCCCAAAGCCAGTCTGGGTTCTCCCATTGGCTTCAGTGGTTTTGCACAGTGGCTGGGCCTGCTCTAAGGCATGGGGATGTAGCTCTGTTTTTTCCAAGTGCACTGTCTCCTCAGGACACTGTGTCATTTAAGCTTCCTACAAGCATGGGGAGATGCCTATTGTACCCAAGTTAAGCACTTACCTGAGATGAGAGGACTGCTGGAGCTAGTCCAGAGGAGGCCAGAAAGATGCTCCAGGGATTGGAGCAGCTCTGCTATGGAGGCCAGCTGAGAGAGATGGGTTTGTTCAGTCTGGAGAAGAGAAGGCTCCAGGGACACCTTAGAGCAGCTTCCAGTGCCTGAAGGGGCTGACAAGAAAGCTGGAGAGGGGCTTTTGACAAGGGCAGGTAGGGATAGGACATGGGGGTATGGCTTTAACCTGACAGAAGGGAGATATGGACATCAGCAGTATCATATCATATCATATCACAGAATGGTTTGGGCTGGAAGATACCTTAAAACTCATCCAGTTCCAGCCCCCTGCCATGGTCAGGGACACTTTCCACTAGACCAGGTTGCTCCAAGCCCCATCCCCCCTGGCCTTGAACACTGCCAGGGATGGGGCAGCCACAGCTTCTCTGGGCAACCTGTGCCAGGGCCTCACCACCCTCATAGTGAAGAACTTCTTCCTTAGATCCCATCTCAATCCACCTTCTGTCAATTTAAAGCCATTCCCCCTTGTCCTGTCCCTTCCTGTCTTTTTAAAAAGTCTCTCTCCAAGTCTTTTCTCTGATGATAGCAATGGAATTAGAGGCAGCCATCAATTCTGAGCCCTCTGCAACCATTACCTCTTGTAGAGGCTTTGATCACAGTAGATTTGTCCCATCTGTCTTCCATTTGCTGAGCCCAATGTGTCACTGCTAAGGTAAGCTGGTCTCCAAGCAAGTACCAGCCAAGCCCAGGGGTATTTAGCATCTAAAAGTAGATGAGATGGCACAGGTGGATGTGATAAGAGTGAGCAGTGCTCATAGTTACCATTCATCCACATGAATGGATGAATCAACCCTCCCCAGGGAACTCCCTCCCCTTCAGCTGAGAGTGCTGACTGCTGTGTAACAGGCAGCAGCCCTGTATGGTGGTGGGCTGTTCTGAGACTTGGGGGTAGGTGAGGATCCATAGAAAGCATCCTAAGGGGATGCAGTGTAGCAGGACCATTCCTTCCCATATCCAATTTTAGAACAAGAAAGGTGAATGCAGGAATGATAGCTATGTCAGGTTGAACAGGGGTCCAGCATAGAGCTATTATTTGTACTTGCAGCATCAATAAACAATTGCTTCTCTTGGCTTCTCAGGTGGGTTTTGCTAACAGACAGGTGATAACCAGACCAGACAAGACACTTCTCTCCAGGAGAGAGAGGAGCAGTTGATAAATCCTGTTCTATAGAGGCATACACTGAGATAGAAGGTCTGCTGAGCAAGTCTAAGCTGGTTGAGGTAACACCACTTGGGTGCTTCTGTCCCACCAGACCTCCTGCGTTTGTAACAGCATTGATAGCTGAGGGGAATACCTCAGGGAAAGAGGGGCAAATCCCAAGTTCTCCCATAAACAGCCTCTCCGAATCACCCACTTGGTGTCTAAGATTAGCTCCTTCTGGCAGCTCCAGCGATGCAGCTGCCGGGTAAATTTAGATCCTTAGTGAATGGGTTATTTTCTCTCCTGGAGTACCCATGTCAGGAGGGCAGTGCAGAGTCACCGGGCTTTGCCATGTGAGTCACCACTTCGACACTGGGAAGTGGGTGACTCTGTTTGTCCTCCCGGGGCAGCCAGGGACCTGAGCTGAGCCACCCACAGGGTCAGAGCACATGGTTTCTCAGCAGCTCAGTGCAGCTTCACTGTGTGAGGACATAGAATCACAGAATCATAGAATAGTTAGGATTGGAAAGGACCTCAAGATCATCTAGTTCCAACCCCCTTGCCATGGGCAGGGACACCTCACACTAAACCATATCACCCAAGGCTTCATCCAACTTGGTCTTGAACACTGCCAGGGATGGAGCATTCACTACCACCCTGGGCAACCCATTCCAGTACCTCACCACCCTAACAGTAAAGAATTTCTTCCTTATATTCAGTCTAAACCTCTGCTGTTTAAGTTTCAACCCATTACCCCTTGTCCTATCACTACAGTCCCTAACGAATAGTCCCTCCCCAGCATCCCTGTAGGCCCCCTTCAGATACTGGAAGGCTGCTATGAGGTCTCCACGCAGCCTTCTCTTCTCCAGGCTGAACAGCCCCAACTTTCTCAGCCTGTCTTCATACGGGAGGTGCTCCAGTCCCCTGATCATCCTCGTGGCCCTCCTCTGGACTTGTTCTAACAGTACCATGTCCTTTTTATGTTGAGGACACCAGAACTTCACACAATACTCCAAGTGAGGTCTCATGAGAGCAGAGTAGAGGGGCAGGATCACCTCCTTTGACCTGCTGGTCACACTCCTATTGATGCAGCCCAGGATATGGTTGGCTTTCTGGGCTGTGAGTGCACACTGCTGGCTCATGTTCATATTCTCATTGACTAACACCCCCAAGTCCTTCTCCACAGGACTACCATGAATTTCCTTTTTGCCCAACCTGTAGCTGTGCCTGGGATTGCTCCGACCCAGGTGTAGGACCTTGCACTTGTCATGGTTAAACTTCATGAGGTTGGCATCAGCCCACCTCACAAGTGTGTCAAGGTCCCTCTGAATGGCATTCCTTCCCTCTAGCGTATCAACAGAACCACACAGCTTGGTGTCATCGGCAAACTTGCTGAGGGCACACTCAATTCCATTGTCCATGTCAGCAACAAAGATATTAAACAAGACCGGTCCCAACACCGATCCCTGAGGGACACCACTCATTACTGGTCTCCAGCTGGACATTGAACCGTTGACCACAACTCTTTGAGTGCGACCATCCAGCCAGTTCTTTATCCACCGAGACATCCCTGTGGAGGGGAGTGAAGTGTTTTACCCTGGAAGGAAGCACAGCATGTCATAGTTTTGGTGGGAAGGAGTAAATCTGAAATAATGGAGATGCAAGAAACATCCACCAAAGGTCAAGCAGCAGACCTGTGTTAAAGGTGATAGGCCTGGCAGCTGAAGGAGGTTTGGGATGCAATTAGAGGTGCCACCAAGGCACAATACCTGCCCTTACTTCCAACAGCGTTGGTTGGGTTCCCAGGAGTAAAACCAACACGGCTTCAAGCTCAGAAAGTACATGGATGTCAGTTTGATGGCAGTAGGCTTGTGATATTCACCAGTATGAAGGTGGAGTCAAAATAAAGGTAAGTACGAATCAAGCTGCAGCCAAATCGCCAATCTGGTGATGCCACTAAGGTGGGTTTCTGTTAAATAAGTGATGTCTCATGTCACCCTTGGGGTGGGAGGTGAGGACTTGAAAACAGATCCTTTTGTCTCTCAGCTCTAATAGTAGGGCCTTGCCTGTTGCCCAGGGTGTCACCTGCACTACAGCGGCATGAGAGTGACGAGCAGGAGGCATCATAGATGTCCAACATTTATTTACTACATAAATAAGTGACATTTATCAGGGACTTTACAAAGTACTTTGGCAGAGCTGAAAGCTGGCTAGGAACTGATCCTGTTTCATCCACAGGGAAGCCAGAATACACCAGCACCAAGCATCTTGTCCCACTTTGCAAAGTGGTCCAAATTCTGCCCTCACCAAACATCAACATAACTCAGACATAAGGCCACTGAAAGTTACTCTAAAGTGCAAGAGAGCCAGAGCTATTTTTACACCTTTTCCCCCAAGGCACCATGTTTCACACATGTACATTTATTCAATACATGCCCTATGCAGTGTCTGAAGTCTGCTTCTCCAAAGAAGCTATTATAGGCTTTCCTTCCACCACCCAATCCTTCATTCAGGGTCTTTTTGCTTTGGTTATATATAAGCGTGTGTGCTCATTCAGCCATGCAGTCATGGGCTTAGGCTGTGTGCACCAAAGTCAGTTGAGGGATGCATGGCTGGAGATGAGCAAGAGTTGGCTACAGCATCTTCAGCCATGGACAGGAATGTGAGCTTAACCCTTTGTCCATGGCATTTGAGAAGCGCAAGTGGGATTTGGTTTGATTCCCAGGACATATATCATAGCAGACAGTCATGGTGGCCGCATCAGCCTGAGACCCGGCAGTGGAGAGCCCTTTGGGTTTGTGCTGGGGTCTGGGGACCAAGCTGCTGTGAGCCATGTGTTGCATTTCTTCAGTAAGTCCCCAGGTGACTTGTATGCGATACACGATGGCTGTGAAGCAAGTGTGGCTCCTGCACTCTCCTTAACTATGCCTGATGTTGGCATTAAATCACTTTTGTTCAAGACATTTAGTACTAAGGAGACCTGTTTTGCAGAGGTTGTAACAGCTCACTCCACACTGCTGTCAGTGGCAGCGAGATAATACCCTTCAATGTGTGTTAAAGACATCCTGGTCTTCCTACCCTTTGCTATAAAGACTGTACTATATATTTCTAGCTACTTGGCAGGTATAGATTGTGCTGAGCCATTTCACAATGCTTACTGCACAACCATAAGTGCTGAGCACTTGACAGTGGATGCTGATCAGTTCTTGTAGTGAAAGAAACATGGGATTCTTGGGCTAGAAGTGAGCTGGAAGTGGTCTGCTTAGAGCAGGCTCAGCACCAGCTAATCTCTTTCTCATAGCTGTGTGTCTGGACCACTATAAAACCTCCAGTTGTGCAGCTTAGAGAGTCTCCTCTGGGAGACATGGGCTGCAGATCCTGGGGGGAGCTGAGTGCTGGTGGACCCCCTGGAAGAAGGGGGTGAAATCTCTAATCCTGCACAATGTCAGAGGGTCAGAAAAATGATGGGGACAGCTCTTTCTAGCATCAAAGAAATGTCCTGGGGGCCTACCTCAGCAGCCTGTCACACATGAGGAACCTGAAAAACGCCCACTGTGTCTCATAGAAAACCTTTCCTGAAGCAAGGGGGTGACCTGTGCTTTCCAGGTGACTTCTACATGGGTAAGATACAGCAGTTCGATTGTCAGGAGTGTTTGGAGAGCCCCAGCCAGTGGGTGGCCTGGCAGTGGTGGCTGGAAGAGGGACGAGGCTCTGGGACAAGCCTGCTGATGCTTCCCTCTACTCCGCCTTTGCTTTGTCACTTGTCTCCTCCTTGATGGCCAGGATGCGCTCATGCTCTTTGATCAGCTGCACTCCACAATATGTGATGAACCAGATGGACAAGGTGCTGACAGGGAAACCTAGAAGATGTAAGGAGACATGGTCATCTTGGTGTGGCTGCTTGTCTAACAAGGCCAACTCTTCTCTCCAGCAGTGCTGCCTCTGAGGTGTGTTTAGGAGGTCCTAGAAGTTCATGATGGCCAATGTCATTTTCAGTTGTGGATCCAACCCTACAGCTTCACTGAGAGAAGAGACAAACCCCCAGGATCAGATTTTAGAGGAAGCTGTGCCTGAACCCATCAAAGCATGGACCACAGCTAATGTGGGAATATGCTGGAGTGGCTTTGAGAATTGTCTTACCCCCAAAACTCTTTATGCTCCCCAGGTTTAGTCTTGGTTGACTTTCTGCCTATTCAATCTGCCCATGTCCATTGTTGTTCAACACTGTGACTTTCTGGAAGTTTTAGGCCCCACTGATGCTGAAGATCAACTCCAGCCTTGTTCTTTACCCAGTGGGGACACAATGTACACCTAGGAAAACACATGGTTTTGTTACCTACGTAAGTGACTGAGAGCTGGGAGCTCTTCCATTTACTTATGAAGGATCTGATGGCATTTGTAATCACAAATCTGGTATCCACAGCAGAGAGGAGACATAGGCTTTGTACCTGCTAAAACAGGACCTCTGAAATGAATAATGCAACCAGCAAAAGCCAGCTAGCTCAGCAGACAGGCACTTTTGGCACACTGAGCCTAGAGTGTCACATTAGCTGTTTCTTACGCCAGCCCCATCCCAGAGAAGGCTGGAGGACATGGGCTCCTGATGGCTATTTATACCCTGGGGTGCTCAAGAAGACTTCAAAATGGTGCCACCATCCACTTACTAGAAATGTACATATTTGCTGTACATTTCTAATGTACTGCAACATAAGGATTTGTACCTGTCAGCTTCAGGCTGATGCAGGAGTAACTGCTCAAGAAAAAGAAGATGAGGCAGGACAAGTAAATCACTTTCTCCAGCAAGGAGACCATTTCATTACCAGGGACTCAGCCCACCTTGGTAGGGTGCATATGACATTTGTGTTGCTGTGAAGAGTCTCAATCACAGCGTCAGGCTGCGCTAGGAGCTGTACAAGCACACCTGAAAAGAAGCTTGTGCCCCAGAGAACTCACATGAGAAGGGTGGGAGCTAAGAAACCACTGCCTGCACCTTTTCCATAAGAATGAGGCTCACTGGGAGCAGCCACATAACAATCCAATGGCCAGGCCACTCTGTATCCAAGAGGACTCAGAAGTCCCAGTCCTCAACTCCCCTACCAGCATCCTCCCATCAAGATGAGGGTCCCTCAATGGGGAAGGCTGGTAGCACCTTACCTGTCTGGAGAAGTCTCTTGGTCACCAGCAGCGCAAACTCCAGGCTGTTGAGGGCTAGGATGTTGAAGAGGATGATGGCCCAGAAATTCACAGCCCCAAAAACTGCCCTAATCCGCCGAGACATGGCCTCTGACATTTTGGCCTGTGGAAGGAACAAGAGCAGAGAGTGAGGAAAAATGGAGCTGTAAGGACAAATGAAGCACTGGTCCAACGCCTGCCAAACTCCAGCTGGGATCCCAGAGAGGTAGGCAGAAATTAGAGCAGCCTTTATTGCCTTTGGGATGAAGAAACATACAGAAAAGGTAAAACTTGTGTTCTGTTGCTGGACTCACATTGGGATTCTCGATTGGTGTTCCAAGGTCCCATGGGTAGGGGCAAGATGTTATACATGGTTTCATGTTAATGGTAAAGGCTGAATACTGCTTTCTTCATCTGTTGCCTGGGGGCAGATGGATGCTCTTTTACACCAGGATTATTATTAGCCCTATGTGCATATCACTCCCTGCTCCCAGCAGAAATTGTTTCTTAGGGCTTAAAAAAACCCCAACAAGCTGAAAACCCAGTGACAGCAGCAGAGTGAAATTGTCACTGACATATAATCTTCAGGAGCAGCTGCTGTGAGTGGGGCAGGGAAGTGGTTTATAGCAGTCTTCAAAGAGCATGATGAATCCCCAGGCCACTTAGTGCTGAGAATTGTGGTGCTGCAGGGAAGGAGATTTCACTGCCTGTGAGTGCTATAATCTGATTAGAAGTTCAGTGAGGGGAGCAAACAGGAGGACTCCAAAGTTTTTGTTCAAAACAGGTCTTTACTGAGCTGGTTTAAGACCTCCAGACTTTAGAGTGGCCAAAATAAATAAGCAACGTAATTGTTTCGAGGATGGAGTTTCCTAAGTTTTTTTTCCAACATATCCCAGAGGTACTTTGGTCCCAGAGACAGGAGATTAAGCTTTGGAGTGGTTGGAAAATTATTCAGTCTAGTACCTAAAAGTTTGCTTTTATCAGAAACCAGATCAAAACATCAGAATATCAAGATGTTCTGCAGAACAAGAACAAGTTATTTTTATATGGAAATGTATAAATAATTCACCAGGGACAGACCTCAGATTGTGTGTACATCTGTGGTACTTTGAGACTTTGTTGGGGTTGCACTTCTGATTCTCTTGGACCTCCATTTTCCCTCTTAAAGCTCAACACCCAGCCTAAATGTTGTATGGACAGGTAGGAATTTGTTCTGGGTGGATGACACAGTGTATAAAATGAAGGGATACAGAGTACAAGGACTGTGCTTCCCTTGGCCAGTTAAGTAGCTGATTGTAAGTATGCTCAAAGCCACAGGAAAAAGCTTCAGGTCTCCACACAGGAGGCCTGGACGTGGAGCTGCATAGCTTCATCAGTGATGTTGCTCTTCAGTCTTGGATGAAATGGATCTGACTTCTATAACAAAGTTTTATCTCCCTACAGTCATGGATGTCTTCCAGCTCCAGAGTTTGGTCCTAGACCCATTGACCTTTCCCCATCCACTTGCAGCCCAGTTCCTCACCTCCAGTTTGGCAAAGGGCGCCTGCTGGAAGAACTTCTGCACCCAAAGCTCAAAGTTGAGGCCAAAGCAGTTGAAGACAGACCAGATGTAAATGATCTCACATGGTCCTAGCCACAGAGTGGTGACTGCGAAGGTGGCAACGGAGGCCACAAGCTCCTTAATGATGTTGTCATGGTTCTCTCCAATGTGATCATACACGTACCTAATGGCCAAGTAAAGTGGTTAGTGCTCCCTGTAGTAAGTGAGACCACTCTGGAGTCCCTTATCCCATGCTCACCCACCACAAACCCCTCACAGGCAGGTCAACATAGAGCACCCCAGTGAGAAAGGAAGGTTGCTTTGGCTGACACATTCTAGCAATAAACTGATCTTTTCTGCAGTCCAGCTGCTTGTGGCTTGTATTCCCCACAAGCCCACAGCTCCTTCAGGACAAAATACCACCCTCTCCCCCTCTTGCAGGTAAAGGGTTGATAAACTGTAGGGATCTGTAGAGCTGCAGGCTATCTCAGACTTGCTGGTGCACAGGATTTCATCACTGAGCGGCCACTTCAGTACAGGTTTACTGGTGTGAACTTGTGGCTGAAGATAGATGACAGGCTCAGGAAGGTGTAGATACAGCTCAGGCCACCCTTGGATACCAGGATACGGGAGACCCAGGATATAGGAGACCTGGGCTCAATCCCCCTTTCATCTTGGTGGAATATGAACCTAACTCTTCCTCCATCGAGGGAATGCTAAACCCACCAGACTTAAAGGGATCTCTGGACGGGACTGCCTTATTCCTAACTTTGGCAGGGGGCTGTGGCTCTTTGTGGTGATTAATTCAATGGTCTAAGGGATAAACAGACTAAATATTACTTCATGCCATAGTGGGATTCATTCACAAGAGAAGACACCTCAGCTTTGGGACAAACAGCATTAAATGCTTCATTGCTATGCAATGAAAGAGAAGACCCTGAACCAGACTAGAGATGATTGACACTTACTTGCATAGCCAGTCATTAATCCCTCTGTCAAAATGCCTAAAATGCAGATGATAAAAAGTATGTTAAAACACACAGTGTAATGAATTACACCTTTCCTCACAGCAGTCAGCCAAAGAAGGTACTCACTGCCCTGGCAAGGTACTTGTGTGTAACAGCTCCCCATGCTCCTTCCTGAACAGGTCCCACTATTTATGTGGTGACAACCTCTCTTCTTACCTATTGCTTCCTGCCCAAGGATATTTCCCTGGTCTATGGCCAGGTCTAGGCTATAGGTTCAGTATATATATTCAATGTAGATAGTCTCCACCCCACAGGTCACCTCCTCAGAATCCCAGCTCAGATGTCCTCCCCTCCATGCATGTTTCATTCAGGTCAAACAAGCCATCTCTCTTCATGAGATGTGGGGTACTCACGTTTCTGCAAAGACATAGAGCATGGTGATGCATTTTGGAGGCTGGGGTGGGTCCAAATGGTCCAGTCTGGCGATGGTGTTGGTCACCCCAAACATGACGGCAGCTTTCACCCAGTCATACACCAAATTGGAGTAGGCCAGGCCAGCTGAAGCAAAAATAAGAGTCAAATGAGATTGCCTTGGGGAGGAGTCTGACACTGGAAGACAAACCCTGCAGGAACAAACACTAAAGATTTCTAATTCGTATTGCTGCACCTTGCTTGCTGTGTCCTGCTTCTTGCCTGCCACCCTCCAAGAAGAGTCCACCTTCTGTACACCCCTCCATTAGGAGACTGGAGACAGCAGCTACAACCCCCCTGAGCTGCTTTCTGTACAGCCTACACACAGGGGCTATCTCAGTGGCTCACAAACACCTATAATAGGTGGCCACTGAGAAAACATCTGAGATACCAGACATGCCTCATACAACAACAACAGCATGGGGTTGATTTTTCAGAGGTGCTGAGCTCCCTTCCAACCCAGAACAAATGCAATGGGAATGGCTTGGTGCTCAGCCCCTTAAACCCACAGCTAAACAACTTACATTGGGACCTTGTGAGAACATCAGACCAATACCATCTGCTTTCCAGGGCTGCCTGACCCCAGCTCTGTGCATTATCAATGGGAAGAAGAGGTTTTTTTTTTCAAACCTGTCCAACATAGCCATTGCCAAAACCTCTCTGTAAGGATGACTGGAGATCAGAATCACTTACCACTGCCCTGAAGCTGAGTACATGTGAGAATGTGTCCAAGCACGGCCACTCACCCAAGGACCAGTCCGAGAGGCGGTTTATGAACTTCAAGTCAGAAGGGAGAGTGAGGATGTAGAAGAAGTGGAAGAAGATGTCCACAGCAATGATGGCCCCAGCGTGGATGAGGGCATGGACACGGATGTTCTTCATCTCATCTTCCTTGCGTCTTAGTTCTCGGTTGCTCACCTGCCCAGGATGGCAAACCAGTAAAGGGCTGAGATGAGATACAGGCAGTGTGTTCTTCCATCCAGGGAAATGGTCCAAACAGGGACTCAATGCTGCCCTTCAAATCACACCACGACCTACACAGCCCAAATCACCGCTGATTTAGGAACACCCAAGGAGGTCCCTCCAACACCCCCACCTCTGTACTGAGCACAGCAGCTATGTGCCTCTTGGATCACCCTTCTAGCAAAGGCTGTTCCCATTGTTGGGGTTTCCAGCAGAGCAGGCACATGGTGTGACACCATAGTGAAAGGTCTGGCTGTACCTAAGGGACCCAAGTTGGGATGAAAACCATACCAACCAGGGAGCTGGGGTTTATGCTCGTTATGCAGACACGTGCTCAGAAAGTCAAGTTTGCTTAAGGGTGGCCCTGTGCATAGGTCACTAAGGGGGAGCAAATGCCCATACCCATCACATCTACAGGATGCCACAGATTGAGGGAAGGACATGGTATCACAGAATGTTTTCAGTGGAAGGGACTTTTAAAGTTCATCCAATTCCAATCCCCTGCCATGGGCAGGGATGCCTTCCACTAGACCAGGTTGCTCCAAGCCCCATCCAACCTGGCCTTGAGCACTGCCAGGGATGGGGCATCCACAGCTTCTCTGGGCAACCCGTGCCAGGGCCTCACCACCCTCACAGGGAAGAACTTCTTTCTAATATAGGAATAGTGAAGAATTTTTTCCTAATATCCAGTCTAAATCTTCCTTCTGTCAGTTTAAAGCCATTCCCCCTTGTCCTATCACTACAGGCCCTTGTAAATAGTGCCTTGCCCAGCAGAGGTTGGGAACAGGGCAGGAGTCACACCTGTAGGTCTGTCAGGGCCAGGTGTTTATTTTTTGGCCAGGATCATTTGGGAGGAGGAGAATGACTGATGGTCTCTAGACCTTCTGCTGCAGACACTTGCTGGAAATGAGAGGGGAGCTTCTTGAGAGGCCATCCTGAATAGGTTGGAACCTAATCCATGGGGATTTCATCTCTGCTGTGTCTTGTACAAACAGGGGGCCGTGCTTTGCCTCCCAGAGCTGTCATGTCTCTGGCTGTTGTAACATAATCACCATCCAAGAAAGCTTTCAGGATTACACTGGGCAGATTGATGTCCTCGCTTCCCCACATCACCGTAAAAATTGCTGCTGTATTCAAAATCCTCTTATGTTTATTACTTTCCCTTTATTCCCTGCAAGATCTGGGAGCTCCCCCAGCATAATCCACAGGCTGCCACACCAGCCCCGTCATCAAATCCAGATGATTTCTGTGTATTAAAGCCTTTGCCAGATTTCTTTCATGTCTGTTATATGCCAAGTGCTTCAAGGGTACAAAGAGGCCACCGGACCCTGAGCTGGAAGAGAAGCTGAGGGAGCACAGGCTCTGGCATGGAGATGTGTGGGAGGACACAGAGGCCCCTTTCATAGAAACATTTAGAGAAGAACATTGGGAGAAGACCTTTAAGATCACCAAGTCCAGCCCTGCCAAGTCCAACACTAAACCGTGTCCCCAAGCACCACATCTACAGGTCTCTTCAAAATTTATTTGTATCATTTATTATTTATTTGTATTTATTTGTGTACCTCAGGAATGGTGGCTCAAGCACTTCCCTGTTCCAGTGCTTGACATCCCTTTCAGTGAAGAAATATTTCCTAATATCCAATCTAAACCTCTCCTGGTGCAGCTTGAGGCCATTTCCTCTCACCCTTATGTCTGAGTGTGGTGGCATCATCCCCTTGTGGTCAGGGCTGAGTTCCCCACACTTCCAACCCTATAGAAGTGAATTGTTCCTTTGATCCTGGTAAGGAAGATGCTTTCAGCTCCCATGGGGTTGACCAAGCCCAGGTACAGATGAGGTCCCATCACACATAGAGGTGCAAGGTCTCCACCAGGATGTAGCACCAGTAGGAGCCAAATATACAGATGCGTTTCCTAACTGGGCTGCACACCCCACGCTGGGGAAGGGACTTCATCTGCCTGTCCCCATAATTGCTGCTGGGCAGTATGGAATTCACCTCTGCGAGGAGCAGCAGCTCCAGGGGAGCAGGGGAGCATTTAGCCAGGAGATGGCAGTAGTGGCCAGGCCAAGACAGGACCCCTGGCCAGGGCAAGGAAAAGGTGTTGGGACTTCTCGTGCCTTTAGGGTAAGCGTTCTAAGAAGCATAGAGGGGAGTTGCTCATTAAGTGCCCATAGATATTCTGGTCTGGGGGTGTGCAAAGAGTAGGGCGTTGGAAATACTTGATCTTTAAGGTCACTTCCATCCCAAGCCATTCTATGATGCTGTATAAATAACAACCCTTCCAGATCAAGCCTTGTAAGAATGGTGGAGTTCATATACTGGAGACATGACAGTTTAATGCCCTGATTTACAGACACCTGACTGCAGTGTTAGGAGAAGCCAGAGCTGCTCATTTCATAGGAAAGACTGATGAAAAAGGGGGAAAGAGGGGAATGTGGGGTGAGGAGTGCACCTGGAAAGGTAAAACCTTAGGATGGAGAAGAGCCCACCAGCAGCCTGATCATCCCTGGTGCTTGTCTGCTGAGAGTGGTCTGATGGCTGCTGACTCAGTGCACCACAAGCATTCCATACGGGGCACACCAGAGCTGACCTTAAGATCTTCAGGGTCAAATTCTCTAAAAGTCCTTTTAAATAGATCCCATAAGACCCAATGGATCCCATTCCTTCCAACATGCAGCACAAGGTTGTTCACTCCCCAGGTGATGCAGCAGCAAGGAACAGGACTCGCATCAGGGCTCACCCTGCTCACTGGAGGAAACAAGACCAGTGCAGACCCTTTCTTAGGCAACCAGTACCAGCCCAGCACTAGGGAGAAGGTGCTGAGCTAGGCGGGTCTTCAGTCCCCTCCTCACCAGAGAGGCTTTGGGCTGTTTATTTCTTCTGAATTCACAAATGTTCTTCCAGAATGTTCTTGCAACCAAAGGTCAGTTTGGGTCCAGAACCTCAATGTAGCTGTTCTTGTTTGAAAGGAAACAGAGGGGTGATGGCAGTCTTTCCCAGCACCATTGCTGACCAAGAGGTCCCTTCCCCAGCAAGCAGTACCAGTCAGCTTTGATGGCCAAGGTTGATCATTGGTGTAAAAGGATGTTGAGATGGGAAAAGCAAGGAAGGACAGAGCACTGCTGTTTTTTGTGATCTTGGCTGTGAAAGAGCCCCAGGGGTCTGCTGGTCCCAGCCCAGCCTTCTGCTCATGTTTTCCAGTGCTGTTTGGAGTCTGCTCTTCACAATACTCCCCTGGTTTTGTGTGATACAGGCAAAGACTTGGGGCACCAGAGTATTTCATGGACATCAGAGGAAGCCCCTGGTTGCTTCTTCATTTATTTTCATTTGCAATCTTATTTATTTCTAGAGAAATAACTTCATCTGAAGACACAGAGACCATTCCCAAGAATGCTGGGTGGTCACTTCTTGAGCAGACCAGCTGGATGGAAGCATAAGACTGCCCTTGCTGTTCCATCCATCAGCAGAGGCGCTGCAGATGAGCACCAAAGGTCTGGGTCTCACCATGGCCTCCCAACACAATACAGTGGGGCAGCTGGTGTGGCAGCACTTGGAAACTGAGGCACTGAGCAGTGCAGGTGCGCAGAGAACAAGGACATGATCTGAGCCTCCTCACCCCAGCATGATGCTTTCACCACAGCAGTGCCTTCCCTTCTGAACTGACCAGTGGCAATGTCCCAAAATGGAAGTTTAAAACCCCATCAGTTCATGCCTCTCCCCACAAAAATCACAGCATAATTGTGCAGCCCAGACTATGGCCATACACTGCAGGCAGCCATGAGAAACTCTACAACCATTTGCACCTTCACTGTGGCAAAAGGTGGGGTTTTGTAGGCATTAAACCCATGCAAACAAATGCAGGGAAAGGTTTATTGAGGAGCACTCACCTGGGCAAGGAACTGGTCAAACGTCATGACAGGCCCAAAGAAGAAGAATGGGAGGTAGAAGTTGTACTTGAGGAGGTCAAATATGGAGTAGATGCCCTCTTTCTTCTCAACGCTCTCAAGTGCAAAGCTCATGCAGCGCATGATGGTGAACCCACTTCCTCCATAGAAAAGGACATCTTGAAGATCAAAAGCTCCCGTTACAAACCCGCTCTGGATGAGAAATTAAGAGTTACCACCAGGCACATGGTGTCACTTCTGTGTGCCCTCGCTTTGTGGAGGATGTCATTCCTGGGACACCACAAAAGCCTCTGATTATGCTATGACACCAATTGTCCCAGGAGCTAATGAGTGTTGCTCTAGGAAAGAGAAAACTAGGGCTTGATTTCCCAGCTGGTTCCTGCATCCTGGAGGAGATCCTCTTGGCCATGTCTTTACCAAGCAGCTGTGGGTCACAGAGGCTTTCCTCTGGGGTGGGAGCATTTACCCTGCCACAGGGATGTAACCCTCCCCAGGAGCGAAGAAAAGCCAGCACAAGCCTGATGCAGGGACACACACACATTTCAGGAGCTAAGCAGTGGGCAGGAAGGGACGGCACTGTCCTTCCAAGGGACTGAATAGCTTATAAGATCCTTCCTGGGCTCCTCTCCACCCACCAGAGAGAGATCATCTTAACTGAGCAGAGGCTTAAGACAGGCATGGACCCATCCCAGCACTGTGTTACAGATGGGGGAGCTGAAGCACGGAGCAGGAACACATTTTGCCTGGCTGACAAGCTGCTGACTGAGCAGCAAGGACTCAGGTGGAGCTCTAATATACCATGGCAAGTGGCCATGTTTGGGGGTGCCCCAGGAGCCCACCTTGGAAATAAACCCAATGAGATAGACACAAGTGGGCTGGACACGAGGCAGACAGATGGCCCAAGACAGCACCTACCTGCCACGAGCTAAATGGCTCCATCTTGAAGGAGGCAAGACAGCAGAGCCCAGCCACGTAGCAGAGCCACTTCTGCTTGGCCAGTGCAACGGAGTACAGGACAAGGCAGTGGGAGAGGATGATCATCAGGTAGACGGGCCCCATGCTGCTCAGCACAGCCAAGAACCCGTACAGCATGTACACCACAGCCCGGTGCTGCAAAAAGAATCACAGAATGGTTTGAGTTCGAAGGGGCCTTAAAGCCCATCCAGTTCCAACCCCCTGCCACAGACAGGGACACCTTCCACTAGACCAGGTTGCTCCAAGCCCCATCCAACCTGGCCTTGAACACTGATGGGGATGGGGCAGCCACAGCTTCTCTGAGCAACCTCTGCCAGGGCCTCACCACCCTCACAGGGAAGAACTTCTTCCTCAGATCTCATCTAAATCTCCTCTCTGTCAGTTTAAAGCCATTCCCCCTTGTCCTGTTCCTTCCTCCCCTTGTCAAAAACCCCTCTCCAGATTTCTTGTTGTCCCCTTTATGCACTGGAAGCTGCTCTAAGGTCTCCCTGGAGCCTTCTCTTCTCCAGGCTGAACAAGCCCAGCTCCTTCAGCCTGTTTCTATAGCAGAGGTGCTCCAGTCCCACGGAGCATCTTCATGGCCTCCTCCGGGCTCACTCCAACAGCTCCATGTCCTTCATATGCTAGGGGCTCAGAGCTGGACACAGGACTCTGTGTGTGTGTGGGTCTCACAAGAGCAGTCCTAACCCATGGTCAGTTTGGTGAAAGCTCCACCTCTGCTCTCCCTATCCTAGAACATCACAGAACATCCCTCAGACCCTCTCCACAGTTTCCATGTCACCTTGGTGCTTTCAGATTCATCCCACTACATCCCTGGCTCACCTGTGGCAGTGTCATGGAGCAGATCTTGCCAAAGAGGACATGTCCTGAGAGGGCGAAGATGATGACATTCCTGAATGAGGTGAACCACATCACCCACTCGAAATCAGCCACATCCTGTGGGAGCAGGACCAGTATTTTACTGTCCCCAGCCCTTGCATCCCTGCCCCAACAACCAGCTGGAGGGAAATCCACACAACTTCAAAGCCTGTTCTTCCCATTTTCCACCCAAGGGCTCCCGAGCACTTTAGCTGGGTCATAAACCCCCAGGAGATGTGAAGTGCCCCATCTTGGTGGACACAGAGGAGAGCATCCATGATGCTGCAGGGCTGATATTTTCCTGACAAAGCATGTCAGCACCAGAACAACCAGCTCTGCTTCTGCAGTGCTCAGCACTGACTGTGTCACCTGGAGCTACCAAAGACTGAGTCCGCCTTCCTCTTACCATCTTCCTGCCGAAGTAGTGCCAGCCCGGCTTTATGCCATCCCGAAAGGCCCTTCTGTTCATGCTGTCTGCAAAAGAATCAGAGTTATGGGGAGAAAAACAGCTCTGGGAAGTGGGGCCTGGGTTTCAGCAAGGCAAGGAGCCTTCCTCACCATGATGATGAGCCACCAAGGCTCAAACACCGCATCCCAAAAGTGCCTAACTCTCATGGAGTGCCTAACCATAGGAGTCGGGCTCCTCAACTGTTTCTGCAAGACTTCCCAGCAAAGCCTTTTTGCAGTGCAGATCCCAGGGACCCCCATCTAATCCATGAAATCTTCAGGTGTTTTTGGGCTTCCACACAAAAGTATTGTGACCCCCCCTGGTACAGACAGAGTGACTGCCTGCTCTGGGCACTGGCTGAAGAGCTGTGAAGTGCCACAGCCTCTAGCCCTGAGCCATGGAAATGGGGACAAGGGAGAAAGCAGGCAAAAAGGCAAAAGTCCTTTCTGAACCTTGCAAAGGATTCCCAAGCTGTTCTGTGCCCAGATTAAAGCCAGGGATCTGCTGCTGGTATTAATAGCTGTAAAAGCAGCCACTGTACACCCATCCTCCCTCCCAGGGCCCCCTCAGGGGGGATGCAATGGGAAGCCATTACCTCTGGATGCTTGGAAGATCTCACTACTACTGTACAACACAGCACATGTCACGGTGAGAGCATAAAAGCCCAGTTCGTAGTTGGGAAGCATCGCTTTAACCCCCATGGCAGCAGGTTACTGTCCCAGCTGATGCAGGGGATCCAGACCTGGGAAAGGTAAGAAAACCAGGGGTGAGAGCTCCACCTGCCCTCCTACCCCTCAAACACCAAGAGTTACTCCTGCTCCTTAGCAGCCCTGCTTTTGGGGCTTCCTTGAAGGGTGATAGCTGAAGGAAGATGGTAGTACCTGGGGCTGAATGCTTGGTGCAGGGATAGCGGGTGCTGCTGAGCACTGCTGCAAAACCCACCCAGGAGCCAGGATGTGGGAACAGCTCAGCTAGGTGTTCCTGATAAAAGGTTCCTCCCAGCAAAGTGCATCCATCCCAATGTTCAGAGAAGCTCCAGGATGCCACCCACCCAGGATGGGGGTCCTCCAGCACGTTTCTATTGTCCCCCCTCTAATGCCTAACTGCACCTTTAGAGAAGATCAGGACACAAGCACGCTCCAGCTGGAAAGAACATGATGAGATGCCCCTGCTCCTTTACCCTGGGCTGCTGCTCACCTTTTAGCAGGGGTTCTGCCCAGCCCCAGGCTTTTGGGGGCCTTAGGAGCCCCACGGGCCCCAACTGCTCCCAGCCACCAATCTCAGACCCCTACCAACCGCTCTGCGGCACCCATCCCCACAATTAGCCCGAGCTAATTACTCCTCCCGACTCTAATTAACCTCGAGTAATTAACGTGCTTCTCAGCCCGACCCGAGCTCCGCAGCGCCCCGACTGCTGCGGAATACGCTGCCTGGGGCACTGCCCCCCATCCGTGACATCTCCCCCCAACCCGCTGCGTCGCGGTGCGCTCTGGGGGGAGAAAGGGGGGGAATTCTCCTTATAGGCAGCAGTAAAAGGCGACCCGGTCACCTTCTGCTTTTGCATCTGCCTCGCGGAGCTCGTGCTGAGGGTGCTTATTTAAACGACTTTTTTTTTGTTGTTGTTGTTAATTATTATTATTGTTTTAAAAATTATTTTCTTTCGCTCAATTTTTTAAGAGCTTTGGAGGTTTTTAGCAGCGATGCGGGGTAACCCCATCCTCCCAGGGCTGGAGGGAACGCTAGTCCTGCTGAGGCGGGGGTTGTCCTGCTGCCGCTGCGCCGCGGTCCCCTGCGGCATGGGGGCAATCACAGAGGTGGCTTTAAAAACCCTTTTTAATTCATTCCCAAGCGTTTCAAAGTTGGATTTTTGGGGATGGAGAGAGGGGCAAGAACACCCCGAAACTGAGCCGGGCGGGGGACAGTTACCGGCCCCCGGCTGTCGCTGGGGACCCTGCGGTGGGTCAGGTGTGCTGGCGTGGGGGGACCCTCGGACAGTTTTAACTCCCAGTGGCTCTCGGGCTGCTGAGTCAGGTGCACGGGGGTGCCTAGGGCAGCCCCCCCCCCCCCCCCCCCCCCCCCCGGCTCCGAGCTGCGGCGGGGCTGCAGCATCCTTATCCCTCCTCTCCCCTTCGCCTCTCCGGGACCCCGGCCGGGCGGTGGGCGCTAGGCAGAGGTGATCAAAAGCCCCGGAGCTGCGGGAGCAGAGTGTCAGCACCCCAGCATCCCCCCCACCCCGCTCAGCCCCGCTCCGCTCCCCGCTACTGACCTTGAGCCCCGGGGTCGCAGGGGGAGGCGGCAGAGGGTGCAGGGATCCAGCGTCCGACACCACGACGGGGGGCTGCGGGAGGGGAGAAAAGAAAGGGGGGGGGGGGGCAAAGGAGGGTTTTGGGGGGCTGTTGGCTTGCCCTACAGCATCTCTCGGCCGGGGTTGGGGGGAGTGTCTGCCCGGGTGTATTTTGGGGCTGCCGTCCCCCACCTTGCCCCCGGAGGAAGTTTGTCGGGGAGTGGAGCGGAGCAGGCGGGAGGTATTTTTATTTTAGAGCAGTACTGCAGAGGGGGGCTGGTTCAGGAGCTGTCTGTCACCGCAGCTGCCGGAGAGCACCCGTCCTGCCTGCCAAAGCGCACCCGGGCCAGGGAGAGCGGCCCGGGGCTGGCCAGGGGAGCCCCAGCTTGAGGGAGGCATCCCTCAGGGAGCAGTCCCCCTGCCGGGGGTGTTTTGGTGCCCTGCTTTGAGCCCTGCGAGGGAGGAGGAAGCCTTCATTGCTTTGGATTAGAGGGGAGGCAAATATCATTGCATGGCAATGGGGAAACTGAGGCACGGAGCCAAAAGGTGCAATTCCTCCCTGGCTCAGATGGTGTTTAAATCAGCACGGGGCTCAGAGGTTGCCGCACCTCTATAATACAACTTTAGGGGCCCCTTAGAATCACAAAATAGTTTGGATTAGAAGAGATCTTAAAGCTCATCCAGTTCCAACTGTCCTGCCGTGGGCAGAGACATCTTTCGCTAGACCAGGGTGCTTCAAGCCTCATCCAGCCTGGGCTTGAGCACTGTCAGGGATGGGGCAGCCACAGCTTCTCTGGGCAACCTGTGCCAGGGCCTCACCACCCTCACAGGGAAAACTTCCTCCTAACATCTAATCTAAACCCACCCTCTGTCAGTTTAAAGCCATTCCCCCTTGTCCTGTCCCTACAGCACCCTTGTCAAAAGCCCCTCTCCAGATTTCTTGTCAGCCCCCTTAGGCACTGGAAGCTACTTGAAGTTTTCCTTGGAGCCTTCTCTTCTCTAGTGCTCCCAGCCTGTCTCCATCCTGGAGATGCTCCATTCCTCGGAGTGTCTTTGTGGCTTCTCAGCTTTTGCATCTGAAAACAAAATGAGATAGGAAGGGGCTGCATCGGGTCGTGGCCTCCATTATTTCAGGACGGGCAAATACAGGTCAGCCAACGTATTAAAATCAATGTAGCATCAGTCCCATCCCTGTGTCCTGGGGGAAGCAGTTTCTACCAAAGCCCAGAGATCTGGGGAGAGCTGCCACCCTGGAGCATCTTCAGGGCTGCCTGTAGGGTCGAAGGAGAGAACATCCTGGTTTTTATAAATCCCTCTGTGGGTTTGTCTGCTTTGGGGTGAAAGAAGTCATGTTCTGGGCTCTGGAGGGAGGATCCCCAAGATAGGCACCCAGGATGGCACCGGCCATGAATAAAAAGGCTTTTTGGCAGCTTTTTTACCTTGATGTGCATAGAGAGACCCTTGGCACTAAATGGCCAATACTTTCAGCACTCAATGAGCCATTTTAAATTGCAGCAGCTGGGCAGGATTTGGCAGCTTGCCCCCTGGATGCCCCCGAGCCTTGGTGCTGCTGCAGCAGCTCTTCGAACTTCATCTCTTTAGACCTTGGCATAATTGAGTGGGTGCTTACAGGCAAAGTAATTAAGTGATCAGTGCAGATAAGTGCAGCAACACAATCCATCACCCTCTGTGTGCCTGTGGAGAGCAGGGATTTACTGCCAGTCATGGCCATAGTCAAAGAGCCTCTGCAGGAGAGAAAGCTGAGACTCTGCCCCCACCAGTGGGTGCAGATGGACATGGACTTGTTTGGTGGCAGTGTGGTACAGGAAGGCAACAAGCAAAGAGGCACAGGAAAACCGACAGGTCATGCCCCAGCATCCCAACCACTGTTGGAAGCTCTGTGTGTTGGAAGCTGGAGGAGATGGGGATCTTGCTTTTGGGATGCTGGGAAGCTCCAGGGAGCAGGTTCCAGCCCCATCATGCTGCTCTCCCTGAGCATCAGCATCCCAACATTCAGGATGTTTATTATCTTTCTTTTAAGATCCTGAGTAATTTGTGATCTTGCTGGATTGAAAGAACAACACAAGTGGAGGGCTGGGCATCAGTTTTTCATGACGGTCTGAGAACTGCGGTGATAAAAATTATTCAGCTTTAATTTACGGATATTATGAAAAAACTGGGGTGAAAAAAATCCTCACTCTTGATTTCTAATATAAAAAGATTTATTTTTAATGGGACCAGCGCGCCTGCCTCAGTACGGAGGACACCTCTGTTTTATCACCCCAGTGCTTTACGACAAGGGACTGTTTATGGCTTTGAGCTGCTTTTAATTATAGTTTTTTTCTAATGGTTGTTGGAAGCTGTGGCACACGAGCTGAGGCCAGACCTTGATGTAGTGTGCTAACCAGCAAGTGGAAGGTGGTGGAGTTCAACAGGTGCTTGGCTCTGTCCCATGGCGATGGGACTGGAGATGTTAGGTGGGCACACCAAAGGAGGCTCCTCTTGGTTCCTGTTTTATGCTGCTGTCTCCCTGCACTCTCTGGGGTGAAATGGAAGGGAAAAAGGTTATAATAACCCACAGTTGGCTTTTTTTTTATACTGCTTTAGGTTGCCCCATTGGGTTCCCCATGCAAAAGTGGAAGATGCCAACCCCACAAGGACTTCGGCAGACTTCTCCATGCTAGCAGGATGGCTCAGGAGAAATGGATGTGTGCCCCGTCCATCTGTCCATACATTGATCCATCCATCCAAAGTTACCCCCAGGACCCCACTCAGCTCCCCAAGTATGGCATCCCCCATGACATACCAACCCCATCAAAGGTCCCAGGACCTCCTGCTGCCCTGGGGAAGGACTCTGAAGAAGGCTCCCACCAGCTGTCAGGGACAACCGGCATCAGGTCAAAGCCTTCAGCTCCTCTCCTCACAATCCCCTCCCATTCCTGAAAAAAATGCCCCAATTAGGTCAGCTAGGCAGTGGAATGACCTTATCTGTTATCTGCACCCTGCAGATAACCATCCCTGCTGACAAACAAGCTGCTCTAAAGCCTAGGAACTCACCCCCTGCACGCAGATGGGTTTCAGAGCTGTAAGCAGAGACGAATGGGATTGAGGTGGCATTTGTTGAGTGAGGCAGCTCTGTCCCATGGGAGCAGTCAGCTCTTGAGCTGGACTCAGAGGGAGAGGATGAGGGGAGAAACCCAATACCCGTCTTGGCTCAGCCGTGGCTTAATTTAGAGCATGGGGGCCCTGCTGGAGTATTTTTCCATTTAAAGCTGAACCTCATTCCTTTTGTCATGCACAGGGAGAGGGCTCTGTGCCTTGCAGGGCAGTAGCAGCTGCTGGCTGTGGCTGATGGAGGGGTTGGCAAAGAAATTTCCAACTCAGTTCCCCTTTGCCACCAACTTCTTTCCCATTTCACCCCTGTGAAGAACTGAAATCTGTCTTCTTTCTTTAGAGCATTGGGAAGGGCATGAGCCACCCACAGCCATGATCTATGTCTCTAAATTGGAGCTGTTATAGCGGGGCTTCAACCTGCTGGCTGATCCTCCACCACTGGGCCAAGCAGACACCACATTAGGGAGAGCTTACTTGCGTCGATACTATCAGTATTTAACCATGCTAATGCAACTCAATTCATGTTATGACCAGTTTGGAAAGCCACATTCTCACACTGCCTGCTCTTTGCAGGTAGGTGCCCTGCAACAGGCTGAAAGCAAAACGATGACAATTCATTAAATACTATTTATTCCCAGAAGTTCAACTGTACATCTAAAATCAAATGCATCCGTAAGGCACTTTATGACTGCTTTGTGGAAGTGCTCTGCCCCTCTCCAGGCTGGGAGACAACCTTGGGCTTGGCCCAAGTGTTTGGAGGTCTCATATTCTTATCAGACATTAGCTAAAAGCTGGGCAAATCTTAAAAAGGAGTGTCCATAGCCTCAAATACTTGCAGCAAAATTAACCTCATGCTGTTCTTCACAGCTTAACTGTATCCACCAGTCTGTGCCAGTGGTGCTGAGTGTTATCACCACCAGCCTGTCACCACCATTAGCTACAATGAGAGACTGAAAAAAACTCTGAGCTTATCAAAAAGCAGCCTGTGACATGACTGTGCACAGGATGAAGGCTGTCCCAGCAAGGAAATGCTGCATATTCACACTGCTTTTATCTAGCAAAGAAAGGTATAACAATGACTAGCTGTAAACTTCAGCCAGAGAAATTCAAATAGGAATCAAAGCACAGGATTTTAATGGGCTGGTAATTATCCATGAAGCCATCAAACTTCCAAGGAAAGCAGGAAGTTATGGAGGCTTCAGATCAAGCCCAGCTACATCCCTAAGAGAAATATTGTAGCTCAAACAGCATATCAAGCATGCTGGAGAGATCCTATGGCTAAGTACCAGTCGTATGGGTTTTCATAGACAGTGAGAAAAATATTGTCATTGGTTTTGTTCTCTGACCAGTGAGTTGGGGTACCTGGGGCTGCTGCTTTAAGGGCCTGACAGTATTTCTTACATTCAGCAACAAAGTGATATGCACTGCAAGAAAATCAGTCTCACACCTTGGAAATCTGGGAAGCAGCTGCTGCAAGAGTCAGAATGGGGATTAACTCAAAGGCAGGTCACTGTGGAAATGCAGAGGGAATTTATTTCAAAACTAAGGTGAAAACTGAGAAAACCTGAACAATTTGACCTGTGTGCAAAAACCCTTCCCAACTCTGCCATGTGCAACAGATTGCACGTTTCCATGAGAAACAGTTACCTACAGGTACAGGATCTCTAAATAACTTCTTTTATAGTATCTTAGCTTCATCTTTTCAAGGTGTCCAGAGGTGCCATGTGTGTATGTGTGCAGAAAATGAAAAAATGCTTCTGTGCCCCCCCCCCAAACAAACATATGTTTAAAGAAATGAGTGTTGCAGCATTTGAGAAGAGGTTTGCACCATGTGCTAGCAAGCCATATGTGCTCTGTAACATATAACACTCCCATTCCTCTATCTCTGTTTTATGGGTTGATTTGCAGCCATTCTGATGGAAAATGGTATGAGCTTCACTGCTTCATCATGAGACAGGAGACAAATGCTGACCATGTATTAGAAGGGACAGCAGATTGCCTCTCCTGTACCTAGGTGAAAATATTATTGATTCACACTTCTATGTAAGTGAAATCAGAATGTCTAGCTGCAAGCTACCAGCCTGAATTTAGCAGCCACCGCAGAGCAAAATCTTTACACCTCTGCCACAGCTCAGGCAGCTTTTCAAAGGGATCTGCTCGCTACTAGCATGTCCTTATCAGAGGTGGGCTGATTGCTTCTGTTAGGTCTGCTCTCTCTACCCTTCACCTCATAATCATCAGGATGGAACTGAAGAGAAACAAACCACAGCTCACTTGGACGAGGCTGTGTCTGTCTCTCAATCCAGGATTTACAATTCCTTGAGCTGAGAGGATTGTAGGATGCAAGATGCTTTTTCCTGATGCTACCAGCAAGGTGAGCAGGAGGAATATGGCAATGAACTTTTCTGGTCCCACTTTTTGTGGCCAGTGCTGGGGGAGCAGAGCAGGGCTTTTAAATAGAGGGAGGGCTAACTCTTGGGTGCTGAACTTATCCTCAGCTCCCCGAGCTCCTCCATCAGAAATTCTGCAGACTGTTTGAAGAGAGACGTCTCTGAACATAAGCAGGAAAAGAAGACAAAGGGATGATACCACCCTCGACACATCTGGAGTAACTCCTGCTCTGCTCTTTTTCACATGCCTCATATCAATGCAAGCAGAGTCAGGACGCAAGCCCCGTGTTGGGGAAGGGAGCGGTGGTTTGCCCAGCCACAAATCCACTTAGTGCTAATGGTGGCTGGGGTTAAAATCTGACCAGCTTCACACTCACAAAAAGAGGCTGACATAGCAAAGCAGAAAAAGAAGAGCTTTCAAGACTTTCCACCAAGAAACAAAGCAGCACTATACAAAAATGGCTAGCTCTCCATTTGCTTGTAATCCCCAAGGCTAGCTCTCTGCTGGCAGGCTGCATGCTAATGCCTTATTAGCTTGCGCTTGGTGTTCTCACCATGCTGCAAGAGACAAGGACAGAGACGAAAGGGTTTTCAGCATCTCCAAAAGTCTCACCAGTACTGCAGTGAGGACCTGCCAGAGTTTTGTTAGCATTTCTTTCTAGTCAGAACGCCTGTGTAACAGGTGAATGCAGAGACACAGGAATAGGGAATTCTTAACCTGGGTGGCAAAATTCATATGGTATAAACTAATTTAAGGTAGGTCTGACTGATTGCAGGGGTAATCTGAACAGTCTACCTTTTCAGTGGAAACTCCACTGAGTTTCAGAAGACTCTGCTACCAATATGTTCAAGCAAAGAAACAGGTTGGAATGGTAAGTGGAGCCCACGCGAAATTCACTTGCAGATATTCACAGGGCAGGCTAAATCTCTCCCTCAGCACTTATGTGCTACAGAAAGCCTGAGACAGACAGGTATCAATGTGCTGATAAAAACAGAACTTGGTTTGCTCCTGGCACAAATTTGGAAGGGGGCTGGCACAACTTTTATAGAGCAGATTCCTTCAAGAGCTGATAAAGGCAGCAGTGAACTGAATATTGAGCCCTTTTGATGAAAATTCTGTTGAAACTAAGAAGGTTTTGTCTAAAATCACACTGCAGACCCGAAGCTTCCTAAACTGCATCAACCTATGGCATGTGCAGTTTGAGAGTCAGTTGCTGGTTAGCTAACTCTTAAAGAAAGAATTTGCTGACATGCAAAACCTTCACTCTTTTTTGTATTTTATCTCCACTTCTCATCCTTTTCTGCAAATGCTAAAGAAATTATGTGATCTGAGGCTGCAAAACTAGACTGCCACTGCATTTCATCTCATGGGCATGATGCCTGAGCTCTCTCCCTGCTTTGCAGTCCAAACGACTCTTGAATATCTCGCTTAACTCTTCTCCTATTTCTGCTGCTGAATGGCCTGTAAAAAGATATCCTTCACTTGGCTCATTGTGTCTTGATACAGTTTAAAGTCTTCCTCTTTCTTTCTCAGGGCAGTCTCCAAAGCGGCCTTCAGAGATTTGTTCTCATTTAGCTGCATCACAAGCCTATGAGGAAACAAAAGGAAAACTTTTATGTGCTCTGTGGAGCTTTAAAGCGAATTAGAACAGTGCTTTAGCTCTGGGGAAGAGAACATTGAAACACATGCTAGCTGGTAATTTTATGAGGTGTGAGAAAGAACAGACTTGTCACTTGTTCCTTTTCCTTTTGAGATAGAAAGAAGTGTTAGATGGTCAATATACTTTTCAGATCTGCTTTGTTAAAGAATAAATTTTTATTTTCACTAATAAGCTTGCAATCAATGCATATGGAAAGAAAAAGGAAAAAAAGGTGTCTTCCTTGCATGTGTTTTGTATTGCTTAAAATTTGTGTTAGCTTAACATTTCTGGGTATATGTATAATTATGAGGAAATTTGTGTAAAAATGACATAGAGAAGTTAAAGCCAGATGATCTGTGGTTTCTATGGATTTTGCTAGGTTTTATCTTCTGAGCAGCAGGTGTAGATAATGTAGATAACAATGCTAAAAGGACAGCAATGAATTTTAGCTATTGTGAGTAATATAGCATGGAGAAGGGGAAACCATACCTTCTGCTCAGTTCCTCTACCTGCAATTCTATAGGCAACTTGGAAAGCTGAGCTGCAGAGAACTCCTTGCTATCACTCACATCCAAGGTGAGCCTTGAGTGACTCGCAGTCTGGCCTGTAAGTTTAATCACAAAATAGAGTTTTAGTAAAACAACCAACCATTTTCACGTGGTAGCATGCTGAGTAAATCTCAGCAAACAGTCAATAAATACGAAGGAATCTATGTATATCCATGAAGATATTGTAAATGTATAGAACAGCCATTAATTTTAATCTCCTTTCAGTGAAATTAAAACATGATGAGTTTGCATTTTAGGGTTAAATGCAGTAATTTGTGAGTCTACCTATTCGGAGAAGAATTAAAGCAAAGTATTTAAATGGACAAAACAAGAGGTGATAGAAACAGTTGAAAAGAATTACTTTGGTGTTTATCTTGTCACTGTGTTTCACTTAAGATTAGGACAACCATTGCTTCCTGGATGCCTGTGATAAAGTTTGCGTGTGGCACACACTGAAGCAGCTTTTGTAAAGCACTTTGATCCTCAGCATAAACACAATATATGTTAAATGCAATAAAGCATTTAAATATGTACCTCAAGCTAAGGTTCTGAATCAGGAATGCTTTCCTCATTAAAGGCCTACCCAAAACATGCAACATTGCTCCTGTTGCATCAAAAGGACACAAAACCTTTTTCCATGGTTATAGAGAAATATAATTCAAATTTACCACTGGGACTGGAGAAGCAGAAAAGTGTGACCAACCAGCAAACCCCTATGACAGAAGAAGGCTCAGAGAAGACAGGCAAGGATGATGTGCTCAAGAAACTAAGAAAGTGATGTAAGAAATGACCACAGCTATCATACAGGATGCTGAACTTATTCCAACACTGGAGGGTAGTCTCTGCTGTAGACACATGGCTGAACCAGTTGAGTAAATGGTACTAAAGCACTAAATACTTCTCATGTGGAGTATCTAAAATATCTGGTCAGAGAGTACTGAAATCTGATTAAACATATGAGAAGAAAAAGGCTATGCTGTATAACCAAGAAATGCTTTCAATATTGAGGCTGTGTTTTACAGAACTGAGGAAAACCTGCTGTTACTTTCTTATTCTCATCTGGGATTATTTTTTGCTAATTTGAAATTTGGATAAAACAGAAAAAAAAACCCACAGAAAAATGAAAAGCATAAGTAATTTTAAAACATAACTGGTTGTGTCTAGCGACTCAGCACCATTACTGACTTCCCTTGAATTGAAGAGATTAGAAACATTAGATTAGCCATTAGATCAGCTCTCTCCAATTTTGCACTTTCAGAAAGAAAATATTATGTCAATTAGTGGGTTCTCTAGTCTCTATTTTATATTCAAGCTTTTCATTGCTTCACATTTCCACAACTATCTGGCATGAAAGCATTTAGATAGCCTTCATGCTATGCTGAAGAGGTGTATTATGGGCTTGCATACTCAGTTCTTGTAGAAACTCCAGAGTTTTGGCACATTGCAAGGGGCTGAGCTCTTTTCAAAAGATGGGTGGTGAAATAAATTGTTACCTACCCATCATGGACTTAAAGAGGATTTCTTTGTATTGGTCTTACTGCCATTCCTTTTCTACATTGGCTTTTGGTCCTTAAGCAGACAAGACTAACAAACAAAATATTTAGTAAGAAGGAACCTGTCACACTGGTAAAGAATAGCCTGTTTCCTCCAGCTATTAAATACCAATCTACACAGAGGATGAGTTACCAAAGTGCTACTACAGCACAACTTGCCCAAAATAGCTCACGACCTGGAGAGTTTATTGCTGTATCTCTTTGAGAGTGCAAGGCAAATGTAGGTGGAGCACATGCGTGATAACAGAACAACACATCAACACTTTACACTGCCAGGTTGTATTAAAATCTGAACACTCAAAAATTAGTTAAATTCTCCTCTAGAAGACAGCACCAAAATGTTTAAGACCATACTGTTTAAGGCACAGAGTCATTAAAAGTGTACCATTGAGAACTGCATTCCCACAGCTCTTATCTTGATAGTACCTGTCCCTACAGACCCCCTGATTTCTTCCTCTGGGTGTTTGCAGAACCCTACGAGGGCTCCCAAGCCTCTCACCTCCAAACCCTCCCAGGAATCACAAAGGGCATCCCATGATACCACTTCTGTGAGTGTCAGCACTGCTCTCTCATCAAGATGAATGTCGTATATCCTAAAGGCTGTAGCACTTTGTTTCTAAACTCTAGGTTTCTATTAGGATCTAAGTTTCTCTGCACTACATTTTCTCCTGTCAGGCTCTCAGTTAATATATGTAAGACAGCTCTAAAAATCAGTGCTCGCAGAAAAACACATGGGGATGAGTCAATGTTGGCTGAAGCCCTTGCTAAGGACACAACAGTTCTACTCCAAGGAACAGACCCATATTTTACAGAGAGCAGTAGGTTTGATGCAATGCAGTTACAACAGTGTTTGTTACCTCAGTCTGACCCATACCTAAGGAGAAACAAGACCCAAGTGTGGGTGGAAAAGGAGGTGACTGCTCATACAGGTTAGCACTCTCAGTACAGAGCAGCTCTAAGAAGCTGATGAGGTAGCTTAGTATACACACTGTAGCACTGTACAGAGTAATGATGGAAAGCCATACCATCCATCTGCTGAGCTGCAGGGCAGTCCCCCTACGGTCCAAGACCTCATACAGGGTCTTTGATGAGGCTTGTGATCTCTCTAGTCACCCCAACTCAACCTGACACCACCCCAGCATTTGCCAAACTGAAATTCCTGTCCCTACTGTTCATCTAAAGGCACTTAAAGTCTTTTTACTTTATGAAAATACACATAAAAAGGAAAACGACTGGAAAAGTTTCCTTAAGAATATGTGCCATTTTATTGGTTTAGACACTTTATAGAATCCAAGTCCTTAAGCAATAAAAGGATCTGATCGAGGAAATAGAAATTTAACATCCACCATGAATTCCCCTCCTTTAACTATGCTAGTGAGGCATTCATATTTATAGCAGGAGATTATCATGTTCATGGGATAATAAATTACACCAGATCTAATTACTTCATCACCAGCAATAGTTTTTCATAGACACTGACAGGCCTTAAATTGGGATGCGTCCTTTAATTCTGCTCTTAACCTTCAGATTAATCTCTCGGGCAGAAGTGTAGGGGGAGCACAGCAGTGGGCATGGTTGCAACATGAAGCAGTGTCAAGCATTTTTCTGTAGGCTGTAATTCCATGAAAACAACGTATTGCAAAAATCCTGATCCCACTTAAATCTGTGACAAAATCCTCGTGAATAAAGTGGGGGTCAGGATTTTACATCCTGTATTGCTCCACTGGACTGGGTAGGTCCAACTCACCACGTGTAAGGTCAAGCATTTGTGTAGGTTTGACAGATGAATGTCCAAATGCTGTTGCTATTAACCGTAAAGGTAGGATGAGGGACAAATGCTCCACTCTACCTGTTTTGCTCCTCATGGGAGATTTCTGTTCACTTGTGCCTTTCCCTGCATCCATTTGCAGTTTTTCAAGCTGCTGTTCCAAGATGACACATCGCCGCCGCTCTTCCTGAAGACTCTTCTCAGCTGCCAAGATTTTATTACTGCTTTCCTCCACCCTGACAGGCAAAAAAAAAAGGGTAGTTCAGCTTATTTATGTCATGACTATTAAGGATCAGTCAGTCTTGATACTGAATCCTGCTTCATGCTGCACAGCTCCCAACAGAGGAAAAAAGAGAATTTTTCATGCATCCAAAGCCAGAAATCCCAATGAAATTGTTCCAGATGACATCCTCCAAATTTGTAAAACAGAATTAACTAATGAGTACACAGTTGGAAATAATGGGTTTGTTAATGGAGGTTGCCTAAATCCCTTAACACAGGCTACTCGTGTGATTTTACGACTCAGATGAGCAGGCAAGCTGCAGATTGCAGAGGAAAAATCTTTTATTACAAGAATAATAAACTGCATTTAAAAAAAAAACTGGGAAAATTTGGAAGGAAAAAGGTTTATAAAATCAGTGTCAGTTAGCTGTTTTGCGTCAGTTATCTGCAAGCAAGAAAAGAAACTTGATGTTGCTTTTAATAAACTTGGCCATTAGATACTATCCTGGAAAGAAGTGACTGGAAAAGAAACTGATGGTTCATTCCACAGTGCAATACAGAAGAGCAAATCGACTCTCTATTCACCCTTCACAGTATCTTAGAATATTAACTACAGAAATTTGATGCGTGCCCACAGATAGAGTCAGTGATGCATCTCGTGTGGGGCAGTGCCTGACACCAAATAATTTAGAGGAGTTTAAAGCTAGAGAGAAACCTGAATTCACTCACCATGTTGGATAGTGCAGAATAAAGAATTTCCTTCTTGACCCCAAAGGTGATAGCTGATTACTCTCTGTATCAGGAGACCTGATTAGTCTTATTTCCCTTCTAGCTGGCATAACTAAAAAACTATTACAACTATAATAAAATTATATCACTGCCTTAAAAATCTAGCTACAGGCAAGACTCTGACCTCCTGTGGCAGTGAATTTCTAGGCTGGTGACATGCTATGAGAAATTATATTTCTCTCAGTGGTTCTGAATTTACTCAACTTTCATTTGACCAGGTGTTCCCCTGGCATCCACATTAGACAAACAGTGGAGGAAAAATGACAAGACTAGTATTTTTTTTAATGAAATCTTTTGCCATATATTAGTAACTTCAATTAAAATGTTCCTCCAGCTCTCGCTCTTTCCCCAGCAGGGCCCAATCCTACAAACCGTTTACCACACAGTATCTTCTGAAAGTATATTCTGCTCCACAGTAAGTGACTGTAGAACACAGTCCTAAATCCTGGCAGCTGCTGTACAAAAAATCCCACTCATGTAACCATTCCCAGCACTCTTCTCTTGACGTTACTTGAGCTTTGCTGACCCACACTCCAACAGGGAAGTGGAAGAATGCCTGATTTTTTTTTTTTACATATACACATGTTGAAATACGACTGGATGCTATATTATCCTGAGGTTTTCTGAGAGTTATTGCACAGTCTCACAAAATTTACTTTACCTGCAGGAGCTCTTGATATATGTGTAATAACTGGAGCTGCTGAATCATCAGTCTATGGTACATTTTACAAGCAACTGTGCATTTCATTGGCTCCGTGTTCTTCATTATCCTATATTCATGATGTCCTCATTTTAGCTATCACTCACACCTCCATCCTTATCTAATTGCATAGCTATATTAAAATCACTGAGCTTACAAAGAAAAGTAAGATTCTCCCAGTGTGTATTTCCATGATTTAGCTCTTAAAAGCACCTTTATAACAGTTATAAAAAAGATGCATTTTTTCTGACTGCAATTAATTGTACAGGACAAAAGCTGGACAAGTGAGAAATTATAACTATTGTAAAATAAAGTAAGCAAATAGTGCCTATTGTATTCAAAAGCACATAGATAAAAGTGTATCTTCCTACAAGTTGGAATATAGATTTGGGAATCAAACAATGCACATTCTCTAACCAGGAAAAAGCCCCCAAACCAACCAAACAAAAAGCAGTAACTGAAAGGTGTCCAAAGAGAAAGGACTTCACTTTTCCTGTCCCCTTAAAACATAGTTAGCTTTTAACATCATCTTAAATTGAATTGAATAATAGGAAAGGGTAAAAAAAAAATCACAGCTATGTTTCAGATAAAGCAGAATAAATTCATTTAGAAGAGGATACAGTTCAACTTAAAAGAACGTGAAAAGCTTTTGGAACAGAAGTTAGATTACAACTATAATTACAGTATTTACTACTGATGAGTAACATTGCTGCCTAAATAACACCACACATATGTAAATACACCCATTCTAATTTCATCTAGGTGCAGCAAGCTTGAAGATGACTCCTTTTTTTGGCTCTTTGTTCTAAAAGAATAATAATAAAAAAAGTGAACCATCAACTAGGCAGGGAAATTGAGTAGAACAAATTTAAAAGCCCCTGTTTAAGGAACAGATCACACTGGCAGCTCATGGCGTACTGTACTGCAGGCTATAAGTTCTCACACATCTCAAGCACTCCTTAATCGCAGCATCCCACAAAGGATACTGGCAGAATCAGCCACTACCTTTTCTGCAGCACAGTGACCAGTTCCAGGAGCCTGTCTCTTTCCACTTCAGCAGCCTGGCATAGAGCCTTGTGCTCTGTGATCTGTGTCTGCAGCACTTTCAAATCTAGGCTGTTAGTGCCAGCAAGCCTAAAAGCAGCAGAAGCACAGAGAGTCTGTTTCCCATTTCAAAAATGAAAGAAATGAAACGAAGACGGGATTTGAAAAACATATCAAAATACACTTGTCTGAAAACTACACCAGAATGGAGAGCCAGGCTCACTACCTCCCCCCAGCACCAATCTCTGTACTGCAATAAATGGAACAAATACTTGAAAATAAAGCTACCGTGAGTTTCACTAGAAAGGTCTTTTCCTTCACAAGGATGCTTTCTCTCCCATTACCTCTGGAAACACACTTCCACCTCCTATCAATTCACTATCACTGACTCTCCTCCCATTGCTACTGCCAAAGTAAAAGAAGCCCATATGTGGATTCTCTAAAGTGCTAGCTAAGCTGTTAAATGGCATGGTATTGATTTTCTCCTGCTGAAAGGCTTCAGGCAGCATTAGTACAATGGCCGTTCTTATGCCTGATATGTGATGAAAGGAAGAGGCAGTTCTCCCATGTATCCCATTTTCATGTACTTCATTACTTCTCTGACCTCTCCACATAGGAGTAGTATTCAGGAATATCTCCTTGAGAGCAAAAAGCATGAGAAATCTTGGTGGTTGGAGGTGAAAAGGGAAACATGGGATTTATGGAGCATAAAGCTAGCAGTCAATTAAAAAAATTAAGATAGCAAGAAGATACTAAAGCCTGTGTCAGAGGTCTTTGGCACTATCCAGTAGAAAGGATGGTGAAAGAAGCTGTTTGTTACAGAAACAAGGCACACAAGAATAAGACCAGCAGCTTGTGGAGTGTGGCAGGAAACCTCCCCTTGTTTATTATGAAGTATATATACATACCTTCCAGGTGTGATGTTATTGCTGAGATGGAAAGGCTTAGTAGCTGCTGACTCTACAAGTGTATGGCCCATCTTGGACACTGTGCTGAGAGGAAGAAAGTTGTATTAGTCCCTAAACTCTGCAGAAGACAGTCTTCCAAGAACTCTAGTCATTTTGCAATGTCTGTATTTATTGTCGCCTTGTAGGGAAAAGATTTCCAGAGCCTCCTAAGTCAGGAGTGGTTAATCCTAAAATCAAGTTAAGGTTGGTAATGACAGAAGTGGCCCAGTCTAAAAATGTAGATTTTTACTTTGACATCTCCAAGGAGCTTTAGTTCCTATTTATAGCATTTTTCATTTCATCTTTCCTGATAGGAAAAGATGATTCACTAAAGTAAAATGGAATAGAGAGTTCATAAGCATATTAAAATTAATGGAATGAGTGAGGCCTGCTGACCGAACTATTAACATGTCTTGCAATTTCCAGACTCATTCATTGCCCACCTTACATGTCAGCTATTTTCATGACACAGCTATGGTAGCCACATATACAAGCAATAATTTATGCTTGCACTTAGTGGCTTCTTCAAAGCCATTACCCAACCTAATTTTCCTGCTTGCTTTCCTGCTTAATCTCAGCAGATATGTGAAGTGAAAAAGTGGATAAAATATAGTTTTTTATCTAAATCAAGCCCACAGGAGGCTACAAAGACAGTGCTGGAGCACCTCTCATATGTAGAGAGGCTGAGAGAGCTGAGCTTGTTCAGCCTGAAGAAGGCTCTGGAGACACCTCAAAGCAGCTTCCAGTGCCTACAGAGGCTGACAAGAAAGCTGGGGAGGGGCTTTTGACAAGGGACAGGACAAGGGGAAATAGACTCAAACTGACAGAGGGAAGATTTAGATGAGATCTTCGGAAAAAGTTCTTGACTATGAGAGTGGTAAGACACCAGCACAGTTTGCCCAGGGAAACTGTGGCTGCCCTGTCCTTGGCAGTGTTCAAGGCCAGGTTGGATGGAGCTTTGAGCAACCTGGTCTAGTGGAAGGTGTCCCTGCCTGTGGCAGCAGGGTAGGAACTGGATGAGCTTTAAGGTCCCTTTCAACCAAAACCATTGCATGATCATATGATTTACTGTTTGAGAGCACAACTTCTGCAGAGTTAGAAGTGGGAGAATAGTCAGTCAGAAAGATATAACAACGGAGATGCAGAAACTTTCAAATAAAGGATCTCTTAACTGTAACTCAAAAACAGTGAGAACTTTTCTTAAATCTCATAGTGATGCTCTAATGCTGATCGACAGGGACACATCTGTCATTTTTAAAACCACGTTCAGTGTCTAAAGTAATATGGTAGGCAAGTTAAAAATGCATAGAACAAATCAGTTGCAACTTTAACTTGATGAAAAATTTCCTCCTTTCTCAGAAGACCATTCTCAAATTTCCATCATCAATTAGACCATGAACTCTTTAGCATCAAACCCAGCATTTTAAAAGGAAAGGATACAACTTGCTTTGGTATTATGGTCCCTTTACACAAACAGAGTGACACAGAGCCACATCAGTGTAAACAAAAATTGGATATACTGCTGCATTAAGGTTAGTGTAATTTACATGGTCTTCAATGAGGTTTTTAAAAGGGTGTTTGTTAAGAACAAATGATGCGGTGTGTTTTCAACATTTCTGCAAGTAAATCGTATTCCCAGTGTATTTACTGATTTAAATAATGAGCCAGTGATTTAGTGCTTACATAAAATGGCATTTTGCATTAATTCGCCACCCTGCTTTCAGAAGTCTTCCTCGTTAGAAACCCCGTTTCTCATAAGAGAGAAGAATCACAGGCACTTAAGCTAACCACATGAACATTATCTGAGCTGCAGAAGGAGAATCAGCTGCACTACCATCATGCCAAATGTAGTAATGTCTGCAAGTCTGTAGATCCTTCTCTGTTCCAGGATGAAAATCCAGGAGATAATGTGATTAGAGATTCCCATGTACTGCAAACAAGCTGGCACATAGCATTTGTGGTTTTGTACAGTTGCTTGGGGAAACCATGCTTCTGAATAACTCACAGGAGTTGTAAACATTGACATTAGGGTCTTCTTACCGAGTAGATCCAATCCTTCCAACCTGATTGCTGCCTGATGCCACAGGCTTAAGCAGTGTAGAACCTGCATATTCTGAGGACTCAGAAGGTGGTGGTTCAGCAGCTCCCGAACTGTCCCCTTCATAGGTAGATTTCAACTGTTAATGTTGGAGCAGGTTATAAAACTGATTACACAGTTCAAAGAAAAATAGCTGCCTTAATGATTCATCAGCAGCTTATAATTATTGCTACAAGCATGCCAGAACTTTTGATTTACAGGACCTCCTCAGAAAGTTTCCTTTAGTTTCTATCCATTGCAGGATGAAAACAAAGCAAGTTGCATGTGAAATCATAGGGTGCACACAGTCTAGAGGACTAAAGAACTCACAGAGCAGCACCACCACTACAACTGCCAGCACAGTTGGTTTGTGTCCCTAACCCAGGTTTGACTTTGGGTTCAATGCTCTAGCCCCCATTACTCAGGTATCTGATAGATCCACAATCTCACCATAACCCTATGAGGGTTTTATATCAACAGGAATTGACTGCTAAATACTCTTAACAAAATCTGACAGTAAGAAAAAAGCCTTTGCAAGGTCAGTGGACTTCCTCTCAACTCCTGTGCCTGTGCTCTGGCAATAGTGCCATCTTGCCTCTGTCAGTTTGCAACACTAAATCATAAAAGTTTAAAACATTTTTAACACGCTAGTTTATAAGGAGCCAACCTCCCAATTCTTTCATCCTTACAATGGAATTTCCATATGCTTGAGGCTCATCAGACTCATATCCATAAATTAGAGATCTGAAGGAAAGGAAATTTTGGAAGTGTTTTACAGTGGGAGATGAGAATAACTTACTAGGGGCCCCATCACACCATAAAGGATTGTAGATGGGTACCATGGCAGGTACCGTGGTAGCCTGCTGACGTCAGCCTCACTTATGTTTGTTTGCTCGCTTCCTTCAGCAGTCAAGGATGCTCAATACTGAGAAGTCCCCATTGCAGCCCAACCCTTGCTGTCAGCTGTGTGACATTCTTGACATGGAGCCACAAGTGGATGTGGTTGATATTTCTGTTTTCTGCTGCTTAAACAGCTTGAAGAAAACTTATGTACAGGAAAGAAATTTAATAGTTACAAGAGAAAATTCCTGTCTCATTCCAAGAGGACAGACTGTCAGTAAGACAGGTATTAATGGCTCAAGCTGGCAGCCAACTCAAATAACAAGGGAGAAGGAAGTGAGAGAGCAGATCTAAAATGATTACAGAGCATGCTCCACCAGTTAATTTCTTCTGTCTACCTGAAGAGTGAGTTGCCCAATCTCCTCTTCCAGCTCTTTAACCATTCCTTCTCGTTCAGCCACCACCTTTCTGAGCTGCTCTATAAGGCAGTTTTGTTTTTGAACCTCACTGTTCAAGTTCTGCCCTAGCATGTGCTTGGACTCCTTGTTCTCCTCATCCTGATGGCTCAGGTGCTTTAAGATCTCCTGCATTTGCTTCTGCTGGGTCTGATAAAACAAAAACAATGAGTGAGGTCTTCACTTTTATACACAATGATTATTAAGACTCCCTCTGTGTTTTACACCCTCCAAGTCAGATACGTTTATAAATGCTAGGGCAAGACTCTACTCTGCCAAACCCATTCCTTGGTGTAAGCACACTGATATCACTAGTGGTACTCCAAGAGTCTGTTATGTTTTAAGCATGAGATCACTGCATCAGCATTTATCTGTTGAAACAACTGCACAGCACATCTACTTGCAATGCCCAGACACATGTGGCTCGGTAAGGACAGTCCATATCCATTGGCTCCTGCTGGTCATATCAAGACTTTAGTGACTGGACAGTGATAGTAGAAAAGACCTAAGCAACTGGGAGATTCAGTTTGCTGGCAGCTTTGCTACTCAGTGTAGCAGAAAACAAAGCAAGAAAGGCTGGCCTTTGACAATGAAGGTCATTTGTTTTCATAAAGTAGATAAAAGTAAGGATTTCAATGTGCTTTTCATGAAATTAGAACATGATCAGATTGTGTGAGCAACATTAAAAGATAAGGGTAGTATGAGATGACAGCTATAACACTAGGCTGTTTAATCAGTGGCTTTTGGAGTTTTTCTCACACTGACAAATCTAATACTTGTCAGACAGTTGGTTCTGTCAGGCCAACAAACTGCAAGCAAGGTGCTTCTTTGATGTAAGGCATAAAACATTTTAACCATTCCTTCCCAAGTAAACTTGCGTCTTTCTGTAATATTTTTAGTGAGACACTAAGACTTGGCAAAAGTGGCAACTGTTATTTGACCCCTCTGTAATCTGCCTAATGTGCTGGTCAGTACCCACACTCCCCATGGTTGCCTGGTGTGCAGAAAGGTGAATGTCAGCTCAGTCATAAGCATGTCTTAGCTAAAACCTCAAGAAGCAAGGAAATGTGATTTGAAACTTATGAGGAGTTGGATCAAGAAACGCAGAGTTAACCCTACTAAAAAGCAGCATATTATATATATATATATATATATTTTAATTATTGAAATTGGGGAAGACTACTTAGAACCACAGCAGGACAAAAGCTCTTGCAAGACCATGACAAGCAGCTATTTATTTCAGTATAACTGCATCTTGAGTCTCTGCTAATACTCTTGAAGAGGTCAAATCTCATCTCCAGCTACTGCAAGCAAATGTGCATATGGGTTAGCACTCATGGCTTAGCTTGTGTGTTTTGGGTTGTGTAATACAACAAATGAAAGTGCAAAATTGCAGTCATTCTAAGAAAAAAAAACCAAACCTACTAATGAAGCTGAAAGCAGAACAGAGAATACTGTCCAGCTTCATGGGCCAAGAATGAAGCTTTTCCTCTACATACTAGACAACCCTATTTCAATCCTGCTTCTGCAAAATGTTTCTTCCAATACTTGCAGCTTAGAGCCACTTCACTGCAACTGTGTCACGCCTGGTGGTGTCTTGCAGCCTTTACATGATCTGATCCAAAAACACAAAAGTGCTTTAGCTGCCTAGGAAACCTCTGGCTGTCACAGTTTGATTCATCAGGCTCCCGTACGCCCTAAGGTTGTCTGTGTCATTGTGTCATTAAATGACATCATGTTTCATCACTTATAGAAAGAAGGCTGCTATGCAGGGGCTGGGACCAAGAGTAATAGTCAGACCATACCAGTAAGGCGTCTATGAGCTCATTGTCGTGTTTTCCTTTCTCCAACAGGATTACAATCTGTCCCTTCAGGGTTTTCACTTCACTGCTCAGTACTTTGTTCCTGGCTTTTGATGCATCAAGGTTTTTTTTCACTTCCTCATGACTCTTTTTGAGAGCATCATATTCCCCAGTGAGTTTCTGCAGTGATGAAAACACATCATAGGAAATGACAGTTATAGCCTATCACCAAGCCCCAGGTGCTCTGATGAGCTAGAGGAATCACATATGTCCTGGAAGAATATAAAAAATGGCACTGGCATTCCATATAATCCCAAAGAAAGTAGAAATTACAAACGCTACAACCAGTTGCCTGTTTGCCTGTATCAAAAAATAAAAGTCTGTCTGTTCAGGAGTGGAAGTGGACTGAGTTAACTCAGTATGTGCCAGAAGCAAACGACAATTTTGTATTAAAACCTAATTCTGTGTGCTCCTGGTTTGTGTTTAATACTACATGAAGAATGCACATCTGGCCAAAGTGTGAGAGGGATGCTACAGAGTTTGGATACAGCTGTAGCAGGGCTTCTTTCTACATATGCCTTCAATATAAAGCCAGTACCAGCTGTATTGCCACCCAGGGTCTCTCTCCCTTTTCCAACATCACCTACCAAGCGCAGTTGTCAGGTGGCCGCATTTCAGGCTAAACAGATGCATCTAACATGTAAATCATAGAATGGTTTCAGTTGGAAGGGACCTTAAAGGTCATCCAGTTCCAACCCCCTGCCGTGGGCCCAGACACCTTCCACTAGATCAGGTTGCTCCAAGCCCTGTCCAACCTGACCTTGAACACAGGGACAGGGCAGCCACAGCTTCTCTGGGCAACCTGTGCCAGGGCCTCACTACCATCACAGTAAATAATTCATTCCTAATATCCAATCTAAATCTCCCCTCTCTCCGTTTAAAGCCATTCTCCCTTTTCCTGTCCCTACCTGCCTTTGTCAAAAGCCCTTCTCCAGCTATCTTGTCACCCTTATATTCATTGGAAGATGCTCTAAGTTCTCTCCAGAGCCTTCTCTTCTCCAGGCTGAACAAGCCCAGCTCTCTCAGCCTGTCTCCATAGGAAAGATACTCCAGGCACCTAATCATCTTTATGGCCTCCACTGGACTCAATCCAACAGGCCCATATCCTTCTTATGCTGGGGCCCCCAAGCTGAAGACAGAAGCAGAGGTGAAGATGAAATCTTGTACTGCAGAGGCATGTACAATCCTATCCACACAAGACTACAATACAGACATCAAGTGTGGAAGCCTTTTGCACAGTTTGTGAAGCGTGGCAGAATTTACTCCAGTAGATCAAAAACCAGGTGGGTTTTGGGTGAAATGATCCTTGAGTGGGTTATAACATACAACTTGAAGGTAAGGTAAGGCAAGTTATTACATACTATACACCCAAACAGGACTCTCTCAAATCACAGTGTTTTACCTCCAAAGTTTCTTTCTTTTCTTTTTCTAAGCTGCGGATCTTCAGCAAGTTCTTCTCTTGGGCTGATAACTTTCTTGGATCAGTAAGTGCCAGCAATTCCTCATCAACCTTGCTCAGTGATTTTCTGGTCTTGCTTTGACTCAACTGATTCTCCAGCTCTCGAACCTAGGGGGCAATAATGTCAACACATCCAGAGCCTTTTACAGGAGCACAGTGGTTCAGCACCAAAGAGGACATAACCAAAGAGAGCTCAGAGTAACATCATATTACTTCTTCACATTATCATGGTTAACCAACACAGAGCAGTGTCTGTTCTTTCAAATTTAAATTTGTTACCTGCTAACAAATACGCAGACATCTAGGCCATCTGTGCTGGGAGGAGATGTAACGTCAGACCTACGAGAGACTCAGGACACATTGGAGATACATGCTTTCTTGGGGCCATATGTGGAGGCCAGGCAGACAACTCCAAAGCATCTTGAATACCACTAAACACATATGTGCATAACAGAATAATACCTTAGATCTCCTCTAAAAGAGCAAACACCCACTCACCCATCTACATTCAAACATCTTGGTCTTTAGGAGAATCACCATCCAGGATGTCCACAATCAAAGACACAGATCACTAGGCTGAACATGGGTACCTAGCACTAGTTTAGATGCCCTGGCACTAGTTTAGATGCCCTGGGATACTGGAGACATACATGATGCAGCATCTACAAGATATTCATGCTCCTCTGAAGAGATGATCAGAAGCCAGAAGGACACCCTGTGGCATCTCAGCTGGAATTAAACACCTATGTGCCATCAAGTGAGCTAAGCCCAGAATCTCAGCTATTTGCTATAGATCTATTTTACAGTTAGTAGAAGGAAATGGGCACTGCTACAGCACAGTTCCTCTGCCTTGTTCTGGAACTGTCTTCTAAGATAAGATGCACCTACTTTGCTTTTGATCAAGTGCCTGTATTTACAAGATCACCACTGACTACTAAAGGGGCTAGAGGATACTGGCCCAGAAAGAAATTTCCACATTAGAGTACAGTACTTATGGTCTTCACATGAATCCCATCCAGGGGACCTTAATGGAAGGAAAATGTAATTTTCTCCAGGGAAATTAGAGGTTAACAATTTCAGCCAGAGTGCAAAATCAGTTTGTTGGCATAGAATTAAACAGCAGAAAAAGCTGCCTCCCTGTCTGAAGCTGATATTTCAGCTAGGCTGTGCCCTTCAGGAGATTCAAGAGTTAAAGATTTTACTGAAGTTCCTGGGGGAACAACTTGAAAATCTTATCTGACCTCAATTCTTCCCATCTGACTTTAGGCACTGAACGAAGGTGTCTAAGCCAGAGCACAGACAATGAACAGGGCTCCTTCACTACCCAGTAGAGAGAGGCACCTTCACAACATCCTGGGATTTTAACAGCCAGAACTCTCTAAGGTCACTGAACTCTCTCCTTTGACATAGATGTGAAAGATTCACAGCTTAAATATGGAAGCTTTCAGGTTTGCAGTAGACTAAGCAACATAATTTGCAGGAACCCTGAAAGACCCTGCACACATCAACATGTATTTAAAATATAACATCCCTGCCACCACACACACATGAATGTGCAGACACATACAAACATACCTAAAAACTATTACAGAAGTAAACACAAAGTGTTTTATTCTAACAGTTGCTTTCTTCAACATAGAAAACTGCCATGTAGTTGCAGTAAACACTGTACTGGGACATACCTTATAAGCAAGTATAGATGTTAGGAGTTACAGAATAAAGAACTAACAGCATCTTTACCTTAAATTGATGTAATACCTGTACTTAGAGAGAGCACCCCAGTAGCCAGCTTACATGGCACCATGTAGGGTCTTAACTCACCTTGCTTTGGAGAACAAGAATTTGCTGGGCTCGTCCACGCCAGCTGCCAGAATTGGCCAAGAGACTTTGAATATTCACATCTTCACCAACTTCATTTGCTAAAAGCTATAAAAAAAGAATTAACATAAACAAGAAGGCTAGGCTTTAATACAGGTTGGGAAGAGGCATGGAAAAGCTGCTTACTCTAGCAATAAACACAAAACACAATCTATACAGAGTGGCCTGCATCCAATACTCAGCATCTCATGTGGTGTAAACTCTCCCAGATCATTATTTCAATACATATTGTTGGTGGGTAGGAGAAGTTTGGCTAACATGAACAGTTTTATTTGTTGAGGTGGGTATTTCAGTATTTTGATATGCTTGAGTATTATTCTTTGCTTTTTTAAAAAATGTGAATCTGTGTTTTCCTGCCTGCCTATGGAGAGTGTTAAATTGTACTCTCTAGCTGTATAGCTGTGTGGCAAATTGTGCTACTTCTGTAAAAAAGATTTCAGATTCATCACCAAGGTTTACTAACCAGTACTGACAGTTGTCAACTTATGTAATTATTTTTGATATAATAAATACTTAACCAGAACTAAACAGGAACAGAGTATTGTCCTAATATACACCCTTGCAAATCAGGAATTGAGCCAATCTCTCTTGCACAATTCCAACACAGCCACATTAACCAGAGCTAAAGTTAGTATGAAGAGCATTTAAATTATTTATAAAAAGGTCAGCAGAATTCTATTTTTAGGACCATATTTCTACTCTGATCTGCATTGCAGGTTCTTACGCAAAGTAACGAAACCAAAGGAAACAGAGCACATAAACACTTTAAAATCCACCATGAATCAAAAAGGTTACTCCGGATGTCGCTCCAACAAACTATACTTTAGTTCAAGCATGGTCTTTAATCCCATTGATTTCCATGGGACTGAACCTACATTTAAAGTAAATACATAATTAAATGTTTTGGAAAGGAGGAATGTGCCTGAACATATGTTTTGAACCTATTCTGCTCAACTGGGATTTTCAAACCTTGAAGAACCTGTACCTATCATAGCAGTAGAAATAACAGAGACAGTCATCCAGCTATGGTGTCAGAGCATGAAATCTGTGTGTCCATGTGTATATCTTTCCAATGCAACCACTACACCCTTTTTCTCTTTACTTCTTTACAGTTCATTGGAATATTTAATGGAGACTCATCAAAGCTCAAAAGAAAAGAAACCTCCTGATTTCACATGAATATACCTCTTGCACAGGATCCCAGACACAGATTGCATCCTGCAATAGTACCTTTTGGGTTATCTTCAGTTCCTGCTTTGCAGACTGGAGTTGATTACGATATTCCATCACTTTAAAGTTGGCTGCAGTTAATTTTTCTTGCACTGCTTTCACCTCTGGACTTTCAGCCTTTGAAGAGAAGAATGTACTTGGTAAGAACACAGTCCTCAAGGAAAACCTGAAGTGATTAAGATCCACAGAACCCTCAGGATCACAGAATCTTCTTTTTCCAGACCCATGCCTTCCCTAATTTTGAGGGTATAGAGGCAATACAAACAGAGCAATTTGGCCACAAACTAGTAACAGGGATATGTTCTTGTCATAGGAAAAGGATCGATCGCACAATAGGAGAGAACTAAGTATCAGCTTCTGATTTCCACTCTTCAATTACAACTCATACCAAGTTTCCTTCTATCATCTTCAGAGTTGATTGCTTGATTCCTGCATCATCACCACCAAGACAATGTATTTTTTCTACAGCTGCCTGTAACTGTAAAGAAAATGCACTGTTATTATAGAGTGAGCACGGTGAAGAGCATACCTCCATGGAATCTTAATTAGCAAAAAAGTACAACATGGATGTTTATTTACTCTAGAAAAAAACCCAACAAAAACCAAATAACCAAACAACAACTTCATTTTCTCTTGGTTTTAAACACAATCAGTAGGAAAGTATTTTTTTCCCCCTGAAATACTTCCCAAAGTAAAATATGTTACTTTACTGTGGAATAAATTCAGTGAAAACATCTCTGACTTGCTGAGACAGGATCAGTTATCAAGTATGGAGACTTCTGGGGGATTTTATTACCATAGATTCATAAAATAAGTGCTTATATACATGTAAATCCACCACAGTACAGGATATTTAATAAAAACCACATAGGCCTACTCACCAAAGGAATGTAAAAGAAGGAATGACTACCTATCATCATACAGCTGACATTTAGCAATGATGTTAAGGTCATTTCTCTTTAGCTGGTAGCTCTAAGGTAGAAGAATATATATCCTATTGCTTGTCACAGCAAAGGCAGGCAGACATAAAGCCACTCCTTGTCTGAACCATGTCTTATGCTGAGGTTGCAAAGACTTCTTACTGAACAGGAGTGTTGTAATTTGGAGCTAAAAAGGCCAGGAAATGTTGCTTTAAAGGGCCAAGACTTCATTCTTTGAGGTGAGAGGAAAATCTTGATTATTTGCCTGAGTAAAAAAAGGCACTAAGGAATAGCTTCTTCATGAAAATGATCATTTGGTGAAACACAGAGTGTAACTTGGTACCAGCTCTAATGTCACCCCTTCTTTGCATGTAAATCAACAGTTAGGCCACCCCTTCTATATAGTTCATTGATTCTTCTAGTCAACAGACTGAGAATAAGAAATTTCAGCTAGTGTTGGCAGCTGCTAGGTTAAATTCTAAGGCAGTTTTCTGGAAACATCTGTCTGCAGTATTTGTTTACATGTACCACCCTTTGTTTTTTTGCTCTATGGCCACACCTTCCATTTTATTTGTGGGAACAGTCATGTTAAAACACTTTCGATGTACATATTTTTCAGTTTTCAGACAAGCAAAGAGTTAACAATTATGTAAAATAACCCTTGAAAATACATATTGTGATGCAGTTGTGTCACCACAATTCATTTTGCAGGGTTTAAGGCATCTAGAAGTCAGCATAGGGAATGAGATTCAAATCACAAATGAACATGTTCCTTGTTTTCAGTGTGGGAATCTTCATAAAGAATGGAGCCTGGCCAACACAATCAGCCCAAGTTTTCAGCCCACTCTACAGTAGACTCCTACATTACATCAAGTGCATGAACTGGCTGAAGACTTGGTTTTGTTGCCCATTCACAGCTGCCTAGTCCCATTTGAGGCATATGAGGGTGCCCAGTACTGCCAGTCCTGTCTCATCCAATAGCCCTGCAGGGGTGTCTGAGAGGTTTAAGTGGCATCTCAGATTGTACTTTCACACTTATGCATGGGCAACTGAATGGCACTCTAGTTGTCCTGGCTCTTTCTACAATCAATAGAAAAAGATAAGTGTGTCTAGACAGTGATCCAGCTTAGCTTAAGAGCTACTAAAGAGATATTAATCACTGCAGGTTTCTGTCTGTGACAGCTCTTCTCCTTCACGGAATGGTTTGGGTTGGAAGGGATCATAAAGCTCATCCATTTCCAACCCCTTGCCATGGGCAGGGTCACCTTCCACCAGGCCAGATTGCTCCAAGCCCCATCCAACCCAGCCTTGACCACTGACAGGGATGGGGCAGCCACAGCTTCTCTGTGCTAGGGCCTCACCACCCTCACAGGAAGAACTTCCTAATATGTAATCTAAATCTCCCTTCTGTCAGTTTGAAGCCATTACCCCTTATCCCATTCTTACATGACCTTGTAAAAAGTTCCTCTTCAGTTTTCTTGTCAGCTCCCTTATCTTCCTACAGTTCTACTGAACAAGCACAATCCACAAACTCAGAAAGTCGCCATTAGTTTAGAGAAAAGCCACTCCAAATGAGGTTGTGAGAAAATGTAGAACATTGACCAGGGCATGGTTTCAGTGGGGTTCATGCTGTGGTCGTTTTTATCTCAGATGAGACAGATTGCTGTGTTTAGTTTTGATTTTGATGGTGTTGGTGTCTAAGAGCAAATTAGTTCACATTTAACATGCCCATCTCTGCTTTGACCAGCAATTACTGTTTCTTGAAAATTGCTGTTGGCTTTCAGTTTGATTTCCCTTCCTGAAATGTCTGTGGTCCTTTCTTTTGGGTCAATATCTGACAATACTTTAAGTTTCTGTTTGAATAATGATCATTACACTTCTGAAAGTAGAGGATTATAACTATTTTGATTTTTCTTGAAATTATTCATGGCTTGCTCCCCTTGTGTGATTTTGTTGGTCCCCAGCTACACCTGACATTTCTTAGCCAGCTTTTGACCAGAACATTCTGATTTATGCAGGTGTTCTCAAAGTTTTAATCTACTATTTCTTCAACTTTCAGGTAAATGGGGTAATTCAGGTAAATGCATGATTTGTGATAACTGATTGTGACAGATGAAGTCAGAATACATTTGTCAGCATGATAAACATTATTGATCCATTTAAATTATGCTTCTAAGGAAGCAAAGTGCAGAAAAAAAGGACTAAAAATTACCAAAAATTTTACCAGTTTTGTGTAAGGAAGAGGAGTAGCAGCCAATGAACAAAGCAAACACTGCCATCAGGGCCTCTAATTTTCATTTTAGCAGTCACCTGAGTAAAATTATTCCTGTGATAGGTTAGCACATTATGAAAAAATCACACTAAACCAGAAAAATGAGTTTCCCTGAATGAAGATTTGGTGTTTTACGTGATCTAGTTTGTTACTGTCTCAGTTCTGGGAGTACTTGTATTAGAAAGCAGTTTTCATTACATGGACAAATACAGCTCAAAAGAATAGAATACCAGCTCACAGCTGGCATTAATGAGGTGGGAATGTAAGACATAATGGTATGACATTTGCTTCTCCTCACAAAAAAATAAAATCAGAAAAATTCCCATAGTGCTATAAAAGGCTCTGTGCAGCAAATACACATTCCTAATCACCATTTCATATATTCTTGGGTCATCAAAACTTATGGATTTAGGAGCTTTCCTAGCTCTTCCTTTCTGCAAAGGTAAAAACACAGCTGAGGGCACACACCCCTTTCTCCTATTATGGATAAAAATAACAAGAACTCAAAGCAAGCATGGATGTAAGAGCAAACACAAAATGAGAACATGAATTTAAGTCAGTTTCTACAGGTCCTCTATCCCAAAAGCTAGATTTCTATGTTTTAGCATGCAAAAAAAGGAACAACAAAAATGTCTCACTTCTCTTTCCAGCTCTTTGACTTTGTTATTCAGTTGTTTCACTTTGGCTTTTTCAGTCTCAGCCTCAGCAGTTATCTCACGATTCTTTTTGGCTAATTCAACTATTTTAGTAGCTGCAACATCTCCAGCTAAACCAGACGCCCCTGAAAAGTATACATAAAAGCAAAGGATGTATCTTACAGGGAAGATTCAGAATAGATGATGCTTTTGTTCTCTGTCCAGTGCACAATGTACTTTTATTTTCTAATCCATTTCTCTCAGAGCTGTGCCAGGCACTTAAATGAACAAGAGAAGGAAAAGAGGCGCCAGTGATTCCAGCTGGATTGCTTGGTCCTTTGAGTCAGCATCACGCTGTGGCTAGCAAAGCCACATTTCACACTTCGGCAACAGCTACATGTCAGAAGGCCACAACACTGATCATAGCAACATTACTACATAGAAAGGGTAGAAGTGCTTCCTGCTCACTGCTGTGAAGGATAGTTATGATCAGTTTTTTGTGGAGGAAAAGTGTGTATAGGAAAAGACAACACACTATTTTATGCTGGTTGTTTATTACTGGAGGAGTTGCTGAAACAGAGGTGTGAACTTTTTTAGACATCCGTCCTAAAAGGTCAGGCACACTATTACAGTTAGGTCCTGGAAAAGGTTCAAGAAATTTCATTGTGCCTATTTATACATCCCTTGAGATTATACATGGAGCTTTACTGTATTACTCTCTTAATTGCTTTTTTAAACAGACACTTCATTCATCTCCTCATCAGAGACGGTTTTATTAGTGTCACGAATACAGCAATCCTCAGGGCTAGTGTGTGTGTCTTGGCTTTTGTTAAGTGACACACATCACACAGGTGAAGAAAAATTTTCACACAAGCATAAAATCAATATAATTGTATACTATGTCCATGGAAACCTCTAGCTCAGCAATGAATATGAGCCTACAGTAACAAAACATTGGTGGGATGTATGAAGACTGAACTCAGCTGTTGTCATTCTTTTTGACTCCTTCATACTCCTTCACTGCTCTGAAGGATTAACTTTTCTGCTGACATCGTGAAGATTATGTTTGAGACATGAGGTGAGATACAAGGACGACAGATCACTTTAAAGTGAATTCTGAGTCACATAAAACCCCTAGAGACTTTAAAGGGGGTATGCAGAATACAGCTGAGAACAGAATCTGTGCCTATATCACTACTTAAAAAAAGTGTAGAGAACATAAATTTAACATAATTTTTAACATAAAAGCATTTCCACTGTTCTTATTCCTTTATCTGATTTGTTTTCCCCTTCTTACCTAGAAGCTGCTTTTTCCTTAGTTTTCATGATAAATAATGCCTGCAATTGATCACTAAATAATAAACTAACCAAAAGCCAGGCTCATGCTTCCACGTGATGGTTATCAAATGCACTGCACACATTTAATCAAAGCTTTTAATTCCTAAGCAACGTTGACGAGTCTTTGCCACACTGTAGACAGGAAAGACAGAAGCATGGGGCAAACTGCTGCAAGCTGGCATACAAGTCAGCCAGAGAAGCTGCAACAGCGCATCTTGCTCCTAGTCCCGACCCAGTAGCAGCTCATCATCTTTCCTATATACGCAAGCCACTGGCAGTTTTTAAGAATTAAGGTGTAATTTAAATGTTATTTAGGTCTGCTTATGGCTGGTTTACCCCTTCTCTGCTAGCCCGACCATCTCTGCTGTCCTAAACAACAGTGGCACCCAGTGGAGGAAATGCAGCCTGCACAGTCCAAGTTTCAAAGGACCCCCAAGACACTTCAGAATCCAGATTTAGCATTCAGCAAGCATCCTGCATGTGCCCTATTCACGCAGACAAAAGGAGCCTGAATAAGGAATTTAGCACCACAAAGCCGAGAAAGCTGCAACATTGCCCTTTGATATTAACAGAACGTTTTCCAAAATAAGATGTCTATGAATCATAAATGGGTTTGTGCCAATAACAGCAAGTTTGCAGAAGATCTGTGAGGAACAGAGATCGCTGCATACCCCAAAAGGGCCTGATACTTCTTTTAAGGGCCATATAATTATCAATAACAATATTCTGCACCTTAAATCTGACCTGACTATCAGAAGTCATTTGGTCCTTTCAATAGCTCCATAGGACGAGGAGTACTAGTAGTAGTGTTCATATTTTGTAGATTGTGAAACTGAAGGAGAAAGGAAGGCACAGATCTTTAAGCATATATGCTGTTCCATGTGTAAGTGCCATCATGTAAAACCATTGCAAGGAACTTCCCTCTGCAAATAAAGCCATGAGACTCCTTACACGAGCAAGATGTTTTGTAAACTCAGCAAATGCAAAACTGTGTCAGTTGAGATCCTTGTGAAGTTTAGGTAGCAATTCTAAGCATTGTTTAAATATATAGTCAGGTGTCTAAGTATTTGCATATGTCAGAGCCAAGTGGTTTCAGTGCTAGTGCAAATTCCGGCAAGCTCAACAGAGAACAAGTCTCTCTCACCTGAAACTTGAATTTTGATTCTTCCTAGCAGAAACTCATTACAGGTATGCAACAGAGGCGACCACAGTATGACTAATACACTCCTTTTTAGCATAAAGCAGGTAAAGAGATGCCACATTAATGTTTCACCGCCAGGAGCTCACAATAAATCTCTTGCCCTACCTCTACTGTCATCAGCATCAAGCGAACTAACACAGTGAGAATACAAAGTTACTGTATTTACCTGTTAAAGCCAATCTGTCCTCCTGTATTTTTTTCTGGAGTTGCTTTATTTCAAAATCTTTATCTGTCAACAGTTTGTACAGTCTGCAGTTTTCATCTCGGACCTCTCGAAGCTGATCGTGAAGCTCCTTATTCTCAGCCTCAAGAAACCTGGGAAAAATAAACCATAATGCAAATGTAAATGTCACTGTAATGTGCTTCAAATAGTTGCTTCCAGAAATAAAAGAATTAAATGACTGCACGTTAAATGAGTTGAGCTTACCAGGTGTGAGTTTACTGAAATATGTAGCATATCCCAAAGTTCAGAAGACAAGCTGATAATCTGACGTATTCAGTTAAAATTTCCTCTTAAAAAATCCTGCACTTCCTTATGTTGTCTGAGCAAACCATCACAGAACAGATATATTTTCAGTGGTCTTGAAGTCATTGAATAATCTCATCCCACTCAGTCTTACATGTTTCTTCAGGAGAAACTAGACAGGCTCACCATTCAGCATCCATAACATTCAGGCTTTACTTTCCACAATTACCAAAGCAAACAGAGCAACAACTACAAAAGCTGTTACTGAGGTTCTGCCTTTAAAATTAATGCTTTATAGTAATTCACAAAAGCCCCATTTCCTGTGTCCTCACCTGATTTGCTTGGAACTGCAAAGGCAGGGACTGGCATCAGTCTGCATTCTTAATGTTGCTTTTTGGAATTAATTTAGAAACAAAAAATATCAAAAACTCCTCTGAACTGGAGGAAATAGTCTTCTTCTCTTATTCTTCAGTATTAGTGACATTTAGTGACATTTACAGGTTTTATTTCTCTAAGACATCCAGATAATTAATAGCTTCAATTTCTTTGCTGTCCTCACATAATGGTTCCTCCGAATGTAAAATCTAGATGCTAACGCCTTAGGGGATCAATTCAATTGTGAGCACTCAGGCATCTCTGATGCCCCAGGATTTTCTGAGCTTCTTATGTGAGGCCAGCAGCCATGACATAGGGTTCTTGGGAAAACTACTGGCGCCCAAGGGAAGAACAAAGAGCATCTCAGAGAGCACTTGCCACCTATGTGTAGACATATGAGCCAACCCAGGAACTAACATCCTCCAACTTTAGACACACCTTTTAGCCAGCAGCAATCAATGAACAGGTCTCCATTCCCCAGGCAGGAAACCAAATGTGCTAGAGAAGTTGTACTGACACTGTCTTTGGTAAATAAGTTTGTGATAGAGACCCTGCTGGCTCAAGTCCATAATTCCCATTCTGCCTGCACAGCCTCTGAGTTTCCTCTCCCCACCCATCTGAGTTTCTTCATTTTGCTCTGAGTTTCAGGGTGGGGTCCCACTCTGTACCAAGACATGGGCATCTCTCTGTAAGCAGCAAGCCAAAATGCACACAAAAGTCAGAGGAGGTCCAGTCAATACAACCAGTACTGCCTACAGACTAGCTGCCATCTGAATTGCTCGCGCAGTGCCACTAAGTGCCCTGATGAGGGGACTCAGTTCAGTTACCCATATGCAGGTGCCATTTGGGCTGCCCACTCAACCCCTAGCTGCTGCTACCGCAGAGTGCAGGTCTTCCATGTCCTATCTATCCTCCCTATGTGGAAGTTCCCGATATCCTACAGCATCTCAAATATCATTAGACACCTAAATCAGCCAGATGAATTGACCCCTGGATTCCTATTATCTACAGAGTAGCCCTAAACGTTTGCATTTTGATGACTTAATCTGGAACAGTGGATGATCACAAAGATTTGGATTAAGCCCAGTTGTTACAGTATATACTGGTGGCTTTAAACATACCCAGAGCCAGGCAAGTCAGCTACCTCAGTAGTCACCTAAATCTTTTCTATTAAAAAGTGTTAGCAAGCTTTTTGCTCCAACTAGACTTTGAAACTTTTAATTGCTCAGTCCATAAGTACCTATCAGAAAGAAATGACCCCTTAAAGCACTGCCATAAACAGCACAGTCAATTTATGAGATGATAAGAAATGCACTTGTGTTTCAAAGCTGCAAATCAAAGGGAGATCAAAGGCAGCTGTTTACAAAAGAGAAGAAAGCAAGCAGCACTCTGAGCACAAAAGAGGCAAAACTAAGTTATTCCCACATGCAACCCCTCATAGAAGTGTGCAGGTCTAATTAGAGATATGTGGACAAAAGGATTTTTAACAGTTAGCGAATTAACATGAAAGAAGGCTCTCAGGTCTTATCACACCTGAGCAGCAATGTCCTCTTCAGAGCTGGCTTCCAAGTCCTAACAGAAAGCACTTACAGCAGGATGGACACAAATCCCAGCTGCACAGAGTGGGAGTCTCCTCTGAGAAACATCTCTATCCCACCCATCCCAGAGTGACTCTACATATTACAAAGGAGCAGCAGTTCCCATCCCAGTGGCTCAGGTACAGAAAGTCAGCCAAAAGAAACAGGTCACCCAAAGGTAACCCTTTTCACTCTAGTTCAAGGAAATAGAGACAGGTGAAGCTTATGAACAGGGTCTGTAACTGAAATTCAGGTGTCTTTCCCAACTCCGTTACAAATTCTCCACGTGATGGGGAGAATTACTTAATCTTAAATATACCAAAGAGAGTAGAATCATAGAATCAACCAGGTTGGAAAAGGCCTTTAAGGTCATCAAGTCCAACTGTTCATCCAGTAGGGAGGATTAAATGACAGAAAAAACAAACCAGAAAGACAGAAGTCTCAGCTAACTACTCCCCTAAACAAAATTTGGGAGTAGGACAGAGGAAGGAAAAACAAACTCCCAAGGCTCAGAGGAAGCAAAACTTCTGAGGGGAGAATGTTTTCCATTGCTGCTATAAACAACACTGACATGCTGAAATCATTGCCACTGCGGACCATATGGAGTCCTGTTATTCTGGAACAAGTTTCTAATGTGTTGTCATGGGAATACTGCAAAGTACATCCTGGTGAATCCATTCCAGAAGCAAATTCTGCCTGGATTTGATACACTCGTAACCCCTCTTTTGCTGAACACAGAAGTACACAAGCAAAGGACAATACAGATAAATCTGCTACACCTGCAGTGTCAAATGGGGACTTTCAACAGTCAGTGTCACTGAAAACAGAGGTACACAATAGCTCTTGAATTACTCAGACTTTAACTACTGGACCGTAAATAACAGAAAACTGCTGGGACTCTCCTATACTCTGCATGTCAGGGAATGCACACTGCACCAGGATGTGCTATGAGAGCACCTATGCCTTCTCCTCTACTAGGCAAATCCACATCTGAACTATGGGAATCAGTCTCCCTCTCCATTAAATATATATATATATGTATATATATATACAAACCCCAGATCTTCATAGTAATCTTCCATATACTATCAGAACAAAATGTTGAAGGGAAGAGGACAGCTAGTAGAGGTCACATCAGAAGCATTAGGGTAGAGGTACCCTTCACAACTCCAGATGCTCGGAGAGAAAACTATCTCAAAGGTATATGCCTAATTGTGGTTTTGCACCTGTGATTTGCTGGTTTTGGCAAAGCTGTCAGCTCCTCCTTGTTGAATGACCTGAGATAAAAGTACTCTTGCTCCAGAAAGTTAACCCAGTTTCCAGCAAACAGCTGTATCAGCACAGCTGCAGGGAGGAAGCAGAAGCAGGAATTTCTTCAGCTGGCTTCACCACTAACACAGAGCATATCCCTGAATAGCCAACACTGCATACATCTTTGGGATGTGTTCAACTTAAGACCTGTTCTAGTTTGTAACAAAAAATATCAGTTGGGTCAGAAGGGAAGACCGACCAACTATATCCTAGGAGGAAGATAAATCAGCTCAGATGAAGGTTCAATTCTCTGCTCCAGTAACTCCGTTCTAAAAACAAGATCAAGGGAGATCCATACCAGAATATCCAATGTCCTGGTAAACCAGATACTGCCCCAATGGATGCAAACCCCAAACCCCCATCGCCAGTAAGATTTAAAACCTTACCTTGTACAACCCTGTCAAGTGTCTTAACCAGGAAGCAACTCTGCCTATGAGACCCTCCTACATACCTGGCTTTCTTTTCATCTACTAAGTCAGGTTGTAGCACAAAGATAGACAGGGAAACACTTTTCTGCAGGCCTCCGGGGTGCACCTGTTAGCTTTTTTGTCCTTATCTGTCTCTGGAAATTATTCACGTAGGGAACCTGTTTCTTTACAAGGCCAGGTAGGAACTAACCAACAGTGTTAGTGATTCTGAATGACTGGATTTTGACAGATAATATCTAGCTGCCCCTAGCATGTCATCCTTAACCCTTCTGTCCTTCCACTCTTCATTTGTGAGACATTGAAAATAAAGTGCACATCGTAGTGCACTAAGGATAGACACTTTAGGGACAGTGAGTCTTCTCAGCTGTCTGGGTTCAGCAGTAGCAGTCATTTTTCTCCACAGTAGCTGGTGTACTGCTGTGTTTTTGACTTTTAGCCTGGGAACCATGACATCAGTATACTGATAAGCCTGATATGTGAAGAAAGTGTGCTGTCCACTTAATATGAGTTTCATAAGACCGTATGCTAAATACACTTCTGTGACTTCCTGAATAAATGGTGCTACTACAGCTTTACCTTTTGTCACCATCTTCGTTTAAAGGTTGTCCTGTTTCAAAGAGGTTTAGATCATTCGGGATTCTGAAAGTCTCCTTTGTATTGCCATTATCACCCTTCTGACCATTCTGCTTTTCCTTCTTCTCCATTAGGTTTTGCAGCCGCTTTTGCTGTTGTTCTTGATAAGCCTTAAATTGGCTTTGAAAATGTTCATTCTCTTTTATGTTTGACTCCATTGTTTACTAAAATCATAACAAGAAGAAAATAAAAAGTGACAGCAAACAGAGATCAACATCTCTTTGAAAAACATCCTCCTCTAAAAACTGCTTTGCTGTTTTCCCTCACTGACCTCTGCACAGCTTCTCTGTCACCTCCTCCTCTCAGCCACTGGGATCCTCAATCTCACTGCCTTGCTTCAAGTGCCTTTTCCTATAAACAGTTTTCAAGCACTCTTCAAAAAGGTTTTTGAGCCTTTTCCACTTTAGTATCAAAAAAGAAATGTTATCAAATGTTTTTAAACACATCATTTAAATAAACATTTTTAATGAAGAGCAAGCTGGGGTCAAACCCAAGAGTGCAGCAGGCCACCATGGTACACTCACTAAACAGAACACAAACCATCAGCAACCATCCAGCCTTCCTTCCTGTGTTCCAAAGAAAGGTGCAGATCCCTCCATTTTTGGGTTAATGTGGGACTGACAAAGGATGGAAGATGTCTGTTTATCCTAATGCTCCCTTTGGGCACAAGACACCAAGAGCATGACTTATATTTCCCCTCAGATTTCTAAGCATTAAGTGATAACATTAAAGCCATAATACTGCAACCCACTTAAATGTCTAGAGCCTTACTAAATATGACTAAAGATGAGCAGTTTTCTGATGTATTCCAGCCGCCTCTCCTTCTGTTTGACATTTACCATCAGCAAGAAACCCAAGTGCACCTTTGGTCTACGACGAACAATCAGTAAAAACTATCAAAGGCTTTTTGCTGAGTAACTAACACACGCCCTTTCTGATACGAGGGCAGCACCCATCCTGATGAAGTGCAGAAAGGCGGATCACGTCCCTCTGTGCCTGCCTGTCCCGTGTGGGCAGGGACGCACTGCAGCCTGCACCGGGACAGGGTGCACTATGAACTGACAAGAGCAAAGAGCGGAGTCCGGCGCCTCCGCATAGCCCCGTGGGTATGAACGATGGCCAGAGGGCAATCTTTAGCCCGACAGTCTGCCTGGGCACCGAGCCCAAACCTGGCATAGGGGTTCTGCTGCAGATCTAATGTGCGGGGAGAGCGGAGTCGTGTGTGTCCCCCCCCCCTCCCGCACCTCCCCACCCCTCTGCCTACCGAAACCGCCTTCCCCGGCCCCGAGGGCAGCGGCAGGGACCCCCCAGCCGCCCCTTCCTGCTGGTTGCCCGCTGGGCCCGGCCGATCCGGCTCCGGCTCCCGGGCCAGCCTCAGCCCCACGCGGTTCCCATAGCAACGGCGCCCAAGCCACCAGGGCAGTGGAAGGGCAGGGCCACGCATGCGCCCTACCCCTCAGGCCAGCCGCCATGATAGCTCCGATCAGCTGTGCACAGGACCGCCTCTTCCCGGTAGAAGCCCGGCCCCTCGGGGTGAGGCGGTGGAGGGAATGGGGTTGTTCCTTATCCCGCCCCGTTGAAGGGGAGGAGGAAGGCGCTGACGGGAAAAGGTCTCTGTGCGGTGGAGGGGCGTTTCTTTATGCCTTTGCTGCTAGTCACCTGTGAGGGAGGGCTGTGAGAGCAGCCAAGGACAGTGAAGTTGTGCCGGCTGGGAATGCCCTTTGCAGGAGCACCGCACCCTCTCAGGGGATTTCTATCCAGACACAGCAGCTCACCTCATCCCTCTGCAAGAGAAGGCACGTACAGGGGGTGCGCCCAACAACAAATCCATAACCAAACACTTGTTACCTCTAGTGCTCATACATTTATTCACATTTTATCTCCCACTGGACTGTACAATATGTCACAGACAGAGCTGCAGTATAGACCCTGTGGTATATGCTGCAGAGACATCAACTGTCACCATGGAATGTAAGCTAAGAGGAGAAAATGAGGTTTTTACAAATCGGATTTCTCAACATATTTATTTTTGTGACTGCTGTTGGAGATACAAGGGGTCCGAGTGTAAAATAACAGTAGCAATTGACAGAAGGGTTTTAACACCTCAAAAGATTATGGGGCCTTTTCAGATTTAAATGGTTAAAAATTTCCATGGGGAATGATACCACAGAAATCAGAGCTAGATCATATACTTCAGCTGAAAGTGTTAGAACAACAAATAAAGGTTTAATTTCCACAATATCTATTTTAAATGTTATATTTAAATATTATTCAGAAGAACACTGTAAATAAAGTTACAAAATACAGCGATTTAAGAGTCTGAAAATCTATAGTAAAAATAGGGAGCCTGTGTCCTCATTAACAATGAATAAATACAACATTTAAATAGCTGTAACATACCAAATACTTATGCCTTAAATAAAAAAAAAATAGATGTTTGTATCTCTCTCAATATTTTAGAAATCGTTTAGTGCTACTAGAAGCTTCTAAATTACAAAGTTGGAGGCTGACAAATACACAAGATAGAAAATGACAGCAAAACATTCATGACACTTACAGGCCTGGCCTCCACATGCTGCCCAAGGCCTCACAGAAGCTAGTTCAGACTGGTTTTGGGCAATGGCAGCAAAAGAAGCCACCAATTTTAGGGAAGAATTGATAATTGAGGAGAAGATAAAGGCATTGTACTCTACTATATCCCCTAAAAGCTGGGATATGTTAATGTCAATCAAGCAGACCCTGACACCCACTACCCCAGTGCACAATCATTTAGGCTGCCAGCTCCAAGACAGTGTTCTGTACACCAAATATATACAGGGCAATTCTCTAATATTGTGGTTTTTGTTTTTCCTCAAGAACCCCTTGATAGGAGGCTTGTAGCTGCAGTACACAGGCCACCACCAAGACAGAGATTTCAATCAGCTTTCTGCTACTCCTTGGGCTTCAGCACATGCTCCCGAAACATTGAATACAGCACACCTACAAGACAGAAACACAAACACAATCAGAAAGCTTTGTTAAAACAATAAAAGGTTTCAGTCTGAACTGTAAGAGAGAGTCTCAGCCATGAAATAATGTTTCCCTTCCTCTTTTTTTTAATAGCAGTGATGAACACTGACTTCTTCATATACAGAGAAATCTGATATGAAATTATACTGTATATGAAAATGCTGATCCCAAGCCAATTCTAGTCTGCTTTGCAGTCAGGCTTTTCTGCTGTAACTTCTTGGAATTGAGTATCAGCAGTGTTTCAAGGGATAGGCACTGGCACACATACATAGCTGAAATACTTAGGTAAGACCCGGGATGTACACACTGGTACATTCAGTCCTGAAAATATATATACAAAAATATGTAATACTACACTCTACATAAACTGGTCATCCAATGTGCTATATTCAGGAACAGCAACATATTTACAAGGGGAAATATTAATGTCACACCATTCTTTTATTTTATTTGCCTCTTAATGTCAACATCTGCACAACCTCACATACTTTCCACATCTAAAAGCAGTCAAAACTTCTACTCTCAGAGTTTGCACAGCTTAATATTAAATGTGTAGTTAAAAATCACACTACTCTAGGAAGTCTGAGCAAACACCAGTCATGAGCATAAACATCCTAAAATGTAACAGGTGGCACACTTCCACCCCAACATTTCATGCACGCTGCCTAAACCACTAAGAGAAGAGATGCAAGAGGTCCTCCTGTTCAGTACGCACCACATGTGAGTGCTCCCACGACGAAGCCTTGGGCTGCCACGCGCACATGAATAAGGTGAAGTGACATTTTCATGTCACCTCTGTGCTTCAATTTGTACAGCCCGTACCCAACCAACACGGCAAAGCCAGCCATCCCTGCAAGAAAGAGGCAAGCATCCTTCTGAGTCGAGATCAACATTAGGTATGTGTGAAGTGACCCATCTAAACAAAATACCCTAGGAATCATGGAGCTATTTGGGTTGGAAAAGACCCTGAAGATCATCTCCAACTGTCAACCAAGCACTGCCAAGGCCACCACTGAACCATGTCCTTAAGTGCCACATCTGCATGTCTTTTAAATCCCTCTAGGGATGGCCATTTAGCCACTTCCCTGGGCAGTCTGCTCCAACACTTGATAACGCTTTTGGTGAAGAAATTTCTCCCAATATCCAAGCTAAACATCTGGCATAACTTCAGATGTTTCCCCCTGTCCTAAAATAAGCATGCTTTGGTCAAATTGCTGTTTCTTTGTGGATGACAAGTCTCGCCCTGTGTACTGATTCCATTCAAGTGTTCCCTCATTCTGTGCACAAGTCAGTGCAAAGAAGAGCACGAGATTGTCATTTTCATACACAAAGAGACAAGCTACAGAGAGCATCATACAATTCCTAGATTATGTTACATTATGAAATATAAAACTAGCTTTTAAATTAAACGACATCAAGCAGGAACAGGATTTCATGGGCCAAAACCAGTCAACCATGTGATGGTACAAAATAGTTCAACTGAAATCCATATAATAGAAAATGATCCAAGACTAAGTAAAACTGTAGCGGTAAATACCATTTTAAGTCTTCATGTACTTTCCATAGATTTCCTGCTTCCTACAAGAAATGAGCAGTTTCAGAGGCACCTTTTGCCATTCACACAACATCTTACATAAAAATGGCTAGGGCAGAATAGGGGTACTCTTATGAGGCAACCTTAGACACTAAAAAATTCTTTTTTTGTTATTTAAAGGCTTTTGTAGTTGTCTTTACATGATCAAGTAAATCCTTCCCAAACATGAACTAATGCGCTAGTTGCTGCAATAAATTATTAAAATTTCCTCTGTTTTTTTTTGCAGCTATTTGCCTCATTGTTTTGGTAACAATGGCAAGAATACAGATCTTTAAAGATCTTCAGATCTCTTGTTTGCCTGCTGTCTAAACTCCAGCTGTTACTTGGCCAGAGCTTTGACAACCCAGTCAAATGGAAGGTGTCCCTGCCTGTGCAGGGCATTTGGAACTGGATGGTCTTTAAGGTCGCTTCCAACCTAAACCATTCTATGATGATAACCTAGGTCCAACCCCCCTGCCACGGACAGGGAGGTCTTTCACTAGACCAGGTTGCTCAAAGCCCTGTCCAACCTGGCCTTGAACACTGCCAGGGATGGAGCAGCAACAGCTTCTCTGGGCAACCTGTGCCAATGCCTCATCAGCCTCACAGGGAAGAACTTCTTCCTATCTTTAAGGTGCCTTGCAACCCAAACCATTCCAGGATTTCCACTACCATTAAAATGCCAAAGCACTAGTTCAGAGTTCCCTGGTTATTTTTCAGGAGGAGTAAGTGCTGCTTGCATCCTCTTTCCCGGACAGAAGCTCACATCCAAGAACCCTACTCAGCTGCAGCTCTGACCCCCAACATGTGGGTGCACCCTGACGTATCCACTGTTCTACTGAGGTTGCTATTTGAGGTGTTGTCACACATAGGCAGCTTTCATTGGGATAAGAGAAGTCGTGTTACTGGTCCTGTGATGTGGGGGGGAGAGGTTCAGACAGGTCTCTTTCACAGGGAGAGAATTAACATTTTGTTCTTCAACAGACCAACCACAGCCCTGGCTATGCCAGCTCCAACCTCATGGAATAGTCTCATGAAATACAGAGCACCAATGCACAAGATTTCCGAATTTCATCCACTTCATTTCCTATTTAGGATGATTATTTACATAGCACAGAGGAGGCAGCCAAGTTTTAAGTGTAGTGTAAATTTTACCAATGAGAGCTTGGACAGCTTGTCTGCCTGAACAGGAGTATCACCAGTCCCACTTGTGAAGCCAAAAACCCTTCACTGGTGCACGACCCACATGGCATGTTCATTAAATATCAATGAAGAGTTTTACGGCATTCAAACTAGCTCCAGCATAGGCTGAAGGTTAAATTGTGCCAATCTGCTCAGGATAACCTGAACTCACAGAGCTCACAGCACACCCTAGGAAGCTGGAAAGCAAAGTCCTGTGACCACACGGACCGGTGACAGATATCTGCTGGCAAATGCCTGAAACAGTTCACCCCAAGTGACCTGACTGCTCTCCATTTTAGGTGGCTGGAAATCAAAACGTGTCTCACGTCAGAGGCAGTTCCCAGTCAGAGGAAAGCTCTTGGGATGAACACAACTGACCCTCTCCCTCCTCTGAGGCTTTCTCAGGGTCTCAGCAGAGAGGCTGAAAACTTTAACAGCCTCCTCAAGCTGGGGCACTGTAAAACCTACTAAGAAAATGTATTTTAAACTAAGGATAGCAGCAGAGAAGGGTGACACACTTAGTTGGCAGGCTGTATTTTAGACCCTTCTAGTTTGTATTTTGTTGGCTTTAAAGTCACTTTGTAAAGATCACGTACTTTCCACCAACCATACACTCCGGAGTGCCTAGAAAACACAGTCTTTAATACTTAACAGGATCACCTAAACATCCATTTTTAAGCTCACCTAATCAATCTTTCAGGGTTTGCTGGTTGTTTGTTTTTTTTTTTTGGGGGGGGGGGGGTTTCCACTTGCAATTGTAGGTTCTGAGGTTTCTATTTAAGCTAACAAGCCTCATTAATTTCCCTGTTTCTTGCAGAGCAAACATCATTCTGGGCAGAAGGAATAACGCTGTCAGCATATGAAAAGCCTACAAAAGGAAATAATTTCAAAGTAATTACCCATTAATGGGGGAAAAGGTAAACAGCATTAACCCTACTGATTGCCCATGAAAAGAAAAATCTATGTGTAAACACATTTATTCATTTTTATACTTACCAATTGGTACAAATGGCGTCTCTTTAAATTTTCTTAACAGCTTTGATGTCTGACTGGTTTCAGTCTCATATTCAGGGAAAACGGGTTCCTGGCCAGATGACATAGTGGCTGTGAAGACAAGGAGTCTCTCTTCAGGATTTAGAAACATCGAGTTAAGAGAACTTTTAGAAAAATAAATTCCCTTACATAGTCCGTGAGTGAACTGAGTAGCAAGATAAAAGCACAACAGCTAGACTCGAGCTGATGAGCTACATACAGATGAATTAATTCAAGTGAAGTCCTGGAAAGCAAGATCATTGCATACTAGGAAAGGGAAGAACAGGACAAAAGAAAAAGCGCTAAAGCAAATTTCTGCCATGGTTTTCACACAGTTACAGACCCCAGCTGCCTCTCATAGTCGCTGAAAGCTCTGGTCACTGCCTGCATTTCCTTTCAGAACTTCCATCGTCCACCACACTGCTTTATTTCCATATACAATTCCCTAACAGCAGCTCTGACCTCAGGGAAGTTCATTTCTTCTCTTTTGCTCCCTGTCAAGAGCAGCACTTAAAGCACTCAGGGGGAAAGCACAAGCTGCTGCAGAAGGTCAGCCCTACCTGGCAGCTTGTTGGTCACTACACCTCTTACCACCTCATCCACCACTTCAATGAGGTTTCAAACGCCTACTGGAGAATGCAAGAATGTAAAATGGCAGCTATGGAGGAGCCAGAGCAAGTCTTGAAGCCCTTGATTGGCACAGACTCCTGTGGGGGCACATCAGGAGGATGATCAGTTTCCATTGCAGCACAGGTGATTTCTCACATGCCCCCTAGTTAAAGAAAAAGCAGCAATGGCCATGAGGAGGGCTTTACTCACAGAGCCATCATCATCAAACCAGAGAGAGACCATCCACCAAAACCTGCCAGCTTCCTGTCCTGTCCCCATCGCAGCTGCACTGAGAACCTGTTCTTTCTTCAGTGGTTGGCACAAGCATCATTCTTCAATCAGTGACTGTTTCTGTCAGCACAGTTAGTTCAACATCACAAAGGTCTCTGCTAGAAAAACCTCTACCTGTATTGTTCCTGTTTTGCCATAAACAGGCTCAGCAGCCGTGTACAGCTTGGGGGCACATGAATGTACTCCAAGGTCTTGAAATAAGCCACCAGGAATTTAACTTAAGCACGGGCTTAAATTAACATGCAAAAGATGTACTTGAAATGTGCCTGTATTCCCCTTAGCAGTCATTTCAGACAGACTGCTTGGGTTTTAAAGTAAACACGCAAGCCTCTGCAGGCCAAAGGATTCGGCCTTTCTATGCCTCCTACCACTACCCTTATTTGCTAAATGGAAGTTATATTTTAGCCTGACTCATTCGGAGAAGGAAACTTGAGAGCGGACACACACACACCCCCACCCCTCCGTCACGCTGGAGAGGCGGAAACAGCCAGAGGTGAGATTCACAAAAGGGAAGGATACCACGAAGTGAAGCAATTTGTCCACCGCGAGATGCTTCCGTGACCTTCACCTCGTGTGGCCGTGGGGCACATCACTGCCCTGACTTGGCCCATACCGCAGCAGGGAGGCGCAGGGCACCCGTGCGGCCACCCACGGGGGGCGGCTCTGCCACGGGTGGGCATGTGACAGGACCTAACACCCCATGGAGCCACCGGGCTGCCTTCCCCCGCCCAGCCCCGCACTAGGCCCTCGTACCCCACACAAGGCCTCTGCCCCACTCCAGCCCCATGCACCTTCACTCCATCCCGGGCTTATACCCTTCCATCTGCCCCCTATGCCCTCCCCCAGCTCTCGGGTCTCCACCTCGGGTCCCCTCCCCAGTTACCCTCCAAGGACAGGTCCTCACCACGCTGCTACTACCGGCGCTGCAGCTACCCTCCCGACTCCCGATACCGGCCGGCGTTTGCGCGCCTGGCCCCGCCCCCCGCCTCTTATTGGCAGGGCGCGCCCCGCCTCCGTGGCCCTAGGCGCCCGCGAGTCGGGCCGGAGAACTACGACTCCCAGCATGCCGCGCGGCAACGCGCCCGCCGACAGCCAATCCAGAGCGCGCCGCTGTCACCGCGGGCCGGGGCGGGCGTGGAGGCATGGTGGAGGTCCGGCCCTGGCACCTAGAGCAGCCCAGCCCGTCCCATCCCAGCCGCTTACCGCCCCTCAGACCGGCTAAACAGGCATCGGGGCGAGGCCCTGCGCGGCGGCCGGGCAGTATTTAGGGTTTGCAAAACACAGAGGATCCGGGTTGAACCCCCGAAAGTAGGGGTTTAGGCTGTCATATTCTGGATGGGAAAACAGCTTTGCAGTTTTCCTGTAAGTTGGAATCGTAGGATCGTTTAGGTTGGAAAAGACCTTCAAGTTGATCAGGTGGAACCATTACAGCTGAACTGCCAAGTCCAACACTAAACCATATCACTAAGGGCCTCATCTACACGGTTTTGAACAGTCCTAGGGATGGTGATTCCCCCAGTTCCCTGGGCAGCCTGTTCCAATGCCTGTTTACTGTTTTGGTGAAGAATTTTTTCCTAATATGCAGCTTAAACTTCCCCTTGAAGAGGTTACCTCTTGACCTGTTGCTTATTGTTTGGGAGACTGACACCACCTCACTACAACCTCCTTCCGGATACTTGTAGAGAGTGATAAGGTCCCCCCTGAGCCTTCTCCAGATTAAACAACTCCAGTTCAGAAATTCTCATATCAATATAAACCCCTGCTGTGACATCAGGTGGAAGTTCTGTAGCAGAGGGCAAAGTCAGGGGTCAGCTTTCCCTGGTCTGGTTATCTTGATAGTCAACTGTCTTGTTGACTATTTTTTCCTGAATTCCAGCTGTCAAGCAGAGCTCACTTTGCACTTGCTTTATGCCAGGAAGTGGATTCTGAAGCCCAAAGACAACCTACAAATTGCTTCTCACTTTAAGCAAATCGGACTCTGGGGCAGGTGGAAGAATCTTCTAGGATCCTGAAGGTGCCTAACCCCCTCCCATAAACCAGGGGACAGCTTGTCAGAGAAAATAGCAGAATCCTTTTCTCCAAACCCCCTGGCCAGTTTTGCAGTGCTCTGGTGCAGTGTTTGTGTCTCCCCATCTCTGAGCAGTGGGGGATGTAGAGCTGCTGCTTCTTCAGGGCCACCCCCCACTGACATGGCATTTTCAGAAGCATAAAAGAAAGCAGCTCAGGTAGCCGCTTTATCTCTCTAAATGTGCTCCCCATTGCCAGTAATGTGGTTATCTTAATTGCCAAAGCCATTAGGGCTCTGCAGAGTCTAAAACATAAAATAAATTTAAATGATCTATGCAATTACCAGCTCCCAAATTGAGTTAAAATCTTGTAATAGATTACCATGAAGGATACTTTCTCTAGTGACTCTTAGAGGTATATTTAAATCCCTGCAGATCTGTGCGATATGTGCTTTAGGGGAGAAACTCAATTAAACCAAAAAACTTATTTCATTTTAATTGCTGGGCTAATGAAACTCTTGTCGGCTGTAGCATCCTTGTGTGCGTGTCTGATGCCTCAGCTTTGCGAGCGGCTTATTGCTCTTTGCTAATCTGTACATTGCCTTTATATATTATGGTCTATCTTTTAAATGCAGGCACACGTGTACACCAGCTGATGGCAGCAAACACGAAGATGGGTAAAAATGTATTTCTCTCTACCTACCATGGGGCGGGTTGGATTTGTAGCTGTGGTCATCACTGCTGCTCTGTTTTTTGCTCCCTGTAGCCCTGTTTGATGGTGGGATGACGGAAATGAGTTGGAGGGTGACCACTCAATAACAGTGATGCTCTAAAACCTATTCAATAAACCACTTCATCAGAGCCACCTTTGTCAAGCAAGCAAGGAGTTGTGCCATGGAGCTTCCCCCAGCGTCCCTGTGGCAGTGCCAGGAGGCTGGCACATCTCTGCTGTTGTCGATCTCTACATCTTCAGCCACAGCAATAAGCTCATTATTCTGGTATCACTTGCAAGGCTTTGTCACTGCCTGCAAAGACATGTGATTGTCCTCACAGAGCTGCCAGGGCCCAATGGCCCCACTGGTAACCATTTCTGCTCTGCGGGGGATGAGGACTCTGCACTATCCAAGTAGCATGTGGCTTATTCAGATTTCCTGGAAGAAAATGCAGATTTCTGCAGCAGGGGCTCAGCTCTGAGAACCTCTCAGTGCAGAGACCAAGCAGATCCAGTCCTGCCCAGGGGAGCTGGGATGTGGGCAAGGTGGACATGATCTAATCTTAATATCTGTTCTACAACCACAAATGTTTCCACTAATGAAAGCGTTTAGAAAACAAAATAACAAGAGGGAACTTGTTGCCACGTTTGGGGCTGGTATGCAGAAAATCCAGATGGAACAGGGAGAAAAAAAATGTGGCTTATTTGGAAGATGGAGGCAAAGAAAAGGGAAGGAGCAAGGAGCACGGGGGAAAAGCATCCATAGAAGAATGGAGAGAAGAGCAAAAGCAACTGGTTATCTTTAAGCAAGTGGCTGGTCTGAGTGCTTGTCTGCGTGACAGCAAGTCTGCTTGTCTGGCACATCCCAGAAGAACCTACTTCAGACTATTTTGTGTGCAGACTCACCACTCAGCCCATGCATGTTGGGGTGCACAGGATCCACCAGTGATATTCACACTGTGCTGACATGGATTCTTGGCCGTTGCAGCTTGGGTCATCTCTAATGTGAAATCTATACAAGAGTAGGTTGTGTTTATGAAGGAGGGTGCTGGGTCCTCATGACACATGTGGCAGAAGGTGCTGTGTCCTGAGGGAGAAAGTGCCAAAGCCCAACTCCAGGTGCAGGTGCCAGTTCTAGATATTGTAGAGGGATTCATGCTCAGATGTCGGGTGGAGATGATTCCTTCAGTGCCGTCACCCACTGATTAACACCAGGAAAGGCAGAACAAAACCAGGGAGGTCACACTGAGCTCACATTTCCTGCCCATGCTCTTACACAAGTAATAGAGGTTCCTAAAAGCTGATTCAAGCATCTGGCAGGATGAGAACAGGAGAAGAAGCTCCTGTAAGTGAATTTTCTTCTTCTTGTAGACAAAGCAGCATGAGAAACCTGGAGAGATTCTGTTTTCTTCTTGAGCCAGCTCCTAGGCACTGGTGCTTCAGCAAGCTTGGAATTAATCTCTGAGCTCAGTCTATGTTGTCAGTTTTCCACTAGGAGCTATGGGATGGGCATGTGAATGTCAGTGTCAGCATGGTGCAGAGAGAGGAAGATGCAGCAAAGGGAGAAAAGGCATCCTGGTGGGCTGGAAGAGACCCAGAAATAGAAACTTTGGAGACGGTTTGTCCTGTTATGGGAGCAGAGGGTGTGTGGGGAGAGGTGTTTGTGAATCTTTCTGGGTGTTGCTGTGTTCAGAAGGGTGGGAAGCTTTGGTTTCCTTTCAGTCAGAGCTGCATATAGATAAGCATGGATTTTCTCATATATATATATATATATATAAGCTAATTCCTAGAACAGTCTTATTATATCACTCTCCCATAGCAGATCTCTGCTCTCTGTGGCTGCTCTGTCTGAAGTGCCCTGTGGCACTCACCAAAGAGCTGCAAGACATCAAGAAAACATTTCAATACAGCCCAAACCAAATTTTGTTTTCTTTTCAGTTGCCTGGAACTGCCTGGAATGGGTATTTGAACACTTTTAGACATGGGACCACAACAGGTTTGTCCACAATTTCCCCCTTACAGCTGCACACCCACAGGCTTCCTCAGCACCCCAGTCTGAGCCTTGGGTGCTTTGCTTAACCTATATGTGCAGGTGCCCCCTTTCCTGGGGTGTTTGTGAGGAGAGAGCCATACCTAGAAGTTGCAGAGCCACCGTGGGGTATGTACCCCTTGGGATGTGTAGCACAAGCAGGGACCAGCAGTTTCATTTTCTCATTACTTGATGGCTGCAGGTCTTCTGGGCAAAGGGAGAAATATCGTCAAAGAGAGCAAGGCAGGAGTGAGTGCAGACAGGGAGCTACACAGTCATGCCTGGTTTTGGATTGCTGGAAGAATAAGCCCCAGGAGAAAGATGGGCATCTTTGGCCATGGCTAAAAAATTGTATGGTTTAGGGGTGGAGTGGTATCTGCACCATTTTTCTATGCAACAGCCCTGGTTTACTGTCAGAGCCTGGAGATTAAGCTTGATTTTTAAACCCCACAATGAGCTTCATGGTGCTGATGGGAGGTAGCTCAGGCAGATGCCATCTCCCACTGCACGAGACAGGCTTTTTAGTGACAACCATTGCCCAGTTTGGAAGGCTTTTAGAAAATAAAACCCTTGTAGTGTTCTTGTGGGGGCTTTTAATTTTTTTTTTCTGAAAATCAGACTGCAGAAGTAGGAAGCTCTCCAAATCAGTCATCATTTCCTGAAATCTGGATTGCAGCTGTCTAAACACTTGACACCACCCTTCAGTCCTGGGGAGTGGCCGACCTCAAGGCCCTCGCCCTCCTCTGTCAACAGTATTTCAGCTCATGCATCCTCTCCTGTAGGATCAGCTCCAGCAACATCCTTCCAGCTAAATCTCTACCTCTGACCTTGATTCAGGAGTTGATTCTGATGCCTACATGTCCTTACCTTCATTAAGTCTTTGAGCAACTTGGTCCAGTGGAAGGTGTCCCATGGCAGGTGGTTGGATCTAGATGATCTGTAAGGTCCCTTCCAACCCAAACCATTCTATGATTTTATGAATCCATATTTTCCACTTCCTAATACCTTTTACCAAAATCCATAGCTTGGTGTCCTAGAGTTGGCATTGAGAGGGATCAGTGTTCAACCAGAGTGAGATGTTCAGCATTTCACCTGAGGGAGCAGCCACACCAACATAAAGGTGCCAGTGGCAGGTTCTGCTTCACCGAGAATTGAGATGCTGGTTTCTCAGTAGTGACCTGGGTGAATCTAAAGCAGCTCACCACAAGGTGTTGTGGAGGATTTCCTGTAATTTAGAGCAGAAACTTTTTCAAAAGCTTGCAGTGGCATCAGGAGGAAGTGGTGAGTTATGTCAGAGGAGACTGCTCTTTTGTTTTCAAGTCTGAATGTGTCAGGGTAAGGAAACCAGAATTGAATTTTATTTTATTTTATTTTGTTTTGTTTATTATCATATTTATGTGTAGACAGCTGTGCCCATGCCATAGGGAAAGGCCAAGGAGTGGAGGATACAAAATACTTATCAGAAAGTGGCAGAAATTTAAACCTATGAGCTAAAGGAAAATACTCCATGATGTGATGCTTGCCTTTCCTGTGTGAATTGGAATAATATTTTGATCCTCTTCATTTGTCTTTTGCTCCTAGGCAGCCATTTATCAAATGCAACAACAACTGCTGCAGCCTTGATGGATGCTGCCAATTCAAGTATGAGTACTTGGACGAGGAGGATTACAAGCAGTATGGCCCCTGCAAAAAAGAAGAGGTACTTTCCTTCAGCAGAGTATTTTTGCCATTGTTTTATACTGTGGTCTTCCTGGTCGGGTTGGCTGGGAATTCCCTCCTCTTTATTGTTCTCATTCTGTACATCAAGAAGAAAAAGAAGTTGACCGAGGTGTATCTGCTGAACTTGATGGTTTCAGAGTTCTTGCTATTAACCCTTCATTTCTGGGCTCTGTACATTCCTCAGTGGGTGACCTGGGACATATTGTGCCTGGTCTTAAATGCCATGGACCCTGAATTTCTGCAGTGGTTTCTTTTTTGTGAGCTGCATGAGTCTGGACATGTATCTGCAGATAGTTCATGTTTTTCTCCAAATAGCTCCGTGACATGGAGGAAGTTCATCCTCATCTTGCTGGTGGGATGGGTCTCTTCATCAGCACAATGTAAGTCCACAACAAAACCATCATGTGTGCCCATGATTATGGCCAGAATCACTTATTTTCGAAAGTTGTATTCTGGGTCATGTGAAACACCCTGAATTTCCTTTTTCCCTTCCTGTTCATGATGTTCTGCTTATTCCCGCAAAGCATGTGTCCTCACTATGTCTCAGATGCCTGGCTTAAAGAGAGCACTCTGCTTAGTCTTTATTCTGGTGGGTGTCTTCTTTGTCCTGTGGTTCCCCTACAACACTGTCATCATCCTTCACTTCCTGCAAGATGTTGGCATCATCAAGAGCTGTGAAAGCAGTAGACGACTGGACTATGCCATACAGATCACGGAGAGTTTGTCCCTTGTCCACTGCTGTCTTAACCCCTTTCTGTATGCCTTTGTGAAAAAAACGATTCAGGTCATATTTATGGAAGATCCCCCAGGCCATATTCTGGAGAAGTGCTTTCTTTGACATCCAGCCTTCAAGAGACAAGCCAGTCTTGCAGCAGATACGCAGCTGAGATAGCAATGTTGAGTATCACAAATGCATGATAAATATTTACATTATTTAGACTGTGTGTATGCTCTCTATACTGTACTTTACTGGTCATGGCTGTGTGATGGAATTGGTGAGTAACCAGATATTTCATCCTAGCACCAGTATCAAGATGAGGATATTCCACATTGGAATTGGAAAAGTATGTGAGAAATTTGTTTCTGCTGTAACTGGTATTATTATAAAAGGACTGACCAGGTTTTATTAATGTGGAAGAAGTCCAGCTCCTGTCTGGAGTATGTGAGGCATTAGTGAATGAAGGAGCAACCTGTCTAGATGTTGTGCCATTAAAATGAAAACTGAAACTTGTGCAGAACTTTTCCCCTCTTAGATCCCAAAGGGTCTGATGGAGGAGAGCCATTCTGTCATCCTCCAGCTTGTGCTGTGGGCTGGGGAATGGATTTGCCACACTCATCAGGCCAGACACAGGTGGCCTGAAGCTCAGCCTCGAGGGTGGCTTCTCCTGGCTTTCGCCATCTACCAGGTAGTTGTGTTCAACTGGGCTCATCCCTTTGTCTACCAGGAGAGGCAACATGAGGAATTAAGCACCTTTAAATGGAGTTATCTGACCAATGACAAGTTTCTCTGTTATGAAGAGCTGTATCACACTCAGGTCTGCTGAGCAAGAAACTCTGTCATTCCACAGGATAGATCTTTGATTAGAGATCAGTTTGATCAACAACAAAGTACAAACTAGCAACAATCAGTGAGAAAGAGAAAAAAAAAACCAACTATGCTTAGCAGAACAGTGGTGGAGGTATTTGCCTTCTCAAAGTTTTGCTATGACAAGATAGAAAGACCCACAGATACCATCTTTAATATAAATATTGGCTTTGCAACACCACAGACTGAGGACATGGCCTTGAATAGAAGAGCACGTATAGTTGCTAGCCAATCCTTATTAGGCAATATAGCATTAAAATTCAGAGTTACTAGTTTACTGACCTGTATTTAAAGATACTATTCACCCCAGATACTCTTGGACCTTACATGGGCCCTTTCCAGCCTGGGGAGCTATTGAACTTGGGAGCTGCCTAGAACTGTACAAATAAAATCAATAATTTTAAAGAAAACACTCATCACCTTAATTTTATTTCTAGACAAGACTATGGGACCAAAAAGGGCTTCGAGTTAATCAAGGAAGGTGGATTGTTTTCACTACTCTTTCTTGCCAACTGTTTCCAAAATGGTAGGGCTGGGAACTTTTAAACAAACAAACAAACAACCCAACAAAAAACAACAAACCCAGAATAAATATTTAGCTGATACAGTGATGTGTCCGTCACTGCAGGGGTCGGGTCACTGAGAGGGAATGTAGAAGGAGAATGCAGCTGGGAAGTGAAAACAAAAATGATTGTGATCCCATACAGAGTAGGGCTCGTGGGATTGTGCAAACCTTATGATGGGATGCTCAGGGGAAGGGCAAAGGTGGGGGAAATGGGGGAAGGGGGGGTGTAAAAGGGGCTGTTTGCAACATTCCCAATGACTGCTCACAGCAGTTTGCCCTATCTCCTTATTAAATACTTTTTCTTTCACATTCTATTAAATACTTTTTGGTTTGCTACTTCTTTTCACATAGAGAGTGACAATGTCATTCTATCCTGCATAAGGGTGCTGTGAGGTCCAAGTGCCAGTGACTGGGACCAAGGCTGTGCAGATCAGGGTGGCAGCACCCAGAGGCATAGTGCAGGGTGGGGCATGGGGTCCCTGGCATCATCCCCAGACCCCATCCAGAGAAGGGGGAGCAAGAGAGATGAGGAAGCAGAAGAGGAGTAAAACTGCCAAGTGCAGGGGTGGGAACAGGAGGGCAGAGGGTTGGGGGTATTGCGCTGGCTGGAGGGGACGTGACTGATTTGCAGGTGCCAAGTGTGCATGCATTGGCCCAGAAGAAAGTGCTGGCATCCATCCTAGGCACTGCTGCTCTCCAGCCAGGAGGCGGGCTTGGCCATTTGCAGACTCCAGACTCATCTGGTGCGAAGCAGACGCAACTGATTGAAGCTCTCATCACTCATGGGGCAAGCAGACCTGCTTTGGTTTACCCTCATGCAGGTTAGCAGTGCTTGCAGTGTTCATTAGGAAAGCACTCATGGGGCACTTTGTGGGGGAGAACATAAAAATGTTAGAGACCTTTCCTTCTATTTTGAGACCAAACTAGCTCAGCTGTAATCCCCTTCCCTTGGTCCTGAGCTCCAGTTCCAGTAGCATTTCCAACATCTGCTCTTTCTTTCAGGTTTTCAGCCTGCAGCAGGTATTCATAGCATGATCCTAATGGCAGAAATCACTGAGTGAAATTCTCTGAACCTTCTTTTTCAAAACCTGAGCTCCATGCAGCCTAGGAAAGGGAATTTTTTTAAGCTGCTACAGAGCACACATCAAACCCATCCACCTTACACATCAGCCTGGTAACTCCAGCTTGATTACAGCATACCTTCGACCTTAAAAATCTGTGTTCATCAAGGGAAATGTACACATTGGAGTGCTTTACAGGGGAAAGGTGAACATGTCCTGCCAATAGGGACAGAGTTTGTCAGCTTCACATCTGCATATCAGTTGCTGGATGGGAATAAAAAGCATGTTTCTGCCCCAACCTAGTTGTAGTCCAACATCCTGGATGAGCACAGAGCTGTCATGGCGCTCTGCGGGATTCTCCTCTGTACCTTGATAGCATCACTGTTTGGTGGGCTCTACCTCCTGGGTATGTTTCGGAGGCGAAGACCTGGTGAACCACCTCTAGACAAAGGTATCATTCCCTGGCTGGGGTATGCTCTGGATTTCAGAAAGGACGCTTCAAGGTTTCTGAAAAAGATGCAGAGAAAACATGGGGATATTTTCACGGTGCTGATTGGTGGCTATTACTTCACCTTTGTGTTGGACCCATCCTGCTTTGGAGCCATTGTGAAGGAATCACGATCTAAATTAGATTTTAGGACTTTTGCATCTAAACTTGTCTGGCAGGTTTTTGGCTATAAGCCCATTGAAGCCAACCACACTATAATTCAAGCATCAAGCACGAAGCATCTGATGGGAGACGGACTCACTGTCATGACACAGGCCACCATGGAGAACTTTAAGAAACTGATGCTTTTCAACCTGAGCTCAGGAGAGGAGAAGCAAGTGTGGCAAGAGGATAACCTCTTCCACTACTGCTACAATATTGTCTTCAGAGCTGGGTACCTGGCTCTATACGGCACCCAGCAACACCAAGGGGCAGAAAACAAGGAGAAAGCTAATGAGCAAGATCGCATCCACTCCAACGAGATGTTCCATGAATTTCGGAAGTACGACCGCCTCTTCCCTCGCCTGGCCTTTGCTGTGCTGCCTCCCAAGGACAAAATAGAAGCTGAACGACTGAAGAAGCTCTTCTGGAGCATGCTGTCTGTGAAGAAAAACTGGCAAAAGGACAATATCAGTGGGTGGATAAGTGATCAAAACCAGCTTCTGGCAGAAAATGGTGTCCCCGAGTACATGCGGGATCGTTTCATGTTTATGCTGCTCTGGGCATCCCAAGGCAATACAGGCCCAACTGCCTTCTGGCTTCTCTTGTACCTAATGAAACATAAAGAAGCAATGAAGGCTGTGAAGGATGAGGTAGATAAAGTCTCAAGGGAGAGTGCCCAAGAAGCGAAGCCAGGGACCCCAACAATTAATGTCACTAAGGACATGTTAAACCAGACTCCTGTTCTGGACAGTGCTCTGGAGGAGACCCTGAGGATGGTTGCAGCCCCAATACTGGTCCGAGCTGTTTTGGAGGACATCAGCCTTAAGACAAGCAGTGGGACAGAGTACACCCTCCGCAAAGGAGACAGGATAGCTCTGTTCCCGCACTTGTCTGTGCAGATGAACCCAGAAATTCACCCTGAGCCTCATGAATTTAAGTACGACCGCTTCATAAACCCAGATGGCACCAAGAAATATTTCTACAAAAATGGGAAGAGGGTGAAATACTTCAGCATGCCTTGGGGGGCAGGAGTATCCATCTGTCCCGGCCGGTTCTTCGCCTCCACTGAAATTAAAATGTTTGTATTCTTGATGCTGAGTCTGTATGACCTGGAGCTGGTCAACAGAGAAGAGGAGATCCCAGCAATAGACGTCAGCCGCTGGGGATTTGGGACAATGCAGCCTGTCCGCGATGTTCGGTTTAGATACCGGCTACGCTTTTAGTTTAGGAAGTCTTTGTTTTGTTTGTTCAGGTGTTACCTGTGAAATAAATTGCATGATTCCCCGCTTATCAGATCAGTGTGGTGCCAACACTGATAGCACAGGATCATGGAATCACAGAATGATTGAGGTTGGAAGCAACCACTGGAGGTGTTTTTCCCCCCATCCAGGGGGCCATCATCCCCTCAAAAGTCATCTGCACATACCCAGAGGAGTACAGGGACTTGCTGGCAGGTAGGAACCCAAATTAAGGGCTTTCAAAAACCAAGTATTTTGTCCAGGTCCCTCCCAGGGCTGTCTCAGCAGAGCCATCAGCTCCATGGTCCCAGCATGAGACCCATTAAGATGTGCCATCCAGAGCAGCTCTTTGGATCACCATCTGGAGTAAGGGGCATTGCTGTTAAGGGATGGGGGACATGGTATAGCATGCAGGGGAAGAACATTTTGAGATTGCACAGAACACACGGTGGGATGTTTAGGGGAGAAACCTAAAGGTAAAAAGGAGGGATTTATGGGATACAGGGAGGAAAATAGAGTTGGTTGTGTGGGAGAAGAAAACAGAGTTGATTTTGGGGAGGAAATGAGAGCTGGTTGTGTGAAAATAGTCAGCTGATCCATACGCTTGTCTGGTCATACATCAGGCAAGTACACCGGTAGATACACCCTGCACCTGATCAGCACAGTCTGTCCCTATGGTCTTACTAAAATCCTTTCCTTAAAGACCATGAGTAAGAAGACCCATGTGTCCATGGGGCTGGCAGCTGACACTAGTGTGCAAGCAGTGATCAGGCCAGATGAGCTGGCATGTAAGTGAAGTGTCCTGAGAGCCTGGGGGTGAGTCCAGCTCACTGCGTTATTCTGTTGCCAGCTCCTTACCAACTAATTTGTTTTCTTCATGAATTATCATTGCAGGATGGTGTCAGCTTATAGTAAACCCTTGAAATTATACAGAACAACAAATACCCTCTCTAGAGATGTAAGAATTTCCTTGGGGATTTCAAATTGTCTTGTCTGTAGTCCCCTTCTTGTATGAGAGGAGATCCACAAGGGAGCAGAGGTGGAATGTACTGAGCAAGGACATAGGAACAGCTCCTTCCCATTCCATGTTTAAGAAAAGGAGGGATTTTGCCAATTTTGTTTACCACATCCATGGGAGAGAAGGGAATTGCAAACTGCTAAGAACCTATAGTACCATTTTCACATATCTATGGGAATGCTTGCAGTCACCTGCCTTTCCAGGGCTGCAGGAGGTTGTGCATTCAAGCTCTCTGTCTTGTTTCTGGGGATAAAAAGCTGTCTGTGTATGTGTCTGGTTTCATCCTACTGACTGTAACACAGCTAGAGCATGGGTACATACAGCTGAGGCAGGATCACACCCAGCAGCAAACCAGCTCCTGCTTTAACCCAAATCATTGCACAAGCCCAGAAATTTTGGACTCTGCCTTCTGGCTGAGAACAGGCATGCTCCTGTGAGGTTGCAGGCTGTCTGGGTTGCAGTGCTTGAGCCTTGGTCAGGGGTGAGCTCTTCCACCCTCTCCTTGAGTCACATGGGTTGATGGAGCATCCAGAAGATGCCTATTGAGAAGTGCCTCCCCCCCCCCCCCCCAAACTGAGACCTCCTCCTATGCAAAGTTGCTTATAAGGAATGGAATGGGGTGATGCGAAGAGGCTGGAAAACCAAAGTTGAGCATGACAGAGCCTTGGGCTACATGGTCTAGTGTGAGGCATCCTTGCCCATGGCAGGGGGGTTGGAACTGGATAATCTTAAGGTCCTTTCCAACCCTAACCATTCTATGGTTCTAGGAGAAAACAAGCTCAATCCCCTACAGGCTATAGCCACTCAGTTTTTATAAGCCTTCAAACATCTCTTAGCCCCTGGATCTAGAGCAGGATAAAATTTTGCTCTACAAGTTCCATGTTGGCTTTTTTCCCCTTCAATATTCAGGGCTCTGACAAAACCACTCCTTACAGAAGTTAAATCATAGCCTTAACCACACAGATGACAATGGGTTGATTTTAACGCTGATGCTAACCTTGGACATTAGAGGTTACGTGTGACTGCAGAATGAAACTCAAACATTTGCGCATGTGTCCAAACGTCAAATCCAGATAGTGTTTTGTTCTGCAGGCTTATGTTGTAACTGCATGTCAAGGACAAACTATCCTGTAATGGCAAACTGAGCATTAGCCCAGACCTTATAGTGGTGCAAATACAGGCAAAAACTTATCCAGTAGCTGTGACAGAGCCAAGGAAAACAAAAACTACCGGCAACTGCACAAGCCTTGGCTGTACCAGCTAATATTCCCATTAGCAATTCCAGCACCTTTTCCCAACTTCCATATTCCCTCTCTACAGTTCTTACTTCTTTTTTGTCAGCTCTGGGTTAATTTCTTTGCTACCAAGAATTAAGATGGAGCTCTTCCCATGTTCTGGTCAATGGTTTGATCTTTGCAAGCTCCAAAACCAAACCATGTGCAGGAATCTTTGGGAGAGCTGGGCAGGTCAGTGGCATAGTGGCGTTGTGCCCAAGAGACATCCTCACTCCAAGGCTCTAGCAAGAGGATTCTTTGTGTGGATGGTTTGCATGAAGGTTGTTCACTGCTAAGGCACAGGTATTCTTTGTGGTTATCATTTGTGATTATCATTTGTGGTTATCATTCGTAGGGACCCCGGGTTAGAGTTGAGGGATGAGAGATGGGTCCTGCACAAACATGGACTGATCTTAGGAAAGGGATATAAAAATAATGACTATGACCATGATTCAGCAGAAAAATCTGATTTTACTTTGTTGTTAGAATGGCTTATTTAATCAAACAATATTGAGTGTGTTATGACTTCAGACATGCTCAAATGGGATAAACAAAAGGAAAAAATAAGAATAACTTAATCTGAGTCATATACAGAAGAGTGTGGAAGCTCCAAATGAGTTAATTTGCAATGAAGTTTTATGCTTAGATGTGTTGTCCCAGGCACTGAGTTTTCCACCCCAAGGTGTACCAGCAAGAGTAAAGAACCAGCCTGTGCCAATTGAAACCTCACTGGATTTGTAAAATGTTACATTAGAAGGAATACAGTCTTGAAAAGCTTACTGGGGAATGGACCTCATTGCATTGTGTCTCTTGTAAGTCATCTATCCCCCCAACAGAACTGCGCATGGGGTCTGTCCCTGAACCCCTGCTTTTCAGTTCTGTAGTGCATAGTGAAGACAATTATTACTTTGGCATTCAAAGCTTTTTGATGTATTGTGTTGGTGTCTGCTCTCTACAGCACAGTGAAAACTCCTCTGCTGCCAGTTACAGCTCCTCCTCTTCACACTGTGCAAGGGAAGGAGTCATAATGCTGCATGCTTCAGGTTTGGAACAATATATTTGAAAAGATCACCCCTGGTTAAACTGCATCACTTCTAGTATTAAACTGCAATGCATTAGGAACTGTGTTCTTGCTCCTCTAAACACAGCCGGATGCAGCTCTGAGAAAGCCTCCACTTACTGCTGCTTGTAAGGGAAATTGAAGAAACTCAGCAGCACAAATAAATGCATCATTCACTTCAGAGAAACTCAAAGGAACACTGAGGTTATAAGTACAAAGCAGTGACACAGCTAACACTATCCATTGCAAAGGAAAGCAGATTTTGAAGGAAAAAGAGAAACATGAAAGTTCAGGATTTTGTGGTTTTTTGTTTTTTTTTTTTTTTTAAAGAATTTAACCATGCATCATTTGCCAGTGATGCTGCTGCCATATCTCCTGGTAGATAATGCCTCTGCACTCCCCAGAGAAGAGTAGCCTGGCTTCAAAGTGGCAGAGTGTCTTAGTGGCACAGCATCTGCATGTAGTGACTTCATTGTCATTGCTGCCTTTACTGTCTGGTGGCCGGGTTACTTCCACACATTGCTGTCTAATGTTAGCTCCCCGAAAGTGCTTCACTCTTCCATGTTTTCCCTTCATAACTCGTCATTGAATTCTTTTGGATTGGAGGCAGGTGAGAAACCCACCAGTCACTCAGTCCCTGCTGCAGTGGCATTAGCAGTAACATCTGAAAGTGTTACCATGTCTGGGGCCAGGGGCAGAAGCCAGTGCCCACCATTTATACGCATGGAGTGTTCCTGACCTCAGGGAAGGGTGTGCAAAGCTGCTTGGGGCTGGTGGCTAGACACATTCAAAAACATTGCCTGGTTATTCCAGGGAGCGTGACACATGTATTGTCAAGTTACCACTGGGCAGCTGAGCCATGTTAACAGTCTGTATTTCTGTTCTTACCTTGTAGCAATGATATGGATTAATTTGCTCAGTTGTGTTAAATTGCATTCACAGAGAGTAGTTACCCCAGCTCAGGCTATGCCCAGCAACTTGGCAAGACTATTTGGTACTGTCATGGTTTAAGCCCAGCAGGTAACTCAGAACCATGCAGCTGCTTGCTCACTCGCTCCCCCACCTTCTTCCCCCTGCTCCCTGAGGGATGGGGAGAAGAATCAAAAGAATGTATCTCCCATGGGTTGAGATAAGAAAGTCCAGTAACTAAGGTATAACACAAACCACTGCTGCTGCCACCAATAATAATAATGAGAAGGGAAATAACAAGGGAAGAGAATACAACTGCTCACCACCTGCTGCTCAATACCCAGCCCGACCCGAGCAGTGATCTAGCCCTTCTGGGTAACTGCCCCAGTTTATATAGTGGGCATGATGTGCTGTGGTATGGAATACCTCTTTGGTCAGTTTGGGTCAGGTGTCCTGTCTCTGCTTCGTCCCAGCTTCCCCTCCTTCCTGGCAGATCATGAGAGTCAGAAAGTCCTTGGTCAGAGTAAACATTACTTAGCAACAACTAAAATAATTGGTGTTACCAGCATTGTGCCCAGGCTGAAAGTCAAAAACACAGCACTGCACCAGCTACTGCTGAACCCAGGACAGGTACCAAACACTAAATGCAGAAGGGGAGAGGGAGACATCTGTTGCCACATCCACATCACTGTGCAATCATGAGGCCATACTTGGAGCACAGCAGGCCCCTTTTCTTTTCCCGTTCAGTGAGGAAATTCCTCAGTTTGGTAGTGGGGAAGCTGACCAGTGCTTGCTGCCTGTTGTCCAAGCCTGTCTCCTGGAGCCATGGGCTCTGAAGGCACTCTGAGGCTGATGGCCTTCCCCTAGAAGGAAGAGAGGTGATGAGGTCAGCTGGGGGATCTGTGCTGGTTGAGGAAGCTTCTTGCAAATGGAGAGAAAAAAAGGCCAATAGACTGGATCTGCACCACCTGTGCTGTTGAGAGAGCAGACACCATCTTACCAGGGGTTTGCACACAGCGTGCTCTGGAGAAAGGACACTGCTCCCCCGGAGAGACCTGCATAGCACCGTGTGAGCTTCACTTTACCCTTCCTGGCCATTCTCAGGAACTCACAGGCTACATCAGAGCTGACTGGGTAGTTGGCACTCAACCTGCCCCAAAAGAAGAGAATTGATCAGCATGGAGGGCATAATTCATTCTCCCAGGAATTCCCACCCAGCAGTGAGAGGGAAGTCACAGAAAGATCATATGGGAAAACAAACCCCCAAAGGCCACTGTGCTTCAGTGAGTTTCATCACTTTGGCTGCTTTTCCACTTGGTGTGATTTAACTTTTCTTGGTAAATTCAAGGCTTTTCAGATGAGGCTGAGTGAGGAACACCAGCAGCTGCTGTGTTGCAAAACTGCCTCCTTACTCTAAGTGGAGATATCTCTGGGACTAGGCATCCTTGCAGCCAGCTCCATACCCTCCATCACACAGCCTTCTGCAGCATTGCCAATGACATGGGGCACAACTGAGGTTAACTCTCTAAGTCAATGCATCTCCTTTGGTTGATGACTCTCAGATTGTACTAAAAAGCCACTTGTAGGGTAGGGAAGCCACTTGTAGGGTAGGGAAGGACAGATTGACTTACATGATGAAGGCTGTGATTCCAATGGACCAGATATCAGTCTGTGGGAGGGCTCCTTGCTCTGTCAGCAGTTCTGGAGCTAGAAAAGCAAACTGGTGTGAGCCAAGCTCCCTTTCAATGCACTGAGACCAACACAAAAGCAGTAGGTAATTTTATGCTTTGCTACTTTCCCAAAAGTGAAGAAGAAAAAGCTTCTAGCACTAGGGAGCTGGTTGAGGTGGACAAGTTCAATGAACATGAGACCAAATGGCAGTAATTCTATACCCTGAGCTTTGGGCACATGTATGCCAGCCATGACTTCTAGCTGGGAGAGCTGTCACCCCGAGCTGCTCCCACAAACTCACACAGAGGGCAGTATGTGGGAGACTGCTTGCTGGGGCCAGCTGCTGCCTTGACCAATGGCCATGCCTTTCTGTTTACCACAGATCGGATAATACAAGGCCAGGCTTGCAGTGATTGAACTCTACTCACCCATGGTTTCAACATAGTCCATGCACTTGTCCATTATAATAACTTTGTCTTGTGTGTAGAACTGTGCGTTGCCAAAATCCAGGAGTTTCAGTAGATTGGGCTCAGTGATGATCATGTTTTCAGACCTGAGATCCAAGTGCAGGATGTTGTGTGCATGGAGGTATTCAATGGCACTGAGGATCTGCCACAGGTAATCTCGGACCTCTACTTCTGAGTATGATGTCCTGGCAGAAGGAATAGAAAACAGAGGTGTCCCATCTGCATGCCAAAGAGTGCCATTCTATACCCACTGTCATCCTCCCCTGGATGTAAAATCCTATGAGGCCCCTGAGAGTCAAGAAGAAACAGCTCTGTTCATATAGCAAATCTATTGTATATTTAGAGGCCAGTCCATACTGTGAGTCAGGTTACAGATGCGAGCCCAGGAGGTTGTAGACCTGTATGACAGAGAAAGCAATCATTGTGCAGAAATCAAAATGCAGGTTTGATGCTCTCCGTTCCCTCTCCTTTAGTCACAGGATTTCAACAGATCCATTTTCTGCCATTGTGAGAAACAATGTGGAGGAGAAATGAGGCTTCCTGAGCTATCATGTTATGGGACATGGGGGTACACATCAGCTACAGTAAACTGTTTTCAACATCTCTGCTGGGTGGGCCTGAATTGTCCACTACCCCAACCTAATAAGGAGCTGAAATTACTCTTGTTTATAACAAGAACAACTGCATCACAAATCCTGTGTGTGATGACAGCTCATTGTAATAGATGGAGAGAGATGATCCAGTTTGTCAGGGGAAAGCAATAGGTTTTTTGCTCCCTAAACCAGCCCTAACTGTAAACCTCTTCCATCCACTCATTATTACCGTAATGCCAAAGAGTGAAGTAGCTCTGGTCCCACACACATCTCCTGTATCAACACTAAGTGCCGTGGGCTGATGTAGGCTCCCTTCAGCTGAGCAATGTTTGTGTGATGAAGCTTCCTCAGGACTTGGTACTCCAGGAGCACATTCTGCTTGTCCTCTTGCCAGTAAGGGATAATTTTAGCAGCTAAATTCTTGCCACTTTCTTTTTCCCTGCATTGTCGGACAATGCTGAAACGCCCCCTGGTATAAAGGAACACAAAGGCAAGTTAAACTTCTCTGCTACTCCTAGGAGAGTCGGAAGCTCCTGTTCATTAAAACCACCAAGATCTCGTACTGTGCTTTTCATCCATGCACGGTGTGGAATTATCACATCTATGTCACAGTTTGCACATCCTCCTGAGACTCTAAATGGTAGTCACTTTCAATTGCAGGAGTGAGAACTTCTTTGGACAGAGATAAGGTGGCTCATCCTGTCTCAAGCAAGAGAACTACCCCCTGTTGGTAACAGAAGTTGGTGCCTGTCTTCTAGGCAGAGAAGGTTGAATCCCACCCCCATGTCTAAAATTAGTTGCTGCAAAGACAAGAAGCAAGAAGAGGAGCTGTTGACTGCCTTGGGCTTTCTTCATAATATCTGGTGCTGCCCAGCACATAGTGCTCAGAACAGACCCTTTTGCTCTCCAAGAAAATCCACACCTACCAAGCCAAGATGACGATTGCTCACCCAATAAACTCGGGTTTATATGTATTACTGTGGAGGTGTTTTCAACAAAACACCATGACACCAGGTGAGCAGCACAATTATTAAACTGACTTTTCTAAACTCCAGCCACATGCAGCATTCCCCTATGGCTGTTTTGAGAGCTCAGGTGGATTCACTACCTTTTGATCTCTGTTTGGAAGGCATAGGTCTGGTAGGTTGGGAAAGGTTCCGATGGTGTGATTATTTCACTCTCTTCTTCAGTAGCAGCTGATGGGAAGCTCTGCATTGCAGCATGGAGCTCTGCAGAGAGGAAACAATAGGGATTACAAGGGAAAACCTTTCAGTTTGGAAACTGAAGCCTTTCTAAGCCACCCTCTGCTATCTATGAGCAATTACAAAGGCTACAGTAGAGCTTTCTCCAGCCAAGCCTACAGGTTGTCTCCCAGGGGCAGCACCCAAGGCTATTTGAATGCAACAGATTATGGATTGTCCACCCAGTAATTCCTTGGTGTGACCACTCCAGACTACATGAGATGGATTGTATGTTGTGTGCAATGATAGCAAACATCTTAGCTATGGGTCTCATCTTTTAACATAACAAGTCAGCAGCTGAAACATGTTGCTCTGGTTCTGGTATGTGGTTGTGGCCAAGTGCTCCCTGAAATACTAAAGCATCCCATGGCACATTCAAGCATCTGCTTTAAATGCTGAACACATTGAGATATGTTAATGAATTCTGGGAAAGCAGAGGATTTAGAATGAGTTAAAAATATCTCTGAGAACTGATTTTTATAGAAAAATCCTCTCCATTGGGAGGAAATTCCAGTTAGACCATCCTTCCACTTCTTGGCAGAAAGGATGCTTCCTTTGCTACAAGATTATATTTGCTGTGGGGTTACAGATTCCTTAATTTTAAAAACATGTGAATAGTACAAAGTATTCAAACAGGTGAAAAAAATAGCAAATCCAGCTTTCTTTACTTCAGAAACAAAATACAGCTGAAAATATGTCACAGTAGGGTGATAATTCCCAGTAGCAAACACCAGAATGTGTAACTACCGAACTTAGGACTGAGTCCATAGCAAACAGCAGGTCCAGAGCTTTCACCTGTGTCAGCTTTATACCAATAGATCAATGCCTTCAGTAACATATTCATTGTCCCAGACCTGTTTTTTCATGATTTCATGTCAAAAAAATTAGTATGTCTTCAGTGGGTTGTTTAGTTTTCCAGATTTTTATTTAATTATTATATTTATTTTCTATATTTACATATTATTTTTATGCACATAGTTATTATTTTATTATGTATTTATTATATATTTGCACATAGTCCCCTAACTGTGTCGAGAATTAGAAAATAATTTCCTTTTAAATAAGAAAGCCAAAAGAGAAGGAAGCCCTAAACTACCCTCAGCCAAGTGGAATTGGTTTTGATTCACTTCCTCTTCTCTTCTGGACCCACATCCAAAAGGATACAGTTGTTTTGATGTAGGAAAAGCACAATGCTTTCTTGGCATTTGAACTTACCCGTTTGATCCTTCCCGGTGATTTTCACTTTGGCAGATGGGTCGCTGTATGGGCTCATTCCTGCTTTACTGGTGCAGGCTATCCTGAAGCTGTAGATAAACCCCTTGGAGAGACTTTTGGCTTTGTAGCAGCAGTCAGCAATGTCAGAAGCAAGGGTTATCCATTCCCCATCTTAACCAAGGAAAGACAGAAATCAGATTAGGACTCATTTAATATGGTCACACTGGGGGCTGTGTGTCTTGGGGTTTTGGGTTTTGTTGGTTGGTTGTTTTTCATCAACTTTATTTATGTGCTGGGAATATGGAGAAACACTGGAGTCTTATAGAGCGAAGGAAAAGTTGACTTGCTATGACCAACTTCTGTGCATGGTGCTGCTTTCTGTACATATGCCAAACTCATCTTCTGTGAAATCAGTCCAAGGTGTGGCAATATTGCTTCAGATCAATGGTGAAATTTTCTTGTATAGTTTCTGTTTATCTGATTCATGCCACCAATCTCTAATGCAAATATACATCATGAACTCCAGACAAAAGCCTAGAAAAACAACTGTTTTTTTCCCTTTGCCCTTGAGGTGCAGGGTTTCAGGACAGAGCTACTCACTAACACCCTCCTAGCAAACCCAGTGTTTAAAACTTGGGCAGGTTTAATCAGCTTTTATGAAACTCAGATGATTTCTCAGGGAACTGAAGTTGTACGTAGATTCTGGACTCATTACTCATGGAATTAAGGTGTGAAATAGAAAATCACCAGCAAACATTTAATGATCATTCATTTCACATGATGCTATATCCCATACTTTGCCATTGCTGTTGTGCTCAAGGTAAACTCAATTCCATGAGATTGCCTGAGACTCAATCCATCCTTTCATTCAAATAAACACTGGTAGAGAGCCTCAACCCATAGGACAAACAAATATTTGTCATTCAAAACAAAGGTGTCAAGCTCACAGGGTACTGGTTGGATCAGGGTATGTATGTAAGAAGGAGCAGATACAACTTAGAAACAGAGAAGAGCATCTGCAGAAGCAGCATGCAGAAGCCTACTGTCAAGTAAGGGATAAAATAAGGAATTATTTTTTTTGTGATTATTTTAATCCTGTGTTCAGGAAAGCAAGACTTTGCATGTTCCTGCCAAATACACAGAATGCAGTGGAAGATTGTAGATGCTGTTTCCTGTTTTTGTTCCTAATTGGAACAACCTGTGTTTGTATCCTCTCCAAAGCCTCTCCTACAGTTGAGACAAAAGGAATACCAATAGAGAGAGTTGTCTTGGAGAAAAAGACACCAACAGACACCAGCTCCAGAATGAAAAGGCAGAAAGCTGTTGCCCATGCTCATGCTAATACAGAAAGTTGTGCCTGGATGTTTAGAGAAGTGAAAAAAAAAAACCACGGCATGGAGCAGTTGAATCCAAAGGGCTGTGTATGTGTGACTGCAATAGAAATTACCATTAGACATAGCATTCATAATAATAATAACAGCAAAAGCTGCCCCAAGAGAGATGGAACAGGCTTGGGGATTTGATTCAAAGTTCATGGAATTAAACAAGAAAACATCCACTGACTTCATCAGGCTCTGGACCATATCTTGGAAGAGAGCATCAAAGGAATGATGCAGTTTTGCCAAACTTTTGTTATCTTGTCCTACCTGTTTGCCCTAAGTTTCCTTCATATAATCAATGGAAAAAGAAAGCATGGCTTTTTAGCATAGGATGAGTTTGACAGACCTTCTTTCTCCACAGACTGTACAGAAAGCTTGGGTATAGGATGATATTATCTGTTGATTGTTGTTGCTGGCCATTATTAGTGTGTAACATTGACAGAACTGTAATTGGTGAGGATTAGTCAGGACTGTGAATCTGACTCCAGCCCATATATATTCTTCTGCAGCCGTTCATTTTTTAGTAATAGCTTCCATGTAACCTAGTTAGATTCACACAAATGTACACTTAAACAAAAGCTTTGCTGATTTAGCCAGCACAACATCTAACTTTTAGATGGCTAAAGGATGGCTGTATTTATTTCAACCCTAAATCTAAACTACAGGGCTAAAATCAGGCTGGGGAAGAGACCACACAAATTGAGATGTTTTTTTGCATAAGGCATAAGGGCAGCACGCCACTTTACCTTCGCTCTTGCACTGGACACTGTAGTGGACAGGGGTGTTGGTTTCCACAGGTCTCCAGACCATCTGCACTCCATCCTTGTAGACCTCCACAATGTCAGGAGGTGAAGGGCTGGGAGGAACCTCTATTGAAAGGAGGCACAAGATCCAGTGAGTGTTAGCAATAGTACTGCTGTGATACATAGCTGTCACCCAGCATTTTTCACTTATAGGTATTCTTTATACATATATGTATAAAATATATTTATTTTTAAATATATATATGTATACCCACACACCTAGTGGAACAACAATTTAACTGTGCCTAATTTAAACTCTGCCTTAAGGTTTTGGAGTTTGGTTCTAGAACCACATGGTTACTGGAGTGTCTCTGAATCCAGAAGAGAGACCAAACAGAGAAGAAGAGGAAATGAACCCTGCAAAATGTGCCATGCTACCAACACAGCAAGGGCTGTGGACCAGAGCAGATGAGAATTGTCCTCTGAACCTATCTGCAGAAATCTTACCTGACAGATGTTTACACTTCACACTTTTGGGCAGAAGTACTTGTAATGCCTTTTTCTGTAGGTACTTCTTCTCTTACCTGCTTTTCTTATGATGCAAGAGGTGGATGCTGAGCCCAGGGAGTTGGTGGCCACACAGGTGTAAGCACCAAAATCATCAGCACTAACAGAGAGAATAGTTAAGAGCTGGAAGTTTTTGAGGGTGGTTGAGATGAGGATCCTGCTGCTGCTTTGGACAGGTAACCCATCTGAAAAGCAGAAGATAAGAGAGATAAGTACCCTGAAAATTTATACTAAGGTGTCTAAACACCTTCCTGCCTGTCTAAACCCTTGTTCCTGATGTTAAGGACTCCCTAGAGGGATGCCAACATCACCTCTGAACCAGTTGATGTGCAGGGAGGAGTGAGCTGCAGTCCGGCATGACAGCGTCACGCACTGTCCGACGGCAGCAGCCTGATCCATGAGATCCTCAACGAACAGTGGTGCTGCAAAAAGAGTGGAAAAGCAGTGATTCAGAGTGGTCAGGAGGGCTATGTGAAAAGTAAGTGCACACAAGACATCAGAAAGCATTTTTAATTGGTTCAAGATCATTTTTGGTTCAAGTTCTTACATTCCACTGACCACCAGCTGGAGAATCCCCTGGGCATTGGGCACACAGGTGCAGGAGCCCTGTTCAGCCCCATGGGTGTATCGTGACTGCTCATACACAATCTTGGGGTTCCACAGGAATATTTGCATTCAGCCTGGAGAAGGGAAGGCTCCAGGTAGACCTTAGAGAAGCTTCCAGTAACTAAAGGGGCTGGCAATATATCTGAAGAAGGGCTTTTGACAAGAGCCTGTAGGGATAGGACATAGAGGAATGGCTTTAAACTGACAGAGGGAAGATTTAGATGAGATCTGAGCAAGTTCTTCCATGTGAGGGTGGTGAGGCCCTGGCACAGGTTGCACAGAGAAGCTGTGGCTGCCCCATCCCCATCAGTGTTCAAGGCCAGGTTGGACGGGGCTTGGAGCAACCTGGTCTAGTGGAAGGTGTCCCTGCCTGTGGCAGGGGGTTGGAACTGGATGAGCATTAAGGTCACTTCCAACCCAAATCATTCTAGGATTCTATGGTATTGCTGGTACATCTAAGGCAAGCAGAACAGCTCAGAGGAGAGAGAGAGCATGTCACAGCAAGAGTTTTCTTCTTGCCTAGCTTAAATATGGGGGCAAAACTAAATTATAGTATTTTAAGGACAAGGGGGTCATATCAAACCAAAACAAAGAAGAGAGAAGACAGCATAAAGGATGGATATGGAAGGAGGAAAAAGCCCTATGAAGCACCAGATCTGCTGCTAAGTCCAGGTGAAAGGAGAAGCTCAGGTTTTCTGTGTTTGTCCAGGGTTTTTTCTCCACGGTGGGTGGGAGCTGCCAGCCCACACACATGCCCTTTTGCAGTGCTTGGCTGGACTCTGTTGAATACTGGGGCATTAACCTGACCTCAGATAACACTCCTGCTGGAATCCAGGGGAAATGTGCCTGGGCAAAAAAAAGTTCAGCTGTGCTGACACTGTTTCTGCCTGCCCCAACTTTTTTCATTTTATAGATCTATAGCAGCATGTGTGACCCTTACATACAGACACAGGACTGGAGCACAGGAATTCACAATTACCTGATTCTGCCATCCCAACCTTGAATACTCCATTTATTCTCTTTCTAGCTTACACATAGATTTTATTCCTAGGAAGCAGTGGCTTCCTAAGATGGCTCTAATTCATAAGCAGTGCCAAGACAAGGCAGTTTTAACAAGGACATAGTTATGACGTAAATGTAGGAGACTGGCTCATATTGCATGTGTTGGTCCAGGTCATCTCCAGACATTCATTGCAGATCCATCCTTAGAAACTGGCCTCACAGAGCACTGCCATTTTCATTACTGATACTTCATAGAATCATAGAATAGTTAGAGTTGGAAAGGACCTTAAGATCATCTAGTTCCAACCCTCTGCCATGGGCAGGGACACCTCACACTAAACCATATCACCCAAGGCTTCATCCAACCTGATCTTGAACACTGCCAGGGATGGAGTATTCACAACTTCCCTGGGCAACCCATTCCAGTACGTCACCACCCTCACAGTAAAGAACTTCCTCCTTATATCCAATCTAAACCTCTGCTGTTTAAGTTTCAACCCATTACTCCTTGTCTTATCACTACAGTCCCTAATGAATAGTCCCTCACCAGCATCCTATAGGCTCCCTTCAGATGCTGGAAGGCTGCTATGAGGTCTCCACGCAGCCTTCTCTTCTCCAGGCTGAACAGTCCCAACTTTCTCAGCCTGTCTTCATATGGGAGGTGCTCCAGTCCCCTGATCATCCCTGTGGCGCTCCTCTGGACTTATTCCAAAAGCTCCATGTCCTTTTTATGTTGAGGACACCAGAACTGCATGCAATACTCCAGGCGAGGCCTCACGCGAGCAGAGTAGAGGGGCAGGATCACCTCCTTTGACCTGCTGGTCACACTCCTTTTGATGCAGGCCAGAATACGATTGGCTTTCTGGGCTGTAAGCGCACTCTGAAGCCGGCTCATGTTCATTTTCTCATTGACTAACACCCTCAAGTCCTTCTCTGCAGTGCTGCACTGAATCTCTTCTCTGCCCAACCTGTAGTTGTGCCTGTGATTGCTCCAACCCAGGTGTAGGACCTTACACTTGGCATGGTTAGAACTAACTTTCATGGTAAAACTAACTGATGACTTATGTAATAACAATACCTTTCTCCCTTGGCATGAGGCTTGGTAACTTGAATGAAGAGAGTGCTGATTTCCTCTTCAGAGATCCTTCAGCCCCTGTCAACAGCTCCTTCTCTACTGCCTCACTTCCCAGCTCACCAAACTCTGTTTCGAGAAAGCATAAGAAGTCATTCTAGGCCATCCTTTCCCCTGGGGTATCAATTTAGAGCACACAGTTCTGCTGTTAACACATAAATAGCTCAGCAATCACAAGTTTCTTTATTAAGAAGCTCTCAGTCAATAGACAAGGCTGTGACAGCTATTACAAACAGAATGATGTCCTGAAACAACAGGGCATATCTAGGAGTGGCAGAGAAGACAGATTCTGTAGTCCAGTGACATGGATTTAGTAGTTAGGGTGATCTCACCAACTTCTCCCAGGAGCTTTAGCTTTAAAGATTTACCATGGTCAGATGATAACTGCAGAAGAAACTGCAGCAAGAAAAGCATCATCCAGCCCTGATCTGCTTTTGTAGAAACTCAGACAGGAGAATTTAAGACACTTCCATCAGCAGATTAGCCCAGCTGACTCTGCACTGAAGTGAGCCAGCAACAGAGCTGGTGGAGCTGAAGACCACTGATTTCATAACCTGCAACTGCCAGTTTTGCAATCACAGTATAACCACAGCCTCAGATATGCTGAGGAAAAGGGGAAAGGCAGATCTAGCAGAACCCAGTTATAGCAACAAACCTATGAAGTCACAGAGTAAAATACTTACCTTCCCCTGCCTCTGGCTCAGGAGATATCTTTCCTTTTAGGATTCTTGAAATATGGGCAACAGAAGCTTTTACTTTCTTCTTCAGACTGTGCTCCACTGGCTGCTCCACTGACTGAGACCTTGCATATGGCTTAAAGAGTCCTGGCTTGCTGTAGACAGAACTTTTCTGCTTACCACTTGAGTCCTTTTGGGGGCCATACATTTCCTTATGACTCTCTGACCCTTTCCCAGTGGCTAATAAGTTAGTTGGCTTTGAATCCTCAGATATTTCCAGATGGTTCTTCCTTTTCTTGTCCTCTGCCTGTTCTCTGATGCACAGCCTTTTATCCTTATGCAGATGTCCTGCAGGAGGGGATCTTGCCCTTTCCCCAAAAGGAATAAACCGTCTACCAGTTGGTTTGGGTGGAGCCTTCCTATAGTTCATAAATTCAAATGGAAAATAGACAATGTCATACAAGTCAGAGAAATTCAAATAGGCAGGCTCTACTTCTGATATGTCAAATTTTGGAGTTCCACTGCCAAGGCTGGGTGTTTCGTCTGACAGGTCTTTGATTTTCACTAAAGAAACTTCTGGATGTTTAACAGTGTCCTGTCTCACTGGCACTTGACTGTGTCTTTTTCCAGTGTCCAAGCTATCTGTTGAGGAAACACTCGCTTGGCTAGAAGTGGCACTTTCAAATGCCAAGTCCTCCAGATGCTCACATTCATGAGGAACCATCTGTGCTCCCTGCCCTTCCAGAACCATTGACTCTGTACTCATGACAGGATAGGGTTCTGCAAGGTTCAGCTCAGAGGTTTCTCCACTTTTACCTCCTTGTACAGAAGGGAAGGACATTTCTGTGGGTGTTTGGCTACCTTGGTAGACCATTTCTGTGTGAGGAGAGATGTTCCTTCTATTTTCCTCCTCACTAGAAACTGAATCTGCCCAAACATTCATCTCTTCAGAGAGGGAAACCATCTCATCCACTAAGCCCTCCAGCGCAGCAGATTCCTCATCACTGTAAAAAGAAGACCTGTGATGTGAAAGCTCCTGTCTTTTATCCCTATGGAGCGATGGTGGGACAGTCTTTCCAGCATCACAGCTTCCCCTTTCTAAGGCAACACCTCTACCCTCACCATGAACCTTGGGATATTCCTCATGTTCTAGCTCATAGATTGAAGCTGGAGCAACTTGTATTGGAGAAGCAGTTAAGACACTTGGAGGTCCACCTTCCAGATCATCAGAAACCTTGCCACTGGGACAGGAAGTCTGGTGCTGCTCAGACACCTGATGTTCACTCTGCATGCTTTCATGGTTTTGAGCTGATGATGCAGCTACATCTGAGCACTGGGCAGTTAGAATGGGGCTTTTGCCTTCCAAATCATCAATTTCCTCCTCAATATAAGTAGCTTTTGACTTCTTCAGTAAAGGTTTCCTATTCTCGCTCCTATGAGGTGACACTGGAAGTCTCTCTAGCTGTTGCACAAAAACTGTTGGACACTCGTTACCCTCACATTGTGTAGAAGGAGGGGGCTTCTCTTCTGAACAATCCTTGCTTACTCTCCTTAAGTCCTCTTGCTTTGAAGTGTCTACAGAACATCCCTTACCAGGCACTGCAGAAATGTCACAGTGGCCACTGCCTTCAGGGCAACTTTCCTGTGGCAATACATCACAGTCTTCTTCCAAAATATCTTCTTCCCTCAGTGATCTTGAGGCTCTCAGCCTGTAGTCATCCAGGGAACGGCTTCGGCTAGCACCAGCAATGGCAGGATGTGGTGGTTTCCTTGCAGTATCAAATGAAGCTGATTTGGTCAAGGAACCAAGCAGATTTTCCCTGTGATCACCTCCATAATCAGACTTTCCTTCTTCTTCTTCTTCCAGTTCAAACTGCTCTAGAAGGGGTTCACGGAGACCACTGAGGGGCACCTTTGAATATCCAGCCTTCCGGAAAGTCCTTCTGGCTCTGTCCAGATGCCTCCTAAACTCCCTGCCTGGTGAGGAAGGCGCCCTTGCAGGTAACTCAGCTGCTTGGCTGTAGAAAGTGCTTTTAATGACACTCTGTCTAGGAACACAGACGGATGGCTTTTCTGTTCCATCTTCTGCTTTTTCAACTCTCTCCTTGTCAGGTAAAAATACATCTGTTTTTTCTTTCTGACATAGAGGTAAAGTGCTTTCTGTGGAAGTCCTCACTGATGAAGGCTCAGTAGCACCACTTCTTTGGGACTGCTCTGCTCTTTCATCTTGAAGTCTGGGATGGAGCCCCTCCTCTTTCTGCGTTAAGATACTTGCCATGAGCTCTTGGCTTTCTGTAGCTGATTTTTCCCTCACCTCAGCTTTTGCTGAAGCATACTTCCTCCTTATAGGTTTTACTGGAGGGACTGAGATCTCAGAGTGCTTCTCTTCACTTGCATGTTTTGGACGCTCCTGGTGGCTTGGTGTGTCAAATATGGACAAATGGAGTTCAGGTGTAGAGCCAAAGTGCCTCTTCTTGGGGAAACTGGAATTTTCATTGTCTGAAGAGGAGCCACTGGTACTGGATGAAGTGCTTTCTTCAATAAGATGTCGGGAGATGGCCAGGGAGGTGTTATCATGAGTCCTTTCTAGGATTTCTGGGATAGATCGCATTACCAGTATGGATTTATAGCACATCAGAGACCGCTGAAAAGCAGAACAAAATATAGCACAATCAAATGGAAATGTGGTGGGAGAATGGTAAAGCAAGCATACCAAATGGAACTTCTGCACTCTTAAATACCACACGTACTAGTTTAATAGCAAATTGCCTTGTACACCCTTTTGTACATATCCTCAATTCAGGCCTCACTGCTCTCCAAGTCTTCCTGTTCTCTCATTCACAGAGGTGAAACTATATTGACTTCAGAGGACATACCTGCTCTTGTTAACAGGGAAGCAGGACCCTGCATGAGGTTTTCAAAGACAATCTGACCACTCAAAGCAGATGGAAAAGTGTTTTTAATGGAACACGTCAGAGGAGAGCCTAGCTGGGGTAAATGACCTTTAATTCATTAACTGCAGTACAACCTTCAGTGACTTAGGTCATACTGTGGGAGGTAGGATTCATCTGCTCTACCTTCTGCCATGTAAGACATCTTAGTTATAGTTGAGCAGCTAGCTTCCCCTTACTGCTAACAGAGAGAAACAGGCATCTTCAGAAGGCAATCATTCCAGTTATTTTAGAAAACTTCAGGAAAAGAGAAGTCTTCTTGGGACCTGTCTGTAATTCAGCACCAATTGCAAAGGTGGCTGAGAGTACCCAACTTAGACATAACCATGCACTTCACAAGCACCTGCATGAAATCAGATGATTTTCAGTCAGTAAAGCATAGGTAATTTATTCCTGCCACATCCATTGACTGCTCGCTCCTGGTCTTATTCCAAGATTATTCCAAGCTAAGATCTCTGCCATGCACGCTGTTCTAGCATGATAGACTTTAAAAGTACAAATATAACTAAAAATATGTATAACTAAAAAGAACCAGCATAGATTAAGGCCAACTCACCTGCCACTTGCTCCGAGCCACAATGAATTTGAGCTGCTTCGTATTAATGAAATGAGCTGCTTCAAGGGGGGGATTATGCTGCCAGGTGGAAAGATAGGAAACTAAGATTGAAAAATAATTGTTTGAAAATCCTGACTGCATTACCTGAGATTCTCATTTTTAGGACCCCCTTCTTCCAGAATTGTTTATTTCAGGAAAGTTACAGTAGATGAAATGCTACAATTCACTCTCAGCTTTTCAAGGATAAAAGCAAACCCTGCTGAATGTATGCCATTAAATTATTATTTTTTTTCTTGTTATTGTTAGCTTTTAGCTTTTCTTTTTAGGCATTGTAATATGAACTATAACTTTGCTCTGCAAAGCCAGTTTCCTTTCTATACAGAAGTGTTACGTCAGCTCATGTCAGCAGTAACTTTTATCTTTTGAAAGGAAAGATATCTTGGCACGTAAGCACCAATTCATCTTCTCCTTCTGGAGAGCCATGCCTGAGCTTCTCTGTAGGATAAAAAGTAGGAGACCAGGAGAAAAAGTGAACTGGCAAATAATGTCAAGCAGCTTTAAAGGCTGCACTTCCAAAGGTCTCTCTCAACCTCAATATTTCTAATAAGTCTATACAAGCCCAGGACAAACTTACCATGAACCACTTGTGTGAAAGGCAGTCCAAGGCACTAGGCCGGGCTCTGATAAGAGAAAAGATCACTATTTTAGTAGCAAGTCACTTCCAACAGCAACCATAAGATCTACCTGAATCACAGAATCCCAAGTGTTGGAAGGGACCTCGAAAGATCATCTAGTCCAACCCCCCGCAAGAGCAGGGTAACCTAGAGTCAGGTGCCTGCTTCATGGGCACACACACACTTTGATGTGTATCCTTACGCTGCTGTTTTAGAGCTATAAGCCAAAAAGACAGAGGCTTTCAACCCAAGGTTTCCTCCTCTTGAGGTGAAACAATTCTTTTTCAATCTGAGGATCTCTACAGATCCCCAGGAGGACCCCATGGCACTCTGCAGTGAGCCTGTTCAAGAGTGTCAGGAGCAGCCCTGAGAGTGACGCTGATATTTTTAGGTGGCCAGAGCAAAAAGAGCTTTGGCAGCATACAGGAAGAATAGAAATTAAATTAAAAAACAAGTGCCTGCAAACATGCCTTCAAGCTGCCTTTTGTACTTGAAATTACTTAATGAATGTGGTTAATATTATTGAATTCTCTCATAAGGTCCTCTAAACTAGTCCTTGCTCTTTCCGCTTCTCTCTGTCATTTCAGAAACTCATCTGCCCTGAAGAGTGAGTGAGTAAGGACATTACCATACCAGAACTGGGCCTATTTCACAAATTGCTGAGTTGTGCTTTGGATAATGGGGAATAATAAAGAAGTGTTAGAGCATAACACACCACATCTCACTCAGATTTCTACTTTTATAAACAACCACAGCTCTGATGAGCTGAGATCTGCCTGCTGAGACACTAACATCTTTGCACACTGGCTGTAGGAAGCACAAAAGTGCACTCACTTGGGGTGCTGCTGTAGGATCCTTTTCATAAAGTCCTTTGCATCTTCAGTCAAGTGAACAAAATCAGGAATGGTCCATGAAATTTCCCCATTTTGGATATTTAGAAGGGTTGCTCTGTCGTTCTCTCCAGCAAATGGAGACTTGCATGTTAGGCTTATTTATCAAACAACGTAAAATAAAATGAGACAGACTTTAGTCTTTTATTTGCTATTCAAATGAGAGAAGAATAAATGCTTACAAGGGACTTTAAAATGCTTGAGGGACTCCATGCATGGGACTTGCAATTCTTGTGAGCAGTATGTCCACTAACAGAGCATCTTTTACCTCAGCATTACATGGCACTTAACAGAATTATTTATCCCTGTTTCACAGATAAGGAATTAAGAGTTTGCTTTTGCACAGCTACAGTAGGGTGTTAGCTAAAACAGGCAAGGGGAAGTGTGAACCTCATCCACCACTTTAATCTCTAACTTCAAGGAGAGCAACTATCAGGTCTTCAGGCAGGAACAGTGACCCAAACCCTGGGAAACCAGGAAAGAGTGAATTGGCCTTGTTATAGAAGGACTCAGTGCTTCACTCAAGTGCTTCACTTGAAGGTACTGGAGGGCTCTGACTGACAAAGGGATATTGAATGAATCTTCCCAATAAGATTTATTTACCTCAAATATGTGATGACTCCAACAGCCCTGAGGAAAGAGGAAACACAAACGTTTTTGTCACTATTTCTTCATCCTTCTTCATCCTCCTCTCCTTTCCAACCAAAATAAATCCCCAAAAGTATGTTCTTCACCCTTCATTTTTTTTTCCATTCAACATTTATAAAAAATTTGTTCTCAAATAATCTTTCATTTTTAAAACACAGAGGAGAAGGCTAAAAATACCTTTTTTGTTTGTCTTTTCTAGGAAACCCTTTAGGATCATTCTCCCTAGTTGCTGCCTCTAATAATGATCATCTTCTCTAAGATGCTCCTTTCATTAATTAGCTGTCAGAGTTCAATTATGGTTGAATAAAATAGACAGAAGCTTAAAAGAGCCCTGGTGGGTTTTGGGTTCTCAGTGTTCACATTCAGTTTCTTGTGTTGTTATCACTACTCAATTTACCTATTAAAAATTAATGGATGTTCAGGCTGTCTAGGGCAATAGCTTTTTAGAAAGATGACAAGTTACCAGATATCAGTTGCTTTTGACACTGGAGATTGAGTAACAATTTCTGGGGCAACAAACTCTGGGGATCCATATTTGCTGAACTGGGGCTCAAAGGGCATGATCTTCTGAGCAAATCCGAAGTCACAGAGCTTAAGGTCTTCCCTTTCAGGATAAACCATGAGGATATTCAGTGGCTAGTAAATGAAATAAAACAAACGGAGAAACTTTCATTGAAAGCAGGCAGTATTTTCAGTGGTAAGTAGGAATAACTCGAATAGAGAACACCCATTCCCTGACCAAGAAGAAGTTATGACAAGGTAGACCTGCCGTTGCACTTTACCTTAATGTCCAAATGAAGGATGTTGTTGTCATGAAGATATTTGATTCCTTCCAAAATTTGCTTGATATACAATTTGACCTAAAAATTAAATCAATTATTAATTAATTGTTAAATATTAATAGTAAATAAGAGGGTTCCTGATTCCCCCAAGGTTCTTACTATATGAGAGTGGGAGAGATTGAACTAGAAATACTTCTAAAACCAGAATGAAATTCTTATTGCAGTTGAAAGGTGTGAACCTAACCTGTGGAATGAAGCTGTGCCTCTTGTGTGACACACATTACCCTAATGGAACATTCTATATGTGAAAAAAATCCTTATTAAAAAAAAAAAAAACAACCCTACAAGCGTTCAAAAAAGAGATATGGAAATCCTCAAGTTCAATGACCCTTACCAACTTATCTAACTCAAATTCAGTTCTGGCTTCATGTAAATCAAACACATTTAAAACACAAATACGTTTTACCACTTTGCAGCTATGTTGTAAACATGTTTTCTTGACCATACGTAGATCCAATCTGACTATGACTGAGCAAGGAGTGAAGATTTACAGCTAGCTTCAGCTTTGCAAGTCCTCTACCTTTGACATTCTATAAGATTAGCTGACATTTGATCTTAGAGGTCCCTTCCAACCCAAACCATTCTATGATTCTATGATGTTTCCCTCAGAGTATTCCTAAGAAAAATCTATTTTAGCAATAAATATGATACACCTGGCTACTAGATGGGAGATGTGAAACATTCATTCAGGCTGGAGCAGAGAGCTGGGGGTTGGAACTAGATGATACTTAGGTTCCCTTGCAACCCAAACCAGCCTATGATTTTGAACTTTGAGCATGAAGAATCTCAACAAAACCCTTAGTAACTGTAATTTCAGCTTCTGGTTTGGAGACTAAAAGGGAGTAGATGGAAGTAAAATTGCAAGGGGATAAATTGGTATTAAGCAAGTGAAGGTGCAGGAACTCCAGGTGATGGCTAGCAAAAAAATGATTATAATAAAACAAATGTCATCTGTATTAGGCTGAATGCAATGCTGCTGGTCAAAACCACTGCCCCTGTCTAGTTATTCCCCAAAGAAACTCAAGTCAGTAATGAACACTGATGGAAAAACATTTTAAAGTCTGACTGTTTTGACAGATTATCACTGGTTCAAAGACATTCCTCATTCAAAGAGGATAATGCAGCTGGAAGATACTCTGGTGGTACCCACCAACTCTGAACTTTCAAATGAGAAAGAAGGATTACCTCTGCTTCAGTGACAACACTCTTCTTAAACAAACGGTCAAGGAGCTCTTCGCTGGAGCATCTGACAACAGCATTAAGGGAAAATAGAACTACAGTTAAATGCTTATTTTTACTTTGTAACCACCTCTATCCAGCTAACAGCAGAATTCACGAGGTGATCTCAGGCAACATGGTGTGCATGTAATTCATTAAAATCTCTGTTATAACCATGTCCTTGCAGAATTAGGCTGCTCTGAACTTATGTACTTATGTACTTTTGCAGAATTAGGCTGCTCTGAACTTGTGCTCCATGTAAGCAGGAACATGGTGTCACCTGTGCTAACATCTACCTGGTGGCTATGGGATTTTCTGCTCTGCACTGCATTTGCCTCATGCTCACCCAGACTGGATCTCATGGAAACAGACTTTAACTTCCACACATCTCAGAAAATAGTTTTGGTGCTTAACAACTCATTTACACCTGCATATACAAGTATATGTTTTTCCTAAACCAGCAGAAACATAGTACTTCAGTGAAGATCTTAGGGAGCTATGTAATCCTGTAGTGCAGAGAAAGATTGTGCATGTCCTGTTACCTCAGGCAAAGCAAAATAATGGCTAATTGCTCAGTTATTTAATAAATGAGCTCTACCTAGTATTCCCAAGCCTCCTCAGACAAGCAGCACAGAAAAGGATACAACTCCAGAATCAAAATCAGTGTTTTCCGTGTTTCAAACTGATCCAGGAGCCTAGTAATTCTGTCATGGGACAGAGAGGCAAGAATATCCCTCTCCTGATGTGCTCGAGCCTTCGTTTTGCTTCGCAGAGGTATGAATTTGGCAGCACAAGACACTCTGTTCCCCTTGTGTACAACTCGTTTCACAAAGCTGAAGCAGCCCCTGTGAAAAATCAAAGGACAAACACTGTTCAGACTCAGTTCAAAGCCCAGCATGTGTAGACCTTTCCACATCCCAGCCTTTGAGATCTCCCTACTGCTCAGGGCTTAAACTCTCCAACATAAAAAGCTTATTTTCCGATTGTGAGGTGCTGTTGCCCTCTCCTGGCTGTCTCCAAATCTAAGCAACGAATTCACATCAAGGGAAAAGCTGTTTCAGGTGACAGCCTTGTGCTGGCAAAGGCTGATGCTCTTGGATCCCTTGGATAGATTCAGTGTTTATCCGTACATTGGTATGGGCTTGTGATGCTAACACCATCAAAAAGCCTATTCTGCCAGCCTCTGGTTGGTATTTTTCCTGTCTGGAGCTACCTAGACCTATGTATGGGCTGTATAGACTCTCCCATCCTCTGCCAGAAGCTTCAGGGAAGTGTTTCCAGCATAACTATAACAGGTAACCTTCCAGTTCTGCCTTTCACCTTTCCATATTTTATCACAGCTAGGCCAACCACTGGTTACATATATACTCAGCTGCTCAGATGGGCAATTATATATTTTCCAGCAGTGATGTCATGAAGTTGGAAAATTCGTTTACCTTCCAATCTCCTGCTTAACCTCATACAGGGAATGGAGCTTTCTCCTTGTGGCCACCTTCTTTGCTGCTTGGTCTTTCTTAGCTTTGGAAATGAAGGGATATAAGTGTTACTATTCAGACAACAATGCCTTGCTAATAGCATGCTAAGTTATAAAAGAATAATTTAGGGCAAATAAAATTACAGGGGTCCTCTAAACTTGTACACAGAATTAAATGGAACTGTTTGATGACAGGGCCTTTTAATACAAATTCTTTGGCTGCATCTTCACCTAAATAAATAGAAGGGACAGCCTGAAGAGAAGAATACCACCAAAGACAGAGAATCATGGAATACTTTGGGTTGGAAGGCACCTTAAAGCTCATCCTGTTCCAAACGCCTGCCATGGGCAGGGACACCTTTCACTAGACCAGGTTGCTCCGAGCCCCGTCCAACCTGGCCTTGAACGCTGCCAGGGATGGGGCAGTCACAACTTCTCTGGGCAACCTGTGCCAGGGCCCCACCATCCACACATGGAAGAACTTCTTTCTTAGATCTCATCTCAATCTCCCCTCTGTCAGTTTAAAGCCATTTCCCCTTGTCCTGCCCTTATAAGCCCTTGTCAAAAGTCTCCAGATTTTTTGCAGGTCCCCTTTAGGCACTGGAAGCTGCTCTAAGGTCTCCCTGAAGCCTTATCTTTTGCAGGCTGAACAACCCCAGCTCTCTCAGCCTGTCATGGCCCCACTTATTACTGTGTCCCGTTGTACCAGTTCATCATGCAGTCTGAAGCAGAGAAAAAAAAAAAAGCTCAGTATATGTGTGTATATATATATATATGTATACCAGTGCCATACTGGTAATAGACAAATGCTGTGCAGGAATACAGAGAGGATACCACACGGGCACCAGAAGATGACTGCAACAGAATACATACTGCAATGGCTATAGAAGCAACTCCTGCAGTGGAAAGAATGACATTACCTTCACGTACGATAAGCTCTGCTTTGCACAAAACCTCCCCTCCAGCATTTTTGGCAACGCAGGTATAAATACCACCATCTTGCAAGACGGCATCATCAATAACTAAGAAATACATTGTTCCTTCATTCCCTTGATGGAGCCTGTTGCTGTCTGTCAGCAGCGAAGTGCCCTGAAAGTGAAACGACAGTTTGGCAGTGGAAAAAACAAGGTGGAAATTGATGTTTCTTCTCTTCAAGAAACAGGATACATGAGCATAGGTACAACACAGACCATTTAGGCTAGGAAATCTCACTAACAAAGTGCTGGCTGAAGAAGTCCTCCATATCTAACTTTCTCTGCTTTCACATCACCCAGTGACGTTTTAATTTCATAACCCATTCATAGGAATACAGGCTTGGGAGGGATCTCCAAGGCTATTCTTCAGCTCTGCCAGCACACTGTGCTTGAGCAGTCAGCCCAGGGAGCACAAGGATCAGCTTCTGTGCTCCTGGCTGGTCTCCAGCCTGTGCTGACACTTGTGCTGTTCAATATATGCATAAATGCTATAGAAAAAAGGGACAGGAAGGAGAGTGTGTGGTACAGTAGATATGAAGATTTACAAAAGGACCTTATGAAACTACCTTTTCTGGGAAGTAAGGTGCCAGATAAACGTATATAATACAATAAATGTAAAGTGATGCAAAACTGTTCTCCCACATGAAATGCTGGTCCCAGAGCTATTGCTTATTAGACTGTAGCAAAACTTCTAGTTACAGTAAATCACTCAGTGGCAACCCCAGCTCAGTGCTTGGTGACCATCAGAAAGTACCAGATGTTAGAAATCATTAGGAGAGAAATGATGAATAAGACAGAAAGCATAATCTTATAAATCCTTGGTGTGCCCAGTGTGTGGTACTGTTGCAGCAATGTTCTTTCTGTAACATCTTCAGGATGAGGGTTGTCAGAGCAAGTTGAAGCTCTTCAGCCTGGAAGGAGGGTCTACCAATATGACATGAGAGAGCTGTGCAGAATTATGAGTATCCTGGTGAATAGGCAGGGATAACTTTTCCTCGTACAAGATATAAGAACCAGCACAGGAAGCTGGTGGCAAATATGTACACAACAGCCACGAAGAGGTGGCACTTCAGGCAGCATACTGTCATTGGGTCAAACTCCTTGACAGTGGATACTGTACACGCAAGGCATTTGCATGGGTGCAAGAGGAGAACAGATAAGCATGCAGAGAACTTTACTGTATAAAAGTTCAGCTTGCTTGCCATAACTCTGAGCTGATAAATGTCAGCTATTGCAAAAATATTGACAGGGTGTATCATACACTGTTGCCTTGCTGTTATTCTTTTCAAGCTGTGCAGGTGTGCGCATGTGGGAGAGGGTTCTTTGTATTTTTGCTTGTGTTTTTTAAGGTTATTTTATTTGTCTGAGTAGCCCATCCCTGCACTTCCCATACAGGAAAAAAAATAAAATGGAATAAAACCATGTGTACAAAACAGTTGAACAGAAGAGTTACAGACAATTGCTATAGAACAACACTGGCTCGTTTTAGGGACATGACAATGTTCTGAGGAATCATCAGTTATTTCTCATTCCTTTCTATGGGATATTCACTGTCCTTAGTCACACTTATTTTACCAATTAGCTGCAGAAAAGATACAGCACCTGGAAGTCACATTGACAACTGGAATTAACCACTCTAAATCCCTTCCCTGCCCCTCAAGCTACAGCACACATCTCGATGGCTCTCAGAATAGGAACCAATCTCTTCTCCAGCACATCTTGGTCCCCAAAAACATCTTGGTTGCCCGCTTGGCAAAAGAAGCTACAGTGTCACTGGGGACAACACAGGATGAGGCACATGAATGGTGAGAAGTGCAGTTGGTTCAATGGAATCTATAGATAGGACCCAGAATGTGTGTAAGATGTGTGGGATGAAAGAGCAAAAGAAATTCCCCACAGAAGTACAGCCATACAGTCCTTTCCGCAGTCTGTACTCAGCCAGAGAAAAGCCTGCACTTACCTTAAACCACAAAACGGTGGGCTGAGGGGTTCCTTCAATGACTGCCTGAAATTTGGCACGCTCACCAGAATTAACCTGCACATCCTCTATTGTCACTTGCATATAGGGAGGACCTGGTGAGACACAAGGTTTTGCTGCAAGCACGACACAATAACTTTACTCATAGTGTGCTTACATAGGTTGAGTTACTCAAATGGGATTTATTGGACTGACCATTTAGGATATGACATTAGGTTAATGTCAAATCAAGAGATATCACAGCAATATATTTACTTTTCTTTATACCAGCATTACTTTTAGGTTTCTTATGCTCATGATGATCTATTACATTTTGTTTAATAAACAGTTGCTGCTGAAGAAATGGAAGCACTATTAAAAAAACCCCAAACCACAACAATCACCAGAATTTGTTACCCAAAGGGAAGACAAAGACAATTCTGGGATGTGGGAGCGGGAAACAAGGTTTTCTTACTTGTTGGGGTCTTATCCTCAGTCTTATACACACAAGTTCTTTCTGTGGTCTCAATATAAACTTCACTGTGTACATCCCAGACCACATCTCCTTCTCTTCTGTACCAGTCTCCTGTCCCTGGTGATGTTCTTTCACAAAACCCAAGAGAAAAAGTCATTACATAGTCACATACAACTACAGACACGCAGGATTACACTCTGCCATAGATTTGGGTGTTTAACCACCGCACAAATAATTATTTACTTAAAATTAATGCAAGAAGAATTGTATTTTGGGGGAATTATTTTCTCTTCAACCTTTTCTATCCTTCTTGCATAACGCATGTGTGAACAGAACTCTAAATAAAAATAACAAACCTACAAGAATCAGTTCAAGTCACCCCTTGCTTCCTCCACCACAGAGGATTCACTTTTCTTACAACAAACCCTGACACATTTGGGAATCTGTATATTGAGATGGGTATTTACCTGGTAATAGGAACAGTACGCTCCTGAGTGCTTTCCTCACCATCAGCTGTCTTTTCACTGTAAGGACTGGGAGTGGGCTTTGGCACACTTGGTTCTTCAGCTGGAATCTGCCTTTGTGCTTTGTCTGGCAGCAGAAATAGGGCAAGTTATACACATCATCTATGACAGCACACCTGAAACCCAGAGCAAACCTTTGGAGCCATCTCTAGCCTGCCTTGTGACAGAACCACATCTGGCAGCTGACCACATTAAGCAAAGGGCTTGAATAACACTAGCAAGACTCAACAGGGGCACATTGCTGACTGGGGAAAACTAAATATTCTATAAGGAAACACACAGAGACAAAAATAAGAAAGGCAGTCAGTAGGGACAAGAACAAATGGGATGACTGGAAGGATGGCATGAGCTCAATGCATCCCTTATAGGAGATAATTTAATGGTATTTGAGTTCCAGCTCTTGGCTATGATGAAATGAAGGAATCATTTATTTTGGAAAAAGCCCTTAAGATCATCAAGTCAAATCATTAACCCAGCACTGCCAAATGCACCACATCTACACATCTTTTAAATACTTCCAGGGATGCCCAATGCTAGCTTCATACACATGAATGCTTCAGTTAAGTGCTGCATTCTTGACTCTTTGGTGCAATCACAGACAGCATCAGTGAAACAAGTAAGGTTACATCAGTGTAAAACTGATGTGGTCATGGCAGGTCCTGTCTGGGGATACAACTAATACAGAGATAAGATGAAGGTTTGTTGATATGGAAGAGGTTAGATATTAGAAAGTCAGCATTGGTGCACCTCCCCTGGGTTCTTTGAAAACGTCCTTGTACAACTCTAAATTACACTAGAACTAGGTTTGGCACTTGGGGCTTATAGGAACAAGAAAACAAAAGGGTGGTGCTGCCTGATGGTAGTCCAGGTATTGTTCTTCTTTTATTATTAATTATTTTATCAGATATATCTTCAAAACCTGGTTTGATCTTCCATTCCAGAAGAACCTGATTGTCTTGTATTGCTCGTTGTAGTTACCCTACAGGATAAAGTGCATCATCTCTTTTTTCATCTGAGGAGAAAAGATTAAATCAAGAAGAGTCTTGTGCCCAGCAGGAACGGCCTCATTAGGGAGCACTCGAGGGATGCTTGGAGCTGGCTGGTTTTGGAAAAAAGGCAGCAATTTTCTAGAAATTATATAAAACAGCTCTATTGGGATGGAAAACATGGTTATTTAAGGCATTACTGGCAGGGTCAGAAATCCCAGGTTGGTGGGATTGTGCTTTTCTATTGCCAGCACAATCAAAATATTTGCCTTCTTTTTATTCAAAGCATGTGATGATAGGGACAATTGTCAAGTCTCCTTCTTATTAAAATATTCTCCATGTTAATAATATATTTAGTTTTCTCTAAAATTGAAAGGGTGAAAGGACTGCAAAACCACCTCATATGATCTCTGTAGTTTTGACTAAGGAAATAATCTGCTAGTTGACATATTAATTATGATTTTTGAGTCATCCCACCTCACAAGAGGATTATTTTCATTGATGATTTCCTACTAGAAAGGAAAAAAAGGTTTTAAAGCTCTGCTGTTTTTTAATGTAGTTATTTTGTGTCTGATTCCACAAAATCTATTTCTACCTGTGTTAAGTTTTAGACAAGAATATCTTTTATTTTTTTTAAAGCAGCATCTGGAGTTTGAGGGCTGAAGACTACTTGACATTGTCGTTTTAAGTCAACACTGGTGAAGGACAGTTACTCTGACTTGACACAGAGACAGCTTAGACAAGTAGGTATGGCAGAAAAGGAGGAAAACTGGAAGGGTTCCTGCTCATTCATGTTTTGGTTTGTTGTTTTTTTTTTTCAATAATGTCAAGGCAGAAGACTTGTTCTAGGAACACAGTCACACATAATGGTTTTAGGCACACAGAAACTGATAAGGAGACTACCAAGGCCACACAGCTGGTAACATGCAGGTGAACTTGATACACTCAACATCCTATAACGTCTGACAGTTGATACAGGAGTGTTAAACACATTTCCAGCTTGTTTATGGCAGACAATAAAAGAAAAGCAACCTCCTGTACCCTCCCTACCAAATAAAAAAGCAAATGACTTCTATAAATAGAAAGGTGGAATCCCACCCCCTGTTTTCCCCAAAAAAAGTTTGAAGCAAGCCTTGGGTCAAAAGCCTAAATATGGAAAAAAATCCCCTATCCCTCCATTTTGGTCAGGTGATGAACCAAACTCTATTTCAGACACAGTTTTCTGTTTCCAGACAGATCTGCCCCAAACTTGTGTCCAACCTAACCCCAACCCCATGTCTCTTTGGGTCTGAATGTCCTCTCTTTATCTTCAACTGCTCAAAACACAGTAAAACAGAAAAATGAGAGGGAAAAAAAATCATTATTGGTTTGTTCCTTCTCTTGATTCCCATGGGATATTTTCCAGATTCATGCCAAACCTACCATGCCCTCCAGCAGTCTGAGTTTGGGTGCTGGCTTCATGAACTACCCCAGAGGGCCGAGCTGCTGTTTCTGAGTGGTCTGAAGGAATGTACTGAGGAAGGCCAAGGTCACCAGTTTCTTCTTGCATGCCCGGGGGAAGAGTCACCAGCATTGATGCTGTGTCCACAAGTTTCTTTAGAGCTTTCTTGATCTCCTTATTAGCCCGCTGAAGTGAGGCCTGGACAGAAGTCTCCATCTCTGACTGTGGGAAAGTCATTCCTACAGACAAGAACAATAGCTTTTCTCTCTTTAGGGTAAAAAGAAAACAGCAGTATCATCTAACCTGTGGAAATATTTGCAGAAGTATTATTTTCCCTTTCTGGAGCAAAGAGCTGATACAGAAATGCTTAGTCCAGCAAGAGGGAATGTATCTAAGACTTAAAATAAGAAGGCTGGCACAACACGCCTCAGAAAGATGTATCTCACCAAGCTGAGGACACTGCACACACACATACACACACCCTCTCTCTGACAGCAGAACAAAGGATCCATATTCCACTTTTCAACACTACTGCTCTGTCAAAAATACCTTTATTAAGATCAATGAAATGAACCCAGCAGTGACCCATTGCACCGATACATACCCTGTGTGCAAGGAGGATGTTATTCTCACAGGAAAGGAGGAGTTAGCAAGTACCAGCCTCATCAATAACTGGAGAAGGGCAGAGGAAAGAGAGGTCTATTCTGCTTTGTGAGCCTCAGTGTGAGAGAAATGCTAGTCCTTGCTCTAGGGTAATGCATTTTTCCTACTTTACAGTATCTGAATATTTTTGGTGGGATTTGCACTAGAAGGTATCTGGGACTTTGAAATTAGTACCAGACTGCTTCTAGACTCATATGGTAAAGTCACCTGGTTTGTACAGTAATTCACAGCAGTTTTGTATAAGGAAGCATGATACAGAGAAAGATATAACTCCTGACTCAAGAAACTCACTATCTTGAAGGCAGAGAGAAGACAAAAGCTTCCCACACACCAAGAGGGATCTTCAAGATCAAGATGGTCTTTTCATAATGGCCACCCAGGAGAGAAATACCATGGTCTCATCCCCAGTCAGTACTGGTAGAAGAAGCTAGGCTAGGCTAGGATCATAGGAACTCAGGAGCTCATCTCATCCAATCTCCTGCCCCATACACCTGCAAGAGACACTACAAAGGGTCAGACAATATCTAGGACAACCCTCAAGTGACCATTAAGACAGATAAATGCATGTCAGACTAAGACAATTTATCATGATCATGATGTGATTGCCTGCCAAGAGTGCAAATTGGAGTCGTCATGTGGTTCAAAGAAGAAATAAGAGAACTTGCACACAAATGGCTCTGACTTAATGTTGTTCACACAGGAGAATGTCTTGTAGCTGTTTTGATTCTGCTGCTATACCAGCCTTAGAAAGTAAGTTCCCATGATAGATTTAGCATGTAAAGTTGAAGCTATGTTTGGTTCAGCTCTCTTTGAAGATATCTCATTTAATTTTTGTTTTCAATATCCTCCCCATGAGCATAGTGGTTATGAAATATTTCGGTTCTGGGTTTGTTGATGGAAAAAACAAGTTTGCTCACATGATTTCCCATGTGAGACTGCCCATCAGTGTTCATCAGCAGTGGGCTGAGCAAAAGATCTTTAAATATTTTATAATAACTACTTTGTTTGATATTCCTGTTGTGATTGCTGCCAACTGGTGATGCCCTATGAGCTGGGCAGCTGCCAACATGTGAACTGTTTGGAAAGGTTTAAAACACTCTTGGTATCTCTCAATGAGAAAATATATTCACAGGTATACATATACAGGTTATACATAACCACATGTCTCACCCATGCTATTTTCCTCCCTGTTTAGAGCTGTTGCACACTATGAGTCAAGCTGCTGACCTGAGGAACTTTAATATTAGCTGAGGTACATCAAACTAATGTCACAGTAATGACACACCTGTGGTGGACAGTCTGTTTCCCAGTTCTAAAAACCCAACTGTGAACCTTTCTGCCTCACGCCTCCTTCAGCCAGTAACAAGGAACACAAGACTGACACATATTTGAAGTTCCAATCCAGCCTCAAAGAAGGACCCAAGAGGATGAGCATAGTTAAAAATTATTGACTCCTAGACTTGAAAGTATCTCTAATACCAGGTTCTTTCATGTGAACACTTCTGAAGCAGTTAATGAAAAAAAGGAACCAGAGCCCAACTGCATTAATGTTCTTTGGTTTGCCACCCAGATCTTGTCAAAGTCAATGGGAGAAGAGAATGAGCTGATGGACTATTAAGTGCCGTGCACAGAGAAGAACACAGAAACCCAATGAATTCAGTGACAGCTGATGCAAGATGTTTATTGACATAAACTCAGCATCTAACAGCATATTTGATTTTTTTAATGTGTTTTTCTTTTTGTATGTCAAGCAAACTGAAGTTTCCACTTTATCAATACCCATTTACCTGCAGGAATTTTAGTAAAACTTTCTTTGTATTAAAATTTTTAATACAGCTGTATGTTTTCATCTACAAGAAATAAACTCCCACACGTCTCAGTTATCTACACAGTTTAATCACTTACAAGCATAATTTTTAACCTCTAGGAAAACATTTTGAAAGTATATGTAATGAACTTTTCATAAACCTTTCACTTTTTGAACAGTCCTGCGTAGAATTTTAAAAATTCCTTTCAATTGATTCTCTTTTGATTAAGTTTCAAAAGAAAATGTAAACAGATGTTAATTGCTTTGAGCTAATGGATCAGACTATAGTTATTTCTTCTACAGAAATCTGAACTGTAACCTTTTAACTCCTTTAGAAAAACCTGAGCATCAACCACAACAGGAGGAAACCTCCACATTCCTTTACACAACTTTGTTATCTCTTGAATTAATATTATGGTTTTGAAGTCTATCATAGGGCAAATTCTTTCTCAGCAGTATCTGTAAATCTGAATGAAATCCACTTCCTTCTGTGAAATTATTCTAGATTGATACTGGAATAACTGAGATCAGAATCAGGCCCAAAATAAAGAAATAATTTTAGTTTTGAAAGTATTTCCCTGTTGTATGTCTGTTACTTTCCAATGTACAGTGCAATATATCAAAAAAGCACTAATATATATCCATCATATTGCTTAATTATAAAACAAACAGTATAAATCAAGGAGATGTTATAAAAAACCCAGGAGAGTAACATAAAAGAGGCTTGACTTCTTTCACTCTGTGTAATCACTGGAAAAGCATCCTTTATCATGAGGGCAGTGAATGTGATATTACATGTGATATCTTATTTGGATATTGAAAGTAAAAGGCTGTGAAAGCAATATGTTCATTTTAGTCAACACATTATCAAGGTGCAGCCACAGAAGGAAAAACCCCACAACTTATTCTTTCCTGCAAGCACCTTTTGTAAATTCAGTCCCTGTTAGTGGGAATATTCCCCATAGGACTCCATAACAAACTCCACAGAATTACCTAGCTGGAAAACACTGAAACAACATCATGCATACATTTCCAAGACAGAAACTCACTCAATCCTTTCTCTTTATGCTATTTAGAAATTCAGCTGTGACTGAGCATTTCTGGTTTCCCTACACCACCTAAATGAAAACATGTATTGCAACAGCTCTACACAACTCAGCTGGGACAAGGTGTTGGGAATTTTCACCCCATATCTTTGTCAGATAAAGAGGGCCAATGCTTGGTCCTACTGAGATCAATGACAAACTCTTCAGCTGACTTCAACTGGGAGCAATATTTGGGCCTACAAGTTCATTTCTTTCCAGGGCTGAGCAACTTGAATGTGCAACATCCATTTTTGATGAAGCCAACAGGAATGGGCCATGCTCAGTGCATCTGAGACTTCTCCTCAACCAGTGATCCCACTGAAAAGCTCCAGAGAAACTCAACAGAAGGAAGCACCTCTGCAAGACAAGTCAGCCTACATGGTTACAGTAATACGATGCAATTGCAACTGGCATTGCCTCCGAGCAACCAAATACATTTTGAGCAGATGTATTTATAGTAAAGAATTCTTTTCTTTTTTATCTTTTTTGTTTAAACTGTCTTTGTGCTCCTGCTGCTTTGCTGTAGCTCAGTGGTGAATTCCTCTTAGCCTTATCCCTCAATCTGTTAACAGCAATATTTCACCACGGGCATGTACAGAAGACCAAATATTCTTCTGGCAATAGTTTTTGACAAAGACTACATCTGTGGTTTTATGTTAGCATTTGATTACAGATGCAGAAGTAGTTTTGTGCAGCACTTTAACCTTTTGCTGCACATTAAGTAAATCAGTATTTTAATATCTATGGCTTATAAATCCACTTCACTAGAATGCAGAATAATGAAACCTGCATCTTTAGACAACTGGGAAGTGGACTTGAAAATAGCAGTCATTTAAACAAGACAGACTTTTGTTTTTACTTGAAGTAGAAGAGAACAACGAAATCCTTGCTTCCTCAGTCAGTGGATCTTTCACCACTGACTTTAGTCAAATTAGGAATCCAACCAAAAGGTATGAGCAGCCCTTTGCATCCTGAGTAAATGCAGTATTTTCTCTATTTTTCATTCTGTGGCAGAAGTTTAAAATAATGTAACCAGACTACGCACGTTGAAAGGTTTATGTATGAAATTTGTTAGAGCTAATTGGTGTCAAAAGTGTATAGCAGAGTCAAGACAGTGTGAAGCTTCATGTCCTTTGGGCACACACAGTGACAGGAGATTGCTTTAGCTGGAAACAGTCCTCCTATCCTGGGCTGCTGAAGGATGCTGAAAAGCTTAGATACTTTCACCTTCTTGACAAAATAATGTACAAATTGGCACTTGAAACCATTTCTTAGTTCATGGACAAAAACATGCTTATTCATTTATATTTCTGTTATAGGCAGGAGAATCAGGCTTTTCCTAAACCTACCATCACTGCTCCACTATGGAATGATATATGTTCACCTTGATCAAAACTTTTAAAATTACAAACTGTTCTGACAGACATGTTCCCTTTAAGACTAGAAAAGCTCAACATGATGTACTTAAATATATTTTCCTCAAAGGTATTTCCTTGTACATGTTACCTTGTAATCTTTGCCACCAATTCCCCTCACCTACAACAATTTTGATCAGTACTTTTTTCTAAAACACTGCTTTCTTTGTGTTGAACATTATGTTTGCATCTGCTCAGCTTTGGGAGAGGTCTTCTGTGCTGATGTGCAAGGTAACAGGCTCGCCAACAGTCCCATAGCTGAGGGTTCTTGTGGAAACTTCAGTTTTAAAGCTTGACTGTCCGTTGTCTGCTGAGAGCTGGACTTCAGTGCAGAAAGACGGTTTCACTGTGAAGGTGGGACCAGGAGAAGCTGCTGCTGTTGCTGCATGCACTCCAGGTGTCACTGACATGCAGGTATCACTCACATGGAAAGAGATGTTTGAGGGGCCTACAGACTGCACACCGGTTACTCTAGATGCTGACATGAACATGCCCCCAGGAATGTGTTCCTCCAACTGGCTGAAAAACCTTTGCCTGGGCTTGGACACCACAGGTCTCCCTAGATTCAGCAGCACTGGCTTCCCAATTGTTGGCTTATTAATCTCTGTCTGGAGCACGGAGATCTCGCAGGGTTTCTCTGCTGTACGGTTCTTGTCATCACACCTGAAGGTCTCACCTTCTTCAGGAACGTAATCTTCAAGATCCTCCAAAGTTAATAATTTTCCATTGTGGGTTAAGATTTTGCGGTCCCGGGTGCTAATGTCATCTGCCTGTAGCTCCTCTGGTTCATCTACTATAATGACATTATCCTCTTCTGGAAGGACATCTTGTATTACTGCGGGTACCTCCTCTTCAACAGGCCAAGATATGTCTAATTCATCTGCCTCTTCTTTAACCTCTGGACTCGCTAGTGAGAACAGAAATTCGTGCTGGTCTGCAGCAGCTGTCTCAAATCTGAAGACCAAAGGCTCACCCCCACAGGCAAGCAGTGGGGAAGTGGTGTCTGACCCGCAGTGAGCACTTGCTTCCTGTGGGAAGCTCTTTCCTTCTGTTCCATAGTCTATAAGTGAATTATTCCCTAGTTGTTCAGATCCACAAGGGAAGCTTCTGTCCTCGTTGCTGACCTGAGGTTCTTCCTCTTCAGCTGCGTATACCAGGGGCTGGATATCAGCTTCAGAGAGGCTGTCACTAGGCAAAGATTTTGACTGTTCCACCAATTTATTGTTGGAATTGTTTGTGTTTGGATCATCTTCTGGGGAACGCTTAGGCCTTGAGCTAGGAAAAGTGAATGTTAACACCCCTGATTCATCTTTTTCTTGTTTTACTGGGGAAGAACCTCTTTTCCTTGCAGGTTTTGGTGATTTTTTCACCTTGAATTCAATTATTTCTTCCACTTCAACCCATTTGGGCTTTTTCTCTTCTACCTTGGTTTCTTCAGTGAAATCTCTTCCTGCTGCTCCTTGCCTGTCCTCTGGTTCTGTGACAAAAAGCACAGGGACAGCAGACTTCGGTGTTGCCTCCTGCTCATATCTGTGGACAGGCTGCCTGATCTTTGAAACATAGACTGGCTCTGGAGCTGGCTCTGCTCTTGGGGAGCGGGAAGGTGAATGACCTGAAGAAGAACGTGCAGGAGAAACCCTTCCCCTTTGTCTTGGGCTCTTCACCACAGTGGTTATCGTTTCCTCTCTGATGACAGAAAGGGTTGGAATGGAGTTGGCAGGAAGATGAGACTTTTTGAGGAGCCACACTCCATCAGCACATGCTATTGTTGGTCAAGGCACTACAGTGGGGTTAGTTTTGTGAGCACTATAGCTTTTGGTGAAGCATGTCATTTTGGAAGGGATACACACGCAACACACACACCCACATGCCCGTCTCCACTTACTTTTTGATCCAGGGAAAACATCAGTGCCCTTACCCCCAGAGGGACCATAGCTCCGTTAACCTCCTTTAGTGCATGAACACGCAATGATTATGTACATCTAAGAGATGTTCTTCTGGGTATTACTATATTTCATGTGACTTCTGCTGACCACCCACTACAGTACTTTGTACCCACATAGCAGTTTCACCCAAAGATTTTAAGCACTCAAAGAATTTAACCTTTTCCCTAGTATTGGCTGAAAACCTCATTTCATCAAACTCAATGGCAAAATGGCCTTTATTACAGTAGGGTCAGCAGCTTGTTTTTCTAATTAACATAATGTATCTTTAATTTGTTTATCAAAGACCTTTGAGACTAGAGATCTGCATTTTCACATGAAGAACAGTTATATTTAAAGGGCATTCCTGAAAACAAGTCATCTATACCCAAATACACTTATTTTTCGTCTTCATAATATCATTATTGCAGACACAGCCTGATCCTATTACCGCTAAATGACATAGGAATACCAAACCAACCTGGGATGCACAATTATAATTTCTAAGTATATTTCTGCTGAGCTCACTTTAAATGTTTTGACATATTTAAAGCAGCTGGGGCTTCTCCGCATTCGTGTATACACATCTTGTGTCAAAACAATCTTCTGCTTCCATGGCAGGACAAACTTTGACTTTAAATGTGCTACAGATGAAGTTGCATTAAATAGCTTTAAAATGTGGGGACAAGAACACCTCAACTTAGATTTTAGTGCTCTTAAATGATATGTTTAACATGCAGTTTTTCCTGAAGATTTTTCAGTGGCATTTCTTACATGAAAAAGCTTGAAGGTAACGACAGTGTTTTTTTGCAAGCATAAGGAAGCCAATGCTCTACAGTGTACGTAGAAGGTTCAGTGAAACTAACAAGCTGATTTTGTTTCCGTCACTACCTTCAAGCAATAGGATTAGCTGAAGTGTAAAGACAAAGATCCAGTCTTGGATTAAGAATCAAGAAAACAGCTTTTCCATTTCTCTTTCTCCTCACCGGCCCCTTATCGCAGCACACACGGATGAAAGTCATCAGCTACCTCTGCTCTGCCTTTTGCACTGAGATACAGAGAAGGTGGAAGGAGTCCTTGTGCAAGGAAAGCCTGTTTCTCCTATTGCATTTGTCTAGCCATCATGGAAGACTAATCCTCTTCGACATATTGTAGCCTTTCTCATCTATTGATCTTATTTTTGGACACTATTATTGTCTCCTCCTGTGGAGATCAGATTTCTTTCTATCATTACTCTCTCCATTTGAGGATGCAATGAAGTTCAGGACTGGCGCATCTACAATCAGATTTTGCCCAGAACACCCTCTCTGCTACTGCTCATTTCCACTGCTTTATTCTTACCCCCAAGTTTTCTATAGTTTTTCTGTACAGCTTTAATGTATATGCAGAGCCTTCATTATGCCCATGGTGTCTTTCTGAATTACACAAAGTTAAACCATTTTAGATAAAGACAAGAATGAACCCATGTATGCTTGCACTTGACTGCTCTACACTGCAAAATCACAGTGCCTTTTGGGGTCTGGGATTTGCGTACGTAGAGACTGTTAAATCCCATCTCTAAATTATCCATTATTTTCTGCTAGTGGTTTCAAAGCTGCTTCTGTTTCTCAGCTCACTACATATTAAGAAGAACTGGGATGTGCCCTTAGAGAGTTATTCCCAAACTTCACCTTATCACTATGCTAATTCCAGCTGAGGTCCACTCTAATAAGTTCGTGACCACATCCACTAGCAAAAGGAGGGGAATTTGTGTTCTGAGATCCCATTCATAAATATAACAATCATCTCCTTTAGGACTGCAGCCTTTAATTTAGGAATTACTTCTTGAGCTGTCCAAGAAATAGTCTATGGTACTTATGTGTCAGAAATTTTAAAATCAGCTTAATTGATGATATTTTGTATTATTTTAATATTATTTCATCAACTGTAAAGTTGCTGCTTGTGATTTGAAATCACAAAGCTGACAGGAGAAATGTAAATTAGAAGTATCTCTCCAGGTGATTTACAGGCACAGGGATGTAGATAGATGAGATTTACTAAGCTGTAGACATGGTTTGACTCTGAGCTATTCCTTGACTTTCTCGGGATGTTTCTGAATGTTGCATCAAAAAATATTTTTCTGTTTAGCTACCCCATTGGTATGTGAATCCTGATCCTTGAGACAGTACAGACAGTACAGAAACACCTTTATCTTCTGGTCTTTGCAAGGTAAAAAAGTCTCATTCCTGGAGGTGTTAACTGAAATGAAGTGGAAAGGAGAGGGGCAAAGGCAGAACACCTTCCTGCCTCTCCTGTCTGCTCAGGAGAGGGAGACACATCTTCTTATAAGCCACTGGCTCCAAATGGGTTAAGTGTATGGATCATAAGAAATAGTCATAATAGAAAATGAGATAAAAGTTAAGCAACTCTTAAGAAACCGCATTATAGTTGTCATTTTACACATCCTCCTCACCATCCAAAAGAAGTTAATTTTAGCATCGTGTCCAAGTCAGGGACCGATTTTGGCAACAGTACAACTCTTGAGGGAGTGCATTGCCCCAAAATATCTGTTGTATAGTCACCCACTACTATTTGGTAATGATTTGAATAGGTTGGAGGTGCTCTGAAGGTCTACCACAGAAGGACAATGTCCCCTTTCCAGCACATGAAACAATTCTGTTACGTATTTGTCTAGGATACTTAAGAAGATACATTAAGATTTTAATGGCTGATGAGCTGTTGGTCTACATATGGCTGAGAAAGTACTGCTCTCTGCTGAAATTAATCTTTCTATGTTATAGGCACCCACCCAATACAAACCAGGCTCAAAGTATGCACGAATAAGTCATTATCAGGGCAAAATTTCATATTAGAAATACAGACACAGAAGGAGATAATAATATATATCTACCTTCTGATTCATCATAAAAAGCTTTCCTCAAGAATTAAAAATAGAAAGCCAGAAGAAATTGCTGTAAGTTATGATATACTTGTTAAATTTGTACAGTTTCTCAAGTAGCCACTTCACAAAGCTAGTTTCTTTTCATCATTGAGAGTCAGACTCTACTTCTTGAAGTCTTGTGCAAGTCTTATCAGTATTCTGTGTAATTTTTCCACATGTACTATCACAAAAAACCTGACCCAGGCTGTGTCTAACACCAGTGCTGCTGTGTTTTAAAAGGGATAGCAAGATCTTTTTCAGGTGGTCACTTTGCATAGCACAGAATACCATGAGATCTGGTGGGATGGGAATGAACACACTTGCATGGCCAATAAACACAAGCTTGTTATTGGATCATGCATAGGCAGCAAGGCAAAACACAAATGTTACAAAAAAAAAAATTAGCACTTACATGATGATGGTTTTCTTGGGCACTTTAGTCTCTTGTTCAGTGACTACAAAGAAAACAGTATGAACAGCATGGGGTTAAAGAAAGGCAAAAGCTGAAATGATTAAATTAACTTTGCTCAGTTAATAAAAATAAACTGGAGTGAGAAAAACCCCAACTGTACCATCCCATCCGTGCTTTCTGTGGTTACTTCCAGCATTGTCTTAGTGTTTCTGACCAAGAATGAAAACTGCTTTCTGAGCAGTGAATGGTTTTAGCTTTGAGAACAAGTATTTTGTGGAGAACAATATTGCTAAATCTGTTTATTGTACCATGAGATTCTGACATTTTTGTTTCACAGGTCAAAGCTAGAAAACAATTTGGCTTTTAATTTAATTTTTTTCTATAATAATGTAGTGATGGTGTGAGAAACCTGGAAATGCATTAACTTGGATAATCCTGGAGAGCTGAAATTCTTTAAACTGTGGTTCCACTTAGGAGAAAAAGTTTCCCCAAACACAGAACAGTTTCCTGTTTGAGTTTCCCCAAACAAAAACAGTTTTTGTGGACTAGATGCAAAATCCAAGCTGATAACTATGAAAACTAAAATCATTATCATCAGTACAGAAAAGCAGTATAAAAAAACCCCAACAACTAGAAAACCCAGGAAAGCCCTGTATTACATCTGTGTCTACTCCATCTCTTTTTTGCTATAATTTGCAATTTTTACTGATCCTTGTCCAATAGCAAACTAGAAGCTGTGGATGAATATCAAGATCATAAGAAAAGTAATAAATTGATGATTTTTTCAAATAGTTCTTAAAATTAACATTAAAACAATAATAAAGATACAATTTGAAGAGCTAATAGATATTTTTGACAGGTTCCCATCCTATCTGCTGAAATAAAATTGAGACACTGCTTAAACCAGACTGCTTTAAACACACGCTAAACTGCTGAACCTATCTGAGATCTAGAAAAAACAACAGCAAGCCCCACTTTTTATTTAATAAACTGGTGAAGTTTAAAAATACCCCTGAATTTAATCTCAAAGTAATTTGTCGAGCATTCGGTTTGCAATCTTCCAGCCTATCTTTCTATAATAAACAAGCTTTGATAATTTCCTGCTGGTACGATTGAAAGTGAACCGCTACTTAAAAATGTATCTATAAAATCACAAATAGTTCTTGCCCAGGGAACTTGTAGGATCTGTATTTATTTGTTAAATAACTCATGATTAGTGTTCATGTTTTCAGTAGTGCACCAAAACTACACTGACTGAAAACTAAAAATACATTTGCAATATTAGATGGAATAATTTAACCTAATTTTCTTTCCACTTAACTTCCAAGGGCTCTCTTCTGCTGCTAGGCATAACAACAAATCCCACCATAATGAAAACTAATTTTGTGCAAATATAGATGTTATATGATGTGGAGCTCTATGTTTCTTTGCAGGGCCTTGTCTCATTTATGTATGTAAAAATCTTGAATAATCTCTAATAGAGTCAAAGGAATTACTGTAGAATTAGGAGGTTTTAAACAAAATCTCTTTTGAAATTAGAGTTTATAGCTTACTGGCAAAGTCAAGGGCATGTTTATTACAAGTGTTTACCTATTCTTAATATTTTTTAAATAATTCAAAACCATTTAAAATGACACAATAATAATTATACAATGATGGAAGATGAACTGAGTGCTTGAACAATTTAATGCACCCAGGTTAGAAATTTTTATTGAATTTTTAAACTCTTAATGTAGAGAAATTTTTAGAAAATATCATCAAATAATATCATGGGATTCATCCATAAGCAGCAAGAGTATCAGTTCTGATGTAAATAGGAATGAATTTGATTATACCCATAAACATAGGCGGTGTGTACAATTATATTAACAGTAACTGTATTTAGATGAACGTGAAATATGTATTTAATGAAATATGTTTTGAATTAAATCTCCCAACCATCTTTAATGTTTACTCAATGTTCTGAAGTCCTCCCAGATGACATGGATCAAAATATTTCTATGTGTAGCACATGTCAAAGGGATTCAGTATACAAAAGTTCAGCTGGCATGGGATGAGAAAGCTGTAAATGGCATATAGTGAATGGGTCCTGATGACTTGTAATTTAGTGCATGACAGATACTTTTTATATGTGCTATCCAAAGTGTGAGGGAGGATTTAAACAATCCTATATGAAGGATAGAACCACATGAAAGTAGGATGAGAGAATTTGGGTTTCTTTTTTTTGTTTGTTTTGTTTTTGTTGTTCCAAAAGGAAAATATTCTGCATCTGTTTTAACACTGGATTTATCATTTCAACTTGTTTGGTAGCATTTTAGGAAAACAGCTTTGCAAAGCAGGAGCCCCTGATAAGCAGGTTAAAAGCTATAAGCATTAGGATCAGCCAGTGCTTCTGTAGGACCTGACTCCTTTTTGGTTAATACATGAAATCATTCACTTACAAGTGATTAAACATTTAGGGTAGGACAGTTCTTGTAACCCTGAATGGATGAAGGGTGATTTATGGCCTTAATTACAAAATTTAAGTCTGCTTTCTCCACTCGGAGAAGCATGAACCTATTTTTCCTGCACAGTACATGCTGCTGGCATAAGCCATGGGAACATTGATCTGCTTTCACCTGTCTTCTGCTGAGCGCTGGAGGTTAATCTGCAACAGGGGATGCACAAATCTGATGTGAACTGCTAAAGCTGATCTTAAAATGAGCAAGTCATGGCCAGAATGCAGTTTGCTAAATTGTGTGAATGAAATAAAAGTGGTTTGCACTCTCTCTAAATAAAAGGCTCCACTGCTGCAGCCACTGAGATGGTTTTAAAGGCAGATTGTGCTCTCTTATATTTGCACTGAAAACCAAGCGGTCAGCACAAAAATAAGACTAGCTGATGATGACAACAGAAAAAAAAAAGCCAAGATAAATATCCTAATTATCAGCCTAGCCAGGGATCTTCAAGAACAGAGATGTAATGTTCCTCTGTGTTTTAAAGACTCTTCCATTTGAAAGCCTCAAAATATTTGAGAGCCCTGTAATGCTTAGCTTTTCCCTGAAAGGTGGATATCACCGAACAAGGCAACTAAAGTTGCCCAAAGCTCTGAATGAGATTTAAGGAAAAACTATGAAGAGATTCCTGTTCTGCAACTGCATGCGCTGTTTTTCTTTACAGTTTTGCTTATCTCCCATTGTGGAGCTGACTTCTTGCTGTACTGATGCTGTGTCCTGGATCTGCCCAACAAATGAAAATGCAACACTTTCCAAAAACACTCGGCTTCATTTTTTCTTAAAAATATTAGCAAGTTAGTGAGCCTGGGATGAACGAACGACAACAGTAACATGTTAAAAAGGGATGCCAGAGCACATCAGCTCAGATCTGCCATGTGTGTGTTAAGCAGCGAGGAGCAAAGCAGTTAGACAACTTCAAGTCAAAGAAGAGGATCTTCTTTCAGTTACATTTTTTTAATATCTAAAATATTTCCAATATCCTTAAAAAGGGATTTTTAAAGCAACTCTCCATTGACTTCAGGCAAGTGACAGTATAGCTGCAGGCAGATCTTAGCATTTCAGATTGGCAGCTCAAGCTGTGGCTGCTCACAAGGAGACCCCTTAGTCCAGCGATTTCCATCCTTTTTGGATTTGGTCCTTCCAGTGGATCTGCAAATTCCATAGTGTGAATTTCATAGAATCAGCTAGGTTGGAAAAGACCTTTAAGATCATCAAGTCCAACCATTTAAACCTAATGACAAGCAGGTTGGTTTTGAGACCCATGGTGCTGGACTGTGGACCACCACTGACTGCAGGTCAGGGCTTGAAAACCACTGTACTAATGGTATCCCCAGATTGTGACAGTAGGTTTGATTCAGCATAATAAAGAATACAGAAAAGCAGGATGATAAAAACTAAAACAGTTGCAAATAGAGTCCCTTGGGTGCCTCAGAAGACTGACAATAGAGAGCCAGTTGTAAACCAGGTAAAACTTGGACACACCAGGTTGTTGAGCTAGGAAAGAGACACAGTATCGATTTTCTGTTGTAATAACACCACACAGCAATAATGTCCTCTTGGTGAAGTTACAAATAATCCCATTTGCCCAAATGGAAAGGATTGAAAGGATGGAAAGAGAAAGCCTTCATGAGATCCATCTGTCCTCCAGCTCTTTGTCAGAGGATCCTGATTTTTCCATAGGTAGATCAAGGTTGGTTACTGATTTTCAAGAAAGAAATGAATTCCCTCCTTGGTCAAGTGCATTATGCTGAATGCATCCCTGATGTGCTTCTGCTCAGAACAATCATCTTGCTCCATGGATAAGCGTGCTCTCTGCTCCATTGACTTGAAACAGCTTTCCCTCTGTTCCTCCCTGGAGGTAACTCTATTTCCTTCCCTATTATCAAACTCAAGCAACTGCACATCATGGAACAAAAAATATTTTATAACATTTTTGAAACTTCCAGCAAACTCCAATTATATTTCTTCAACCAAGCTCACCATTTTTTTTTATTTATGATAGTAGAGGAACAATTTGGGGCTGAACATATACACATTTGCAACCCCAAGAGCTGAACAATGCTCCTAACACTGTTTTAAAGTCCTTGTTGATTTTATAACATCTTCCACCTCAGTACAAGAGAACTTCATCAAGATATGCCACCCTAACAGTGATTTGCATTCCTCTGCATCCTGAATGCCGCATATTTTTTGTCTATTTATGGCATAGCAAGGGCAAAGTATTTAAGTACTTCAAGGTTTATTCTGCTGAAACAGTTATAGTGTTGCTATACTAATACCATTCTCCCTGTAATGTTTCTGAATGATTATATGGTACTCTGGGAAAGGACTAAAAGGGAAGCAAGTATAAGAGGATGACAAGAGAGTACATAGAACAGGATACTAATTTGATAACCTATTATGTCTGAATACTCTTGGTGCAATAATATAACATTAATGTCTCAGACAGGGCCAGGAGAAAAGGCCCACAGAAAATGATGAATTAAAATATGAGTGGATCACAATTTCCCCTGAATATTTTTCCAGACTTCAGTCAGAGTGCCTTTATATTTGATGGCTTTTAGTGAATGTTGGTAATAACACTTATCCACTGTCAAAAGCACACCTGAAAGCCTGTTGTTATCACAAGACAATGTAAAAACACTGAAGATGGGAAAGAAGGTTCTACGGCTGTTTTCAGATCCCTGGCTTTTTTGGCCATGTCTTCACTAACCACATCTGGCACAAAGTTTTTTTGGCATGGAATAGTCTGTGCCTATCCTAGGCCTCTCTCTTACCCTGCAAAATGGTAAGCTATCTGTTGTCTGTTATAAGATAGTCCTTTGTCTGTATTATCTCCTTAACTGCTGCTGGAACTTTTCGAGAGAGACAGTGCTGACTGGCTCACCCTCAGCCAGACAAGGACATTTCCAAGATGTACGAAGAACCAATTTCCTATGCCAACAAATGTTCCTTATGCAGATGTAGCCACTGATTTGAATTTGGTTTTGATGGGTTTATAGAAAGCATGCCTAAAACTGCTTGTGGAAATCCCTTTGATAAGAAGGTAACTTTAGACAGTCACATCCTAAAGGTGTGAAGAAAGAGATGTGTTGTTGGATGGATGTTCCTATCACCCTATCAATTCAGGTGAAACTTGCAGAGAAAAAAGGAATAGACTATAACTATGTGGTGTGTAGTACTTGAACAGGACTGAACAGTTCTAGTTCAGTGGATGAACTAATATTGCTCTGGACATACTTCTGTCAGTTCTGCTTTCTCAGTCATTCCAGATGGTCTTCAGTAGTATTTCAGAAATGATCACAATATGCCTGCAGCTTCATTTACTAGCCCCTGTTTTGTCTCAGCAGTACATAACTCATGTTCTGCGAGGCTGACACCAATTTTCAAGTGTTCAAACAGGAATAAAAACATTTTATTTGCACTAGTGGTGGTGTGACATACCCTACATTTGCTCCTCCTTTTTCATATAATGCATTTATGAGCATTATATGATGAAGCTGATTTGCCAGGTTTGGAAATCAACAGATGGTGATGGGTATAGAGCTGAGCTGCAGTATACCCATGCACATCTTGATAGACATACAGATACATAGACACCAACAATTAACATGGATAAAATGGCAAATATATTTGATCCTCAATGAGGTGGTTTTAGAGTAATTCACTGACATACTTACAGAGCTGGTCAAGGTTCATACCTTCTATAGTAATGGCTTGGTCTCCTCTCCTCTCCTGTGTCAGGGCTGCAGCACTGTGATGGTAAAGTTCTGCCCCACTTTTTGCAGACCCTAATCTGTTCACCAGCTAAAGAGAATCATGCAGTACCAAATGAAATGCAGGATGTTTGGGTGGGTTTTGTATAATACAAACTTCCTATTCTACATTATAAATTCATTACAATTACATGACAGCAGAAATGGATGAAGATGTGACCCCAAACTTAAGCTAGAGTCTGAATGAATGCACTGCTGCTCAGTGGAGCTCAATATAAGGCTTTACCAGAAACGATTCACAAGGAGAAGTTACAGCACATTAGCTACCTTACAGTTATTTGCAGTTTGCTCTGTGGCCTGTAACATGGTCCTTAGGAATCTCTGTCTCTACCAACAGGTACAGATTCCTGCTGGATGCCATTTATATGGTTATTAAAGAGGAATTTTTTATTTATCTTCTTTTAATCTACCGAGTCTTACTCAGCCAAGGGAATGGGATCATTCTGGACCATGGAACCTTATCCAATGGCACATGCAAGATAACCTGGTTTTGCTAAAATTCTAGCAGAAGGTTTTAAAGGGTATCAAACATCCTAAACATTTCTGTGGAATAACTGTGAATTGCTGCAAGCTGAGCCGTTTACCATGGACAGCGACCCATGCTAATTTCCTGAACAAGGAACGCTGCTGACCCCTGTTTTATTACAATGAATGCATAGACTATGGCTAATTTTTATAAAATATGTTACATTTATTAGAATTTCTTGGATGCTTGCTAAACAAACAGGAATTTCAGTTTGTTTTTTTTAGCAGCATGAATCTGTCCTAATTTAAAGACAGTCCAGAAAAAACAGATCACACCAAAATGGTCTCAGACTTTGTAAGAGGTACCTCTAGAGATCTGAATGTGAATTTAAACTATAGAACAAGCTCACTCAATTACAATTTGAAACACCAGACTCTCAGATCAGAATATTATGAAGCTTTTGGATGTTCACAATCCGGATCTGATTCAGGAGAACTTGACTTTTGACTTCTATATGACAGGAAGCAGCAATTACTCAGGCACTAATCTCATGCAACAAAACTCTCCCAGTAAAATTAATTCTACCCATGTCATGTCAGACAGCAGATCTTTAAATCTTTCCATACTTACCTCACATTCATAGTGTCCCATGTCTTCATTGGAAGGGTTCTTGACCACCAGGACTACCATTCCACTCCGTGGTTCACTGAAAGACTGGTATTTATTTGTGTCCTTCAACAACACACCATCTTTGTACCACCTGCATGTCAAAAACACTGAGTGTAAGCCAGGAAACAATATGCAGTGTCAAGAAGTACCCTCAGTAATCTGCCTATCAGACCAGTGGGCAAACAACTCAAGACTTAATCATTAGACAGACTTCTGGATCCTGGAAGATAGGTCTGCAGGTGGGTAGATCGCACATGGATACTAAACTGCACAGGTTTATGAGATTTTTCTTGTAAGTCAATGCAGGAAAACGGGCTTCAAATCATGAGAAGATATGCTGAGCTTTTTGTCTGAATACCCTAGACTAATTGCTGATAAAATCAATCCAGGTGTAAAGCAGGGAGGATGAAGAAATGATAAAATGTCATCAGTGTTTTAGATCTCATAGAGTCTCATGTCAGGGATTATCTGTAGGTACTTCTTTTCAGATGTTTACTAGAATAAATTGTTAAGAATCTCAAGAATGTTTGGATTGGGAAAAGATAGCATTGGTTTGGGATTAAAGTGGAAGACACAGAGCAAAAAGGGTCAAAACCTTGAAAGAAAGGGTAGAAGACTCTCCTAACCATGCAGGATGGGAAAATGGGATTTGTTCCAGTGTGACTTGAAGAACTGACCTGATTTGAGGCCTAGGTGCTCCTTCGATAGTACAGGTAAACTGAACATCTTCACCCTCAATCAAATAAGCATTTCTAACCTTGTTCACAAACCGTGGTGGCACTGCAAAGCAAAGATAAATGTAGCTAGTAGCTGAAGATAACGACCAGAAATGAAGGATGTGTCTCTGATCAGGTAATTCTCATGATGTCTGCACACAAGACACTAAAGACCAAAATTTTTTACATAAGAATAATTGATGGCACCTGTACATCAAACGTTTATTTTTAAGTATTTTTCAGTATATGTTATATAGAATCATAGAATAACAGAACAGTTAAGGTTGGAAAGGACCTTAAGATCATCTAGTTCCAATCCCCCTGCCATGGACAGAGACACCTCACACTAAACCATATCACCCAAGGCTTCATCCAACCTGGTCTTGAACACTGCCAGGGATGGAGCATTCACAACCTCCCTGGGCAACCCATTCCAGTGCCTCACCACCCTTACAGTAAAGAATTTCTTCCTTATATCCAATCTAAACTTCCCCTGCTTAAGTTTTAACCCATTACCCCTTGTACTATCACTACAGTCCCTAATGAATAGTCCCTCCCCAGCATCCCTGTAGGCCCCCTTCAGATACTGGAAGGCTGCTGAGGTCTCCACGCAGCCTTCTCTTCTCCAGGCTAAACAGCCCCAACTTTCTCAGCCTGTCTTCATACAGGAGGTGCTCCAGTCCCCTGATCATCCTCATGGCCCTCCTCTGGACTTGTTCTAACAGTTCCATGTCCTTTTTATGTTGAGGACACCAGAACTGCACACAATACTCCAAGTGAGGTCTCACGCGAGCAGAGTAGAGGGGCAGGATCACCTCCTTTGACCTGCTGGTCATGCTTCTTTTGATGCAGATTTTGACCCAGAATACCGTTTGCTTTCTGGGCTGCAAGCACATGCTGTCGGAACTTCTTATTATTTATGTTTGAGGCATTTTATAGCAGACCCCTTTAAAATAATGCATCTATGCCGAACTTTACCTTGAACAAGGATCTTCCCTAAAGTACTGGCATTTCCAGCAGGACTGGAAGCAAAGCACATGTACTGTCCTGAGTCAACGCCTGTTAGGTTGTCCAAGATCAAGGTGCAGGAGCCGTCAGGATCTTCTATAATAATGTGATGGGGATCCACCTCCACAGGCTTTCCATCTTAAAGACAAAGGATTTTTTTTAATCACTTTAGTATTGATTATGCTTTGTCTTTGGAAATTCCATCCAGCTTTTCAACTTGAAAGGTCCAAAAGCATAGAGCTTGCTTTATTGCCACGGATGTTGGTAGTTAAGGAATGAGCTCTTCATCTTCCTCCAGGTCTCTACAAAACATCCTCTGGGCAAAGCATTGTTGAGGGGCCTCATCAGTCCTCATTTAAAAGTGAAATTCCCTCAAAGTATCTGCCATCTAGTTATAGCTCTGATTTGCTAGCCAAAGAGCACTTCCAAAGTGACTGTAAACATGCAGAACACATCTTTACAAGGTGTGAACTTCTAGCAAAGCTGGTTCCTCTGCAATACAGTAATATTTGTCTGCACAGCTACCTGTGCTATGACATGGAAACATCTGAGCTAGTTAAAAGAAGTTGTTCATTTACTAGAAGTTGTCTAATTGCCACAAGATGTGGCTTACTAGAAGTTAATTGGCAAACCTGAAAATGAAGGGTATATTAGCTTGTAGGAAGATCTACATTACTTGGGTTGCTTAGTAGCTAGCTTTAAGACTTGACTTGGGTATCTCTAGGTGGCCAACTTTTAGGTTAGCCACTAACCAATTAGTAGAAAGCAATGTAAATTTGAAGGATGCATCTCAAAACATGCTGCTCATACCTTTGTACCAGCTGACAGATGGCTTGGGAGCTCCTGTAACTTTGCAGGCCAGCTTGACTGTCTCCCCCAGCTCAGCTGTGCAGTCTGCTAGTTCTTCCTCAAAGTCTGGAGGTACTGAAACATCAGAATAAACGTGTTAGTCTAGAAGAAGGGAGATCTGTCCATGAGATGGCGACTGCAAAGTAGAAGAATACGTTTAATTTTTGCAGAGCTGTGAGGTTCACAATGGAAAGCTGAACAGAAAATATTAGCAGCTAATAGCAAGCAGCTAATAATGAGTTACATGCTGTCCTTGCTTATCTGAAACTAAGTTCAGTCCACCAAATGCCTGTTGTTGGCTATAAAGTTAGGCCATTAAAAAAAAGGAAAAAAAGAGAGATTTGTTGCTGATCTGGAAGTATTTTAGGCCATGATTTTAATAAGCACATCCATTATTTACACACCACAGAGCAGTCACAGCTAAAATAATTCCCCAATTAAAATGTATCCTTGATATCCAAACTAGTATCCTGTCGGTCTCCATAAAATAAAATCTTTCTTCCTTTGCTAAGTTCCTTCCCGAATTGTTAAGGGACTTTAACTTATTACTACCATATGAAACGATGCAAAATTTTCTTCCTCATTAGAACACCTCACTAAAAACGCAAAAATAAAATGTCCAGGCTTGTCTTCAGTGCATTTACACTAAACCCAATTCTGTTCTGGCATTTTAGGGTGCTAAACTTCCTTATGCTCTGAAGGACACCATTTGTAGCTTATGCCTGGACAATAAAGATGTAATATGCCTGCAGATAAATTTTGTTGATGGAATCTCTAACGACAGTGTAGACAAAGCACCAGAATGACATGATAGAAATCCAAAGCAAACACGTGCGCCCAGATGCAGCAACATAAGCCAGAAGACAAGTGGAGGATTTGGTACCCAACAAAGTCATAGGGGCCTTTATACCAGCATAAGTACAACTCTAGTCAGGTCTGGAGACTACTTTTCCCACTGGAGTCTAATGCTCTTTATGCAGTGGGCCAGGGTCTTTACCACCAAGTTCTGTGGTCATCTATCTATCTGAAATCCCTACCAGATCAAACACATTGAATCATATAATCATAGAACAGTTAGGGTTAAAAAGGACCTTAAGATCATCAAATTCCAACCCCTCTGCCATGGACAGGGAAACCTTGCACTGAACCATGTCACCCAAGGCTCTGTCCAGCCCAGCCTTGAACACCACCAGGGATGAAGCATTCACAACTTCCTTGGGCAGCCTGTATCAGTGCCTCACCACCCTCACAGTAAAGAACTTCTTCCTTGTATCTAATCTAAACTCCCTTGTTTAAGTTTGAACCGTTACACCTTGTCCTATCACTGCAGCCCCTAAATGCCATTTCTAGTGACAATTCTGAAATTTGTTTTAGAAGCTTCAGTAACATGTTTGTCTTTCCCAGTGACACACATTTTCTGGGCCATTTTGCTGGAAAACATCGTCCTCTGCTCATTGACAGAAATGTACAAATATGAAGACAGGGAACAGAGCAACTCCATTAGTCTCTGATTAATCCTCCATCAAAAGCAACCCACATCAGCTGAAATAGCCAGGGATAGCCAGTTCATCAGCTTGTGTTTTCCACACTTGTTATGGAAATGAAAGAGTAATTAGAGAGCTACTCATTTGCTTTGCTATTGTTTAATAATTTATACTGATCCTGTAGGACCTCTGCCACATGAACATAATCAGTTCAGTGATACATTCTCTTGGTTCCCTTGATAATAAATGGGAAGTCCCTACCATTGTCAAATTCTGATAAAGATGTTTTTCTCAGATCTGAGGGAAGACCTAACACTGCTATAACCATTCCAGTTAAGCTTACTGCTTGCTGTCAAGTCATGTGAGTTATTTACCTCCAACCCAAGTTCAGTTTAAGAGGTGGCAGATGGTCCTAAATATTTCTCTTCCTCCTTTGCTAAATTCCTTCCTGAATCAGGGAGACTAGCCAAGAAACTACAAGAAGGGTTGGGCTATCTCAGGGCATACTCACTCCAGAGAGGCTCACTGATCCGCTGCTGTATGCCACAGATCTCCTTTACCCAGGAGTTCTTGATATTCACTGTACGTGCCTGAAGAAGGTACTTGCGGACCAAATCTTCCCGTTCATGCCAGATCTCAAATGCCCGATCATCACCTTCCACAAGGTCATTCACATCTATGTTGTTCAGCTGCATGACAGAAGGACAACTAATCAACACACATTTCACATTCCTAGGATTTTCAGCCAGAACCTTTCCCACAGCTGAAATCCCAGAGTTTAAGGCAGTTCAGATCTGGACCTAGCTTTTGTGAACCAGAACCATCTTCAAACAAGGTTTGAAATAGAAACAGCTATTAAACACTAGCAAGTCTCCTGCTGTCAGCGTGTATCTTCTTCAGTGGACATGAGTTCTGTCAACAGCAAAATGGGAGGGTAGTTTACACTGTTTTTAGAGATTTCTCAGAATGCATGAGCGACACAATGTGGCTTTGGCTGAACAGCAATGAGGGTCGTTTGGCAATCCTTTCACCGGTTTACTTGACTGTCTGGTTGCCAAACAGACATTTCCCTGGGAGTAATTCTCAGATTTCAGGAAAATAACATCCAGAAATAAAAGGTATCCCAAGGGTGGAGCACACTGTCCCTGCAATGCAGTGTTGTTGGGCCAAGGATCTGCACAATTAGGGAATACATGACAAGGCATCACAGAGCAGGAACTCCCTGGACAAGTAATCAGTATTTATTTTTTGGGGGGAAAATGAACTCTGCCTATGAATGCCAAAGAGGACAGAGATAAAGAGTTTCAGAAGGTCCTGACTGGGCTGAGTCAGGAACTGCTTGGTGGGTTATTTTGGTTGGTTGTTTTTTAATGGTGTTAAGCAACTACTGCCTTGGGAAAACTCTTCCTTCCATTTCCTGCATTTTTAATCTGAGCCTTGAATGTTCGAAGGTGAGCTGGTCAAATCCTCTCATTTTTTCTTGTCTAAACAGTAATTAGTGTCAGGAAAAGACGTAACCCACAGAGAGAACCACTAGGAATTAGTTTATTACTAAAACATCATTTCCTACAGTTTATTACCAACATTACAGTCTGCCAAGACCAAAGATCTACAAATGCTAGCAAATACTATAGACAGAAAAACTCACATCAATATTTCATACTTATGCAATTAGCTGAATGAGGTATCAGAGATGAATAAACACTTGTACGTATAATCTCATTGCACTGCAAAACTCCACCCATGCTTTTGATAGTTTCTGACATGTTTCTGACAGGTTTAGAAGAGAGATTTTGGGATAGATGTAGATTTTACTTGTGCTTCAAATACTTTTGGAAACAAAGGAATAGCTCAAAAGAATAGTAAAATGTCCAAACTGGATATAAGCATGAAGTTCTAAATGTTCTAGGTGAGGATAAAATGTTCAGACCTTCATGATGTTCTTGAAGATGTAACTGTAGGTGTCTGTCCTTGTGTCCCGTTTTGGTTTGCAGATCACAATGTAGTTTTTGAAGAGGAAGACATGTCTTTTGTGGCCTTTCCAGGCCATTCTAGCTCCTGGAGCTCCTTCCCATACAATGAAGTGGCCCTGATAGGAAAAAGAGGGAAGCATACATAGCAATAAGTCTGGAGTAATTACCACAGTGATGTCTCACCATCATTCTTCAGTGAACAGATAGCAAACGTTTACTGTTATATTGTCACCTTATGTGTCTCTGTTTTATTGCAGCACAGCAGATTGCTTCTAATACTGAAGGTGATGCATTAGACTGACAGCACCAATAGAGGTGCACATGGTGCTTGTCATTATGTTGTCCTTTTGAATGGCATTATTTGTTGCCAGAAAAACACAGGGCTCCTGTCGGGTAGGCACAGTCTTGGAAATGGAAATGGTAATGAAAATTGTCTTTTGTGTGTTAGGTGGACACTTTGTATGCTAACTTGTTTTCCTTCACTAGAGCAGGACATTCATGCTACACACCATTAGACATATATAGCTCAGTTAGTGACATGGGTTTCCCCTTGACATCATTAGGCAGAAGTAAGCAGTCTTGGGGTGGGATTGGACTCTGTTTTGGATGTCTAAATGTGGACAGATGAATGCCCACCGAAGAATTACTGTAATTTAGCCTCACAACTCCACTCAGCAATACACTGTGATTCCAGTGGGAGACATGGGATACAAACAGGCAGAGTAAATGATTTGTCCAGCATGACACAGTAAGTCTACAATGAAACAGGACTAATGTCCTGATAGCAGGGTGTTCTTTCCTCTGTTCTCCTAAACCATACATCTGTTTCAGGACAAAGACCTGGAGGAGCATGCAGGTCTCTTAAAGATATGAACAGCTTGGGAGAACATCCATAAGTTCATGTGATGTTTTCACATGGAACACATGCGACATAAGCTCTGCTGCCTTGTACTAACTAGCCCAGCAAACCAGGTTCTGCAAAAGAATTGTGCAAATTTGAAACCATATAGACTCAGTAAGTAACAGCTGAGGAATAAACAGGAAAAACCCACTGATTTCAGGAAGTTGCCCACCTAGCTTGCCAATAATAAGAGAGGAGAAGGAAAATATAAAATGCTGTAAAGTCATATGGAGGCTCAGAACAAATCTGCTCCTGTTTGATGAGTGGGTTGGAAAGGCAAGTAACTACATTGTGTGCGAAATGCTCTGTAATTATCTATGCTCTTGTGCTTCAAACCTTAACCAAGCCAGGATACCCATCTCTTTGTACAGTAAGAAAGGCAATAAGCTAGTACTGTCTTTCAGATATGATTTCTAAAGGAGTTTTTTGTAAGACCTAAGGCTACTTAGAAACTAGTGAGGGCTTGCATAGCACTAACACCAGCTGAGAAATTCCAGTTACCTGTCGGATGGGTTCACCAAGGCTTTCCAGGGTGCCTGGATAATTCTCAATGAGTGAGACATGGAGGTTGTTTTCTGCTCTTCGGGTGAGTGCAGACACAATGGCATAAGCCTGCTCCAACAAAGTGCAGTTTTGGCTGTTTCTTGCTTTGTTTCGGATTAATTCCTGTAGATGAATATGAAAATGTTACCAGGCAGTCAGAAAAAAAAGAATCAATTTCATTGAGTTTCTCCATATCTGTTCCAGATCTTTCATTTGAGCAACTTTTATCCCATTCTTTCACCATGTGCTGCTTAGCTACTGCAGTCTCCTCTTTCCTACCCATTTTGCAGCCTTAATGACTAACCAGTCTGGCTTTTTCTTATATCAGCTGATGTTAGTCAAAGTTGAAGTAACTACCAGATATGTTCCAGTGACAACCAAAAAACCTCCAAAACAATCCTAAATGTGCTCATTGCATTTCTCTGGTGCTTACCCTGATGATACCAGGAGGCAAACAATGTGGCAGTTGGCTGTGCTAAATGAAAAGTCAATACTAGATTAATAAAGGGTTGGAAAAAATACAACATGGTAGTTATCTCGTTCTTCTCACATTTGTACCTGTTCGCCTCTTTTAACTATAAAGTCATGGAAAGTGCCCATGCTTGCTCTCACTTCCAAGAGACCCTTAAAAACGTTGGTGTTTGTGTGCAGGCATGTGCTCAAAATTAGAAAGTTAATGTACTTTGAACTATTCAAATGTCTCACTCAGGTAACACTAGAATACAGAAATACATTGGAATGACTGTCTTCTTCCTGGATATCCTAGCTCTGTTTCCCATGAAAAATACTATTTTAAAGGCTACTTTTAAATGTTTGTTTGTGGCCTGGGTTAGAACCTGAGATAATAGGAAAGATGAAAGCTTGAAAGATTAAACATTTCAGGATGATAGAATGAAGCAAAACTTTTCACAAAACAAAAATTTCATCTTACTATAATATCAGTATAAACCAAAAGGAAATAAAGTGGCAAGTCAATATCTTACACATTGGAAACTGATTATTTTTATAACATACCTATTACTGTGTGTGAAGCAAATTCATACTTGTTATGGATATAGGCATACATGTATTCATATACAGATGTAAACAGGCATATATTTTTATATATGTATATGCATATATTTAGAGATTACTCTGATAAAGCTTGCTAAACTTTATGGAGTAGGAGACCATGAACCTCTCTCTGGTTTCACATTTGAAACACTATTTAGAGAGCACTATCACTGGCAGTGATTACTGTCATTCTTACTCAAGCAGCTTTCAGTTGTAGTTGCATCAGAAGAAAGCTAAGAAATATGAAATAAAAATGAAGTCTTTTTCTACACAAGGTGCACAAACCAGAACATAAACCTATCAGATATACACATGTAACAAAAGGTCTTCACCTTGATTATAGTCTGATACTGCTGAATTCTGGTTATGGGTTTTTCCAGGTAGTGCTGCAGTGGTGGGATAAGTGGCTGTGAAGGATCTTCATTGGTTAAAATTTCATCTGTGTATCTCTGAAAAGATACGTAGAAGAATGAGGAAAGGTTGTAATAAAGAGCAGTGGAAAAGATTATTCCCTGGAAAATGCTCATATTATGCTATACCTAAAAGCCAAAGTTGGATAGCTCTACCAGACCTTACTACCACATATTTTGGATACCTCTAGCCTTCCCGCATCTTTTCTCAGCTAGTTATCATTTTACACTGCAAGAAGGCTGAAACTCTGAATTTTTCTGCTTTTACAGTGCAGGATTGGTACTGCAGATATGTGATCCAAAGCTTGCAGAACTAGATGGTGTGATGTGAAAGATCAGTGTTTTCAGCAGGTGGGAGGGCAGAAGTGAGAGAATTTAGTGCCAGAAACTGGTGCCAGACCTTGGTAGAGGGTGGTCTGTGTGTTTGCAGTGCCAGCGACTGGAGAGATGAGGGTCTTGGCACCAGAACCTGGAACGGGAAACACAGGTAACAGGGTCCATGTGCTGGGATGTCAGGCACTTAGCTGGATGTTTATCCTTTCCCACTGATCTGGTGTGGGTGTAAATGTGTGAAATTCACCAGCAAGCTTCAAACTGGACTAGATGCAAGTACAGGACCCAGGGTCCAGGCATGGGCATTAGGGAGGCTAGGACCTTGTGCTGATAATTTGAAGGATCTGTGAATGTGGGGGGAATGTGAATGCATGTATATGTTTTCTAGCAAGCATAAAGCTGGACCAGGTGCTGAGCAGGAGGCACATGGAGAAGCTAAAAGCCCTGAGGATCTGGACATGGGTATTGGATGAACAGAAGGGCAATGCTTGCTGCTCAGGAGATCCACAAGCATGCATGTATACTTGGATCTGAATTATTGCGTGTGTGTTTTCACTATTGAGCTCCAATCTTGGAGCAGAGAAACAGGATTTGCCTATGTATCCTTCTGATTTATGTGATTTTGCTTGGTTTTGTAATGTTCATGTCCTTAAAATATCCTTTAATTACAATTACATAATCACAGCCACATTCATACCTGTATACTTCTTATAATATCCATAAATACATAAGCATACATAAACATGTTCCCATATTGATTGTACCCACCAGGAAAAGCTAGACAGTGAACATGAAATTATTATATTTAGGAAAGATTTTCCACAAAAAAAAAATCCTTTTCAGAATCACATTTGTGATTAATAGCTACGTTTCTTGTTGAAATGGATTATAGGATGCATGTTCTGCAGGTACTTTGGCTATCGTTTACCTTGTAGAAATCCTGGACAGCTTTGCTGACAACAATTGACTCAGCCTGTACCCTCCCCACCAGGTACTGAATGTACTTATTAAATTCTGCTTCACTCTTGATAAAGCACATGGCCACATCATCATCAGTGTCGCATTTCTGCAAGCCTCGGAGAAAGACACTGTGGAGACAAAGGAAAAAGGACATCTAAGGAGAAGAGGATGGAATGAGACTAGAACACAGCCCCAGCAGACAGACTTAAATAAGGTTAACACAGATTAAAGGATGTGACTGGGGAACATGAGAGATGTGCCACATTAGAATTAAACTCCTCAATGCCCCCTCATCCATCATGATGCTGTTCCTCTTAGCTTGAAGGTACGAAATGCCCTGCAAGGAAGGCAAGAATAACTTTCTAGGGCTCAGTTCAAGTGGTGAATTAAGTCCTCCCTAGATCCTTAAGCCTCAGTTTAAGGAGCAATGAGCCATCCACGTGAGTGAAGACAGATATCCCCACTCTGTTTAACAATGGATGTTGAAACAGATTCACATGCACAAAGATTTTCAGCACTGTCAGCTGATAACATGCAACACCACTCACAGTTGAAGTTGCTTTGGGGGGAAAACAAAAGGATGGGGAAAGAAGAGAGAGAGAGGAAAGAGAAGGGAAATCCATTCTCATGGCCCAGGCAGGAAAAGTGCCAGGGTCTCACAAAAGCATCCTCCCCATAACGTTTCTCCCAGAGTAACCATATACTTTTTGTTGCAACATGCTCAAACTCCTTATTGGTTGCTCTTGCTTACAGTGCTATCAAAACTGATCAGAACACACAGTGATTGGGGAAGACGCTGCACCACTCAGTGGTTGTTGAGCTTTGTGCATGCATATTATTGACCCTTCCCCAAGGTAAACCAAAAGTGATTCTCATGCTGTTGGCAGGGACTTCCCATGAGAACAATTATCTCCTATGAGAGCAAGGATGTCAAGATGCAAAAGGAAGCCCCTCAGCAAAAGCCAAAGGCACATAGGACATTGTACATCACCTCCTCTTTCCAGCAAATAAAAGTATTTCAGCCTGGATGTTGGCAAGTCATTTTGTGAATAGCAGATCTGCATTAAACCTTTCTCGGAGTAGGCAGAGGTGTTGTGCCATGGCACTGTGCCTGGGCAGCCTGCTACAGCTGGATGTGTTTTGAATGCATGGAAGCTGGCATCAGTTTTGGATGAATGTGTATCTCTATGAAGATGCCACTAAAGTGGCTATAAGACCATGATGACTTTTAAAAATAATTCATTGCTTTTAAAATTAATTCACTTAAAAGGGTAAGAAATAACCTGGACATATGAAACCTTAAAGCACTGTAGTATATTTTAGGAGTGCCAATCCTGTGCTCTGATGTAAGCCACACCATCCCATCACCTATCATCCCAAAAGGACTGTCAAGTCCCTTGCACCTCATCACTACAAGTGCTCCACATCCTTCATAGTAATATTTATTGTGGCTCTGACACCACATATGTGGGACACTCTTTGGTCTCAAATAAAGGCACATGGGAATGCCCACCTGGAATGGAAGCGAGCAATGTCATCAATATTTCTGAAGATGGTGGATTTCTGACTAGCAACGGCTCCTGGGACATTGGAACAGGTCTCCGTGTACTTAAGGTGATGAGTCAGGAGGAACTGTAGATCTTGAATGTAATCTTCTTCTGAGATCAACAGCTCTTGAATAAGAACACTGAAGGGAAAACAAATAGGCAAAAAGAAAACACAGAAAAATCGTCATCATTATCCTTGACATGCTGACAGACTTTGAGGTTCCAAAGTAGAGATACATGATCAGAGAAACAGACTCCCTGTAGTGTGTTGACTAGATATCCTCTGACCATAAGAAGAACTTAGACACCCTGCTCCCTCTACCTTATAGATTGCTACTATTAGGGCAGATAAAAGAGAGAGTAAGCAGCAAGAGGATCTATATAAAGTAGATGGTAGCAACTTTGATGTCACTTTATGCAAACAAGAAGCAAGTATCTCCATGAGAGCACACTGAAATAGAGTGTTGCACTGCAAGGGAGTAACATCGGGTTGAATGTTTTCACACCCTCTTTATATACCATTTTCAGACGTAAGGCATGCCAAAGTACTGTAATTCAGGATGTGGTGAAATCAGAGAGCTTCAGAATTGCATAATGTAAATGCTTCCTTTCAAGTCAGCCAGTCTGGTTTAGATTGTCTGGAATATTCCTTTGATGAAATCAATGGCAAAATGCAATAAAAGACCACAAATTACAAGTCTGAGAGAATCAAGGGTTTGCTTGATTCTGGAAAAGGGGAGGTGGCAGGGCTCAGAAGAACAAAAGCAGTGACTCTGATGGGAGGGACCTAGATGCCAACATTTGTGTTAGTTCAGTAGGTGGGAAAACTCAAAGGCGCAAATACCAAATGACATGAGCTCACCTTAGCTTCCTTTTATATTCATCTTCAGAAACAAATTCTCCAGGGAACTCAGGAGCTTCTGTTGCTCCCCACTCTGGTGACAACTAAAATACAAGAAAAAAGAAACTTTATACTTAGAAGTTAACAGTGCTTTTATGAATGCACATCGAGGAATAACCCTTCTGCATTCACTGTCCCTTTCAAGAATTCCTAAGCCAGAGAGAAATTTATTTTTTGCTGGAGGATGATTAGGTCTTTCAAACCCAGGCACTGCTGCAAACATACGGAAATACTGTCTAGTCAAAACATGGAAGAGACTAGTATGTTACAAACCCTTCCAACACCTCTTCATATGTCGTCTTCATATATCCCTCCTGGCAAAAGGGATGGCTTTAAATTGCATCAGGAAAACAACAATTTTACACAAAAATTAAACACAGCATGATCAGTTACCTTTAACTTCTTGTCCAGGTAAGCTGGAGATACCCAACCCTGTCGAGAGGGGCTAGATTTTGTGGGTTTGGTCCTGACCAGCCATTTCAGAGGATGAGCTGAATCGAGGACTTCTACATATTGACCTTCCTTCAAAGTGATGGCCTCCTTGTCAGGTGTGGCAGGCGAATAGTCAGCTGTGACCATGTAGACATCAAAGATCTGCAAGCACAAAAAGACAGTTATTTTGTGCTCTGAAAATAGAATACAGTAACACCAGCAGAATATAAGTGCTTATTGGTGCTTAATGTTTTATTCTACAGCCCTTGTATGGCAAACAGAATCACTGTTCACTTTTTGCAAGTGGAAGACTAAGTCTCTAGAAGGCTCAGACCATGTTTTCAAGTCTCTGTCTCTCTCTCTGAGGTGTTTTGGATTTATACCATAAAACAGTATTGCCTTTCTCCCAAGGCAAAACAGTGGTCCTGAAAATGACAAAATCAGTTAACATTTCCGAAGTCTTAATTTTTTTTACGTTTTTTTTAAGGAAATGTTTGAAATGACATCCTCCAAAATTTTTAATTTTCACAAAATTCTCAGTTTTTCAAGAAGAAATTCTTAACAAAATTCTTCTGACCAACTATCCAAGGCCACAGAAAATCAGGCTCTGATCGTCTTAGGCTCAGCCATGAAAGCAAAAGATGCCAAATAAGGGATATGTTGCCTTGAACAACTTGCTCAAGACTGCACGGTGAGCATCAGAATTTGATTCTCTGTGCTCTATATCACAGACCCAATATTTACTAAATATAGCTACTGAAGTGAAGTACCTCCCTAAAGGTGATGGAAATCCTTAAGCCATAGGAGACTGGTCATTCTAAGTAAAGTTTTCTCCTTGTGAAAACTTGTCCATAAAGATACCATACCTCTCCTCTGGAATCCCCATCTTCAGATTCAGAGGAGGACTCCTGAACAATAGAGGAAGGTCTGGATCGGCCATGGCGAGGTGATGCAGAGGGTGTTTTTGACTCATCATCACTTTCTGCACCAGGCACTCGAAGCTTAGCTGAAAAGCAGAGCAAGAACAGTGCATGAAATGAAGATCTCCTACTTTAACATGAACTAAATCTATAATAATTTTCAGTTTCATACAAATAAATATTCCCTAGGAAGAGCATTTGTAATATTTAGTGTGAAGTCCTATTTGTATTTAGGATTAAACAAACAATTGAAATGTTTTAATAAGTTAGGCTGCATCCCTACTGCATGTATTGCCACTGCATTGCAAGAATGTTTGTAGGAGACTTAAGGCCTCTCTTTTTGCTTGAAGATAAAACATTACTACAAGATAATAAGTATATGGTACACAAACCAGGATTTTTCATTTAATTCAACACATCATTGGATTACTGCCCAGCTGTGAACACAGTTTTCTGCCTTAACTTGATTTTAAAACCCTATTGTGAGCTAAAACTTGAAGATGGGGGAAGTCTTCAAATAGGATTGCTTTCAGACTCAGGAGTGATTAATTTCTGAAGAACTTAAAATACCTTAGAAGTTCAAAATACACTTCCATTTTTACAACTTGCCCTCCACTCTAAATCTTACACTTATTTCTGCTTATTTAAACAAACTCTGTATGCATAAAATTTCATGTTTAGCCATCAGCCATCTTCATTTACTGTAATAGGCTTTTTTCTATCTCAAAACTGTAGACTAAGACATGCAGTTTAGATGGACTTTTACTAAAAATCCATGGTCCTAAGCACTTACAAATACTCATATGTTTACGAAGCAGTTTTGACACAGTCATCCTGCTCACTGATATTTAAAAAAAAAAAAAGACTGCATCCTTTTCTGCACTAATTAAACTGTGTTTGACAGGTTCCTTACCTTGATTTAGTTTTGCAGATACCATTTCTGAGATATGTGAAGTGAGTTTCTGAAAGAACTCTTCTGAGCCAACATCAGCTAATGAAATAGGGCTTTTGGGTACACCTTCTCTACCACCTTCGAAGTCTCCTGAAAAGAGAGAATTTGCTATTAAGCAGGCAATGCCACTGGAAAGTCATCTTTTTTGAGTAACAAAAGCATCTGTGGAAGGAAGGTCTAATTTTCTTCACTTCTCCTGTTTTTAAAGCTGTGCTTGCTTACATTTCATCCAAATAATACACCCTTGAACAGAGACCGGTCCTGAAAAGTTCCAACAGTTCAGACAGTTCCAAGAAAACAGGACAAAAATAGGTGATAATCATGAAATACATAGATGATATCAACTGTAGATGTGAAGGGCAGGAGTAGGAGAGAGAATATAGCCTCTTACCTTCTCTTGTTTCAGAGGATTGAATATCTCTGAAAGAATAAAACAGAGTTAAATGTTAACATAAAATGCGTAGCAAAGAGAGATAAATAATAAACATCACCTCCTTCTAAGACATTGTATGTGAAGTCTGGGAATATGTATGTTATTACTCTGCTTTTGACTGCAGGTGTTAGTATTCGATACTCATTAGAGCCACTATGACAAATGAGAACTGGGGCATGTGGCTCGTATGGGCACAGAACTGCTCATGTGTTTTAGTCTTTCAGGCAAATACCATCTGAAAATTCTCCTTATTCCTAACTTTTATTACAAACTGTTGCTTGACAAGATCTGGCTGCTCAGGATGTGGATTGTAGAACCAAATAACCTCCACCTCCATGGTACTACTGGACTTTATTCCCAGCTGACTCTGAAATAAAGCTATTACATTATGTCAAGTGGGATCTGTAGTCTCAGTTTTCAGTGAATTAATGCTTAACAATTTGCAGTGGTTTCATCAGGAAACCAAGAATCAGAGAATATGTAGATGCTGTGGTTGTCCAAGAGATCTGTTCCCATCACATCAGGATGCCTGTGTGCTGGGAAACAAGCTGGCTACTTGTACTGCAGTAGTTCTAGGGTCTAAAGAGACCCTTGCTACACTGACAGCTTTTACCAGGTTCAAATTAATTCATGCTAGCAGGAAAGGGGCAGGAGCCTGTATTGTTAACACTGAGTGAAAATGACTTCATCAGCATGAAGAACTACCAGCATTGTTTGCGTCTGATGAAGAGTGTGTTGTTTCTCAAGACTACAGCTCTGCCAAAACACTAAAATCTTGAAGTCAACCTCTCTGTTTTCCTGTTGTTTTTGGAGGCAGGATATAAACTTTAATTGCACAGGCTGATCTCCTCTAATTCTCTATTAGTGCACAGGAGGCAATCCACTTGATATGTGATGAATTATATATCACTAAGTATGCCTAACAGAGCCTGGACCCACCCTTGGGAGAGGTTGCAGTGGAATAGCTGAACTTGCACTGCGGCTTTCTTCACACTTCAGATTAAGACTGGTCAAGGGTTTAAGCTAGACATATTCTAGAAGCTAACATGTGCTCAGGTGGATACCGCTTTCCAAGCTCTCTCTGCCTAGTGTCCAAGCCAAGGATGGTAAACTGAAGAGGCTATTCTTCAGATGCATTTGTAAACAAGAAGTTTGTGAGCAGACCTTTTTCAGCTTCTTTTTCTGTGAAGTATCAATGTTGGCAAGTAACAGTCAGAAAACCTTGACCCTTAAGTTTGGGTTTTTTTTTTACATTCTTTTTAGGAGATGAAATAGTAGCAAGAGTTTTATATGACCAACCCATTTCTTTTCTGTCGTTGTTCCTATCATCCCTGATAATCAAACATAAATGACTGTCACTGATATTATATGTATGATTTATAGCACTAGATATAGTATATAGTATTCATAGCATTTCCCATCCTAGGACCTCAAACTATCTTAATTCTGGTGCCAAGACATGAATATGAGATGTCCAAAATGAACACAGCCTAAAAGTGACTCATGGGAACTGATACCTGCACTGCTCCACTGCACCACAGGTGACCAACCACTTACCCCAGTGTGGTCATGATGGCTTCCGACACCATCACACGCTCCTGGGTCAGAACTTCGGCCTCTTTCACTGCAAGATGAGGGTTTATCATTAGAGGACAGAAGGCAGAGAATGTGTTTTTTTTGTGTATTTCATGCAGGTATGTTTTCTAGATGTGGATTACTGGGAAAACTGAAATACTGGATCTGCCCTGTTAGCAGCTCCTGACCTGGAAGACATACTCCCACTCAATATGATGCAAATAGTTTTCTTCTCTCCCTGTTCATGTAGGTGTATGAATTCCCTATGTGAATACATTGCTCAAGCTATGCTCCTGTAGCTCTTAGTACAGTAAAAATGTGGGATGCAAGGAAGGATAACAGAAAAATTAAGTCCTTCACAGTGCTGCCCCTACTCCCAATCTGTATTTGCCTGTCTCCTGTCTTACCAAATGAATTGTGACAGGAGAGGATCTGAAAAGGTCTGTGAAAGGAGAATCATATAACTCCAGCTGCCTTAAGACAGCTCTACAATGCAAAATACCTTAGCAGAGAAAAACATTCTAAGTGATTTTTCAAATTATGACTTTTGCTAGTTTCTTCTCATTGTCTTTCTTTCTTTATCCTTTGTGCTTAATTTGGTTGTTTCTTGGACCTTGTCCTCTGTTTATATAGAAAATATATTGCTGTTAATCTAAGATAGGGTCAGAAATCTCAAACAGAAAAAAAGAGTGTAATCATTTGTAAGGCAAGCAAAGCCATGACTCATCATGGGAAATAGTTTTGGATTTTTTTTTCAAGTTGTAATTTGATTAATTTCTTTACCAATGACACTTGTTCTTCTCTTAGGGACTGTATAAAACATCAAATAGAGAATGTGTTTATATTGTAACAAAGATTTACCATCCGAAACTTCCACGGTGGCTGTGCAGATGGACTGGCCAACCTTGTTGGTAGCAATGCATGTATAAGCTCCACTGTACTTCCTTTTGACATCCAACAGGATCAGACTGTGATGCAGATTTGAACTGGCAAGTTTATATCCAGGAGTTTCTGGTTTGATCCACAGGATGTCTTCCCGAGACTCTTCTTTTAGCCAAGTAATAGTTGGTGGTGGATGTCCTAAAGAAAAAACAATGCAAAGAGCTTTAATTTTCCTAGTGGTGTTCCTGCCTTACAACTATAAGCTGTGCTGTGAATAAATGCTATTTTGATCTGTTTCCTGACTCTTTCCCAACAATAAAAGGCATAATACATATTAAAGGATATCTTTAGAAAATTGTCTTTCTACAACGCACTCAGAAGTACATCAAACCTTTCTCTAAAATCAAAACTGTTAATCAACACATATTCAGAGACCAATAAGTGTTGTTATCCCTGTTTTTACACACAGGAAAATGGAAGTGAAGATGAATAAGATGCTTTTCTGTAAAGCACATAAAAGTATTTTACATAGCTGGGAGTAGAGCCCCAGTCTTCAGACACAGGAGATGAGATTACAATTACTTCGGCCAGAGAGAATCTAGTATCTATCCACTTACCTTCAACTTTTACAGATAATGTGATGCTTGCACCTCTTTTCACCTTTTTATTAGTAAATCTTTCAAGGAACCGTGGTGGTATCAGCTGCTCGTGGGAATCTGAAAATTACATTATTGATGAAACATGGCGAGTTTAGATGACTGAAAAATTCCTAGGGGTTCTGTTATCACCCACTACGGCTTCTCTCACCTGTTTCCGATGGCTCTTCTTCCTCATCAGGACCTGTAACACAAGAAGGAAAAAGCAAAATGACAAACACAAAAATCTTTGTGCCCATGAGTTTAACTAAAAAACCAAAAAAAAGTGACTGCAGAGTATTACTCTTTGCAGGAGATGCTACACAGAAATGTTAGTATAATTTATGAGAGACCCTCAGTTTTAATAAAATGAACAATTAAATTTGCTGAAGTTGGGCAGGAATAAAATGTATGCTTATGAGACGACAATCAGGCCCTAGAGAAGCAACATCTTTGGGACACACTGAGAATTTATAGGGGAGCCAAGATTAAAGTATATAATTTTTTTATCTACAGACTTCCCACTTTACCTGACTTCCTTTATCAAGAAAAATAACTTTACAAAATAGAAAAAAAACACTGGAACACAGAAAAGCAGATGCCAAAATCAGTGCCATACCTACCTTTGACTACCAGCCTTGCTGATGAATATGCAGAACCAGCAGAGTTGATGACAAATGTTGAGTACTGACCAGCATCTGCCTTAGTGACATTGCGAATTTCCAGTGAATGGAATTCCTGTTTATCAGTCTTCAGGATGCGATCTGAGGCCTTTAACGGCTGTCCATTTTTGAACCAATACAGACGCGGCTGCGGGTACCCTGCAAGAAGCAGTTGCAGACAAGGAGGACAGAATGCATTATCAGTATTGATTTGGTAGCATCTCCAAAGAGGCAGGTCCTTCTGAGCAAGAGCCAAGGAAACCTCATCTCTGCCCAGGGCTGCAATTTCAAGGATTTACCTAGCTATGAATGTCTGCAAATTCATTAAATTCTATCAATCTGTTAAAGTTCTTTCCTGTCTCTTAAGTTTCTGGCACTCCCCATTATTGACTGCATGTTCAAGTACCTTTCAGGTTGGACAGGTAACACTTAGGTCTGACTTGCAATGTACACAAAGAGAAAACTTGAAGCCAAAAGAGTTCTCAACTTTTTTATGGTCAGCAATTAGAGAAAACAGGAAAATTCTTACCTCTCAGTACCAGAGCCCACACCAGGGGGGTGTTTTTTCAGTTTTATGTTGTAGCAGCAACCCCCTCATAGAGTAAGGCAAGTCCAGGACTGTTCATTTACGAAAGAGAATAAAGAACAGCCTTGCTATAGGGTTTTTTTTTATTCCTTATTGCTCCTCCGTAACTAACGTGCTCGAAGAATTACAGGACTTAGTTTTCAGAAGTAAATGCCTGTAATTGTGCCTGGAGACTTGGACACAGAATGAGACACTTGATCTTTCTAACTCTGATGCAAAAGCCAATGTTCATCAGCATGAGCATGTTCTTCTAGCTGTGTGGTGCAATGTGGTGCAAGATGCATGGGTTGGGGGCACGGCTGCAGAAAATCACATTGGAAAACCTTGTCCGGCACTTCAACCTGGCAGCAAACCTGGAATAACTGACAGTGCTGTGGGCTTCCCTCACCTTTCACCTTCAAGTGAAATTTAGCCAGTGATGCTCCAGGTGCCACATGAATATCATGAAGCTCATCAAAGATCTGGGGCAATTGCTCCTCCTCAGTGGTAGACTCCTCCTGTTCTCGGCTAAGAAGCAATTAGATTCAGAAAGAAGCGAGAGAGTCAGAAAAGAGTTAGGAATCAGAATTAACTATTTTAGGTTAATTTTGTCTGTGGGCTTTCTCATCATGGCAACAGATTCAGCACTATATGACATTAGAAGTAATAGAATGATGCCGTGAAGAAATATTTAGACTAGCCTGAAGGCAGCCAGAGCAAGTTTGGACATGATAAATGTCCAGCTGTTGCAGTTACTGCATCTCAGCTGGTCTGGGTGTTCTTTTATGACATTAAACTGACCCTGCTAAATACAGCAAAACCATAAATATATGTATTGATGTTACCAAGTCAGAATTTAGAAAGAGGTAGAGTTTTACCTTGAAATATATTCTTTGGCACTGTAGTAAGAAGACGTCTCAGTTGCATCTGCTGCTGTCTCATAGTCAGTGCTGGTCACTGTTAAATGGAAAAGGAAGGGTTTTCTATAATCCAAGCTTTGAAACTATTTTTCTTACTATAATTATCCTTCCCGACTAATTTGAGTGACAACAGATTAATTTCACACTGCTACTGCAGCAGGAACCCATACACCCCTGGATTATGGAAAACACCTCTGTTTATCTGAAAAGCTTTGCTCCAAGCCTTGCCTTGGAGTTGGCAAACCCTAACTGAACCCAAGAGGTCTGCAAGTGAAACATTTCATGGACAATGCATATGTTTTCTTAATGTAAATGGTGTTTTCCTTGGGGGAAAAAAACCCCAAACAACCCAGCAAACTACAAAGTATCCCCCAAACAGCAGGACCCTTTCCCTTGTTTCTTCTACAGTCATTTTGAGACTTACAGTCCACTCGAAGCTCAGCCTTGGTTGAAGCAACTCCCATGTTGTTTTCAGCAAGGCAACGGTAAACACCCATGTCTGTGGGGACTACAGCTGTGATGATCAGCTGATGGCACCCTTCCTGGTCCTCATTGATCATGTAATGATCATTTTCCTCAATAGCTTTCCCATCCTTGAACCAGCGAACTGTGGGAAGTGGTTTGCCAACGACAATGCAGTCAAAGCTGACTGGATATCCATCTTGTACTTCTTGGTTTTGGAGCTCAGTCAGAAACATGGGAGCTAAAGTCAGGGTTGTTAGGAAAGAAGATAGGAAAAACTTGGTTGTGATAAAAGACATATATTAAAAGCACTGCTGCTCAGTGCCTGAAGACTTCTTGTTTCTATTTTTTTTATTTATTGCAGAGTGTTATCTTTTCTCAATGAAAACACTCAAGTAGGAATTCCCTAATAAATACTATGAAGATATTCCATAACACCATAAGCATTGCAATACCACAGCTGCAAATTATACATTGCCTCTGTTCCTCTCTTTGCCAAAATATCTTGTTTCCCTCAGGAAGTTTTGAAAACTGTGTCATTTATTTGAGTATACTAATCATAGCATAGCCATATTATTGTAGATGGGGACATTTTTATTGTGGAAAGCAGCTTTGTAGATAAAGCAATATTTTGCACCCCCTTCTTCATCACTAACCTCCCTCTTCTCCCTCAAAACTAGAAAGAATAAAAAACTCATCAGTTTTTGCCAAAGTGCAAAATTTACAGGAAAATATCTGCTCCAAATGAAAAACACTTTTTGGGGCTATTTGTGAGTGAAAAGGTAACATTGTGACCTGCTCTAGCTGTCTTTTTCAAAGAATAAACAGTTTTGCTTCACCTACCTGTATCAGAAGTCAGCAAAGGTGGTGGAGGTCTCGCTAATGGTGGTGCAAACTTCCCATGGGTGGGTGGTGTTGCTTTCCCGATGCGTAATTCAACTTTTTTAGGGCTTTGCTCCAAAATGTCAATCTCCACAGGAATCCCCAGAGCACCAAACATCTCTCTGAATCGAGTGGCAGCAGTTTTTGCCTCAGACAAGATTTCAAACTTAATGTAGATGTACTGGTCATCCTCACGATATGTCTGATGGTCAACCACATCTATGTCCCCTTCATCTGCACTGACAAAGAGCTCTTCCTCCACATCAGATATCTCAGTTGAGATCTTGGCCCTGAAGAGTCTATTAAGTCTCCGTGCTGCTTTACGGAAAGCATCATCCAGCTCACTGCCAGACGAGCTCTCTGTCTCACTGTCAGTGCTGTGTTTAGCCTGCTCCTCCTTATGAAGAACATGAGGTTCCTGAGTGCCAATAACCACCTTAGCACTGTGTGAAACCTTGCCAAATTTATTGGATGCTTCACAGGTGTATTTACCTGCATCTTTCCTGTCCAGGCCAGTGATAATCAAAGAGCAGGTTCCATCAGAGTAATTGTCTATGTGATAGTAGCGACCATCTGAAAGCTCTTCCCCATCTTTCAGCCAACTGACTTTCATGTCAGTTTTGCTGTGGGCCACACACTCAAGATGAAGAGTGCTTCCAGGCTCACCAGAGAAATCTTTGAAGGTCTCAGTAAACACTGGGCACTCTTGTTGTTTGATCTCTTTTCTGACTTTGTAGCCTTTGAAAGCAGCTTGGATCTTCACAGCAGCCTTGTTCATGGAAGGGTCGTCTAAATCCGGCATTTCTGATTCAGATGGCTTAGCAGCTGGGGCAGCCAGAACAGCCTCCACGCTGGATTCCTCCCACTGCTTCCATAATTTGCCTGTGGAGATGGACTGAACCTTGCTAGTAACACTAATATTTCTCTTCCCTGCCTTCTTGAGGTAGTTTACTAGTGAAGGAGTCCCAGCTCTAGATTCATCATCTGAGCTTGTGAAAGAGAAATCTGCTTCTCCTGTCCTAGCAAGCTCATCACATGTGGAGTACTCCTCTGAGTAATAGTGAGACATCTCTGCCTCCTCCTTCCTCAACTTCTGAAGCTTGTCATCCTCTTCAGGCACCTCGCTGATGGAATCCAAAGTGGGCTCCCGGCTCATCCGTCGCTTCTTGGCCAGGGCTTCCCACAGAAGGTGAAGATCTCCCTCTTGAGCAGCCTCAGGGGGCAAGCTGGGCTGGACATGGCCATCCACCAGCTCTTCTGGTTGACTTGCAGGGGGTGCTTCCTTGACACTCTCTTTAAGCTTTGACACTGTGGGAAGTGAGGGGAATTAAGTTGTTAAGATGTTAAAAGACAAAGGCTGTGAGTAAGCTTTGAGAAAGCACATAGAAAGCTTATTCTAATACCTGGGAAGGAGAGTATTAGTGGCATTTAACTAAGCATTCTGTTGAGAACAAAGTGTAAATTTAATACAACTGGACAAGGGCATGGGGAACCTGCTCTAGGTAACCCTGTTTGAGGAGGAGGGTGGACTACACTACCTTCAAAGTCCTTTCCAGCATCAATTATCCCATGGTTCTTTGCAGGTGCTTAAAACATGGCCAAACAACTTTTTTACTCTTCACAGGTTTGAACCCAGTAAATAAATTTCTGCCCTTTTAAAATGGTGCAGTTGATGAATATCTAGTTAAGGCTGTCAGTGCAGTGTGGAAAACTATTCAGCCTCTTCCTATTTTATAGGAAGACAGGGCTTCACTGACTGTCTTGAATAGATCTCCACTGGTTATAACAAGAGCCAAGACTCCCACCTGACATGGAGACACCTGCATGTTCAGGTGCATCTAAGTCTGAAGGTTGTAACTCACTCCCTGGGACACACTGACTTGTTACTGCATAATCCCCAGTGCTTTTTTTACATGTTCCAGGCTTCTGAGACATGCATGATGTCTCTCAGATATAACACAGAACACGAGTGCTCTAGGTCCTTTTGGAGAAAGAGAGGGAGGCAAAGGGTGTTATCCTGAAGTGCCTCAGTGGCACCAGATGCTTGTGTGTAGGCCACCGAATCCCACCACAGGGGCACATTTCAGCTTCCTAAGCACTATAACCCAAAGGCATTTGGGATGCCTAGAACAGGGGGCTGGCAGATACCATGCAGAATATACAAAAGGACCCTCACTTTCTGAAATGGCAGCTGAAGGACAGGCAGAATACCCTCGTGTCAAACAACACCAGAAACCCATGTAGAAACAACTGCATTGCAACTTCAATATACAACTCAGGAAAATCTTATCTGAGCAGCTCGAAGCTGTTAGGGATTCAGAAATGTACTGGGCAATACTGAACAGAAAGAGAACAATTCTTTGTGGATTGCTATCACAGCTCGTAAAAGAAGACTAATTCCAGTCCAAGCTGTGGAGATGCCCTGGGATGTCCATAAACAGAACTATTTAACATCATAGGAATGCATGCTCCGTACCATCAAGACACAAGCTGGCAACAGATTTGACTTCTGGAGAAACCATGCAGGTATATGTGTCCTGATCTTCAGGTTTAAATGCATGAATAATGAGTATCTGCTTTTTCCCATCAGAGAGGATCTCGTATCTCCCTCCAGCTCGTATTTGTTCTTTTCCTTTGAACCATGTAACTTTCTTTTCAGTTTCACTTGATAATTTGCACTCCAAGCGAGCCACCTCTCCTTCTGAGACTGATCCTCCCACTAAAGGATGGGTGACTGTAACTGGAGGTTCTGTAATTACAAAGAAATTAAATTAGCACAAAGAACATACAGTAACTTAGTGTTAAGACACTCAAGATCACTCTGTAAAATATCCAAGCATCCCATCCTCCATTCTTTAGATTTTGTAGAACACCAAAAGGAGAAAAAAAATATATGGTAACATACAAAATTTGCACTTCCAAAGATAACAGCGACATAACTTTACAAGATCACCCAGCAGGTAAACCAGCTCCATTTAAATATATACATGCAAATTGGTTGCATTTTTCGCATTCCTTTCGCGTTTATTTGCTGATCTTCATTTACCCATCACCAGTATTCAAGCAGTTCTACAGATTCTAGAAGACCTTAATGTTTAGAAGTGAAGCAGTTCTGAAGACAATAAAGAAACAATAAAAAGAATTAAAAAAGACATTATTAAAAGCAGCATTCATCCCACTCTTGAAAATAAAGCAATAAAAAGAAGAAATTACACTATCTTAGAAAGAGTAAAAACTCTCAAAAAGCATAAAGAATTTAAAAATTCTCCTTTGGAAGGAGGCCTGCCAGTGCCATGCTGCTTGTACACCTGTGATACTCTGAATGAAGTCAAGACAAATGCACGAAATGGGGAGACGTGGCCTGGGATGTAAAGTACACAGGTGAATTACCAAAAGCAGCACACTCCTGAGTGTGATCTGCCCCTTTACATATTTCACCAGTATGAGGGGGCTGCTGCTGAAAATGCCTTGGGTTTTTTGTAGGCAAAGTCAGCATACACAGATTTACCAGGGTCCAGCACTGGCAGCTGTTACATTGTGAAAATATTATCTGTCTGAGCCTTAAGAAGAAGATTTGTTTATTATTATTCTCAGTTTGAGGATTTTTTTGTGCACTCTGCTATCACAGAAAGAGTTGCAAGAAAAGAAAGACTGAGGAAGTTGTTCTCCATCCCACTGTGGCATCCAGAGTTCCACCAACAGAAGGCAGAACTGCATCCTCCATCATTTCTTTGTGGGAGTTATTGAAAAAGATACACAAATAATAAAACAAAAGAGAAAGATGGGTGAAGAAGTCAACACTGTACACCCACAGCTTTTGTACCAGGGTCCTGGTACCCCCAAATGCATCCCAACATGCTCCTTTTGACTTCTACCATCCTACCTCCACCTGAAAAGACCAGGCAACACATGGATGCAGGCAGCTTGTTGCAGGTTGGAGAAAAAAAGTGTTGATTACTAATAATGCAGCTGGTTTTGTTCATGGCAGCCCAGAACAATTTTTCCAAGCTCTTTCTCCTCTATTGTGTTGGCAGCAAAGCACTGAAAGATGTTGCAGAATGACCTCTTCCAGGAGATGCCTGGAATGGATGAAGCAGGCATGCCATGCAAAACACAAGGTCTACAGCCACTTGCAGTCCTCCATGGGTGCATCTCTCTATTCTCACCTAGCTGCACCATCTGAGGGAAGTGCACCGGCTCACTGGCCCCAACTTTGTTTATAGCTGAAACGCGGAATCTGTAGGGTTCACCTGGGGTGAGATTGTCCACCATAAACTCCGTGTTCTGAATAATGCCCTTGCTGCATGACTGCCAGCCAATACCTGGGATTTTCTTCTCCACATTGTAGCCTAGGATGTCACAACCACCATCGCTCAATGGCTTGTACCAAGACAGAGTTACAGAGTGGCTGTTCTTACTTAAAACTTCTGGTTCTTCAGGTGGATCTGGGTGGGCTGAAGGCACAACAGAGGTCCCGAAATGTATGACATGAGCAATAATGCTTTATACTGAAACAACCAAGAGCCTTCTACAGGCAATGAGAAGGAAGTGAACAGAGTCAGTATTTGTCTTATTGTAAAATTGAGTAGGTACATGCCCATAACCATGAGACGTATATGTGCACCACTGAGTTTTCCTTTGATCTACATTGCTAATGACAAACATCCATTTTCCAGCTGTCATCTCACATACTTAATGTCACATACTGTGAATTTTTCCTGATGCTTTGTCCCACCTAGCTCAAAACAAAGATAACCCTATACTGTCCATATTATCAAAGAATTTAGCTGAAAATTTCAGTTACATTTGGGCCTTGATCATATTTATTTCATGTCTGGCCTTAATGGAATTCAAGTTATTATTTGACTACAGGGTAACTCTGGTAACTTAAGAGCAAGTCACTCAATTTCTGTGTAATTGTTATATAAGTCACACATCAGGCACTAACAAATGAATACATAGTGGGAATGGTCTGCTGTCCTACTAAACTGTCTACTGATCGTCATACTCAGTGCACTGGACAATGTTCCCCCATTTATGCTTTGGCTTAGAAGTCAGAAATAATTCTTTCAGTCTTCAAGTTCAAGGCATTTACCAAGTAAATGACCCGCCACAATGTACCTATCCAACATATTAGCAGCAAATAAGGTCAATGAAAGTTCTTAAATTCTGGACACCACAAACATAACATAAAAGCTTTTTTTTTCCTGTATTTTTCACCAAATTTCATACAGAAAAAGTGTCAACAGGAGGAGTCTGTGAAGGGAATATTTTGCAGTTCCTAAAACATAGGTGTCCAAAATAAAACAACACTGTTTTAAATCTGTCAGCAATCTTTTGGGGTTTTTTTTTGTTTTTTGTTTTGTTTTTTTTTTAATGACTGTAATATATCAGAGATCTCTCAGGTCTCAGAAATCTATAGACAGATGGACTACCCATAATGATTTAAATAATGGATGGTCAGTCAGTGGCTCTTGAACATCTTAACTGCAGTGAGCAGCTAAAACACATTGCAATTGTCTTACAACCATCACTGGAGTTGTGCTGGAGTGACCACTGCAGGGTGACCCACCTATGCCACCGTGGAAAACAGCCAGACAGTGGGTGCAGAAATGGATATTGATAATCATGGGTATAAACTTACCCATGAGGGAATTAGGGAACTATCACTTTTCTAATTGTGAAGTAATTCAAGAGTATAAAGTACATGTTTAATGAATCTCACCCACATGAAGACATTAATATGCAACTAATTAATCTGGAAAACTAGTTGTCCTTCACTTGAGAAGATTAGCATATTTCAAGGGGTCCTCTGCCTTCTGGATAATTTTTCCACATGTGCTCTAGTTCAGCTCCCTCCCTGAGGGTGATGAACTGAGTAAATTGATTTCCATCAGACTCTACATTACATTTTACAAAAGACTGCTGCTAAAGAAAGTTGGTGAACAACTTTACGAACACCAGCCTGATGTAATTTTCTTCTGATGAGGTGGACTGTTTCTAATCAAAGAACAAGTTACCCAGCTGCATCTTCTCTGACTAAGAACACTAGCTGAGGATGCAAGGCAAAGATAAAAGAATCAGCACAAAGATTAGAAAATTCAATGTTGTAGCTCAGTTAAGTCTGAGATTTCAAGTGCCATTGGTCTTGAACAACAGACACTCACCTATCACAGATAACTTGGCTGATGCAATTGCTTCCCTCGAAGCAAAAGTCACCTCTCCAGAATGATGCGGTTGGGCATTTTTCAGAATAAGTTTGTATTTGTTTCCATCTGCTTGTACCTCCCAGTCCTCATCTGACTGGATCTCTATATCATTACTATACCAGGCAACTTCCGTAATTGGCACAGCTTCACTTAGAACACAACTAAATGTAGCTTTCTCCCCCAGAGGGACTTCTACATCTGTGAGAGGCTGCAAAATCTGTAGGCGCCATTCTGCAGATAAAAACAGGTGATCAAGCCCTCAGTTAGAGAAACAAATAAAAGCAAGAGATTTTGTGAATACTGATGCTGAAGCTCTGGACAGTTAGGCCTTGAAAATGAGTGTATCATTTAAAGAGAGGTTATGTAGATATCACTAGGTCAGAAGGTATCACTGGGGACTGAAACTTCCCAAAACTTACAGGAGCAAAACCCAACCTAGCAATGTATTTCCTTCCCAGGTAGCAGAAAACCACAATGAAGATAGTATGCTATCACTGAAGATAACTGTTCTTGTACTCTGAAGGGATTCTGATCCCCACATGGATCTCCACTAATGGCATAAAAGACAACCAAGCAGAGATAATGTTGTTACTGATACAACTTTCACCTTTAAAGTCCTCAAGTACTCATAAAGACAACCCAACTCAACAGAATAATGACAACTGCAAGAAAGTCCTCTGCTGCTAACTAATTGCCAGCTGATGCTGCTTATATCTGTGTCATATCATATGGAACAAGGGTAAAAACTGAAACTGTAAAACGCCATCTATGTATTGTGCAGGAAGAAGATTTAGGTAAGAAGCAAGTAACAACTACAATTTTTCCTCTCTGCTACTCATCATGTTTTCCTGTTTCATTTGCTCTTTCCAACTAGAAATTTAGACTCTCTGGGCATGAGTGCTTCAGTTACCTTTCACTGTCAGGAAGGCTGAGGTCACTGCGTCGCTGCACATAAAAGTCACCCTGCAACTGTCCCGGGGAGTTAGGTTCTTCAGCAGCAGAAGATGCCTGAGCCCATTTTCAAAGTAAACCATTTCAGTGTTTTCTGTAGTTTTGGCAGGTTCATCATCAATCAACCAGTTGTAATTGTAGCACTCGGGCTTGGAAAGATAGCATTCAAACAGGGCTTCCCCTCCTTCCACAGTTTCCACATTCTCCAAGCCCTGGACAATGCTGTTCTTAGCTAGCAGAGAAGGACAATGAACGGTATTAATTGTTTGGCCATGCATATCTGAATTTAACAAGCCTTGGAGCACTGGATGACTCCCACTGCTGGAAAGCTGATGGGAAGGATATGGATGTGATAACCTGTGCTTGTAGGTTTAATTACAGATTTCAACTACTCTAACACAGTACTGTACGTAAAAGCATTTTAAGTAGTGAGATAGTTTAAAAATAACAATAAACCTTTAGGATGTTTAGTATTTAATCTAGGCTTTCACCTGAAATCCAACTTCTGTTTTTACAAGTGAAGAACAAAAGGGTGTTGTTTATATGAATAAGGCCAATAGTCAATAGGAACAGATAGGTCAGGAAGATGAAGTATAATCAAGCTCCTTCTGTCCCACAGTAGGAAACACTTCCTACATATGTGCCAGGGAGCACAATCATCTTCATAACTGGGGATATCTGAATCCACTGACAGCTCATGATGAAATCTTTCTACCTTTCTTCCAAAGCAAGTATGAGAGAATATTATAGCTGGCTAAGCCATAGTGACGGTAATCTGCATTAACAAGTCTGCCTCTAGGAAACTCACAGGAAGTTAAAACCTGTGTTAACAGTATTTTGCATGGTAGATTTCTGAATTATTACAAAAGCTCTATAGTAACGTATTAGGTTTATTTTCACATGCGTGTGTAGTGAATTGTGTGGTCAGAGACATGCATGTATCTCCATAACCATTCGCATGCATTGGTTGTGATTTCTATCAGACTGACACAAAATTAAATGTGGGCTGGTGCATGCCAATATAATTCGTGTCAGACCAGCTGACAAACACATGCACAACAGTGGGAACACACGCTTGAGTAAATACAGTTTGCACAAATACCAATATCACAATGGTCAGTGTGATCTATGATATAAACCAGTGCCCTGAGACATTCCTGTTTAGATCTCTGTAACTAGTATCTGGAATTGTTCTAATCAAAAAGAAAAAAAAAACAACAAAAAAACCCAAGAAACTGAACAACTTATTTAATAGGAAAAAACCCCATTAATTATTAAAAAAATAAAATCTATATTTTATAATAATAATACTTATGGATAGTAATGATGGGTTTATAAATCCTTGGAGGAAGTATAATTTTGTTAGAACAAATCCAAGCTGTTTATTTGTGCACTTTTTGAGTGCTGGTTTCACTAATCACAAAAAGCAGCCAATTGTAAATCCAGCCTCCTCTGGGATGCTTTTAGATTACATTAATTAACATCTTTTAAAATTCCTACAACAGAAAGTGCCTATCAATATAGAAAATATTATAATAAATAGTATTTTACTCTTCTGTACTAACAGCCCTGGTTAAGCAAGAAGAAGGAATAATTGTCACAAATATTCACAAATCAAAGAAGAACTATTGCTTCATTGATTACATTGACCCACCTGCTGACTAAACCAATTATTTCATAAACAGCAGGGGGAAAAAAGAAACATAAATATATAAAACCATAATCTTACTGTTAATATTTTTATTTACTGTTTCACAGGGCCCTCACAAATGCTAATGCCGAGTGAGAAGGAAGATAATGCCTGAGTGATCAATTTTTGAAATAAGTAAAATATTAAGCTACTTTAGCTTAGTTGAAAAGAAAATGAATTTACACACTACCCATTACTGTGTGTAAAAGGCACTCTGGAACAGCAAAAAGTACTCTGATCATTCTTTTGGACCAACATTCTTTTGGACTGTGATTTTGCAATAATTCAGCAGGACACATCCCATTGCACTGGTGTTCCAGTTCATTGTAGAAGAGGCATGATGTGCAAGTACTGTAGTAAGTGAGCATTAATTAGAACCAAGCTTCGGTCAAATGCTGCAATTTCATGTTCAGTTCCCATTAACTCCCAACTACTATCATCATCACTATCAGTACCGGAGTGGACACCAAAGAGTGGGTATCTTATGTGTCACTTATTGAGAGGTGCTGCCATGATTTTTCCACCTTTTTTTATCTGGAACCCATGATAGTCTTCCTCTTTGGCTGGAAGACCTCACCTTGAACATCAAGTGTAGCCATCACTTTAATGCCTTCAGCTTCACATGAATAGATGCCAGTGTCTTCTGGTACCGTAGGTTTAATTTTTAGCATGCTTACATTCCAATCCTGATCGATAATCACTCGCTGCCCATCTGCATGTATTTCCTGATCATTTTTCTTCCATATGGCGTGCACTGGCCTAGAATATTGGCATATGAACTCTGCTGTGCCATCTTCATCAACAGTTATATCCTGCATGGGACTGACCACTTCAATGGTTGGATCTGTTAATCAACACGTCAGGAAGGACATGCATTAGTGGATCCTCATGGACATTGCAACTTAATGGTTTTTGACAAGCACAGAGCATGTGAGGAGCAAGCAGAATGACAGTGCAAGCAGGAAGCTGACTGGGCACACTGGGTATTAGCAGTTTAGTCTGTGCTTGTGTCAGCACCAAGCAGGATTGAAGCAAAACTGGTACATTAGAATATAACAATCACACTGGAAAATGGGCCACCAGCAATTAAGGCTTGTGCTTTAACTGTCCTGAATATGAACTTCTGTCCTTAATGCCTACTGGAGTTCCCTTATTTTTTCCCTCAGCATTGCTGAAATCCTCTAGAGTGGGAAGCACTGCACGTGAAACACTTCTGCTTCACAGAATGTGGTAGGAGCACATCTGTGAGAGAGAGGACTGCAATGAATGAGCTGCTGTGAATGTTCCCTGCAACTCTCAACCTCACATAGCAATAGGAAAATGCCACAAAATCTACTGGAGGCCCTGGTTAGGAGCAAACTACAACCACTCATTGGAAAGAAATGCAGTACTCAGATGCAAGTGCTCATTCCTGTCCTGTGCTGGCTATACATCAGGAGTCACTGGCAGCATGAGGAGCAAAGATCCAGGACAACTGTAACAAAAAAGAGCACTTCAGAGGAGATGGGTACTCATTGCTTTGGTTAACCATGTGTTTCTCTGCAGCAGAGACATAGTTTGGCGGAAAAGTAATACAATTTTCTTCACAGCAGCTGAAAGTAGAGTTGTGGCATAAACCATTGCAGTCCCAGAGAGCCTATAAAATGCAGGATATGCAGCTCCTCTGAAAAGGTGAGATCTGTCAGGCTGCTTTTAAGCATGCAGTCTTTCCCTTAAAATACTAGTTCTGCTTCTTGGGAGGTAGCTGTAGGGCACAGCAGATATATCTAACCTCAAAATATTGTGAAAGCACCCAAGGAGTTCTTCCTGAGAAATCAAACTGAACCACCAGCATACAACTAAAATACATATGCTAAGAGAAAAATCTCAGGGAAATGTGAAAATTGAAGTCTCTTTGCAACATCCTTCTCAGCAAACTATGTCAACTTGCCCTCCAAATTGATAGGGCTACAATGGGTCATAAAAAGATGACAGAAAAAGCTGATTTACGTCCTTATCTTTCAAATAGTTGTTCTGATCACATAAGCCAGCTATAATAAACTACACTGGACCTCTGTCTGGAATGCTCCTCTAAAGACTGGTGCATCAGGGTGAGGATTTGGGATGCTACTAACAGACTTTGGGAAGCAAAGATGGTGTAGCAAGTGTCTTTTGTAAACTTGCTGCAAGGCTTGATCCTGCTCCCTAATGCTTCCTCTGCCACTTTTCTGCCGTATGTGTTCATGGAAATGAGGCATCAGTGGCAGATTGTAGGTATGTTTTGATTACACCAGGACTGAAGAAGCCAGGAGGTATCCATGCAGCTGAGGAGTAAAATACCATCTCCTTTCATAAGATACAGATGTGCTCCTCACAGCAAATGTCACCTGTGGTCTTGGAGAAGAAAGGTATCCTGATTCCATTGTCCCATTGCTCTTTGCCACTGCTAGGCTAAGACCTTGGTGGTTCACTGATGCAGAATGGCAGAAAGCTCTTTGGGATTTGGAAGCCAGCATGTACACTGGAGCCTGGAATTCCCACACTGCCCAAAAGGGTCAGAAGGCAGCTGCAGCTCCTTCAACCTTTTCCATTTTCCCACACCCACACATGAAGATGCCATCAATCTGTGCCACTGAATGGATGCAGTTGTAGGGCAATGATCTTGTGAAGGCCCAACAGGGAAAGCTGTCATGAGATCTCACTTGCCATAGAATATATCCAGTTACAAGTATGCTTTACACCAGGAGAATGGGCACATGAAGTAGAGAGAAAAACAGTTTGTTCCTTGATGAAGAAAAAGGCATGAATAGCTAGACAGACTGAAATACACCTAGGTCAGTCAAAGACAGATCTATTTTTAAACTTCAGGACAAAATAAAGTGCATTAAATTGGCTGTTAACACACACAAATTTTACTTTCCTATTAACTCAAGTGTTACTGAGCACAGTGTAACTGGGGTGTTATTTAAATATCTTTCACATTCTTATCCATTTATAGTCACATACTACTGTGATTCATGTTTACATTAATGCAATCCTGCTTAAATAGAAGTACAAAATATCCACATATAGGTAGTTGGATGAACTGTGGGGCTGGCTTAAACGACATTCTGAAGTAACCTACAACATCAATAATGCTGTGATTCTGTGAAATGAAAACTTCTCAGGAGTCCTAATGATACCTAATGATGCATTTATTTTTAATTTATGTTTTAAGCGCAGGGGAGTTCTTTGCCTGGATAGCTCAGAACCAGGTTCTGCCTCTGAAAATGTGAAGTTCAAAATCGATACAAATGGACATGGGACTTGTGGGGTTTCCACTCTATACTGTTGATACTTCATTCTGTTATTAGGAAGAAGTGAATTTGGCATTTTATCTGAGAGCTAAGTATAGAGGGCATATACAGAGAAGGAAACATCAACCACCAACTACAATCCCATACTGTGGATCATTCATATTATTATATATTATTATTATATATACATATTATGATAGTCCAAAACCAGGACAGACAACTATAGCACTGGTGTAGATTTCAATAAAGAACTCTTAAGCCTTAATATCTCTATTATATATAAATCCATTTTCCAAGCTAAGAATAAAGTATTACTTTTGTCTGAAAAATAAAAGCTTTTCCTGATGGCTATAAAAGGACTGGATGTGAAGGAGCTTGCTTTGTCAAGTCTGGAGCTCAGTGTTATTTGCAGCTTGTGGCTACCCTTACCAAATGAGAAAAATATTTATCCAATAGACCAGAAAGCTTTATTAATGCAGTGGTGACCATTACTATTCTGGCAGCCAACAAACAAGGCTCATTTTGTCAGTGTTACCACAATGTCCTATACTCTTTGGTTTCCAGGAAGAGCTCTGGAGCCATCAGTACAACAGCCCAAAGTCTTGTCTTGGGAACATACTGAGCTCAGCACCAGTAGCCTAGTCATGGAGCAGCACAGTGGTAATCTTGTGAATTTCCAGCTACATAATATTTGTGGTCTTAGAGAAACAGTTGCAGTGGGAATAAAAGAAATCAGGTGTTACCACAGTGATTCATGTTCATCTCTACTTAGAAGTCAGGTGAAAGCAGCAGCCCTGATCCTGCAAACCTTCCTCACCTGAACCACTCTAAAAATCGATGTGTTTGTACCTCTAAGACTTCTGGCATAAGTATGAGTGACCTGCAGAAGTGGAGGGTTGCAGGACACAGAAGAACTGTTAAGGGATTTGGTAAGGGTAGCCTGGAAGGCAGAAGCACTAGTGCACTGAGTAAGTCCAGAGGTGGCCATGTATTTTTCTCTAAGAAATACCTTTGACTAATAATTTAGCTGTAGATATAAGGGACCCAGCTCTGAAGGTGACAGTGCCAGAGTCATGGCACGCCACGTCATTTAGGGTTAAAGTGTGGATTATCCCATCCTGCTCAGAGATTTCAGTCACAAAGTTGTTGTGAAGGGGAGATCCATCAAGCCACCACTGCACGTTCTTCACGCCCGGGTGTGAGAGCTCGCAGGTGAACGTGGCTGACTCACCCACAAAGACATCTGTGTTCTTTAAACCAGAAACTATGACTGCTGCTTCTTCTGTATAACAGAGCAAGAGAAGGTGCCAAAGGAAAACAAAAGCATAAACATATACATGTTTCTTCCAGCAGACTAGCCCAAGCAACAGTGCAAGTTATCCAGAAGAATTAAACTTGTAATCCTGTTCCAGGGAAAAGAGCTAAAACTTTCCTTAAGGGATTTAGAAACCACCTTTCATTCTTCATCCACTTGCAAGCACAGTGTGTGTCTCTGCAAACACTGTTTCTTTGGGAGGAAAATTTACTCCATGACCATTTGCGACTATCTGCATTGACGTTGTATGAGGTTGGAGGCAGAGAAGTAGGTTAAGATTTAAATATTTACCTGCAGTACTTTAAAAGAGTATGAAGAATATCAGTGATAGAAGCTGTAAACAGTAATAATAAGAATTCCATGATTTTTTATGACCACTGCTCAAGCAAATAGTTTTTTAGCAATACCACCATCTACTATGGTACCTGGTATGGTCCGTACTTTGAACTACTTTAACTTGAGGATGGTCCAGCCTCAGCCTGGAGGTAAGAGTTTATATCATCGTTGAAGTCAGGAAAGGAAAGGGCTGTCAACTGTTTACATCTGAGACAAGTTTGGCCAGTTAATGTCAAAGATTTTGGAACAAAAAATCCAGACAGCAAAATTTGAATGCTTCCACCACATTTCACCTTACCTTGCACATACACAGAAGCTGTAGTGATCTCATATCCAGTGCTACAGGTATAATCCCCACAGTCATCAGGCTCTACACCATGGATGATCAGCTCAGCAATTCTGCCTTTCAGCTTCATCTCGTACTTGTCACTGGGCTGAATGACCACCCCTCCTTTTCTCCACTCAACAGGGGCTTCAGGTTTGGAGATCTCACAGCGTAAGACAGCTGTTCCCCCTTCTTCAGACTCTACGTTTTTCAGCTCTTCGTTAAACAACACAGGTAGTACTGTAGTAGAGAAGCAGCTTCATTAGTGACATTGCTCAGAGGTGAGAAACTTGCTTGCAACTTCTCCAGCTTCACAGTCCCCTCTTTCTGAACCACAATTTGCCTGTTGGCAATGCCAAGCTCAGAGCAGGATTTTAAGTTGTGCCATAGCCAGACATTCATGGCATCAGTTGCTGATACTATAAGGGTGTCCACTGCTACTCCATAAAGGATTGCCATAGGTCACAAGACCTCTAAGGAGGTTCACATGGGCAAACCCACAATTTTCAGTGTGAGCAGGTAGAGGCGCAATCACATTTCCTACCTTTGACTTGCAATGATGCAGTGGTCTGCTGATCCCCTGAATCGCATGTGTAATCGCCAGCATCCTGAGCCTCAGCATCATAGATGAGGAGCTCAACGCGTGTCCCCTCTTGTCGGATCTCATATTTGTCACTTGACTGCAGCACCCTATCTCCTTTCCTCCATTCCACAGGTGCATTGGGTTTTGTCAGCTCACAGTGTAGCATGGCTGTGCCACCTTCCTCCACCTCCTCGTTTTTCAGCCAGCGTTTGAAAAGCACAGGCAGGGCTTGAAAGGAGACATGGTGCAAAGAGGAAAAAAAAAACCAACAGGTGAAGAAAAAATAGAAAATAGAAGAATGTTTTAAGGTACTGATAATGCCATTCATTAAGTTCATGCGCAAATCTGGTTGCATTTACCTAAGGAGATGGAGGCATCCCTGCTACTGTCAGCATTAAGCCAGCGAAAGGAGGAGGAGGAAAAGGAGTTAACCAGCACAGAATATTTCAGTTCTACAGGAGCTGCATTTCTTTCCCTGAATTTTAGGCTTCTTTTCACAAAGAATTCCCAAATAACTTCAGTAATAAATTCTGAAGCCAGGATGGTTTTTTCTCCCCAAAATATAAGAATAGAACATGATAAAAACACTCAAAGAATATATAACTGCAAACTTAAGGCTTCAGGTCATGAAGCTAGGGATGAATTCCAGAATAATTAAGGCTGACAGAGCCTTTGGTGGTTTTCCATGTATTCCTCCACCCCTCTGGATCCCAGTTCCACAGTCTGACCACCCCTTCATTGTGAAAGATTGGGGCTTTTTTTCTCCAGTCTGGATTTCTCTTGCTGCAGCTTGCACTTGTTACCTCTCATCTGTTTTCTGAGCAAGAAAAATCTGTCTCTCTCCTCTGTAGACCCCTATTAGGAAGCCATAAACAACAGAAATGAGGTCCCCCCTCAACCTTCTTTTTCCTGGGCTGAACAAACCCAGCTGCCCTGTCCTCTCCTTATACATCATGTGCAGCCCCTGACGAACTTGGTGGCCTCTACTGCATTTGCTCCACTACCTCAGTGTCTGTTTTGTACCACAGAGCTCCAAAAATAGACATACACATCTCTCACCACTGATGAGCAAAGAGGAAAACATACCTTTAACCTCTAGCCTGGCAGTGGTCTTCCCATCAGCTGTGTGGCAGCTATACTCCCCTGAGTCCGCATGGTTCAAATCATGAATGACCAGCGTGTGCACATTCCCCTCCTGCTTGATGCTGCACTTCTGGCTGGAGCGGATCACTGATGTGCCTTTCTTCCACTCCACTGGGACATCAGGCTTAGACACTTCACAGGACAACTGAGCTGTGCCACCCTCCTGTAGCTCCAAGCTGTGGAGTGGCTTCACAAATGTGACTGCAGCAACTGTGGAGAACAGGATACCAACACTGCTCTAACCACTTAATCCAGCATTGCCCCAGGATCAGAACTGGGTACCTATTTGTAAGAGCAAATAGTGATAGGACAAGGTGGAATGGCTTTAAACTGAAAGAGGGTAGAGATGGTAAGAAGAAGTTCTTCCCTGTGAGGGTGGTGAGGCCCTGGCACAGGTTGCCCAGAGAAGCTGTGGCTGCCCCATCCCTGGCAGTGTTCAAGGCCAGGTTGGACAGGGCTTGGAGCAACCTGGTCTGGTGGAAGGTGTCCCTGCCCGTGGCAAGGGGGTGGGAACTGGATGAACTTTAAGGTCCCTTCCAACCCAAACCATTCTGTGATTCTATAGTTATATTTTGAACCAGATTAAAAAGGAGAAACCAACATAAGGTACTGACATGGCTCATCTTTCAAAACATTCTATATAACTTAATGGAAAGGTTTTTCAGAGTTTTCACATGGGTTTTGGAGTAAATATGATCTAAACCCATCATAAGTAGATTAATTCAGAGCATATTCTTTACATTCTTTAGATTCTGACATATCTTAGCTGCTTGTTTCAGGATAAGTTGGATGGTCTTTGAAGGATGCTTGCTTTACTCTATGGACTATAAGAAGGACTGAAATGACTAGCTCAGCTGAATATCTCTGACTGTTAAATGCCTAAATTAGGTTAGCAGAATCTCCCAAAATTCCAAGATCTCTCCTCCCAAAGGCACCTCTCCAGAAGCTAAAGTTATGTTGACAGTGCTTACAAGTATCTGCTCAGTCCCTCTTCCTAGGAGGGTTCCTCACCTTGGACTGTTAGCTGTGCTGTTGTGGTATGCTGCCCCACTTTGAAACTGATGGGACCACAGTCTTCTAGTGTCACCTTCCTCAGGATCAAAGTGTGATGTGTCCCTTGGACTCTGATCTCATTCATTTCATTGGATTGCAGGGGAACATCCCCCAGGAACCACTGGGCCTCTTGAGTTGTTTCTCTGGACAGCCTGCATTCAAACACTGCGTCTTCTCCTTCACACGAAGTGACATCCTTCAGCATCTCGACTATGGTGGCTGCTGGTTCTTTATGGAAAGGTCAACAGAGTTTGATATCTACTTTCAAGTGATGCTTCCTAGGTTAAACATTTTGTTATGCTCTTTCTTGGCAGTACTATATTATTTGAAAGAACAACCACAAAGTACTAAGCACTAAATGCATAGAAATGGAAATGTACTTACACAGACATCTAGTAACATGTTACATTCTTACAGATGCATAATGCATATGTGCATATATATTACACACTTATATAATAGTCTATAGAATATGCATGTTCTACTGCATTGTGAGCATAATAAATATAAAATACATATTTATAACGCAACCTATGTATTGTGAAAATATTGTCAACAGATTTTAGATGGTGACATTAACATTAAAACACAGAATCATTGAATAAATACTCATTTCAGATCCCTAGACATAACTGACCCAGTTCTTATCCCTTTGAAATCACTCTTGTGTCTGAGATCTCCATGATTCAGTTTGGGCATAGGACAACGTCTGGCTACCAAATTGCTTAATCATGTGCCCATGCCAGAGTACCAAACTGTTCAGCCCTTCCCCATGCAAAGCCTCACCTTTCACAAGCACAGATGCAGTAGTTTGCTGGTCCCCTGTGTCACACATGTATTCCCCAGAATCAGCTTCACTCAGGTTGTGAATTGTCAGCTCAGCCATAGATCCAGCTTGATGCATCTTGTATTTGTTGCTTGGTCGCAGCACTGTCCCGGCCCTCTTCCACTGCACAGTGCCATTTGATTTTGAGATTTCACAGCTCAAAGTGATGGTGCCACCTGCTTCACCTTGCTGGTTCTGGAGTGGTTGCGTGAAGGTTACTGGCAAAGCTATACCAAGATAAATCAGAGGAAAAAAATCATACGTTTTGTTGGTGTCTGTGTCACTAAGTCTTGTGTTGAATGAAACTGTGGTGCTACTACAAAGTAGGTGCAAACTCAATTTCAAAGTTCCTTTGAAGCCCAAACAAGAAATTACAAAAAGTGCTGGGTTTCCAGAAGCACTAAACACTCTGCACTCCCCAGGAGCCACTGAACACCTCTGAGAATGTGTTTCTTCTTACACAGAAGAAGTCATGGATATGGACTCTTGAGCATCTAAGTACAGGTATCTCCAAATGTCCAAAGGCACAGCTCAAAAGCCTATGCCTGATATCAAAGTTCTAGGGTATTTGGGAGGGTGCATGGGGAAACATTATATGACGACTGGACTGAGAGTTGGACTCTGGAAATCTCTGCACTGATGTGTATCGCTGATGGTTATGATAGGGTTCTGATGGGTTGACTTACGATGTGCCACATATAGGAGTTTAGTTCCTCTTGGGTTAGGACAGCACACAGAGACACAAACAGGCAGCCACCATCAAAGAATCTGCTTACAGTACAACTGTTCTGGTATCACTGAATCCTGGAGTTAGTATGATAGTAGGCAGGTGTGTACCCTTCATGGGAGAGCCCTTAGAGTATATTTGAAAAGATGGCAGTTCTGAAAAACATCCTGTCTTCTCTTTATCTTTACTGATCTTATATCAGAAAAAGTTGCCTTAATGTTGTATTGTTACCAGAGTAAATTTTAAGTAATTCACATATTGGCACATTAAATCTATTTTTAAGACCCTAAGGACGGGAATTATTTAGATGCCTTGTTCATCAGTTGGAGTTGAGTGCCCAAGTAAGCTTGAGCACTTTACTCTTGTGCAACATTTTCCGAAGTGGAACCTAGAGTTTGGTTAAGCATTAAAAATGGACTTATGCTAATTTCAGTTCCAGCCTTGGTTCTCTGTGTGACCAGAAAGAGGCCCTTGGGTCTTGGATTCTGGAAGCAGTTACTGCATTTGGATCTCTTCATGTTCATTGCTGAGGACACCACAGGACTTAGCTTCTGAAAGCAAAAGGACTTAGCTGCTTTATGCCACCAAGGTACATGTGAAATCAAGGACAGTAGATAGCACCCTCTTGCTAGTACTAAGCTAAGGAAGTGGAATAAGTTTCTCATCTTAAAAAGAAACCAAAACAACCTACCTTTGACAGTTAAAGTGGCTGTTGTTTGTTCATTTCCATTATCACAGGTGTATTTGCCAGAGTCTTCTGGGTTTAAGTGATAAATCTTTAAAATATGGATTGTTCCTTCCTGTCTGATTTCATACTTGGAGCTTGGTGAAATCACCTGAGTGCCCTTCTTCCACACCACCACAGCATTAGCCTGGGAGATCTCACAGCGGAGGATGGCTGTTTCTTCTTCCTTTAGTTCTATGCTCTGTAATTTCTCCTTAAAGACTGGAGGTGGCACTGAAATTACAGGCACAGCAAAGGCATTTACAGTCACCTTTATCTAGTGTTAAAGGTACAGTTTGTGTATTAACCCCTCTTTAATTTCTGTTACATATTGCGGGGTTAAAACAAACTTCAAAGAGAGAAGGAGAAGGATGCTTGACTAAGAATTTCTTCAAAACAGTGTTTAGAGAAAGAAAAAAGCTTTTTTTCCTAAGTAGAAAAAAAAAATTAAGGGGGAGAGGAAGCAATGAAAAATAGAGATCCATCCATCCATCCAACTACTTGAGCCAATCCAGTAATTTCTTTAGAAACCAGTTAGCTTTGAGAACTTGGTGACATATCCACTGTCTATCCACAGGGATGACAAGTCTACGAGACCACATCAGTATATCATGTATGCTCTGAAGCACAAGCACCCTGCTCACATGAATTAACAAAGGGTGAATGATGGCCTTGAATTTTATTAGCATAAGCAAAAATTCACCTTTTCTCATCAATCCTGTTTCTTTCCCACAATACAGAGGGACTTACCTTTTACCATGAGCTCTGCTGTTGACATGTGGGGTCCCACTCGGAAAGTGACAGTGCCAATGTCATGCTCAGTCACCTTCCTTAACGTTAGAGTGTGAATCTTTCCTTTTTCCACTGAGATCTCATTCATTTCATTATTTTGCAGAGCAACATCCTGTAGCTTCCATTCAACATCCCTTGCATTCTCATGAGAAACTTGGCACCGAAACGTTACATCATCCCCCTCGAACACCACCATGTCCTTTAGGCCACTCACAATGGTTACATCAGGCTCTGTAAAGAGTCATCAGTCAAGCCGTAAAAGGGGAAATATGGATCAAATGACAGAATCATTTAATAATATAGGTTGAAATGGACTTCTGGATGCCATTGGTCCCACCACTGCTCAAAGCAGGATCAGTCTACAACAGGTTGCTCAACACTCAGTTAAAGCTGAGCTTTAACTCCAAGGGTGGGGATAGCTCAGCCTCTCAAATCGTATTTCAAATTCTACCGGCTCCCTACTTTCAGTGTACCTGGTAACATGGCCAATATTTTTCAGTCAGTGTTTTTATCACTTGCTCATTCTCAGAGATACATTGCATATGGATTTTTATTTTACTTTTAATTAGATATTTGATATTGTAATTGGGTAATTAAGGCACAAACGCCAGATGCCAAAATCAAGATTTTGAAATTTGTTACATTTGCACTTAGGTATCTTCAGAGAATACCATTAAAACCTGATCCCCTCTACTGTCTTTTCAGAAACAAAATTGCATATACTCTGTGCTGATGCTCCAAACTGGCTGGCTCTGTGCTCTCAGCAGGATTTACTGGACTAGCGTGAGCACACTTGCACTTCACTTAGCTTGAGTCCATCTCCTAGGACAGCTGGGCCCCTGTGGATCTGTGCAAAGATCATACAGACTGCAACAGGAAGAAGCTGTGTGTACCCTGAATCTGCTGGAGCATACCAGAGGAAAAGCAGTGCAACATTCATCTGACCAAACACAGTGCATATTCATGCAACTGAGGTCATCATCTGCATGAAAAATGGTGCAGCTGGGCATGATGTTTTTACAATATTGTGTAGCCTGTAGAGATGCTGGTGGTGGTTGTTCCACACTTGTGGTCCAAACTGAAAGCAAGCTCTGTCTGTAACAACACTAGGGCCAGATGCAGTTGCCATGTCACTGGAAGCTGGGGGTGAACCATCTGTTCACTCGCATGTGATGTCAAACAAATATTTCAAACCATGAGTCAAAAATTACAGTCGTGTTATCCACTCCTGTCCACAAAGCAAATCTTTGCTTTGGTCCATTCGTTGACTATGACTTTTTTTATGATACCCTTCCTATGCTCTGTGTTTATCACAGTAGTTTGGCACAGCTATTCATCACAACTGGTAACAATTATGTTGCAAAATCTTAGCATCCAACAGTGAAAACCCCCTTGCCCCAATAAATGGGTCTTGCCTTTCACAGTCAGTTTTGCAGAGCTCGTCTCATCTCCAGCCTTGCAAGAATACTCTCCAGCATCACCAGGCTCCAGGTGGTGAACACGCAGCTCACGGAGGGTGCCGTCTTGCCACATTTCATACTTAGAGCTTGAGTGAAGGAGGACTCCGTCTTTCCTCCACTCCACTTCTGCTTTGCTAATGGAAATCTCGCAGCGCAGCCTGGCCATTCCTCCCACTTCCACTTCTTCATTCTTCAGCTGCTGCTTCAGATGGGGTTTGATAGCTGCAAAGCAAAAATTAATGTGATGCATTAGCTTGAATGCCAGATCTGCACAACTCAGCATGAGGCACCTGGAGCCTGATGCTGCAGAACAAATTCGCATTAAGTGGTTATATGATAACAACCCTTTTTGCTCTATAAACAGATCTACATTCTGTATATGCATACAAGGAGAGGATCAGAAAGTGTCTGTTTCCCATGAAGTCAAGGGCATCCACATGACACCCTTTCTACATCTGCTCTGAATACTGGAAATGTCAACATGTATAAAGCCCTAAGCAAAACCCGGTACTTTCTGATTAAAACTAGCATAAAAACTATTAATTTTATAGAAATACACAACACTGTAAAGGATTTAAAGCTTCAAACATATTTCTGATTTCTCTGCTATCTTTGCATGACCCTAGATGATCAACAGTGTGTCCTTCCAGATGACGCACAAACAAATGGACCACATTTATTCAAGCAGGGCATGGAACAGCTCAGACAACAGCTTGTCACTGATGAAAACAAGAAGGGAATATTCATCACATATGTGTGACAACAGTTGTGAGAGCAAGAATTTCAGTGCTTATAGTTCCTCTGTTTAAACTCTATCATGATACATGTAAAGCAATCACAGGGCTCTTTCACTGGTAGTTGACCCAGTGGTTGCTGATGTAGTCTGAAAGGCTGTGGCTTAGACTATAGCCACAAGTTCCACCCAGCAGTTTGAGAGGACCACAGACATTTCACAGACAGTATTCCTGATTTGTGTAAACACAGTGTCCTCTGGGTCTTCATGGGAAGGCACTACAGAAATCGAAAACAGTAGATTTTTTTAAATGCTTTTGTAAATGACTTATGGTTAGTTATTGATTCAACTGAGCCAGCAATGAACGCAAACTGACAAAAATAAAGAGCAATTAGAATTTCAAAATCCCCATGACACAGTTTCTTGCTTTTGTCACATAAGAGGAAATGGCCAATACACTGTACACTGTGCTTTACAGGCTTGAATAGCCATTCTACAAATCCTGCCCCACAAGATCCACTGTTCTGTTCTATTCCGGTTTATGACTGGGCACCTGCTTTCCTCGTTCTCTAAACTTTTGGAGAGGCTTAGTTACCAATAAAGAAAAGAACATAATTCACACAATTTCACAAATCCCTTTTATCCTCTCTTCCATCTTGATGCAATGCTAACCATTCACTCTGAGGATCGCTGAGCTCTGCTGGTCTCCAGTATCACATGTGTAATCAGAGGCATCTTCTGGTTCTACATTATGAATCACAAGTTCAGCTGTGCGACCACTTAATTTAATGTCATATTTGGCACACGGGAAGATCTCCATGGTGCCTTTCCTCCACTCCACTGTTGCATTGTCCTTTGTCAGCTCACACTGGAATTTCACCTCAGCTCCTTCTTCGGCCTCCTTGTTTTTCAGCTCCTTTTTGAAAAGAATCGGCAGAGCTGAAGGGGGGAAAAAGAAGCAACAAGAGCTTTTATTGAAGCCTGAGTCAAGTCCTGGTTAACACAGAATGACACTCTGGAGAACAAAATACTGTGCTTCAAGTGCTATATTCCTAGGCAGGATCCATGTTCTCTAATTTGCCTGGAGCTTCCAGGAGATCTTGCTGTGTTAGAAGCAGCCATCTGAACTTACAACATTTATTTTCTTTGCTCCTTGACTCACATCCTTGCCAGGGTGGAAGTTTTGAATTAATCCTTCAGTTGGCCTAACAATGTTCTCAAGAGAAAGAAGTTCAAAATTTCACCAACAGCCTTGGCAGATCAGAATGTTGTTGTCAGTCTTCTTCCAGGATTTGGAAGAAAATCTTTTTTAAAACACTTAAACAGTGTCATGTAATGTCCAGATGTTATATTAAAGCATTGCTCTTTCTTTAATTTCTCCCCAGCCATAAAGCAAGATACTATTTCTCCTTAGAAACCAAACTCAAATCCAGCACCAGAAGTACAAAGTATCATCCTCTTCCATTCTCATAGAACCTACCTTTCACATTTAAAGATGCCTTAGTTTCCTGATCCCCAGTATCACAGCTGTATTCTCCTGTATCTTCTAATTTCAGATTATGTATTAAGAGCTCTACCAGGCATTCCCTCTGCCTCATTTCATATTTCTGGCTGGGCTGCAACCCCACTCCTCCTCTCCTCCATTCCACTCCAGCACTGGGCTTCGAGAGCTCACAGCAGAATGTAGCTGTGCTTCCTTCCTCTGATTCTTTATTTTGTAGGGGTTGCTTAAATGTGACAGGCAGTTCTGCAAAATTTGAGAGGGAAATGTTTTAAGAGTGCTTTAGTCTGAAAAGGAAATAGTCCTACCACCATTCTTCAGAAATGGGCTATCCTAATGATTCCATAATCCTTGGGCTGCAACCTTCTGCCTTGGAAGCATCCTTCTTGAACCATTATGTGAACAAGAGCTCAGGACAGACAGTGAAGTTAAGAAAGATCTGGTCTTAGAATGCTCCATAGAATGGTCTGGTTTGCAATCTGCAGGAATCAGTGTTTGCTAAAGAAGTGTCTCCATGCCAACTACAGATGCTTTAGTTAAAGATCACTGGGATATGCTCTCTCTTACACGGACCCTTATTCCTTAATAAAGGTCTTCGAGTTTGAAATATTAAGTGAGAGTATTTCCTCCCCCACCACCCTCCCCATAAAGCTTCTATCAACATACAAAATGTCAAGTTATCACGCAAAACACAAGAAGAGGCAATACAGTAAAAGATGACAATAAAGTGATAAATGGGAGAGGAAATTCAGATTTCCAGAGAGGTCTTGCTCTTGCATGGTAGAAAGGGGTGGAGGAAAACAGATGCAGATGCAATTGACTACAGCCAAAGTTTATACCTGAGGCTCAAAACTTCAAGTAATAATACAGAATATTCACATATTATAGAAATCTTTTATCTGCCAATTATTGCATCTCCTATCACCCCAATCAGGCATTATGCCAAATTTGCATGCTGAAGCAATCAACAACCCCAAAATAACTATCAGCCTGCCTGGCTTATTTTCTGTTATTCATTTCATATGCAGCCACACTCCCTTCACTCAGAGGGCAGGAGGGTTCATCATATCTTGACATCATGATAACATTTAATTGTTTTGATGATGATTGATTACTCCAGATCCCGCAAGAAGAACCTTTCTAACTTGGTCATGTGTCATGCTCAACTAGAATATGTATCCTGGCATGGACCGGCAGCAAGGCAGATAGATGGCTGTAGATAATGCTAAGATGCTCCTTTCCTTCATCTCTGTAGAGCCAAATGTCGATACCCCACCTACCATGTATGGTTACCACAGCTGTTGTCTGCTGATGTCCAGTGCTGCAGGTGTACTTTCCTGAATCATCCAATTCTAAGTCATGAATGACCAATTCAGCAGCAGAGCCGTGCTGCTTCATCTCATATTTCAGACCAGGGTAGAGAGTAGTATCTCCTTTCCTCCACTCTACTGAAGTGTTGGGTTTGGTAAGCTCACACCTCAGTGATGCTGTACCACCTTCTTCTGCCTCAGTATTCTGAAGCTCTTGTTTAAAAAGTGCTGGTAGGGCTATAAAATAGAAACATATCTTGCAATATACTGCAGATGGGGCTTGGGAAAGAAAACACAGAAAGAAGAACAAAGCACCAGAAGAGCTTTTTTGCAGACATCTCTAAACCTCAATGCTCTAGATTCAAACCAAAAGGCTATTTCCTTAGAGAAGTAACAAAAATATCTGCAGAACAAGAAGAAATCAATTTCAAGAAGTTATATTTGCCATGAAGTGTGTAGAAGCTTAATCAAATCTATGATCTAAAACTGGCAGAATATTTTTCTTACTATAGAAGTAGCCAACATGTTTCCCTGATCACTGAAGAGGTATGCTGAAGATCAGCAGGGAGTTGTAAGAGTTCAGATTCATTCTTAAAACAGACCACTTGCAAGAGAAATTACAATTGACCTGACCATAACATACTGACAAAACGCATTTAGTTCTGCATTGCAATTCCGATTTTCCTCCTGGTCACTCTATTAGGCTGTACAGACAATGCTGTTCTGCATGCCTTATGAACTGCAGTGAGCTCTTCTCCATAAGTGACACTAAACCACAGGTTTTACTTCTAATAAATATAAACTTTTCTTATTGTTTTTTTCTTTTTTACCATTGACCGTCAGAGTGGCAGTTGTCTGCTGATCTCCACAAACACAAGTGTAATCTCCAGTGTCCTCCACATCCAGCTCATGGATAATCAGCTTTGCAACAGCACCATCTTGACTCATTTCATATTTGCTGCTTGCTTTGAGCACCTCCTGCCCTTTCTTCCACTCCACCACAGCAGGCTTAGTCAACTCACATAGCAGAGTAGCTGTCCCACTTTCTACAGCTTCTAAGTCTTTCAGGTCTTTCTTGAATTCTGGAGGCAGTGCTGAAGAGTAAAAGAATTACCATAGAGAGAGTGAATATCCCTTGAAAAGCAGCTAGTTGAGGTCCTGGGGAAGAGGGTGCATGATACACTACCAAGCCCTCATCCAGATCAGTGGAGCCCATGGGGAAAATCTTCCCCAGCTTCCCTGGTCCCTGCATCAGGGCAAGGGAAGTGAGAAGAGCCAGCACAGCTGAGGAGGACAAACAGCAGCAGGCACCTCTTTTCCCTATTCTAACACAAGGATGAAGCACACAAGCAAAGTCCAAAAGAACACAAAAGCCCAAGCAAACAGAAAGGGAACAGGACAGACAATAGCAATAGAGACTGGGGTAGGTCTAAAGTTTGAAGGACCTTAATCCCAAGGATTAATTTACCATGCACTGTTAAGGCAGCTGTGGTGGTCTTGTCTCCACACACACAGGTATAATCTCCAGCATCGTTCAAGTCTAAATTGTGAACTACCAGCTGCACAACACAGCCTTCCTGTCTCATGCTGTACTTGGTGTCCGAAGTGAGGAGGCGGTGGCCCTTCTTCCAATGAACACAGGCAGATGTCTTGCTGACCTCACACTGCAGAGTGGCTGTTCCACCTTCTACTGCTTCCTTGCTGGTCATTTCTTCTTGGAAAAATGGTGGCACAGCTGAAGGATGCAGGTGAAAAGCATTACAAACTAAGGATATCTCCAGGGATGGGTGAGATTGGGAAGTGACAGGGGAAAGTTGTGATGGTTTTGGAAGGACAAGGATCAGCAACAAAGAGAGCCAAGAGAAATAAAAACATCCTAGTGGAAATATACATATATAATATATATAATATTTGATGGATTTATGCTGTCCTTCTACTAACTGTCCTAAAGAGATTTACATCTGCTTTCTACCAGATGAAATCGTAACTAACACAGCTTTGCTCTGGATGCTGCTTTTTATACCCTATGCTATATAAAAATGGTAAGTATTGAGAATAACAGAAAGGAATGGCAAAGAATAAACAGATTTGTGGTTTTGAGAATAAATGCAGGAAAGGAAAGACAAAAGATTAGTGGGTTTAAATGATAGGAAAGGAATGACAGAAAGGAAAGGTGAAAGGATAGCAGGTCCATGTTTAAGGAAAGAAAAGACAAAATGATGGCACAGAAAAATGCAGACTGGTATTTTCCAATAAACACAACCTACGGGTCATTAAAGGAAGGGAATACCTTCAAATGAATGTGACTTCAGTTAATGTGGTTGAAAAAACAGACATGGAAAACTGAACACCTTGTAGTAAAGGACAGATGTTTCCAGTTAGAAAGTAGGAGGGTCAAGATAGTTTTTACCCTGTACTGTTAAGACAGCTGTAGTCTGCTGCTCTCCACACACACAGGTGTAGTCTCCTGCATCCTCCTCAGCTAGTTCATGAATCACCAGCTCTGCCTTTGTCCCTTCCTGCCTCATTTTGCATTTCTCACTTGCTTTGAGAATCCTCTGGTCCTTTCGCCACTCCACCGGAGCCGCCTTGGTGAGCTCACAACGCAGGGCAACTTTTCCACCTTCTTCTGCTTCCTTGTCCTTTAGCTCTTCCTTAAAGAGTGGTGGCAGAGCTGAAGGATGTAATATGGACAAATGGTCACCAGAAAAACAGAATTAAAATCTTCATTTCTTTTTCATGCTTGGGATTGTTTCCCCTCATGCCTCCTTTTTTCAGCCTGTAATAGATGAGCATGGCTACAGCCAAGTTGAGGAACTCTGAAAGCATTCTTCTTCTAGTGTATTGTGGTTTCACTTGATATAAGACATCAGTTCCCTGGGTGTCTGTCATTTTTCATGGTGAAAGAACAATACAGCAAGATCCAGAGCTCAAGTAAACAGCACTCACAAATAACACTGCTGGATACATTATTATTTTAACTATACAGGCATTATTTCTTGGAGGCTGGCATTGATATTTTCTGTTTTGTTTTCGCTAAAAATTCATAACCCCACCTACATGTAAGCAGTTGGATTTCAAAATAAAAATTCTTTTAGTTCTAAATAGAAGTTTGAAGGGCTATTACATGTAATAAGAATTACAGATTCTTACTCTTTCCCTATTTGGAAAACGTAACCCAAAGACAGAATAACCTACAGAAATCAACTTGCAGGAAAACAAATTATTAATATTTACCCACAGAAGTGCCTTGTGCACAACTACTGTACAGAACACAAATAGTACTCCCCAGATGCCTCAGAAAAAGTCCATGCCTCAGGAAAGCCCAGGGGAGGGTCAGAAGATTTTGGGGAAAAAGCTGGATGGAACAGAAGTGGATATCTGACGAAGTTTTTTGGAGCCAAGGTCTGCTGCTTCATTAAAAAGGATACTCATTAATTAAATGACAGCAGAACATGAGGTAATGAGATCATTGTCATAACTCAAGGATTTCTTTATGGATTGGTTTATGGATTGGTTTGTTGGTTTATGGATTGGTTTATAGGATAAAGAACATTATAGCTCCTAATAATTCGTGTTGTTGAGTTTCTTTTAGTCCCTAACTGTTAAAGTAGACCTGATACCCACATAGAGGTGTAAACCCCTGCATCCTTCAAACCTAGGTAAGAAGCTCTGAAATGATAACTCATATCTCATTCTGCATGTCTGATTCACTTAAAGAGTCTGGTACCCCCAGAAGCAACCATGGCTAGGTCATCCAGCAGCACAACATCTCCTCCTCCTGCTCCCTCAACCCTCACTTTTCCTTTGAGCAGTGCTTGAAGAGCAGAGGACCTGATCACCTATATATGCAATATTTGGGCAAAAACTGTGGTAGGATCAAATGAACCATGGGGATGAGGGAGGGAAAAGAACTGGAAAATGTAAATGTCCAAGAAGAATGGACCTGAACAGAAAGAAACATCTTATTTTCTCCTTTTCAAGGGTGACAGTGTAATAATGACCCCAAAATTTGTTCTGACCAATTTTAAATCTGTAAGAAATCAGTTATACACAGAATGAAGGAAAAGAAAGGGATAAAACCACAGACAAGCTACTGACCCAGGGCAGAAACAGATGAATTTTAGAGTAATGTCTATCTATAGAGCTATTTATCAATTTTAATAAGGTCTTTTTACCATGAACTGTCAAAGTTGCTGTTGTCTTCTGGTCACCACACACACAGGTGTAATCTCCAGCATCTTCTACTTCTAGATCGTGAATGACCAACTCTGCAGTGGTGCCAGATTGTCTCATTTGAAATTTGTCACTTGCTTTGAGCACTTTGGACCCTATTTTCCACTGCACTGGAGCTGCTTTGGTTAATTCACAATGCAGGGAGACTGATGTTCCTTCTTGGACTTCTTCATTCTTCAACTCTTCCTTAAAAAACACTGGCAGGGCTGGGGATGAAAAGTCAATAGAGAGTGCATTTAATCTAAGACCTCTGCATTTGTTATTCATGATCAACATCATGAAATACCAACAGAAGTTCAAATCTGGGCAAGTAAGGGTCTTTGGCCATTGAGGATGAGGTTATAACTACGATGATCTGGAAAACTAAATCCAGCAGTGACAATAAGAGAGGGAAGTGTTGAGCTGACAGGTCAAAGTACAACAGACTGGATGAATTCAAGAGGCAACCTAAGTAATTTTTCATAGGGCCACCCTCCATCAGAAGGCAGGACATCTCAGTTGGTCCAACAGGAGCATTTCCTAGCTTCTATTCCCTTAAACTTAAAACATAAATTTATCCGCATGGAGAAATGCTCATGTCCTCAGCTTCCTTTTCAGGAACATCAGACTAAAATTAAATGTCAGAATAAGTTGTTCTTCTTTCCTGGACACAAATTAATTCCTAGGAAAAAGCTGATAGGTGAACACTTTGTAGAGCAAAAGGACGTCTCAGAGAAATAAGAAATGAGCAGTCATCTGCAAGATGAATTTACCATTCACTGTCAGAGAAGCCATGGTATGTTGGTCTCCACACACACAGGTGTAATCTCCAGCATCCTGCAGCTCCAGATCACAAATTTGCAACTCAGCAAGGACATTATCCTGCCGCATGACATATTTTTCACTTGCCCTGATTATGGTGTTTCCTTTCTTCCATTGGACATCTGCAGCCTTGGTCAGCTCACAGCTCAGAGTGACTGTTTGCCTTTCCATGGCTTGCAGGTCCTTCAGTTCCTCTTTGAAACGTGCAGGCAGGGCTGAAGGTTACAAAACAAACACAGGACATTAAAAATGACGTGTGGCACACACATGAGGGGAAGGATGGGGTGGTAGAGAGGCAGGCGACATTTTAGGGTGGAAAGAGTTTGCTTTTCTCATAATTACAGGATATTAGACAAAGTAACAGACAGAAACAGAAAAGTGGTCTGGATGCAAGCAGATCTTAGAGACAGCTTGGAAATTTAAACAAATTCATCCACAAGTGAAAACACAATGAATAGTAATGAGCTGACAGAGATAATAACACAGATAAACGTGTATGTTTTTTACCATGCACTATCAAGGCAGCTGTAGTCTCCTGTTCTCCACACACACAAGTGTATTCTCCAGCATCTTTCATTTCTACATCATGAATAAGCAGCTTCATGACTGTGCCCTCCTGCCTCATTTTGTATTTGTCGCTGGCTTTGAGCAAACTACTTCCCTTTCTCCACTCCACTTGAGCAACCTTGGTCAGCTCGCAGCGCAGAGTGGCTGCTTGACCTTCTGTAACCTCCTCATCCTTCAGGCTCTCCTTGATGCGTGCAGGCAGCACTGAGGATGTAATGGACACAGGGTTAAAATGGAGCAGCAAACACAGCCTCCTGGTGAAGGGTAAGGGTGGGGGAAGAAAAGGCAAGGCCATCAGTGAGGAGCTGTCTCCAGGCCTGGTCTTACATCTACTTTAAGGAGCAAGTGCTAAAACCACTTTGTATATGGAACTGGGGTAACAGTTTTTCCCTTATATCACAAAAAGCAAATTCTCATGACTATGACATGTGAAGTCAGACTCAGAGGAACTATACAGAGATAACAACGAGCATGGAGAAAAGCTGGATTCATACCATAAGTTCGATAGTGAAGACATCTAGATGAAATTGGTTATTACCGTGTACTGCTAAGGAAGCTGTGGACTGCACATCTCCACACATGCAGGTATAATCACCAGCATCACTCTCATTTAGATTATGGATCACCAGTTCTGCAGTGACATCCTTCTGCCTCATTTTGTATTTCTCGCTAGGTTTGAGTACTGTGTCCCCTTTTTTCCACTCCACTGAAGCAGTCTTGGTCAGCTCACAGCGCAGAGTGACTATTTTACCCTCCATGGCTTCCTCATTTCTTAACTCTTCTTTGAAGAGAGCAGGAAGGGCTGGGAAACAGAGGAGCAAATGCTTTCATGATAAACAGTTCTTGGCCACCAAAGAAAATGAACCTGATATTTACCATTACCTATCCATGCCTAGTTATTGACATTAGGATCATCTCACGGAAGAAAGAAACTAATGTGCATCATACACACAAGAAGATTTTATGCACTGGCCATTTTTTGCTGATTGATTTAGAAATGTATGGAGAATAAACAGCAGGAGGGGGGAAAATCCACATACAGCCAAAAATGTAACTTTCTCACTAAAATTAAGCCTGGGAAATTGATATAGCAGGTTACACCATGATCAGAAAAAAATAGCTAAAGGAAAAACTAAAAAGGTTTTACCTTACATATTAAGGATATTTACAGACATAGCTTGAGAGTGAGAAGGAGGCTGAAGAGCAGAATCAGAGAGACCTCTTGAAAGTGTTTTTGTAGTAATAGAATAGAAAAAGAAGGAGAATGCCTGGAAATCTGATACAGAATGGAAATCTGATATAAGACCTTCACCTAACACCCTATCCCTTTCGGAGCAACTAATAGTATCATTTAAAGCATAAACTGAAATCAGGACAGACCGGATAGAACCATGGGAGCAGTAGGATGGGACAAAATCTGCTAAGTCTTTGTAATGGGGTGGGAACCACTTTTGGATATAGAATAGATACGAAAACTGATGAGAATCTCCAGATCCTGACTCTTACCAGCAAGAAATAAATGTACTGGGATATGGATGAGGAGCATAATTGGACAAACACCGATTATGAAGCAGGAGCTCATGGATTTTAAGACAAGTAGTGATGGGGAAGAGCAAAAGGGAATTCTGTGGGCAACAAGAAAGTAAGCATCAGTAATTCAAGAATTGCTACTTAACATCAAGCAGAAACAAACTTCAAGGATAAGGTAGTTTAAGAGAGTGGAAAAATTCTCAAAGAAAGGGCATAATTAAGGGCATAATTACAGAGATTACCAAGGACCACCAGGAATAGCCTGACTAAATCACAAATATTTTAATGTCCTGAAGCTCAAAATACCTATAAAATACAGGGGGTTGATGTGAGTAAGGGGAAAAAACTACTGCAGAATGTAAAGGGAAAACCAGAAAGGTGGGGTTCTCTGCATGTCTCAAGAAGGTCAAGGGCAGTTCCGCATTCCTGGACTCTGTCATCTCATGGACAAAGAAATCAACATTAAAGAGGGGCTGAAAGGTAACTGCAGAATTATGCCAATATCAAATGTCTCCAGACAGAGATGTGTGCTGTATATATTTCTGTCCAGCAACTGGGTGGCAAGATTGCTACTCCAGGAGTTTTCTGTGTCCTCAACTCACAGTTTAACTTGTGGCTCTTGGCTTTATCGAAATATTAGCATGCAAATTCCAGGAAATCTAGCCAGCCTGAACTAAAAAGAAACAGAAAAAAATACTATGACATTAGGTAAGTAGGAGTATTTGGTCTAGTTCTTTATCAGGAATGCAAATTGATGGTGGGTGACACAGGGAAAGCTGAAGTGTTTACTTCCTTTTTCTTTTTTAATATAAAAGGTTAATTATAGCTAAGAAGGTAATAGAAATTCCGGCTAGGAAAATAAAAAAAGGGTTAGAGAATATTTAAATAAACTCAAAGCACCCTGGTATGATGAAATTTGCCCTGGAATACTTAAGCTACAAGCTCAACCAATATCAAACTTTACACTGGAGAAATCAAAAAGAATGGGTGATTCTTCACAAGTACAGAAAAAACAGCAACTCGGTGGTAAAAAAGAATTGCAGATTGAAATAGACACATTTAGTTCTTAACACATTAACCAAGAGTCTGAGCTCCCAGACAATCAAGAAAGATCCAGACAAAGTCAGTAGAGTAAATAGAACCATCTGCTGACCAAATATAAAGGTCTGCTCTAAGGGGAATTCCATGTCTCCCTGACTTCCATCAGCTGTGCTCACTAGATCTCCATTGACAAAAATGCAAATTTAGGAGTACTCACCAGTCTTAATTTACAAGCTGAATCTCATTCACAGTGGTTGTCTTGGAAAAAGACTGAAGAGGGGGGTGGCAGAGGGAGGATCCAAAGAATTATAGCTATTTCAGCTTACCTTTATTCTTAAAAAAACATTGTAGCAATATACATGTACTTGCCAAAATCTTTTGTCTTCGTGAAGGAGTGGACAAGTGTAATTTTTCTTGGCATAGATTAATAAGCTTCACTGGTAGAAAGACACTGTATATGCTGTACACTTTTATTTTAGTAAAGCTCTTACTTGAGGCATAGGTGAATTGCAGGAGGAAGCACTATTAATTTGGAAAACACAGTCAAATAATATTCAACTGTGATTTAAACTCACAATGAAAGAATAAGTTGAGCAGAGTTCCTCAATGCTCCGGCGTCCACTGTTATTCAGCATTTTCTTTAGTGACTTAGACAATGAAATGCAGAGCTGCCATTAACTTTGGCGATGATCTTAAGGTGGGAAGGAAGAGAAGGTGAAAACACTTTGTTAAACTGGGTTAGGATAATAAGATCTTGAAGAAGCAGCGATGAAAAGAAAAGGCTGCAATTTAGCAAGAGCAGATGCAAAATACTCTGTTTAGGAACAGTAAATACAAATACAAGGTGGAGAACAAAAGTTGGCAGCAGGTCTGCAGAGAGGGATTCAGGATTACAAGATATCATGGAGCAAATGCAAGTCAAAAAAATGCAACTATGATGTGAACAAACCCATCATCATAATAGGGATGTATAAAATCAAGTGTCACATGCAAGATACATGAAGTCCTTTCATCTACTCCACTCTGGCAAAGCCCTGGATGGAGCACTGTAGTCTGCTTTTGGCCACCACATTTCTACAAAGATGTGGATTAACCGAAGATGGTCCAGAAAGCACCAAAGATGAGCTGAAGTCTAGCAAACATGACCTATAAAGAAAGAGTAAAAGAATATAAGGAAGAAATTCTTTACTGTAAGGGTGGTGAGGTACCGGAATGGGTTGCCCACGGAGGTAGTGAATGCTCCATCCCTGGCAGTGTTCAAAGACAGGTTGGACAGAGCCTTGGGTGACATGGTTTAGTGTGAGGTGTCCCTGCCCATGGCAGGGGTGTTGGAACTAGATGATCTTAAGGTCCTTTCCAACCCTAACTATTCTATGACTCTATGATTGAAGGGGCTTAGAAAAGAGAAGATAGATGGGAGATATGATGAAAGTTTTCAAATCTGTAAAATAGTTTCACAAAGAGGAAAAAAAGCAAGTATTTTGTCCATTTCTGCTGGGGGACAAGAAGTAATGAGCTCAGAAAGACTTTTGTTGAAGCAAGAAAGAACTTTGTGACAGTAATGATAGCCAGGCAGTGGAAAGTGTGTCCATGGGAACTGCAGATTATTCACCACTGGAGGTTTTGAAGTGCAGGCTAGATAGGGGTGAATGTGACTTGGGGCTCAGGGATGGACTAGATGACATGTAGAGGTCCTTTCTAATGTTTTCTTTCTATGGTTAAGTTGGAAGTTCAAGACTGAAGCCACCCTTGTTTATTGGTAAATATGAAGATATAAATGTCTGGGCAGTAAAGCAAAGAAATTTTAAAGTGGAAAGGAAGGAATGGAGAGTAGATGATCCATCCCTGGCAATGCTCAAGGCCAGGCTGGATGGGGCTTGGCGCAACCTGGTTTAGTGGAAGGTGTCCCTGCCTGTGGCAGGGGGCTGGAATTGGATGTGTTTTAAGATCCCTTCCAACCCAAACCATGCTGTGATTCTATGAAATCAACTGGTTAACGTACTGAATTTCCAGATGGAAAAGATAGCTAAAACTACTTCTTACTGTCCTGTGTTAAGAGTGGAAATAAAGTTTCTTTCTTTCAAAGAAAGTTTGCAGATGAATTTGACCAGGGACTGTGAAGTACTCTTACACTATAATGCTAAGTATTATGCAGTACCAGAACACATATCTACATGATCCTTGGTCAGAGTTATATAGAAAAGTTGCATTGAATCAAGTTTTGTTTGCATTATTTAAAAGTATCTGTCAAGTTCTGATGTAACTTGAAATCTAAGATTGCTCTTTTTAAGAAGTCTGAGTGTTCCTGCTGCTCTGTCTCTCTAGGCTCAAGTCAAAACTAAGTAAAACAGAACAAAAAACACAAGCATGTGGCATACTTTAGCCTTCAGAGTGGTGCAAACCAGTATAGCCATACAAGGAAAACAGGGAAAATGTTAGCATAATCAATGAAACTACAATTCTTATTAGAATCAGATTTAAAAATCACAATAAACCCAAGAAAATCTGTTACTAACAGAATTAGTGATGGCAAGATTAGAGAAAGAATTCATTGTGTATCAGTATCGAGGCTTCCAGAGGAGGAAGGAGAAATATCACACAAAAATTGTTCATTTATGTTTCCTTTACCATGCACTGTCAGTGCTGCAGTAGTCTTCTCATCTCCACACACACAGGTATACTCCCCAGCATCCTTGACTTCTAAAGTATGGATCAGCAGCTGTGCTGTAGTACCTTCCTGTCTCATAGTATATTTTTCACTTGATTTGAGTACTTTGTGTTTCTTTTTCCACTCCACAGAGGCAGTCCTAGATAGCTCACATTGTAGAGTGGCTGTTCCACCTTCAGTGGCTTCTTCATCTTTCATCTCTGTCTTGAAGTGTGCAGGCAAGGCTGAGGAGTTTAAAATGACCAGAATGTATGACCATGACAGCTATTCAAGTAATGATTTACCTGTGGTCCTTCAACCACTATCAACTACATGTGACAAGCAAAGCCTTCCCTAATCAAGATGGAGTGATAACCACCCTGAGAACCATAAAACAGTGACCTTGGAAAGCTGGAAACCACCTTATCCATAAGACAGAGCTTTTTTTTTTTTAATGGTATGGTCTATGGCATGAAATGGAGAACCACACCACTCTCAACTTCTTCAGACTCTACAAGACTGAGCCCTACCTTACTTTGTGTATAGTCTACCATAATGGAAAATAAAGCCTACCATAATGGAAAATAAAGTTCTACCACAACGTAAATCATTACCGAAAGCTCATAAATGAAACTATACGTGAGGCATCAATCTCATTTTCCATGAGATTTCTCCTTAGATAGTGTTCTAGCAGAACTTGACCATCTAATTATTCTGAAACCCTAAAACCATACGAAAAATATCACCAAATGGTAATATTCTCAACTTTAGGACTGCAGCATCTTTACAACCAACATCATAACAATATGATTTTCCTTTCTTAGCAACTACTACTGAACATGAGCAACAAAGAAATGAGTTAGTACCCAGATGAATATCTGACATTTTTGTAATGAACACTTGTTCTATGTCTGATACTGACCAGTGCATTCAGGCATTCAAGCTCATATCCAAACACATGTTGCTAAATTAATCAGAAATAGGGCTGCAATTTTGAAGCTGATACTACCATTTTCTTAAAACCCCCAGCTGGTTGAAAATTATACACTTATTTTTATATATACATATATATTTGTTTTTTTGTTTTTTTTACCATTCACTTTTAGCACAGCAGTGGTTTTCTGATCTCCATAACAGCATGTGTAATCTCCAGCATCTGTCAGATCTAAATCACAGATCATCAGCTCAGCAACTGTGCCCTCGCATTTCATGGTGAACTTGTCATTTGTCTCCAGGGCTCTGTCTCCTTTCCTCCATTCCACAGCAGCTACGGGCTTGCTCAGCTCACAGCAGAAAGTGGCTGTACCATTTTCTGTGGCTTCCATGTTCTTCAACTCCTTTTTAAAATGTGGAGGAAGGGCTGAAGATCACAGGTGAAGAGAGAACACTTTAAAATCAATGAAATACTGTGTCTTGACTGCTCTGCTGGATTAAAAGCCTTTAATCTCAAAGTTTTAGACTATACAGTACCCGAGAGGCAAGCAATGATTTCAGGGGCATCCCTGTCCATGGCAGGGGGGTTGGAACTAGATGATCTTAAGGTCCTTTTCAACCCTAACTATTCTATGATTCTATGCTTTCCAACACACCACATTCAGTATGTCACAACTGAAAACCAAAAATTTCAGTAATAGAAGATATGCTTTAAAGTCATTTTAAGATATAACAACAGAAAGCTGACCCCAAGCTCTCAAGGAGCTATGCACAGCTCTGTCTTAAGATAAGATTAACAATAAAAATGAACACTATGCTGTTTCAAGTTACAGACTGCAATGTATCATGCTCATCTGCCTTTCTCATTTGTTACCATAACAGAGCACCTTTCAATTCCATTCAAGAGAAAAGTTAAATCTCAGTGATATGACCTAAGTAAATTAATTAATGGAAATACTACAAGTGCTATTTATGTCTTAATCAAGTTCTTCATTATCTGCTTCCAGATTCCATTTACATGAAAGAGAACGGACAGAAAAGACTACATGATACTATTTATCTGTCCAAAGTGAACAACTTTCAGTAAAAGATATTCCCAATGATTGATAGAGCTTTCATACAAATTTAAAATAATAAATGAGATTAAGAGCAATTTGTGATCCTGCATGAGACCACAGATGACAAAGAAGAAAATTCCTACTGAACTCATGTATTTTACCATGCACTGTCAGGGATGCAGTAGTCATCTTGTCTCCGCACACGCATGTGTAATCTCCTGCATCTTGTTCCTCCAGGCTATGGATTGTCAGCTCAGCAATGGTATCCTTCAGTCTCATTTTGTACTTCTCACTAGGCTTGAGGACCTTTAGCCCCTTTCTCCACTCCACTGGGGTGGATTTAGTTAGCTCACACTGTAGAACAGCTGTCTTGTTTTCTGTGGCTTCTATATTGACAAGCTCTTTTTTGAACAGTGCAGGCAAAGCTATGGGATGCAATATAAACAGAAAGGATGTCAAAACCATTAACCATACCTTGAGGAACATAGCATTAGCTCCTGCAACCAGTCCTTCACTATTAAAGGAAAACAAATCATATAGTCTTGAAAACTGCATCTGTTAGAAAACTACTTCAGGATCTCATAGGAATAACTGCCACCATGACCTGCTTCTAATGTTGACTTATGCAGCATGCTCATCAATCCCCAGCTGGTTCACGTAATCCTCTCTACCTATTTTAGTCTGAAATCATCTATCTTCAACACTAATGGCTTGACTTTCGACTGAGATTTATTGCCCCAGTTAACAGCACTGCCAGCTCAAGATCTCTACCTTTCCTGACATCATAATTTATCTTCCTGGATCAGAGAAAAAATTAGTAATATAGCTTCAGGTGCACCTTCAAGCCATGATTTCCAATGACATAACTGCTCTAATATCAGGAACACAGGATAGTTATTTTTTAGCATCAGCATTAACCAAGTTACCTTGTAGTGTGCCACTAAAGCAAAAAGGGAGCAACTTAGGGAAGAAAGTGCCAGCTCAAAGGAGGGGAGGAACAGATGGAAGAAAGAACCTCCAGCTGGGAGAAAGAAGAAAAAGTAAAAACATGCAAAAAATCTGCGTGTTTTGACTCCACAGTGTTTTCCCTGTTCTTAGAAGCACCTTATCTTTAAGATACATCTCAAATCAAAACTACCCTTTCATCTACTGGAACTGGTTCTTCTGGAGGGGTAACTAAAGCTCATTGCTACTCACAGAGACTGGAACAAAATCTGTTTCACTACTCCCTAAATCAGGACCTTAGGAATAATGATTTGGGGTGGTGTTTGGATTTTTGGTGGGGTTTTTTAAGTACCATTTTCTTGACAGAATATATCACAGTCCTGCAGAAGACAACAGTCATTCATTCCTGAATGGAAAATCCTCTGACTAAGTGAGCTCTGCATTTTTAAATAACTTTCCTTCAAGTCAAGGACCAAAAGCCACTGATGTTAGTGAGACATAAGGGCAAATCCTCTGAGTATAGTCTTGCTGCTGGAAGTATTCTCACTCTTGGCCTTTTTCACTCTTAAAAAGTGAACACTAAGATAAGAAATTCTCACAAATCTTTGCTTTGCTTATAAAGCCATCAATTTCAAATTGACAGATGGGATGAAACTAACAGAGATGGGATGAAACACAGCCAGCAAACCAAGAAAATGCTGCAGAATCAAAACAAGTGGAAAAGAAACCTCTCAGAGAAAAGGGATCTCCTTGAGATACTGCTATCATAACCAAGAATGGCTTTTTTACCATGGACTGTCAAGACAGCTGAGGTCTTCTGATCTCCGCACACACAGGTATATTCTCCTGTATCTTCTACCTCCAGATCTCGGATCAACAGCTCTGCAGCAGTATCTTCTTGTCTCATCCTATACTTATCACTTGGTTTGAGTGTTTTGTCCCCTTTTTTCCACTCCACTGGGACACCGACCTTGCTCAGCTCACAGTGCAGAGTGGCTGTTGCACCATCTGTGGCTTCTCTGTTCTTCAATCCTTCTTTGAAAAATGCAGGCAAAGCTGAAGGACAGCAATACGAGCAGTGAGATGTAATGCTCAGAAGAGATAAAATTAAACATCGATGTCTAATTTTCCATGTCCTTCTTTTCTTGAACTGGTTTACCAGCACAAGAACATAGACACTCAGTAGTCTCAATGAATCAGTATGAGCAAAGAAATGTCATAACCAGGAAAGCATTCAGTGCTTGCAATAATCTGTAGAGGTGTTTTACATGTACGCAGAGGCACAAATCAATACAAACAGAAGTAGAAAACCCAATTTCTTTTCCTATGAAATTTCAAGCAAAAAAAAACAAATACAAATTTGAAATTTCCGGGGAAAAAAAAATTGTTTTCTTATATGATTTTTTAAACCAGAATGGGAGGACATTTGCTATGTTTTCACATGCTTAAGCAAACAGAAATACATTGCACGTAAAAAAAATGAAATGCTGTTTCATTCTAAATGCCAGTTTGAAATGAAATTGTTCATTTCAATACAAACAAGGATTTTCACCTGAGCTGACATATCCTTTCAAACATGTCAGTTGCAGTAAAAATCAAAGATCTTCCTAAGAATAGTCACCCCTTAGAAAGTATGGGCTTCCTTTACACAGGACAGCAACTGAACGCAATGACAACTGGGCCATAGGTTTAAAAGCACCTTGTTGTCCCAGGAATGGAGTATGGGAATAAGATTCCAGGAATAACCTACCTTTCAGAATTTTACTAAGCTTTAAAATCCCTAAGTCATAATCCCTTTGAGGCAACCTATTTTAATGGGTTTGAGCATAATGGGAATTCTAATAAAGGAACTTTCAAGGCAAAATCAAAATGATGGACCCTAATAAAAACAGTAGCAACCCCGGTTGCCTATACTCTGAACTTGCACACTGATACCTCTCTTGTGCTACACACCCCAGCTGCACTGACACCAATGTGAGCTCTTTGTTGGTGTCAGTAAGCTGTGGATAAGAGTCTGACAGAAGGAAGAAGATGGTAGTGTAACCAGGTATCTGTCCAAATGAACAGAGAAAACAGAGTAGTTAATTTCAGGATGTGTCTTGTTTTGTTTGTTTTACCATGTACTGTTAAAACTGCCATCGTCTGCTGGTCTCCGCACACACAGGAATAATTTCCTGCATCCGTTGCACCTAGATTTTGAATTATAAGCTCAGCAACGCCACCTTCACGTTTCATTTTGTATTTGTCACTTGATTTGAGGGTCTTGAGTCCCTTCTTCCACTCCACATTAGCAGCAGCCTTGTTCAGCTCACAGTGCAGAGTGACAGTTTTACCTTCTGTAGCTTCTTCATCAGTCAGTTCTTTGGTGAAAAGAGCAGGCAGGACTGCAGAGTAAACGTGATACAGACATGGCATCAAAGCTGAGAAAGCCTGACCTACGATCTACTCACTCTCATCTCCTTGAAGCTGCATGTCACTGAAGCCACAAGACCTTCATACACCAGAGTTTTGTTCAAATGTCTAACATTTCAAATGAGATCTCACACTGATTTTTGATTTTTGGTCTTCCCAATTTAAAACTTGCTTTAAAAGCAAGTCTGTCTATCTCTAAACTTAGTTGATGAGCCATCTATCCTGTACTTTATACACCATAAAATCAAAGGGGAAAAATTAGAGGCTGAATTTCAGTATGAGACACAGACTTTTCCCTTGTTTCCCTTGAGAAAAATAGCAGCTCTGCAGAAGTGCCTGATTCATGGCACTGTCTCTATTTTTTGTAAATAGAGCCCCTTGAAAAAGAGCAGTAACTAATGTGTTGTCAGCTTTCTACAGAGATAAAGTGTATGGTTTGGAAGAGGAGGGCCAAAATTGGTTAAAAAGGGCTGGGAATAGCAAGAGCATAAAAAGCTAAAATAGTCCTTGTGTAGCATCTTACATTGACAAAACTTGTAACTCTTAGGAGCTACAAGTATAACAGTGTAAGTTACAAAAAGTAAATTTAATTCCCACTTTTGGGTCAATCCCCATGGGAAAACTTTCTGACAAGTAGCTACACAGAACAAGGGAGATTGTGTTGAGTTAGAGACCTGTACTCTGCTTATCATTTGAACATGGCACCTAGGAAGACAAATAGCACATCAAGAGGGCACCAGGTGAAAGGAGAGGAAGAGAAGGAAAACAGGATAGAAAAATTAATCAGTAGGATGAAGGATAGAAAGTGTACAGGGACCAGATGAAGCAGGAGAGAAAGAGGAAGAGAGGAAAGAGAACTATACAGGTTTACTTGGAGCATGGGTGAAGAATTTCTTTTTACCATTAACTGCCAAAGCAGCTGTAGTCTGTTGATCTCCGCACACACAGCTGTAATCACCAGCATCTGCCAAATCCAAATCCCGGATCATCAGCTCCACAAAGGGACCATCCTGCTCTATTTTGTATTTTTCACTTGGTTTTAGGACCATATTCCCCTTTCTCCACTCAACCACGGCTGATTTGCTCAGTTTACAGTGCAAAGTGACTGTCTCCCCCTCTGTAGCTTCCTTGTTCAACATTTCTTCTTGGAAGAGGATAGGCAAGGCTGAAGGATGCAAGACCAATAGAGAAGGAATCAGCACTATAGTGAAATGTAGTGGATTTTGCTGTGAGTTACTGAGCTGTATTATACACATTTAACCAAAAATGCACTACTGCTAGGTGGATACAGTTGAAAGGGGTTAAAACCTCATAGAGAGAAACAAATTAGAGAAAACAATATACAATATAGCTGTGCTGTCTCAAAACAAAATAAAAAGCACAAAGGAATATTCTCTAATAGAGTGGCTCTTTCACAACACATAGCTGAGAGCATGAAACCTCCAAGAAATCACGCTAACCAAGTTTTGGATGACCAACAAATACTGCCAAATATGCTAAGTTTCAGGCTTAATGAGAAACGTGGGTAGAATGGTTACCATTCACTCTCAAAGCAGCTGTTGTCTTCTGGTCTCCACACACGCAGGTATAGCTCCCAGCATCTGTCAAGTCTAAGTCTTGGATAACCAGCTCAACAAAGCGTCCTTCCCGTCTCATTTTGTATTTGCTATCTGGCATCAGCACCTTCCCGTCTTTCCTCCACTCAACTGAGCCCACTGCCTGGCTCAGCTCGCACTGCAGTGTGGCCGTCCCGCTCTCCATGGCTTCCTCATTCTTCAGCTCTTTCTTGAAACGGACTGGCAGGGCTGAGAGATGCAGAATGAAAAGGGGTTGCAACCCAAGGCCCTGCCCAGATCTCTGATCAGAGGCTGAATCGTGATATATCGTATGACTACCTAAGCCTTATTCCAACACCCTTATCCTTAAGCACATCCTGCCTTTCTTTTTCTGTAGATGGTAAAAATATAATCTAGTAAATTGTTCTGTGGGAATCAAAGCATGCATGATCTTGATTGGGATCATGCATACAAATGACAAACTCATTCTCATCATTAAAGATTATGAACCTTCCCTAACAGAAAATCCCAAGAAATCTTATGTTTCCATACTAGTTCAGGAACACATACGTGCATGTTAGCACCCTTCACTTGAGGAAAGGTATGAAGACAATGAAATACACACATATTCAACAGCAGGCATAATGAAAGATGATTGTGGATGGGAATTGAGGAAAGGAGTGGCACAGCAACATGAAAAAGTAGAAAGATGAAAAAAGTAGAAGCAGGACATGAATGACATGATGCTGTGAGGGAACGTAGAGCGAGGAGGAGAATGTGAGGGAACGTAGAGAGGAGGAGAGAAGAGATGGACAGAAACTTTCCAGAGTTTCACAGGTTATTTCTGACTTTTTACCATTTACTGACAAAGCTGCTGTGGTTTTTTGGTTCCCCACTACACATGTATAGTCTCCAGCATCCTTTAGGTCCAGATCGTGGATCAGCAGCTCAGCCACCGTACCCTCCTGCCTCATCTTGTACTTGTTACTTGGCCGGAGAAGAGTAGGCCCCTTCCTCCACTCCACAGGGGTCTCTCTGCTCAGCTGGCATTGCAGGGTGGCTGTCCCACCTTCCACAGCTTCTACGTTCTTCAGCTCTTCTTTAACAAGCACAGAGACAGCTGAGGAATGAAGCATTCTCATTTTACTTTAGGAGCATCATTACCAACTGGTGACCTTATATGGGACCTAAAGTAGAAACAAATTCTCTTGGCACAGCTAATAGGCTCTGACCTACCTGCATATCCAGGATTCTACTTGTGCTTACAATAGCACACCATGAGTTTGTGGGGAAAATAAAACCAAAACAATGATTTTCCAATAATTAGAATATCAAAGTAATTACCCTTATGCTACCCAAATCCTGCTGGTCACAGAGGATATCACAGAAATGAATTGCATATTCTTTAACAAAACATGTAACTGAGGCCCTTCTTACCTCCTGGCTTAGAGGTCACCCAAACACTTCTATCCAGAGCAGAAAGCAGAACAGTTATTTCAGAAGCAAGGAAAGATATATTGTTATCAGGCATATTTGTTTGCTATATTTTAGCATGACGTTATCATCCTGGAAAACATAAAAGACCCAGCCAGAGCTGCCTTTTTTTGTACTGATCCCTTTTCTCTGAATGTTCAGTATAAATGTGCAGGCGTTAGCAGGACCATGGCAAGAACAATAACAAATGGTCACAAGCAGGTACCGTATTCCTACCATGGACTTTGACTTGGGCTGTGGTCTGCTGGTCTCCCGTGTCACAGGTGTATCTTCCCGCATCTTCTGGCTCTGCATTATGAATCACCAGCTCTGCCACTGTTCCCTTCTGCTTCATTTCATATTTGGCACTTGCCTGGAGTGTGGCTTCTCCCTTCTTCCACACCACAGTGGCATCAGCTTTTGTGAGTTCACAGCGTAAGGAGACAGATTTCCCTGCTTCCATTTCTGTGTTTTCCAAGGCTTGTTTGAAAAGGACAGGCACAGCTAGAAAACCAAAAGAACCAAAGATTAGAACATGCCCTCTTGACCTGCTGTATAGCAAATGGCCCATTACAGCTGTTACTTCTTAAAACCAGCTTTTTTCCATAAGAGCAGAGAAGCCCTAGACCCTACCTTGGCATCAAACTGTACTTCATGTATGTGGCATCAAAGTTATTCTGCTTGGGAGCAGGAAGAAATCTCTCCCCCAGATATCACCTTACTGCAGAGATTCCTGGGAATATGTTGGAGGTTTCTCTCATATTTATTAGGACCCCTTCATAGTCTTCTGGGCATCCTCACCTAACAAAGGCCAGGTCAGACGGGGCTTTGAGCAACCTGGTCTAGTGGTAGGTGTCTCTACACATGTCAAGGGGCTGGAATTGGATGAGGTTGGAATGACGGGGTTGGATGAGGGGGGTGGAATTGGATGAGCTTAAAAGTCCCTTCCAACCCGAACCATTTGATGATGATGATGATGCAGCTGCAGTGCTCCAAGACAACCTTCATGCCTTGTATCTCTCCTGCTTTCTGCTCTAGCACATACTACTTTTGCTATACTATTATAAGAACTGTATTTGTTTAAGGTCATTGGGGAGTGCAGATGGCATCTGAGAACATTTTAAAAGTATGTTTTGGGTAATTCAGGGGCCTAAACATTCATCAGTTTGCCACCTGCAATTTGCCAATGACTAGACTTCTGTTTTCATCTTCTTGTGCTCCAATGCTCCTGGTCTCCATGTCTGACTCCAGTCTTTATCACAGCCATGCAAAATAGCTGATAGATCAGGAATTATGGAATGTAAGATATAGAAAATTAACCCTCTGCACTTATTTTTTGCTCTGTGGGAAATTACATATTTAAAATCCCAGGCATGTAATGTGAGATTACATGAATTAAATATATAAAAGTAATTACAAGTATGCAGTGTTACCTGTGAATATGATTTTGTAGATGACATTACAGAATCACAGAATCCCAAGGGTTGGAAGGGACCTCGAAAGATCATCTAGTCCAACCCACCTGCAAGAGCAGGGTAACCTAGAGTACATCACACAAGAACTTGTCCAGGCAGGCCTTGAATATCTCCAATGTAGGAGACTCCACAACTCCCCTGGGCAACCTGTTCCAGTGCTCTGTCACTCTCACAGTAAAGAAGTTCTTCCTGATGTTCACATGGAACCTCCTATGCTCCAGTTTACACCCATTGTCCCTTGTCCTGTCACTGGATATCACTGAAAAAAGCCTAGCTCCATCATCCTGACACCCACCCTTTAGATATTTGTAAACACTGATGAGGTCACCCCTCAGTCTCCTCCAAGCTAAAGAGACCCAGCTCCCTCAGCCTCTCCTCATAAGGGAGGTGTTCCACTCCCTTCATCATCTTTGTGGCTCTGCGCTGGACTCTTTCAAGCAATTCCCTGTCCTTCTTGAACTGAGGGGCCCAGATTGCCACAAAATAACACAGAGAAGTGCTATATGACTTTTTTAAATAGAAGATCTATTAACCAATGCATTAAGAAAGTGTGGCAATGTATGTAACTCTGCCTACCATTTACTTTCACCTGAGCAGTGGTCTTCTGTTCCCCAGTGCTGCAGGTATAGTCTCCAGAATCTATCGATTTGACGTCCCGAATAATGAGCTCCGCCACAGTACCATACTGCTTAAATTCATACTTCTCACTGGCATAGAGAACAGTGTCTCCTTTCATCCATTTCACAGGGGTATCAGGTTTGCTGAGCTCACAGGTCAGCTTGACTTGTTTTCCTTCTTTAGCTTCTTCATTTTGGAGCTCTTGCTTGAAAATAATTGGTGTTTCTGAAAAATAATATTGCAAATATTTAAGGAAACACAAAAGATCAGAAGCATTTTTTCTGATTTTATTTCAGACTTTGTTATTAAGCTAGGAAACCACAGGAATGGAAAATCACTAACAAAGACTAAGCAGATTCTGACATCTGTCTGCCAGCACTCTAATGCAGCAAAACAGGATTTGAGACCATAAATTTGCTTTCCTTTTAATCACTATCTGTACTATCAAAGACTTTGCTGCTACTACTGTTGTCATTATTAACATTAGTGTCAGGTGCTGCACTGTTATTAACAACACAAGCAGTGCATTGCAGCACTGCAGGTGTGTGGTCAGAGCTAGACCACTGGCACAAAAAATGTAAAACTTCTCTGAGTATAACCCACACTAGATATAAGGAAGAAATTCTTTACTGTTAGGGTGGTGAGGTGCTGGAATGGGTTGCCCAGGAAAGTTGTGAATGCTCCATCCCTGGCAGTGTTCAAGGCCAGGCTGGACAGAGCTTTGGGCAACACGGTCTAGTGTGAGATCTGCCTGCCTGTGGCAGGGGGTTGGAGCAAGTTGATCTTAAGGTCCTTTCCAACCCTAACTATTCTATGATTCTGTAACACAGAGGACATGGGAATGAGCAAAGCACTCTCTGTCATGACCAGCAATATTATCATTGTAAAAAACACACAATGTAGTTTCATTCAACATGAATACAAACTTAAAACCAGCACAGAGCAAACACAGAGAGGAAAGCACAGCTGCACACAAAAATGTCCCTGTTAAGATTCCTATGCAGGCTCTGTCACAGCCTTCATTCAGGCTTTAAGGTGAGTTAATGTAGGAAAGGCACTTATTGGGGAAAAAACTCAATTAACGTTTTTTTCCCTCAGATCATGACACCCCCCGTCCCCCCCCCCCAGTTTCTTCCTGGCTTCTGCTGTCTTACAAATATGCAAGTCAGCTACTGATTCACTACGTTGTGTCCTGTGGCTATTGCAAAACTGCAGCCTATTCTCTGTTACCTCCAGTTTGGGACACTCAGTGTCACATGGCTACCAACTTCATTTTTTGTGCTATTTTTGCATCTTGCTGTTCTGATGTGACCCTAGTGTATAGAGGAAGCTACTCGGTGTAATTTAGGACTCGACATTTGCTGGTGATTGGAATCCATGTGTTTAAATCCTACATCCATTCACACGCTTCACAGAGAAAGGAAACAATGGACTGCTATGTAACATTACGAATGTGTTTTTTTATAACAGAAAACTGTTCTTTGCCATGGGTGAGATCCAGGTCCTACTGAAGTCAACACAGATCTTTCTATTGTGTGTAACATGTATTTAGAAAACATCCTAGTGCTGCAGAAAGACATGGCAAATTGGGACCATTAATCATCACCTCTTCTTCATTACATCATCAAGGTCTTCTCTTCCCTTGCACAGCAGATCTCAGCCTTAGGTTGGCTTGTTCGTGCTCTGGATAAGCAGTGTGAGCAGTTTGCCTTCCTTCTTCATGTTCTGAAGTTCAGGTTAGCTATTCCAACAACCCAAATGCTTTTTGTTCACACTGACTACTTTAATCTAGGTGCAGCTTTGGATCTGCCCTTCCCAAGTACATTATACCAGCTGCAAACAGGATACCCACTGGCCAGGCTAAACACAGCCTGTGACATTAATAATTTCCCTGTACCTGCTTCAACCTGCCCATATGAACAAGTGATTTACTCATAGAAACCCAAGCTTCTCCTCAACCTGAATGCTAGGCAGTGACTCAAGACAAGCAGGAATGATTGTAAGATGCATAGTAGATGAGCCTTGTTCTGACACAGCTCAGACCCAACACTTAGCTAACATGCTCATCCAACTTGTTCAGGGAACTCTTGCTTTGTTTCAGACAACCCTTTAGATTGCACCTCTTGCATGATGACACTATTTGGGTGCATTACTCTTGACAAATTTGGCTGCCTAAATCAATTACCCAGACAAGTGTGGGTGTGTGAGCTCCATCCTGTTAGAAAGCCTTCAGAGGAGACACCTTCAGAAGACGATTCATCCTTCTTCTGGATTACTTCTGATGCTGGGTGGATCTCCTACTGAACTGGGCTTGGAGTAACTTGGTCTAGTGGGAGGTGTCCATGCCCATTGCAGGGGCTTGGAACTAAATGATCTCTAAGGTCCCTTCCAACTCAAACCACTTATGATTCAATGATTCATTCTAAGATTCTTTAGAGAGCTTAAACACTTAAATTTCACAAAGTTAAAATGAGGTAAGATCAAGAATTTTCCTATTTCATATTCTGTCACCTGAGTGCTGTTCCAGACAACTTGTCCTGCACTGTGGTGCAAAGTCATGAGGGTTTCATTCAGTGTAGCTTCACAATTTTATCATTTCAGTTTTTTACTCTGACCTTGGTGTTAGATGATGAGTTAGGACCCAAAACATCACTCCAAATGCTCTTACCCTTGACAGTAATAACAGCGCTACTTCTAGCTGCTCCAGCCTCACACTCATATCTGCCACTGTCTCTTTCTTCTGCCCTGTGAATGACAAGCTTGGCTTCAAATCCCGACCGACTGATGTTATACTTGGAAGAATTCCTAAGGCTCTTCCCATCTTTGCACCACTTTACAGGGCTGTCTGATTTGGAGGTTTCACAGTGAAGGATCACATCCTCTCCCTCAGTGACTTCAGTATCAACCAGCTCCTTTGTGAAGATGCAGGGCTTCTCTAGAATCACATAAAAGCCATCTGAGATGTTTCAGAAGAGGTGTGAATTTTCAGATCAGAAGTAATCTGTGAAGTTTACATTCAAGATTACTTGTATCAAAACTACAGCTCAAGATTAACAACAAATGATTTGATGTCCATGACTATAAAGTCCTCAAGAAGGCATCAGTCATGCCATAAAGTGTTGCTTAGTAAACACCCAATGCCATCTGAGACAAACAAACAAGACAATATTCCTGTTGAAAAACATAAATAAAACCTCTCTCACATTTCACTAAATAGGAGCAAGGTGAAGCCATGATATTTGTAAGCCCTTTTCATTGTGAGCTGATTAGTGTGAACACTCTAACTGAACATGGAAAAGTTTATTCTGCATGAAGTGTTGAAATACAGGTTTCTCAATGCCAATCATCTAAAGCAGGTCTCATCTCAACAGTACTCTCTAAAAACAAGGCAGATAGCTCAGACTGGTCATGTAGGGTATAAGAGGACAGATGCCTTCAGAGTCCAGATATTCACTTCCAAAATAGTCTATTAAGACAGAAAAGATTAACAGCTCTCTGGAAGTGCTTGTCTTCTACACAGCTGATAGAAGTAGCCTAAGCTAGATACAAATAGCCAAATTGGCTAAATCTTATCCCCCCTGGCACAATGCTTTTAAATTCATGAAAGTCCAATCAATCAGGAGACCAAACCCTGATTTTGGTACTAGCTGTAGCTTCATTATGTAAGTAATGCTATTCTTGAACATACACAGTATACATATGATATGACTAAACCGGTAGATTTTTTGTTCTTTTTTTCACCTACCCATCTTAACTCATGCCTATTTCTACCCATTCTTTCCTCTCCTGCAGTTTTTATGATTGAATTACCTTTAACAACCAAACTGGCAGAAGTTTTCTTATCACCAGCTTCAAATGTAATGACCCCCGAGTCCTTCAGTGAGAGTTTTTTCAATGTTAGCAAGTGATATCCACCAGGCTGAGACTGGATGTCATTAAGTTCATTGGTATGGAGTGGGGTTTTATCCAAAAACCACTGCACTTTGCTATAGTCTACAGGAGAGATTCTGCATTTGAACATGGCAGATTCTCCTTCTAACACAGTGACATCTTCCAGGTCTTCTGTTATTAGCACTTTCTGTCCTGAAAGGAACATAGATATATCAATTACTCGATCCTTCAGTCTCTAGCATGAAAATTGACATGGAAAACTCTAAGATTTCCCATGCAAGTATTTCAAGACAGAAATACATTCATGATACCGAAGACTGAAACACAATTCCTGATATTCAACACAAAAACCATTCACAGGAAGACAATTTATACAGGACACACACCAAAACAAGATGAAGACAATTTCAAAGCACCAGAACACAGAGCAGAACAACTAGCCAGTACAATGCAAAACCAATGTTACAGAGTTTCTCTTAGTGAAACTACCTGTAAAGGATGAAAGGATGCTGAAATAACAGCATTACTGGGCTCTAAACATCACCAAGCATCTCTCCCATGACAACCCCTCTGTTTTTCTACAGCAAACATAACTTGCTTCCTTTGGGATAGGAGCACCCATCCCCACCGTCTTTGAGCTTAGTCCAACAATACAGTGGGAAGTGGAGAGAGTGTCTGATTGCAGCTTTAGTAAAAAGAAGCAAAACAACAGCCCCCAAAACCTGCCTGTATAGATATAGATGTACACTTAATTATTAATAAATAAATAAAATCAAGCTATCACTGTATACAAAGATAAATCTGATGTTGCGACTACTTACAAAACCAGTACAGAGGTTTTTTTACTTATATCTTGAGTTTTGCTTCAGACAGGCATTTTTTCCCACTCAGAAAAGCTGGTATTAGAAACCTTACAGAGAATTCAGGTAAATCAGATCCTGAGGCCATGATGGGCATTAAGCACACTTCTTTATTTCACAAGGCTGCTCTATCAGATGGTCAGAGGTGGAAGAGCCTGGCTTTACCCCCTCACTTTTAATAACCAACTATAACAATGAATAAGTGGACACCACCACTGCATCTCTGTGTGACTGTTCTTGACTTGCTCCTACTATTCTTTTCACTGTTTCATCTTTTTCAGGTCATTTCTCTCAGCTGGGGCTCCAGTGAGGGAATTGTGAGGAACAGTATCAATCAAACCTCACTCTGTTCCCTTAAACACTGCCCTGCTGTTAACAGTGGCCACCACAGCTCATTCGCCACCCATAGCTTCAATTAAAAGCTGTTGGGTTGTACTTTTCACCTGGAGATTTTGTTCTACCCTTCATGTCTAAGGTGCATAGGGATATCAAACGCTTAAAGATCCCTGAACCACTCATTTACCCATCCCCTCTTAAAAACTACAAACAGAAAGAGGCATCAAGGGACATGGAGAAAAGTCTAGAGGCAGAATCATTTTTCTTTCATCTAATAGCAGGCACTCTTACTTATATCTGTCACATCTTCACGCAGGAACACCAGCCTCTCTTTGCATCAGCATTTTGGGCTTTAAATCATACCCAACGTACTTCATGTGTAATTGCTTCAAACTGACAAATTGCTTTGAACATTCCTGTTTTTGTCCTCATGTTCTGTGCAGTATGCATACATCATGAATGAGACAGAGCCAGAAATAAGTGGATTTGTTACCCGTATGCTGAGAAATAGATCTGTCTACACATACGATGTTTTCTGCCTCAGGAAAGGGATGTATAAACACGTTCCTCTCATGCATACCTTGCACCGTTAGCTTGGCCCTGGACTGAGCATCACCAATGTCACAGGTGTAAGTGTCACTGTCACTTTTCTCCAAGTTCTTTATGGTCAGCTGCAGTACTTGTCCTTTCTGTGTGATCTCATATTTCCTGCCAGCCCTGAGTTCAGCCATGCCTTTCCGCCAGACCACAGAGGATGCAGCTTTCTCACTCTGACACGTAAAGACTGCAGTTCCACTTTCATCAACCTTCAGATCTGAAAGCTCTTTGACAAAATAATTGGGTTTTTCTGGGAGAAGAGAGAGAGAGAGAGCACACATAAGATCCTTCAGGAACTACAAGGTGTTTTTTCAGTTTTTTTTTTAAGGTTTTTAATCTATGATGTTTTAGAAAACTAAAACTTGCTCTTCTCTTCTATCTCCCTAAACAGGATAATTTTCCACAGGCTTTAGATACTTTCTCCACCTTTTGTACCAGTCCTGTGCAAGCTTCAACTGACCTTGAACAGTGATCCTGGCTTTCGTTTTAGATGTCTCTGTCTCACAAGTGTACTCCCCACTGTCCTTGACTGTGGAGTCATGGATGATCAGAATAGCCCGTGTTCCCTCTTGGTGCAAGTCATATTTCTGACTTTTTCGGATTGCTTTGCCATCCTTGTACCACCTGATGTTCATATCAGGTTTTGACAATTCACAACTCAGGCTGATGTCCTGCCCTGCTGCTTCTGTTTTATCCTCCAGCTGCTTTGTAACCTCAGTGGGTTTTTCTGAAGGGAAGAAAGGGGGAAAACAGACAAACAAACAAACAAAAAGGCACTTTTGACTAAAAATCATACTCACTGTATGCCTGGGCTTTTTGTAATTCAAATATCCAGCAAGTTTTCACATCCCCAATGAGTGATCAATTTTGTGATAGGAAAGGGAGGGGAAAAACAGTCTTGCTCTTTAGTAGATATTAATTGCAGTTATGAGGTCTCAGTGCATATTATGATTGATTACAGGAACTGAAGGCTTGTCCTGATGTCATTCATTTCAGGGGATGACATTTCATCATCATTGAAGTTATTATAGGCATGCAGTTTTGGTGGGATCTATCTCACTGAATATAGACATCTACACTATAGAGAGCAGAGGCACTCAACCCAGGGCTGCTATACAGCTAGAAGGAACAATTTATTTTGTCCTAAATAGGTTTAACTGTGGATGATGAACTATGTCTGAAAACTACCTATTTCTTCTCTCCACAAACTACCTGGAGAGCCTTGGGTGACTGTATCTGATGCACGCAGTCTGGGTGGAAATTGTCTGTACAATTACACTACTGAGTGTATTCTGCCATTCTCGAATATCTATAAAAGGTTTCAGTCTTGCACTTGTTTTTAAGGAAAAAGATAAATCTCAGTGATTCTAGGCTCACAGGAAAGGCTGCTATTCACTTTAATCATAACAAGAGTTTTCCTTTAAGGTTTACTGACACCTTATGAAAAGACACCAAAGAAATCAAACCCCAGAAACTTTCTGATATCATTACCTTTCACAACCAGAGAAGCCTTGGAGGTTAGACCACGGGCAGTAAAAATTACTTCCCCAGCATCATCAAGCGTCACACTTTTGATATTTAGTGTGTATTTTCGACCCATGTTAGAGGCTTTAAATCGTCCTCCACTTTCCACTTTTTTCCCATTCAGCGTCCAGTTGAAGTCATCAATGCTTTCATGGGACAGAACACATTCAAAACTGCAGTCTTCTCCCTCCTGGATTTCAGTGTTCTTAAGCCGTTTGGTGATGCCAATGTTCAGTTCTGGAAAACAAAATGTAGGTTAATACAAGGAGAAAAGATTTCTATGATTGATAGGAGTAATAGTATCAACATTTTAACTCATCACACTGGTTTATCTCCTGGATTGACAGGGCACCATTGCATTCTTTACAGATGTATTTGACATGGGAAGGATTTCTCAGATATTATCCACTCAGTCACCACAAAGCTATAGGAAAAGGGACACGTGAATCTCTTGGCTTTGCTCTGGAAGGCCTGCATGAAGAAGAGCTCACTCAGTGGAGAAACTCAAGATTCAATGAACTAGAAGGGAGAAAAGCTGTCAGAGAGGAAACCTTAGGGATGTTGTGTGAGGTTTTTCTCCATGCTGATACAACAAATTGGATGTTCGTTAGCTTGTTACCACCATAACGCTTTTGTGTTCAAATCTGACAAATTCAAAATTTGTCTCATTATCAGTATAAATTTGAAAGCCATGAACAATTATCTGTCCTTCAAGCAGCCACAAGGATTAGAGGACAGGCTGAACTGCTGAGTTCTTCAATAGACAGTGTTGTTCTACTTTTGTGTTCCCACAACAATGGGTTTAAGCCACTGTTTTAAGCTAATAGCTTAAAATGTGAAACACAAGCCGCTCGGGGTTTGTTTGGGTTTGGGATTTCTTTTTTTGTTGGTTTATTGGTTGGTTGGTTGCTTGGTTTGTTTGGTTTAGAAATTTTTCACTCTTCTGGGAGGATTTCTGCACCTTAGGAATGTTCAGGAAGGAAAAACTCAGTACATTCTTGAGAAGCGATTGTCACTGAAACACCATATGTACTTCCATCAAAGAGTAACAGAGATTATTCAGATACCACTGTGCTACATGAAGCTAATGGAGAAATAGGTGCGAGACCAAGTGCCCAAGCCCACTCATATCTGTCACATCCCTTGACTTGCCGTCATCTACAATACTTACCCTGAACGCTGACCTTTGACTTTGCAACATCAGTGCCAATATCACAGGTGTATAAACCTGCATCTGTCTTTTCAAGGTCATGGATAAGGAGGCTCAGGGTCTTCCCAGACTGTATCTGCTCATACTTATTATCAGATGTGAGCTTCACACCATCCTTTTTCCAAACAGGTTCAACCTTCTCTTTAGAGACTTCACATTCCAGTTTAATAATACCTCGCTCCTCACCAAAAACATCGTCCAATGACTTCATGAAGACAGCAGGCTTCTCTGAAGGTTAATGGGAAAACAGAATAAACAGGATATTTAAATCAAGATATTTTCAGTTGATATTAAATATTTTAAAAGGGCTTAAGTAAACCTTTGGCAATTCTGCTGGTACCAATGCAGAACCTAAAACAGACTCACACCTCATGACTGGCACGAGTTTTAGGGAAATCAGAATTTATTAATGGGAGGACGCAAGAAAGGAGAGAGGCAGCCCATATTGCACATCATGGGTTGTGATATTCAGTGCTGTAGTCATGGTCCCTCTTTTGACTGTGCACCTGTGAGACTGCAATAACTCTTTTCTTTCACTGTGCTGGGCATCTGTGAAGGCCATGAGATCCCATCACAGGGAATAGCAATTGGAAGTGGCATGTATGGCCTTGCAAAGACCAGAAAGGTAGCTTTTATGAAATAGCTACTCAACAAGATAGAGTACATTTAAGGAAGTCCTTGTCTGCATCATGAAGGAGCAAATGTTCTCTGGGAACATCCCTTCTCCTTGCAGCAGTCTGCATGTTCAGAGGGGTCAGGTGGTTAAAGGAAATACGTGTGAAGGAAAGTAATTGGGATGTAGGTCTTTTAAAGCCAGAGAGCTGGCACAGTCTTTTTCACAATGAAGGATTTATGCAGTAGGAACAGCAATAAAAAGATATGCTGCACTCCTTGCTCTCATGAACATTTTTCCTCTTGCCTCTTTGACTTATTGATTCCCATTGTCTATAATACATTTGATATGGAAGATATTTATAAAGAGGGGATTTTTTGATCAGATATGAAAAAAAAAGAAGAGGAAACCCTTCAGACTCTCTGAGTGGATAGAGTAAAAGAGTTATATTATTCAGATACTCTGGGAAGAACAAATTAGGCATGATCAGGAGCAAAAATGCAAAAGGAATAAGGCAGATGATTCTTCAAGCACCTTCAGGTGTGTCAACTGCAACACTCAGTTTGGTGTTACCTGCAAACTCGCTGAGAGTGCAGAAGAACATGTGAAACTACAGATACTCAGTTATGTGACAGAACTTCAAGATATATGAAGGACAGCAGCAAATTGCTTTGTCTTTGCTACTGGACTCCAGCTCCAGAATTGACTACCTAAAGGTGTGCCCTGCCCTTAGGCGTAAACTGACGCTCAGGTTCCTGCAGTCAAAAATCGTTAGAACAGTTTATAGACTATACGCTATTGAACAGACAAACAAGCAAAGGCAATTGCTCCTGAGACTATCCTGATAAGTAAAAGGATTATAAACATTCATGGAAATTGTTGGCAGAATACCAAAACAATCTTCCTTAGAAAAATCATCAGCTATGGTAGAAACTTACACTAGAAGAAAGCCCCTATGCACCTACTGCTTGGCCCCAGAGAGCTGAAGCTTATGAGCAGGTTTGCTGCATTGATATGGTAAATAATATCTCCTTTACATCTCTTAATTACACTCAGAGGAGTGTAATCACAACCCACCTATCACCTTCAGACGCACACTCTCTTTTACTTTGTCTGACTTCATTGTCACTATGCCAGCATCCTCAGGCTTGACCTGCTTCATTGTCAGCGTGTAGCAATTGCCAATATTCCTGATGTCATTGAAATTGTTGGTATAGAGGAGGGTGTCATTGAGGAACCATTCCACATCCTCGTCATCATGGGAAAGCTCGCAGGAGAAGACAGCGGAGCTCTCTTCTTCAACTTCCACATCCTGCAGGTGTTTGCGTACTTGTACATTGCGAGCTGTAGAAAACCAAGGTGCACCATCATTACTGTTACCATAGATCAGTATTGTTACCAGAAACAGATTTCATAGTGTTTAGAGTTTATTAGATTATTCACTAATCCCTGTGTGCTAGCCACTGCACACACACACACATTATAACTAAATCATCCCCAACTCACTTCCAGTGAAACTGTGACACAGAGGGTGCAATCAAGACAATGGTTTTGGACACAAAGACTCAGAGATTAAGCATCTTATTGAGGTTTAGGGAGCAATATGAATTAAATTCTTTTATTTCTCAGTCTTTGACCAGAGGTTTCTCTTTACAGCTATTCTGCTCCTGAAATGTTGTTCCTCAAGGACTTGCTAACTCAGAGGAGGATTTAAGAGTATTAAATAATTTTGTCATTTGGATGAACCTCTGCAACAACAAATTGTCACCAAAAGCTACTCTCTGGACTTCCAGAAATGATTCTGTGGCTCACCTCCAAGTCTTACTGAAAGTGACACAGTGAACATCTTTTCTTACAGTTTTACCAGGGGTGAAGAATTGGCTAAAAATAGTTCCATACCCAGATGAGGTAGAATATTGCTATGAATGACAAGCATATAGCAGCTATAAAAGCTGGCACAGCTGTCAGGAAATGAAAACCACAACCAAGAGCACCAGAATCAGAAGCCTGTAACAGTTTAACGTAAGGGACATTTTTAACTGGAAGTACCAGAGTTCTAGCTATTTGGATAAAATGAAAAATAACGTGCCTTGACAAAGATGCATGAATTTCTGTCTTACCCAGATGGTGCACTTTTGCCTGCATTTCCTACTTCATGACAGGCACTGGAATATCAGCACAGTGCATAATACAATCAGTTCTCTTGTGATACTGCATATATATAAAATTAACCGAAGAGAAACCCAGAGTGAAATACCGATCTATACAGACATGCAACAGGCAAGCTCCCACTGCTGCAAGCTACTCCTACCTTCAACAGTGAGTGTGGCTTCAGTTTCTGTGCTTCCAGCCCTGCACTTGTACACACCAGCATCTTCAGGCTTCACCTTCAAAATCTTGAGCTCTGCTGAATACTCCTCCCGCTTGATTTTGTATTTCTCGGAGGGCTCGATGAGCTCATGGCCCTTGAACCATTTCACAACCTTTGGAGAAGGCCTGAAGTCACAAGACAGGATGACTGAATGGCGCTCCAGAGCTGTCTTGTCCTCCATCTTCCTGGTGATCTGGATGTGGTAATCTGCAAAGCAGGGTTGGGAAAGAAGAAAGAATCAATCTGAAGAAAAGTTCCTAATCTATTTCTAGCCATGCCAATGAATTTCCTGTATCTCATTCACAACCGCTTTGTGAACTGTACTACAAGTTTCTCTTATGGTGCTGATGTGCTTTGAAGTTAAAATGGTATGATGATCCATAGGAAATGCTGGTTTCTATAAGACAATGCGGAATATTAACTACCAAATGCATGGTCTAGTTCTGTTCAGCACTTACTGAATTATTCTCTTATTGAAACTTTTATTCAGGTAAGGGCAAATTAAAAACAAAACAAGGACTTCAGGACGTGATTGGAGATTTTTACTATGGTGACAGTGGAAGATGAAAAGCCCTGAAGCTTTGTCTCACATCAAGTCAATGACAAAATGGATTAAGTAAATGAGCTATCAAACTTGCCTAGTACAGAAATAAACTCCCCTGGCAAATTTCATCTACTTTGCCTTCTTTGGTAAAGTCAAGAAGAAAAAAACAAAACAAAAATTAATTCTAGCTCAATAGATTTGAATACCAGACACACCAAAGTCATTTAATGAGATCCCTTCCTAGGACATCGTTGCTCATTGAGTGCATCCAACATTGCCCCCAACAATTTGTAATTAGGAAATAAGCAGACACCACACAGTAGACCCTCCACATTAGACATTAGGTACGAAAGATTATTTTGCAGGGACTATAGGAAGGAGCATCTTTCATGATCTAAAACAAGCCAGGGCATATGACATTACCTCTGACAAGCAGGTTTGCTGTGGATTTTGATTTGCCAATGGAGAACTGAACGACGCCTGTCATATCGGTACTTGTTTTCAGTATTGTCAGCTTGTGGATGGTACCTCCTTGATACATGATAATGTTTCTGCCTGCCTGTAAGACTTTTCCATGTAGATACCATTTGGGGGGCTTCACAGATGGAATGGATATCTCGCATTCAAAATTGGCTTCTTCGGGCTCAGTCACATCTTCATCACACAGCTCCTTTACAATATTAATGGCTTGCTCTGGATAAAATGAGAAAGCAGGGATTTATGAGTCACAGAGAAACTCTGCCATTATCAACCCACACACTCATGTCATCTTTTCTGCATTTGAATACTGCACTTATTAGCTTGAAAGGCCTTAAAACAGCCTTTTTAATATAAAATCAAATATATATTGCTGGTCATAGGTCAGATATTGAGACTGTGACACTGCCTCAAGAAAATCTACATCTCCTGATTTACAGTCCTATTTCTAATGCCACCTTCTACCCTATATCAAACACTTGGCACTATAAAATAGAAAACAAGGTTCATTGGAATGCAGGTGTTGATAGTAGAAAAGATTTTGGTGAGTTACTGAAACTTTTCTACAAAAAGCTTCCTTCAGTACATTTCTTAAACTTCTCAGGAACAGGAATCTCACCACTTTCCTTATGAAACTATATAGATATTAATTTTCCTGGATGTTCCTGATTTACAATTCTGAAAGGATTCATTACCAATGGACTTCAGAATAAATCAACATTAAATCAAAATACTTTTAAAGTGTTATTGTTTTTTCAAAGTAAATGACAAGGGCTTTTTGAATTGGCTAATCCTCCTTCCCGTGCATCCTATAGGGGAAAAAATGTTTACTACCTTCAACAAAGAAATTAGCACTGCTTTTGTCATCAAAGGCATCACAAGTGTATACGTCCTCATCTTCATATTCTGCATTGTTGATGATGAGTTTCCGATAGACATCATCGCTCACGATTTCATATTTGTCACTAGGGTGAATTTCAACATCCTTTTTATACCATCGAACTTTGGCATTCGCGCGAGACACCTGGCACTCCAGGAATCCCCGATGTTTTTCAAGAACAATCTTATCTCGCAAAGGCTTCACAATTTTTACAGGAAGTTCTGAAAGGAGTCAAAAAAGATGGAATAAAAGGTACAATTTCCATGAAAGGTGACAATCGAAACCTCCATTAGCTGTATTTCTTTTATACTCAGTTATCTGGATGATGACAGGAATCCTCACTGTGCTAAGCACTCAACTAACACACAGCAAGTACACAAGGACAATTTTTAGCCATATTTTACCACTTGAGTGACTGAACTGTAGAGATAATAGGTAATTTACTCAACACTACACAGCAGTGTTATGGCATGGACTGATTTTGGATTTTCTGAGCTTCTCATTGTTTTAATTCAAACATCTTCTCTCTGTCTCTACCACACTGTTTAACACCAAAACCAAAAATAATAACAAAAACTGCTGTGCTCTTTTTAAATATACACCAGAAAGAGGATATGCAGGAGAAAGTCAAGCTACAGCTTTTTGTCCCTTGAAGTTCAAACATGACTTTTAACATCTTGGGTACAAAAACAACTTCCTGATAAAATAAACTGTGTTATTTAACAAAAGTAAATTCCCAGGCTGATATTTAACATGCAGTAAGATAGGCAGGAGTTTTTGGTTTCCCTGAAAACTCTAGGTGTTCGTTAACCTTCTTCACTTTAAAAGTGAGGGAAGTTGTTTGGTTTGTGACATATAAGAGCATAAGCAGTACTAGCACAAAAGATGCAATTACCTTTTACTGTAAGATGAGCACGAGATTCTGCTTTTTCTGCTACAAATTTGATTTCTGCTGCATCTTTGACTTGGACGCATGTGTAAGTCAGTGAATAGGTCTTTCCTGAGAAGAGATGCACAACCAGACATAGTTTTACCCAAGCAAACAGTTTCGGACTCCAAGATACTTTGCCAGGTTGAGCACCACTCATCTGGTTTCACCATCACTACCCGCTCTCATGGCAACAAGCCCTACCATTCCCCTATGTGTACATCCCTGCATCAAAGGGTAACCCAATGTCAGCCCCTCCAAGGACTGGTAGAATGTGACCCTCACAACCATCAGGACAGTACTTGAAACAGAAGGATCCCATCCACTGACGGATGATAGAAATTCCTACCTCACTGCTGGCAGCATGGGATATTAGGATGACACCAAACTTGCCTTATTAAAGTTACCACCATGTCACTATCCCAGCCCAACTGCAGCCACAGAACAAAAGCAGAACTCTCTACTGAACCTTTTTAACTCAGTTTTGGAGGTCAGACCTCTCCACCTAGTCTCCCATACCAGCACCTACTCCAACCCATCCTCATTCAAGAATGAGATCCCCCTTTTTGATCTTACCATCTTGACGCATTTTAATATTGTCAGCAGCCTTCAGCTTGTTGTCATTTTTGTACCATTGGGTTTGAACCTCATCATGTGAAATCTCACAGATGAAAGATGCACTCTCAAATTCATTCACTTCCACATCTTCCAATGGTTTAACGATCTTGATATCTCGGGCTGTGAAACCACAGAGACAAATATTTGTTTGGGGTTTCTCCATAACTGAGTGTGGTATGTTTACCTTCTGCATACTTGCATGGGAAAAAAACGGATTGTGTTTCATTCTAGATTAATCTCCCTCCCTGAGTAGTTTCTTTCTTCGGCTCAGTAAATACATGTTTTTTGCTTGAACCTATAGGTAAAATTACAAGCTATAGTGAAGGCCATTGCAAAAGTGTTTTATGGATGCCAGAACTTCATACAGGCTTTAAAATAAGTTAAACATATTAAATAAGAAAATCTACCAAGGAAAACTAAACAGAAACTACAATTTCTGCCCCATGTTTAACAAGGAGATACCTTTTCCCCAGAGTCCCCTGAACTTAGTATAATCCTCTTTAAATCTGCAGCTTTGCACTAATTTATGCAAGAACAGACCCATATTTCCATGCTGTTGAAATCCTTTCCATTTGAAAAACAACCCCTTGATACACCTCAGTTTAGCCTCAGGAGCACAGCTCTAATGAAAACCAGCCAGCTTTCAAATAGCAACCCATCCCAATCACAACATCAGGGAGAAAAGGGGGAGTCCAACAGAGCAGTGGAACAGGACAGATGCTTATGAAGATGTTGCTGAACCTAAGTGGCCACATGAGGACAGCATCTAGTAAGCAATAAAAGCTGCTCTGTCTTCAGATGTCCTGCTCAAGAAAAACAACTGCAGGGCACAGCAGACCTGTTCAGTATCTGGCCTTTAGCACTAGTTTCTATTTGGTGCTTCAGAGCCTGGTGACAAAGTATGTCTGATGCTTGACCAGTTGCACAATGCAACACACAAAGGAAAAAACTGTCTTGAGCATGAATAGGAGATGCAGAGCTAGAAATCACAATCCTTTCCCTAGGATTTACAACATTAAAATTAGAGCAATTCCTGAAATCATACCCAAGGCTTGTCCAGTCCTTATTCAGGCAAAGTCCCTCTGTGACCATAGCACAACCTAAACCAAACCATGTCAGCACTAGCCATTATAAACCTGCTCTGTGTCAGGTTATTCGGTGTTTGCTAACTTGACAATGTAGAAATGCCACTCAAATTCCAGAGAACAGAAATCACTTATGAAAAATGGGAAAACTAAGTTAGCACCTCTTCCAAAATGCTCCTCTAAGGACAGAGCAAGCACTGGACAGCTCTGCCAGCACTTTCTCATTAAGAAGACAAAGTTGACCAAAATGAGTAATTGTGAGATACATGAACTGTCCACAAAGCATTTCTTGCTGTGTAGTCAAAAACACGCCAGTAGATGTAATATTCTACTTCAGTGAAACATACCATGAACCTTTAGAGTAGCTGATGTCTTCTCTTCAGCTACTTCACATATATAGGTTCCCTGGTCTTCATATTCACACTTGTGAATAATAAGGCTTCTCTTAGTTCCCTGGGAAATAATCCCCACTTTTTTACTTTGCTGGAGCTCCTTCCCATCCTAGAAGGGAAAAAGTCAAACCATATTATTGTCAGCTCTTCTGTGTCTGCAGTGAACAAAACAAACATTCAGATCTGTACTTAATTTGCCTGTTTCATTGGATTTAACAGAATTGTGTTTACTGGAACATATGCTGAAACTTAAGTATGGTGCAAAGTTTTCAGGAAGTAGAAATGGCTGAAGAATGTGCACAACTTTTGGTTGATCTTAGACACCTGTTTGAAGGTTTAAGGCACTATAAAAGGTTAGCAATAAGCCCCTTCAGACATTACCTTGAAGAAATGCTGTTATCCCCATTTAAGGGAAGTATCAGCTGAGTCCAAAGGAAGGTACATGAAATACCTAAGGTGATCCCCAAAATGACTATCAGGTGTAAAGGCAATTGAGACTTCACCTTAAACAACAGTTCCCAGTGAGGCTATAAATCTTGAGTGAGACCTGCTAGGCATGAAGCTCAATACTCCAAGAATAGAAAACATTAACTTTTAAGCCAACAAATGCATACAGTAAATAAATAACAGTGATGAACTGGGCAAGTAAATGAATGTAAGGACCAAAGAGTAGTGCTAAAAGCTGTATAGCAAAGGTGGAGACTCACACCCCCTGGAAGTGAAATCAAAGGCTCCCATTCTCTTCCAGAGGAGCCAGAAATTAAAATACCACTCTACATTAAGTGCTGTACCTTGAACCACTTAACAACCCCATTGGGCTTGGACAGCTCACACTCAAATATGACTTTGTCCTTCTGAGTTACACTGATGTCTACCAAAGGCTTGCTGATTCTCACAGGCAATTCTGCAAAACAAGAGGAAGTCCAGTTAGTGGGGAATTAGGTCTCCTGGACCATCTGGCACAAGCAATGATGGATATAGTCAGAGCCTAGATTCCACGCTTAATAATGTTTGTGAGAACAAAATCACATTGTTTTGAGCACATTATCATGAATGGTTCTGGAGACAACGATGTTACAATAATCCTGTTGACATTAGAAGGCTACCTTACTGATGATAGTCTACTGCTTAACATCCCTTGCAGTTACAAGGAAAGCTTGTTGCCCTCTTAGAAGCTCTCTCTCTGAGACAGGGGAAGACAGCCATGTCCCACATCAACCAGTGCCTGAGATTTTCAGGTCTGTGTACCTGTAACAGTGAGCCTCCCTGATGAAATAATGCCTTCTGCTTTGAAGGAGATGAGTCCTGCATCTTCAAGAGTCACTGAAGAAAGAGTCAGTGAATGTTTCTTCCCCAGAACACCAATATTGATATTCGATGCAGGGTTCAGCCGAATGCCATCCTTCTGCCAGGTCCCTTCCACATCCTCATGTGACACCTCCACTTCGAAGGTGACAGTCCCCTTCTCAGGGACTTCCAGGTGTTGAAGACCTTTCACCAGCTTGATCTGCCTCACTGGAAAACAAACACAAGCAGGTTGGAGATCTCACACCGATAGCTGTTAAATACTCTGAGGACTTCCAAAACAGGTTCTTTCCCTGTTTCTCATGCAGGTACCTGCCAATTAATTGGTACCTGCTGGTTAAACAATCACCATTGCAGAAAATAAAACTTGTCTGTGGCTATGCTGATTGCATGGCTTTTATTCTTAAAATGGATGTTTTCAGCTGGGACAAACAAGTCAAGCAAACATTGCAGAAAAAGGACAAACTGTCCTTTTTTCTATCAAGGTCCACCACACTCACTGTTTAGACCAGAAATAAGCTCTAAAGTTGTACACACACACAAAAGAGGACTAGAGATATTCCTGTGCTGGGTGAGGTGGTCACCAATAACCATTAGGCAGAAACACTCCAGAATAAGATAACACTTATTATTTATACATCCCTGTGCCATACAAGAGAGATGTGCTGAAAATACTTTGGGTATGATTCAAGAGAATGATGATCAGTAATAAAACATAAAGGAATAAACAATACTGTGCAGTTCTTCAGCTAGGACAAAAAAGGGCAGAGAGGGAAACAATAGGAAGAAGAAAAAGCTTTTGGTAAAAGGAAAAAAAACCCACCCAAACAAAAACTAACCCATGACATGGCATGAAGTGTGGTGACCCCTCACAGCACCTCTTTTGAGTGAATATTATCTGTTGCTACTACAAGACATTAATATTCCATCAGCCAGTAAAACACATTTATTGTTTAAACTTTTCTCATCCTTAAAAGAAATTCAGTTGACAATTATAAAAAAAACGACCAAACAAAAGACCTCTACAGACCCATAAATTCACAATAATTCTCCATGAGTCTTCTATTTTGACTTTCCCAGTTCATGTTTAACAGAGATAATCCCCACTCAGCCACGATCTGAATGCAAACATCAGCAGGAGTGGGCTGTGGGCTCTGTTCTGTGGGCATGGTCTAGACCCAGCTCCGGAGCTGATGACACCACAGCCTCTCTGAGGCTCAAATATCTCCTGTTGGCACCTATCCTTACACTACATGGTGACAACAGGGCACAAACTATTTCTCCAAAGGTCCCACAGGGGCGATGTGAATACAGTATGGCCTTATCAGCAAACTGGATAGAAAGAAGCACAGTATGGCTATCTCCAGGAGGGTGGTAGCAGACTCCATGCAATGCCATCTCCTTCCATTATTCTTTTTTTGTGCCTCCCTGTTGGCTGTTATACGTCATAGCACCTTTTGGGAGGAGCACATGCTTCCTTTACAGGATCCTGTGTAATTCCTCTCTCAAGGAAACCACACTGATTCCCCTCTCATGGTCTTCTCCAAGGTCACAACCACTTAAGCTCAAATTTGCACCAAGAACATGTCTTAACCAGACAAATGATGGATGTACAGACACTTCCAGCCCCTTATTCTTTGCTTTGCAAACTTAAACACCAGCTCTCCTGGTTTTTTTCTTTAGAAGCTGCATCACCCCTTATTTCTGATCTGATTTTGTGGCCAGTGCCTATCTCCCCAAGGGACCTTATCCTCTAAACTGAACACAGCATGTTCTAAACTGAACACAGCAGTTTAGACCTGTTACTGTCTAACCTTTCCCTTAAGGTAGTAAACACTCAACAGTGTTTGGACCAAAGTGAATGGACCAAAGATCAAACTGAAATTATTCCAAAGAGATCGTGAAAGGGACTTGCAAAAGCATTAACTAAACAGCATAGCAATTTCAAACTGAATGCTCCATCCCTGGCAGTGCTCAAGGCCAGGTTGGATGAACCCTTGCGTAGCATGCTTTAGTGTGAGGTGTCCCTGCCCATGGCAGGGGGGTTGGAACTGAATGATCTTAAGGTTCTTTCCAACCCTAACTATTCTATGATTCTATATATCCTCACCTGGTCCTGTACATAACGTTGGAAAAAAAACAAACTACTTTTTTCCAAAAGTCAGCAAAAAGAAAGCAGCAGTCACCAAAAAGAAAGCAGCAGCAGTAGATGGTAAAGCTTTTACAGGATTTCTTTTAATAGACAATATTTTATGTCAAGAGATTTGAAATTTCATACTCATGTTCCCAGTATAATTTCTGCTATAATTAATTGACCTAATTATGCTGTTCCCTGCTGAACACTTAGAGGTGAATCAGAGGAAAGATCACTTTACCCATGACTGACTTAAATCTTCCACAAACATCTCTTGGTTACAACTGAAAATAGATACTCAATCAGATATGCTGTTGGCTTGAGCAGCTCAGTTGCTTTCATTACAGATGCTTATCTTTTGATGAAGCAGCTTTTATACTAGAGCAAATCAACAGATTTTCACATAGCTATTTATTATTTACCTTGCTCCAAAAACAATCCCAAACCAAACAGTATCAGTCCAGCTTGGTGGCTTTCTTCTTTAAAAAAGCTTCTCTGAAATCAGGCTTCTTAGACTAAAGCTGAGCATCAAATAATAGTAGCTTAATTCCCCAGACTGTCAGCATTTAAAGAACTTCTGCTGACCTCAGTGTAAGCTCTTACACATTCTACTGAAAAGAGGTTATTTGCTTATATGCCAAAAAGTGGAGCATAGTTTTAGACTTCTACTTTTAAAGTCTTTCTTCTGCTGTAAAGCAGAGTGAGAGCTCGGAGCCACCTCATTTGGAGGACTTGGATGCAGAATCCAGTAAGTCTAGTGAGGTTCTTGTATATGGCCCTTTTCCTGCTTCATCTCTTAAATAAGGCTTGGATAATCATATGCAAAAGGAATTCCCTCCTATAGCAAGCTGATTCCTATTTTCGATTATGGTCCACGAGTTTCCATCACTGCATGAAACCATCCCGGTTCATCAACAGAGGAGCTAATTTCCAGTGACACAAAGCACAAGTGATGAGAATGCAGCTGACTACCTAGGAAGCATACAGCAAAATCCTCTCTCTCCTTCAGAATAGGAAGTTTATAAACCAGAGACAGATACACATTTATGCTTGTGTAACTCACTTTACACAAAACACTGTCGGCAGTTATCAGGACTACCCAATTACTTCCTATATAGACACTGTTCCATCATTTTTATTTCTATCACTTAGCTGTAGCAACAGTCAGTGCTTAAAACCAGATGTAACTGGATCTACAACTAACTGCTGAAACATCTTGCTGGAAGGAAAATTAGTATCACACAGAGTCTGAACAAAATGCCTTGGGTGCAATGTTTGAAAGAGGATGGAGCAGCAAACTGCACTGCATTCTTCCAACACATTGTGACTGTGGAAAGGCTATATTTCTATATTCTACTGACCCTCTTCACCTGATTTAACTGAATCAGTAAACCTGAAACTAGCTGTAAATCAGGATCATAGTCTTGCAATGTTCCTTGAATCTTAGACGCTCCAGAAGATAATTGAATTAATTATCTTTAAACACTCTCCGGAAGTTTCTTCTTTCTGTTAGCTACAAAAGGAGCTGAAAGTAATGAGCTAGATTAAGGCTTCATGAATCCAAGACTAGTCTACAATCTACTAGCCACTACTATTTTTTGGTTTTTGATAGAGCCATTCAGTTTGGAAATAAAGATGAGTAACCATCAATGGAAGTGATAACTGCCCTGTGTTATGGATCCCTGCATGGATGCTAAAGCAGTGGGGTTTTGACAACTGTCAGCCAGGAAGATTTTGAAAATTGAACTGTCTTAGCAGTGCATGAATGTGATTTGACAAACCCTGCTCTGTATGAGGCAGCCTGTCATTAATTTCTGATTTCTTTGATTCCATCAGAAGACCACAGGATTATCAGGTTGGAAAGACCTAGAAAAATCATCTAGCTCTTCTGTCCCATTCTAGGACACACTCAGGTCTTTACATCATCACAACAGATATTTCACTAACATTTTCTTAAACCCATGATGAAGGCTCCAAGACCTCTCCAGACAACCTATTAAATCATCCAACTATTAAAACCTCTTTTATTGTGTAATCTGGACCTTTCTTGTGATTGAAGTCCATTATTTCCCATCATTATTTCCACATGGGGAAAAGATTGTTCCCTTCCACTTTATAACAACATTTCATTTACCTGAAATCTGTTATTAAGTCTTCCTTACCTATTATGTATGACCTACACAGTACCAATTGGTGGCAGGGGCTTTACACACAAAATTAGTCCTCAAGTGCTTTAATCCTATCTTCATCTATCCTGTAACAATCATGACAAAAGGATGTTGGAAAAAGGACAGAAATAGAGGGCTACTGCTGAGACACTATTAGCTTACTTGAAAGGGCAGCACCCTTAAGTAGAAGATTTGTTCTTGTAGTTTTTTTTACCCCTGGCTAATATAAATAGATATTCTGAAAGAGGTGGTTTAGCAGAATTAGGGCAATGGGTGGCTGAAGAGGGAATGGTTTGCTAAGAGACATGCAAAGGAAAGAACAATGTGATAAATTTCAGAGGAAAGAGAAGAATCAGCTAAGAAGCTTAATGGTCAACAGAATGGCTGAGAGCTGATGGGATGAGATAGAGGCAATAGGAACCAGAAAGCCATTCCCTGTTTACTGCTGTTGCTTTCACCTCCTCTCAGTCATTTGACTTGTGGACAAGCCCATGGCCAAGCCCATGGTTGTGTCCCTCTGTCCCCATGGCAGGTGGGTTGGGCAGTAGCCATTATGATAACGAAAGAGACCAACATCCACTTCCAAACCCTATCCAGGGTATTTATAGAACTGGAGATCATTCAACTTACTTTCCACATTGATCTTGGCTTGGGTCTTATCATCAGGACTCTCACAGCAGTAGAAGCCCCGGTCTGCAAAGGAGATGTCCTTAACTACCAGGATATGTTTTGTTCCCTCAGCTTTGATCTCTATTTTTTCACTGGGCTTCAATACAATGTTGTTCCTCATCCACTTCACCTCTGCAGGCTTGGTCAGCTCTACCTCCAAGGTCACTGTGTCCTTCTCTTCAACTGTTCTGGGCTCCAGTTTCTTCTTGAATGAGATCGGGGCCTCTGCCAAAGGAAAAGAAATATTAGTAAGAATGCAAAGGATCCAGAAAAAGGCTTTCAGAGAAAATTTAAATAGTGGCACATGTATCTCCAGTCCAAATGCATTCTGGGCTTCCCTGTTTCATGATGTAAAAGCAGAATTTTCTTACCAGCATAATCAGAAGGAAGACTACATGACAACATAGGTTGTAGCATCAGTGACAGGGGCATGATCAAGTCTTACCTCGGACCCTGAGATTGGCTGTGCTTTCTACACCCTCAGCATTAGCAGAGATTTCAGCTGCGTCTTCCAGTGTCAGATCAGTGATGGTGAGGCTGTGGTTAGCGTCCTTATGTGAAATCACATACTTCTTACTGGCTTCAATCTTGACACCATTCCTGAGCCAAGTGACCACGGCATCACTGGGAGAGACAGTGCACTTGAACACAGCCTCTTTTCCTTCCTCAGAGACCACGCTGATGAGACTGGTAACAAATTTCACCACTCTGGGAGCTGATGGATAGGAATAAAACATTTAGGACACATGGCATGAACACCTTCACAGAGCCAAAAGCTTTGACAATTTTATTGGAAGCATCCATTTTTTTTTTATTTAGAGTGAGTGATCATAATAATGGGTCATCATGTTTCCCATGTCCAAGTTTTGTGTCTGAAGACACCAGAAAAGAGAGGTAAGCAAATAGGGGGTAAAATCACATCTTAAGTTTGGGATACTTAATTCCAGCCTCAAATGCAATATGAAGGTCAATTTACCCACATTTTAGGAGGCTCAGCATGTCCCAAAATCATTATGTTCTACACAAGTAGAGTCCACTGACACTGAGAGAGTCATTGCCACTGAGTTTTGTATTTTGCTGTTAATACAGCAGACAGCACAAACACTGAAAAAAACTCAGCTTTACAGAATTGTAATAGGTGAGGACAAAATCCAAGGACCCCTCTACATTGTCACCATTGGAGACATACCTTTCGGGGTGATGGTAATGGTGCACTTGTCATCTCTGGACTCGCAGGAGTATTCTCCCTCATCCTCAGCCCGGATCCCTGTTATTGTCAGGGTTCGCTTGACCCCCTCCTCATGAATCTGGAAACGCTTGCTGGGCTTGATCTCTGCTTTGTTCCTGCGCCACACCACCCTCCCTTTAGCATGGCTCACATCACAGGTCAAAGTGACGCTGCCTCCAATCTCTGCATTAACAGCTTCAAGCTTTTTGACAAACTTCACTGGGATTTCTGAGATCCAGAAGAAGGAAAAATTATGAGAAAGGAAAAAGATAATAAACGTGTTCTAAGAAACTGGTTCCAGCCAGCTTAAAAAATAAAATAAAATAACCCCAGAAGATTTCTGAGGATCAGGGTAGGCAGAAACAAACCAGAAAGGTTTAAATTTAGGAAGATCCCTTTAGCATGGTATTTTAATATGACTATAATTACGTAAAGCAAGAACAGTGTCTTAAAATATGATCAGGTATTGCCTTTCTAATCATGTACCTGACGAGACCATGTGGTGCTTTATGTCAGAGCCTGATTTGCCTGACTGAAAATCTGTGCAGATGCATAAGCCCCAGCTACTTTTGTCTCTTCCATCACTGGAGACAGAGCCAATGGACTCAGAGAAATCCAGGATGTGATTTCTCTCCTCTTGAAGTGATACTTTAAGAGATCATGACCTATTAGAAACTACATTTCTGCAATGACTCCAAAGGGAACTGAGGGAATGTGTCTTAATTGCTGACATATCCAGTGTGAATGTCTGAAGAGAAGAAAGCAGGGCTTTGCTCTGGAACATCACTCCTCTTATCCCCACCCATGGATCAGCTGTACTTAACTATTCTTGTCACTTTCTAGCCTTAGCCTTGACCAAAGAACAGCGTCCCAGGTGCACCATCCCACGAAATGAGGAAGATACAATTCAGGTCCAATATTCCTTTGTAACTAACTCACACACACAGCATCCCTCTAGATCCTCATCAGCTTTGTCATGCTGGTGAGCAGTGGAGAAGAGCTAAGGCTCTACTGTGCCCCAGCTACTGTGATTAGGAGGAAGAGCAGCGTGACGAGTGTGGAGAGCAGATGCCAGGAGAAGCACCCATTACAGGCTTCCTTGTCACCCTGAGTGGCCAGCAAAGGATAAAAACTGTGCTTTTGGAGCAGAAGAACTTTGGTGGCCTATGGTAGGGCAACCAGGGCAGCTGCAACAGCAATTCAAGCCTTGAGGCTGGAACAGTTTTAAAAAGAGTTTGTACTTCACCTCTATTCTACCATGGGAGAAGCATAGCTGTTGGGCTGGGACATGAGCTGTGTGCTGCTCTCAGCTTACCTTTCACCTGTACTTTGAATTCTTGCTTGTCACTCTTTGTCTGACATGTGTATATGGCAGTGTCTGTGCTCTCAGCCAGGTTCACTGTCAGGGTCCTGGATGTGCCCTCACTCTTGATTGCATATTTCTTGTTTGCCTTGATTTCTGTTCCATCCTTGAACCACCTTACTGCAGCAGTTTCAGGAGTTACTGAAGTAGTCAGTGTGATATTTTCATGTTCTTGAACAATGAGAGGCTCTTTCTGGACAACTTTATTTTCAAATTTAGCTTCTGGTTCTAGGAAAGTAATTAAAATAGGAAAATTAACAACTTGGATTTGAGCATTAACACAGCATTTTTGTATTACTCTCTTTTCCTGACTCATAGAATCATAGAATAGTTAGGATTGGAAAGCACCAGCTCATCCACAATTTGTGATAACCCAGGGAAGATGGCTGAACATTTGTGGCTAGTATAATAATTTGCTGAGGACGAAGAAAGAAAATGATCTGTCAGGCAACCAAGAGAAAAGAATGCAATAAAAAAAAAAAAAAAAAGAAATGCAATATATATTTGCATTTCATTTCCTTTGTTTTTTTTTGCTTAGAAAAGAAACAAAGGAAATGAAATGCAAATATATATTTTATCTACTGCCCCAAAAAAAACTTGCTTCTCAGAAGTAAGATGACCTGTATAATTCTTTCCTCTCCCATTTTTAGGATTTCAGATCAAATTAAAAAGAAATATTAATGTGCTAACCTTGAATTTATGTCCAGTTTTCTTTTCTGTTTTCTCTACTGTCTTTCTCTTGGCTTCTTCTCTACCTTGCACAACACTTGGCCACAAAAGCAGAGAGTATTGGGGTACAAACAAGCAGCAGACCAGCTTTTCTTACTCACCTTTCTCATATCTCTATTGCTGCTCTTCAAGATTGCTTACTCATACTTTCAGCTCCCCACCACTGCAAAAAGTTGGGCAATGGGGTGTATGAAGCAGATAAGCAAAAACCTACATAGCATTTCCATAGCCAAAACCAGTAGATTAAAAAGCATGAATTAATGCCTGATGGGGTTCACTGGTGTTGCTCCAAGGAAAATGGTGGTTGCACTATGGTCACTGGGTAGGGAATACCCAGCTTTCATCTAAGCCATACAGATTTCTTCTTAGAGCCTCAAAGTGAATACTTACCAGTTGGTTCCACCTTGAAAGTCAGCTTCTGGCCTGCAGCTTCACAGATGTATTCTCCAGCATCTTTCTTCTCCAGCTGCCCTATGACAAGGCGACGGGTTTTGCCAACAGATTCTATTTTGAATTTCCTGGAGGTAATGAGCAGCTTTCCATCCTTGAACCATTTCACTTCAGTTGCATCCTGTGCTACCTCACAGCTGAGGGTGGCACTTTCTGTCAGGATGGCATTAACCTCCTTCTGGACTTGTTCCTGGTTTATAAATGCAGGTTTGGGCTCTGAATGCAGAAAGGAAGAAAATATTGACTGAGGAATTAAAATGAAATCAATCTTACAGATTTCTCTACGTAGGCTTGGAAAATATTTAGATTGCCACTTGCCAAAACTGATTGCCTTCACTGGGCAATATTTACCCTTCTGTGAAAATAGGGAAGAGTCAAGGCAGGCAAAGAACCAAAAAGGGTCCTTGACATCAACACAGAACTATTGGCTTCTGGAACAGATTCTTCATGGTCTTTTCCACTATCACAACATGAATGTCAAAACGACAAAGGAAATGTTATCGCCCTGCAAGTGCTCAGGTAAGTTGCAGGATCATGGCTGGCAAGGTAACCAAGACTGTTGCAACATCAACAATCCTTTTACTATCACATACTTGAAGCAGTTTGGGCACCTTGTGAATACTGTTCCAAAGCACAATTGCTGAGAATCTTTCATGACAAAGGGATATTTAGCACCTGGCAGAAATAGTAGGGCATCTCAGAAGGCTGAGACCTCAAACAGACAAGAGCACAAGTTCGTAAAAAATGCTGTTTTCAGCCCTTCTCGAGGCATGCTGCTGCCAAAACTGCAAATGACAAAACATATTCCAGCTTCTCAGATTTAAGAAATGGGATGAGCAGCCTAACAGGAAAAGGATTTTTGAATTTTTTTTTCCTTTTAAGAAGTTCAGTGCATAAGAATAACCCTTTGGGATCCCAGAAATGGGAGAAATATTAATAATATATTGATTATTATCTCTATTATATTTATAACTGTGGCTATTACTATAAACAGAGAATGAGATAGGCCTTTGTGTCATGCTAAAGCCAAATATTCTAGAAATCCAGGCAATAAGGTACGGAAAATCAGATGATGTGTTAACTCTACAGGCTGAAACAAAGCCCTGATTATTCCAAATGTATCATGTTGCAATAGTTACACTATAATCCTCTTCTGTAATTCAGACAAAGTATGTCTCACCTGTGACATCGATCTTGAAGGTCAGTTTCTGGCCAGCAGCCTCGCATGTGTACTCCCCAGCATCTTTCTTCTCCAGCTGACCCACCACCAGGCGACGAGATTTGCCCTCAGACTCCACCTTGAACTTCTTGCTGGATGTGATCAGTTTGCCCTCCTTGTACCATTTCACATCAGTCTTCTCCTGGGCCACCTCACAGCTCAGCGTAGCGTTTTCTGATAGCGCAGCTTTCACCTCTTTCTGCACCTTCTCCTTGTTTGTAAATACAACTTCTGGCTCTGAAAAGAGAGAGAAAATCCATGTCTCCACGATACGATGGTGCCTAATCCCCATATTGTGGTTTACAGGTAACACCGGAAACCAAGCTTGTGATTTGACAGTAAACATCCAAAGCTACCGGAAGAACATACAAATCATTTTGTGCTGGGGTTTGAGTAGTTTTTTGTTTGATGGCTGTTTTTTTTAAAAGCTTTTTGTTGCTCTGTCACAGATCACACAAGGATTAGTATATAAACATCAGTTAACCATAAGATCACCTGGATGGTTCATAAGAGCATTGTATGGCAGGATCCAGTCAAGACAGGAAAAGTTTTGTTTGAAGTTGAATGTAGTGTAACATATTTTTAGAGGCAAGAGCTGTCCTATGCTGTCTCACAGAACTGTATTGTTGGCTTCTTTGGCTCTCAAAAGCTGCCTCTGTTGTCTCTTAGGTCGTTTTGTTAAGTGAGAAGGGTGCTAGACCAGGACTGACATGTTCAGGACTATGTTAATACTCCTTACTGTGACCTTCAGAAAAGCTCAGCTCATGTTACATCCAAATGTTGAAATTCCTTTTGTTCACTAGAAGACACATTAGTCATCCAACTTGAAAGACGATCAGGAGGTAGAGAGAGAATTAGAAAGCTGAAACCATTCTACCACTTTACAGTCCCTGTGGGGTTATGCATCTGGAATGAGTTTCCACAACAAATTATTTCCCTAATTGCCATTTGCCAGACACCTTAAAGAACTTAACACGCATCAAGTCTTACTGCCACATCCTTCCCTCAGACTGAAAGGAACCAGTCCAAGAGAAAGAAAAAGAGTACAGACATTGAGCAGATACCTAATCACTATCCACCATGATCCTGCTCTAAAATGCACTGAGAATCAGCTGCACTGCAGATTTCCTCTCATTGCAACTACGTGTGAAGATGGAGATGTGCAGTCAGTGAGTCCTGTTTCAGAGCCCTTTTCCTGCAGTGATGAGTAGCTCCCAAGAATGCAGCTCCTTGTTTAAGCATTTTATAAAGTTTTACATACACACATGCACACACACATATAAAGAGAACTGTATTTGTAACTATTTGACTGATTTCCACATTATAGCTAGGCTATCCAATGATGGTCTCCAAAATACGAAGAGTAAAAGGAAAAAATCTCATTAAATAATACCACTTTTTTCTAAATATCCTGAAAATGGGAATGATGGGCGAAAGAATCTCCTCTCACCTGTGACATCAATCTTGAAGGTCAGTTTCTGGCCAGCAGCCTCACACGTGTACTCCCCAGCATCTTTCTTCTCCAGCTGACCCACCACCAGGCGACGAGATTTGCCCTCAGACTCCACCTTGAACTTCTTGCTGGATGTGATCAGTTTGCCCTCCTTGTACCATTTCACATCAGTCTTCTCCTGGGCTACCTCACAGCTCAGCGTGGCATTTTCTGATAGCGCAGCTTTCACCTCTTTCTTCAGTTTGTCTTTGTTGATAAACGCATCTTCTGCTTCTGTGGGGAGGGAGAAGGAATTTCAAAATCACAAGTTTGTTCGGGCTGTCCAAAACACTCACAGTCAAATGCAAAATCCTGATTACAAGACCTTCCAACAGCTCTGTCATCTGGGAATGGTCTCACCCACAGCCAAGGTACACTCAGACAGGACACAGTTCTCTCTACAGTCTAGGGCTGTGCATCAGAATTTCTGAGGAAAATAAACCAGTGCCCGAGAAGCTAAGGTTCTTCCCACTCCCATGCATCCATAAGAAATCTGACTTTTTGTTTCTTAAAGTAATGCACAAATAAGCAACCCTTCTCATCTGCCATAGGGACCCAGATGTAAGCCTTGCCCACTCTAGGGACTTCTTGAGAATGATTCCGCATCTATTTTTCTGCACATACAGCAGATGGTCATATAGCTTTATAAAGCACAACAGAATATGTAAATTTGTCTATATTGTCCTTACTGGGAAATCAGAAAACAACAAGGACTGCTGAGTGGGACTGACCTCACAAATGAAGGCATCTAGCCATAGGCATCTGTGTGACAGTGGATGTACTCAAGCTGGCTGCCTGACAAACCTCACTACTCAACATCCAGTCTACACAGTTCGTGGAGTCAGACAGTGATGCGGTTCAGCCTGTTGTAAATGAAAGTCATGGACTGCTCTGTGATAAGAGCCAACATGTCCTCTAACCTGTGACATCGATCTTGAAAGTCAGTTTCTGGCCAGCAGCCTCGCACGTGTACTCCCCAGCATCTTTCTTCTCCAGCTGACCCACCACCAGGCGACGCGATTTGCCCTCAGACTCCACCTTGAACTTCTTGCTGGATGTGATCAGCTTCCCCTCCTTGTACCATTTCACATCAGTCTTCTCCTGGGCCACCTCACAGCTCAGCGTGGCGTTTTCTGATAGCGCAGCTTTCACCTCTTTTTGTACCTTCTCCTTGTTTGTAAATGCAACTTCTGGCTCTGGAGATAGAGAGAAAAACAGAGTTTCTTGAAAATATGGTGTTGCCCAATCGTCTTACCTTGACTTACAGGTAATACTACATAAAAAGCTATTGGAAGAACATTAAAACTACTTTGGTGAGTGCTTTTTTGGGGGGAGAAGAGAGGGGGAGTTGTGGTGGTTGTTTTCAAAGCTCTTTTTTTGTGTATTGTTTTGGTGAGTGCAGACATGGACTGACACTGCACTGCTCTCCACTGTGCCCTTGCCCTGCTATGAAATTCACTGAAAATCATCAGCACTGCAAACTAGTTCTGGTTGCACCAGCATGTGGGGATTCAGAAGTGAAATCAACACTTTTCATCATTCTTTGGAGATGCGTAGCCCCTTAAGTTTATCCAGGATGGATCCCCCGTCTTAAATATTTTATATTGTTTTACATAGAAGATATATAATAACATACTTCTTTTTCTAAATATTCTAGAAGAAGGAAGGCCAGGCCAGCCAATTTTCTCCCACCTGTGACATGGATCTTGAAGGTCAGTTTCTGGCCAGCAGCCTCACACGTGTACTCCCCAGCATCTTTCTTCTCCAGCTGACCCACCACCAGGCGACGAGATTTGCCCTCAGACTCCACCTTGAACTTCTTGCTGGATGTGATCAGCTTCCCCTCCTTGTACCATTTCACATCAGTCTTCTCCTGGGACACCTCACAGCTCAGCGTGGCGTTTTCTGATAGTGCAGCTTTCACCTCTTTCTTCAGTTTGTCTTTGTTGATAAACGCATCTTCTGCTTCTGTGGGGAGGGAGAAGGAATTTCAAAATCACAAGTTTGTTCGGGCTGTCCAAAACACTCACAGTCAAATGCAAAATCCTGATTACAAGACCTTCCAACAGCTCTGTCATCTGGGAATGGTCTCACCCACAGCCAAGGTACACTCAGACAGGACACAGTTCTCTCTACAGTCTAGGGCTGTGCATCAGAATTTCTGAGGAAAATAAACCAGTGCCCGAGGAGCTAAGGTTCTTCCCATCCCCGTGCATCCATAAGAAATTTGACTCTTTGTTTCTTAATGTAATGCACAAATAAGCAATCATTTCATCTGCCATAGGGACCCAGATGTAAGCCTTTCCCACTCTAGGGACTTCTTGAGAATGATTCCTCAACTATTTTCCTACACATAGAGGAGGTGGCCCTACCATTATCCTTTTAAATCACAAGAGTATATGTAAATTTCACTATATTGTCTTTACTGGGAAATCAGAAAACGACATGGATTGTTGAGTGCATGAAAGCATCTATCCATAGGCATCTGTGTGACAGTGGATGCACACAAGCTGGCTGCCTGACAAACCTCACTACTTAACATCTAGTCTACACAGTCCGTGGAGACGGACAATGATGCAGTTCAGCCTGTTGTAAATGAAAGTCATGGACTGCTCTGTGATAAGAGCCAACATGTCTTCTTACCTGTGACATCGATCTTGAAGGTCAGTTTCTGGCCAGCAGCCTCGCACGTGTACTCCCCAGCATCTTTCTTCTCCAGCTGACCCACCACCAGGCGACGCGATTTGCCCTCAGACTCCACCTTGAACTTCTTGCTGGATGTGATCAGCTTCCCCTCCTTGTACCATTTCACATCAGTCTTCTCCTGGGACACCTCACAGCTCAGTGTGGCATTTTCTGATAGCGCAGCTTTCACCTCTTTCTGGACCTTCTCCTTGTTGACAAATGCATCTTCTGCTTCTGAAATAGGGAAACATTAGGGAAAAATGCGTAAGATAAAAACCACTTGCAAAAAGAAGATATTACATGTATTTTGTGTCAGCGTTCTTGTAAGTAACATTGCTTTAGAGTTTCTTTTATTACATAGAACAACGCACCCTCAAAACGTAGTACATATAATTATCATACCTGTCTGACTGGTCTTCATGAACAACTTGAGAACCTCATTTTCTTATTTCTTATAATGAAGACTATGATAAAAATCCCTTGTTTTTTATGGTATTTCTACACCCCATATTTAGAAGTAATTAAATATATCAAAGTTATGAGTTGCCATCTTCACTATCACATTATTTACAGGAATTTATATCTACTATTTTGGATCAAGACTGAGTGTTGTTCAGAAAATATCTTCTCATTCAATCCCCCAAATATAACAAAGTTTTCTCCATAATATGGAAAAAATACTTGGGCTACATTGTAAATAAAATGTGCATATAAAATCTGAAGTATAATTTTCTTTCCTGAGAAACCTGATTTTTCACAAAACCGGCCATCATGAATTTTCTCATAATACTGCAACACGAATGAAGTGTTAAAAACCATTTTCTTCCACAGTACCACTTAGAACTTCCATCTCAACCAGCATAGTTGGCATCATAAGGATATCTTGTGTAATTAGTATTTAGTTAGATATATGCACTAAAAAGATTCACTTGTCACCTTGCTAAGTAAGACTGATAAACTGCGTCTTTTAGCAATGACTGTAAAGTTTTTCCTTTTGCCAAGAACTAGTATGATCACTGTTAGCTTTTCTATCAGTGTTCATTTGACATGTGGGAGGACAGACTCTAAATAAATTGTCTGCCATATTTTTTTCCACTGATTTACTGTAGAAGAAATATAAAATATTTTTGGTATGCCTATATGATGGATACCACATAGCAACAAGCATCCAGGAGTTAGCATAGGTGTCTTGTGCTGATTTAGTGTTGCATTTGATCATGGAAGTCCATAGAATCATAGAATCATAGAATAGTTATGATTGGAAAGGACTTCAAGATCATCTAGTTCCAACCCCCCTGCCATGGGCAGGGACACCTCACACTAAACCATATCACCCAAGGCTTCATCCAACCTGGTCTTGAACACTGCCAGGGATGGAGCATTCTCTACCTCCCTGGGCAACCCATTCCAGTGCCTCACCACCCTAACAGGAAAGAATTTCTTCCTTATAACCAATCTAAACCTCTGCTGTTTAAGTTTCAATCTGTTACCCCTTGTCCTATCACTACAGTCCCTAATGAATAGTCCCTCCCCAGCATCCCTGTAGGCCCCCTTCAGATACTGGAAGGCTGCTACAAGGTCTCCACACAGCCTTCTCTTCTCCAGGCTGAACAGCCCCAACTTTCTCAGCCTGTCTTCATATGGGAGGTGCTCCAGTCCCCTGATCATCCTAGTGGCCCTCCTCTGGACTTGTTCTAAAATAGTCCCATGTCCTTTTTGAGGACACCAGAACTGCACACAATAGTCCAAGTGAGGTCTCACGAGAGCAGAGTAGAGGGGCAGGATCACCTCCTTTGACCTGCTGGTCACGCTCCTTTTGATGCAGCACAGGATACGGTTGGCTTTCTGGGCTGTGAGTGCATACTGCTGGCTCATGTTCATTTTCTCATTGACTAACACCCCCAAGTCCTTCTCTGCAGGACTACAATGAATTTCCTTTTTGTCCAGCTTGTAGCTGTGCCTGGGATTGCTCCGACCCAGGTGTAGCACTTGGCATGGTTAAACTTCATGAGGTTGGCATCAGCCCACCTCACAAGTGTGTCAAGGTCCCTCTGAATGGCATTTCTTCCCTCTAGCGTATCAACAGAACCACAAAGCTTGGTGTCATTGGCAAACTTGCTGAGGGCACACTCAGTTCCATTGTCCATGTCAGCGACAAAGATATTAAACAAGACTGGTCCCAACACTGATCCCTGAGGGACACCACTCGTTACTGATCTCCAACCGGACATTGAACCGTTGACCACAACTCTGATGTCAGTGCTACAGAATCACAAATTCCAAAGATAAACTCACTAACAAGTGTATGGGGTTGCCATTGCCATTCAGTTGCAACACTGTAATTAAATATAATTCACACATCCAGCTTCAGATGCCTGGGTTACCTGGCTAACATGACCTGGGAGTCTCTTTGTTCTCCCTGATAGTCATGTTGAACCCCTTCCATAACCTGTGCTGCAGCCTTCCTCCCCACAATCACTCTCTGCAGCCTCCTAATGACAGTATTTTCTCCTCCTTGATGACTTTCTCCTCTGCATACCATCTCTGTCATGTCTGTACCCTGGCAGCAGCTGCCTGGGAGTGTAAGGAGTAGGTGTAAGTCCAGGTCAGGTTCCTACACTGCTGATCATGGCACTACATGCAGTCCTGGGAGTCACATCTTAGGCTTGTCACCAATAAAACACAGTCCATGCAGAGATGTCCTGCAGGGAGCAAGCCAAAGCAGGAACACAATTTATATGTTTTAAATTTGAGCTTCTCTGCTTATATTGGCTGTAGAAAGGGTGTGAAGAGAGATTATTGTCATGAAGGTGTCATTAACAAGGCAGTGTACATGGCCTGTGCTGGGTGATGCAAAATTCATCAAATGCACTTACCAGTCCACTGCAAATTAAGCAGCATTTTGGTACGTAAAAGGACTTGAGCACACACCAGGTTTTGTTTTCAAAACTCATTGCAAAAATATAAACACTTTAACTTCTATCTACAGCTTGGACACTAAATAGGCAGAGTGCAATAAACAAGTTAAACTAGTCTGTTTAAATGGGGGCTATATTTAAAATATAATGTTAGTGGGGCAGGAATATGCCATATGGGTTGCTTACTTGTCCTCTGTATTCTTTTCTTTTAACATAAACCATTATTTTAGGAATAGGAAATATGACTAAAACTTTCAATAAGCTTATAAGGTGACTTACACTAGCCAGTAATTTGTCTTATAAACTGATTTTAAAGTTAAGCAAGTTGTCAGTGTGGATGACTTTTCCAGCTTCTGTTGAAACTGGTTAGTGAAGTTACACTGAAATTGAGGAAAGCCATTTTCAGGACACAGAGCTTTCACCAACTTCAAATCAGAATTTCATTGCATACCATGAATCTTGAAATAACAACATTTCAGGATCAGCTCTTGGCTACACATCTAGCCCTGTCTCAAGATGTGCAGCAACTGGTTCTTTTTGTAGTGAGACAAAAATTTATGGCTGCATTCCAGTATTAAACACTGAGCATCCAACCTTCATGTGGTCCTTAAATATGGAAGGTTTTGTGCTACTAGTAGAGCCCTGGAGTACAGGACCCCTGAAAAGCTTTCTGAGTGCAATGGTAACAGGATAAATTAAGACCCAGAAAGCCACTGCACTTTGGGATAATCTGGTAAGATAAGGATTTCTGCAGCAAAAGAGGCAGGCACTCAGAGTACTCATAATCCCTCCTGACTTTCACACCAGATCATTTTCCAGTGAGTGCAGGACTTGCATGTCATGTTACAGTTGTACACAGGAGAAATACAGCAACGGTAGCTAGGCAAGCACTCTCCACTTACAACAGTGGGGAAGGTGTTACATTACCCTGCTCAGTCATGAAGTCATCTGCTTTGAAAAAGAACTGAAAACCTTTGGTTTCCGAGGCAGACAGCTAAGAATAGCCCCCAGGTAGAGGAATTTAGTGTAAAAGTACTAAATTTCTATAGGTTTTTTTTTTTACTGTACCTCTGCAGTAATGTATGAACTGGTTTCAGCAGCTGAGTGTGAACTTGTCATTTACAGAAAAAACTGGTATAAGACCATGTTACATTTTCTCTGAAAGATGCCTCTCAAATCTAGCCTTACCATAATCCATCCTTCACTGAAACTGGCAGTTTCCTGTGCCAAAAGCATGAGCTACACAATTCATGATAAAGAGACATTGGCCCAACTCACACCCTCTGTATACCACTCAGAGTGGGGATGCATAACATCTGATGGTTTACAATATATGCTATATGGAGAAGCAGAGCTTTATGCTACAGCAGCAGTTGCACACTGCACATAAGAAATGGAAGGAGAAGGATGCCCCAAGGCAGTGGGAGAGCAGCATAGCTTTTACAAGGGAACAGCACTTGAGCTATGCCCTGAAGCAAGGGCTTCAGGTCCGCAGCAAGGCTGCAAACAGGAAAGTCAATAGACTCCCAACACAGTTGCTCTTCTACATAGCTGATAAAATGCCAGATCTCTGTCAGCATTGTGTGTGGTATGCTGTAAGAAAGCAGAGGAGAAACCAGATTCCCTGTTCTGATCTGTAATGCTAACAGAGAGGCATTTGGCTGCAAAAACAGTGAAGCGTTACAAATATGAATAAAACAAAACAAAACAATACCCTTTCCTATTATCCAGCTCAGAAATGATCACTCAGAATGTACCAAATACATACATGGATGCCTGGAGCCTGAGATAACATTTACTGAACCTCTTGCAAAACAGAGACCAAAGAAATCTCTAGTGTGGTCAGAGTGAAAGAACAACCTCAATATTAAATTCTCAGACTCCAAATCATGTTTTTAATCATGGGGGAATGCAAATACAAATAAACAATCCTGGACTTGTGAATGGGTCATTACGGGTGCAGAAATTGCAATGAACAGTCATCACCTTTGGTTCAGCAGATTGCAGATATGTGTGGTGCAGCTGACGCCACATTTCAAGGATTATACACTAGTGTCAACTCCAAAACATTCTCAATGCAGCCACAATAAAGTAGGGGTCTTGTAAACAATACTGTGTAAGTAGCGCTTGGTAGACAAGTATTTTCACCACTACTCTTAGCCTTAAAAACCACAACTGGGTATCCAAGGACAGATGAAAATAAAGGTAGAGGAAAAGCTGGGGGAAATGTTGTTAGATACAAATCATCATAGATTTGTTGCACAGATCTCTATCTATTTCTGTTCATCATCCACAAAGGTTTCATGCTGCATGGAGTTATGAGGCTGTGCTCACACCTGTGTTTGCACAGCCAGACTTGAATAGTTGAAGCAATTCTCTGTTTTTGGAAGTAGGACATTGTGTAGAGAAAAGATGAAACAAAAAGGGAAGAATACAATGACTTTTAAGGAAGAATAACAAGGGGAGGCATACCAATAGTGATAATCAGATTGGAAGAGGTCCTGTAATACAGTGACCTCTAATGAAAAATCTTCATTCACTGTCTGAGCCTACGGAGATGAACAGAGAGTTGAGGAGCTGATAACAGAATATCTGCATGTAGCCTCTGCCCAGTACTACACAACCTCACTGAAAGGGGTATATGAGACCAACATCAGAAAGAACTTTAACAGCATTTCTAATATTTTGACACTGAAAAAAAATGAGAAAATGCCCAGACACAAAGAAAAGACAATGAAATATCAACCAAAATATATCTCCTACCTGTGACAGTGATCTTGAAAGTCAGTTTCTGGCCAGCAGCCTCACACGTGTACTCCCCAGCATCTTTCTTCTCCAGCTGGCCCACCACCAGGCGACGAGATTTGCCCTCAGACTCCACCTTGAACTTCTTGCTGGATGTGATCAGTTTGCCCTCCTTGTACCATTTCACATCAGTCTTCTCCTGGGCTACCTCACAGCTCAGCGTGGCATTTTCTGATAGCGCAGCTTTCACCTCTTTCTTCAGTTTGTCTTTGTTGATAAATGCATCTTCTGCTTCTGGGGGGTGAGAGAAGGAGTCTGAAAATCACAGGTGTGTTTACACTGTCCAAAGTGCACAAATCCAAATGAAAACTATGCCACCTTCCACAGCTCTGTCATTTTGAAATGGTCTCACCCACAGTCAAGATACACTCAGACAGGACACAATCTCTGTACTACCTGAGGACATCAGCCATTTCTGAGGAAAATGGATCAATGCCCTGGAGTTCAGCTTTTTTCCTTCCCCACAAGAAATCTGACTTTTTGTTTCTTAATACAATACACAAATAAGTACCCATTCTCATCTGCCATAGGGACCCAGATGTAAGCCTTGCCCACTCTTGGGACTTCTTGAGAATGATTCCACACCTATTTTCCTACACATACAGGAGATGGTCATAAATCCTTATAAATCACAAGAGTATATGTAAATTTGTCTATATTGTCCTTACTGGGAAATCAGAAAACAACAAGAACTGCTGAGTGGGACTGCCCTCACAGATGAAGACATCTAGCCACAAGCATCTGTGTGACAGTGGATGCACATAAGCTGGCTGCCTGACAAACCTCACTACTCAATGTCGATCTGCTACACAGGCCCTGGAGTCTAGAGAGTGATTCATTTTGCTCTGTAGTAAATGAAAGTCATGGACTGCTCTGTGATGAGAACCAACACTTCTCCCACCTGTGACAGTGATCTTGAAAGTCAGTTTCTGGCCAGCAGCCTCGCACGTGTACTCCCCAGCATCTTTCTTCTCCAGCTGACCCACCACCAGGCGACGAGATTTGCCCTCAGACTCCACCTTGAACTTCTTGCTAGATGTGATCAGTTTGCCCTCCTTGTACCATTTCACATCAGTCTTCTCCTGGGCCACCTCACAGCTCAGCGTGGCGTTTTCTGATAGTGCAGCTTTCACCTCTTTTTGTACCTTGTCCTTGTTTGTAAACACATCTTCTGTCTCTGTAAGAAAACCACAATAGCCACACATAGCTTTTTTGAAGTTGTCTTCTCAGTGCTTAGTCAAGTTCACCGTATTTCACTATACTTGTCCTGACAGGTAGTATTATGATGGCCCATCAAGAACAGAAAGCACCTTCATCTCTATTTTGCTGATAGGAGGTGAATATGTGTATAGGAATCCTGGGATAAAGTTAGAAACCTCTGTTTGAGCACAGGTTTGAACCTAGGACTTCCAGCACCAATACACAGTGCCTGAATACTCCTCCATTTTCTCTCTTTTTCTCTTCCTATGTCTCTCTAAGCTTTCAGTGAGTTAGAACACAACACCTCTCATATCATCATATGCAGGAACCATTGCTCTTTTTCTGCCTATTTGAGTCATTCTCCATCTAAACAGAGCTCTTCAAACACCTCTTTCCCTGGACTTCTGTTATGTCCTTACACTGAGATCCTGCAGGTTTTCTGTAGACACACTAGCTAACTGTGAGAGGTGCAAAAATTACCATTCTTGCCCACAATATTTTTGTGGTTACAACTAGTCATAGGTGCAAAAGTGTGTGTATAAAATGTCAATATGACAGTTAGTCTAAAAAAGCGAGTTCTACAGCTGAAACATTTCATCACAAAGAGGTTGTGGGATGATCCTCTGATTGTAAGATACTACCCCAATGAATATTCCTTTATCCTTGGCATTTCTATCATTTTCTCACCTCTGACTTTGACTTGGAATGTTGTTCTGTCATCTTTCGTTTCACAAGTATAGCTCCCTTGGTCTTGCTGTGTCACCTTCTTGATAATGAGCTTGCGATGTGTCCCCTGGGAGATGATTGTTGTCCTCTGGTCTTGCTTCACCTCCCTTTGATCCTTCTTCCATACCACAGCTCCACTCACAGCGGACACCTCACACATCAGCTCAAGGGTTTCAGAAGAATTTACTGATATTTCTGGGGTTGTTTTGGGCTTGTTGACAAAATTAACAGCTTCATCTGGAAAGAAAAAGAGAAAGCTGGATTCAGGCTTATCAGTACAAAGTTAACATACAGTAATTACTGGTTATTATTTCATTGCTAGTCCCACTTGGGTGATGAAGTTTCACTTCTGGGGATATAAATGTACTTACATGTGCATGACCCTACGGCAACATAACTAAGACACAGTGTTAACACCTATGGAAATAAATGGTGTTGATGAGTCAGAAAAGTCCCTCCTGAGGTACAGCAGTGTTAGAAGTGATGAGGAGCCTTTAAATGTTTCTGAGCCCATTCCTGCAGCCCCATGTTCACAATATCAGTGCCACTGAACTAATTCTTCCCCAGCCTGGATCAGGGCACACATGGGATAATCTCATTGACATGATGTTCTCCAACTTCAAGAGGACTAAGTTAGTATATGAGCCAACAGTGTCATGTCTTTCTGCTGAAACTGGTCTTCATAGTAGAGAACTCACAACTGCTCACAGCTCGTATAGCTCAAGCGGAAGAGGTTCCTGCTTTGATACCTCAGCTCAAGCTCTTCTGACTGTGCAGACTGGTGGCCACACATATGAGCTGTGCACACACAGTGTGCGCCATGTATGCAGCAACAATACAGTGTTTTTATCAATTCAGGTTTTTTGCAAGCATATTCATAGAGATAAAAGCAAAGGTAACTAAGTAGGTGGAGACAGGCACCTTGCATGTAAAATGTGAGCAAACCTATTCGACATACCTTGTCCCCTAAGCTAACGAGCAGTATTTGATGAGCATGTCAGGTTTTTCATACCCTTCATTCCATCAAGGCAGCCCTTGCCTGAAGAGCAAGCTAATGGCTGTCAGCTATAACCAACCTTAGCTTAGTATTGCATTTCTTTTAGCAGCAACTGTTGCTTTCAGTCACTGAGTATCCCAAGGACGATTGCTATGCTACACCCATGCCAGGCACATCTGTGGCATCAGAGAACAAATACGTCATTAAATTGGTAAGCGTTAGGACTGATCTATTCTTTAAAAATCAGGTGACCAAAGAAGGGTAGTCCATCCAGAATCCTGCTGTTCAAGATTATTGGGGTAACTCATCACCATAAGGACAGATTACTTCCCTGCCATAAGACCATCCCCTGACTGTGCAGCATTGCTTCTTATCTCTTGAAAATGTTCATGGTGACATGTGAAAAAAGGTGGAAGTTGCCCTAGCTAAGGTTTTGTTGACTGGTTGTAACTTAATCCTTGTTCATCAGAAAGTTATTGGGGGCACAGAGTGATTTAGCAGATTCCAGTTTTCTTTGCCTGAGCCATGTAATATTTCATCATAGGTGAGATTCACCTAACCTGCCCATGGTCATCACAAAGTTAGGCATCCAGTCTCAGGTAATCATGCAGGCTTTCTCTGTACTTGTTGTTCAGACAAAGGCAGGTCTAGAATGGATTTTAAATCCATCTTAGATAGCTTTCATCAGCCAATACAGATTAGATTACATAAATTTCTCTTTGAGGGGTTCAGTTCAGACTGGTTGGCTCTTTTAGACCAATTTTTCAATGGGTAAAGTCAGGAACTATGAATTACACTCAAAGTGAGATCTCATAATGTTGGATTTTCAACCAAAGAGAACTGGAAATGAGATGCAGAGTGAATACCTGAGGCTCCAGACATTAAACCACTTTTAGAAGTAAGGTTCCCATCAGGCTATGCAAATTGAATCAGTTGAATTTCTCAGATACAGAATTTCACAGATAAATTCTTGTGTCATTTGATACTCTGGCTCTATCCTGGATTGGAACGCATCAGTAACAAGCATTTCTCTCTAGACTCGACCTGACAGCCACATGCTTTAACACGTGCTTCATGCTGACGGGCATGTGCCATGAACTAGCAGCTTCACTTACAGTACCACAGGGAGATGTCTCAGAGATCACCGTGTCCTTTGGGAACAGCTGGAGATGCTTAACTCTCAGAACCAGCAGTTAAATTTGTCAAAAGAGCACTTTCACTGTAAGATTTTAGGACTACCTCGGGCAGGAGGTTCAAAGTTGATAAGCACTTTGAGCTAAAAGAATAAAGGCTAAATGTGGCTTTCAGCCTGTTCAACCAGCATGGTGTTTGAGTCATGACTTCTGACATAGTAAAAGCTTATGCTGACTTGAATACATAACAGTATCGTTAAATTATGTGCCCATATTATGAATTTGCACAAGGACCACACTAAGGGTCAGCCTCTGAAATAGAGCTGTGCAATCTTGGCGCCCAAATCTGACAATTTACAAGGTAAGACAAGTATAATGAACAAAGTCCTGAGTTTCTAACATAGACTCAGATCCCATACTTGCATCATGGACTTACCCGAGACTTTTAAATCAAAAGTAAGAGTGTCATCTCCAATTTTGCATGTATATGTTCCTTCATCTTCTTTTGTCACAGCTGATGCCACAAGCTTATGCAGTTTTCCTTTATCTTCCACTGTGAATTTCTTGCTGGCTGTGATTTCTTTGCCATTTTTGTACCACTTAACCATGACGTTGGCCTCAGAGGTCTCAGAAACCAATTCAACCTGTTTTCCAGTGATGGCCCTGATAACTCCTCCACTTTTCTCTTTGTTTATGAAGTTTGCAAGTGCTAAAACAGAATATAGATGCATACTGCTGGTAAATAATTGGGGAGACATTAATAAATATGTACATTTACATATATATTAGGTATTAATTTATCATAAGACCAAATGTGCATGTTTAATTATGGATCCAAGTACTAGATTCTAATTCAGGGCAGCTTTTATAAACCATATGTCTGATTATCACATGTACAAAAACCAGAGCACATAGACAACTAGAGGCTGCATGAAGGGACAATGAAGCTCTAAGCAAAAATGCTTAAAGAAAATATATGAAAGGTGAGGAAAGAAGTGAAACAAGCAAACTGGAGGGAGAGCAATGAAAGTTATTCAATCATTGTATTGTAACCACCTGGCAAAGAAATTGACTCTAAAAGAAGCTAAAATGTAATCTAGATATATTAAATTAAAAGTCTATGCAGATATCACATAGGGTTGAAATGAAAAGCAATTTCTTCCTGGAAATTAACTGGAGCAAAGATAAACAATAAATCTGGCACCGTACTAACATGTAGTGAATAATCGAGCCACCAGTTTCCTCAAAGCACAGATTGAAAACCCCACCAATATCCTAGCTAAAAACATCTTGTCCACATGACTCCTTGTAAAAAGAGAGTCTCCGTTTTCTTTGTCGCCACCTTTTAAATACAGGAATGTGATGATAAGGCTTCTCCTGAGCCTTCTTTTCCATAAGCTGAGCAAAACCAGCTCTCTTGGCCTTTCCTCATATGGCTGCCCAGTCCTTGGATCATCTCTGTGGGTCTTCTATGAACCCTCTCCAGTTTTTCCACATCTTTTTTGCGTAGCAAGGACCAAAACTGAACACAGTATTCCAGGTGTATATTGACAAGTGCCTAGGTAGAGTACCATTTTATTAGCATTACTGTAACTTAGCTTACAGGTTAAAAGTTTGGGGATGAAGAAGAGGGTGATAGGTTCATTCATGCACCTTTCACTTCCTCAGAAAAACAGAGTGAAAAATACAACCACAGCAGCCTGAAGGAGCCTTCTCAAATGTCTTGTTTTAATGCAGGAGGTCATGTGTTGGGGGATGCCTGGCACATGAAGCCTCATGGCAGTGGAGGGACTGCAGTGATAAATGGCAAGTGCATTTTCTAGCGGGGCTCATTTGGGCAGGAGGCCCAGCGAGTGACACATCTCTGGCCATGGCTTGGCATGGTGGCCTCTCGGCAGCCACATGATGCTCATGAGCCGGGCAGAGCTGACCTGCTCTGATTCACCAGCTAGCTGTGTCTGATTTACAGGAAATAAAAAGGTGGCACTGCTGAAATGCATAATAGTGGAACAGCATTTGTGAGCCTCATCCTGCAAGGATGAGAAGCATCAAAGCTGATTCTCTAGGAATCAAGCTACAAACAACAGTTGTTTAAGTTACAGCTTGCCAACACAGATTTTAAAACGATAGCATTGATCACTCATTTTAGGGTCACATTGCAGTGAAAAGTACATGGAAACGTCCAACTGCTAATTCAACCAAATCTGTGGGTAGACCTGCCAGCATGAAAAATGACGCTAAACAGGCAGAATGAGTGAGAAGAAAACCAAAATGAAGAGCAGCTGCCAAGTGTAGACAGCACTTCCTCCATGGATTTAATCACACTTCTTCCTCAGATCTCATCTAAATTTGGAAAAGTATTTACCACAAAACTAAACAGACAAAAATCAAACTAACAAAAAAGAAAGAAAGGAAAGAAGAAAGGAAAGAAAGGAAAGAAGAAAGGAAAGAAAGGAAAGGAGAAAGGAAAGAAAGAAGAAAGGAAAGAAAGGAAAGAAAGAAGAAAGGAAAGAAAGGAAAGAAAGGAAAGAAAGGGGAGAGGAGAGAAGAGAAAAAAGGAAAAAAAAAGAAAAGAAAAGGAAGGAAAAAAAAAGAAAAGGAAAGGAAAGGAAAGGAAAGGAAAGGAAAGGAAAGGAAAGGAAAGGAAAGGAAAGGAAAGGAAAGGAAAGGAAAGGAAAGGAAAGGAAAGGAAAGGAAAGGAAAGGAAAGGAAAGGAAAGGAAAGGAAAGGAAAGGAAAGGAAAGGAAAGGAAAGGAAAGGAAAGGAAAGGAAAGAAAGAAAAGAAAAGAAAAGAAAAGAAAAGAAAGAAAGAAAGAAAAGAAAAGAAAAGAAAAGAAAAGAAAAGAAAAGAAAAGAAAAGAAAAGAAAAGAAAAGAAAAGAAAAGAAAAGAAAAGAAAAGAAAAGAAAAGAAAAGGGAAAAGGAAAAGGGGAAAGAAAAAGGAAAAGAGGAAAGAAAAAAGGAAAAAGAAAAAGTCCCCCAATGCCAAGATGATTTTGGCATTTTAATCAGAGCTGAAGTGGCTCTTCAGTGACCTATCCAATATCATGTAGCAAGTATAGGGCAGACATGGCATCATGTACATCCTGCCCCTCCAGCTGAATTTTTTTATCACAAGAGCACATTTTCACTACCCAGCACTCAATCTCAAGAAGTTACTCCAAGTTCACATGGAATATCAAGACACCAATTCTTGTGAGTACACAGCTCATACCACAGTATGAGATCTTGTATTCACTACCAAGTTCCACTCTGGGATGACAGACACTGTCAAGGCTAGGTGTCCAAGGGAGTTATCACAACTCCCTGCACTACTTGTTGATCATTCCCTTTCTGTCCCTTGATGACTATCAGCCTAGGGTCGGAAGAGGCCATTAAAGAGCAAAGCAGCCCAGCCAGTCACATACCTTCCACTGAAAGCCGATAGAGCATTTTGTCCCCTTCACAGATACACTCGTAAACTCCAGCATCCTCTGCTGCAGTGTTGCGAATTTTCAGGATGTGCTTCTTCCCCACAGTTTGGAGTTCGTATTTTTCACTGGCCTTAAGCTCTTTTCCATCCTTCATCCACTTCACAGTAGTGTCTGCATCCGAAAGCTCAGCCTGAAGGTTGGCCTCCTCCCGCAGCCGAGCAGAGACTTTTTCTACGTCTCTGCTCTTGTTGGTAAATCTCACTGCAGCAGCTGTCAGGAAAAAAGGCTTTGTTATTTCAAGTTGTTTTGAGATAACGCATCCCTGATATAAATATGCTGTAGGCTGTGATATCTCTGAAAAAGCATTAGGTCATGTTCCTGCCCTCACACCCATGTCAATACTGAGAAATTTTCTTCTGGTCCAGGATATTTGATCTGGTTTTATTGCCAGAGTCATTAAGGGAAAAGAAAACATACACCTTTCATGCTTCTGCAGGGATTTTCACACAGTCAAATGCATCCTTCCACAAGGAACGTCTATTCACTACCTTTTGCCATGCAATATAGGTACATAGAGATGTTATCGCCATTTCATAGAGGACAGCTGAAGCACTCAACTCTCAATGCTAAGTTAAGTTACATTATACTAACTTCTACATCACACACATCTGTGGTAGGCTAAAAACCTCCAAGGAAAAAGAAATCTGTTAGTAATTAATACTGCTTTACTTCTGAAAGACTTTACTACAGTCAAAAAGCCTAGCCAAATCTGGAGCTGAAATTACTGGCTCAGTGATGGATCTGGTGACAGAATGCACTGACTGATGGCTGCGAACTACAGAAGTTCATGAACTGATGTTAGGCAGTCTAGTTCAGATACAAACCAGCTGGCTAGATCGTCTCATTTTGAACTCAGTACTATCGTGGTTCGTACTATGACCCACATTAGTTCACACAATGCAATTTCAGACACATCATACAGACCAGGCATCTGTGAAAGCCTCTGCCCCAGATGTAATCAGCAGGCCACAGGAAATGCCCTTTCACAGGCAAAAATAAGGACAATTGATGAAAATACATACCTTTCACTCTCATCTTGGTGCTGGTGTTAATGTTATTGGCAACAAACTTCACTTCTGCTCCATCATCATTCTTGGTAACATTCTTTATGATTAAGGTGTGAGTAGTTTGGGTTCTCTTAATGACATAGGTCTCGCTTTCCTGTAAGACTTTACCATTAAGGTACCAAGTACCAGAACATGTTGTTGTAAGGTCAAGAGTAAACACGGCATCTCCTCCAGGTACAACTTCAACAGTTGTCAGGGGTGTTTTCACAGCTGGGACTGGTTCTAGAGAAAAACAACACACATCTCTGAGGCCAAAGGACACAAGTTCTTAGTGTAAACAAGACATGAGTATAAAGCTGTGCGGTCTTAGACTATTTCTATGCACTGAAGACAATACACGTTTAGTCAGGAGGGTTTGATTTCTACAATTGCAAGTAGCTGACCTCTAGTAAGGAAGGTCAGTTTCTGCAGGGAAAGAACAGGCATATATTGCTTATTTTTCCCTAAGATATTTAAAGGCATAACAAGCCTGAAACACATCGCTTCCCAACAAGTATGCTATTTATACAATCACTATTATGCTTAGATTACAGAAAGAGCCTAAGGAGGTCAGTCAGCCTACTAGTCACTTCTAGATATTCTAGAAAAACACAGACATGTTCAGACAGGTAGGGAAAAGGATGGCAATAACAAGACACAACATCTGTGCAAAGTCTGTGTGGATATTGTCTAATGCAATGAACCAAAGATAGCAGCAATCCTGTTGTACACAGTGATTCTATGGAGAAGAAAAGGCTCTGAGAATACCTTAACACAGCTTCCAGTGCCTAAAGGGGCCAACAAGAAAGCTGAAGAGGGACTTTTTACAGGGGCAAGGGATAGGACAAGAGGGAATGGCTTTAAATTGACAGAGGGAGATTTAGATGAGATCTGAGGAAGAAGTTCTTCCCTGTGAGGGTGATGAGGCCCTGGCACAGGTTGCCCAGAGAAGCTGTGGCTGCCCCATCCCTGGCAGTGTTCAAGGTCAGGTTGGACGGGGCTTGGAGCAACCTGGTCTAGTGGAAGGTGTCCCTGACTGTGGCAGGGGGTTGGAACAGGATGATTTTTTTAAGGTTCCTTCCAACCCAAACCATTCTGTGATTCTGTAATGGTTTTATGCTCACCAAGGTGCATGCTCCCTGGGAACTCCAGGTAGGGGCCCTGTCCATAGGCGTTGACTGCAGACACTCTGAACTGATAGTCAGCCTCTACCAACAGGTTGCTTACAGTATACTCTGAGACAGTGACATGAGACTCATGGCACATCACCCAGGTTAAGCCACTTAGTTTCTTGCATTCCACGATGTAGCCGTCAACTGGAATGGGTCGGTCCATCTTCGGAGGGGACCATGCTAGCGTCACTGAGGTTTCTGTTTTATTTTTCACCACAGGGTCAGACGGGGGTTGGGTGGGAGGTTTTTTGGGAGCTGCACAAGTTAAAACAGAGCAAGAAGTTTATGTCAGAATGGAAAAGCAACCGTGTCTCACCAAAAAAGCTTACACTGGACTAAAAGTTATTCTTGCTTAATAAACCTCCATAAAACACTGATGTGAGATGGAAAGCAACAGAATGGATAGAAGATGTATTTAGGCTACACTACACAAAGATATGCAACAGCCCTACCTCGACAGCTAAACATACATGATTTCCACACAATATTACAACTGTCTGCACAAAGTGTCTACAATGAGCAATTCACAGGCAAAAATGTGCAGTGCTAGACACAGACCCACACTGCTTCCTGTACAGCCCCTGGGCAAAGCAGGCTAATACTCAGCTGTTTATTTTCACTCAGAGGATGGGTAAAACCACCCAGAAGGTGTTCAAAATTCTGTGCACCGAATTCCTAGTCCACCTCCCTGGTGTGAATCCAGACTAAAAGAAATAGAATTAAAATACCTCAGTGGGATTATACTGGCAAGGGGACACAGCTTTGCCATGCTTACTAGACATCATTGCACAGGGATAGTGGCACTAATATTCTAAGTCTGTTGGTATTTATCTTCTGTCAGAATATCAGCCTTACACATCCCCAAAAGTCAGGAGTGTAGATGTGCCTGTGAGAGCCAATGCAAGACAGGGCACCAGTGCATCCAGGAAGAGCATGGCAATATTTTGCCGTGCTTTGCACATAGCTGTGCATCCTGTGCAGCAGCAGGAATTCACTCCATGAAAGCAGTGCCATTTCTTCTTGAGTACCTGTTCCAGCCATACACTAAAACATTTCAGCCTAGATCCTCAACAGGTTTCACCACAGAGCAGCTAAACATCGTGCAACTGGGACATTGCAGAGACAAAAGATAGATGTGAATAAGCAGTGCCTGGGGTTTAGAGTTATGGAGGCCTCAGCTGCTTGTTACACAGGCTTGGTAGTTCTCTGTGGCCACTTTCACCTGGGTATCTGTCCTCTGTCCTGCTTCTGAATTTTATGTTATCTCCCCCTTAGAAGGTGTGTTGTAACTTTGCCTCCTAAGAGTGATAGCTTTCACTGGGGATCTCTGTTTTAGTAATTTATGCAGAGCCAACTTTGGGCACTGGGGAATTAACTTGAAAGAGAAATCACATAAAGTCATGTCTCTACTGCAACACCTTACAGGGGAGGAGATGTGGCTGTTTTATGGTACCTGAGGTGACAAATATATCCTTGCAGGTATTTGCAAAATGAAGACTTATGTTCACCTTCTCATTCCTCCTGAACCCTTTAGAGGAGGCTCAAGTCCCATGAGGGTTATTCATTTGGTGCTGCCACTGATACAGTCAAGAGGCCAGGAATTATCTGATACGCTCTAGTTACACATCTACTGACATGGTAAAGGATTCATTTCATTTAATTACGGCTATCTGAAAGGTGTCCAGTTTAAGGCATTCAACCAGTTGTCAGATGTAATCCCACAAAGAACAGCATGCCTAGGAGCAATTCATCGCAACTTAAAGAAGGTGTACAAGTACAAGGTGGCTGAAACAAATTGCACATTACAGATACTCAGGTATTCATGACTACATACGGAGCCTGTATGACGAGCCTACACTAAAAACTGAATTCGGAGACAACTGATACTCTCTCTGCTTCAGCTTACCCGTCTTTAAAATGGACATAGTAACAATGCAACTGAGCAAATAACATATAAATATTTATTGCCTGATAAATTCTATTAGAACAACCAACACCAACCTTGTCCAGCTAATTGAAAAAAATGTGAACATAGTATACAGGGGTCTTCAAGCAGCTAATCAAGTATGCATGAAGTGTAAAAACAGGAAATCTCAATGCAATACACTTTTATTTCATTACATAAATAGTCACTAAAGTGTTTTGGGGTGCACAGTTACCAGGCTGTCAGTTACTGTCGGTCAGAGCTAGATGTCAAAGGTCCTGTTAGCGTCCCATTAAGCTGAAAACCAGACCCTGGAATCAGATGTCTTGACCTTACCATGAGAAAGGTAATGTAATATTTTTGAGAGAAATCTGTTTGTGAGAAGACAGCTTCTTACCTCTTTCTATTCCATGAATCAATACTGCCCTTCATAGCTTAAACAGAAGAATCCAAAATCAAACTGAACTTTGTCGTTCCTAATTAATAACTGCTTGGTTGGACTTTATAGCTTTCCAAACACCTTAAAAACTGCCACAATTCTAAATGTGACACTTAACCTCTTTTTTTTTTTGTTTTCCTCTTTTTAACTCCATAGGATCAGAATGGCCCATCCCATTTTAGATAACACAGCAGATATAAACCTTTAATTAAATAGTTCTTTTTACCGCTGACTAATTGCAGTATGGAGGTGGTAGTAGGAGAAAGTATTCTTCTTCCCAATTAGTGACTACAATGGATGATTTTCCATGTGCAAACCAAAACTTGAGCAGAGCCAGAAAGCACATATAGCTCTCCATCCTAAAATGAAGTAGCTTCTGCCTGGGAAATGCAGCACTATAAAAATAAAGTTAACAAAATTAGCCAACTTAACAGAAACTTCATTTTAGATCTCAAATAAACTGCACCTGCTCAGGTCAGGTGTGCCAGCTGAAGGAATTCTCCAGCCCGTATGTTATATAATAACACGCAATAAAGCTAAACAGGACAAAGATTCCTTCTTTCAGCATTGTTACCATCAACTCACAGGGTCCTCTCAACTTTTTCATGTTAAAGAGAGGATGAGAGTGGATATAACTTTGCTGGTCTCCACAAAAGGAAGGAAACTATATTTTCAGTAAGAAGCATTTCCCCTTTTTCTTGCAGTTTTGGTTTGGTTTATATATATATATATATATATATAAAACTTTAATAAAAAACTTTAAGAAGCTAAAATCAAAGCAAGATGTTTCAATGTTTCAAGTTCAGTAGACATCTGACTGCCCAAAATCCTTAATCTGCATGTGTGTAGGTGTTCGCTCACAAATCTTTTTCCTTGCTAGACTGGTAATAAGCTTCATATTCTGACAAAAATGTTCAGGGCACCTATCTATTTTCCTGTAAGATGCAGCACACCTGCAACCTACCCTCATGTTTCTGTTGACTCAAGACCTGGGGAAAGAATTGAACGCTGACTGACTCTCCCATTCAAATCCTCAGTGAAGAGAGAGGGAGAGATAAGTGAGACCTATTTGATAGAAGAGGTATTATCCCAATAGCAAGAACTGATAAGTGCTCCTCTAAGAAACTAATGATTTTGGAAAATGACAGCATACAGATGGAGCACCCACAGCACACTGCATACAATGAATTAAAGCAACTGGAATGTGTGCAACTTACACATTGTGTTTTTTAAGCACCTCCTGGCAGGGAGAAGATACACCTCTTATCCCATGCTTTACTCTGTTATCATTTTATGTTCATTCCATCATGAAATAAGAATGATGCAGAGAAGATACATGTTTGTGCCATGCTCTTTCCCCAGGACTCTTCTCTCTCTGTTTTGATCTCTCCATAACATCTCATAACATTCATGAGCAGGCTGTTGGCTTTATGCAGTAGACATCAAACCTTCTGCTGTATTTGGCCAACAAACTCACCATGGCAATACCTGAAACACAGTACTACGACGGGAATACCTGCCTGCTGGGGAAACCACAACACCAAGGCCAAACAAAAGTGAAGCTTACTGGTCACAGTGAACTGGGTAGAAGTCCTGCTTTCATCAGCCAGGAAGACAATTTCACCAGCATCTTCCATCTTACACTCTCGGATGATCATGGTATGTTGCTTGCCAGAGCGTGTGATGGAGATTCGATCACCAGATTTCACTTCTTCTTTATTTTTCAGCCATCGGATATTCTGGCAATCATTGTCCAGCTCAACACAGAAGATGGCTGTATCATTTAAGAAGACCGCAGTCTTTCGTGGAAGTTTCTTAATGATGTTCCCTTTAAATAAGAAAGTAATTATGATCAGCAAATAGTAGATATCGAAGTCTCTGGCAACAGACTGCAACAGGACTGGTCAAACAGCTCTCACCTAATCAAAACATTGTAGACACTATGCAGACACACCTGAATGAATTCCTAGGCTCTGAGTTGTACAGAACAGATAATCCCCAAGACTCATTTTGGCCTTCAAAGAGAGAAAAGCCATCTTGTTTGACTACAGTCGCTCATGTTTCTAGCCTAACATGTGAAGTCTGCTGTTGGGTAAACACCAGGTATGTAGTATTGCCAAGAACAGATTTGACAGGGATACAACTTTCATTACTCACATATGCCAGGAATTCAAATTAAAATGCTGCTGAAGTGGGTCAGCCTTTAACTTGACAAGTGTCTCATCTGTCTTTGGGATTTTGCCTCCATCAGATTTACCAGCAAGTTAGAAAACCAAGATGGCAAACACACCAGTCACCCAAATTGACAGAAAACACTCAAAAACCCTCAGACATCTTCTTGGAGTCAACCCAGAAATAAACACGGAATGAACTTCACTTGTGTCTTTTCCAAATGACTACGATGATTATCACCCATGGGAATAACCTCAAGGTTATTCCTTGCAATTATTCACAAGAAAGTTTGGACTTCTTCATCAGGATACCACACCTAGTGATAGATGGTGATCTGGGGATAGACTCCAGCCCTGTAATAGTCCCTGCCCTCACCCAGGCACATCACCTAAGCTATCTAATGAAAAGCAATGCTGAACCGCTTCATGAAGCAGACACACATTTCATCAGCAGGATTCAAGACCCCAATTCTCTGCTCACATGTCTGCTCCTTGCTGCCCTCAGCACTGTCCCCATCCCCACAGCCTTTTGCACCCTGCCAAGCTTTCGCTTCCTCCCAACCCCACCCCGCTCTCTCAAATCTTCTCCCCCCTGGCAGGCACAGGGCTCCCGCAGGAAGGCTCTGCCTCCTGTCCCTCCCAGGAGCTCCACCTGCCCCAGTCACTCTCTTTTTAATGGAACATGCCACCATAGCACAAACAAGTAAAAAATACCAGCTGTCCTACTGGGGCCAAACACACCGACAGAGTTTGGTTGGTCTCGATCTAACAGAAGGCAGAACAGAAAGATGTCTACATGAACTCTCCCACATGTCCAGACTAAATTTTCCCTTCTGCCTCTGCCTGTATGCACTCTCTATAGTTTGCCTATGATAGAAATGATGACAAAAAGGAATCTGATCAAGGACGCATGGCATCCAGCTGTCTTGCACCAATATAAGCAGTGAAGTACAACTTCTTTCCCTGGGAGTAAAGTCAGGCTTCAGATGAGGGAGGACAAGTGTAATCCTGTAGCTACGAGAGGTCTCCAGTTCATCCAACAGGAGACAAAGGGGAACTACAAGAAATCTGGAGAGAGACTTTTGACAAGGTCAGGAAAGGATAGGACAAGAGGGAATGGCTTTGAACTGACAGAAGAGAGATTTAGATATTAGGAAAAAAGTCCTGACTATGAGGGTGGTGAGGCCCTGGTACAGGTTGCCCAGAGAAGCTGTGGCTGCCCCATCCATGGAAGCAGCCTGCACCATATATCAAACTATCAACCACAGCTTGTGAGCCAGGTTCCCAGTGTGGTCAGCACCGCTCTTGGACAAGATTTGCTATTGTGTTCACCAGGCACCAGGTAAGATATGTGTGAGACAGTGCCAGGGAACACATCTGATGCTTGGGATCATGTTAAGGAGTCTACAGTGTGAGGCTAAAGCTTATAGGTCTTGTAGAAAGTCCCTTTAAGCACAGGTCCCCAACCAGGTGACATATTTTCTGCAGCAACACCATCTGCCCCCATGTCCCAGAAACCCCTGGCAGGAGACCAGGTACCCACTGACTTGACACACATGCCTCTCTTCTTGCACCACAAGGGAGTCTGCTGTCCTTCACTGCACACATGCACAGGGTGAATGCCGTTCATAAGGTTGAGTGTGGAGTGTCATGTGTGAATCTCACACTTGGTAGGCAAGAGCCTTTCTTACCTTGGACAGACAATTCTGCGATGGTCCTGCTCCCTTCCTTCATCTCACAGATGTAGACAGCATCATCATCTGCAGTGATGTCCTGGACAGTGAGGCGGCGATATGTGCCCTCTTCTTCAATGTTGTATTTCTTGCTCTGCCGGAGTTTGGTTTCCTCCTTGAACCAAGATGTCTCTGTACTAGGAATGGGCACTTCACATTGGAAGGTGGCAGATTCTTTCTCCCTCACTTCAAGATCCTTCAGTTTTTCCTTGAAGGGTATTGAGGGTTCTTAAGAAGGTAAAAACACAAAGGATAAACAAGAGAGTCTGATGGTATGTGGTGAGAGCTGTGCAAATAAATAAATCAATAAAGAAAATTTAAACAATAACACTCCTTGTGTTATTAATTTGTCCTGAGCCACCATCTAAACCTATAATCAAGCCCTAATACAGCAGGTGTTTTGCTCTAACGTAAAAAGAATCTTAGATCCCAACAGAAGTACTCTAAGGACTTACCTAAAACAACATAGTATCAATCTGAACTGCAGTACTTGCCCCACACCACCATGCAGAGGTGTTAGCTCCAATCCAAAGCAACGCGAACAAGTTGGTGAAGTATCAGGTTAATAAAGTCCGCTCGTGTGGCCTGCTTGACTTCTAGCACAAACACCTCTGCACTGCACCGCCTCGTTTAGTGATGCCAGTGAGATGAAGGGCAGGGCCTCCCAGCCTAACTTTATAGGTAACAACAGCCACTTCATGTCACAGTATAAGCCTTTAAAGTAATCATGCTACACGTGGGTAACAGCAAACAAGCCTGTTACAGGAAAAGCAATTCTAGGTGAGGGTGTGAGCATCTGAACTGGTCAGCTGGTGCAAGAACCAATGTTTTAGGGGTCTTGCAGCGGAAGCGAGCTCAGCAGAGTGATCTAAAATGAACAGGAAGATGAGGAGCGGCTGTGTACAAGACAGATATGGGGGAAAGCAGAGGAGTAACTAATAGAGGGGTTTTCTATTCTCCCAGCAGGCAGCAAAGGCGGTGTATCAGCTTTTGTCAGCAACAACAAAAGAACTAGGAAAAAAGCCCAAGTCTCCCTCCTGTTCTGCTTTCCAGCAGTGAAGCTGCTGTGTTCTGGCTTGTGGAGAAACCAGACTGTAGATCAAACATGTGAAACAGCTGCATGGCAGTGAGGGAAGACATTTTGCACACAGAACAATGTTTAATTCCAGTGACAGCTGCACTATGAAATCACCCTGACACCCCAGCACTAAACTGGAGAAAGGGGATCGGACTGAAGAGGACAGCCGGCGGTCACAGCCACAGGGCTGGTGTCGTGGTCATGTCACAGACTTGGATGAGTCAGTGCTGATATATCACCACTCATGCTTCATGAGAGATCATGTCTTGACATGTACCTTCATCTTCTAATAACTACTGTACCAGTGTTAGAAAAGGGTGAAATTTTATGTTAGAAATAATTATATTGAAAGTTTGCAAATCAATAGTAGGCCTTTGATTTTGCTGTTCTGTACCTTAGTTAATTGTTTTGTACCTTAGTTGTAATTTAGGCATGGGTGGATTTAAGAAAGTATTGTAAAACCTTATCCAAGCAGAACATACAGATTGACCAGAGGCAGCCAAGTGAAAACAAGAGAATACTGGCATCCACATAATGGTTGGGGCCTGTCCAAAGAACGGACAGGTGAAAAGGACAAAGCGAGGAAGACTTCTTACTTCATCTGAGGAAGACTCCTTACTTCATCAGGACGACCACCAGAGGGGGGCTGCACAAGCACAGAAGAGGCTGATGCCGTAATAGACTGATGAGGCAATCCCTGATGCATATGTATTAGTCAAGGTAGCAATTTAGGTTTAATATGCATTGATTGCGAAACTCTTGATATATAAATTGGAGCGCGATGTGACAAGGTCGAAGCCAGATTTGGGCGAGTGCCCCTGGTTTCCCAGCGCTGCAATAAAGCACCTCATATAACCATTCCGGTGGTTATGTGTCTGTTCTTATGCTAACACCAGCTCCCAGCCCTCTTTTGTGACTCCATTCTCCCTCTCCCTGACAACAAACATTCTCCCAGGCTAGTAATTTCATATGTTTACTAAGAGTTGTAGGCAGCTAGTGAGTAGCAGTCGACAATGCTAAGTGTTAGTCATAGAATCATAGAATAGTTAGGGTTGGAAAGAACCTTAAGATCATCTAGTTCCAACCCCCTGCCATGGGCAGGGACACCTCACACTGAACCATATCACCCAAGGCTTCATCCAACCTGGCCTTGAACACTGCCAGGGATGGAGCATTCACAACCTCCCTGGGCAACCCATTTCAGTGCCTCAAACAGTAGTAGACCCTCCCAGGGAAGAACTTCTTCCAAATATCTAAATCTCCCCTCTGTCAGTTTAAAGCCATTCCCCCTTGTCCTGTCCCTACCTGTCCTTGCAAAAAAAAACATGGCAACCTGGTTATTGTCTTAAAAATTGTGTTGCCTTACTGCACCTTAATTCTAGGCAAATCCAAGTTTCCTTGGAAAGCCTCAACTACGGTTACACAGACCTGACCTGCCCACACTCCACCTGTTAACTATCCTTTTCTCTTTAACAAACAGGCAACTCAGACTCTTGCCCTGCAATCCCATAAATCACTTCTGGAATCAGCCCATGCAGCCAGGGGGAACTAAGCAGTTGTAATTCTCATGCCATTGGAACAAACGAGAGGATGAGATCAAGAAAGCGTTGACCAGAAGGATGTCAGCCACCGTGAGCTGGATGAAATGTTGCTGTGTGAGATAGGAAGGAGTCTGGAGCTGACACTGAGAACACATGGACAGGCCCAAGAGCCAAAAAGTAACACAAGATGCACCTGAGAATCACAGAAGTGCATTCTCATACTTGGAGCAACTGGCGATATCATTAACCCCTCTCTCCTTACAGCCACTAAGCAATATCTAAGGTAAAAATAAAAATAAATTAAAAAAAGACATAAAACTACTGTAGGAAATAGCTTCTAAATGTACAAACACAGAATTGTTGGTCGACTCTTCAGTCTGTGTTTCTGTAACAGCATTCCCTTTCCAGCCAGAGAAAGTAGGTGCAAGGCTTTATTTGACAACTTGGGGTCAGAGATATCCTCTGAAAACAGCTTTGCTTTCGTACTTCTGACATGTGCACACACGTCTTATCTCACTCTGAATGGAGCTTCAGAGACACAGCAGCTGATAAACTGAATCAAAGTCTGGGATTCACCCAGCCCACTGGTTTTTATGCTTTGGAGATGTGAGAGAGGCTCCAAAACCCACAAACCTCCTCTTCCTGAATATATCTTCATGCTCTTTACATGCTCTAATGTGTACCTGGTCAGAGAGAGGGGGTTAATTTTGGTAAGGAGACTACAGAAGGACCACGTTCCAAACAATTCATCTGGTCCATAACCAGCCCCTTACTCAGGTCAGAGAGATGCTGAGATTGGTGGCCAGGAGGAAACAGAGTTTTCAGCTAATCAACAGGCAACCCAGATCTCAAGGAAAGGTCTGCAAAAGACAGGTGGCTCATCTTCCTTGCTAATGAACTAATCAACACAGACTAATAACCAGATAATAGTTACATGAAGAAGACTCATTCTGAGGAAGGAAACACTAAACTTTACACCAGCCTTTCTGTGTACTTTCCACTTAACTAGGTAAATGTGAAAACAAATATGCTTACTCTACCACTGGCCAGCATAGTGAGTTAAGAAGAGAGCTCTGTTACTCTCTTTCAGCCCATGTTGTCATGCAGTCTGTCAGATTTTGACATTTACATTGCAAATTCTCTAATGTAGGTATCCTCTCTTACCTATTTGCACAGCACCCAGCACAAGTCAGAAATATTCTGGGCTGTAACTACTACAGGCACATTGGAAAAAGCTGCTGCAGATAGTTTTTAATATTAATCTGGTTTTAGTCAAAGCAGAACAGAAATTCTCATTAAGGCATGTAATGAAGGCAGTAACATTTCTAAAGAAGGAAAGATAAGAAATAAGAGTCTCAAATGCCTGCCTACCGGGAAAAATGTGAGATAGAAACAGCAAAGCAAAACCCTGAGGGAGCATAGAGCAAGAGCAGCTTATGGAGTTAGCAGGAAACTGCAAGAGCTTAGATCAGACATGAATTTGGCTGCTTGTCTTGAGAACATATTTCTCCAAAGAGTCATAGGCTTTTTGTTTGGTCCATATCAAGCAAACTAGCAATGAGATGATGTTATTTTTTAAAAGCAGGTCCTGCTAACACATATTTTGCTAAGAATAGGTGCAGCCTGCAAAGAAGCCAATGTTTTCTTAACCTTCTCAAGGCATATCTGCCTGCTTGACCTGGTCTTCTCACTCGCCTACATTTCCCCTTGCTTATTTCTGGCCTACGCACAGGCTCTCCTTTTATTATTCCAAAGGCAAGTTTTCCCTCTGCCTAGAAAAACGGTCCAGTGAGAGTAAGAATATGGAAAATCCTCCCAATAGGAGCTCTCTAAAGGTGCACAGACAAGATTCCACCACCTTGTTACTTTGGTCTTCCTAGTTATTGTGCTTTCCAAGTTTCCTTTCTACCTCCAAACTTCTCAAGTTGCAATTCTCTTTCAGATCTCAAATGTGACTGTCATGACAGTGGTCATCCAAAATCACTGCAGGTCAGAGGTAGCATGGAGCAAGAGCAGCTCATGGAGTCTGCTTTTCCAGTCTCTATCCTATTTGGCTTGCAACCTTTAACCTTTTCATACAGTATCTGATTACTGTATTGAGGGACTCAGATTAACATTGCTTGGCCCAGGTCCAAGGATGGAGACCTGTATGCTGTTCTCACTAACTTTATACATGGTTTAGGAACATCTCCAAAGCCTTCAGGATATTCAAGTTGGTTATTCATGTTCCTCCCATCCTCTCTGCTCTTCATCAAAGACGTTTACCTTTCGGTGCATGGCTTGTGATTTTATCCCTGCTCTAGACACTTTTCTGAATCAGAGCAATCAACTTTTAGGTTTCCTTAATTGTGCAAATGACACTTTGCCCTGAAGCCTCTCCTTTGAGATTTATGTCTGATTCACTACATCTCATGTAGGAACAGCCCAAACATCACTTTTATTTCAGCTCTATGTTCTTTAAGGCATGGGCTCAGCATAGTGCTTACAAATGGGTTGGGGCTGTACATCTAGGATCTAGATTGACAAAAAATAGGTGGCTTTTCTAGAGGTTTGACCTGTGCCCAAGTCCTGTGCCTTGAGACACTTCTAAGAGACAATGTATAGACAGGATGCTGGGCTGGGTAGTCTTTTTCTATTATTTATTACCTTTAAAAGACCCATAAATATTCTCACTTGCATTCTTGTGTTGAAAATCTGTGAGCAAAATGTCAGATCGTATTTAACCCCATGGTGCTTGTCTTTCTTGGTACATGTGTGTACAGACACATGCTATAGGCATCACAGGATTACCTGCAGAAAGACCAACACAGCAGCTTGGTGCTCACTAAGGGTGGCTGCCTAGAGAATTTAGCCTCTCTTGCATGCATGAGCAAAGGGATGTTGTATGGCAAGATGACCTATCTCTCTAAACCCAATGACAGGTGAGTTAATGGCATAAACAACAGAATTAAAAGCTCACTTCACTACTACATCATTCTGAGCTCTCTTTGGAGGGCTGAGAAGGAATTCTGGTGACACAAAGGAGAATCATCATTCAGGGCCTAAGTATAACCAACACACGTCGATTTTCCATGGCAGCTTTGGTCAGAAAGCCAAACATGGCATAGTGTAACAAAGAAACAAACCACAAACATTTCCATTTAAGACCTCTGACTCACAGGCATATCCTGACAATGGACAGTGATCGATAACCTTTTCCCATGGTGCTCGCTCCCAGACTCGCTGCCTCGCATGCTTTCCCCATCTCCTTTGGAACGGGTTGCACCCATGGAGAATAATCAGATAAGCATGGGCAGAGGGGAGGGGCTTGTCTCTGCAAGACAGGTGCTGGGCAAGTAACAGAGCTTGAGCCATCCTCAAAGCAAACACCCACCAAAGGGCCAGGCTCGGTCTTCGGCTCTGAGTCCCGAATCATGAGGTAATCACAGCTTTATGGAAGAGGACAAATGCCCTTCCCAACATCACTCAGCACCTCCAAGAGATAGCAATGAGTGGGATGAGTGCCAGTGAGTTCCATAGATCAGGTGTCACTGATGGACATGAGCACTGAGTCACTGATGGGAAGGATGGTGAGTATGAAAGAGAGGTCCAGAAAAGGCAAACCAGAAAAAGAAGTAAAAACAGAGAGTCTTAAACACAGACCGCTCCTGCTCTTTTGGACTTCTAATTAATTTTGCTGCCAGTCAAAACCCACTACTTTCCACTCAAGTGCAAAGCCTTTTATGCTTGAGAGTTAATTTACAGGTGCTGCTTGGCTTGCAAACTGTAACCTTGCCAAATGGAAGAGCAGCTTGAAAATTTAGAGCTTCCTTTGTGAAAATGTGTGTGTCACACTTTTTGTCACTGTTTTGAAGACCTCGGCCTGCCCTTCACCAGCACTGAGGGACCTTCGGAAGTTCTTAACCACTGAGCACAGCAAACGGAGGCATCCTGCTCGTGGTACAGTTCTGGGAGCATATGAGGACTACAGGCTATCCAGCAACATGAACTGAGAAAACTCAGAAGAACCTGGCAAGAACAAGGCTGCTGGTTGTCACTGTACAGGAAAACTGAGATAGACTGTAACTAGAGTTGGAGTACGAGTGGGTCCCCCAAGGGATCCAAGGCAGCCTGACACACTCAGCTTGCAGGGAGGAGTTTCCTCTACTACTGCTTAAATGGCACATGTATGACAGTTTAACTAAGTAAGTCATATGGTGAATATAAACACAGATGTGATTAAAGTCTGGAGGGTAAGTTGGGCTTCAGCAGTCACTGGTCCAGAGGGTGGAAACATGTCTCCTAGGTTACTATAAAATCAGGACTGATGGGAACACTAGAGATCTGGTTCATCTGAGGTACCCACAACCAGCCACTTCTGCAACATCCATCCCTGATTGTGAGGGTGGTGAGGCCATGGCACAGGTTGCCCAGAGAAGCTGTGGCTGCCCCATCCCTCGCAGTGTTCAAGGCCAGGTTGGATAGATCTTGGAAGAGCATGGTCTAGTGGAAGGTGTCCCTGCCCATTTCAGAGGGTTGAAATTAGATCTTTAAGGTTCCTTCCAACCCAAACCATTCTATGATTCTATGGTTCTATGACTGGTGCTCATTTAGTCCCTTTCCTAACCCCCTCTAGTGATGTGGCTCTCTCCCTAGATTATCTATTCCAGTGCTTACCCCTGTTTACATCTGGAGGGTTTTAGTCGTGTCTAATGCGCACTCCTTTGCAGCAGTTTGGTGGCACAAGTTTTGTTCATGTTCCCATCTCAAGGGCTGTCAACTTGCAGGCTTGTCCACCCCAGTGAGAAACACAAGGACCTACCTTTGACAGTGACAAGCACAGAGCTGTATGTCTGGCCTGCCAGGTTGGAGGCAGTGCAGGTGTACAGCCCATTGTCTATCTGCTTGCAGAAAAGGATCTTCAGCACAAAGCTCTCCTGATCATCCTCATAGATGACATGCCGCCGTCCTTCCACAATGACCTCATTGTCCTTCTTCCACACAATCTCTGGTTTGGGTTCACCCGTCACATAGCAGCTCAGCTTAGCGTGCTTCCCCTCTGTCACGCTGCAGACGCGTGTCAGTGACCCAAAAGTCGCATTGCGAGCCCCTTTGGTGGTGAGTCCAGCAGCCCTCTCGTAATCCCGGGAGAGGCTGTATCCAATGCTAGACAGCCCTTCTGCCGTGGAGTAAGACTGGGCAGACATTGAATCAAGAGTCCCATGGGAGATGTCCATCTTCCTGATCTCCTCCCGCCTCTTTTGCAAGTGAGACAACAAGGATGTCGTCTTGCCGCAGCTGGTGTCGAAGTGGCTGCTGCTGCCCGGGTTGGAAGAACCTTGCTTTTCCACTACCAGCGCAGCTGAAGCACTGGCAGAGCCGATGGGGTTCTCTGCCCGGCAGGTATAGGTGCCACTGTCCGCTAGCCGGGCACACTGGATGGTGAGAGCATTTGACTCCCCAACAGACTCAATCTGGAAGCGCCCAGCATCAGCCCGGTTCCGCACATGTTTGCCATCCTTCTCCCAGTTCACATAGAGAGGAGGGCTGCCCTGGATTTTGCATTTGAACATGGCATCTTCTCCCAGTGTTACTTTGATGGAGGAAGGCTTCTGGATGAAGTATGGGGCTGACTCTGTTACTGTGGTCTCTTCTCCAACTTTGATGCTGACAGCTGCAAAAGCTTCACCAATGGTGTTCTTGGCTCGGCAGATGTATTGGCCACTGTCCTCCAGGCTCAGATCATAGATGGTTAGCTGATAGAGATCCCCATCTTCTGTGGTTTTAAACCTTCCTCCAGACTGGACCGGAAGTTTATCCTTTTCCCAGCTCACAGCTGGGATGGGGTTTCCAATGATCTGGCAGCTCAAGGTGGCATCCTTCCCCACAGACACTATAAATGCCTTAGGCCGGGTCAAGAACCGGGGAACTCCACTGAATGAGCTGTAATCCATCCTGGTTTCCTTCCTAAAGGGTGACAAAAAAAATATCAAGAGAAAGCGAATTAGATGGGGAAGGCAATGAATTGCTCTACTTCCCTGTATCAGGAGGGTGGAACTGGATGATCTTTAAAGTCCCTTTCAACCCAAGCCATTCTGTGATTCTATAATCAGGATGATTGTCACCTGTGACAGTCATGGTTTCATTGACCTTCTCATTAGGCCTTGGAATATTTTAGGTCTTGCTGATTCCTTAGATCTGAGCTCAATAAACTGCTGATGAAGAAAGTCACTCACTTCTGCATGGAAGTCACTGTAAAATACAAGTCTTTGAGCAGTTCATACAGAAAGAACACAGTGGTCCCTTTCAGCTTTGCCAGTAGGAAAGTGACCTGCACTAATGCTACATAACATATGGGCTGGTTCTGTAGCCATAGAGAAACAAACGACATTCAACTCTGAGAGATGTGTCTAACTATGAAGATACCTCCTCCATCATGCTCATCTCTTCGTTTTCATTTCTCTTTTTCTATCTCATTGTCCTTGCTCTGTTTAATTTTTGTCTTTCTCCTTGGTTGGTTTTTTTTTTCATCTCTCACCCTCTCTGATCATCACCCATCCCTATGTCTTGTTCTCTGAATCATGTTCATACAAACCCCTCTACTGCAGGGGCCAGCCTTCAGGAGGGCACACAGATACACCTGTCATATTATTGAGGGTATTTCTAGTTATTCCCAGTTTCTATTCAACACAGCCACTGAGATGCAACTATTTTAATAGTGATGGTAGACAATGAGTATCTATGGGTTAGAGACAGCCTAATCCAGGTGGTATAGAGCCTGACACAGCTATAAGTGGGGATGGGCATTTGTGCACAAGTATGGCTTGGTGCACATACATCATGTTCCTAAGAGTGCAAAGCCACATGAAGAAACCACTACAAGGGATGCATGTAGCAATCCAGATAGTGCCAGCCTTTTCCAAAAAGATCCCACGTGGCTTAGGGCTTACAGGAAAGATGTCTCATTGCCTGCTTATTCGCAAACTGCTCTCAGAGGGGTTATGACCAACCTGAAGCTGTTTGACGACGTGAACCAGCCAATGGAATGAGTCTTAAACAGTGTTCAAAGCTGAATCTCAGAACAATTCTGGTGCTTTTGTGTCCTGAGAAAGTTGGAAGCAATCAGTGGCACTAATTCTTGCAGCTATGTTCACAGAATCGACCCATCCCTGTGCAGCTGGAGAGCAATACAACAGCACTCACTACCTTCAGGAGCCTCTGAAAGTCCACATCATAGAACACAAACTTTTCTTGCTTCCTCACTACTCCTTATATGGACCCCTGAGGGTACTTTCCCTTCTGCTGCAGTGAATCTACTCCTAATCCTCCAAGAAGACCTTTTCCGTGAATTGGCTAGCATTTACTTTGATAAGTATAGCACAGCTAAAGACCTGGTCTCAACCCCATTAACCATACACCAGCTGCTTCTCCCCAGGAGCAGGATTAGACATGGTGATAGCGCTCTGTAAGGAAAGCAAGCTTCTCAGCTCCAGCCCTCTCTGAAAGTCCTACTCAGAAGACTGAGTGCACTATTTGTCTCCAAGCAATTGTATCTGTTTGGCCTTGTGATGCTAGACACTCCTATCTTAGCAAGCTCATGCAGCTGAGCTGTATGAATGGTCTCTACCCTTGGTGACTTCAGTGTTACTCTCACATCTGTGCTTTTTCACCTTCAAAACACCACACAAAACAACCAGGGCACTGCGTGTTGTAACTTGGAAAGGAAATAATAACCAGTGACCGCGACAGAAATATCCTGCTTAATCCTACAGCAGTTTGGCTTCCTCACTGGCCACAAATCCACCCACTCTCTCACCCAATGGCAGATGCTCTCACAGTCTCCCCCCGCCTCCAGCAGAAATCAGCAGGAGCAGCCAAAATCCTGCTTTCATTTCTTGAGTCACCATCTGAGCAGAAGTTTTGTTATTTTCTCCATCCTCCTCCAGCTCCTCTTGCAGTGCCTTAACTTTAAGGTGCAAATCACTGATGGCATCAGGAAGGACTGGACTGACCTTGGGAAAATCACTTATTTTCCCTGTGTCTTGGCTCCCCTCTCATTTCTTCTTCATATCAAGACAGGGATGGTGTTGCAAAGAATTATGGGCATAGTGTATATATGACAATGTACTCACTGATATATATGCCAAATTATTTAAGAAAATTAATAATACGTTATAATTTTGATGGTTTAACAGATTACAATTTTTGACTCATGGTATAGCTGAGTTAGTAAACATTTAAGCTTAATTTGGGCCACAGATACAAGGCAAAACCAAACATAGTCTTCTTTATATATTTAACAGAAAAAAACACTACCTCCTATCCCTTCCTGTCTCTCTCCCTCCACAGAACATACAAAACTCTTATTCCACCAGAAATCCTTAGAAAGCTTAAAGCTGGGGCCAGGGGGGAAGTAATGGGGAAAACTCATTCTTTGTATACACTAAGATTGCAAAGAATGATTGACTTGAGGTCACTAGTGTGAAGACTTTCTATAGAGTGGTCACCTTCAGTACTAGTTGCAATAACTATTCAGAACTATTTTGCCCTTGGCCTTAAACTGGTCTAGAACCCTGTGAACTAGTTTGCACTTCTATTGTCCCTCTTACTACACCAACCCTCAATTATCTCAACAGCTGCCTTCAACCTCTGTCCTCACTTGAGCTTTAAAATGGATTTTCCATAAACACTTGCAAAGCTGCAAGCAGAGAAGCTGCATGAATGGTTAGAAGACACAGATACAAGCCTTGGGCTTGAGCCAAAGCACACAGAAGTCAGTGGAAATTTCCACTGATGTCAACTGATTGACAGTCAGAGTCTTCTGCTAATTTGGGGAAGGACCATTTCAATGTTCAGAGGGGGATGCTGGGATTTGAGTTCAGCTCTGGAGAATCCAGCAGTAACATTCACTACATTAGCTAAGAATTAACAATCAAAACACAGACTCAGCGCTCATGTCCTAATCTCTCTCATCCATTTGCTTAAATTTCAGCCTGCACTGTGTCATCAAAGCACTTCCATCCATCTTCAGAAGACATTACCATGTTTCATCCTTCCCAGATCCTGAATTGTTTCTGACAGATGTGTCACTCTAACTCATTTCCACCTTCAAATTCATAGTATCTAAAAGGACAAAACATAAAGATCTCCTTCAAAGTGGGCTCTGCATTAACACGGAGAATGAGAGCACAGAGATGGCTGCAGACACAGGAGGTGCCTGCTTAGGAGCCAACTGGTGACCTTTCAGCAAACAGTGGCTTCCCTCAAACCACCTACCTGATGTTTTCCTCAACATCCTCCTGCTCCCCAGGAGACGTATCCGTGTCTGGAGGAGAGCTCTGCTCTGTGGGAGTGTGGTGGGTGCTCTCAAAGCCTGGCTTTTACAAGGGAGAGAGCAGGAATGCTGCTCACTTCCTAAAGCAATTGTGCATCCTCTTCCCCTGCCCTCCTGTGATAAACAGTGCCCAAACAGCCCCCAGCTGATCACTGGTATCTCTGGTAGTCAAGAACAGCTAAAACACAGACAAGCTGCTACATCAGGTGCCTGTTAGTTTTGCTCCTGAACCATATTGGTACAGTAAATCCATCCAAGACTCTTCTTTCCAGTGGCCATAAACCCAAGGTTTATCATCCCTCTCCCATTGCTTCCAAACACTTGCCTGGTGTTTGCAACTCGCTTCTCTCTATCAGGTACAAGCCACAGTGTCTGCAGACTTCACAGTGCAAGGTGAGGCACCCACATCCTGTGCTGTGATCTACACTACACCCTGCTATCAGCTTTCACCACGTGCCATCATGCTCAATGGTTTTTATGTTGGTATAAAGCAGGCTCCCCAGGGCAGTGGTAGAATCACCATCACTAGAAGTGTTCAAAACACACACAGATGTGGCCCTTGGTGGTGTGGTTTAGTGGCAGACTTGACAGTCCTGGGGTAATGGTTGGACTTGATGACCTTAAAGGTCTTTTCTAACCTAGCTGATTCTATGAGTCTATAAGTCTATGAATAGCTGGGATGCAAGAAGAAAATCCACGAATCAGTAAAAACAGTGCATGCTCATCAATATTATTTTAGATTTGTTTCCAACATGGTGGGAAAGCACAACAGAGTTTATTCCTTGCTGTGCCACTGGCTTACACTGATGAGCATGAAAAAGTCACTCAGACTCTCGTATGTTTAGTCCCTCTCTGAAAAAGAAGGGTAAAAACCTTGCGTTATGGGTGCCAAGAGCATGAAATCAGTAACAGGCAAGAAATCCTAACCTGTGGCAAGGATGAAGCTACATAAGTAACTAACAGACAGATCAAGCACTTTAGACAGGCTGCACCAGATAAACTTCATTTTATAAGTCTAAATGGCATAATATGCAGTGCATTAGATTAGACTGATAAATAGATTGAGGAGGAAGAGGAAAATGATAGCCTTCTGAAAATACTGAAAGGATGAGATTGAATATTTCTGCAGCGTAACTTGCTAACCATTTTGGTGAACACACTAATTCAGATCCTTTATATGTACATTCAAGTGGTTTAAAAAATAGTGTCTCCCTGCAAGGGCCAGGACAGCTCCCTTGGAAGGGATAGAACTGACAACAAAGCATGAATAAACCTAGTCAGTGCAAATGCCCTTTCCAATTAATCTCAGGCATTTACCAGTGTCATATTTCTCCTTGTAATCCCTCTGTGATTAATCATTTGCAGCAGAGATCACATTCCCATCTGGGTGTTTCTGAGCATGCCAAAAGCAAAGTAGCAGCACTTGTAATTTTACTTATGTCTTCACTCATTCAGATTTTCACTGGTTTATGTTTGGGGGAAAGAGGCACAAGTGTACACACCTGTCTGACAATGCAAATACATCAAATCACTGCCAGGCACCAGCACACAGCCATGCAGCCAGTAAAGGCCTCCTACCCACTCCTGTCCTCACCATTTTCAGTCTCTGCCCCATGCCTGCTTCTCCACAGACAAACAAGCGCCTTGCAGTGGGAACAACACAAATGACTCCGCTTCCTGCTGGAGGTGGTGCTCATCAGGAGATCCATCAAGAGATAGAGGATCCTGATTGCAGAGCCATCACTCTTCATCTCCTGTGATTCATTTTGCTGTGCTGACTGGTGGGTTGATTTCATGTTTCTTCATCAATGCTGAGCTGCATCTGGAAAGCCTTCAACAACTTCTGAGAAGGCAGAGGTCCCACACCATGGGATATTGCCCCTCAAGAGTCAGCAGCCTGTGATGATGGTCTTTGGCATGAGAGCAGGTGGCAGATTATTCTCTGTACAAGCCTTTCAATACAATGGTTAGAAAGGGAATCCTGTCCACCATGACTCCAGGCAAAGAACAAAGAGCACCATGGAACCTGTCTCAAAATACTCCCAAAACAAATGTGGCCATAGGTAATCACTGGCATAATCGGAGATTTTGAGGATGTAAACTGCAGGTAAAACCAGGCATCTAAACCTAAGAGACCACTAAAATCCAAAACCAGGAGCACATATATTATCTTGACACCACATTAAGACCTATAACATGCCTGCTTGTTCATTTTCTCAATTCTCTTTCACCCTTTCTTTGCTCAAGTAGCAAACAGTTGATATGGGTCTTTTGCTTACTTTTAGAGTTCATGTTTCCTGGACTTTCTCTGCAATGCCAACTGCTAAGCCTTGCATTTCTGCTCCTGATGGGAAAGACATAATTCACAAGGAATCCCCCACCTCTGGGTCCATAGCTTTCAAAGAACATCACTAAAACAGAAGCTCCAGATAAAAATCAAGGCAGTGCTGGTATTACTGCAGTTTACATGATATATCTGCATGTATTGTTCCATCTAAAAACATCAGGAAATGGAATCTGGGTGGGAAGGGAAGTTGATGGGTCATCAAATGGGAAGTGTGGGTTTTCTTTGATGTTTAAAGTTCTGCTGAGGGAAAACAGCAGCAACCCTGCTGCCCTATTACTTCTAACAACCTCCCTGGGAATGGACAGCTTTGGAATAGCACAAGTATTCAGTGTCAGCTGCAAGCTTAGTGACATCAGATGGGCACTGATGGATGCCTACAAGCCATTACACCAGACGTCGTGCTTTAAGGGTGAAATGCACACCAGCACATCCAGTGCTGCATGCCCATTACATCTCTAAATCAGGTGTAAGTAGAGATTTGCACCAATGTACTCATACAAGATGGCAAAATTTATCTGATGCCCATTTCATCAGAGCAGGAACAGTATCTGTCACCAAGGAGCTGCACTTGGAACTTAGCATGGGCTAGTCTGAATTCCAGTTCAGTGAGGGACAACAGATTCTGGCATGTTCAAAGGTCATTTGATGAGCAGATGGAAGAGCTTTCCGTGGTGGTTTGGAGGATCGGTCTGCATGCTCTGTAGATGTTTGACAAAGAGTACCTGCAATAAACTAAGCCTATTGCAATAAGCTTCTAACTCAATTCAGAATAAGGCTTGTTTGCACTCCTTGTCATCTATTGCCTCCATAGCAAGTCAAAGTCTGCCAGGGATGTTAAGGGAAATTCCACAGCAGGTCTGTGGGTAACATAGTGTTAAACATGGTGAGTAGTCCTCAACAACTAGATAGCTAACATCAAGCCAAGACAATCATTCCTGACCTTCAGGGTAGGGCTAAATATGCACCAACTCTCTAGGAAGGGACCTGCATCACCTTGTGATTGCAATACTAATCTTTTGTCAATAAAGTGAAATACGTCCAATGACTGGCAGCAAACAAAAGAATTAAACAAATATTAGAACATTCCAACAAGAAAAAGAAATAAATCACATGGTTTGTGCACCCTACCAGGCAATGCAGTCAGATCACCTTCCAGCCACATAACTAAGTGTGCACTTCAAGTAAAACATGGAAGACTGAAGCCACTTAGATGATTTATATGGTAAAGCACATATTATCTCTTTGATACAGAGAAAGACTTACTGCTTATAAAGGTCTTTCCTCTTTTAACCATATGGCCAACAATCACTTTCCATCACCACACCAATAGCTTAAAGCATCACAGAAGGTTTGGGTTAGAAGGAACCTTAAAGCTCTTCCAGTTCCAACCCCCTGCCACAGACAGTGACGCCTTCCACTAGACCAGGTTGCTCCAAGCCCCATCCAACCTGGCCTTGAGCACTGCCAGGGATGGGGCAGCCACAGCTTCTCTGGACACCCGGTGCCAGGGCCTCACCACCCTCACAGGGAAGAACTTCTTCCTCAGATCTCATCTCAATCTCCCCTCAGTTTAAATCCATTTCCCCTTGTCCTATCCCTATCTGCCCTTGTCAAAAACCTTTCTCCAGCTTTCTTGTTGGCCCCTTTAGGCATTGGAAGCTGCTCTAAGGTCTCCCCAGATGCTTTTCTTCCCCAGGCTGAAAACCTGTCTTCACAAGAAAAAGCTCCACACCACAATGGGACTTCCTACTTGGTTTTCACTGTAGCATATGTGCTTCACTTTGGATTCTCCCTTTTATGGAGCTATAAAACAACCCAGAAACTTCCAGGGGGCTAATACTGCTCAGATCAGCCCCTCAAGACTCCATGGCAGTACCTTTTCCTAAATGCACTCAGGCTACTCTGACAGTGTGTAAGGAAAGGCTACAGCACAAAGGAGGTCTTGGGCATACAGTGATGCTCATTCCAGCTCTATGGGGTGAGAAGTCAGGAGACAAATGGAGGGAAAAGACAAAAATTCTGGGTTTGCTTCCCTGGGGACAGAAAATATGTGAATTATAACAATTGTATCATAAATTTCACCCAACTGGATTTTGCTTTAGGTACAGCCTCTGGAGAGAAACAGCTAAAGTAGAATCCCAGCTGTACATACACCCTGACAAAGACTGACAGCTTGAGCCAGGTGAGCCTTAAATGTTCAGAGAAACACTGGATCCACACAAATTTACTTTACTATATTGGCCTCATGGTTTAGAAGGCTAGACCTTTCGCATCGGAAGCTGGCAGCACTGTGCTACAGCTGCATTAATGTTTCCTCCCCACATGCAAACATGCACAAGTGCATGCACCTTTCTCTCCCTTGCACAAATAAAAAAGGCTCCTACCAGCACTGAACCAGTCCATTTCAACTCTTCAATTCTTTCCATTCACAGGAAAATAAGCTCACTTATATTAAACTAGAAACACCGCCTCCAGTTTTAGCACATGTTTTCCTACACTAGGGAGTTGTGGGATTATGGCTTCCACAAGGACAAAGAATTCCCTTGGTGACAATTAGCAGCCAGACTCCAGCCTAAGCCCTTGTATTTTAACAAGTGGACGTCATTGTCATTACAGCCACTCCACCCCATTGAGCTGTAGGGCTGAAAATAGCCTCAGCTGTTGGGCTCCATATCTCTCCATCTCTCGTCAGAGCCATATGCAGAAACACGAGGAGCAGGAGGGGGGGGTTGCAGTGTGAATTGGTATTGACACCAGAGAGGAGCTCAGAGTTAAAAAAGCCCTTGATGAAGAGAAAAGCAGCACTAAGGTTGTGCCCTGGAAATAAAACTTGAAACACTGCTTGCTGCCACCTCTCCCCAGGAGCCACAGTTTTTCCAGGGTCTCCATGCACAGTCCTACCTCCAGTTTGGGGACAAAACGTATCATGCAGAATTAATAACTTCAATCAGGATTTTCCTCTCCTTTCTCCTCTCCTCTGGAGGCTGGTGTTTGCTCTTTTAGTAACATGTCCTAAAGTAACTAAGCAAAGCAGTCCACACTCAGTTCAGACCAGAAGAAGACCGGGTTAACTCCCTGTACCTTCATCTCCATCTTCAAATATGTTTCATAAAGCAACACATACTCCAGCTTGACATAGAAATAACCTCACCCCTCTCTCAGCTACAAACAACAGTCTCCACTTTCTGCTGGATACTAGCATCCCCAAGTCTACTTCTCTTTAGCTGAAGGTTTAGGTCTTACCTGCAGTCTTGTGTGAGTCTGAGGAGAAACAAAGCTCTGGGCAGGGTAAGAAAAGCCGATTCCTACTGAGATGACAGAAGGGGGAGGGGGGATAAGGGGAACAGAGGACATGGGGATACCATGTTGGGTTTGGTTCCCCCCCCTTACCCCTCAGTAAAATAAAACAGAAACCCCAGCGATGGCAGTGACGTGCAGCAGAAGGTCCCCCCGAGTCCCCCAGCAGTGGCTTTGCTGCCCAGGGTTAGGCTGTGCCACCCCCCTGCCAGACCCCTCCTCTGGGTTGTCCTCCTCCAGTCAAATTGCTGACGTGCTTTGCTTTCCCTCTGCAGCCCAGCTCCAAAATAGCTCTGGGTGTCATTTACCGGGGAGATTAGGTTTCCTGCAGGAGAGAGGCAAAAGGGCATCATTTTAGGGATTCACTAGGATGGTCCAGCAACAGCAGGGGGGAAAAAGACATCAGACACATACATGTTTGGTGGTGCAGGGGACAGGATGCAATGACCATGTGAGTCAGAACTGCTGCCCAAAAGTCCATCCCAAAGCCAAGTGATGAATGTGGTGTGGAGACCCAGGAACAGGCAGCTGTGAACTTACCGGCGTCGCACATTGGATAGAAGATCTTTTCCAAAGGCATCAGATCAATAGTAGTTTTATTTACAACCTCCCAGGCAAGAGTGGTGAATAAATGGCAAGTTAACAAACCTAACTGCATCTCTCCCTTTCTTAACCTTAGTGTATGTCACCCTACTTTTACACCGCGTGAATCTGAAGCAACTGCAAAAATGGCATGAATTTTACACACATCATGTCTCAGAGACTCACAAACATATTTTCTACATTTGCCAGTAAAACTGCTGCTTTTTTAACAATTTCTTGAACACAGAGTTCGGGAAATTGTTGAAACCAAACCAACTCCTATTAGCAATCAAAGTATTTTAATTTTAAAAGCCATTTCTGCTAATGATAGAGGTGCTAGAACAGAGTCCAGAGGCTCCTCCACAACCACTTTACCACTGCGTGGCAATCAGGAGTGAACTGTGAGATAGGCTTATTTTTGGCAGTAAACAAAGCAGATAATGTGCTGCATAGTCCAACCATGTGGATAAGCTAAAGACACAACAGCATGTTACGTTTACTCACTTTTCAGGGAACAAAAACACCTTTAGGGAAGAAAAAGGGAGTTTTATTTGGGATTTTGGAAGCAGGGGTTGGAACAAGTCAATGGGACCAAAGATGGGGAAGGGCAATAGCTGCAGAGGAAGTGCTGTTTCTGCCTTGCACCCAATAGGAATCTCAGCTCTTGAAACTTTTACTTTTTGCATTAGGTTCATGGGGCATTTGGCTACTGAAAAACAAAAAAGTGGAAAAGATCCAGCATGACCTGAGTGCTAGTGGGATGTTCTTGAAGGCAGAGCTCAAGGAGAAGTGACAAGGATGAAAAGCAGTGGGACACCACTAACTTCATGCAATGGGATAACCAAGGAGAAGGACGCTGGCCAGCAGGAAACACTGAAGCTGACCCAGGACTGGTTTCTCCACAGGGAAGAAGCTGGGCAGTGGTTTGATCTAGAAGCAGATCATCTTTCAGATGACCTGCTGAGAGCAGGGCTGTCACCTGCTGGAGAACTGACTTAAGGATAGAAGGGAAAGAGCCTCAGTAAGATCTATCACCATCTCCCAAAGGGAGAAGGGAAAGGGTAGCATCAACCAGTGACTCTCTAATGAGGGAGATGGAAGCTGGCATACCACTGCTTCATGCTGCCCACTTCTTTCCAGTCAAAATACAGTCAGAATTTACATAGCATGGATCAAACCCAACCATAAAGTTATAGGACTGAGGGGGGGAAACAGTACAGAGATCTCAGGTGACATCTGAACTCCCTATTCATTGGCTGAGTAACTTCACTGGATGTTTAAGGACAGCTCTGTGAAACTCCTTGCCCCTTTTAAAAACAAGGGCTGTTTTGCTCAGTTCTAAACCTCAGTAATTGTTATTTGAAGATGTTAATTGTAAGACAAATGGCAATGCATCAGCTTCACTTGGCAACCCTGGTATGGAGGTAGAAAAGCCTCTGCCTGGCTTCCAAACCACAAGCTCTGATGCAGCTCACTTCTGAAACAAAGGCACATTTTATGGAAGGGCTTTGTTGCAGCTTGTTTCTGTGGTTCATCTCATGCCTCTCAGAGAGATGGACTTCTACTTCATCTTCGTCCCGCAAATGAAACATGTAGAAGGTTGGTTTTATTTAAGGAAGGCTTTGAAGTGTACTTTGGTCAGCAAATCTGTGCAATCCCTTCACACTGGGAGGACAATCCTTCCGATGGTCAGAGGAGAAAGTTGCCCAAACTGTGTTTAATGTCCCAGCGTATTGTCACCTCTTCACCTAATGGAAAAAGTATCCTTGTTGGGATTGCCTCCCACCTTGGCGTAAGGTCATGAAGCATTTATCTTGCCATTTAAGATCCTTGCAGCTCATCTTACGGTGTATGTCAGTACTCAGCACTAGCATCTTCTAGGCAACCTGGAGATGAGTGATAATCACTTCTGTTTCCCCCTTTTTGGATGCTGGGACTTGCTGTAATTACCCTGACAGAAGAGGATTACCCAGGATACCCTGAAAGGTCACTACAAGCAAGATGAACTGAAATATCTACAGTACCAATGAGTTATTTATCTATGCAGGACCTACAACATGCTACAAGTCTAAAATAAAGGAAAATCTATATATGATGAGCTAATAAAAGTTTGAATTCATAGAGAAAATGATGAAAGCATTGAAGGAACCTGCTTTTGAATGAAAACAATTAAATGTTACCAGGCACTAGTCCCGTATTCTTTGAAAAGCCAACAGACAGCTTTTCCATAGGTCTGTTTTCTTCCCATTCCAAATATCTGGGAAATGTGTGTTAAATAGCTACTTACATGGCTTTAAAATAGAGAAATATCTTTCCTTGCACGTCAAAGCTGTACCTTTGAATTCCAAAATTCTAAACTCTAAAGTTGAAAGTAAAAAGACACCAAATGGATTTAACCATAGTCTACAGACACAGAAAAAAAACTGTGCTTGCTTTTCCTCCAAGATATAATTAAAATTCTTTGAATTACTATAAGTGGTAAGGCCTAAGCCATCAGATCTTACTGCAATATTACTCTTAAGTGCTGGATTTTTTGCATAAAAAGGCATGTGTTTAGCTGAAAAAGATTCCTCCTTTTCCCTACAGGAGAATTTAATTTGATGTTTATTCCCATGTGATACTGAACAAAAGTTTAAAAGTTGGCACAATTTTTTTCCCGAGTTTTTACAGAAAAATAAAAAACTAACCCTGATGTTTTGTCTCCCCATCTAACACTCAGAATAATTCAGAAACCAAAAAGTCAATGCTAGTAACAATTTCACACCCAAATAACCCACACACCACATGAGATATTTTCCCTACCATGTCTAATTCTGACAAATAAACTCACCTCATTCTGAATAAACATCACTGGGTCATGAGCAGCTCCCTCATGCACTTCTAATGTACGGGAGCATATTCCCCCCTAAAATGTCATATATACAGGGCAGTTATTAATTGATCAAAGAGAAACTGAGGTATTACCAACACAAATAGAAGTACTACAGTGAGTTAAAAAAGGTATTGGATTAATAATTAATATTTTTTCTTTTAAATGCAGCTTTTCAAAATTTTAGGAAAAACTGATTTGTGGACAAGAACAAAAGGCAAAAGTGACATGATCTATGCTTGCCTGGCCTGGTATTAAAGGCTTCAAAAAGCTCATAAAGGTTCCTACATATTCTTCTGTGCTTCCCTGCTCTTAACATTAAGCTTTTCTCTACATAGCTAATCCAAATGCCTAACCTGCAGAACTCCTGTAACTTAACCCTATACCCCCTGACTAGGAGAAACATGTGATGCTCTTCCACACTGGCAGGAGGCCTGGAGATGTTTGGAGATCACTGTCTCCACTGTCTGCCTCCTGCTCTCTGGCATGAGCACCCCTAATTCATTTCTGACCTGCTGATGGTTACCGTCACTCCCAGCTGGACTGACCCCAGCTGTCTACATACATTTGACAAGCGAGCACCAAACCCAGGCCAGCCCCTCTGGCTGCTGCCTTATCAGGGAAGATCACAAGGATTACTTGGGACACGCTGCTGCCTACCGCTGCCTTTGTACATCCCGCTATGGACTTCTGCCCATTCCAAAGCAGCCAGGCATTGTTGACCCCAAATCTTACTCAGGCTTCCCAGTAATCCTTCACAGAACTGCAGCCGACCAGCATTTTCATATGCTGTCCTTGAGCAGTATATTACTTTTTAATGCTTAGAGAACTTACTGTATTTTCTTCATTCATGAATTTGCGATGATGGAACTCTAAGCCTGACTTACCAAAGTCTCAAGAGACCCTACCAAAATCATATGTTTGGTAAAATTATCATCAGTGCACCAACAGCACAACCTGCTTGATAAATCCTTCCCTTAAATCATCAATAGCTACACACTGAGGAAGGCTCTGCACCCATTCCACAATACTCATTCCAGATTTCATTGCAAAGCTATTTATGAGGCTGTCATAGAAAACAGGACCAAGTTTATTTATTCTTTAATCTGATGCACAATAGTTTCTGCCTGTAACACTGTCACGGAGGGGAACTAGAGTGGCCTGACAAAGCTTCACACAGATTAACTGCAACTCTCCTCCTTAGCATCTTTTCAGAGCTACAAGATAAGATTTTTACTTTTTGTTTCAATATCTTTCTGTGATTTGAAAACCAAATTCCTGCTTCTATTCCCCCCCCCCCCCCCCCCGGCCCCCCATTTCAAGGGCAGAAGTATGCTTGCCTTTCACTGGTTTCCTGGCATGCTGGCAACCATCAGGGGCTTCATCATTCATGTTACCTCAGATCTCCTCACCAGCTGAAATATCACAAGTACTCTGCAACAAAGTTTGTGAAGTCCAGCCAATTTTAAAGTGTATTTTGTGTTTGAGACAATAGTAGGACATCAGAAGACGTAAGAAGTTGATTTGCCTGATGGAATACCTCTCGTACAAGAAGTTACCTAAAAGTAATGTCTATTTTTAAGTGCTTAGGTAGTATCACTGATGTTAATGGGATTACACAGACACTCCAAGATAGTCATATACATAAATCTCTTCCTCAGTAGTGGTTACAGTAAAGGAAAGTAGTGTCAGCATTGATAAAATTGTCCCATTTCCTAACCCCAAAACTTCTCCAGACCTTGCCCAATGACTCAGCTCATCCCAGTGCCTACAAATCACCACTGTCTGGCTCCAAATAGACAGGTGCCCAGGAAATATGCCCAGCTGGCACATTAGCTTTTATTCTGCCTTTTCGGTTCATTCCTCTCATGCTTTACCAAGAGCAGAGCTCATAGTGGCAGAGACAGCATTTTCCTTCTTGTTAATCCACTGCCCTGGGATCAGTGACAACGACTGTTTTGATCAAAAATAAGACTTTCATGACATCATTATTATTGGGTGAGGTGAGTTCTGCTTTCCAGGGATCATCTAACTGAGTGCCCATCCTATTTATTACTTGTTGCGGACCATGCTGGAGAAGCTGCTTCTGATGGCTAACCTCTGATTTCCAGTCTGTGTTTCTATAATTCTCCCTGTGAACATGGATAGGTGTTATTGCATTTACAGTCACTTCTGTAGACCTGCAGTCACTTCTGAGGTGTGCCTTTGTGTCCTTTGATCTGCACACCAGTGTAAGCTTGGCTCTTGCACCTTTAGTGTTTCCTTAAGCTTTGAGGAAAAATGTTTGCCAGTTATCTAATGCTAGATATTTATATACTTATTTATACCACTATTGGTTGTAGCCAGTGGCACTTACAGAACTTTAGTGTGGTTACGTCCTAGGAGGCTGCACATCCACGCTTAAACAAATGTGTGCACAAAGGACTTATAATCCTAGTAAGGCAACTTCTTTCCACATCACAGCAGAATTCAGTCCTTAAATTCTCCTCCGCTGGAACCCAGGTTAATTATTTACAAGGTGATTAAGTAGCCACAAAAGCCTTCACTTACACAGCTATAAATCCACAGACCAGCTTTTCTTTACAATTGGTGCCAGCACCTTTCTTCAGAGTCTAACTTGAATAGTTGGACTGAATTTTGGGTTGATTCTGATTAAAACGGAATATAACTTACTGGTAAGTGATGCCTCTGCTGAGCAGAGGGAAAACAGAAGCTGTTGCTGCCATACGCTCTCAGCTCAAGAGTGGCGTCAACTGAACTACACTAACTCTGCCCTGTTTGGACAGCAACAGTAACTCAAACAAAAGAACATAATCTGAACCTACCCTCTTGTCAGTTTAAAGCAATTTCCCCAACAAATCCTTATGGCTTACATTTGTTTATAATCCATTTGCAGTGACATTGATTTTTTACACACTGCTTCTTTTGAGATTACAAATTCTTCAAGAGTATTTATCTGAATTTACTATTCACCAAGGCTGTGCATCTTTAACAACCCAACATTCTTGATCTATGCACAGCATGATTCACCAGCTAGAAATCAAAGGTCTCCTCAGTCAGATTAAAGATCTAGCACTGTGGAAACACAGTGCTTTCATTTTTTATATGGAACCATTACTCAAATCATAACAGTACAACCAAACTACTCGGCTTCACAAAGGCCTGCCTATCAAATATGTGCATTTCGAATACTTTAAATCAACATTATATAAAAATCAACAAAAGATACCAGATGTTATCAGACTAATTCAGGGGTAATAGGCTACGAGGAAAACATTTCACTGCAACTGTTCTCCAAAGTAACTTCACAGGCAAGCTGCCAGCATAGTTATACTAAAATAGTTGCAACTATTCCATTACAGGTGTTTTGGAACAAGTATCAAAGCAACCAAGCTGCATCTGAACAAACGCAGAAATACCCATCAGTGGAGGGATGTTTCTCGAATGATCTGCTGAATAGCAATGCTTTGGAAATCCTCTACATAAAAGAAAAATAAATAAATGGGGGGGGGGGGGGGGGCGCTTCTTGTAGTGCCCAAAAATTAACTTGGAAAACACAGGTCCAAAACCAGCAATAACAGAATCTTAGAATCACAGAATGGTTTGGGTTGGAAGCAACATTACAGATCAACTAGTTCCAAACCCTCTGCCATAGGCAAGGACAGGAAACTGCTAAGAGCAGATGAAGACGGCTTATGTCCAGAAAACAACAAATCTGATTTGCCTCCATTATCCTAGTTAGACATTTTAATAGAGAGACTTCAGATTTGGTTAAGTTATCATGCAGGGCTAGGAGGGCACTGAGGCTATTCGGTAACCACAGTTTTTACAGTTTGCCAAAGGTGACAGCCCTTGATAATCTCTAAACTGAAAAGCACGTGCATCCCAAACCCACCAGGGAGCAGTGGGACAGACTTCTCCAGAGCCCCCACGCTCCTCACCGTGAGCCACTCCTGAAACTTCTGCCCTCAGTTGCCTGCAGTAGGGATGTGTGCACCCTGCAGTGTCACACAAAAGCTTCTCTACATCCTTCCTCTGTCACCTACATGATATCGGAAATGCAAAAACTTATGGACTTGGGATATGAGTGGAGGAAAAAGGGAATCAGAAATTCGTCAGACGTTGATTTGGGAGGAACTCTTTCAAGAATGAGTTACAGAAAAAGAGCTCATGTAACTTCATATTGAGATATCTGACGTGTATAGGTCAGCTGAGTACGGAAATGCCCTGACTGCGAATTACATTGTTTAAATAATTTAAAGCACCATGAAATCTTTTTATTAATTTTCCACTAATAGAATTTTATCAACTATTTTTACTACATTAAAGTCCCTTCCAACCCAACCCATTCCATTATTCTGTGAGGTTTTTTCTGCAAGTCACCAGAAAAGGAAACACTTTGAAATTGTGAACTCTAAACTGAGGAACATTTTTTTCCCTCCGTCAGGTTTGAAATTTCACACCAGACTCCAGAGGAATCACAAGCTGAATTCCCATGCAATGCCTGACTTGCAACTGGTAACGCATTCACAGACTATGTAGGATAGGATGAATCCCATCAACAACGTCAGTAACAACAGTCAGATTATGCTCCATCCTTTACTAGAGGAAAAAAGGCAAGGCAATCCCAGCCCACCGGACGTGCTGGACTGGCACCATGTGTCCATGTGTTACCAAGACGAACCTCTTCCAATGCTTTCCACATACATAAAACTGTGGGTGTTACACACAGCGCAGAAGGGATCCTCAGAAGCCTACAAAAAGCAGCACGAATAACTAAGCAAGCATTTGCAATGTATCAACGGTGTATTTTTGGACCATCTTTACCTACCTGTTGTGCACATGCAGACACACTATGTGCAATTCCTTACTATAAAGTGTTTCCATATACCTGAGATCTGCCTAAATTCATTTCACTGAAGAAGGGAGATGTGAATCAAAATTTGGATGTCCATGGTTTGCAAAACACATTGTCTTTCAGTATCTTCTAGGACATTTGGCATAAAAAGTTCTGTTTCTGCTTCTATCTTCCAACCTCCATGTAAATAAAGCCAGACCTCTGACATTTTTCAGTTTGAGAAGCATGCCAAAGTCATCAAAACTTTCTGCTCCCGGAAATGCTCTGTGAAGTACTTACTAAAGATTATTCTTTGTTTCCAATTGCTTGAGGCAATTCTGCATTTTCAGAAGTTGTCCGTGTGACTCTGCATCCAGATCAAGGGATGTTCCTCAGACCCAAGAACAACAAATGTCAACCCAAACTGCCCACTCCTCTTCTACCAAATTTGCTGAAGTAATACAAACCAGTTACATAAAACATGAAGAATTTTAATTTCTGTAACTGTGTTAAAGCAGAACAAGTAACATGTCTTTTCAAGGCAGAATTACCAAAACCAAATTCACCTCACATGGAGAACAGCAGCTGATAAACAGTGTCAGTTGAACTTAACGAACGAGAAGCTGGAACTGTTCATTAGGGACATACATACAACACAGTTGATTATTTAAATAAAAGGAATCAAATCACATAAATCACTAGAAAATTACACTGGCCACGTTTTATTACAGAATGATCATATTTTTGAGACTTTCATACAGGTAACACCAACCTTACAATCTTTTGACCATTGTACCTTTACAGAAACTACAAATTGGTGTGCACAGCCTGCCTGAAGCTGCAGACGTAACCCAGCCGCAGCCACAAGGCATCCCAGTGCTCCACAGAAACGACTAACAGGGACAAAAACAAGAAGGAAAAGCAAATAAAATTCGCAAGTTAAGGTGTACCAATGCTGTGTAACATCAAAGTACATCCCAAAGACATCTGTGAAGTGTAATTGTAAGAATGTTACACTAGAGGTAGAAGTAAGATTTCTGCAGCGTTTGAACATCCACAGTGGTTTTACAGAAACACTTAAGCAAGCCTGAACTGATTAATGATTAAATCTTCTATAGACAAGATATTTTTTAAGCTAAATAATAACAGACCTTTCTTTAAGCTAAATTAGACCTTCACAACTTTCTGTTGGGCCTACTGAATGGACCAACTCACAACATCCTCCTTCAGTAATATTTCACTAGCAGTGTAAAATTTGCTATTTTAAGTAAATGAGTTTGACCAACAAACATGTCAAAGATATACTTCAGACATCAAATAGCATATTAAAATATAGACACTCTTAATCTTTGTATATCTGTCGTAAAAAATAAAAGGAAACTTATTTTTCCCATATATATATTGGAAATAGTCTAATTCTGTGAAAAAAACTATGCTCATTAAGCTATTACTGTGCATTAACAAGTTTAAACTGGTTGTATTTTCTACAATGAAAAAAATGTAAATTAATCTTCCCAGTCTTTCTCTGGCAATGATTTTAAGCTGACTCTTGATTTATTCTTTTATTCTTTCTAACAAGCTTTTGTTTTTTATTTCCCCCCACTATAAGCAAATATTTTCCTTTATAAAGCTTGTCCAGCAAATAAGCAAAGAGGATTTATAGCTCCAGTTCCTCAATAACCTGATACATTTTCAGTCTCTAACAGCACAGGCTACATACATTAAATGCATCTATGTCTTTTTTGCACCGCTAATTACAGTATTGCTAATGAAGAAAAACAAGGACTTTCCGTTCCATATAACTGGCAAAATTGTTTGGCAAAGTTATTATCTAAAACCAACCACAAACAACAAACAAATTAGAAAGCAATATCTATCAAAAAATAAGAGATGGCTCATTTTTATATAATGTGCTACAGAATCAGAAAGTGCTGCCACCTAGATGGATAAACTGCACAGGAAATATATCAAGTTCTTAGCATGGTTAAGGCTGCATTTCCATTGAAGCAGATCAGGATAAATCAAGGTGTAATCAAGGTGCAAAATTCTCAGAATGCCACAAATTCAATTGAAAGCTTCTGCAGTAGGTACATTCCTCAGCTTTAAAAGAAAGCAAAATTATTGTGCTAATTCAAAGTTGTCAGTCTAGTGAGAAACCTTATTTAAAAAGTTGGGAATGCATCCTTTTGGAGTTTTGTGATAACAAATGTTGAAGGTGAAATACCAAGCACTTACTAAGAGCCTACTTAACCCAGGGCATTATGCCAGTAAAGCAACAAAGCCAGATAAAGAGAAAAACCTGTTAAAGGTACTGGCTTCAGTGGAAGCACGACCACACCTGCCTCATTAATTGCAAATGCACCTAATTAGAAATAAATATATATATATATACACCAAAGTCAACTGCTCTCATATTCACTGATGTGCAGGATTCCCTGTTCTTGTTCAACAGAATCTACAATCGTGAAGAGTTAAATAAACAGGAAGTCAAGTTTTTACGTTTTAATGAAACTGTCAGGGGGTATGCTTAGATGAGATATAATGAAGGCCAAGCTGGACAGGGCTTGGAGTAACCTGATCTAGTGGAAGGGAGTTGAAACTAGATGATCACTAAGGTCCCTTCCAACCCAAACCATTCTATGATTCTAATAACTATTAGGAAAAAACACAAACCAAACCAAGCCAAAAAACAGACAAAAAACAACCAACCAACCAAACAAACAAAAAAAAAACAAAACCTAAAACAACCCTATAGATGACTGTAGTCATAAGTAAGGTAGAATTCAGTTTTACACCTATGACCACCGTGCACTGTCAAAACAATGAAGATACAAAGAAGATCACTAACCCTACTGCTTTGGGCTGTTCCAACATGAAGTATTCTAACATCACAGCTCCCAAACAGAGACCAGGAAAAATAGCAACAAATAAAATAGCAAATAAACAACAAATAAAAATAGCAGCAGCAAAACCACAAAAACCCTGCATAAGAATGCTCAAAATAATCAAACCCCAAAATGATCACACAAAACCAAACTTTCAGAGCAGCAAACAATGTAACTTTAAATAAATACATATAGGCTTAAGGTCTGTTAGTTTTTAAAGCATTTAAACAAACAAAACCAATCCAACTACCTATGGAATTAGAGCTGTGATCCAATATAAATTGTGTATCTGAGAATATCGTACCGAGCAAAGGTTAATGTTGTCACTTGAGGAAGAGATTTAAAACCCAAACAGCTCAATGGAAGTTTTATGCTAAGCACTCTGTCCCATTTATCATTTTCTGTATCTAGAAAAGCTGAGCTTTACTCCTACTTCATTCTCTTCTCTCACAGTTGAGAGAGGCAAGAGGTTGTGATCATAATCCAAGAGGGATGACCATACCCAGCCAGTTTGGACCAGCAGTTCCCAAGCCCTTTTCTAGTCCCTCAAGCTCATATGCAAGCTTGATTCCATAGGATTAAAGCACACGAAGGTGGAAGGATGGCTACCAGAGACAAGTTTGCTACCAGGGCAAGAACTAGCCGATCTCTGCCACAATGCTCCGCAGCTGAACCCTGATGGCATCTGGGAACAGATGGGGAAAAGGGAAACGCAGTTTAAGCAAAGGAAGACTATTGACCCCTCAGGCTTACACCCTTCTGACCAGAGAAGCCCCCATGAGAAGTGACCCTCTCCACTGAACTAGGGTTTCTGGTGGCTCAGTGCCTTCTTCCTTTAAATAGCTCCCCTTGTCTTCTTTATTTCCCCAGAGAGAACGGGAGAAGGCCTAGGTGGCAGATTGAACATGACCCCAGGAAGCTGCGCTCAGGGTCACATCTAGAAAAGTGCACAGGAAAGCTAGGAAGTGTTCCACAAAATTAGAGTATCTCCAAAACACTTCTCTGAAAAGGCAAGTACCTCAGCAAAGCCTCCCACAGTCTTCTGCTATTCATTTACTTTACCAAAGAGAAAAGTACCAGGAATAACAGTGAGACTTCTTATAGAGAAGAGAGCATCAGTTTCCAAGCTGTAATGCAAATCACTTCCAAATTACACATATCCAGGTAAAGACAAAAGATTAGTGGTGGTGGTAAATACCAAGAAAAAAGAAGACTATTCAGTCTGGAAAGAAAATTGCCTAGTTTGGAAACTGAAAGTCTTACACTTCTGAAAAGACACCAGCAAGATAAGCGTCATGAACCAGGCAACTTCCCTGTATGCTGTTCTAACTCAAATAATGATGAACTAATACCAATTTCTTAGTTTATATAGATACCATTAGACTAACGTGATTGCTAGAAAGATGATTTCAATACAGAAGAAAAGCAGAGACACCAAACCTATAAACAGGTAAAAGGAAGTTCTTACTCTGAATGCTGGCCTGTTTTCTGGGAATCAGTAAGGCTGAATGACCAGAAGCCTCTGGTTATTTATACCAAATACAGAAATCACTGTAAATCTATGTTGTACTGGACTATCAACTGGGGATTTTAAAGCATTAAAGATTCACTACCAACTATCAAAACATACACCCTTAATAATAACTTTGACTTGAGAAGGGACTCTTAAGTATCTTGTTCCCTTAAAATGGAGCAGTCTAATATCACTGTTACCATAACCAGCAAAAACCCTGCTAATCCTCACCTCATTCACAAAATTAAACTGCATAAATCAAAACAGAAATAAAGAAGATAATTAAATCTCAAAAAAGAGGGAGGGAGGGGATTAGAGAAGGGAAGAGAGAGGAGGGAGGAGGAAATAAACTAAGTTTTACTTGATTGCTCCACAAATCAGGTGGGGAAATTTCAAAAATTAGATCTAACTCGAAAACAAAACCACGTCTCTGGCTTAGGTGTGACCTAACATCTTAACACTCTTTCCAGTGAACACAATCAGTCCCTAAAATCAGAAGCACTATACTTATTCATACCAAAAATTCAGTGCAATACTTACAGAATTTGTAAACTGTTGCCAAATTAAGCAGCTAAAAAAAAAAAAATGTTATGACTAACCCAGCTGCTGTAACTCCAGGTGGTTATTTTACAAAATACAGTGTTTTTTTTCCCCTGGAATATAAAAGGGTGTGTAATGAAGCAACAGAACTGAGGCATTCTGAAAAGACATCTGTCTTTATAGGACTCATGCTGCCCAAAATCAAACCATTTAAAGAAAAGGGCACAAATCATGGTGATGTAAAACCCCAATTTTATATGAAGAAAACAGAGCAAGGCAAAATGAAACACAAGCTGCTTGCATTTGTAGGGCACAACAAGGAAAATCTGATCTAACACATCCAGGCTTTGGCAACTCTCCACAGCTACTGTGCTTCATGCTTGTTAAAGAGCCTGTAACTGAACGATCTAACAGGATGCAAGAACCTCATTAACAGTGTATGCCAATTGTTAGCTGTAGTCAAATGAAGCCACAGTGTAACTGTTTTAAAAATGCACTTTGAAACTGCAATTGAAAACAGACAGGAGCATACACTTAGTTGCCATTTTTGAAAAATTAAACTGTTAAAGGCACATTAACTATATTATGAACCATTTAAGACCACACTCCTTCACAACAATAACGCAGGAGCAACACAACAAGGACCTACTACACCCTATACATTCACCACTACAAAACAATCCTGCAGGACAACAACTGTTCTGGAAACAGAAAAGCTGACCAAGACTTGCAAAATTCTGATTTCCTGTTGTCACAGACAGCATTATTAAAATCCAAAATCATCCACTGACTGAAATAATGTAGACTCCACTTTTTAAACCATGGAGTACAGATAATCAGTTTCACAAACACAAATTTAGCTTTCCTAAGCTAGTTTGCGCAAATAAATTGCACATGAACACAGGGGAATCACTCACACTAAGACACCTGTCTCCACTACCTGCTCTTTAGGCTGAAAATATTCTTTTAAGCTGAATTAAGTTTCTTTAGGAAAGAAAAAACATAATTGTGCTGTACTAGGATTCTGATTTGTACTGACTCATGGTTTTAAACTTTATTCAGTTAATTAGTGAGGCTTGTGCAACTTTTGTCTATAAAGTTATATAGCTGCTGCCTCATTACAGTTAATAACGGCACTACTGAGACTACATCTGCTCCAGAAACATCCATAGATCCAAAACTACAGAACTGTATCTGGAACATTTGGTGAGTACATAACAGACATAGAAACAAGCACAGATTTATTCACAAAATGTCAAATTCAACATCGAACACTGTGAAACAGAAAAATCTTCATTTTTGTCTTTCAAATGTTGCTTATATCCCCAACTTAATTCAATTTTAAAATAAGGACTACTCTCCAAAGCATATTCACTAATATACTGATACCCAAGAACCTTAGTTGGCTATTAGTACATGTTAAGAGATCATGTGACAGTAAGACATTAACATACTTGTAAGTGCCCTAAGAACAAAATTTGAATTACTCTTTTCTCACCCTGAACATTCACACAGATACATAACACTCTGATTGTCTAAGCCACAGAATGGAGACAAGTTAACAGCAATTAAATTTACTAAATCTTCCATGCAAAAAAATCAGTTAAACAGCTTTGGTAACCTAGTATATAGTTAGCTTTGTATCAATATTTTGCAAATATCCCTTCCCCCAAAAAAATCTCTACGTAATATGAGTCCATTTATATAATAATATACACATTTCCTGAGTAAATTGTTAAATCTTATTATTCGGAAGATTTGGCAAAATATCCAACTTTATGTTACTAAAATAGATTTTTAAATAAACATTCAATAAACAAAATAAATATGGAATGTATCTGAAAATTATAGTACCATGAACTTATATTAACAACAAACAGCAATTTTCTCTAAGTGCATACTATATTATATAGTTACTGGTTTTTAACCCACTGAGGAATCAATAAATCTAATTTCTAATCCTGAGTGACAACTTTATATCACCTGCTAATGTGTACTTCAACGCAGCACTTGTTGCAAAGCTACAAAAACTTTTTTCTTTTTTACGGAGATTTTTAAATGGACTATGCTATGGAAAAGCTTGGTTTACACTGGTTTAGCTAGGAACCGAAGCAGCAGTGGGACTGCTGAAGCACCTCACACAACCAACATTAAACACTGATTATTCTTGTCAAACTCTGTTTGCGCTAATCTGAATTACCCAAATCCCTGTCACAAGAAACACCATAGAAGCGTGGATTGCTCTGCACAGTGATAAGATAGAAACTACTTCATGATCACTTTGGCACTTAAAAGAACCACATAATAGTGCAAAAAAAAAAAAACCCTGAACAATTCTGAAATACCTTTCTAATGGATTTTTTGTTTGTTTGTTTTAGTATGCTAAATTGTATTATTAACATTTAAAAAGAAAAAAAGAAAATTAAGTTCTACCACACTGGTTTCTCAGGTCATGGCTTGACTCACAGCTGATACATAGCTTTGGAGAAGCACACAAAGAAATGCTACTATTTTGCTCGTCTTAATAACAAAATTCTTACGTAGCAGACTCTGCAATACCAGCAATATTAAAATTGCATTAACACTATTACAAGATGTGTGTCTCAACATCAGAATCACAGTAATAGAAATGCAGCACTTATCAGTAATAGTAACCTTTTTGCTTTTTTTGACAGCTTTTGATAGCTTATCAAAAACACCATGCATGGTACTGGGCAGGACACTTTGCCCTTCCCTCCACATCCTCAGCCTCCCTTTTGTTGTTGTTATTATTATTAGCTATTATTCCAGAATCCTCCTGGGTTCCTCAGGTTTTTCTTTTTTGCATCATTTGTTTTCATGCTCCATGCTGCTTTTTTTCTTGTGTGCTTGTGTTTGGAGGACAAAGTTCCTGCAATGCCCTTTCAACAACTTCTAGTTTTACTGGACTGCTTGAAGAGTTTTTTGACAAGGTCATCTGCAGCGCACACCATAAAGCGGTACGAGCCTTGCGTGTGGAAGCAGCCAAGTCTCTAATGGCAGCTGCCAGAGCCAAAATATCTACAATGGAAAAACACATTACAGGTTATGCTCGTACACACTGGCTTGGTAACATTAATACATTTTAAAAATTAGTAAATTTGTTCAACCCATCACTGGTACACAAAGTGTGCTAAAGAAACAGCTAATAAAACACACCGGTGTTGCATTGGTTGAATTCCATCAGTTAGCTGTTAACATCTCACCCTAACAGCAACCATAACTGTGTCCAGAACTCAGTGGTATAACCACCACACCTGTGATGCAATAATTAAGCCTACTTAATTAATGTTATCAGAGGGGACTATCTTCAAGCATAGAATTGTAGGATCCAAAGTTGGAAGGGATCTCAGGGATCATTTGGTCCAACCTTTCTTGTCAAAGCATGACCTAGACCAGACTGCCCAGCACCCTGTCCCAGCAAAATCTTAAAAGTATTGAACACAAGGGAATCCACCACTTCCCTGGGGAGATTATTGGAGGGGCTGATTGTTCTCATTCTGAAAAATTTTCCTCTGGTGTCTAATTGATACCTTCCCAGAAATAACTTGTGCCCATCACTCCTTGTCTTTCCCATGTGACCACTTGTAGAAAGGGAGTATCCATCTTCTTTGTAGCCACCCCTTAAATACTGGAACATGGTGATAAGGTCTCCACTGAGACTTCTTTTTCAAGGCTGAACAAACTCATCTCTCTCAGCCCTTCTTCACACAGCTGCCCTGTCCTTGGATCATCTCTGTGACCCTTCTCTGGACCCTCTCCAGCCTGTTCACATCTTTTTTGTACAGCAGGGACCAACACATGACACACAATTCCAGATGTGGCCTGACGAGCACTGAGTACAGTAGGATAACATCTTTATCTCTGCTGGAGATGCCTTTGTGGACGTAACCCAGCATCCTGCTGGCTTTTTTTCCCCACAGCTGCACACTTTTACTCAACAAGCACAGTTAGTAAAACTGCCCACTCAATTCCAGCTAGATAAGCTTAATGCAATCCTTTTTAACTCCTTTATCTTCCTTGCAGTGATACTGATCCCCACCCAGCCCCACAGTGAGGAAAGGCTCACTGCTGAACTTGGGATCTCTAAGCACTAACAGCAGAACTCAAACAAACATGTTTCACAGTGAAGAAAACACACTAAAGGTTTTTCTGCATGTGATTTAGATTGTGCTTAGACACTCAACAGCAGCACAGCTCTTCTTCAGAAACACAATTGCACTGCAGATAATTGTAAATGACTAATTGCAATTTTTCTAACTACAAGTAAGATACAGGATGGTTTAAATAATGCTTCCATATACCTTTACTATGAGGCATTATCACAACCACAGTTTGTAGGAATTCATTTATTGTTTTTTTAATGCCTACCTGTTTCCTGGCTTATGCCTGGGGCTAACATCATGTAACACAATTTTAGGAGTAATTTTAGAAGCTGGTTTGCATCTAGGACTATCACTTTTAAGGATATGACATCATGCTTGACACCCAGCTTGTGAAAGCAACACATCTTTACTCTCTTTGTAGTCTATCTTCTCCTTCTTACAAGGAACACTATCCCATACACATTGCTGAAGCCAAAGGAACACCACATCATGGCAGCAACAGGAAATAAGACAATACTGGTCAGTGCTGAGTACGGATCCAAAAAATGGATGGGAGGAGGCAGGAGATGCCCATTCCTCTTTGGAAGTAATACCCTCAGACACAGGCGTTTTCTGAGGAAAAAATAATATGATCTTTACCTCCAAACCCTGAATTCCTATACGTATCAGCTGTATGATAACTATACTGAATAGCAAATTATCACTCACACTGTGGTGTTGAAAGGGAAAGCAACTTTCCTCATTCTGCATTACTTCTACAGAAGTATATATTGCTGCTACAAATTATTCTGGCTTTACTTCAGCAGACACTGGAATTCACGAAATGCAGTTTCTGGTGGTTTTGTGATTTAGGTAATTAGACATAATCAATTAACAAGGCACCAACATTTTTGTGTGCATTTTATAAGCTGAAGAGTAGCAATAACACTAATAAAAAAAATAATAATTCAACTTGTTAAAAACACATACATTTTCACTTTTAGGACAACTACTTAGTTATATAACATCACCGGGCAGCTTTTACTGCTCTTTGAGTGAAGAGAAAAACGTTTCAAAATATTTAAAGTATCAATGGAAAACCAGAAAAGAACAAAAAAAATCGTTTAAAAGTCATTTAAAAAGTAACAAGTGTAGGTTTACACTTTTTTTTGCTGCAGTTACAGTAATTGCTGCCTATTTTTAATTTGCATGTTTCAAATGGCTTATTTCTACAATTAAAACTTTAAAAAAGCTTTTAAAACCAAAGGAATGAAAAGCAGTTACCTTTCTCATTATTATAACGCAGTGCTCGTTGTCTCTGTGGATTAGCAGCACTAACAATCTCATTCTTACGCCTTGCCTGTGTTACGTGAATGGCTTCCATATGGTGTTTCAATGTAGTGGTTATGTTACTGTGTACAGGGGTACCACTAAGCCTTTCCATCTTTTCTACTAAGGTGAGCACCTGCCAGACATTGAAAATATCAAAAAATCACTAAACATATATAAATCTTCATTAAAAAAACAAAGCACTGAAAAGAAATGCAGGAATTGGAGCTCAAGAAGACTTACTCTGGCTTGTTCTCGTAACTGGTCGACAATCAAGCGATCAACTCGTGATGGGTTAGCAGGAAGGCGGGACATGAGAGTGGTATTTGAGCTTGATATGCGCTTTCCTGGGAAGTTTCTTGCAAGGTCAGCTTCAGTCTGAAAGGGAAATAAATAGCCATTGTACGTGTTTGAAATTACTACAGTATTACAAACCACATTTTGGGGGCATTTACAATTTTCAAATACATTAGAAGTGCACTTCCTGTCTTTACTTCTGACGGCATTTGCACAACAATGCTCCCAAACACTTGTTTAGAAGTACAACCAGCTGCAGTCAGACTGAAAATACTTCTGTAATTCAGCTCCACCTCAGAGTACAATGCTCACTGGCAGCTTTACAAAGCTGTCCATCTTTGGTTTAAACCATCTTGGACACAGACCACAGGCAAAAAAAGTCTTGTGCAGCACCCCAGGTATGCCTTTCAAATGTCACATACTATGATTATTAACAAAAGAAACAGGTGATCACACCAACATAAGCTGTATTTGAAGTGTATCAGGATTAAGCCAGATTTAACATAAATAGGTATCGGCTCTGAGAAAGTCATCAACACAGCTGCTAAACTCCCCACTGAGAAAGGAACTGGCCAAACCACTATACAGTGCAGAAAGTGACATCACCTACTTTTAGACAGGAGCTTCTTACACCTGAAGTAAAAAAGACACAACTAGCAGATGATTCTCCATCTTATTCCTTCTTCAGTGTACAACAGACTCAGAAGATTAGTACCACACTGCAGTTCAGGACAAGGTTAAGTCCACATTCATACTATATGCACATTCATACTGAAAATATGTGTTTAAGTTCTTTTCTTTTTGGTTTACTGACACATCCATATTATTTAGTCTCTGCCCTCACCTAATATGAATTAGAAGAGCTGGCTGACTCCACCTGTATTCATCTCAGAAGCCTGACATTCAGAAAAAAACATAAACTCATATGACATCAGGTATTTAAGAACAACAACTAATAAGCAATTTTCAGTATAAATCTTTATGCACATTTAATATCACAGGCAATTCACAAGGTTTTTTTTTAAATGTGAGATGCCTAGAAAGGTGAGATTTATACAAGTTAACAGGTAAGTTCACTGTTGCTGTGAATTCCAAAGCAGCTGCACTGAACAGGTTTCTGAGAGCTGAAAGGGTTGACTAATTAAACAGATTAGACAGAATTATATGCAAGTCCTGCTGGAGGGAGTTTTCTGTCAACACTCTTAATAAATTAATGTAGGGTGAGAATATCATAAGTTTGAGAATGTCAGAAGACAGACCCTTCCCATACACATAGGTACAGGTGAGATATAGCATTCTTCAAAACTATAACTACAAGCAGGGATTAACAAAGCCCAAGCACATTCTTTTCAGGGAGTCAGGATGCAGTCAGCCCCTTGTGAGGAGTAAGTATTTTGGCTGTAGGAATGTGAGCCATGCTATGGCAGCTGGCTTGTGGGACAGAGAACAGTTTACACTGTTAAAGCTATCTGCAGGTGTATGCTGCAACTACAAAACCTAAGGACTGAGAAAGCCTGTGTAGATCACTAGGCTAAAGTTGGATCACTGAGAATGGACTAGATCCAAGTTAGTCTAAGAAAGACACTACTATATCACTGACAGGGAAAAAAAACAAACAAAACCCAACAACAACAAAAACAAAACATAAAAACAAACAAAACCACCACAAACCCAAAAAACAAGAAACCCAAAACACACACCAAAAAAAACCCAACCAACAAAAACTAAAACACATCACAAAAAATTCTCTCCTTAAATGGAGAGCCTGTGTATGGAATACTTGAGTTACAGATTTAGTTGGAGACAAGTATGGGACAAGAAAAGAAGAGAAATCCATCTAACGAAACTGTGCAACATGAACCTTTAAGAACATTAAGGGGCATAAACCACCAGTACTTTACAAAACACCTGTAGCGGCGAGGGCCCTGATCTATCATCTAGAGTCTTAGCAAAGGCCCATGGAATTAATAACAACTAGCCAATCACTTTTTATTGACCATATTAATAAAAACCATCCAAGCTAACGATAACTCAGTGGTTTTTCCAGTGACATTGCTACTACATTTGATGTAGCAAATACTGTGGGTTAATGGAAATGTTATATTCTAAGGGAAAGTGATTTAGACACTAAAACTCAAAAGCCCCACACGATTTAAAACCAGTCATGCCAAATTATACAAGCATTGTATTCAAAGCAGATGTTGCAGATGTTGTTCTAGGTATTTAAAACTAACAATGTGACATAGAATTCTCGCCCCCTCCAAAGGAGGGACAGCTTTGATAGGAAGTTTGGTCAGTTGTGTTTTACCTTCTTTCTCTCTTTCTCCAAAGCTCTCCACTGCTCGTAACACTCCTCCAGTCGGATGTGAAGCTCATTAGCAGGTCCACTGCGATTTCTCAGAGGTCTGTACTTGTTAAATGGTGCTGGAAAGGCAAAGTATGGTGCAGCTACTTCTCCACAAAACAGATCATTGATAAAGGGATACAAGTAGCTCAAGTCATCGTAATGAAAAAGATCAACAAGTTCTGAGAATGGAAATGGTGATGGAGGGAAACCAAAGTTATTTGCTGATGAAAAGAGATGAGGATTAAATGAAGGAAAGCCAGGAGTTTGTTTAAAATCAGACATTAATGGGAAAGAAGGAAAAAAAGAAGGATTGATGAAATCTGACATGTTACCACTATTCTGTTCATGCTTTTTTTGGAACATATTGAATTGCTGATGATTTGGGGTTGTATATCCAAAAGGAGGAGTCCAATTCCTTCTGCCTCTTTTATCATCTTTATTACTATTTTCTTGGGTCTGTTTTTTTGGAAATCTGTGGTATTTTTCAGGGTCTTCACTTACAGCATTCTGCTGTGTTAACCGGTCAGATAGAAAATCAATGGGGTATTTGTGGTATTGCCCCTCCTTATTAGGCAATGAATTGTGCTGCAATTGTCCAATGGCTTTCATTTGCTTTGGATTTTCTGAGATGGAATTAGAAATTCTCAAATTATTAGAAACACCATTTGGTATTTGTGACCTTCCATCCTTCCCTGAAGGGAAGATAGGTAATATCTGTGGGTAGTAGGACTGCATTACAGACTGATGTGTGGGATAACCAACAGACATGGCTGAAACCCCTGAAGATGACTGCAGACTTGTTACCATTTGCTTTCCACACAGGATATCTGATGTAGCTGTTTTCCCATCCAGCCACGTACGTCCATGGTACGATGAGTAACTCCCATTTTGCATAACAGTTTTTAGAGATAAATCATACTCTGATACGTTATGAGAGCATTCTTTAGAACTAATATGGATCTTACAGTCATAATTACTAAGAGCATTCCCCGAAGTAAAGCTATGACAACCATTTTGCACATGGGTTTCCTGTGCTGTTGTGTCTGTTCCTCTAGAAAAAATATTCTCCTTAGGGGGCTGACTGAAAAAATATGGCAATGGATGAATAGATGACTGTAATTTATGAGCAGCTGTAAAGTTTCCATATCTTTTAGAAAACAAGTGGTTGTCCTGAGACACTTTATCCCAAGAGTCATCAACAGGCTGATCGGAAGTATCAGGGGAATACTTAGATTGTTCTTGAGTACAATTTTTCAGAGCTTTGCCTCTTGCTCCTTCAGTTTTCCAAAACTCTTTCTCAACACTAGTGCCTTCTTTAACTCTTTTCTGAGAAGAAAAAGTGCTAAAATTGGAACCGTTTTTGTCATAGTCTCCATTTAACCTTATGTGGTCAAAACTGCCCAAATGCTGATTATAGTCTACATTTTGAAATGAAACTCCTTCTTGATTAATTGCATTACTATTTTGCAAAGGGGAATTGCCAGGGTAACTGTTCTTCAGAATATTATCAGGCTGAGTGCAAGGCCCAGATGGAGAAAGCCAAGACTGTATGAGATGAAGATCTTCTAAACCACTGTGTAACATCTCCACATCATGTGACTTCTGCAAGTGCTCCTGATAGCAGTTCTGTGTACCCATCAGGGTTGAAAAATCCTGATTTTCAACAGAGTGCTTAGATGAGAACCCTGAGAATTCACCATTGCTTCCAAGGTCAGGTGCCCACACAGGTGGAAACAATCTTGAGAGAGAATTCCTGTAACAAAGTTAAACAAGCCTCCTGTAATGGTTTAAGAAATTTCTTACATTAAAACAGTTCATGTATCGCTGTCATTCCCTCAATGTACATGTTTACCCCATTACATTCTTGGCTAATCATACATAGCCCTCCTCTAAAACATAAGCTGTGGAAGTACTCCTGCTGCAGTTGAGTAAATGCTATGTGAAATCTGACTACTAATGCTATTCTCTAATGTTTATAATCTGTATATTGAGAACTGCAGAGTTTATTCAGATTTATTAAATATTTTAGATTTCATTGTATTTAGTCAACTCCCTACCAGTTAAAATGAGATTTTCCCCTCTCCTCCCAAATGCTGTAGGTTGATAGAAGACTAGAAAATTTGCATTTCTAACAGTTTGTTGCCTTACTTTTTTAATGGCAACTGCAGTAAAGAAGAACACCTCTACATTTTAAAGGGATTTATAAGACCTTCATTACTCAACGCTGTGAAATAATTAAAAATGTATCTCTGTAAAAGGACATAAACCCATACGCACACATAAGAACTTTCAGATCAAACTTACCAGTCTGTAACTGGTTCTTGCTTGCTTGGCTCCTCTAAAATGCTTGACACTAGCCCAAACATATCAGGGCCATTGCCAGAACAAGAAAGGTTTACTGGTGCCCTAAAAAAAACAAAAAACAAACAAAAAAAAGCCTAGGAAATCTTTTTCTCCTTAACAAAACAGGCAAAAGAAAAAGTAAAGCATTAAACCTTTATTTCAGCAGCATCTGCTAAGTGTTCTGCATTTAATGTAATCTCAGGACACATATATAGAGATCTCCTCCTGCACTCATGAATTCTACAGCTTAAATGAAGCAGAACAACTTCCCTAACTTCTCACTTCACCAGACACTTCTCAAGCTGTTAAGTGAAGAGTAAGGAGCAGCGAAAGATTTTTCTCTTTTCAAACAACGTAACTTAGTTTATAGACACTTCTTCACATCTTGAGTGCCTCCTTCAGAGGATTAATATCATCAACCTTCTCAAAATCTTGGGGATTTTAAATTATCTATTTCCATACTTTAATAACTGTAATTTTAATCTCAAAACATTTAAGTTATACTTAAGTTGAATCATTTTTTAATCCCCTTAGAAAGGAGTTGGTCAAAACTGTATTAAATATTCCAGATAAATACCAAAGTTGCTCAACCATCACTACTCTTACACAAGCCCAACTTTTACTTCAGGTGCAAAATGAAATCTTTAAAGAGCTGTCTAATGGCATCTAACTCTTACTCAGCAGTTAATTAAAACATAACACCATTAAGATCTCCTTCCCTCTAACACGCATTGTTCTGCTCCAATAAATTTCATTCATCATCCTATTCTCATTCAGCTGATTCATTTCAGTGTCCCTGAAGATCTCTGTGTCTTCCCTGGTGTCAGCTTATCCCAATAGCTACATCATCTGCTACTGCTACCTCATAATTACTCATGCCAATTTTGCTATTTAACAACTATAAAATGAGGGATAAACTACTACAACTATCACCTTGTTAATCTCTTGCCACAGTGAAAATTAGATAGTTATGCCTTACTAGCTTTTAAGGCTCCACCACATTTTGACTCTTAACTACCTTATTATTTACTTCCTGACCATTCAGTTCCTTCTGGAAAGAATCTGGTGTGTGTTTTTGTTTAGGATACACATAAGTGCAAGAAATCTTGAAAAATGTTTTATGAGTGTAGAACTATAACTGCTTCTTGATCACTAGATCTCTTCTATGCCTTCGTCAGATGGCAAACCTTTTTTTCTCTTATTTTTTGTAAGGAAGCCTATTTATTTCCAATTGCTGGAACCAAATAGAGATCAGAGATGAAAGCTTGCGTCTAGATGATGATTTTCAGCAAAGGACAGGTCAATTTACAATGTAGCATAGAAATTAAAAACACTGGACATTTTAGAACCACACACAGGTCAGAAGTAAGGTGGAATGACTATAAATGAAAAAGATAATCATAGGAAAGAACAAGCACAGGACAGCAGTGAGTCTAAAATTGCCCAAACAAGATTTTTACACACCAGATGGAAGTGAGATGAAATGTTTGTGTGTTCCTTCTGGTACATGCACCAAAAACATTAAAATGCAATTCAAGGCAGGAGAAACTGAACACTTGACAAATCCTATTTCTTAATGCAATCACTTGTTCAAACAAGGGACTAGAAACACCTCCCCCTGCTTTTTGTCTCAAGCCAGCACTGTTCGCTACCAGCAACATGAAAATTCTTGGTAATGTGACATGTCAGGAAGCATCTCGCAAGGTAAAATCCCAATATACCCTGACAGGAAGATACTTCCCATGAAACACACCAAAACACATGGCAAAGAAGTCAACTACATTCCTACCTTCTAGTCTCTGAATGAACAAACCCTCCATCAATCACAGGACAGCTGAATTCAGAAACAAAAATCCCAGTGTAACAGGCATTCAGTTTTCTCAAGTCCAAGACAGGCAGCAACTATCCTTTCTGGTTTGTACCAGAAAACAATTGCTGTAATAGCCCTTAGTTCTGTACCATCAAGGAATCAAATCTTCAGCTCCTAGTGTCTTAAGAGAACTTATTGCCGACCAAGGCAGAATAACATAAAAAGAATACATGAAAATAACCAGCACACAGGAAAGGCAAAGCCATGCCAAACTGCTTACAACTACACCAAACACAACACAAATGTCCAGCCTGGAACCCAGTTTGTGGCAGCAAGCAAGCCTGCCCCTACAGACAAATAACAAGAAATAGGACAATGAACCAAGACCTACAGCTCTTCACCAAAACTTCCAAGACCATCCTCCAAGGCCCTCCAGGGTGGGAGAAGGAGAGTAGTAGAAGATGAAAGACCAACTGGCAAATGGAAATGGTACCTTTGCCACATCTATGTGCTGCTCTAGCTGTTGTGATTAACTTTAGAACTGAAGCCGAGGACAAGTCCGCAGCCTTTGAGGACAGACATTGCATGTGTTGTCTTCCTTTGGGGAGATACTGCATTTGCTACCTTTTATTTGCTACCTTACAATAATCTAAAGGCTGCTTTTAAGAAGAGATTGTATATTTTTATTAGGGGATTGCCACTCAGAGCTTAAACTTCGCACTTACAACTAGTACTAAAGCTATATAAACTTTTATTAAAACAAATAGTGCATGTATCTTCTTTAACTGTACTCTTTCAGCACCTTTTGAACCAGTGGACTCCCCTTTCTCCTCACATCAAAATGCCTCCTTCTTACTAGGCAAGCGATAAAAAAACTGCAGTGAGACTGATATCATCAATGCTAACAGCATCACCACAGTGTCAAAAGCTGCTGTGCCAGTCTGTACCAACCAACTCCCCGAAAGCAATATTATGTTGCCAGCACTTGGCATTAAGATGGAAAGAAGAGAGAGGGAAGCCTAATACAAAATCATGGTTTACATTTTAAGGCTGGAATAGTTCTAATGTTACAATTTCAATGGCTGTGCACAAGCCATAAAATCACCAATACAAAGGCAATAACCAATTATTTCAGTGGGCATCTCCCAGTTTCTATAATCATTCCCTGTTCCTTGCAACCCTTGTATCATTCATGATTTTATAAAAATCACTCCTCAGCAGAGCTGACTCACCAGAACTGAAGTTTTATTTACTCTCCACTGATGTGGAAACTTTCAAAACCCTGTACAGCCTCAGTGCCCTGCTCTGCACCTTTACTAATTCTACTGCATTATTAAGACTGGATGACCAGAAGTGCCTGCAGTAGTCAGGACCTGGGCAGAGTGGAGTGCTCCAGGGGAATAAAAATGTTTCATGATTCAAGTAACAAAGACCCTTTGCATTCATTCAGCATCCAAAACTGCAACTGATTATATATATATATATATATATATATAAAATCAAACTTCAGTGCATTATATCAAGGGAAGACAGAAGGCTGGCATATTTTCAAGAGTAGCTGTACGCATATTTATGCTTTCAGCTGCAGAGGCACCACTTACACTTGACCTGTGCCTAACACTCTCTGCATTGTTCATGCTCCAGGAAATACTCTATATTACCAAGCAGGATCATAACGAGCTATGGTACTGAGGGGTGGGAGGCACAGAAGGAATTTTCCTTAAGGAGTTTTCAATTACATATGGCATTTTCCCATTTTATTCCCTAAATATAGTATTCTTTCCAAATTTTAAAATGTTTTTACATGTAAATATACACATCTATACACATACAGACTCCCTACTTTTTCACAACCTTTATAATAACTATTATAGAGAAAAAGAAAATCATTGAGTTTCTATTTATCCCACAAACTCTTCCCAAAAAGATCCAGATTCCATTAGTTCTGCTCCATAATACTGGTATTCTAGAACATCACCATAAGATTACACCAAGAATGCTCATACCGTTTCTTTGTGCAGTCCTGAAAAGAGGTTTTAGAGCCAATATCCTCTTCACATGTTGACCAGTTACTATATAGATGGGAAGATTCTAGAGGAGGTGGCGTACTAGTAATTGCTCCTAATAATGGGGAAAATAATTGAGTGTCCATTGTTTGGTTTTGGCTATTTACCTATGTTGAAAAGAGATAGAAACATTTTTAACATTAGATGTTTACATAAATGAGCAGTAAATGCAACAAAGCAAACCCTTCCTTTTATATCTTGAGCTACGTAACTTTTCAGGAGAATGGAACATAGCTATGATAAAAGGATATAGTATAAACTTGCTGCATCCTCTGCCTTAAAGTAGGCTAAAAATAATAATAAAAATAAATAATTTAAAAAATTTACTTACTATAACACGAACTGTCTACAGGTTTCACATTGTAGGTGTTTGCATGTCACATTCACAAGCTCAGAATCTTCTGGCCTATATGACTGGAAATGCACTTATCACAGGCATACACATCACTTCTGAGAAAACAAAGGGAAGAGAAATTATCCCTGAAAACATAAAATATTCCAACAAAGTGCCCCCAGTTAGCACAAAAAGACACTACTAAACTTCACAGAGCAAAACATGGGTAAGAAAAGCCATCTGTCTTAAATGATAGTCCAGAAAAGACAATTATTTATTCAAAGAATAATAGGAAATCTAAAGAACATGAGGAACCACACCTCACACAGTATCTCATTGCTATGACAGAACCTGTGATTGACAAAGGTTTACGCTGAGCATCAGAAACCTGCTTTGAGTTAGAAAGAACCTCTAGCATCATCTAGCCTAAATCCCTGCTCAGAGCAGACCCAGTTAGGTCAAGCTACTGATTTTCTGAGATCCCAACTGAAACCCTAACACCTTTCCAACCCTAACTATTCTATGATTCTAATTTGAGGCAGGAGGCACTGACTCCTATGACCCTGTGGAGGTCAGACACATATTCTGTAACATTCCATAAAAACACACTATCAATATCTGCATTATTAAATAAGAAACAAGAACAACTTCCTGGCCCAGAGACTAAATGACACAACAGTGCTCTTACCCTGCAGTAGAGGAGTATGGTGGTATCCACATTATCTGCTACAAATAACTCCTGAATCACATACAAATATCATTTAAGAAAGCAGCATCTGACCAAGGCCAACATCTCAGCAATATCAACAAGCACAAAACAATGCCTGAGCCTTGGTTTTGCTTTGTCTATTAAGAAGCAACACAGAGATAAATTGCGCTCCTTGGCTACAGTAGAAAATATTTTTGCACAAATTAAAAACAAGATCTGCAACTAATGGATTTATTTATTTATTTTCAGAGCCATTAATCACTGCTAATGTGAGCTGTGCAGGACAATGTGACCAACGATCAGCTAAGGAGGTACCTCATGTACCTGAGATACAGCCTCATCATTCAGCACTTCCAAACCACTGGACTCTGCCATTCTACCTAGTCATGCAGAATTTCAGAATAACTGAGGAATTCTTATCCGGGCCGTACATATGAATTACTAACAAGATACGGTAAAAAGAAAGAGGGATAAAACAGTGTGTTGCCTCCTTCAGCTTGCTTTGGTTTCAAAGTTCTTAACTGAATTTCAGGCAGTCACAACATCTAATAACTTAACGGCTTTGCAGAGAAAGGACTGACTACAGAGGCACAGAGGTGCTTCACTCAGAACGAATGAAATGCTGCTTCAAAACTAGAAAAAGTTAAAAACAAAAAACAAGCTATGACAACTCCAGTCTTCAGTAGGGGTTTGCTTCATTCTTTCCACCCTGCAAATCATGGGAAAGCTGCTGCTTTCATTGAATTATCTCTTAAAACAACAAAAAACTTACCACATCTAAAAACTAAACAGGTTTATCCCAATGCATTTTTTTTTCTTCCAAAGCACAACAGATACAGCTTCTGTTCTTTCATGTAAAATGCAAACATGCATGTACTAAACTCTCACCCTCTGTACGAAACTGAATACACTGTAAAATCACATCTTATCTTCTAATGCATGCAGAGGGCTTTTAACTTCTGCATGCAGATCATCACAACTGAGGAGTAAGCCAACAGAAGCACCTACCAAGAGCATTCACTGTTTCCAAAAGCCTTGCAGAGTTCTTTGTATTTAGAAACGTTTTCAACATTTATTTTATCTGGGGAGGAATAAGAGTGGAACTCCATCGGTATAATGTTAATTTCAAATATAAATATGCATGAAGATAAATATCAAAGCTATCAGGCACTGATGGTATTACAGTACCTGCAGGCGAGTCCTGTGCTCCCACTACACACTGGTGCCTTTTTGATTCCTGACTCCTTTGCTCCTTCTTCACCCAGGCTGCATGCTAAGGATCTGTTGTTACTATGTAGATACAAAGACCTTGAAGACAGCTCCTCTTCCTACCATCCTCCCATTGCCCAGTCAAGCGCCCTGCTAGCACAGCTGCCAGGCGGGATAAAGCAGATGCAATCTATGGACCTTAGTACTGGGCTAGATAAACAGTAAACTGCACCAGGAACAGAGTTCTGCACAGCAGAGAAGCAGAACAGCTGAGGTTTGAGGGGACCTTGGGAGTCAAGGCCCCTACTTTGAACAGAGCACTCAGGAGCTTGTGCAGTCATGTCCCGAGCACTGCCAAGGACAGAAGACAAGCAGACACGTCAATGTGCCCACACTGTATCTCCAGACATAGATAGGAGACAAATTTTCCAGAGACAGACACTTCTGCCTATCTACCACTTCTTGAGATGGACAGCTAGGAGACAGAGATCCACTGTCTGAAGGCTTAACTGCACTCTGAAGACAGCAGAAGATTCAAACATTATTTCTCATTACTGGAAATATTTTGTTTCTTATGCTGTCCAGCTAAGTACTGGAAACAATTCAAGGCTGTAACTGTCTACTCTAACATGGTAATAGCTGCTGACAGAGCAGTGAAGGACCCTCAAGCAGACTAGAGGAGTTTAAGGGATTTTCAGAGACAACTTCATTAAAACAATACACATCTTTGTCTCTAAACAGCAGAGACGTGCACTTGATGGGTGGATTACTCACTGGATAAGGAACTGGCTTGATGGCCACACTCAAAGAGTTACAGTCAGTGGCTCAATGTCAAAGTGGCAACCACTGACAAGGGGCATTCCTCAGCAGTTGGTTTTGGGCCCGATCCTATTCAACATCTTTGTCAGCAACATGGACAGTGGAACTGAGCACCCTCAGCAAGTCACCAATGATACCAAGCTGTGTGGTGCAGTCAAACACGCTGGAGGGAAGGGATGGGATTCAGAAGGACCTGGACAGGATGGAGAAGGGTGATAGTGCAAACTGCATGAAGTTCAGCAAGGCCAAGTGCAAGGTCCTGAACCTGGGTTGGGGCAATCCCAAGCAGAGACACAGGTTGGGGGAGACTGGACTGAGAGCAGCCCTGAGGACAAGGACTTGGGGGGTTGGTTGATGAGAAGCTCACCATGACCCAGCAGTGTGCACTTTCAGACTAGAAACAAACTATGTCTTGGGCTGCATCACCAGCAGCATGACCAGCAGGTCAAGGGAGGGGATTCTCCCCCTCTATTGCACTCTGGTGAGAGTCCTCATTGCAGTCCTGGGGTCCTGCAGTCCAGCTCTGGGGTCCCAACATAAGAAGGAAATGGAGCTGTTGGAATGAGTCCAGAGGAGGCCACAAAGATGCTCCAAGAGCTGAAGCACCTCTGCTAGGGACACAGGCTGAGAGAGCTGGGCTTGTTCAGCCTGGAGAGGAGAAGGCTCCAAGGAGACCTTAGAGCAGCTTCCAGTGCCTAAAGGGGCTGCCAAGAAAGCTGGAGAGGGACTTTTGACAAGGGTGGATAGGGACAGAACAAGGGGGAATGGATTTAAACTGACAGAGGGGAGATTTAGATGAGATCTGAGGAAGAAGTTCTTTCCTGTGAGGGTGCTGAGGCCCTGGCACAGGGTGCCCAGAGAAGCTGTGGCTGCCCCATCTCTGTCAGTGTTCAAAGTCAGTTTGGACAGGGCTTGGAGCAACCTGGTCTCGTGGAAGGTGTCTCTGCCCATGGCAGGGGGTTGAAACTAGATGGTCTTGAAGGTCCCTTCCAAACCAAACCATTCTGCTACTCTATATGATTCTATGCCAACTGTATGAAGTGTCTGTGGTGACATTATGTCTATCTGAGGTACACTGCTGAACTATAGCACTGGGGGGGACAGACTAAAAAAAAAAAAACTCAACAGGCCTTCACTGTCTGGTTTGGAGGTAAGAACAAAGGTTTACAGAAGATTTAACAATTCTCTGAAAGGACATATTGTAAGCTTAAAAAAATATGATCAGAGCTAAATATTTGCTTCATTTTACAATTAGAAGAAATAACTTTTATTGACATGAAGTCCTATCTGACAAATTTTTTTTTTTTTCCAAAAATCATCTGAGCTAAAGAAAGCTTTTTCACAGTCAGTTACCATCAAATACTGCAGGAACTCACTGCTACGGAACATCACTCACAGACACTTTTCATAAACATCTATCATAACAATAAATAACAGCAGGGCACAGTATTATTACTTCTATGCAGAATGTATTAATCTCTGATTTCTTGGCAAGATAAATATTTCCTGTTTATTACTTGTTTTTCTTGGCATGATACAGCAAACATAAGAAAAAGCACTCTTGGCTTTTTGACTTAGAACTTCTAGTAACTCTTACCTACAAACATTTTAATTTATAGCACACTGAAAAAGGCTAGCTCATTCAGGATGCGCTGATATTAAATTCTCTGAAACTAGTGGGTAAGAGTAAGTCAGAATTCTATAAATTGCCTTCTTGGGTTACCTGGGAAGCTAACCTGCAGAAGTAAACAGGTGACAGCGGTATGCAGAAAACTAAAACCAGAGGAGAAAATAGGTCCATTATTCAGATATTCCTCAATATGAGGGACTAACTCTCAAAAATTGCAGATTACTGGATACTTCCTTCTAAACCCAGTTTTGAAAAGGTTTGTTGCAGTAGCAAAGGGAAATGTTACTTTCCAGCAGTCAAAGAACTAGGAAACTTTTTTTCTGAGAAAAATGGAATCAAGTCTGTTAGACCTCTCTTGGAGAGTTGGGTCAAAAATCATATAAAAAAAGCACCACCTCAGACAGTGCATGGAGGGAGAAGTACATTTATGATATGCTTATTCAATATACAGGGTTTATAGCCAAATTACAACTGAGAACAAACATAGGCCAATAGGTAATTTCTTTTGTTTTAAATGCTAGCATCTAAATACATTCAATAATATAATCAATTTTTTTTTTCTTTAGCCATGGTAACTTCCAGGAATTATTCTTCAGGAGACCATGGTAAGTCTCACAAACGGCCTTGATAAGTGGCCCTCAAAGCCAGACTGAGTGGGAACTGCTGACTTACATGAACAGAGGATTACTCTCCTCCACTGAAAGAGACAGTAAAAGCTGCTCCATCTCTAATGCAGCATCCTCTTGAGGTACAGAGGATTTTTGTTATGTGGCTATTCAACAGACTTTATTAGAAAATCCAACGTATCATACAAGTATTTACCTCTGTTTACCTGAGCAAATTCACTTTTTTGGACTCACCTGTGACTTGGCATGAGCATGGGTGGCATACTGTTTGACCCAGTACACAAGTTGTCTTCTCTGAAGTATGCAGCATTGCTGTGTAAGCAGAAATTTATATTCTTAAGAACAGACTTAGCCTAATTAAAAGCAATTAGAAAAAAAAAAAAGCAGTAATTACCAAGCCTGTCAAAGTTGTGCTTTTTACACATGACACTCATTTCTAGCTATCCCTCACTGCTCCTCCTACCATCTCCCCATGTCACACCACCCATAGTTCCTCCAGAACCACCCACATCTCACATATTAGCAGAACATCAATGTTCACAGAATCACAGAATGGTGTCGGTTGGAAGACACCTTAAAGATGACCCAGTTCCAAGCCCTGCCACAGGCAGGGACACCTTCCACTAGATCAGGTTGCTCCAAGCCCCATCCAACCTGGCCTTGAACACTGACAGGGATGGAGCAGCCACAGCTTCTCTGGGCACCCTGTGCCAGGGCCTCAGCACCCTCACAGGGGAGAACTTCTTCCTCTGATCCCATCTAAATCTCCCTTCTGTCAGTTTAAAGCCATTCCCCTTATCATATCCCTACCTGCCCTTGTCAAAAGCCCCTCTCCAGGTTTCCTGTTGGCCCCTTTAGGCACTGGAAGCTAAGCTGTCCCCGGATCCTTCTCTTCTCCAGGCTGAACAAACCCATCTCTCTCAGCCTGCCTCCATTGCAGAAGTGCTCCAGCCCTCGGAGCATCTTTGTGGCCTCCTCTGAAATCGCTCCAACAGATCCACATCTCTCGTGTGTTCAGGCCCCACAGGTGGACACAGGACTGCAATGAGGGGTCTCACCAGAAAGCAATAGAGGTGGGAAACCCCCTCCCTCAACCTGCTGGTCACACTGCTGGTGATGCAGCCCAGGACATGGTTGTTTTCTGGTCTGCAAGCACACACTGCCGGGTCATGGGGAGCTTCTCATCAAACAACCCCCCAGGTCGTTCTCCTCAGGGCTGTTCTCATTGCAGTCACCTGCAGCCTTTATCTGTGCTTGGAACTGTGTCAACCCAGACACAAGACCATGCACCTGGCCTTGTTGAACTTCATGCAGTTTGCCTGAATGTCCTGAATTTGTAGTTTCATTTTCTTCTGCCATTGCTCAAAAAGAACTCTAAGTAATAGGACAACCAATCACAGCAGAACATCAGAACTTGTTTCATCAACTACCATACCTTCTGCCTTCCTAAAGTCAATAATTTCAGAAATTCAGATTTGTAACCTCCCCAATTACTGCAATTCTTGCTTTATCAACAAGGAATAACTTGCCAGCAGGTAGCTTAGAAACAAAGCCCTGATCTGCGATTTGTATAAACTATTAAAGGAAGGGTACTGACAACGTGTTTTTAATGTTAATTTTTGTGTGTGTACAAGCACTCTTACTGTGGTCCAAGGCCACAAGTACTTCCAACACTGCAGTCCTACTATTCCAGGTTAAAAATGAGAGAAGCTGCCTGCTCTCACTCTGGGAGCTTCACAGGCTGGTTTTTGTTTATGAAAGCCTTAAGACCCTAATCCCCAATTCAAACAGTAAACTACTCTTCATGAAATATTGACACAAAGCTTTAAAAACAGCACGCACAGCTCAGCTGCAACATGTCATTACTGTGAAGTTCAAATTTGGGACTGCTAAAGGAAAGCTTTACAAAGGTGGTAAGGGACAGCTAGTGTAAGGCACCTATCACTTAACAAACGTGTATTTGCTTACTAGATACTTTAAACATTGCAGGCTAAGTATCTAAATAACATAACTAAAGTGCTCCACAGGCTCCACAGAAATACCAGGAATCTTAATGACAGCAACCTCTATACATTCACCTTCGCTTCTGCTTCTTACCACGTCACACCCCATTATCTCCTGGTAGTTCAGGGAAACCACAAGGGACTATTAAACAAACAGGTGCAGAGATTTTTAACTGAACTTCTGCTCACTTTAGAGTCAACGTATACAAAGGCAGCTCAAGTGCATGACCTGTAGATAATGTCCTTTCTAAATGTGTTGCTGTAAAACAGATTATTGGTATTAACATACCCTCAGCATAAACTTTTTTGTTTAGGAATATAAAATTCCAACTGAAGTTCAAAGAATCATAAAAACACATAATGGTTTGGATTGGAAGGGTCTTTAAAGCTCATCCAGTTTCAACCTCCCTGCCACAGGCAGGGACACCTTCCACTAGACAAGGTTGCTCCAAGGCCCGTCCAACCTGGTCATGAACACTTCCTAGTTCCAAATATTTTTTCCAGATTCATTTTGATGTATGAACTATTTAGTACAGCTTAAACTCCAGTAAATCAAACTTTCTTCTCAAATATATTTTTAAACAAACAAAAATGCTGAAATCAGCAATTACTGAATGTGTAAAAACAAACTCTCTGAAGTTACACATATGCATATGTGGCCGAAATAAATAGATTTTGCTTTTTAATCAGCTGCACAAGGACTTTTACTCACTGTACATCATTATATAGAGATTTGCATCTTAATTTCATGACTACCAAGATATAAGGCTGCTTTTCCTACTTGACCTGCTCCTCCCTTTGTGAAAACTCAAGTAGTAAGTAGCTGACTTCAAACATGCAGACTTCAACAAACACAGTACAGTGTCATTCTATGGACCTAAACTGTTTCTAAGGAGAAGTGAGAGGGGATCTATTACCTGCCTGAGATGTTATTATATTTCTCAGAGAAAGGATGATAGCAAATATTCCCTAGTTTCCCATCCACTCTGTAAGTCTCTCCTCACTGTTCCTGTTAGGACTCTGGTGGTTAACATGAGAGCCTTTTATGTTGGGAAAACTATGTTTTTGTCAGGCACTCTTGATATGCAAGCACTGGAAAGGCTGGGCACTATCAGGCAAGTAAATCACCACATTTACTTTAAACTACAGCACTACAGCACCCTAAGCAAATATTACACTGCAGAAATCTCTTTGCTGGATTATTTCCCAGCTTTCTGAAACAGCAGTAGGACTCCATGCACCTAGTATCCTTCCCAAGGAACAAAACCCATGTAAACCTCACTCCGTGGCGAGAATCAGCTTCCACCAACACAAACCTGCACAGATGTTACTGTCGGCTGTTCCCTGCCAGCCTTCCTCCCACCAACGCAGGCCCCTAGGAAGCAGCAGCAGCACAGGCACTCCAGCACGACAGTTGTACACATCAGAGCTCTGCAGCAGCAGCAGATGATCCCCCCAACATAGCCCGCAATGTGCTGAACCAGTGCTCTGGCCCCTCCTGGCTCACCTCCCCTAACATCGCTGCCATGGGACGCCCGCTACACGCCTCAGTTACTACGCGCACACAGAAACTGTTGCCAAGCTGTGAGCAGCGTCTCTCCTCCACCCCTCGAAGCTGCAGGACAGAAACAGCAGAAAAGCAGCAAGCAGGTTTTGGGCAAGGAAACAGCCCCTCGTGACAAACTAGCAGCACTGGCAATAAGCAATTACTCCACACAGCTATTCCTAAACAGGAGACTCCAAGCTGCAGCAACACTATCAGAAACAGTACAAATTGCTTGCCCTTACAAGTCACTTCATGTTTTCTTCAGATACACACCCTTGCAAACACCTCTGCAGCAACTGAAATCCTCCCCTAGCAAGCAAAGATTACACTGTCAAAGGCCCTGCCACAGAAGTGAAAGAAACACCAAGCTTACATTTTGGGTCTTCTTTCCTTACAACCAGTCTCAGCCATGTAATGTCTGATGTCACTGGAGTACCAGTATGTGGAAGTACTATGGGAATTGTAGTTTCTCCTCTGCAGGAGCAGTAAGACAGGGGATCCAGGACTGCACTATGAGCTTTGGGAACTCTCTGCTTCATGCAGAGGCTGGCAAGTACAGCCCTACTGCTTTATTTAGCCAGGAAACTCTTCTCAGATGGGAAATCTCTCTGGTTCTATTCCAGGAAAGAAGAAAAGGCTGTGGGAGGTTTTGAAATGCACCTTCTCCTCTTTCTCACACAAGAAGTCGTTTCTAAGCAATTAGTGTGAGGTGGTAACAGGCTTCCAAAACCATTTAAGTTGTCAACTTCCTGATAACCCAGTGAGGAAATGTTAATGGTTCTAAATACACATACAATATATGTATAATGACGTTGTATTTAACAGTACAAGAGCTCTTATGACAAGTTTGACATCTCTTGTGATTTTGGTATCTCCGCATTAAAATAAAGAATGTTTTTTGTCACTGGTAATGATGCACCCACCACTTTTGCTCCTGTCTCCCCATCAAAAGACCCTCAAGCTGCCCTTCAACACACACTCAAGTCATTTGAGTTAAAACTAAAAAGACATTCATCCTGAACAATAAAAGTGCTCCTAAATCCATCTCACAGAATATGAGAAAGCTCCTACAAAAGCTACAAGTGTTACAGTGGAAATGAGAAAATCTCCTAGTCTTAAATTCTTCAACAACTTAATACAGGCAGACCATGGGCAAAAGATCCTAAAAGGGAGGGGAAGGGAAATAAAAATAAATTACAACTTTCTGCAAAGCTTTACTCCATTCCCAAGGCATTTTCACTAAGTCACAGCAGCATCACCTCGCTCTGCAAAGCCCCTTCCCTCCCCCCCATGTAAAGTCTGATAGCAAACTGCACACTCCTTTGGCCTCGGCAAGGCAAGAGGGAACGGGAGGAAACCCAGGCACCACTCCACAAAACCAGTTTAGGCATAAATCATTTCTGCTAGCTAGGGAACAGCGTGTAACAGAAAGAACAAGACGACCTTTTCCAAAGGGCTCACCTCTAAGTGAAAGCAAAACACTCTACAGGGACACTGTTGAGAGGACAGTTTGAAGTCAAAATGCAGTGTATTGCTTTGCTACCATCCAGCAGAAACTGTGCTCACAACCCTACCCCTATAAAGTATCTGGAAGTAGTAATTAGCTGCACCATTGGGCACCCCCTTAAGATTTCAAGGGTTTCAGCAACACCTATACTGAGAACATTAATATCAACGTACAAATATTTATAAGGCTGTTTAAACTTGGTAACTACAAGTAATTCAGCGTGAAGATGATGCTCACACACAAGCTCCCAGCAGCAACCCGGCCACAGGAGTGTGAATTCATGCAAGTAATAAAACACTTAAACCAGCAGATTGCAGCAACGTTAATAACACAGCAGAACATCTGCTTATATGCTAGACTTAAGTATCAGCAGTCATTCTTCTGCACCCTTCCCCACACCAGGGCAGCTTTCGGGAGGCTTTTCACTACAACAGGAAATAGGAAAACTGTAACAAATCAAGAACTGCTGAAAAGGGGAATAAAAAAAAAATAAAATAATAACAAATACCGGGGAATGAGAAATACCTGGCAAAAAAAAAAAAATCCGGAGGAAAAAAAGGCAGCAAAAAAAAAGAACCTTTTTCCTGAAGCCGAACATTTCAATGTACTCCACAGCCTCTGAGAAGGGCTCCTGCCTCACCCTACTGGGACTCCAGGCTGTACACCCCTTGCTTACTCCACAGCTCTTTTCTGCTCTCTCCCCGTGCACAAACCTCAGTTATTTTTAGTGTGCCAGCCCCTCTGACTGCTCCCACAGAAATGACAGCGTACGACAGGCAACTGTAACACAGCCTTGGGCTTTCATAGACATGTGCTTTATTTCACTGTCCTGCCCTAACAGCCACGGTGATTCACCACACCACCTCCTCCGGCCGTTTCCTCCCCTCACAACGTCCCGCCACCGCTCAACCCCTCAGCTCCAAAGCCCGAGCCCCAGCGGCGGGGCTGCAGCGCTGCCGCTTCACCTCGGCCCGGGAAGCCCCGTGAGGCCGAACGGCCACAGTCAGGGCATGGCCCGCGACCATCTTATCCTCCGCCTCCCGCCGTGAGGGGACATCACCACCCCAGCCATTGCAGCCACCCCAACGGCCACCGGCGCGAGCCAGGGCGGGAGCGAGGCGAGCGCCCCCTCCGCTTCCCACGTGTCAGTCCGGGAGGGGGCGGAGGGGAGTTAGGAGCGCACTCGGTCAACGGCCGTCAGTGGGAGAAACCACTGCGGGAGGGAAAATGGGGGAGGCTGGAAAGGGGAGGGGTGAACCATTGTGGAGCGGGACGGGGGAAGCCGGCACGGAGAGGAATCAGTCATAGAATCATAGAATAGTTAGGGTTGGAAAGGACCTTAAGATCATCTAGTTCCAAACCCTCTGCCATGGGCAGGGACACCTCACACTAAATCATATCACCCAAGGCTTCATCCAACCTGGCCTTGAACACTGCCAGGGATGGAGCATTCACTACCTCCCTGGGCAACCCATTTCAGTACCTCACCACCCTAACAGGAAAGAATTTCTTCCTTATATCCAATCTAAACCTCTGCTGTTTAAGTTTCAACCCGTTCGACCCCTTGTCCTATCACTACAGTCCCTAATGAATAGTCCCTCCCCAGCATCCCTGTAAGCCCCCTTCAGATACTGGAAGGCTGCTATGAGGTCTCCAATCAGCCTTCTCTTCTCCAGGCTGAACAGCCCCAACTTTCTCAGCCTGTCTTCATATGGAAGAGTGAGGTGGAGCTGAGGCAGCACAGGTAAGAGCCAAAAAAATAGGATCAGGAAGGGATTAGCCTCTCGAAGAGCAGAGCCTCTGTTTTCCAGCTGTATTAAGTATTAGACGGGCAGCTGACCAGGTTACCTGACAGCCCCCTTTAGCCGCCATGTTCATCCCATGCTGAGGAAAGCGCGAAAAGCTGACAGAATTGCACCACAAAGGGGTCTTGTTTTCCTACCGGGGTGGCAGAGGAGCTGTATGGTGTTTTATCATAGAATCACAGACTGGTTTGGGTTGGAAAGGACCTTAAAGCTCAGTTCCAACCACCTTCCACTAGACCAGGTTACTCCAAGCCCCATCCAACCTGGCCTTTTATTTCTCAATGCTTCCTCCTTCCTATAGCAGCAGGTGTTAAATGTCCTGCTGAGGACATTGAAGCCCTTTAGCTTACGTGGTGAGCAGGTGGGTGGTTATTCATCCCTTGTTGGCTGGTTAGCAGCAAGTTCCTCACTGTGCTCCACTCAGTCCCACCTTTACTGAAGGAGGTTTGCTCTGTTGGGGATCAGGAGCAAGGCAGACACCCCTGCAAAATCCACCTTGCACCTACACAGCTGTACCCTGGCCTTCCAGCCCAAGGTCACCACATAAAGCCATTGATGATGGCTGGTGGTGAGGAGCTGGTAGTGAGGGAGACTGAAGAATGAAGGGATAATGCAGACTGGGGCTGACCTCTCTGACCTGCCACATCCTTTCTCTGATCTAGTGTACATCTGTAACCTGCAGCTGTCAGCAACAGAAAAACCTTTTAAATATGCTAAGAAGACAAACGTGTGTTTAAAAAAGTGTTAAGAAGGCACCAGAAGAGATTCAGGGCTTTCCCAGACAGAATAAACATTGTGTTTACTCAGGCTGCACACATACCAGTACAATTGTTCTGAGGAGACTGCACAATGGGAGACAGCCAAAAAGCTGCTCCTGGCAAAGCAGCATCAACGCAAGCAGCACAGTCTTGCCTTTGTCACAGTTCGAGGATCCAGAAAGCACAAAGCACTGCACTGCCATTTATTTTTCCAGCAGAGAGGCTTTGTTAACAGTCTCCAACCTGACAAAGGGGTGATAAACAGTGTGAGACCTGTTTCCTGTCAGCAAGCTCCCTCAGAAAGCGTTGTGTGGTGTGTCTTCACACAAGGTAGAGTCTCTTTCAGGTGAGTAACAAATTACTGATACAATAAACTTTTAATGCAGCATTTCACAGATTCATTTCACAGCAAGCATGTTTTTAACCAATATAAGCATTTTTCAGACACAAGTTCCCTTTACAGTGACACTGGAACAGTAGCAGAATGCGCTTCAGATGTTTTTTGTTACAAATGCACATGCAAGAGGGGCTTTTATTTGTCAGAACGGGATCTCTCCTGCTAAGCTCTCATCATGCCCTTGCACATACCATCCGTAACAGGTTTGTTGGGATACAAAAATACACAGGGCTCCTATAAATTGCTGCAGGTTGACAGGGTTAGGAGGAACTGAGGTGGCTGGCTGTGAGGAAGCAGAGAGGAACACACGGACTAGAGAAACAAGGAAAAGCATGGAAATGAATGAGAAGTGGGAGCCAGAAAAATGCAGCACAGAAATTCTGAGGTACCGGGCTGCTCTGAAAACCCACAGGGGACGGTGGATGGAGAAGAGCGCAGCTGGAGACAACAGCAGGGAGTGGTGCTGGGTACAAGGGAAGTGGTGAAGCAGCCAGAGAAGTGAATGGGATGCATATCATCCCTCAGGAACCCCAGCTTGAGCTGAGAGAAGGTCTGGCATTAACTCTTTCTCCAGAGACCTCATCTTAATGCTGAGGGAAGGAGAAAAGGTCTGAGATGAGGACAGGCTGTCCCTTCCCCAGCTCTGTGGAGGGAGCAAGAAAATCCCTGTCAAAGGCTGCAAGAAAGTGTGGAGGATTTTTTTTACAACATGACAGAGCAAAGATGGAGATGCCAAAAAACTAACCTCTCAATTGTTGCTGGCAACTGGAGGGCACATGGTTCTGGTAAGAGGTTATTCTGCTACACACTAGTACACCAATATAATAGCCACACCAGGGCACGCACAGCTGCACTGTATTTCCGTAAAGTATCCCTCTCCTCTCCCAAACAGTTGCTTAGGTGAAGGAAGCCTGGCTGAGAGAGGTCAGGGGCAGCAGAAGGGCCAGCTGCGGCTGCCTGCACTCCCTCTGCTGGCGTTGAAGCAGGGCATGAGAGATCAAGAAGTTGGAGAGCTTTCCTACCAGGGAGGACTTAAAATCAAGTTCCCAAATGTAAAGGAGAAGGTATTCCTCTTCCTGAATGCAATTAGCGCACCCTATCCACAAGTTTAGGAAGATGCTCAATTTGCAGTGAACACTTTAGCCTGAGTATGTATTTTACATGAGGTATGAGCAACATGCTCTTCATTTAAAAAAAAAATATCACAGAATGGTTATTTCTAACAGAAAAGTTTAGTGCAATGGGAAACTCCTGCTGCCATTGTTCACTTCAGTCTGAATGCACCCCACACCCTACACAGGGCAGAGTCTGAGTGACCAGTGGCCTGAAAATTCAGCTAGCATTCAACCCAATGACACAGCACCCCCTAAATAAATACAGGGTACTCACAGGAGACAGTGTGCTTCCCTACACATGCTCTGTGGGTCTCTCCACAGTGCTTAAATTATCCTCCCATCCTCAGGTCTGGGGGTCTCCTGTTTAGTCCCAATTTCAAGAATCCAGTCACACACTCACCACATCAAACACCACAAACAACAGCTGAAGGCAAAGCCACCTTCCCAAATGTATCACACAAAATACATTCTCAGTAAGGCAAATTCCAGTTCCTCATTTATTTGCTAGCGGTTTTCGGCCACCACTCAGGTATTCTTGCAGTGAGCTTTACTTTATCACCTCCGCTATTTAGGTAGAGAGCTTCATTTACATTAGCTAACCTCAGAAGAGCTATACCAAGTTCACCTCCTCCAAAACGGAACTTGCCGGCTGACTTTCCTGATTCAGTTACAATATCAGCACCCTCGGGAATGCTGTCTGTGGGAAGAGGAGCTGGAAACTGAACTGGCAGCAACCGCTTGCGAATGACACCCACATGGTGGGTCCTGGCTGTCAACTCCTGTCCAATGTAGCAGCCTTTGGTGAAGCTGATGCCATTCATATAGGCCAGGTTTGATTCCAGCGGGAGGGCAACGCCAGGAGGTAGATCTTTCACACCTTCAGGAATCCCTAGGAAAAGAGTAAAACCAACAGGCAAATGTGGAAAATTCTTCAGTATTTAAGATTCCTGCAGCACGTTTCCTCTGTAAGTTATAAAAGCAAGGGGCCCCATAGAAAAAAATGTATAAATAACAAACTTCCAAAAACTCTGGTGCAGGCCTGAGTAAAATCATTAGCCATAAACAGTTAGCAACAATTCCTCTTAAAATGCAAACAGAACTGCACTGGAATCTGGTTTTATGAAGCTTACAGCACCTCAGAAGCATAGCGGTGAAAACTCAAAGCACCCAGAATGATGTAGAATCCATCCAAATGCATTAATACTAAATCCTGCTCACTCACACCCCACAAGCAGATTTTAATCATACAATTGTAGAATGGTTTGGGTTGGAAGGGACCTTAAAGAGCATACAGTTCCACCGCCACTGGCTTGGGCAGGAACACCTTCCACTAGATCAGGTTGCTCCAAGCCCTGTCTAAACTGGCCTTGAACACTGCCAGGGATGGGGCAGCCACAGCTTCTCTGAGCAACCTGTGCAGGGCCTCACCACCCTTACAGGGAAGAACTTCTGCAGATCTCATCTAAATCTCCCCTCTCTCAGTTTAAAGCTGTGGTTTAGGCCCAGCCGGTAGCTGAACCCAGGACAAACGCCATTCCCCACTGTCCTATTCCTACCTGTCCTTGTAAAAAGCCCTTCTCCATGTTTCTTGTCAGCCCCTTTAGGCACTGGAAGCTGCTCTAAGGTCTTCCCGGAGACTTCTCTCCTCCAGGCTGAACAAGCCCAGCTCTCTCAGCCTGTCTCAGCAGCAGAGGTGCTCCAGCTCTCAGAGCACCTCCATGGCCTCCTCTGGACCTCCTCCAACAGCTTCCAGTGCTGCGGCACACACTGCCGAGTCATGGTGACCTTCTTGTCACCCAACACCCTCAAGTCCTTCTCCTCAGGGCTGCTCTCAGTCCAGTCTCCCCCAGCCTGTATTTGTGCTTGGGATTGCCCTGACCCATGTGCAGAACCTTGCATGTGGCCTCGTTGAATTTCATGAGATTCGCACAGGCCCACCTCTCAAGCCTGCCAAGATCACTCTTTCAATGTCAATTAAATGTCAATCCCTCTATTAATATCAGTAGGAATTCTTTCTTCAGAAGAACATAAATTAGCCAACTGTTTTTCTTCAAGCTCAAATGCTAAATGTTTGTATAACTAGCCTTTCGGTTTTGACCAGTGACACAAAAAAGAATATATGTTTTTATTCAATGCTGGACCCAGCCTTTTGCAGCAGTGCAGCAAGATGAGCACTGTTGTTTCAGGGAGGCAGCACAGAGCCTAGCCCAGTTTGATTCATTAACAGCTTGGTTTTCCCAACCAGATGGATTCGGGTTTAGCAGAGGATCATCATCTTTCAGTCTGCCAATTGACTTATTATCCAGTTGATTTATTATCTTATTTGCCACTATCTGCATGTACAGAATATAATCAATAGGAGCACTGTGCAGGCACTGAGGCTTCTAAACTACTCTGCTCTTGTGAGACCTCACTTGGAGTATTGTGTGCAGTTCTGGTGTCCTCAACATAAAAAGGACATGGAACTGTTAGAACAAGTCCAGAGGAGGGCCACGAGGATGATCAGGGGACTGGAGCACCTCCCATATGAAGACAGGCTGAGAAAGTTGTGGCTGTTCAGCCTGGAGAAGAGAAGGCTGTGTGGAGACCTCATAGCAGCCTTCCAGTATCTGAAGGGGGCCTACAGGGATGCTGGGGAGGGACTATTCATTAGGGACTGTAGTGATAGGACAAGGGGTAACGGGTTGAAACTTAAACAGCAGAGGTTTAGATTGGATATAAGGAAGAAATTCTTTCCTGTTAGGGTGGTGAGGTACTGGAATGGGTTGCCCAGGGTGGTAGTGAATGCTCCATCCCTGGCAGTGTTAAAGGCCAGGCTGGACAGAGCCTTGGCTGACATGGTTTAGTGTGAGGTGTCCCTGCCCATGGCAGGGGGGTTGGAATGAGATGATCTTAAGGTTCTTTCCAACCCTAACTATACTATGATTCTATGATTCTAACTGAGCATCCTCTCAAATAAAGTATACATCCCTCTACCTCTGAGTTAATTCTGTGCATCCATTCACACAGTTTTAAGAAAATAAGTTAGTGTTTTCTTCTCCATCCTTAGCAACAAGGAAAACATAGAGACTGTCCAAAAATAATCAAAATTACTCAAGCCACACAAATTTTCCTCTAAGAAAATGAATGATCCTGGTTTTCTTTTGCTGTTAACATTACTGACCTGCCACCCTAGGAAACTGTACCCAAATTCTGCTACCAGACAGAATTATAACTACCAAATCACTTTTTCCCTCAAAGTAGCAAATAATACCTGTACTTACTAACAAGTTAAAACACTTTGACCAATGCAGCTTTTATAATTTATTTCTCTGTCTTAGATAAGCATCTGGACTCTAAGAATGAAACTGTGATAATACATGAAAAGAAAAAATCCCCAAATCCCATGCAAAACAGATCTTGGCTTTACCTTGTTTATACCTGTGCCTGTGGTAATCCTGAATGTTTCCAACATGACTCCCAGGGATAATCTCTGACAGATTCACTCCTTTCTTTGTGATAACTCTCCAGCCCATGACCTCTGTTCTGGGGTCAGGACTTAAAATTGGAGCCTGGTCTGCACGTTTTGCAAGGGAACTGGAAATATCTCCAGCCTGCTCCCCAGGGATGACGGCCCACAAAGAGAGGTCAAGGCAAGGGGCGATGTTTACTTTCCTCCTGATCTTGTACAGTTTCATATGTTTTTGTATGGCATCCAGCACACCACTGTCACACTCCAGCAGGATGTGTGGCTCTTCTTCTGGACTCTCATGAAGCCTAAAAAAAGTAACATCGACAAGGTTAGAAAAACAAACTGCCACAGCAGCGGAAGCCAACATGTTTATCTCAATCTTGGTGCACATCCAGAGATCTGCAGAGTTTCACCGAAGACTGCCAGCACACACTCGACTCCCTGTACTAAAATACCTGATTTTTTTCAGACATCCATTCTTCTTTTTCCTAGCAAATACTGTCCTCATTTCTCCTGGGGACAGAAATGAGTCTGACCGTGCAATCTTCCCAAACACTCATGCCTATCTGTGGTATTTTTCGGGGTGTTCAATATCTTTGTCAGGAGCAATGGACAGTGGGATCAAGCACACTCTCAGCAAGTTACCAAAGACACCAAACTGTGTGGTGCGGACAACATGCTGGAGAGAAGGGATGTTATCCAGAAGACCCTGGACAGGATGGAGAGGGGTGATAGTGCAAACTGCATGAAGTTCAACAAGGCCAAGTGCAAGATCCTGCACGTGGGACAGGGAAATCCCAAGCACAGATAAAGGCTGAGGAGACTGGACTTAGAGCAGCTCTGAGAAGGACTTGGGGGTGCTGGTGGATGAGAAGGTCACCATGACTCAGCAGTCTGCACTTGCAGACCAGAAACCAACCATGTCCTGGGTTGCATCGCCAGAGTGTGACCAGCAGGTCAAGGGAGGGGATCCTCTCCCTCTGGTGAGAATCCCCCTCACACTCCTGTGTCCAGTTCTGGGCCCCTCAACATATGAAGGACATGGAGCTGTTAGAGTGAGTCCAGAGGAGGCCACAAAGATGCTCCAGCCTCTGCTGTGGAGACAGGCTGAGAGAGCTGGGCTTGTTCAGCCTGGAGAAGGCTACGGGGACACCTTAGAGAAGCTCCCAGCACCTAAAAGGGCTGACAAGAAGGCTGAAGAGGGGCTTCTGACAAGGGCATGTAGGGATAGGACAAGGGGGAATGGCTTTATTCCCCTTATGATAGAGGAGATTGAGATTGGATTTGAGGAAGAAGTTCTCCCCTGTGAGGGTGGTGAGGCACTGGCACAGGTTGCCCAGAGAAGCTGTGGCTGCCCCATCCCTGGCAGTGTTCAAGGCCAGGTTAGATGGGGCTTGAGGCAACCTGGTCTAGTGGAAGGTGTCCTTCCGCATGGCAGGCAGGTTGAAATGGGATGAGCTTTTAAGGACTCTTCCAACCCAAACCAGTCTGTGATTCTAAGATCAAACGCAAAGCAACTTTCAGCAGGAGGAGAATTTTTGCTCAGCTGTGCTTCCCATTAGCTATGCCTTTAACCTGACCCAACAGTTTGCGTGACCCCGGTTTCCCACTGTTCAACACCATACCTACAGAAGGTAGCTATATGGTGTAATTACTATGTGGCATGTCATGCTGCCTTGTCAGTGACTATGGCACCTGTGAGACAGCACAAACTACTCATTTCAGATACATCCCAAATATACCCTCAGATGCTATGCCCAGGGCCTGCCCTAAGGGCTGCCTTAACAGTATGGAGATCATGGTACTTTTCTGCGCAGGTAACCCATCGAGACCGCTGATAGTGATGAACAATACAAGGAGAAAAGGCTGCTTTGGCGCACTAAGGTAAGCGAGAAACTCCTTAGAGACCACTGTGTCACTGTGAGCAGGGAGAAGCGCACCCACGTGGCGTACCCCGTTTCCTACGGCCAGTAGGCTCCGCCCCCCGGCCCCGCCTCGCAGTGGTGTCGTCCCGCTCCTTACCACCCCTCCGCTTGGTCTCACCTGTAGAGGATGAGGTCATACAAGCATCGGCCCTGGACATTCAGCGCATGCGCGTAAAGCGCGCGCGGCAGGGCTGTCGCGGCGGGGGGGCCGTCCCCCGCGACCAACTGCGTGACGTCGTTGGTGAGGAGCCCCTGTAGGAAAACGGCGGTCTCGGCGCCCCGTACGTCCAACAGCGCTCGGCCCAGGGGGAAGCAGGCGGCGGCCCCGCTCCCCCCGCCCCGCCACAACCGGCGCATACCGGGCAGGGCCGTTGTGACCGCCGCCGCTCGCGCCCTCACCAACATGGCGGCCGTCAGGCCGAATGCTGTCAGAGGCGCGCGCCGCCGCTAGCTGCCGCAGCCGCCATGTTTTGTGTGTCCGTGAGTAGGGCGCCGCCTGCTGGCGGGCTCCGCCCCCCCCCCCCTTCGCCACTGGCTCCGCCCCCTGCCGCCGAGGAGAGCTGAAGTGGGCTTTTGGGGTGCTGGTGATTTGCACCCCCAGCTCTGGGTGCTCTTCCGCTGCACCGGCCAACCGCAACAAAATCGGGTGGCCCTGACAGGAAGGGGAGCGCTTCCCCCAGCCATGGAGCTGGCGAAACAGGCGGCCTAAACCGCGCCCTAGTCCCGCGGTTCGTTGTGCGAGCACTCGGGGTCTGCTCAGGCCATATGTCCCCAGCTCTGCGAATTCCTGCCCACTTAGTCAGACCTTCCCCGCTGAGTCCTTAATACCCTGAAACCGTGGGCAGGTAGGGTAGTACCCGTGCGCCCCCCGTGAAGTTTTGGCTGGAAAATGTTGCAAAGATTTCTGGTTTCCACTCTAACGCTGCATTGTTTCTGCTCCGGTAAGATCCATTAGCTGCCCCATCCTTTTTGCAAGGGCACATAGTGATAGAACAAGGGGGAATGGGTTGAAACTGAAAGAGGGGAGTTTCAGATTAGATATTTAGATATTAGGATGAAATGCTTCCCTCTGAGGGTGGTGAGGGCTTGCAAAGGTTGCCCAGAGAAGCTGTGGCTGCCCCATCTCTGGCAGTGTTCAAGGCCAGGTTGGATGGGGCTTGGAGCAAGCTGGTCTAGTGGAAGGTGTCCCTGTATGTGGCAGAGGGGTTGAAACTAGGTTAGTTTTAAGGTTCCTTGCAGCACAAACCCCATTCTATGATTCTATTACCCTCTTTTAACACTCTTGGGAAAACTGTCAGTAGCTCTGTTTTACAATAAACAGTGGCAGTGGGAATATCTACTAAGCAGCACTGCACACAAATAAAATCCCCATGTTATTAGTGTGAGGCTGAAGATGCTGCTCGCTTGCCCCTTGAACATTTGTTAACCCTATGAGAAGTGGGCTCTGAAGGACCTTGGTAGCCCCAGGTTTGGCTGCAGCTCCTTATGCTGGAATTCATCCCACAGTTCAAGAAATGGCCATGAGTCATGCCTGTCATTTGTAATTGCTTTTCTCCAGTTGCCACAATTTGCTTTAAGGCCATTCTGCTCCTTGATGCTGTCAACACCAGCACATGTGCAGCTCTACAGGGAGGGGGCTCAGCTTACCCAGTATGAACCTTGTGTAAGGAGCCATCAGTGCTCACTGGGACAGGCAGAAATGGTTCCAACCCCTCATGCAAACCCACAGAACCTAAAAACCTGCGTGAAGCTGCTTGTTTTTCTGGGAGCTGCAGATGTGAGAGCAGCATAGAACACGATCAGTCAGCTCGCCCTTGGGCAGGACCAGGCTTTCCCTGCGTGCCCCAGCAGTGATAACCTTATCACATATCCCTATGCGCAGGGGGACAGATCTGCTCCCAGCAGTGACAGGCAGTGCAACCCCGAGTTCAGCACTGGCACTGCTCAAAGGCAACACTTGTCAGGCAGCTGCACAGGCAGAGCAGGTGGAGAAATAAAGACAGGCACTGGATGCGATTCGAGGTGACCTTGGCATGTGAACATGCTCTGCCCAGCTGCTAGCAAATGCTGTGAGTGAAAAACAGGGCTGAAGAAGCCTGCCTGCCTTTAAACCAGGGCTGAGATGCAGAGAGCTAATGCCCATTGTGTTTTTCACTCCCTGGATGTGGGAATGTGCCAAGAGTAGAAGCTCTGTGTGTTTTGCTTTTCAGAATTCCAAAAAAAGGGGGAAAGTCAGGACTCTGGAAGCACAGCTGGGCTGAAGCACTGTGGTCCTGCAGCCTTGGCTCTTCCTTACCTGGTGCCACATCCCACCAAGAGGTGGGGACCGGCAATGGCCATCCCACAAGCAGCCCTTTGTCATCTCAATGCATGTCCATGCTGACTTCTAACCATCACACATGTTGTATCAGACCCACATGGCATACTTGAGAGAATGACAATGGAAAGTAAACTGAAAATGGGAAAGAAACAGGAAGCCAGTTTGAGCCTTTATATGGTTTTCTACTTCCTACAGCTTTTACACACTTATCTCTGGGTTTTCTTTTAGCAGAGAGTTATGGTGCCAGTAAAGTAGTTTAAATGCTTCACTGGTCAGAAACTACAACTCTACCAGTTTAGTGTATTGAATTGGCTCAGGGAATGATTCAAGGAAAGTCATTGCATGGTCAAGACCTGCAACACTGAAAGTCTAGGGGGCCTGAAATTCTAGGGTTGTGCCAACCCTCTCTCTGTGTGTGTCTGTCGTAAGTAAAAGCTGAGGACCTGAAACCTGGTTAGAGGGACAACATGATTCATACAGCTTTCCATCAGATTAATGTGGTAGACATTGGGTGATTCTTCCCTGTCCTCCACATCCGTGGCTCAACACTCTTTGGATGCAGTTACAGGGACTTTAAACCCCACTAGCACAGCAGGACCCATCTCCGGTGGGATCAAATCCTTCCTCCTTTGCTCATGAGAACAATACTTCCCTTGAGTGATATTCTTACACTGGAGTAATATTGTGGGACTGAGTAATGTCATATCTCTCACTGCTATCCATGTTTGGAGCAGAGATTGCATCTGACCTGCTGTGCTTTAAGCAGCAAGCATGGTGTTACATGGACTTGTCTGTTGTGTTTAAAGCTCCCGGACATGGTCACGGATCCTCTTCCAGCCCTCTGAAATAACAGTCTCAGCTCAGCAACTGAACAAAAAGGAAAGCCTGATTAGATGAGTCTGTCCCCTCAGTTCTTTTTGCCACATCTTATGCTTTGAAGGCAGTTGAGGAGCATCAAATGTGCTAGATGCTGAGCCGGACTGACAGAGGCAGGCAGAATTTTGTAAAGCAAATTCTCTGTGATACTCAGTTGAATACTGCCAGAGTCTTTGGTATAAAATATCTGATTTTATATCAGGAAAAAGCCCTCCTATATAGGATTCATCTATCCAGATGTGGACATCCATACCTGAGTGGGCTGATCTCCTGTGTAGGTGATGGAGATAAAAAGACATTTCATGAGTCTTCTTTTCATGCCACAGCCTCTGTGTAAGCTGAATCTCATCAGCTACATGGAGGAAGTGCCCATTCTTGCCATGGACTCTAAGTGGTCCTGGGGGGACCAGCACCTGGGGGCACCTAATGGCAGTGGAGATCGGTCTCTCCTCCATACCTAAAGCTCTCCACATCATGGTGAGACCATTAAATGTACAGCTGTCCTTTATTCAATAGCCTGATGAATCATCCCCACCAGCTTTCTCGTTTCTCACAGTGTTTGTTGGAGGAGAGCTGGTGGTACAGGGTGGCAGTGTGACAAGATGAAACATCCCTGACTAAGCCCTGTCCCAAAGGGAACCTCCTCCAAAATCCCCCCTCGGATCTCTCATCCAGGCATGTGTTTGGGTCAACCAGAAACCCTTCTCACAGCTACAAACTGGTGAAAAAGGACAGATATTCTCTCCCCCTTCTTTACCAGTCCCCCGGCAGTTGCACAAGCTGCCATCAGCTTCTTGCTCCGTCAACTTTGCACTCTCTGCTCCCCCACTGCCAGAAACTGTGCTGTGTGTGGGGCTTGCTGACCTCTGTGGCAGCAGAATAGCCCAAAACTCTCACCTGCAAGGGCTCATCCTTTGCATTTTTTATCCAAAACTCATCTGTGCTAGCATAAAGCGGGGATAATTGCTGTCTCTCTGCAGCCAGCCCTGAGGGTTAGCACTGTTAGAATTCGCTCCAGCTTTTTCACAGGGTGCTAAGCAAACTCACATCCACAAACCCACATAAGCAGCAGTTGTTCAACCCTAACCCTGTGCATTAAGTACTCCCGAAGCTACACTCTGGGAGGTCAGTTGCAGGCAGCCAGTAGCTGGGATGTGGGACTGTGGTAAACCATAGCAGCACTTCTGGCATGGGGACAATATCCCACCATCTTAGAAAGGAAAACATGGATTGTGGCTGGCCAGGGCAGTGCAAAAGTCAGTGAAGATGGGGGAAATCGCAAGCACAATGGGCTGGACACAGATGTAAAGCAAAGTGGCAGCCGAGTTTACAAGGAGTGATTCCATACACCAAGGGGGCTGTTCCATGCTAGTGGGGCTGAAAATGAAGGTAAAGCTGTTACTAGCATTTCCCTAGGGGGAATGATTAGCGGCTAGTGAGATGCTGTTGACAGGAATACTGCCTGCAGCATGAAACAGCTAATGAAATAGATGAATCTTGAGGTTCCAGAGAGAATGGGATGCTGGAAAGTCAGTGGTATTTTTAGCTTGGCTGTCTAAAGAAATGAGAGGTTTTGCAACTGCTTTGTTCCAAAAATACAGGCTGGTTTTGCCATTCTTCCTTCATACTGAGCATTCAGCTCAAGGGGCCCCATCACCCTGTTCTCCCTCTGTGGACACTGTTCCCACCACACTCTCTATCAGCAACAATTTGGAGGTGACCTGGGGACAAGAGGTTAGTCTGCTACTCACCCACTCACTCACTCACTCACTCATTTCCCACCAATGCCAGTCCCCTAAGCCATCAGGGCAGGATGGTGCTGCCCATGGACTGGAGCTCAGAGACCTGGAGTAAGCTTGGCTTCAAGGGATGAAGGCTGCTAGTGAGGAAGACTTGCTCCAGGCTTTTTTTCCTGCATGGCTGTGGCTAGCAGCCACATCGAGCTAAGATCAGCCACACAAGGGTGTTTCTATGTCTGAGTAAGTCTGGTACCAACCCAGTAGCCAACAGCAAAGTTCATGTTATTGCTCAGACTTTGCTGAAGGACTTATTGTTATTTGGCAGTGTTTTCCCTTGTAGCACTGCCAAGGATGTGACTTATGAGGCTGAAGTGCTTCTGACTATTGACCTTTCTTGTGGACATGGTAGAGGATCCTATTATCTATCTCTTTGTGAGAGCTAGTCCTGCTCATGCCGAAGAAGTTGCAAAGATACAACTTTATCTTTACTACGAGAGTGGTGAGGCCCTGGCACAGGTTGCCCTGAGAAGTTGGGGCTATCCCATCCTTGCAGTGTTCAAGGCCATGTTGGATAGGGCTTAGAGCAACTTGGTCTAGTGGAAAGTGTCCCTGTCTGTGGCAGGGGGTTGGAACTGGATGAGCGTTAAGGTCTCCTTCATCCCAAACCATTCTAGGATTCTTTAAGTCTATGATCCTATGAACTGCCAGAGATATAGAAAAAACTTGCATGTTCTTGTCCAGAATTTGTTTTCTGAAGACTGTTTGGACAGGGGTTGTGGGTGAACATGCATGTGATTTAATGAGAAGAGCAAAGACTGAGGTGGTTCAGAACTGCATGCTTTCTCATTGTTTGCTCAGCTCAAATCAGTTTCTCCAAGGTTCTGCAGAGTTTTCTTGCTTTTGAATGTACAGGCTTTCCTAAGGAGTTTCAGCTCCATGCCTGAAGGAACTGTAGGCAGTGATTCATCAGAGAGACAACACATCCCAAACAACTAGAAGGTCAACTACTCCTTAAGGCAAAAATATTTTGCAGTGATTTATAGCCATATCTGGAAAATAAAGCTCCTACATGGTGAAAACAGGCAAATAATAGATTGAGAAGAATTTGTCATCAGCTCAGTGCCCTTCTCACAGAAAAATCACACTTTTTACATACTGTAACAAAATTAAGTTTTATTCTGTTTTATTAGTAATGGATGTTGAATGTATGTATGTAGAATGGATGTAGAATGGATGTAGAATGGATGTTGAAGAGTTGGACTGATGTATCTTTCTCTTTTGAGCAGTGTTTAATATTCTAATTACAGTCCAGATGTAACATTTACACTGAAAAATACTTACAGATTCAACCTCATACTCAAAAAGATTCCTACTGTAAATACAGTTAGTATATTAAAAAATGAACAACAACAACAAAAACAATCCCAGAAACTTTGTAACAGCACAGACTGGTTATGGCCTTTAGTTAAGTTCAAGTATTTCCCAGTGGAATGCAATGCAAGCAACAAGGTAATCTGGCTTTTACATGGGACATTCCTGGCCCTGAATGGTAAGAATAGAAATATAAGTGTGGGCACTTAATCCGACCAAGTTTAGCAAGAGAGTCAACATTTATGATTAGTTCAGCTACAAAGCTAAACCCCTCTTGTGTGTGAACAAAACTATTATGCTGTGAAGAAAAAAAAGCAGAATATTAATTATACTACTGGCATTTCTTCTGCCTCCTGTCATCTAATTGAAATTCCTTGAGCTGCCAGTTTAGTTTGTAATGGTTGTGATGGGAATTTTGCTTGGGGTTATGCTTATTTTGCCTCTCTACTTTTTCCTTCCCAAACTCACACAATAAAATAAGGGATCTTTGCACTTTCCTTTAAAGTAGTCACTTCTGCAGAGACATTAATTCATGTCTGTCACCTTTGTGGCAGTGATTTGGTGGAAAGATGCAATACCTGACAGGCTTTAGAGTCCAAGGAATGAAGGAGGAAGGGGGAAAGTGAGCAACTCGGTATACATAATAATAATAGTCCTTTATATTTCTGGGGCTCTCTGACTCGTGCTGGCTCCTGTGTGTGGCTTAGATGTGATCTGGCAGAACTGAGGTCAGAGGAGTCAGTGGTGTCCTCCAGGCTGGCTGGGACTTTGCAGGAAACTGCTTCTCTCCCAGGCAGCCCACAACACCACAGCAATCCTGCCAGGAATGTACTTTTGTGCTTCTGTCCCTGTCAAAACACTTGGAAAACATGGAGAAGCAAGATTAGCTCTCATTCGGAAAGCATTTTATGCAAAGAAGCATTTAAAGCCTGATAGATGAGCAGGGCTAGTTGGAAGGATGGCTGAGAGAGCAGTTACCCTATCTATCTCCCTGCCCAATGAGTAGGTTATATTGATTGCCCAAGATTCTGCCCTGGCTCTACTACTCATCAATATTGCAATTAATTGACTCTTACTTTGGAAAATAGTGTGTGCGTATTAAATGTATGGTGACACCAGCCAAGAGGAGGCTGCAAATCTGCTGCAGACCAACAGACCACTCAAAGCCCCCTTACTGCAGTATGAAAATACAAAGGCAGTTTGAAGGATGGCAGGAAAACTCTGTACAAGCCCACATCTGAAGAGAGGAGCAATCCCCATGTCTGCAGAAGATGGGGGTTTGGGGAGGACCAGGGTGGCAGATGTGTGAATAAAGAGGAGCAGAGTGGGAAGATGTGACCTAGCTGCTGGTGGTTCAGAGACACCAAGGAAGACCATGCTAGGAAAACAGCCCTTGGATAGAAGTTGGTGACACTGGAGCTGTTTAGCTGACAGCAGATTTGAGGAAGATAAAAACAGCCTTCAAACACCTGAAAGTTTCTGCAAACATTAAAGGCATGAGACATTCTCCATGTCTGCTGAGGAGAGGAGACAAGATGGGTTGCAGCAAGGGGGCATCATGATAGCTATTTAAGGAGACATTTGATGGTGCCAAGTTGACAAGAAGAGGTGTAGTCCTTTCCAGCCCTGTTGTTCTGAGTGTTTCTGATCCTGCAGTCATGGAGCCCTAGTATCTCCCCTTGAGAACTGGCCAGCTGTATCACTGGGGCAGGGGATATACCCCTGCTGTATAAAATGAGTCCATCAAATCTCTGTGATCAGGTTCTGGGCTTTTTGGCTTAAAATCTGCCCCCTGCTTTCCCCATGGTGAGGTGCTGGCCAGGATGGCTTCTGGAAGCAAGAGCAAGGGAAGCACATGCCTAACTCTCTGTTTGGTGACTTGGTGAATCCCCAGGTCAGCAGGAGCTGAGAGGCTGATATGAGTCATTGGGAAATGCTCATGCCATGGCTGGAGCTAAAGAAAGTTTATGGGCAGGAGCAATCCAAAATCCGGACTCCTGCACAGGACTGGGCCTTACAGCATTGCATGGGAAGGACAAGTTTATCTGGGACTGTGATACTGTTGCTTATCAGGAAGGAATCTGAAAAACCCAGGCAACATCCAGCCATCACTCTCCTCAGAGTTTCCATCTTTCCCTTGGGATCATGACTTTAAATACACACTGTTTCCCATGGGACACAGGGCTGGCAGTAAGATAGAAGTTACATTGATGTGGAGGACAAACTTTGTGCCCTGGACAGCTGTAATTATTAAGGAACAAATTTTTACCCAGCAGCACCTCTTCTCTCCTCTCCAGTAGCCCTGGTCTGTGGACCTGCATATATTTGTCTTTATGACAGCAGGAGCATCAGCAAACAGCCTCTCCTGCATTGTGCAGCACAGCCCCAGCCTAGAAGGAGCACACATTCCTAAACAGAGAACAAGGACAAACAGCGTAGTTGGATATGTTTGTCTCCCCACCACTGTGGTGTGGGCTTTCTGAGTCTTTCATGCAAAGTTCATGGCAGAAGTGCATGCAGTGGATGTGTGTTACTACTGACCATTGGTGCTGGGTGAATGCATTGGTCCTTCTAATGGATGCAGTTGTCCATTTTCAAAGAGAAGATCTCTAGCAGCAGGAGCAGGCAGTACTCCAGGCGTTGTACCAATGCCTTCAGCAGAACCAGGAACAAGCCTGAAACTTCCCCAGACTGTTATGCAAAGCCATACTAAATATTTTCAGCTGAATATCTCATAGGATGTATCTTGGCTTTCTTTTTAAATCTACTTTTTTTGCTGCTGGCACTGTACTCTAATGGCATGGCACAGCTCAGCTGAAGTTCCCAGGAGCTGAAGGCCATTCCCAAGTTCTCTGCCTGTTCCCCAGAACGGCCAAAGGGCCCAGCCACCTTCAAAACAGGCATCCTCAGGATGTTCAGGGACTGATCTTAAGGACATGAGAAAGATGCCCAGTGAGAAGTCATGAAGATCCAATGGATCAGAAATACTGGCATGGAGAACTGAATGAGCCCTTGTGTGGCTGGCACAGCCCTGAGGGAACAGCTTGCATAGGGACAGCTCTGTGGGTTTACTATTTTGCATTAGGTTAGATCTTGGGGGCTTTGCCTGTTTGGGTTCTCCATGGCAGTGGATCAATCACTGGAATCCTGGGAGGCTGTGAAAGCATCTGCCAAACCACAGCTATCTTGAGAGCATCTCAGGGGTCAGACCAGCTCTGATACATGACAGGATCAGGCAGTTACAGGTTTCAGCCTCTACTATTTGGCAGGAATAAGCACATGGACATGTTCCTTGTGCTCACAGTGATGATGTTTTCTTTCTCTTTTGTGTTACTGGAAGGGAACAAAGCCATAGCCCAGCAGCTGTACAAAACACATGGGATGAAACCACCCTGAAAAAGCATGTCCTTGGCACCAGCAGGAGCCGTGTTGCTCAGCAGATTGATTTTAACATGCCCCCAGACTCTGTAGATGCATGAAAACCACCCTAAAACCAAGCTAAGCTGAAAAAATCTCCTCATGGACTAGGGAGAAAACTTCTTGCTACTGTCCTGGTCATGCCCACACTGAAGCAAGTTTACATTGCTAAGGACCTCCAACCAAGTGTGTGAAACCTGCCAGTTCCCCAGGTGAGGCTGGAATGTAGAAGCCCAAAGGCTGCTTCAGGATGCAATTAGCCATAATCCTGGATCAGCTGGGTTTCCCAGGGGAGGTGGAGGGCTGTAAAATTACCAGAAGGTTGATATTACATTTATATATATATATCTATGTCTATATTCACACACACATGTTCATATGTGGCTGTATATATACATACATGTATACACACACCATGCATAGACCTGCCATCTGCCACTATTTATAAGGGTTTGATTAAACAGGAAAACAAATTTGTCAACACTGATCTTCCAGTCTCTAGTAAAATTCAGCAGATAAGTCTAAACCCATTATGGTTTTGTTTTCCTGGTTACATAAAGGCACTTTCTGGTGATGTGAAGCAGCAGTTTGTTAAAAACAGTGGAACTGCAACGATTCCCGTCATATCTGTAGCAAGCGCTGCACAGGCACCGGTATGATGCTATGTCACTGCTTGCTCCTGCTGTGTAGTGTTTGGTCATTTTGCTTTTTGCTTTGATGCAGAGGAATAAAACACAAAACCTTTCACGCTGTGCTATACTTTTAGGTCTCCCTGTGTAAGGCAATCACTGTGTTTCTGCCCCGTAACTTGATGTGGGTGCCAGCTTGTGGCTTGCAGCATCCAGCCATGCCTTCATTTCCAGCGATGCCTGCTACAGCATCGAACAGTTCAGGTGGGACATCAGCTGTAAGCATGTCATGAAGGTTCATGCAATATGTCAGTATTTTTTGCTTATCAAGGGATCAGCAATTAATTTTGATTAAGGATATTTAGTAATTAAACACTGCCTGACCTACAGCACTCTAGCCTTGCCATGCAGGAGAAGAGCTGCTCACTGCTGGCCTGACTTCTCTTCTGAGCCACCAGCAGCTCCTCTTCCCATTGGAACATGCTGTCCAGTCTCTGTGGGGGGCTCTGGTGGTGACCAAAGGGGTAGGAGATGTCAGGGTTGCTGATTCTCACTGGAGGTTGCCAGCTGGAGAATGTGTTCGAAAAAGGGAAGAAATGTCTTTTTTTTTAACACACTGGAAGACAGCACTAAATTGGTCTGAAACTCCTTTTCTCTCTTGACTCTCATATAAAAATTGCGCCTGTGCCCTGTGAAATGAATGCAGTAACCAAAAAACAGAAACAAACCAAAATAAAGCTCCCACTTACACTGCCCTCTCTCCTTTTAGACAAAGCTATATCCATACAGATGTCTTTCCATCTTTACTGCTTGAGCTTCCTTTCTCCAAGCTGGCCTTGGGTTTAGCACCTTGTTTCTCTTGAGCGATGTTGGCCCTGTTCTGCTCTACCACTGTGCCACCCGAGGCAGGACTGCTGGTTCGAGAAGGTTGCGTGTTGCCCTGAGTGCTGCTGTAGCTCTGAAATGCTATGTCTAACTGCTCTTGGGCCACTCGTAAGTGTTTGTGAAGGGTGGACAAGTCTGCCGGGAGGTTCTCATCCGGGCTGGTGCACTGCTGCTCCTGAGCAACATTAGCCAAGTTCTGCTCGTGAGCCATCAGGCTGTTGGGGATCTTGGTGGACTTCTCTGATTTCACTACCAGGTTGTACTCAGGAGGGCAGGAGATGTTCTTTGGGTAAGTGTAATTGTACGGGGGTTGCCTGAAGCTGTTGATTTTCCTGTTGCGAATGGCATCTCGGATGGTCCCAAACCCCAGGTGAAACATCTCACACATGTTCAGCAATAAGCACAGGCAGCTCACCACATACATCACCAGGAGAAAGATGGTCTTCTCTGTTGGCCGAGACACAAAGCAGTCCACAGTGTGAGGGCAAGGGACTCTGTTGCAGACATAATAGGCTTCTACCTCAAAGCCATAGAGTAAATACTGCCCTATCAAAAAGCAAACTTCAAATGAAGCTCTTGTAAGTAGCTGAAAGACATAGATTTTCATCAGTCCTTCTTCTTGGATACGCCTCCTCCCATCATGCTTTTGCTGCTCTTTGCTCTTGGGCTTGGCTTTGGCTTTCTCACGTTCTGCTGTGTCATCAGAGATCATGGGCTCATCTTCATCAGCCTCCATCGCGTCCTCCATGTTGCGCACTGCCTGCCAGTTCAAAGCAAACTGCTTCTTCTTCTTGAATCCCTTGAACTTCTTCTCCTCCTCCGCTGACCGAGCGATCCTATGGATGGCATAACCCAGGTACATGACTGAAGGGGTGGATATCATGATGATCTGGAAGACCCAGAACCTGACGTGTGACAGCGGCGCGAAGGCATCATAACAGACATTGTCACAGCCAGGTTGCTTGGTGTTACAGGTGAACTTGCTCTGCTCATCAGAGTAGATGGACTCCCCTCCCACCGCTGTCAAGACAATGCGGAAGACGATGAGCACGGTGAGCCAAACCTTCCCCACAAAGGTGGAGTGATTGTGAATCTCTTCTAGCAGGCGGGTTAGAAAGCTCCAGCTCATGTTGGTCATAAGGGCTACTCAGTTATAACCTGCAAGAAGAGGGGGAAATAAATAACATAGCTGTAAGTTAACATCTGTGCTGCAGTCAGTGATATGGCTGTGACACTGGCACATCTGTGACAGATTAAGTAATTTTATTTCAAAGAGGCACCCTTCACTGCTGTAGCCCATCTCCCTGGAACCTGTAATGGATCATGACATGGGGCTGACCATGAGAGTGCAGCATCGGGGAGTGAGCTGTGGCCAGTGTGGGAACATGATGCACCACTGTAAACAGAGGCAGAGATACCGTGTGGTACTGGATAAACAAAGATTAATAACGCAACAAGCCACAGCACCTACTAGATTCACCATTCCCAGCTTTGCTGCCTGTTTCAGGACGTTGCTGTGCTGTAAGTCTGGGTGACTGTAAAAGTGAACGCAAGGCACCATGGGAGCTACCTAGGCATGAAAGGGTGGTTAGCTTGTGATAATCTCTTGCCTGCATGCCATGTGCTCAAGTGCCTGAACTGAAAATGGGAATAGAGGATGCTGTCCACAACACAGAGTTCCACTGCTCAAATATCTTTCATTAGCAAACCCAGAAAAATGCAAAGAATCAGCAAAAGAATGGGAATATTTATGTTTACAGGCCGATGGCCCTTTTAAGTTCCTTTTAAAAAAAACCAAACCAAAACAAAACAAATGTTTAACCAAATGCAGACTGTTTTAAAAATAAATCTTGAAAAGTTTTCAGAGAAAAACATGCATTTATTAGACCTGGAGACAGCTGTGGAGGAAGAGCTTGTAATAACCATTTTGTGCCTAGCTTAACTTGCAATAGGACCTCAGCCTGGGCTCCTTGAGTAACCCCAGGCATCATTAAGGGCAGAAGGCAATTTTACTGCTTGACTGGCAGCAGCCCTGACAAATACCTGGACACCTGGAGCTGGGTAGATTTAGATTAGATATTAGGAAGTTCTTCCCTGTGAGGGTGGTAAGGCCCTGGCACAGATTGCCCAGAGAAGCTGTGGCTGCCCCATCCCTGGCAGTGTTCAAGGCCAGGCTGGACGGGTCTTGGAGCAACCTGATCTAGTGGAAAGTGTCCCTGCCTGTGCCAGGGGGTGGAACTGGATGAGCTTTAAGGTCCCTTCCAACCCAAACCAGTCTGTGATTCAATGAGCAATAGGGAAAGCGCCCAGACCCAAAGAGCACTGTGACAGGGAACAGTGGGGCTCTTAACCCCAGGACAACAGGGAATGGGCTCATCCTTTCTGCTCCCCTGCATCCCTTCTCTGAATGACCTTCCAGCTTGTTATTGAGTTTACCCACTTTGTTTCCACACAGGTACTTGATGGCAGGCAATAAATTAGGCATCTCTGTGCCCTGTCCCATCTGTGAACTGACACCTACCACTGCACCCAGAACTCCAAAGAGTGTATATGTTGGTGGCAGAGGTAGGAACCAAGAACATGAGCATGGACAAGAGCAAGTTAGCATGGGATAGCACATGGCAATAGTGTCTTATGGCTCAGCACAAGCTGGCCTGGCACAGGCTACTCCGCTGCAGTGCTCCACAAACATGAAGAGGAAGAGGAAGAAGCTGTTATCCATATATTGAAAGAGTATGGACTTCAAACCTAGCCCTCCATGCTGGTAAACATGACTGAGTGCAAGTAAAATGAGGTACAAGCCTGGTCTTAACCTGGTTTCGCATCTCTTCTGTATGGAGACACAAAATTAAGCCCTAGGATCTCAGTGGCACAAGCTGGGTTTTTAAGCCCATTAGCTGTGCCAGATGCAGGGTGGGAGCAGCCACCAGTATCAGCCATGGGCACAGCCCCATGCAGAAGCAAGAAGGGGAAATGTGCCTTGCCCTGTTCTCCATAGCAAGCCTTTCTGGAATGTGATTTTGCTCACACTGCTTCTCAGGACAAGAGCCAAACAGCCCTGGTTTGCTCAGTGCTCGCCTTTGTGCTGCCCCAGGAGGTAGCAGCGCAGCCCGAGGCTCAAGATGCAGTGAAATTCTTCTGCTGTCAAGGGCTCTCGAGACCAGGCAGATGGAATTTTCTACCCTTGCTATTTCTAGATCAAACAAATCCTCTGCGAACCCAAACCCCCAAGTCTTCACACGCCAGAATGAGACTGTGGGAGTGCTCTGCAGATGGTGTTATTCTTGTCCTGTAGCTGGAGAAACTGAGGCAGGGAGCAAAGAAACAGCTCACTCCGGGCTGGGTAGTAACAGCTGTAAGAAGCTGTAATAACAGGTTGTAATAAGCCAGAAGAAGAGGTGGGGAAGTTCTCCTCTCTGCCCTCAACTTACCTTGTGAAGAACAACAGCCCTCAAAACTGCTGGGACCAGAATCCCCATCTCCTGCACCAAAAGTGACGCCTTGGACCCAATGGTCAGTACAGAAGCACTGCTGCAGACAGGACAATTCAGCTACTGCAGAAAAATGTGGAAAACAATCCCCACAGAGCTATTCTTTACTTAGTAAGGAAATTGAGGTTACTCAGGTGTGAGATGGGAAAGCATCCCCTCTACATGCCTTTTTTGCTTCTTTAAAGTGGATACACTCTGAAGTGTGTTTAACCCTTCCTCTGATTGGTTTCCCCATTCAGATATGGGCAAATGGGACAGATATGGGGTGTTAAATGATTTGCAGGATTAATCTGGGCACTCGGCCAAGCTCCAGCTGACAGAGGGCTGGGAAGGGAAGACCCCGCTGAGTGCAGCTATGGCCCACTGCGGGGCATGGTGCATCTGTCTGTGGAGCATCCGGGTCCAGCCAAGGCGGGGCTGGGGCTTGGGCTGAGCACACACTGGCACAAGATTGGCTGGCCACACACCAGCTCCCATCTGCAGCCCCAGCTAGCTGCAGACCCCACGTTGTTCTAAAACACAGGCTTCAAATGTCCTGTAGAGCAGTTCCTCTATCATTTCAGTGCTCACCTAAAGGGTTTGTGAGGTCTGCATCAAGTTAATTCACCATTTTGCAAGTGTTACTTAAGGACACAATTCCCAAAGCTCAGGTTCACCTCCCAGCAGCTATTTGCTGGAGCAGGGGCAATCTAATCAAGGTAATGAGGGCTTATGAAGTAAATATTCAAGTTTTGATCTGAGAATAGTCAGGATTGTCAGCAAAGGACCCACATTTTAGAATGGGTCACACAACAGCATTGGTTCAAAGCACTCACAAAACTCCCGAGACAAGGAAAAGGAAGAAATAGAAAGAAAACTCCAGAACAGGTAGGCTGTTGCTTTGAGAAGACCACCTCTGGTTACCAGCTCAGAGCCTGAGCTGTTGGTCCTGCCACTGACCTTGCAGCTCTGCCTTCCATGCACATCTGGATCTGCAGGAACATCTGCAGGAAATAGCCTCGAGCTATTTCTATACCCCTAGGAGCCCACTGTTGTCTTTTTGTATGATCACACCTTGATGTTATGCTCTCATGTGTCCACCCACTCTCCTGGCACCGTATTCAAAAGCAAGAGGTAAAGGAAACGAGTTAAAAACCCCTCCTACAATCAGTTCAGTTAAATTATCCAGTGCTTTTTGCAATTTACTGGCTAGAAAGACTACTATGAGATCTCAGTGCCATTAATTGTTTGGGGGAAGTTTATTTTTATTATATTTTGGAATCAATTATAAGGAAAGCAAGCTTCCAAGGAAGCATTTGTTCACTTTGCTTTTGCTGATGAATAGGATGGTCCTAGGGAAAGGTTATATACCTCATCTCCTCACAATGCCAACTATCAAAGCACAAAAGATGGCTTTTTGCATCTTCCATGTGCTTCAGACCTAATTCCTCCATGTAGCAGGAAAGTTACACACTCCAGCACCCTGGGGAAAAATCCCTGTGTGGATCTGGAGCAGGTAGATGGATTAGATTAAGTAGTTTATGTAGCTAAATTATCTGCCAGAGAGATTGCATGAGAGGACCCACCATCCCTCTGGCTTTGAAATCCATTCATTCAGTCCTCTATCTTCACATGTCACCTCCAGGCTAGCTGACATGCAGTGTAAGAAACACACAGGGGGTACAAGTTTCACTTCAAAACAGCTACAAAGGAGGACTTGGACCATTCAACCCACCAGTAACACTTAAAGTAGTGAAAACTCTGTAGCCAGGTGCTGGAATGAGCTGTTGGCTCCATGTTCTCATCATGGTTACTTCCCAAAACCCACTGATCCCTCTGCGCAATCACAGGCATTAACTGTCGGAACTGGTAAAGCGTTAAAATCTGAGTCTAACATAAGCAGAAGAAGGAACAGAATAAACAGAGAAAAACATCTGTGCTAGCTGGATGTCTTTCCTTTCTGAGCAATTCCCACACCGTTGCTTAAATTTCAGGGAAAACAATGGTATAAACCTGACTTACAGAGACATGGTGCTTCCCGTGGTGGCTTTCCCTCCTGTGCCGGCATTCCTGTGCTGCCAGCCCTCTGCCTTGCCCTAGGCAAACTCCTGCTGCCTCAGTCCAGCCATACTCCAGCGGTTGGAAACCGGAGCTCAAGGGAAGTATTTGACGTGCTATCAAACTCCGCCTCTGCAGCGGCCAGGCACCCACCACTGAGGTCCTGTCCCAGCTGCCTGCACCCCTACAGCCCGTCCCACTGCCTCTACTGGCCCCCCTTTCCCTTGCCAAGCCGTGGGAGAAGGAGAGAAGGTGTTATATATAAATATAAATATATATATCAGGAAGAATGGGGCACTGGTTTTAAATCCAAACAAGCCGCCAGGTCTGATTCTAGGAACGCTGCCTGGAATTTTGCTGCTGAGCTCTTGAGCTGGTTGGAAGTAAATTAATAGCATCAGCTAGTGGCACTGGTAACAGATTTGTAAGACAGAGAGCATGACTAATAGGGAACATGTGGAAAACACATTTTGGCAAAAGTTCCTTGGTTGCTGGGGAAAAATAAATACAGAAAGAGGCAAGGCTCACTAGTGAGGAAAACTGATCTGAAGCTCCTTCTTTGCTGCAGCTTTCTCTGAAAGAGGTGGTACACCTCCTTCCAAGCTGGTGCATGGGAGCAGAGGGCAGATGAAGGAGGGGGAAAGGTTTTGGAGAACATAGGGAGACTCTTTGGCTTCCTTGAGAAGCAAGAAGAAATAACAAGTATGGGAATGTGCATGAAGCCTAAGGCAAGTAGAGAAGGAAACCTCCATTATGATGGTCCAAGAATTGCCTTGTCATTCCTGCTCCACCTTTGGAAGCTTTGGCATTGCCACCCCAGTGAAATCAGGGCTCCAGGTATTTACTGAGATGAAAATGGAGAGTCAAGGCAGAAAGTCTCTCCAAGAGACAGTGAGGAGGAGAAGGAAGCAACAGCAGCCAAGAAGTCATGAAAAGGATTAGACTTAACCTTCGAGGGAAGAAAGCATGGGAAGATGGAATCAGAGAATGGTTTGGGTTGGAAAGGATCTTAAAGACCATTCAATTCCAAACCCCTTCCACAGGCAGGGACACCTTCCACTAGACCAGGTTGCTCCAAATCCCATCCAACCTGACCTTGAACACTGCCAGGGATGGGGCAGCCACAGCTTCTCTGAGCTAGCTGTGGCCAGAGCCTCATCACCCTCATTACATTTCGATCAAGGAGGCCATTTGAAACCATAAGGTTCACTGTGAACTTTCATCCCTCGTCCTGACAAAGCAGGATATTCACCCTGCTGTCAGACCTCTGTTTTCCTGAAGACCCCAAAGGGCCATGGAGGGGCAATTCCTGCTCACTGAAGCATCTCACACTGGTGCTCTTGCAAGCAACAGCAGCTCCTGCACTGCTGCACGCTGGTTGACACTTCAGCCATACTGCTGAAAGCTGCTCTGTAAGAGCCAAGGAGTGTGTGAGCCTCTGCTGATGCCAGAGCTTGTATGGGTAACAGAATTCCATGGCAACTAATGGAGTCTCCAGGGGGGCTGGCATTTCTGGAAATAGTACAGTCATTTTCCTCAAGGTTTTAAGTTACAAACTATATATTTACACACAGTGATAAGTTAATTCACTGTTTGGAGGTACACATTTGTGATAGGTAAGTGGAAAAGGTGCATCAGCTGAGTCGGTGTAGGGATGAACACACCTTTGGGGATATATGTTACACTAGGGAAATCAAGTTTATTTCAGAGGATTAAGCTTCTAAAGAAGCTAAATTACCACAATCCTTGCTGCATGCATCAACTTAAGCCCACAGTACACCAACAAAGCTTGCACTCTCAAAGAACATAGGGAGATAGGGAGTTGGTTTCAGAGGAGAGCACCAGGTCTGGAAGAGATATCTCTAAGCCTCCATAGAGATTTCCCATTGGCACCCCTCTGAGGGGAAGCAAATATGCAGCAAGCTGAGGCCACATTACCCCTGCATGTTCTGGGGTCAGGTCTGGCCTCCAGCATGCTAGGGCAGTGACCTCCTTGCCCACATGGGTCTGCAAGTCTGCAGTGGGTCACCTTGCAGTCATCTCCACAGGGGCCACTACTGTGTGCATGCCCCCAGGCAGGGACCCCATATCTTCAGCACATGTCACATCATCTACTTCTTAAAGACAAGAGCTTGAGATCCATCAGACCTGAGGGATGGCCACTGAGGTCCCATTCCCATTGAAGAAGTGTGGTGAAACTTCCACCCGCTGCAGCTGGTGCAGGATGGAGCTGCAGAGAAGTATTATTAGTTACTTAAAAATAACTAGCTGAGAACAACTTCCAGGCTCTGCAGGACTGTGGGCAGCAACTTAGAGATAAAAGGCAGCTCAGCATGGTCCCTGTCCCGTGGGTCATGCAGTGTTTCCAGGCCCTTTGCTTTCTAACTGTGCGGGTTATTTATACACACAGCAATCTGGTCTGGTGGAAGTTTTCTGGGGGTATCTGTGCTCCAGGCAAGCCAAACAACATCTGCTTCTGCTCCAGCCTCCTGCTTAGCAGGTCTGGTCATCGCACACTGTCGGATTGAGTGGTTCGCATCGGCAAGCCATCACCCATGGGTCAAACCATCACCCAGGGAAGGAATCAAAAGGATAGAGCCTGACCTATGCATTTTCTCCTGCATGCTTTGGATGGGTTTTCACTGTCCAGATAGCTTGTGTGAATGCTAAAACCTATATTGCATGGGTAATAACAGAGGATGGCAGGAGTATGCACACAGTTTGTCTTCTTGCTCACAAGGAAGACACTGGAGTGCAAATAGAGCTTTTCTAAAACAGTAATATTCACCTTCTCACTCCTGACCTACCCATGTCCTCTATTTAATGCTTGGCATTGAGAAAAGGGAATAAAAGATGGCAGAGACAGAGGGGGATTTGATATGCTGAAGCCTTGTATGATTCTGGCTGCCGCTGGGAGTCATGTCTCCAAGTCACCTCTACACCCAGTCACCACTTGTGTTTCAGATTAGTGATCTATACCCCTCTTAGATGTCCTACTGGAAAAAATAAGTGCTGTCACTAATGATAATGAGAACTGGTATAAAGTCTCCTTGCTATGTCAATGTTGAGTAGCACCCATAGTTATCCACGTGAACACAAATTTACAAAGCTTTGTACTATATTGCACCAGCAGTTAATTTTCTTCTCTGATTTTAACCTTTTGTATTTAATCAGTTTGAAATAATGTATGTAATCAGTTTGAAAACTAAATGAAATTAAGACACACATCTTTGTTCAAATGGCAAGTCTGCTTTTCAAAACAAGACCCAGGAAGCAATGTTGTGGCTGGAGTCTCCAGAGTCTTCAGCAGCACAGGGACCCAAGTTGTGTCATAGCCCTGATGATGTGCTTGCTGCGCTTGGGAGTTCTCCTGGGACACAAAGCCGTGCCTCTTGTATTAAGGTGCTCTGGGACAGGCCAGCACCTTTCAGCAATGTACCGGGATAGGACTTGTGTTTATGGGTGGAGGGACCATGCCTTGCAATAGCTCCTGTTCCCAGCCACACAAATGACCCATTTCCTTATGAAACAGTATCTGAACCAACAACACCATTTATGGCTGATGGTATTGAGGCCAGCTGTGAATGTCTGGGGGACCCATTCAGGATCTGTGTTGCAGAGACAAGAGGGACCACCAGATGGGAATAGCCACAGTGCTGCTCCACTCAACCACACTGGCCAAGACCCTCTCCAGCTTTCTTGTTGGCCCCTTTAGGCACCGGAAGCTGCTCTAAGGTCTCCCCGGAGCCTTCTCTTCTCCTGGCTGAACAAGCCCAGTTCTCTCAGCCTGTCTCCATAGCAGAGGTGCTCCAGCCCTCGGAGCATCTTTGTGGCCTCTTCCTGTTTCACCCAGAGCTTTAAGCATTCTCCAAGATTTGGGATTAATCAGGGCTTGCATCATAGGAACACAGCCAAAACCTTTACTATCTTAAAAAAAAACCCCAGCAATTCACAGGCTGCAGAAAAAGCTGAGCCAGTGCCTGTTGCTAAAACCTGCTTCACCACAAACCTCTGTGTGGGCTTTTCAGGACAGTGGTGATGACAACCCCAGTGCAAATCTGCCATTTGAATGACAGAGAAACAAGGTCTCTACCTATTCATCATCAAGTTCATTTTTTTCTGCGTCTGGCTCTTCTTGCTGGATGAACTCAAGAAGGTTCTGGTCTGGATCAGGGCGTTGCAGTTTTTCTACGGCTTTTGCAAGGAACAAATGGATAAAATTTGGTCTCACGCATTTTTCCAAAGCCTGTGGGGATTTTGGCTGCATAGTGTAGGGATGTTTGAAAATGAGGTGAAAGCTGCTTTCTTTCATGTACTTTGAACATGTAAACTCTGGCTCTGAATCGCCATGAAATTTGTCACACAGTTTTGCGTCAGTTAGCTCAGAAGATAGGTCAGAAAGCAAGATTTGTGCTAGGTTTGCACTGGTTTGTGACTGGAGCAAAAAGCCAATGCTGTTACCCAAATGAAGAGTATTTCTGTTGTAAAACAGCAAAATGTTTCCTTTGGATATCACTGACTGACAACTGCAGAAAGATAAAAGCATTTCACTTTGAAGAGGACCAAAAAAAACCCTGATATGGTTAAATAACAGCAAGATTTAAATTCCCAAGTACAAAAGCACAGAGGAAGCATTTTAAACCCGGGTTGGAGAGCAGACGTGGTTTATTCCAGCCTTTCCTAGCTGAACATTTTGCTGTGATGGACACATTCTTGAGATAAATCTCAGTGTTGACAAAACCACACATGTTTTCTGACAGGAACCTTTCTCCTGAAGTTTTCAGGCTGGTGAGATAACACGGGCTGATACCAAAAGGTAGGAAGAGGGGACTCACAGAAAGCCCTGGGGATGTAGCTCAGCAAAGGCCCTTTATAGCATTTTTCCCTCTGTCTGTTCCTGCTCCAAAGAAAGCATCTGCCTCAATAGTCAGAGGTCAAATCAAGCAATTATTCCCTTCTCTATTTGCTTCCCTTTCCTGAAGTAGCTGGAGAAGCAATGGGAATAAAAGGCCACCTCCAACCGCACCCACTGGGGTTGTCCCTGGTGTTAGTGCTACCCATGTCTCCCCTGCAGACCCATCGCAGCATCCCAAGCTCCCATAACAGGAAGCAATAAACTTTCCAGCCCTCGTTGCCAGCCATGGCTGGCTGCAGCACAACCCTGTGAAGCCAAGCCAGGCTTGACTTGTTGTAGACCTTCTTGAACTTGTACTAACTATAAAACCCAATGAAAATCAGAGGAAATCCATCCTCTGATGGCGAAAACGGACATGCAAAAGTTCACGGCACATCACCTCCTGTTGCCCCTACGGCCACTCCTCCATCTGCAGTTCACTGACCAGCGGTGCATTAATGGGGGCAGGGGCAGAGGAAAAAGGTCAGGGTACATGGGAAAGATGCGGGAACAATTGGAAAAAAGTCAAACAGACACATTTTTGGCTGGTCCAGAAAGGTGTGGGGCTTATTCTTTTTTTTCCTTTCTCCCTAACACCTGTGGATGGACAGAGATGGTGTATTAGGAGGGAGCTTTGGAAGAGCCCCAGGAAAAGGAGGCAGGAGAGAGGGGAGTGGGAAGAGAGGTTGGGAGCTCAGCCACAGCTTCTGGGCTCCATTCAAGAGCTGCTGGGTGAGGTCCCTGGCTCGCTCTGGACAGCCGGGAGGAACGTTTTCCCTTCTTTTTCAGCTGTGTGAAAACCATATTCATAGTGTCAGTGAGAGGAAGGGGATGGGAGCATAGGAATAAACATGTTAGACACAGCTTGAGGGTACAGACAGCAGCCCCCCAAAGCAAAGGTAGAGCAGTTGTGTCCTCTGTGCATCCACACAAAGAAAGCAGGACGTGCTCAGCACCTCCTTCAGGTTTCCTCACCAAAGCCCTCTCGCAAGTACCTGTAAATATAGACAGTTTTGGTTTTTCTTGTGGAAAACATTTCACAACCGCACAAACAAGCTGCTGACTCTGAGAGTTTCCTTTATTTTACTTTCTTTGCAGCACTTTCAGGGAGGAAAAGGATAGCATCATCTCTGTCATCACATGCCTCATTAAAGACATGGGGACAGCCACTGCAACAGGTGGGACAAATTGTGCACACCTGGCCAGAGTGGTGATGTTCAACCAGCTCCATTACACATAACTCTCAGGGTGGACGCTCCCACTAGGATTTAAACCAGGTTTATATGGGTTGGAGCAACTCAGGGAGATCCTGCCAGTGCCATTGGCTCTGGCTGAAGGGCGCTTTTGTCCCTAGTAGTAAAAGAGAGTGCAACCCACAATGAACTATGGCCCCATTTGCCAAAGACTCAGCTCTGTAGGTTCAGCCTTGATCCTGGGCTGACATCCACCTTCCCAAACAACAGCGTGATAGGGGAGAAAGCTCTGGACTGGGGATTTAGTGGAGATTTCTTTCATCCTTGAGTGCAGGAGAAGCCCAGTATGAGAACTGAGTCCAAAGTTATCTTAATTTCTTTACCACCACAAAAATATGTGTAATTCACCAACAAAAGTGGAGGTTAAGAGAATTCGTGTCTCAACTCTAACAAGGACAGGAGATTGCAGTGAACAAGTGCCCCACAAATTGGTGCAGGAACAGGACCCACAAGATGCAGCCCAGGTATCTAAATCAGGTCCATGCTTTACCTGATTCTCAGGATGCTCCGTCCTACACTCTTGGCTGTACACCATGACCTGCCCTACACTGTTCTTGGGGTAGAATGCATGCCTTACTGCTTTAAACAAAGTGTGGTTTAAGACTATGTGTGGGTGATCTGGAGGATTTGCTATGCTTGTGAGCAGATTTAAGGTCCTCCTGCTCTGCATCCTGCTCAACCAAGAACATAATGCTCGTCTCCTAAATCCATCATCCAGCACCTCAGCAAGTGGCCTGCTTGCAGGACTGCGGTGAAGCTCAGTGAGAAAGACTTGTAAGACCTTATCTGAACCAGAATGTCTAAGACACCAAACCTCTCTGCAGATCCCAGCACTCACTGCCGGGGCACCTGTTTCTCGATCTCTTGGTTTTGGAGGAGCCTCTGACTTGCCAGGTCAGATAGAGCCGTAACAGTGAGACTACTCCGTGATCCAAGTGTTATGCAAATGGAGGATGCGGATGGATGCCAAACCCTTCCCTCCACTGCATAAACCCATCCCACTCTCTCCCAAATAATCTCTGTGCTGCAGAACTGCCACCCCACATCCCTAAAACATCCTCCTGAGCTCAGCCCTGGCTACCTGGACACCAGCCTGCCCCTCATGATAAAAAAATCTAGCATCTCCCAAAGAGAGATATTGAAGAGAAGAAAGCAAACACCAAAGCAAAAATACGAGACACTTGGATATGACTTTATGGCCCAGTTTTCCATTACTAATAAGATCTAAACATAGTTAACTGGGAAGAGAGAGAGACTCAAACACGATAAATAAGGAAACAAATGTGCTGGACACACTCTTGCCAACTGTTCTTCGATAACAGACAAAGCAGAAAGTAAAGAAAAAAAGGAAACATTATTACTACAAGTGCTTTCCTACCCTTCTGGCCGGGTTCCCAGCATGACCAGGGCAGGTTTGCACTCTGCTCACCAAGATACTTCACTACACCAGTATCACCAGTAAACATTTAGATAACCACTTAGGCAATTACACCCAGAAATAATTACACAGTCACTTTTACATGCAGAAGAGAGGAGGATGAGTGAGAAATGCCCGGAGGAGTGCCCGGTATCGAGTGAGCAGTACAGTACCTTCCCTGGGAGCCCTGGGGATGGGAGCATCAGCGGAGGCTGGCTGGTCTGATCCGAAGGCGAGCGTGGAGCGGGAAAGGGACGGGAGCCTTCCTGGACGTGTTTACATAGGTGGGCCTCCACCCGCTGACACTGGAGAGGTCAGCAGCTTGTGCCTCATATCTGGACACCACTGGGTCCCCCGTGCCAAGGAGGGACACCACGTGTTGTTTTGTCCCCAGAGCTCACAGGACTGGAGGAACTGAATCAGTATCCCACCTTCGGCTCTACAGGTAGACTAGGGGGAGTAGATGCCCTCAGGCTGGTATCCATGTGGGAACAGAGCCAGTCCCATCTGGCCCTGGGCCATGCTGATGCTCAGAACAAAGGTTGACTCTGAGATCGGCAGCAACCAAGAGAACCAAGCCCTTGGGCATGTAGCGTGGTGCTGGCAGCACCTTCTCCATCCCCTCCACCACACTGGGCATGAGCACACACCTGCCTGTCTGCTGTGATGGGCACGCAACTGTCCAAAACCTACACCAGCACCACCAAACCCTACAGCAGCACCACCAAATCCTATGCAAACACTGCCAGACTGTACCTCAGCACCACCAAACCAAATACCAGCACCACCAAGCCCTACATGAGTATTACACCATATGCTAACTCTACACCAATGTGACAAAACCCTACACCATCACCAATCTGTACACCACCAGTCCCTACAGCACCCCTCAACCCATGATGTCTCTAGGTTGGGACCATGAGCCTGAGGGTTTGGCATAGTCCCATCATACCTCATGCACAGGACTAAGTCAGAGACCCCCCAGCCTTGTTGCCTACCCCCTCCTACCAAAGGACAGATCAAGCTGGTCCCTGCTACCCAGCTGCCTTCACCCCATGTGATGTCAGGGGGAAGGAGCCATGAGATGTGGGCTGCAGCCAGGTGCTCTGAGAGGACCACCATGAGATGGCACCTTCCCCCCTGCAGCACTGCCATCCCAGCCACAGGACCCACTGTGTGGTCACTGCTGTAGGGGAGCACAATCTCTTACATTCTTGACCCTTGATGAACACACAGGACTGTGCAGATTGTCGGTCTCAAGGTGGACAGGCACAGGGAAGCTGTCCTGCAGGAAGCCAGCAGCAGGTTATGCTCCAAAATGCTTTGCAATGGGCTGCTCCGGGGAGTGAGCAGCAATTAAAAGCTAGAGAGATGAAAGGGTAATATCAAATCCAGCTGTGAAAACAAAGATAAAAACCCTCTGAGCCTACAACCTCCCTTGGCCAATACACAGGGAACAACGCGCCAACACTAATTCCTCTCCCCATGTCCATCCAACAGATATTTTTTCATGAATGAGCATGTTGAGGCGGAAGGGGAAGGAAGGGGGATGCAGGAGGAGGAGGTGAACAGCCCTTCCATGCCTGTTACACAGGCGATTCTCTGTAGTTCATGGAGGTGCAGGGCCACGGGTCTGAGCCAACGATGCCCCAGTGCTTGGGGCTGATCCACAACCAAGACAAGCAAGCAGCCACATAAGGTTTTTTCTCTTTGCTGATACAACAGACTGGTCCTGAAGGCAGATATCTTCCCAAGAGAGCACCAGGCACATGGGTGCATGGGTGCAGGTTTTGCTAGAGAAGTGAGTGGTTCAGGGCCATGCTGCCTGGCTCACACCAAACCCTGCACCACCGACTGGGATGCAGTGGGCTCTCGCTGTCAGAGCGGGTACCCCTGGCATCACTAGGGCTTGTGTAGGGGTCAGACATCCCCATACAAAGGACCTGTCTGGTTTCCATGCAGGAATGCATGAAGCTCCACTGTGAGGCTAGAGTTGGGACATAGAGAATGCTACAGTCACAGTTTAATCTGTAACAATACTAAAATCCCCCCACGACGTGCAACAAGCCCTGTTTTAGTCTCCCAGTCTTCTGCTCACATTTCTTTTCTTCCATACTCTCTGCCAGCCCCAAGCCAGTTTAGCTTCCTCTGCTAATGGTAACATTGCTAAATTTAAAGATGCAAAAAGTATGGAAAATGCCATGGAATGAGTGTGCAAAAGAAAAAAAGCCCTGTTCCTCCTTCTCTTTGGAATAAATAGCCCTTGGAAATGCCAAGTCAGAGTCTCTGACCTACAGGTAGCTATCAGGACACACCTAGGTTTGCTGCTGGCTCACTCAGGTTCATCCCCTTTGCTGTGGCTCTGGTGATGGTCACTGGCTGGGCACCCAGTCCACCATGTTTCAGTATTCCAGGAAACCCCCTGGAAATCTTCTGGAGTGAATAGCTGCAGTGACTTGGCCATTACCAGAAGCTGGGGAAAGAAGATGAAGTTGTGGGAGGCTCTTCTTGAAAATTCACTCTTTCCATTTCCAGTTCTTTCCTTCCCTTCCTCTCCAAGTCATCCTCCCTTTAGCCTCCAGACAGAAATAAATAAGAAACCACAACACCATCTGAGAAAGATCAAGAGGCAACAATTTAAGGAACATGAATCAAAACCCCAAATAACAATCTGCAGTGTTGCTTTAAGATGGATTGGTCTGCACAGAGACAAGACAAGGTAGAGCCCTATGGGCCATGTGTGCAGCCATAAGGACCTGGAGCCAGGGGAGCAGAGTACCACAGCTGACCTGTGGTACACAGCTCACTAAACCATGATTAATATGGAGCCTGTGAGCTCCCTTGCATAATCTGAAAGCATATCTTCATCCATCATCTTCTTTCCCTGGCTGCTTTTTGGGCCCATACTGAGCTCAAAGCCTGGGAGCCTTCACCTCAACCCTCTGGAGCCCACATCAGTGCTGCTCAGCCAACTCTTTGCTGTTTCTAGGCTGACTCCATACAGAAATGAGCAGGGCAACCCAATTTCCACTTCTCCCAACGGCAACAGCACAAGGGTGATATGTTTTTGCCTTTTGTCAAGCAGTAAGAGTTCTGCAAACCATGAGCCCTGATCACTACCACCAGACACATCCCTGTGATGGAGGATGTCTGAGACATGACAAGGGAAGGGATTTGCCTGGTAGAAGATAATACCCAAACCAAGCCCAGGAGGTTTCACAGAGGGTGTCTCCCGTCGCACTGCTGCCCTGTCCCATGTGGGACTTGACTCCAACCAACTACATCATTGCCTGATGCTTAGATGTGTCTCTTCCACCTATATCCTCAAAAAAACATCATTGCATCGCTATGCTATAATGCCAGGCTCTGCTTTGCATCCATCCCCACTGCTTTTACCTGTGCTGCTTGCTCCAAAAATGATTAGGCCTTCTCCTAGCTCACCTAATATCACATCTCACCACTTTTAGGACCTCACATCCAGACCCCAGACAGCCTTTGATTTGCTGCTGTCCATTCGAAGGCCCTCACTCCATCCCATGTTGCAAAATTTCAGCTGACCAAGTGGGTTTTCTCCTTTGGCCGGAGCTCTTCTTTTCTGCTCTTGATTTAATTGTCCAGTTGGAATAGCCAAGAATTTCCACAATCTGGTGGAAAATTAAAGAATTAGTGCAGGAGCAAAGCCACCCCTGCCTTGGAGAACGGTGCTTTTGTTTCCTGCCAGCCATCCTCTTTCAGGCACTGAGAGCAAAAACCTCCGTGCCTTTCCAACCACTAAATCACCCTGTTGGACTCATAATGGGGGCAGCTGAACTACACCTAGTTCCACCTATTGAAATGACGGCAGCAGTCCTCATCCCACAGGAACTGACCCCTTTACCATCACTGATGCTGGTGGAAGTGCTGATGACATGTGAACGTTAGCAACCAGTTTTAATTTCTAGTGGTGTTTGCTGAAGTTTGAGCCAATGAAGAGTCAGGGTTGGAGAGACTTAAGCTCAAGGGACCGGAGAGGGGATACTCAATCCAAGAGCAAAGCCAAGGGCTGCATGGAGGGGCAATTAAACTTTAAGGGTTAGCCCTACCAAACTAACCAGGATGCTCTGCATATCAGTGTATCTATACCAGTCATGGAATCATAATAGTTGGAATGGACTAATAAGGACCATCAAGTCCTTACTCTTTAGTCATCACACTGAAGTCCTGCATTCAAAAAACACATGGTTAGTGGGCTTCATAGGACCAAGAAATGGGGTCACTACAGAGCAGTGCAGATGCAAAGTCCACACACATACTCAGCCCCATCCTGGCCAGCCTCAAGGAGAAGTCATTGCTCCTTCCTGCCTCCTCCAGTCTCTGTCCAGAATTCTGTACAACTCCCACTTATGGAGTTTCTGGTGCTTTTACCTGCAATTTGACCAATTTCATACTCTTTTCATGCCTGTCCACGCAACAGCCCCATTAATGCTGTGGAAGAGAAGGGGAACAGGGGAGCTTTCAGGCTCTCTGCTGTGCAATGGAAGGTAGGGTGAAACATGCATACCTGGGCCAGCCTGTTTTTGAAAAGCAATTACTGGCAGGGAAGAGGCAAATCCCGCATTCCTCAGCAAAGGAATCTGGATGATGTCACCTCCCACCCAGTGGCAGGAGCGTTCCTGCCCACTGCAGCTCCCTCCAGGCAGCCCCTGCCTTGGCTACAAATATTTGTTTTGGCTTGGGCTTTGGAAGCTTCTCATTACAAGGAATAACAGCAGGATGGACTCTCCTACTGTAAGGCTTGTCTCTGTACTAGCACATTAGCACAGGCCACAGGTTAATAGAGGTTCACACAGACTAGCCAAAGTTTTACTGCCAGCAGCAGAAGGGGGGGGGGGGGGATAGGAAAGGTGTTTTGTGTGTTTTGGGTTTTTTTGATCTGTGCAGTGCAGACTGAGAGAGATCAGAAATCTCTTAAAATAGAAGGCTGCCTGCTCCACTAAACCACTTTCAACCAAATTCGCTCAGTTTTCTAGGCATGTAGGCATGTCTCTAATCCTGTGGCTTTCTCTCCCTCCCTTTCTAGTAGGATATGTCTAGCAGGATACACCTAATAGGATATACCTGGTACAATACATAAAATCATAGAATCAACAAGATGGAAAAGACCTTTAAGATCATGAAGTCCAACTATTATCCTAGGACTGCAATGACCACCACTAAACCATGTCACTGAGGGCCACATCTACACAGTTTGTGAACAGTTCCAGGAATGGTGACTCCACCACTTCCCTGAGCAGCCTGTTCCAGCACCTGATCACCCTCTTTATGGAGAGATTTCTCCTAATATGCAGTCTAAAGCTCCCATGACACAGCTTGAGGCCATTTCCTCTTGTCCTACTGCTTGTCACTTAGGAGAAGAGACCAATTGCACCTTGCTCCATCCTCCTTTCAGGCAGCTGTAGAGAGCAATAAGGTTCCCCCTGAGCCTGCTCTTCTTCAGACTGAACAACCCCAGGTCCCTGAGCTGTTCCTCATCATACTTGTGCTCTAGACCCTTCACCAGCTTCATTGCCCTTTTCTGGACCCACTCCAGCACTTCAATGTCTTTCTTGCAGTGAGGGGCCCAGAACTGAACACAGGATTCAAGGTGAGGCCTCACCAGTGCCCAGCTGATGTACCAGTACATCAAATAGGATGTCTAAAGAAAGTCAGGATCTTTCCTAACCAACTGGAATAAAGTGCCCTTTTGCCTGGAAGGGGAGTCCAGTGCATGTTTCTAGGAAGAGTGTTGCAGGGATATGGAGCAATTGTGGAGCGATGTGGAGGCAGGACCATGTGCAGCGTGGTGGCTTCTCCTTAAAACATCTCTTTTTATATCCTCCAAGACTGTTTTTAAGGCACTTGGGTGGGATTTAGTCACCTAAATTTGAGTGTTCAGCCCTCCTGGGAGCCTGAGCTCAACATCTGCCTGACCTCTGAGGGCTGCTCTGGGACAGAGCTCAGTTTCCAGCTCTGCTCTCTGCCTCTCTACATGTCACTAAATGCTCTCAGGAGCCAGGAGGCCAGAGCACAACCTGTCCAAAATGTGACAGCATCCTCCTGCAACTCTTCCCTGATAGTTTATGTTTATAACTACTTTTTAAGATATCCGTCCCATCAAAAGGTGCTGCTTGCACCCCACTGTTCACCCACTTCTCCTTAGCACCCATGAGGAGGCTGGAGGAGGAAATGTGGACACAACCGTAGGGGTCAGGGACTGATTGTAAAGTGGATGGGTAAGTTGCTTCATTATGCTCCGAGATAACCCATTGCTGGCATCTGAATAAGTTTCATAGTCTTAGACTCTGACTGCAGGTATAATGAGAGAGGGACAGTCCTGCTCTTCAGTGGAAAACACTGGAGGAGCAGGAGGATGTCCTTTGTGAGACACTTGTGAGTGCGGATTACTCCAAATCCCACAGATGTTGATGGGATCTGAAGTCACTGATTTTGCTAAAATATGAGATGTGCCACTGAAATCCTAGCAATGGCATAGTGAGAGGAGTGATGGGAATAGAAGCCAGCTGCGGTTTTAACACCAGCACACAGTTTGCCTCATATCTGAGTGCATGGATGTGCTGGTTTGAGGTTAAAAAAGCACATTTAAGCAATTGCTTTTGGAGGTTTCTCAAGCTGGTGCCTCTTGCATCTGCTGACCAACTTGTGCGTGAGCATGGATGGGAGCCCCAGGTATCAGTCTGGCTCTGTTAGTACCAGCCTTCACTGGCATAAGGGCTAAACCTGGATGGATCCGTGCCATGCTGATGGGTGAAATCGTCTCTCCTTCCCCATGGGGACTGCAGGCTGAGCCAGGCAGGAGCCAGGCATTTTGCGCAGCTTCTGTGCAGGCTGAACCCTAAATCATCCCTTCTCCAACCACTTCAGGACTTTCATCAGCGCTCTGTTGCTTTTAAGCTCTGGTGATAAGAGGTTTCAGTGAATATTTCAACCCGTACCCTAAACTACAGCCTGCCAACATAAACACTGTAAAAACACTCCCTATAAATCCCGCATCAGAGTTTACACTTACTAGAACTATTAGGATACTATGGAGTAGTTAAAAACATGCCATGGGCTGCCCAGGAGGCTCTGGGAGAAAGAGGTATGCAGTGTATGCACCCCCCATTGCACAGCAGAGCTTCCTCCTCATCCTCCCACCTTGGGATCCAAGGTGAGCTCCGCTCATAGAGCACTCAGTAAATGAACCCCACACCCACATGCGTCCTGTCCAGCACGCAAAACCTCGCCTGCGTTTGCCATTAGACACAGTATTTCCTGCAGAAAGCTTCCTGCTTTTCCCTGCTACTCTTCTGGCCTGGCTGCATCCATCTCCTCCTGTTTCCCAGGGCATCCCTCCCTTCTCTAACAGCTCGCAGTAAGACGATATTGCAAACCAGCTTCACGAGTGCCCCATAGACCCCCACAGCTCATGCAGACCTTGAGGACTGAAGGAGACTCAGAACCTCCTGCATTTGCCACCGGGCTTTCTCTGATCTCTAGGGAGAAACAGCTTCAGTCAAACCCTAAAGCAACCCAGACATCTGAGAAGAGAGAGGTCTGGAGCAGCCCTTGTGCAGGGACCAGCCCCAGCTCTGGTCTCTTTGCTGTGGGTCCCAGCTGCTGAAGAGATCAGCAGCACTGCAGCATGACTGGCATTAATCATGGGCCATCTCCAAGGCTGGCACCAAAGGAGAAGGCACAGCAGTCCTTCCCCTCTCCCAAAATCCCAGTCCATGAAATCCATCTCACCACCCTGGGGATGATGCCCCAGTCTCCATGCCCCAACTGGGATGGGATGTCTCATGGTCCACCAAACACCATGTACATCCTGTGTAAACCTCTAGGTCCACTCAACCAGGAGCTGAAGCTATGGCTGTTCTTGTCCATCTCCCCCTGGCCCCGCAGTATGAAGAATGCTTTGTCCAGGGAGTTTGCAGCCCGAGCACGACTACCTCCTGCAAAGCCTCACTAAGCATGCAACAGAGCCCCATTGAAAGGCAGCCTTCCTCTGGGTGCCTTTAGAGAAGTGGCTACATGGGCATCGAGCAGCTTCTCCCAACCACTGTATAACCCTTCTCTGGCAGCTGGAGCATCCTGTGAGCCAGCAGCCTTCCCACAGCCCCAGCAAAAATAATGGCTTGTGGCATCTCGGATGACACTAAACATGTGGGCAACCAAAACCAGCCCAGTGTGTCCCATATGCAGCCTGTGGAGCCTGGGTGCTGGAGTCAGCACAGGGTCCTGTCCGCAGTGGTCTCCCTTTCCCTGGGGTACCCAACCACAATGGAGAAGCCGTGCTATCAAATGAGGTTGTTTCCACAGAAGGGATTGTTTTGCAATGCCCCTGGCATCATGCTTTCTCTCCCTCCTCCCCTCTTCTCCCACAATGCTTTCTTGTCATTAGCTTCATCTGTTTTGACTTGAAACTCTCCAGACCCACGGCTGGTTCACATCTTCCCTGGAGCCACGAGGTGCTCCTGTCCCACTGATCACAAGAGGAGAGCAAAGGGCTCCTCTCCTGCTGCAGAAAGCCCCAGGGGACCTGGCAGTGCTTGCACAGGCCACCGGGTCACCAAAACACTGCCACAGTGAGCCAGACATGGAGACATCGCCTGCTCTTGCATCATGTCACTAGATAGCAGCTCCTCCCCAGGGCGCTGAGCAGAGAGACGGGCAGGGGGGAGGCAGCGCGGAGCTGCCTGCCCTGGAAAGGAAACGAGGACATTCATTTCTTAGTGAACCTGGTTAACTATTTCTGCCTGGGAGTGCAGAGGAAAGGGCTGGGCAGAGCACTGAGCAATAAATACCATTGTCCCTGGCAGGAAGAAAAAGGGATGATAAAAACGTGCCTGGAGGGATTTGGCTCAGGCTCACATTTGAACCAGTGTCAGGTTTCCGAAGCAGAGGCTTCCGCACGCATGGCAGGGCGTTCTCCAGGCTGAAACAGGTCACGAATATCATCTGGGGTCATGGATTAACTGTGCATTGGTCCGGGAGGTCCCATGGACAAGAGATTGAAACACCCAAAGATACTCAGTGCTGGGCTGAAGCATCATCACCAGCTTCAGCATCAATGGACAAAGTCATAGGAAAACAGCCCAGGAACACGGCCTGGTCCCCACTGTGGCCAAGCCACTGGGCTGAAGCATCACTGCGTTTCTGGCCCGTTTTCCTGTGATTTTGTCCATTTACATCCCGCCAGCAGCCTGCTGGTGGGTTTGCACGTGCCGTTGTGTTTTGCTGCCTTGCTGGCCTCTACCTTGTGTTCAAAAGGCACTTTGCATAAAGGAGATGCTTGTAAAGCTCTTTGCCAAACACGTTTAAGAGGGTATTAAAAGGGGTCAGCAATAACAAAGCAAAGCAGAAACGCAGCCTTGGGAAATGCTGAGATCCCTCAGTTCTTGCTATGTTGAAATGCGTCTTGTCTTTGTTGAAATGGTGTGTAAATTCACCCAGAAATTAGGGCCTCATGCTCCCAACACAATCCTGGCCCCCACAGAGACACCCTGCCATCCCTAGCACTGTTGGTTCCCCTCGCAGCAGAGGCCACTGATGGTGGCATCCCCGAGGGATGGTGAATGGGGCCAAGGCTGTTGGATATCACTAGGGATCAGGGTGATGGGACCAAGTCTGGGGCTAGTCCCAGCTGAGGGGGGCAGTGGATGGGTAGGAGGCGCAGTGCTGCTGTGTTGGGGGACCTCAGCAGGCTGGAGAAAGGGGCTGGTGGGACCCAGGTGAAGTTCAGAGTAAAGGCAGAATGGAATGATGGCCTCTATGGGGAAAAAGACACAGGACAGTGGAAATTGGCTGGGGAGCAGCTCTGCAGGCGAGGACCAGAGCTCTCGGTGGTCCAATTGGACAACAATCAACAGAGCAAAGTTAGAAGTTAAATAGCAATTTACACCATATGCCTTAGTTATTTTATAGAATCATAGAATAGTTACAGTTGGAAAGGACCTTAAAATCACCTAGTCCCAACCTCCCTGCCACAGCATGGGACAGGGCTCCTCCTTTTCTGCCTGTGTTCCCTGTCCTCTACTGCTACAGCCCTGTGTCGCACTGCTGGAGTGCAGCAACCCACACAAACTTCTTTATTTTCTCTTTTCCTGGCAGCAAGGAGCAGAAACCATTGTGATTTACGGGACCGGTCACCAAGATCTCCAAGAAACACAGCAGGTCAAAGGGAGCTTTCCAGCCTTAGAAATGACCCTTGGGCTTGTTGGATGAACCTTGGTGGAAGAGCTCCAAAATAGCTGTAAGTTACGGGTGAGGAGAGTCCTCCACAGCACTGGGACCTGCCGGAATACTGTGCATGCTGTGTGCTGTGGTCCACCTCCACAGTGCATTGCTGAGGAAGGAGGGGTTTCCTTATTACACACACCGAAAAAACTCTCCTGGTATTTCGGTCTTGGACAGCACCCAAGGATTGTCTCAGATACAGCTCTCACAGCCTGCAGGAGAGTACGAGGCAGATTCCCCACCAGCGACATGCCCCTTCCTCCAGTTCCCACCTGCCCCTGACTCACTGGAGCGGGATTAAGCTGGATTTCCTTCCTCTGACTTTCTAAGGAGACTTTGTGCAGAGGACGGATTGCCCTCCTGTGGCATTGCAAGGTAACCTGGGTGAAAGAAGCAGCTGCCTGCGGCCGCCTATGACTCAAGAGACTCTGTTTCCCTCTGTCTGAGATAGGGGGATGTTTGCTCACTCCCTGCCAGGAGAGGACACAGCCCTCTCCCATTAAGCACTGCTTAAATGAATTTATAAGCCAAGCTTCTGTGCTTGGTACAGATGGGAAGGGCATTTTGGTATAGGAGGAGATGGAGCTCCCACCATATGAGAGAGAGAAAAGCCCTCCTGCCACAAATGGAGCACAGTATGGACCAGGATGGCTCAAGAGGCCCTTCCAGCCTGCTCTCAGGGGATCCCTGTGGACAAACTGTGGTTGCAATCAAGCCTGCAATCTAGAGGCAGGGGGGATGTAGCTAAGGATCACCATAAATCACAACAAAGATCTTAGGGTTTTATTGAGGACTAACCCAAAAAAAAGCTATGGAAATGCAATAGCATCTCTACATGAGATTCATAGAATCATAGACTGGTTTGGGTTGGAAGGGACCTTAAAGCTCATCCAGTTCCAACCCCCTGCCATGGGCAGGGACACCTTCCACTAAACCAGGTTGCTCCAAGCCCCATCCAACCTGGCCTTGAACACTGCCAGGGGTGGGGCAGCCACAGGTTCCCTGGGCAACCTGTGCCAGGGCCTCGCCACCCTCACAGGGGAGAACTTCTTTCTCAAATCCAATCTCAATCTCTCCTCTGTCATAAGGGAAATAAAGCCATTCCCCCTTGTCCTATCCCTATATGCCCTTGTCAAAAGGCCTTAAGGACCTAGAGGTGTTGATGTGGGATGCAAGCTGGAGGATATCCCACTCCAGAGAAGCATCCTGTGCTTTAGGTAGCCAACAGAAGAGTTTTCTCTCAAGGAAGGGCTGGTGGCCAAAAAGAAGGAGTCCACCAAGGAGCAGGTTCAGCTCCCACTGGTGGTGATGCTGCTGAGCCACTGCCCTCCTCATGCCTCAGTTTCTCCAGCTGTGCAGGAGAGAATTCCTTTGTGAGGTAGTTTGAGATGTGAGGATGAAAAGTATGCTGAGATCCTTGGATAGTATTGAGAAAACAATACAAAAGCACCTTACACACAACATAAACTTATCAATGGACCTTTTGTCCATGGGTTAGAGACACCAGCTGCAAAACTGCATCTTCTGCTGGGGTGAGCTCCTGCAGGTGCCTGTGCCTGGTCTTCAAAGGACAAGCACATACCACCTAATCTGATGCTCCAAGAGCAAGCAGGCTGCAGACCCCAAGATTTGCAGTGCAAGCACAAGCGTCAGAAATGTAACCCAAGGGACCAAGAGAAGGATGAGCAGGAAAACCAGATCCCAAAGTGTCTTCCTTTCCCCACCTCTGGTGGCCTGAGGTGGGGAAGAGGTTCAGGAGGGGGACTGGCCAGAAGGTCCAAGAGCTCATAGGGTTTTCCACCAGGAAAAAATTAAACCATCAGTGGTTTAATCCCAAACTCACAGGATTTGCACTGCCCTGTGTGACAGGGGATGATTTATGCCGACAAAGTGTGCACAAATTGATGCCAAATAGGGATGTTATGTCTCTTACCACCGGCAGGAAAGGCAATACAAGAACACTGTAGTGTCACGGTAAACACGCTCCCCACCCAAGTGATGGGGAAAGGACAGAGAATGAAGAGCAGAGGAGAGCAGGAGCAGAGGTGGGTCAAAGCAGAGGGTGGGGGTCTGCAAGGCGCCAGGAAGCAGCCAAGGAAAACCATCGGCAAAATACCAAAGTAAACTGGGGGGGAAGCATCAAAACAAAGCAAACCAGAAGGTAACGTACGGAGAATGCCGGGCTCAGTCCCTTCCAACAGCGTCCCATCCTTCCCCGCCGCGGTGCTCACAGCCGCAGGCAGCGTCCCGTCCCTGCTGCAGCGCTTCTCCTCCCTCCCGCCCCTTCAAACCCAGCTCTTCCCGCTGCACCAGCCTGGAGACGCTGACGTGGAGACGTCCACCGGGGAAGCGTCCCAAGACGGGAGAGCTGCTCCGAGTGTGACGCTGCAGACTCATTGTTCACCAGGATCCCCTTCCCTTTCCTTTATATTGTTTCCTTAAAAGCACCCAAAGAAAGACCAGAAAAAATGAGACCGCAGCAGTGCTTCCAGGAGCCAAGAGGAATGCTTAGGGGAAAATTAAGTTATCCAAATCGTCTCAGGGGTTAGGGCTAATAATAGCAGAAAGAGAGCTCCTTGGAGCAGGAGAGGGAAGGCAGGAAGTGGAGGTGCGGCCATGGGATAAAGAAATGCTTCCTTCTCATTTGGAGTTTCTTCTCCTTTCTGTTCAAACAGAAGTGAAGCAGAAAGGCAACTCAGCTGCAAACCCAGTCTGTCCGTGCAGCTACAGTGATACACAGCAGCAGCAGCAAAAACCTCCCCCCATTATGTTCATGGCAAATTCAACAGCCCAAAGCAGCTCCTGTTGCTCAGATTTTACATTCTTAGTATTTTATGCTGGCTGAGGGCTCCCTGCCAGCTCCATCCCAGCCCCTCTTCATCCCTCTGCTCCCTTCCCAGCACCACTTTACAGGGGGAGGGAGCAGGGGGAGCTGGAAGCATCACGCTGCTCTATGGATAACAGCTGGAAGGGGACAGAGGGGACATTATCCTCCTATCCTAGCCCCTTCTGCTGTGTCCCAGAGAGCTTTGTCCCCATGCAGGTCTCTAGCCTAAGAGAGGGTGTTGTAACCCCACACTCAAGCACAACAAGCAGGGATTAAATAACTGCCCCCAACCAGAGGCTACAACCTTTGGCACTTTGTTCTCTGTTCCTTCTCTTGCCAGCTTGCATGATTGTATGGCTGATCTCACAATAATTGATGTTTTCCTTAAAGGCCCCGTGCTGCGAGGCGAGATTTGGCTTCCAGGGGTCCAAATCAGCCAGGTTTTGTTCACTGCAATTAAAGAGGCCTTTCCAAAATTTAGCAAATCCAGTATGAAGGTGGCTCTAAAGTTTTACCATTTGGGGGTTCTTAAATCTCGTAATCCAACAGGGACCCCGTGCCTGCCCCTCAAGTAGCACCCACCATGTGCAACTCCTCAAAGTAACTTGTTTTTCCTGTTTTTAAGGAGAAGGGATATCCTTGCTCCACAGCACAGCTGAATGGGGCAGCCAAGTTTTCATCCTCTTATTTAACTTTTCAAGTGGTTTTCTTCTCTCCAGCTGCTCTAGGGGATGAACCAGCTGGGAAGCAGCCTGGATGACCATTCAGGGGTATGTGCTCCCAGAAGTGGAAATAAGCTCATAAAATGCCCCAGGGATGGAGGAGGGAGTAGAAGGGAGGCATCGCTGCAGTGCTTGCTCCTGCGTCTGGTGCTGCCCTTGACACTGTCACAAGCCAAAACTTCAGCCAAATCAGAGGTTTTCAAGAAGATTTTGGGTAAAGGAAAAGAAAAAATAAGGACAAACCGCCAGAAACTATTTAGGAAAATCCTTCTGTAGGTGCCCAACTTGAAAACAACCTTAAATATGCTTCTAAAACAAAAAATCTCAGCTTACTGTTGCGGACCCGGAGTTAAGTCTCATTCAGCCTTGGTAATAACAGTGTCAATCAAAGCCCTGGATACAAATTTTAAGGGATTGCCCAGACTCCAAGTGGAGTTGGATTTCTGTAGCTTAAACACTTATTTTATACAAAACGTTTTATAGGTGTAAAATGAAGTAAGGCAATCTGCACAGCTCTCGATGTTGACTTTATATGTTATCTGATATATTCAAAATATACTATATGTACTATCTATAATATATACAATTTATACAAAATATATTACTAGGATCAGTGAAAGATTGACATAGAATCACAGAATCATAGAATAGTTAGGGCTGGAAAGGACCTTAAGATCATCTAGTTCCAAACCCTCTGCCATGGGCAGGGACACTTCACACTAAACCGTATCACCCAAGGCTTCATCCAACCTGGTCTTGAACACTGCCAGGGATGGAGCATTCACAACCTCCCTGGGCAACCCATTCCAGTACCTCACTACCTTAACAGGAAAGAATTTCTTCCTTACATCCAGTCTAAACCTCTGCTGTTTAAGTTTCAACCCCTTACCCCTTGTCCTATCACTACAGTCCCTAATGAAGAGTCCCTCCCCAGCATCCCTGTCCCCCAGGATGAGGAACAAATCATTCTTTTGCCCACAAACTCCACATTTTCTCCCAGTGATATCCCCAGAGTCACGTCTCGATAAGGGGGTGGGGTTAGATGAGCCATACCTTTCACAGCCAGGAAAAGAGGTGCGTCTGAGCTGCAGGTCTTCACCGCATAACCGGAGACCTTTGGTGGAGGAGAAGCCCTGCAGTGCAACCGGACACAGCCCTGCAACAAAGCCAAGGAGGAGGCGATTATTCCCGGGCATCTCTCTGCCAGGCACAATACAGCAGCGTTTCAGCACCCGTGCTCAATGCCATCATTGTCCCCTCCAGAGCTGCAGCTCCTGCATGCAATCGAATGGGGTGAAGCTTCTGCTACTCTGCAAGTTCCCAAAAGGCTTCATCCTATGACTGGAGAGGAGCAGGAGACTTTGTTTCCCTCCTAGGGTGGGATAACAGAGCTAGGGACAGGAAAGATGCTCAGATTTACCCTGCCAACACCATTGTGCTATTGCCTGGTGTGAGGTTCCTACAAGGAAGGAAGGAAATGGGACCTTAGAGAAAATACATTGGGGTATGGCAGTCATGTGAAGATGGGTTGAGAACTGGCGTTAATGGCTCACTGATCAAACCAAGGGATGCTCTGGGTGTTATTTCATAGGGATCCTCCCAGTGCAGCCATTAGAGAAGCACACTGAGGAGCTTGAGAGGGTCTGGTGGTGGCCACCAAGGTGGACAGGGCTGGAGGATGGGATGCATAAGAAGAGGCTGAGCTGGGTCTGGTCAGGCTGAAGAATAGCAGGGGAGTCCTTGTTCATAAATGTAACTATTAAATGGGAAAGTGTTGAGAAAATGGGACCAAACTCTTTTCAGTGGCACCCAAGGACCAGAGAGGCAGCACTTTTGCTGCAGCCAAGATGATGAGAAGACACAATGGGAGATTTTGCCTGTCTTTAGAAACACCAGAAGGTGCTGCAAGAAGACCAGTGAAATTCCTTCCCTATGACAACAGTGGACAGGACAAGGGGGATCAGGCTGGGTTTCAGCAATGAAACCAGTGCAGAGCCCAGGTATGCCCCCACAGCAGTGCTGTCTGTTGTATTTTTGCTTCTACCTGCCTGCTCTGGTATCTGCAGGCTGAGAGCAGGTCCTAAAGCCAATGGGGTGAAGCTGCAGTATATGATGGCCCAAAGGAACAGCAGCACCCATGCTTTGGAGGGCACATGGGATAAAACAAAATGCAATACTTTCAAATAAATATAAAAGCAAATTAAGTGGAAAAGCTGCTGTGCTGGAGCTGTGCTGCTCCCTAGGGATGTTGGCAGAGGCAGGGTGTACAGGCAAGCACTTGGGAGGGAGCAGAAGGGACATTCAGCCTAGGTTTGAGGCCACAAGGATGCTGGCTGAGATAACCACAGGTGTTATGGCATGCTAGCATCCACAGGTCAAGCTACTGTAATAATCAGCAATCAGATACTGAATCAATGAACTATGTGAGATCATCCTCCTCACTCAGGAGAACAGCCTGACAAATTCTTTCACCCCACAGATGCCGGCTATGGCACCTTGGGGACAGCAATTTATCCCACCTATGTGGGCAGTGACACCAATCTCCGCTCTCCACCTCAAACTAAGGGTGGTTTTTGCACTCCAGTTCACTCTGCCACAGCTGGGAGGCATTCACAGCACCACCACCACATTCAGAAGCAAGGGATCCAGCTCAAGCTTCCTTCCAACCAGGAAAAATGATCAAACTCCTCTTTTTTCCCAACCTATACCCAGTATACCCAGCTCAGCACATTGCTGGATGTAACAATGCTGGGACTGAAGCATTACACTTGGGTTTTTGGAGAGTTTTCCCAGCAGGGCTCAGTCCCCACCACTTCTCTGCTGGCTTTGCATGAGGGAGACAGGGACATCCCTGCAGCTGGATGCCCACCATCGAGGTGCTTTGCTTTCCATCAGTAAGACTTGCTTGACAGGAGCAGTAATCCCTAGGGCTTCAAGGGAGTATCTGCAAGTCAATGCTAGACTGAGGACTGGTCACTGAGAGGATGGATGCTCCATCCTTCCCTGTGCCTACTGGACAGGCTCCTAGTTCAACAGAATAATGACCTCTGTGGGGTGATGAAATAATATATAGGTATATATATATTTGCAAGTTCAATTAGGAAACCATTGTTTCACCTTTTCAGCCTTCATTTTATCACCTCCTTGCATCCAGCCAGGATAGGGAAAGTAAAATCCAGGAAAACATCCTGCTCCTCCCTCCTTTAGTGCCTAGGGAGGGAGAAATCAGGTGTCAGGAAGGGGATGCATCCCTGACTTCACCAGCGTTCAGTTGTACCAGTTGCCGCTGCACACAATCTGAATTGCAGATGGCTTCTGGCTATTTACAGGACTGGAGCCACATCCTGGATGAGCAGAGTCACAGCTGCTATTGTTGGAAAAAGCTGAGCCTGTACTGGATATCCCGTGGTTTTGCCCATTTTTGGAGCCTGGGAGCAGGGCTGAGCTCGTGAAATGGGGAGCACAGTGTTGGTGCCAGCATTTTTCCTCGGCCAGTGCTTCTCATGTGCGTGCCACCCCATCCAGAGCCAGTCAGGTTTATGGATTTGCATCCCACACTCTCCAGGGATGACACAGTTGCACATCCAGTCGATGAGACTGACCCAAATACAATGCCCAGCAAGGCAGGCGCATCCTAGCTCCCAGTCCTGCTGCCAGGGTGGCACTTATTCTCACAGAGCTGACAGAGCTGGAGACAGAATGACTCCTAAGACCACCTTGGAGCACCAAGTTCCAATGGAAAGCTCCCCAATACCCTGTGCTAGAGAGAAAACTCAATCTTTTCCCACAACTTGCTTTCCAGCAGCAGTGCAGTCAGGGAAAACACATCCTGGAGGAATGATGTCTGGGCCAAGGTGTGCCAGCTTGAGTCAGGTCAGGCTCTGTAAGGGTCAGTAAGACCCAGGGAATATTATGAGTTGTTGGGGTTCTGCAGGACTTACCTGTTGTCAGTGCTGGTGGGTGTCTCAGTGTGAGGCAGCAGCAGGCATGTGATGGTCAACTTGCTGTCCTATGGGAGAGCATTAAAAAGGCATCAGCATCCCTGGGCAAGGACCACATCACCTGGTATAAAACCAGTCTCAGCTGCAGGCCCTACAGATAAGCCCACAAACTTGTCATGGCTGCATTCCTCCATCCCCATCCCACCAAGCCCCTGATTTCATGGGCATGCTCCTCATCTGGTCCAGTGCAGAGCCAGCTGGCTTCACATGGCTTGCGATGGATTTTGCTCCACAGGGGTCAGGGAGCAGCAGCAGGTCTCACCCCACAGCTTTGACAAAGGGGTGACCCCAGGGAGAGGGTTGACTCTGGATCCCTTGCAATAAGGTTCTCAGCTCCAATTTCAGGCCATGCAGGCTGCTGGATAGTTTCCTAGAAGAGGTTTGCTGCATACCAATGGAAATGCAGGCACTAGATACAGGAAAATTATGATCTTAGGGTCCTTTCCAACCCTAACTGTTCTATGATTCTATGAAAAAATGGGATTTGCCAGAAGAGCTGTAACTGGTGACCTCAGACTCTGCAGCTATGCTGGGTCCAGCCAGCACCAACCCCACTGATGTGCTGCACCTCTCCAGAAGGCCCTACATACACGCAAGGAGCCCAGGCTGGCCCGCTATAAGGATTTTCTCCCCCAGTAACTACTTCTGACAGCACTCGGGTCGCTGTAGCCGCAGCCCGATCCATCATACACCATCCCTGTGCGCCAACATGAGCGTAGCCCATTACACTTCAGCACCCAGGATATTATATCTCCCAGTGTTTGTGATTGGAAGCTCGCACACAGACTGAGCTGGGCATTGATGGGCAAGCAAGAAAATCAGTTATTCCCTACTTTTTTTTTCCTTGTTGCTTATTTTATGCACCGGCTGCCCAATTATTTCCCAGGCCGGTTCTGCCCTGCGGTGCCTTTCTGCAGTGGCATGGAAGCAAGCTCAAAAATCAGAGCTGCCTCCAAAAGCACAGAGATACTAAGAAAAGACAAGGCAAGGAGAAGTTTCTGGACTGTAGGATCATTGGAGGGGACATGATGCTGGAAGGAGCCATGGCTTTGGGGTGATTTGGGCTGCTTGAAGCTATCCTGGAGTGAAGCTCCTGCCTTTCATGGCTTCCCCAGGATGGTTTGGGCATTGGCTTTGGGGATTGCCTGCCCTCATGCATTTGTCCATCTTATACCATCCCACACATCCTACTCATGCAGATGAGCCTTCCTCTCCCAGCATCATCCTCCTGCAGGGGTGTGGGATGAGGTGCTTCCACACTTCCCAAAGTACCTTTCAGAGCTGAAAAAAGCTAAAATCTTTCCAGTATTATTCCAATCTGAAGGAACAGTGAATGTATATAATCCCTTTTTTTCTGACATTTCCACAAGCAACCCAGGAGCAAGCCCATGCTTCCACTTGGGTGTAGCCGGGATGGAGCGACTGACCTACGTCTCAGTCAGAATCACAGCCACACTCAGGGGCAGAAATTCATCCCTGTGGTCTATGATGCAAGGTGATGAGGTTTTTAATGGCTGTTGGGACAGCTAAGCAAAAGCACATTCAACATCATTAGCTTTCCACCTTCACCCCAAAATGCTCTAAACCTCTTGGCTGCTATGTTCAGCACTTTCCTGTCTGGAACACATTGTAGGTAGGAAATACACCAGTCCTAGTGGACCATTTTTAATAACAGGGAACCCTGGTAAGGAGACATCTGTACCCTTCCTTTGCTACTTTCTGGTCCCTCCATCCCAGCCCCACACTGCGCACTGGGAGCTGCCATTTGTGTCTGTGTAAGACCCTAAATTCATCAGCGATGCTCAGCATGGTCCTTGGTTGCTCCAAGGATGGCTGCATCCCCAGTGAGCTGGTACGCACTGGTTTCTGCACTGCAGAAAATAAAATACAGATCCAGAAGAGGATTTGTTTGCAAATGCAACTCATAAGGGAGACATCCTGGTTTTGAGGATGCAGGAATTAAACTCATTTCAACAGGTGCTTCACCCACCCAGTCATGAAATTAGGTGCACAGCATGGCCCTTCCGAAACACCAGAGGGGCACTGCCAACAGCACCTGAAAACAACCCATGAGAGATGCTCCACAGCTGTATCGCTGGCTCAGCAGCCAGCCCAGCTCCAGCAATGCACTCCCAGTCGCTCCGCTACCCATCTCCGTCCCCACGGCCACCCCGTCACCTCGCATTAGTGCCAGGCATCCACGCATTTGCTGCTCCAGTCTGTCAGACACAGCAGCAGCTGCTCAAACCAGGTCACCCGGCACAGGGTGGGTTATTTAGCACTTTCCTCTCTGTTACCACCATGAAAGGGGGATGCAGAGATCTGAATTACTTGCATTTTCCATACGGCTGAAGCATCGTCCCTTCCCATTCCCAGGTGCACTCACCTCTCCCGACAGGACTCCTGAGGGTTGGGCTCCACGCAGCTCTCGGGGTGTTGGTGGTGGGCCTGAGCAGGCAGCAGAGGGGCATTTCCATCTGATGACAGCACTACAGGTCCCGCACGGTGGCTGCAGACCACCGGACTGAGGCCAGCGCCGTGTCCTTCACCTCTGCCTTCTGCTGCGCGGGGCCCGGCACTTTCCTGCTGTCGTTTCTGCCATCTAGAGGGGACGCTTCCCCATGGCAAGTGCATTCCTCAAAACACAGCGAAATCCCACATTCACAAAAACATAAATAAATAAAATCGGAGTTGGTCACTCGCTATGAAGAGCGATAGAGCGATGCACACTGCCAGCACGGAGAAAGCCAGATGTGAAGAAGCATTCTGAGAAGGGTTTTCCTGCCCATTTAACCAGAGCTAGAATACCGCAACACAAAACTCCTGACAGTAGAAAGAATTCACTCTGATCTAGGAAAGATGTATTTAAAACAGCCCAGGAGAGGTAAATTATCAAAATAATCCACAAATGGTTGTTCTGAATTCCAGTGAGGTACTCACGGGGGTGCCCAAGACCTGGTTCTGCTTGCTGCTGTCCACAACATGGAGCTGTGGACATCTGGTCAGATGCAGGTTTAGGGAGAAAATATGAGAGCATGGAGGTAAGGGATGTCCTGCAGAGGGATCTGGACAGACTGGAGAGATGGACCCATGCAAGCTTCATGAAGTTCAACTAGTACAATGTCCTGCACCTGGACCAGGGAAATCCCAAGCACAAACACAGGCTGGGGGAGACTGGATTGAGAACAGCCCTGAAGAGAAAGGCCTGGGGGGTTGTTTGATGAGAAGCTCCCCATGACCCGACAGTGTGCACTTTCAGACCAGAAACCAACCATGTTCTGGGCTGCATCACCAGCAGTGTGACCAGCAGGTCGAGGGAGGGGATTCTCCCCCTCTATTGCTTTCTGGTGAGACCCCTCATTGCAGTCCTGTGTCCATCTCTAGGGCCCCAACACATAAGAGATGTGGACCTGTTGGAGTGATTCCAGAGGAGGCCACAAAGATGCTCTGAGGGCTGGAGCACCTCTGCAATGGAGGCAGGCTGAGAGAGCTGGGCTTGCTCAGCCTGGAGAAGAAAAAGCTCCAGGGTGACCTTACAGCAGCTTCCAGTGCCTAAAGTGGCCAACAAGAAAGCTGGAGAGGGGCTTTTGACAATGGCAGGTAGGGACAGGACAAATTGGAATGGATTTAAACTGCCAGAGGGGAGATTGAGATGGGATCTGAGGAAGAAGTTATTTCCTGTGAGGGTGGTGAGCCCCTGGCACAGGTTGCCCAGAGAAGCTGTGGCTGCCCCATCCCTGGCAGTGTTCAAGGCCAGGTTGGACAGGGCTTGGAGTAACCTGTGTCCCTGCCTGTGGCAGGGGAAGCTGGAACTGAATGAGCTTTAAGGTCCCTTCCAACCCAAACCGTTCTGTGATCCTGTGATTGAACGGTCCAGCTTGATCTAAGTTCAGTTTGGGAGCAGGTGGCTGGAAGCCACCACCTGCGGGATGGCAGCTCTGACAGACTCACGTCTTGAGGATCCAACACAAACCACCTGCGTCCTCCAGGACACCAGGCTCTGGGACAAGTGACCCTGAGGGCAGCTGTGCTGCATGCCTGTTTGCATCCACTGTTTCTTCCTGAAGCCCAAAACCAGGTTAACCACCTGGAGGCAGCAGACATGACACTGCTCATCCCTGTCTCACACTTACCTCTCGTGAAGGCTGAATGCTCTGAACACAGGGGCTCAGTGAGGAACCAACACCTCCAAAGAGGCTCATGCTGGAGGGACCAGAGCGCTCAAAAGTTATATGAAAGCGTCAACCTTCAGGCTGAAGAAAGCTGGGGAAGTGAATTGCAAAACGTCCTCCCAGCCCCCAGGCAAAGCTCTCCGTATCTCAAGCCAGAGATCAGTATGAGGGACAGCAGCTAGATCACATGGATCCCTCTTAGAAGGGTTTTACTGCTGTCCTCAAGCACATCAACAGAAAGATTGCACAGCTTGGGAAAGGAATCTGTTCTTCCCCAGCCTGTAGGTTTAAAAGCATCTAAAGATCTACTTGCACCTAAACTCAAGTGGACCAAGTACATGTGAATTACAAGATTGCTGCCAGGATGGCAGAGGAGAAGCTGACAGTACCTTTCACCCAGAAAACAAGGCAGTGGATAGATCATATCCTGCAACCATTCTCTTCTCCCCTTGGGTTACTAAACAAACCCATCTGCTCACTAGGGACTGCGGCTAGACCCGAGACGTGCTGCTCTGCTACAGCAACAAAATACAACACAACAGAGGCAGGCACTGACAGCCAGAAATGCCTTGAAGAGCTGCAGCCAGACCTGCAAAAAGCAGGAATCAGAGGAAGAGGATGCCAACACTTGTGACACCGTATGCCAGTGAAGGAGTAAGCCCCTCCATTTGCAGGTGGGTCACATCAATCTAAGTATCTCCTCATCACTGAGCAGCATTAGCTGGCACAGCATGTATCTCCACAGATACTGCAGCAGGATCTGAAGCCATGTGTTGGGGCCACAGCTGCCCAGACAGCTCCTCTACTGCCTTGCAGAATGGCTCTGCCCTTTGGCAGCAGACACCACACAATCACTTCCAAAGCATCCTGCTGAGGTACCAACCTGGGAGAGCACACACCAAGTTTGTGGTCAACACAAGCACAAGTGTGACTGGGTTTCATTTTCTTTCCTTTTAATAGAAACATCCTAGGGTAACTGGGGAGGAGGATCAGTCTAAAGGGAATGTCTCTTGCCATGAAATGGGTGTCACGTGCTTCGGGAATGATGTGCAAAGATAAAACATCCAAGCGGGCTCAGCTCAGGATTTCCTGGATTCTTGGGTCTTCTTGATTTCCTGCAAGGAGATCAGGAAAACTACTGAGCATCTGCCACTCTTTGGGAACAGCTCTTAGTTTCACACCTCTGGAGGCCATAAGAGATCATCTCAGATCAGCTCCACAACATTGCAGGACCAAGCCCAGAGTTTACACAGGAGCCTTTAGGAAAAAGGCAAGGCTTGACTTTGAGGCTTTTCAAAAATGACCACAACAAAAGTAGACTCCTTCCATACTGCCAAGGGACATGTGTTCATTTTGACCCCAACCCAGTATTGTACGGGATCCTTTTCCCACTCTTAGGCCACTGATCCATCATTGCTCATACATGATCCATGCTCAGCTACGTCACTCAGCAGCTCAAACCATATCAAATGTGCGCATGTGGTCACATTTCTGTGGCTGCCTATAGACAAACCTTCACCTGCTCATCCTAGAGGTCATCCCTGCCCAGGGAGTGGGGCAAAAAAGCCCTGAACAACAACTCACCTCCAGGAGTGTCTCCTTCAGTTCAGAATAGGCTTTTTCTAAATCATCATTAATAATGACCAAGTCGAACAGGCCAGGCTCTTTACCTGGGGAAAGAGACAGCGATAGGAAGTTAAGAGCTTGAGAATGTGTTTCCACCCTGTGTCATCTCTCATGTATGACCTGAGTTCCTACAGCATTTTGTTACTATTTCAGCCCCTCTGCTAACCACCCACAAGGAACTGAAGAGAGAAACGGTGCAGTATGGTGCTTAGATCAAACTCAGGTGATGTCCAAGCCCCACCAGCCCTCCTTTCAGAATAAAAGTCGGATGTTCACGCAAAAACCAACTCCTAAATCAGCAATGCATCCCCTCTCCTTGCGCACATCACTCAAAGGCCCCTGCACTTACTAAGTTCCAAATCTATGCGGGCTGCAGTCAAACGCTTCATTAAACTTTCTTCTGTCTCAGTCTTCCGATCACGTAGTCTTTTTTCCTGAACACAATGACAAAAACATTTAAGAAACACGTGTTCCAAATGTTGCACACAGAAACCACCACCTGCCCCACAAGCAAATACCATTTGCCATTTCCTATTGCCAGTGACCACCGGCAGATGAGACAACACTCTGCAAGCGGTGAGAGGCTTCATTTACAGCCCAGAGCAAACCAGTTGCCAAGCTGAGTTTAGGCTCAAAATCTTATTCCCAGAGCTCAGGCTGCCAGTCTCTTGTTTTCCCCCTGCTTTTGGGTTGGTTTGTTTTTTTGCAGGTACTGCTGGCAGATGAAGTCACCCTGCTGGATTCTTCAATTGGTGCTGTTGGCTTTCTCCTCCACAAACTCAATGAGAGCAAGAGGACAGAGCCAGAGTTGTGGCCCTTAATGCCCGTACTCCTTGCACAGCTTCAGCAGGTTGCGTATATATGTATGCACATCCATCTCTGCACCATGGCAATGATTTAATTTCTATGAAAGGCACACTGCAATCACTATTATATAGGGCCCCATAAGGCCAGAGGGGTACAGGATTTCCAGTGCTGCAGAGAACTAGCTTCCCTCGGTTTAGTCTCCTCCTCTCCCCAGCATTAAGTACAACTAATGCATTTAAAGGCTGGCCATGCTGCTATGGAGTCTACAACCCCATGCAGGCAAACACACCAAGGTTTGGTGTGTTTGGATGCTGTACAGCAGGGACTCAGAAAAAAGACCACAGGAAGATTTACCCCCTGGGGGTCAGACACTGGGGAGCTGGACTGGGAGAGGTAAGGGTGTGCTCAGAAATGTCCTCCCCACCTATTCTACAGCCCTTAGAAACATATAGATGAATCAATGAGGGGGGTCCCCATCGCTTCAGAGCAAGACGCTGATTACCTCTAACTGCCTAACGGCAAAGGAAGGCGGTCGCTCACCAAGATGTCTATGGACGGAGGTTGCACAGAGATGTAGATGGGGTTCAGGTCTGTCTTCTTGATGTTCTTCACACCCTGGATGTCAATGTCAAGGACACAGATCTGGTTCTGGGCCTGGACAGCCTGCACTGCACCTTTACTGGGGACAGAGCAAAGAGGGAAGGGGTCAGAGCATCCAGCCACAACACTGGGGGCTTGGTTTGTCCCCATCTAATAGCAGGTCTTCGCCTCACAGGACTCCCATGTGCCCAAATTGTGGCAGGAGAGGAGAGCCTGCTCCGTTCCTGCTGAGTAGTTCTCTTTCTCCAAATGTCCTCTGGATCCCTGAGGCAGAGCAGGGACCTGCTGTCTTCTGCTAGAGAAGCTGGCAAAACCACAATGGACAGTGTGGAAATAGATAACATGACCATCCCATGAGCAGACTGGCTCAAGCGCAAGCTGTAAAGCTCATGCCTTCAACAAACACAGGAGCAACCTTCAGCACAGAGCAAAACCACTACCAACTTCCTTCCTCCTGCTCCAGAGATCCACAAGTTTCTGTACCCACATGCTCTCCTGGAGGATGCTTGAGATGGAAACTCCTGCCTGGATCACAAGATGCACAGTTTTGAAAATGTTTTAAGTGCCACTTCTCATATGTCATTACATATGGTATCTCTTCCCCAGCATGGGGGAATTGCATTGAGCTTGTTCCCGAACACCCAAAATTCACCCCCAAACTCAGCAATGCCACGGGTATCACAGTTACATGACGGCTCACTGCAAAAAACAGCTGGAGAGGACAGAGGCAGCTCAAGCAGAAAGTGCCTTGCAGGAATAGGGAACAGAGCTGAGACGGAGAAAGCTGTAAAGACTTCTGGGAGCCTGCAAGCCCAGAAAAGCCCCAGCAGACTGAGATGAGCCCTGGAGCAGCCTGGCACAATGATGCTGTGAGCTCCTCATGCCAAACATGGGGAACAGCAGGCAGACAAGGCACCCTCACAGCTCTGCAGCTGGTGGAGTCAGTGCAGCATGGTTTACTGCCTGCAAAGACACCACTACGAAGGGGTCATGCAGGAGGGTGAAGGTGGCTGGTGACTTTCCTCCTGATGTGGGAGTCCATAACACAGGTCATGTCCCCAACAGGAAGGAGAAAGCTGAAGCAAAGCTGTGAGACCAGCTATGTGCCCTATACAAATACGGTTGTTTGCTGCATTGCCCAAGCGGGGAGCAGCAAGAACCCATATCTGAACACCATCCACCACAAATTCATAAGCACTCCCCCAAAATGGCTTGGTTTGCCTTGTGAAAACTGCAGGCTTCATGTGGTATCACCAGGTATTGGCTAACTACTGCTACAACCAATCAACAAACACAAACATGTCATTTAATTTGCTTGAAGTATTGAATTCCTACAAGGAAATTGGCTGAGGAGAGATGTTTTCTCACCACCCACCCTGATGGAAAGACACCAAGATCAACTCCACCTACATATCGGGCATGGGAGAGCAGCTGTCTCCTCCATGCTGTGGCCAGCTGGATTAAGCAGGACCCACGTGAGGGAAGGAAGCCTGTCCTACACAGGATGAAGTCAGGGATTAAGGAGCTTGAACTCAGACTCTCCTTGGTGCTGGGTATTTGGAAGATGAGCTGTCAGCTTTCCCTTCTCTTACCAAACAAGCAACACTAGAACTATCAAGGCCAGGGCAGAGGGGATTGTGCCCCTCCATTAGCCTCAGAGGGAGCATGGCCAGACCCCTGGCAAGACTGCCCTTAGCTGTGGTGACAGCAAGTGACGCCTGTGCATGTCACACTGAAACAGCTCACCATTTCACACTGAAATGCAGACTCACCAAACATTCCTTCAGAGCTGTACACCTACACCACATTCAGCCTTGGGGCCTTATGTTAGAACCTTCCATGAAGAATGCCATCTCCAAAAAATCCTCAAGGAAAAGCACATTTGGCTGTTTAAGAAATCTACGTCTTTCTGAAAAGCATTGCAGGAAGTTTCTTTAACACAACTAATCAAATATCTCAAGAAACATTTAACTTTCCTCCTTAGAAGGTCCTTTATTACAGTGCCACAATTTTCTCACAATAATTATATAAGATATCTGACTTCTAATTAACATTGCAGCTTAATGTTTTATTGATCACCAGCTCCAACGCTGAGGGCAATGCTATTTTAAAATCCACCTAACTCTTTAACTGCAGTCAAGGGTGCTGTGCAATTTATCTGTTTGTAGCAGCCACTTTACCAAAGCAGCACAAGAATTTGTTTCACAACAGCCAACATAGTTACAGCTTCTGCTCCCAGATTCATCATATTCACATCATTAAAAAGTAATTCTCCATTCTGCTCTGCAAGCAGTTGGAAAATACTAAGGAGCATAAAAATCACCCCTGTGCAGGAGGAGTGTTAAGCATATGAGCTACTTCAGCAGCCCTCAAGTACTGGAGGCTATAGAGGATCTTGTAACACAACGATGATTTAATTACAATGACCTAACTCTTTGCATAAGTTAATTTTGCTATCTTAATAAGCTGATAAGGACGTCACTGTCAAAATTAAAGGCTTTGCTTATGGGCAAGAATCTGTGTGTCTGGGAGAAAGAGAGTGTATCTAAGTCAAAATACTTTTTCGTTCACCATCATGTCAGCTCACAGCACTGCCTGGGTTCAGCAGCCACAGTGTCTGAGCCACGTACCTTGTTCCATACATATTTCCAGAGAACTCTGCATGCTCGATGAATTCACCAGCATCAATTTCTTTCTGCATTTCCTCTCTTGTCACAAAATGGTAATCTGGATAGGGAAAACCAGCCAGGAATTAACAGCTTTGAAGGTTAAAGCTCATGGTCAAAACGACACCCATGGGTGCTTAGGGGAGAAGCAACTTAAAATCTGCTTTGGACAACACTGGCAGACTGCAGATATCTACTTCCTAACTAATGTATACAGCATCCCTTCTGTACACCAACTGCTCAGACACCTGTTCAAAATGTTCTGGAGCTTTCTGTGTGGCCAAAAATGCTGCTGTTTCACACCCTTTACTCTTTGTAGTGCAACAGGCCCCCACCCAATGTGCCCACAGGTGTGGAACACATTACAGCTGGACTGCCAAAGCTCTTAATTTGAAAGTATTTATGATTAAAGACTATAATGGGACAACAGAGAGAGAGGCAGATAAAAGGGAACATCAAAATCAAATTACCTAAAAAGGAATGTTTCTCTATCTTTTGTTTAAAATCCTCCCTTTCACTTCAGAGTGAAAACTGTGATCAGAAATTAAAAACAAACCTCATCTGATTCTTTACGAAATACGCAAACCAGGAAACAGAAAAGCAGCTGGACACAAGCCATTAAGACAAATAAGGACATAGCATTAAGCAGGTCTACATTTGAGGTGTATCACAAAAGCTACCTGGCACCATGGAAAATCAAGCCACTCACGGGCCAAGCAGGGACTCGGGTGCTTAAATTGAGCCATGCTTTGACAACTTTGGTCAGTGAGTCACAGAGATAGTGCCTAGAAAAGAACACTGATGGCACATGCTCTGCCTCTGTTAATGTATCACTGCCTAATTAAATTTTGATTTTGCTCTGCCAAGTACATCCCTCCTCATTATCTCCTCTACAGCACCTGGCACACACTGCAGAACAGTAATGGCTACAGTCTCACTGACACAGAGACAAAGAACAAAAGTGTGTGCATCATAGAATCCTAGAATGGTTTGGGTTGGAAGGGATCTTAAAACTCACCCAGTTCCAACCTCACTGCCATGGGCAGGGACACCTTCCACTTGACCAGGTGGCTCCAAGTCCCATCCAACCTGGCCTTGAACACTGACAGGGATGGGGCAGCCACAGCTTCTCTGGGCAACCTGTGCCAGGGCCTCACCACCCTCACAGGGAAGAACTTCTTCCTCAGATTGCACCTAAATCTCCCCTCTGTCAGTTTAAGTCCATTCCCCCTTGTCCTGTCTCTACTCGCCCTTGTCAAAAGCCTCTCTCCAGCTTTCTTGTCAGCCCCTTTAGGCACTGGAAGCTGCTCTAAGGTGTCCCTTGGAGCATCTTCTGGCCTCCTCTGGACTCACTCCACATCCTTCTTCTGTTGGAGACCTCAGAGCTGGATGCAGGATTGCAGTAAGGGGTCTCACCAGAGCAGAGTAGAGGGAGAGAATCCCCTCCCTCGACCTGCTGGTCATGCTGCTGGTGATGGAGCTCAGGACACGGTTGGTTTCTGGTCTGCAAGCACACACTGCCGGGTCATGGTGAGCTTCTCATCAAACAACCCCCCAAGTCCTTCTCCTCAGGGCTGCTCTCAGTCCAATCTTCCCCAGCCTATATTTGTGTTTGGGACTGCCCTGCACAAATGCAAGGCAAGACCTTGTACTCAATCTTGTTGAACTTCATCAGGGTCCACAGAGGTCCACCTCACGAAGTTCAACAAGGCCAAGTGCAATGTATATACGCATATTTATATACATGTATACATACCCATTCTAAAATACGTAATTACTGAATGTCTGCCTAAGGAAATGTGCCCTATAAACACAAATGTAGGACTAAGTTAGTTACTAGAGGGGATCCATGCACACAGTCCACAAAAGCTTAAACATTTTCTGCATGAATTATTTGCAGAGCCTGGTGAGAGAGGCCCAACTGCAGCACACTCACCTTTGCCATTTACTTCTCCAGGTCTTGGCTGCCTTGTGGTATCTGTAAGCAAAAAAACCCACTTTTGTAAATACTGTAGATCACCCAAGGATGTAACAGTATCAAAGAAATAAAAGCACTACGCAGCAGATGAACCCAATCACATAGTAAACTGATCCTCTACTTATAATTACCAAAGCTTCCAGAATCAGATAGTTTAACACAACAACAACATGCAGGATTGGCCTGTAATCAAAGAATCCTAGATAATCCTAGATAATATGAAAGATTGTTAGGACTGAGTGGTCAGTGTGGGACTTACCAGGCTGGGCGTAGTTTTCAGCTTTGCTACAGCCTTCCTGTGTAATACCAGACACGTACTTGGACCTCTGCCTCAGATGAGGGGAATTAGCGGTGCCCTACTTCACAGAGTTACCTTCATTTGAAAAGATCATGCATCACCCACATAGGTGCTTAAAATAGCCAGATTTAATGAATAAGGGCAAACTCCTGCACGAGGTGAATAAATCAAACAGCCTTTGAAGCCTGTTGGAAGTCATTCAAACTGGTGTTATTTTAAGCACATGCTCTGTAAAACCAAAAAGGAGCTGACAGTCATCATGGAGGGCAACACTGATTATTTTATTTAGGACCAGCAGGAGTTAACCTAATGCAATAAGGCTCTGATCACCCGGTCAAGGTTTTTATAAAGCACCAGTTGCCAAGGTCTAAGTGGCCTATGGAGATTTAGGAAAAAAAATAACCACCAAGAGGCAGCCTTGGGGAAAATGGTAACATTAGTTTGGACTGAGAAGAGAGATTCAGTTGAATCAAGAGCACAGGATAAAACACAAAAGGAAAGATAATTTTAAGCTGTGGGGTTTTTTTATATCTCCAGTAACATTAAATCTTTAAACACCCAGTATTTGCTCTTTCAAGGAGATCACCCAGATCTCAGAGCAAGGATTTCAACTGCAGTATCCAAAATGGTTAAGACACTAAAAACCAGTATGGTAACGTACTGAAAAACACCCTGGAGAGCTCCAGGGAAAATCAGGTGAATGAGCTGGGGACACAGCCCAGAGTTACAATAACCTTTAATGTGTCACTCAAGAAACAGAGAACAGGATTAGTATTGCAACAGGTAACCTGACAGAGGAAAACTCCATGCATTTACATTGTCTGTTGTGGACACAGAAGGACTGCTGGCGGGAAGGAGCAGACCAAGCCAACCGGACAAGAGTTACTTTCACATTACAGGGAACCACTCCTGGTAGAGAACAAATGACCCTTGGCCAGCGCTTAAGTGATCGATGTAGAAGTTAACAAACCACCAGAGTAATGGCAGGAGAAACGTACGCAGGTGATGAGGTGAACTGTTTCACTGACAGACCTGGTAATGAGGCAGGCTTCATGAAACTCTAATTTTAAGTGTGAGACTCTGGCGTGCCACCCTTGGGCTGTTGAAATCCTCATCAGCTTGCACAGGTGGATGGAAAGAACTGGCCTTTGAAGAAGAGGTGTTAATTCAGAGTCAAGAATCACTCAGAAAAATCTCATTACATCCTTGATCTGTGTTTAGAGGTGTTTGGGGTCACCAGACCTATTCCAGACAAATCTTAAGACTTGCCATTCAATACCAGTAGTAAAAGGCATCCTGACTTATTTTAACAGCACAAAGACCCCACAGACAAGGCCATAGGACACAGGCAAGCCATGGAAGCTCATTACTTGGGGCATGAATACTGCACCAAAAGCAGGCTTTGGGCTTGCGGCCCTAAATTCCACTGCCCTTTGCCAGAGACATATAAATACTCACGGGAGACGCTAAAGCCAAAGACGTTCTCATAATCTTTAAGCAATTTCTTTAACAAAGTGCTCTTCCCTGCACCTGATGGGCCACTCAGAACCACTGGCCTTGGTCCCTGCATGGCTAGAAAGACAGAAAAATATGTGTTTGGTTAGAAACATCCATGAAAAAAACAGAGATATGGATTGCCAGGGGTGATTGGCACCACAAAAGAGCATCTATCTTTTATACCCCCGGATATAAGTTTCTGCAGGCAAATCTACAATTATGAGAAAGCACAAGCTTGGAGCTGATAGAAAGTAACTGGAAGTGCAGGAAATATGAGGGAAACTCAAACAACTATTATATTAGCAAACTGGCAGCAAACAGTGGGAGCTGCTACCTCTGTGCCACTGCAAAAGATCTGAGTTAGGAGCCCTGCAGAGGGGGACAGCAGTTTGGAAAGCAGAATGCAATGCAGCAGCAATGCAGCAGGGTAGCTTCACCTTGCTTTGCTGCTGGCCCCCATTCTTACCTAGTGAGCAAATACCTTGGATAAATAAAAGGCATGTATCACTGCAGCATGAACACTCATCCTCAAGGGGCTGAGGTTAAACTCAGATATAACCCAAAGGAGGAGGAAACTGGGCTCCAGCTGTCATTAAGCTGGGATAAATCAAGCCAGCTCTGTCGTAGCTCTAGTCTCTGCCACCAGGGCTGGGTCCCTCTGGAACTCAAATCCTACGGAACATTTTCTCTAATGGGAGGAAAACGCTGTCTGTGCCTTGGTGGCATGTGGAAACATCACGGGACATCCAAATGTGTGGGGCAATGCCAGCTAATCCTTACTGATACATATATAGTCACAGCTGCTTCCCTCTCACACAGACAGGCCTCAAGGGGAGTCTGCGGGAGATGCTGCAAGAAAAAAGGGCAGAAATCCACCAGTGTTACACATCTGCAGCTCCAAGCAAGGATGGGATGCTCATGAGATCCCACACCTCTTATGTTGCCCATTTACATCCTAATAAGCACAAACTGTGAGCCCATGATGGGCAGCTAAAAGTTTCCTATCAGTCCTGGGATAAATATCCACATGCAAAGCCTTTACCACAAGCAGACAACAACCCAGAAGCCCAGCATATCCTTCGCCACTATACCCCAAAGCCTTCAATAGCAGTCTGAACATGAGTGTGACAGGAGACACGAACATGCTTTGGAGTTTATTTCCACATTCCTTGGAACACTAACTCCAACTCAAGAGAGAAGGGTTTGATTCCTAGTACAGGGGGGAAAAAAGGCAGCCTGGGGCCACAGAAACCTTTCTACAGTAGTTTCTTCAACCAGGAAGAAAACAACTAGGCATTTTCAAGTGCCTGCCTCTCTAGGATGAAGAAGGTTAATCATCAACATGTGAATAAAGAACAAAATCCTGAATGACAGTGCAGGGGGTACCACTGGGGACCCTCATCCATTGGCAATTCAGCAGCTGCTAAACCAGAAGTGATGATGAGAGCATGACAAATCAAACAAGCCGATTTTTCCTATTGAGAAAAAAGCCTGAACCACAATTCCTTTCTGCAGCAGCAAAGCCCTTGGAAATGCATATTTTTAACCTCATTGCCTGGGTGTGGCCTTTGGAACAATCAGCCAACAGACAGTATAATGCCCTTCACATTTTAAATCAGATCAGAACATTGCCACCCAGACCTTACAAATCACTTTTTAAACAGCCCTAAGCCAAACTGGGCCTCTCCCGAGGTCAGGCAAGGAGGCTGCAGCAGGGTAACCTCACCAGACTGCCTCCCTGACTCCAGTCTCCATCCCTAAACCACTTCTGTGCAGCTCTGTGATCACACAGGCATCCACCAGCCAGCACCACGGCTAGAATATTACACCAGTTTTCCCCTCTGTTCCCCAAGGATGCTTTGCACATACCAGTTGTTTATCCATGCCTGCATGAAAGGATGCAGTATTAATACACAAAGTCTAAGCAGATGCAGCAGCAGCTCATGTGGGTGTAGAACGTTTAATCACCATCTAAATAGAAACTAGCATACCCCGGGTACAGCCTGAGATCCACCAGATCCAACACTGCCAAGTTGTGCAAAGCACCTCCCTCTCCTCTGCCCTGCCAGTTCCTCTCACCCACTTAAATACAACGGGTGAGCCTTAACCACTGCTTGACAAACACTCCAGAAGGGGAGCTACACAAAGCCCTCCCATCACCCCAGCACACTTTGCAACACGTCTGCTCCAAAATGATGCTCCTTCATTGCATGCTGGCTTCCTTGGCCACCACTGAAAGCCCCTGCAGAGGACATTCAGATGCCAGCACTGACTCTCTCCAAGAGTTTCACAGCTTCTGCTGTGATCCAGCTGCGCCAGACACATAAATCCTGGTCCCTGCCTGCACTATCCATCCAGGACACTCCCATCCCAGCTAGAGGGAAAACAGTTTCCCTCTCTTCTCTCTCAAAATTTCATTCACCCTTCAGCAGGCACAGATAGGAAAAGGGAAATTCAAGGCTGCAAAAATCCCTTGCAATCATTTCATTCAACCCCAGACAAACTGCGAAAGGACACGCTGGGAGCACGCTCCTTACCTTTAGCATCCTTACCTTTAGCTTTTACTCCCTTTCAGCTCAGGTATGAAGTCCAGCCCCTTGTAGCAGCAATATGAGCGGCTGGCAGAAAGCTGGGCTATTTGCGAGCTGCCTAAAGCCCTAATTACCAAGCCACAAGTTTAAGATGGCCAATGAAAAGCTGGTCTTTAATCTTGTCTCCTGGTTTCTCCTCCGCTCCCTACTCTCCCAGCTGGTAAAGCTATAGGCAAACAACAGCCAAACTGTCCCTGGCTCTGCAGGTAACCTCTGGGATCACATGGCCCCTGCAGTCACCAAGGTGAGGGGACTCACTCAAGGTGAGGTGGAGGGGACCCCAGGAGGTTTCCAGCCCACCCTCCTTCTCATAGTGCAGCTTCAGCTGGTGTTCAAGCAGTGCCCACAGACACCAAAACCAGACAGGCTCTGAGGTGACACTGATGCACAACAGGCACAAACCCAGGCTATGAAGCTGCTGCGCTCACATTACACATCCAACAGCTGTGCAGTTGGACACTCTTCTGGAAAAGCATCTGCTCTTGTTTTCAGACAGGATTTCTGCAGACAACGCTCCTTTTGGACCAAAGTTCATGCCACTGCTGCCTCCAGCCACTGCTTGGGTCAACAGTTAGGCTACTTATCCACCACAGAGGCAACAGGGAAACTCCTCTTGCCCACAGATCCAAACCCAAGCCTCCAGACAGCACATCTCGGCACCTCTGTGGTGTGACCCCAGTCTCTGCCACCCAGCTGTCTGTGGATGCTCATGGTGCTTTTTCCCCTGAAAGAGCATTGGTGGGGTGTCTGGGGAAGATAGAGACACTCTCCTTGACCTTATTCCCTTTTTTTCTGCCCAAAATACTCAGAACTAAAGTCAGAAAAGACACGTACGTTACTATCACAGGTCTCACTTCTTTGAGAAGCAGGCTAAAAATAAGCCAAGAGACTTGTGGGTGCTTCCTCTCGCTTCCCTCCTAATGTATCCTCCTCTTTTGCTGGGGATCTGCAGAGGAAAACAAGACCTAATTTAAAGGAAAGGGAGATAAATGAAAAGGCATTTCCACTGCCAGATGAAGGGGCTGGGCACTTGTGTGCAGCTGACAGCAAACACCTGCCTGTTAAACCATGAATCTGTGCCAGAGCAGAGCAAAACCTGCTCCCACAAAGCACTTTCAGAAGGCATAGTGCAGGATATGGGGAGCAGCTGCTTGGGGTTGGAGAGGCAAAGGAGGAAAAGGGAGGGTGAGCAAATGTCGTCCTTGAGACATGAGCAGCACAGACATGGAAGCAGATGCCCTCACCTCTAGCATCACAACCGGTTAAACACGTGCTCCGACTCCAAAGAATCATTCCTAATGATGAATGGGTCTTCACAGCAATAGTACTGCCCTCACCGAGCTCCTCTGCTCTCCCCATCCCATTCCCCCAGCCCTGTTGAACACAGCTCTGATCCCTCTGGCAATCTGAAGCCCTCAAAAACCACAGGCAAAGTGCCAAAAACCCCAGAGAAGCCAGACCTGGTAGATCTGGGGCTCTTCCAATCTCCTGTTTGGTTCTCAGCTCAGCAAGGCAGCTACAAATCACATTTTCAAGCTATTTGCTGCAGCAATGTTACAGGTATGTATTTATGTTCAGCAGAAACTCATTTTTCTCCCCCCTTTTCTCAGATTCTGCATTTTTAGAGCAGATAATGTGCAAATATCTAGCACAGAGGATCTCTCGTCTCCACTGGCTTACTCCTAAGACTGTTTCGGGTACCACCACGTACCACCAAAACCACAGCAGACTGGAGCTGATGCACAACAGAGCAGCACAGCTATCTGATCAAGATCCTAAAATTTGGGGAGGAGCCACAGCTGGGATTGAGGTCAAACAGCTGCAAAAAGACAAGGTGGTCACTGAGGAGGAGCAATGTTCCTTGGTCCATTCCTGCCTGCTAAATTTGCCCTGGATTTTGACTGGAAGGCAGCAACGCAACCAGAAAAGCAAAGGACAGACATCGCAGGAGTTAAAATTAATGCTGATTAGCAGAGGCTTTACAGAGAAGGTAAAGCCCTCTTATAAAGTTGAAAAGAAGATTAAAGGACAGTTTCCCTGGAGCCCCAAGAAAGGTCTCTTGAATTAGGATTATAATCCCATCCACTATTTTTAGCAGGTTCATTATGAAGCTGCCACTCCCATCTTTCTAAATTCTGGGACACTTTCCGAAAGCCAAGCCCAGCCCAGCCAGCTGCAGTAACACAGTAAAGCTTATTAGCATTGACCCAGAGAAGACAAACGCTCAGCATCTTGATGTCTGTGAAGAGCCCCATGGGCACCATGATGCTGCCCCAGCAGCCACAACCCCAGACCTGTCATGGAATCAACTAGGTTGCACAAGAACTTTAAGATCATCAAGTCCAACCATTACCCCAGCACTGCCTAGACCACCACATGTCACTAAAGGCCCCTTCTACATGGTTTGTGATCACTTCCAAGGATGGTGATTCCACCACTTCCCTGGGCAACCTGTTCCAATGCCTGACCACCCTCTTAGTGAAGAAATTGTTCCTAATATCCAATCTAAACCTCCTCTGGTACAGCTTGAGGTTGTTACCTCTTGTCCTATCATTTGTTACTTGGGAGTAGAGACCAACTCCACCTCACTAAAACCTCCCTCGAGGTAGTTGCAGAGAGCAACAAAGTCCCTCCTGAGCCTTTTCTTCTCCAAACTAAACCCCCCAGTTCCCTCAGCCATTCCTCATCAGACTTGTGCTCCAGGCCCTTCACCAGCTCTGTTGCCCTTCTCTGGAGCTACTCCAGTATCTCTCTTATAGTGAGAGGCCCAGAAGTGAACACAGACACTATGCAGGACGGCTGGACTGCAAGGCCCTGCCCTGTCGGTGAGCTGCTTACATTAAAGAATTACTTGAAATATTGAAATAGGAGCAGAGCAACCCCACCACAGAACCCAAAACCAGTGGGAACACAAAGCCACCTTTATCACAGAAACAATTACCTAAAGAGCACTGTCTGGCTACCGTGTGGCCATGCTTGGCTCCGCAGGGTGCAATGATGCTGCAGGAGACAAGACCCAGTTGCTCAAGGTGATTTCACTGCAGAAACCACCCGGGGCCAGGCCAGATGGGCCAGCAGTCACTACAAGATGGTGTCCTGCTGCAAAATTGGACCAGTTTAACTTAACCACCAGGTCCAATCCAGTTGATGCAGGCGGGTGCACTTTCACAGAGGTGAAGCTAAGGCAGGTGTGATTTTACCACCCGCCTCCCCACACACACATCGTGTTTCACCACACAGAGCTGTATATTTGCGTATCTGCAGGCTGCATGCCCCAAGCACCCTTTTTCACGCACTGATGAAACCCATCCGCTACAGCACACACACCCCAGGGCTTATCTAACCGGGAGCATCCCGGAGCCATTCCCAAGCACCACACCGACGTGGCTGCAGGAAAAGGGACCACGGCAGCGGGGACAGACCCAAGCACGTCCCACCGCCCGCCCTGCGTGGACTCAGCACCCCATCAGGCCCTCAGGGGGGAGATGGGCGAGCTCGGCCTGACCCGGCCAGGAGCACCTGTGGCGGGACCCTCACCCCTCACAGGCACCTCAGCGCGGCGGGGGCCGGCTGTGCCTCGCCTCACCCCACCGGGGCTGGGCCCTGAGGAACCGACCCCACCGCTCACCCGCCGCCCGCGCGATGGGTCCGCGCAGCCGCTGCCCGATCATGGGGACGGGAGCGGAAAGCGGAGGAGGGGGCGGTCCCAGCAGCTCCCACGTCCCCACCGCCGCCACGGTGCGCACTGACGTTGGGCGGAGAGCGAACGGGAGCACCACGGCGCGCGGTCACGTGAGCGGAGGGCGGTGGGGCAGACCACGGGCGAGGGAAGGGAGGGGGGGATAAACGGTCAGTGTGGGGGCGCCAGGACTGAGCAGTGCAGGTTGGGGAGCACCTGGGGCTGCTTGGGGGGGCTGTCAGCTCTGATCTGGTCATGATGGGGGTTAAGACGGTTAAGACGAGCCACAGCGCGCAGGGAGAAGCGCGGTGCCCTGGGCTGAACCATTTGTTGGAAGGGCGGGGGGAGGCTGTGTTGGGTCGAACCAAGATGGGGGTAGGTGGGGAGCTGTTGTGGGGCTGAACTATGGCGGCGCAGGGGGAGCCAGTATGGGGCCGAAGCATGGCAGGAATGGAGGGGAGCTTTCATGGAGCTAAACCATGGCGAGAGGTGGGGAATCCTCATAGGGCCGAACCATGGTGGAGATAGGGGGAGTCAATATGGCGCCAAACCACAGCGGGGATACATGGAACCATTATAGAGCCAAACTATACTCGGGAGGGGGGGCGGGCCTTTATGGGTCTAAACCATGGTGGGGAGGGTGGGAGCCATAATGGGGCTGATGCATGACGGAGAGGGGACTTGGGAGGTTGCACTATGATGGGGATGGGGCCATCACCCTAACAGCCATGCCGTAGAAGCTCTGTGTCTCCTAGGGTGTCCCTGGGAGGCTGCCGCACCTCCTGCTGTCTGCCAGCTCCTTGCACGCTTGATCTGCCCTCACTCACTGCAGTAAGATGGCAGCTGCGAGCCAGGCACTGAGGTGAGTTGGTGGCAGTGGCTGCTGTGCCCTAGTGGAGAATCTAGGCCCTTCATCAGGAGTCTTGCCAGGGACGGTTTTGGGTGATGGAGGTTTGTGTCTTCCATCATGAAGTCCAGCCAGGCCAAGTACAATGTTCTGCACATGGGTCAGGGTGATCCCAAGCACAGATACAGGCTAAGGCAGACTGGATTGAGAGCAGCCCTGACAAGGAGTTGGGGGTGTTGGTTGACAAGAAGCTCACCATGACCCAGCAGTGTGTGCTTGCAGCCCAGAAACCAGCTTTGTCCTGGGCTGAATCACCAGCAGGTCAGTTCTGCTCTGGTGAGACCTCCTCTCCTGCAGTCCTGCACCCAGCTCTGGGTCCCCCAGCATAAAAGAGTATTGAGCTGTTGGAGTGAGTTCAGAGGAGGCTACAAAGAGGCTCCCAGGGCTGGAGCACCTCTGCTATGGAAGACAGACTGAGAGAGCTGGGCTTGTTCAGCCTGGAGAAGGCCCCGGGAAGACCTTAGAGCAGCTTCCAGTGCCTAAAGGGGCTGACAAGAAATCTGGAGAAGGGCTTTAGACAAGGGCAGGCAAGGGGGGAATGGCTTTGAACGGACAAAGAGGGGAAATTTAGACTGGATCTGAGGAAGAAGTTTGTCCCTGTGAGGGTGGTGAGGCCCTGGCACAGGTTGCCCAGAGAAGCTGTGGCTGCTCCATCCCTGGCAGTGTTCAAGGCCAGGTTGGATGGGGTTGGAGCAACCTGGTCTAGTGGAAGGTGTCCTGCCCATGGCTGGGGGTTGGAACTGGATGAGTTTTAAGGTCCCTTCCAACTCCAACCACTCCTGAGATTGAACACACCGCAGCGGCACCTCTTGCTCTCAGTTATGAATGACCTCACCTCCCTTTTACCTCCCCACCAGAGCCCTGCGCCTCGACACCATCCCCAGGCTGCCTCCAGTGATCGCCCTCTCCACCCGCAGCAACTCCAACCGCACCTCAGTCTCCCACCTCCACAGGCAGTTCTACGGCCGCCTCTACCCCGTCCTGCTGGTCAAGACAGACGGCTCCACCATCCGCCTGCGCTACAAGGAGCCTAAGCGGATCCTCATGGTGAGGCGGGTGACGGGCGTGGTGGCTGCGGCAGCGGCGGGGCCGGGGCCTCACGCCGTCCCCTCAGCTGCCCCTCGACAGCAGCACGCTGCCCGAGGCGGAGCGCAAGGCGCGGCTGCGGAAGCAGTTCCCCAGCAAGCCCAAGGCCGGGCCGGAGGACACCTTCGAAGGCATCGACCTGGGCACCTACGAGCGGTTCTGGAAGAAGTGAGGCGGCGGAACCAGCCTTTAATAAACAAATACAACCAGCAAACGGCTCCCTGTGGTGCCGCCATAGGCGGACTTTTCCTTCGGGCTCCTCCCCCCCCCTCTTCCTTGATGCGGTGGTACGGTCCGCCTCGCAAAGCCACTCTCCCCACCCCGACCGGTGGTAGCGGCCGGGGCGAGCGGGCCCTGCAGGCGGGAGCTAACACGAGGTGCGTGCGCGGGGGGGGGGAGGGGGGGAAGGAGGCGTGTGTGACCCCAGGGTTTGAACCCGCACCCCCCCACCCCTCCGTCCCCAATCCGGTCATGGGGGGACCCCCGAGGCCGGCGTTCACGCACCTCCGGGACGTGCGAACCCCCGCCCCGGATGTGCCATCGCTCTTCCGGGTCGTGCGACCACCCCTCTTTTCTCCAGTGTGTGTACCCTCCCTCTGCGTTACCTCAGGTCGTGCAGCTCCCCTTAAGCCGCCCAGCCGACCTCCCCAACCCAAGATCTCCTACCCCCTGGCGCCCACCCCCCCAGGCCCTGCAGCCCCTCTCAGGCTGTGCACCGCCCCCCCACATAGGCTCTAACCCCACCAGCTCCCGTGCATCTCCCTCACCCTGTGTATTAGCCCCCGCGCCGTGTGTTCTCCATTCCCCCCACCAGGCCCTGCCACCCCTCCTCAAGCCGTGCATCCCCCACCAGGCAATATATCTTCCCCCAGGCCCTACAGCTCCCCAAGCCGAGCACCCCCTGCCTCTGGGTTGTGCACCTGCCCTTCCAGGCTGTGCAGCCCCCTTCTCCAAGGATTTGCCTACCCCACAAACTCTAGAGGGGGCAAATTTGCTTCACCCAACTCTGACCCTCCATCATCACCTACATGGAGGAGCTGTGGGGGCTAAACCCGGGCCTGGCCCCTTTGCAGGTCACCAACACCCCACCACCACTGAGGGGTCCGGCACCATGTTTGGCTCATCCCGAGGAGGAGTGCGAGGGGGCCAGGACCAGTTCAGCTGGGAGGATGTCAAGACAGACAAACAGCGTGAAAACTACCTGGGTGAGGGCCGGCCTTGGCCAAACGTCCTTTCCATCCCCATCCTTCCTGTCCCCCCAGCATGGTTTTGGGGTGCAGATAGATGTTTTGGAGTGTTACGATGTCTTCTCCCCACAGGGAATTCCTTGATGGCGCCGGTGGGGCGGTGGCAAAAGGGGAAGGACCTGACATGGTACGCTAAGGGCAAGAAGGACACAGCCCCTGCGCTGTCCCGTGAAGAAGAGCTGGCTGCCGTCCGCCTGGCCGAGCAGGAGGCCATGCTGGCAGCCCTGTGAGTCTACATCCCCCACCACCACTGGAAAAACACAGGAGGTGCAAGGTATCCCCCATCCATACACACATCACCTGGGTTTTGTTTTATAGGGGCTACAAGAACCTCAAGAGGCAGCCCACCGGGCTCAGCAGGGAGGTAAGGGGGGCCCATGTGTCCCATGTCCTCTCCCCTCAGCTCCGTGTGGGGTTTTATGGGGACACACACAGACACTGAGGACATTCTTGACCCCCCACAGGACCTGGCTGAGGTGTGCAAGCGGGATGGCACCGAGCGGGATGAGAAGAACGTGGACCGGGTGGTGGGCTTGGGCAGCTCCAGGTACAGGGAACCAATGCAGGTCCTGCACCAAAATGCCACATTTCAGGGCAATTTGATTGTTTATTTTTGCCATTTTAATGCTTTTTTGTTGTTGTTTCTATAGGGTTTGTTTTCATTTGGTGACTTTTCTCTCCCCAGTGGCAATGCTGGCCGGATAATGCTCTCCAAGGAGGACAAGGAGGCGGCCAAGATGGGGCTTTCTATCTTCACGGTACAATGCTGTCATCCTCCTTACCAGGTTTAAAACAAAGATGGGAAAAGGGCAGAAATCCCTGCCCCACACTCAGGGCGTTTTATTTAAAACCAAAGCTAGTGGCTGTAGCACAGAGGCTTGTGTCCTGTCTGCACAGAGTTAATTCATGAGGTTTTAATTAGAAACAGCAATTGTGGGTATTCTAATTTTTTCTGAATTTAATTTTTATCCATTTTTTTTTCAAATTAATTTTTCATAGAATCCCAGAATGGTTTGGGTTGGAAGGGACACTAAAGCTCACCCAGTTCAACCTCCTGCCACAGACAGGGACACCTTCCACTAGACCAGGTTGCTCCAAGTCCCATCCAACCTGGCCTTGAACACTGCCAGGGATGGGGCAGCCACAGCTTCTCTGGGCAACCTGTGCCAGGGCCTCACCACCCTCACAGGGAAGAACTTCTTCCTCAGATCTCATCTCAATCTCCCCTCTGTCAGTTTAAAGCCATTCCCCCTTATCCTGTGCTACAAGGAGAAAGTCTCTTTTTTTTTGTAATTCGAAGCTATGGCATTATAGACTCGCTCTTTATCTTTTTCTCTCTTTCCATCCCTAGCACCAGAAAGTCTCCAGCAGCCCCGAGATGCCTGTTTCCAAGAAAAAGCAGGAGAAGGAGGAGAAGGTGGAGGAGAAACGGTGAGTATGGAGATTGCCATTTTGGTGGGTAACTACCAGAAATGGCCTATTTTTGCAGAGAAGATACTTCGCAAGATGCTTATGTGGCTCCTTTTGGCATTGGGCGTGTTCTGCATCTGCCTGAATCATCCCCCAAACCTCTGGTTTGCCCCCAAAACCTGTCTGTTGTGTTGTTTTGTGTTTCTTTATGGGCACTTCTTCTTGGTCAAGGATGGAAGTGGTGAGATGCAGCTGGAGGGAGGGATGGGGATGAGTATTTGGAGGAGCCAGAAAGATGTGTGTGGCAGGGATCCTCACTGATCTCTTCCCTGCAGACCAGAAGGGAGCAAGAAATCCAAAAAGGAGAAGAAAAAAAAGAAAAAAAGGAAACATAAGAAGGAGAAGAAGAAGGATAAGCATCACAAGAAGGATGCTGCCTCATCGTCCTCCGAGTCTTCTTCGGATGAGGATGACAGGTAGCTCAGGGTTGGCAGAGCATCATTGCTGGAAAACGGGCTGAAGGACTTAGGAGAGCTGCATGATCATGGCTGGCATCAGGATGCCCCATCAGCATCTCCTGGCTTTCCAAAATCCTTTTTTCATCCCCAGAATCAACTTCTTGATGTTCCCTGTGTCCCCACTGCCCCTTACTTTTCCTTACCCATAGGCACCATCGAAGGAAGACCCATCAGCACCCTGAGACATCACGGCACAGTGGCCGGCATCGACACGACACGGATTCCTCCAGCAGCAGCAGCGATTCCGGCAGGAGCCCGTCACGCCACCCTGCCCATCAGCAGAGCCGGAGCAGGGACGGCCATGGCCGGCATCCATCCCCACGGCGCAAGGGGAGGAAGAGGAGCAGGAGCCGATCCCCTCCGTCTCGTGGGGCCAGGCAACGCCATGACACCGAGTCAGACTGAGAGGAAGCTTGGGGGTTGTTTTCCAGGGAGAGCTCACAGAGACTATCTATTTTATAAGGTTATTAAATTAAAGAAGCCACAGCTCTGCTGCTGCTGGGGCTGAACCCAGCAAAGCACGGTGTGTGGTGCAATGGCAGCTGCCCCTTCCCTGCCCACAGCCCCTGCCTTCAACATGGGACAGCCCCACTAGTGGTGGGGGGCAGCAGGAGGCTGGGTGCCTTTATCCTCACTGCCTGGATCCATCAGTCCAGCCGTGATTTAGCTGCGGGGTGAGTGCTGGCACTGGGGTGGTTCTGGCCGCAGTGCTGGAAATGCTGCAAATACTTTGTGTTTATGTAAAGAGACTTACTACTATGCAGTTGTGTTTCTAACATCTTCTTTCAAAGCCCTCAAGTAGCTGCCAGTGAAGTGGCTGAAGGAAGGTGTCTTTCCTTAAACCTGTCCTTAAGTTTACAGCTGTGAAATAAAAACCAGGACTCGTGCACTGCTGGGAGGGTTTTGCATCGTGGGTCCGATGGGTTCATGAGAACCAGGCTGTCGGGCTCTCCACAGGACCACCTCTGCTCCCCACATGGTGATGGATGCTCTTCATGTTGTAAGGGTGCTCCTTGTGGGGCTGCACATGCTCTCCATGGAGCAGCAATGCCTTCCATGTGCTATGGGTGCTTTCATGGTCATGGGTGTTCTCCATGGGTTGAGGTAGGCTCCCCATGGGGCATCTCACACTCCATAGGGCACATGTACACATGCAAGCAGGGGAGCACTTGGAATGTCAGGGATGTCAGTGATGTCAGGAGGCCAATGTGGCACCTCTCTACAAATAGGGCAGGAAGGAAGTCCCTGGGAACTACAGGCTTGTCAGCCTGGCTTCGGTGCTGGAGAAGGTCATGGAGCAGATGATCCTACATGAGGTCATAAAGCACATGCAGGAAAATGAGGGGATCAGGCCCAGTCAGCAATGGGTTCATGAAGGGCAGGTCCTGCTTGACGAACCTCATCTCCTGTGATAGGTGACCCACCTGATTGAGGGTGGACATTGTGTATTTGGACTTCGGTAAAGCAGTTGACACTGTCTCCCACAACATTCCTGGATGAATTGGCTGCTCATGGGTTAGATAGGAGGATTCTTCACTGGGCTGGAAACCGGTGGGATGGCCGAGCCCAAAGAGTAGTGGTAAATGGGGTCACATCTAGTTGGTGACTGGTCACTAGTGATGCTCCTCAGGGCTCAGTGTTAGGGCCAGTGTTTAATATCTTCATTGGTGATCTGGATGAGAGGATCAAGAGCACCCTCAGTAAATTTGCAGATGACATCAAGCTGAATGTGAGTGTTGATCTGCTGGAGGGTGGGAAGGCTCTGCAGAGGGAGCTGGAGGCTGGGTTGATGTGCTGCAGCCAATAGTATGAGGTTCAACAAGGCAAAGGGCTGGATCTTGCACTGGCAGGAAATCTGGGGGTTTTGATTGATGTTCTCCTGGAACATCAGGAGAATGGGACCTGGGGGTTCTGATTGATGGCCACTGGACGAGCAGCTTGTGACCAGGCAGTCAAGAAGGCCAATGGCATCCTGGCCTGTATCAGCAGTAGTGTGTCCAGCAGGGGCAGAGAAGTGATTGCCCCCTGTACTCAACACTGGTGAGGCTGCATCTCAAGTCCTGTGCTCAGTTCTGGGCCCCTCACTACAAAAGAGACATTGAGGTGCTGGAGTGGGTCCAGAGAAGGGCAATGAAGCTGGTGAAGGGTCTGGAGCACAGGTGTGGTGAGGAATGGCTTAGGGACCTGGGGTTGTTCAGTCTGGGAGAAGAGCAGGCTCAGGGGGGACCTTGCTCTCTACAGCTGCCTGAAAGGAGGTTGTAGTGAGGTGGGAATGGGTCTCTTCTCCCAAGTGACAAATGATAGGACAAGAGGGAATGGCCTCAAGCTGTGTCAGGGAAGGTTTAGATTGGATATTAGGGAAAATCTCTTCATGGAGAGGGTGATCAGGCATTGGAACAGGCTGCCCAGGGAAGTGGTGAAGTCACCATCCCTGGAAGTGTTGACAAACCGTGTAGATGTGGCATTTAGTGACACGGTTTAGTGGTGAACTTTGCAGTCCTGGAGTAACAGTTGGACTTAATGATCTTAAAGGTCTTTTCCAACCTACTGATTCTATGGTTATATGATTCTTGATGCACTGAGAAAAGGGAAACCCTCATCAATAAATAGAAATACTGATCCAAGTGGAAGGGGTTGTCCCAGGCAGCTCTGGGCCGGAGCATCGCTGGCTGCAGGAGTGGCTGTGCCAAGCACAAGGGCCCCGTTTGTGAATTAATGATGCAACATGTCCTGCTGCACACAGGGCGTGTTTGTGTGCCTTGGCAAACAAGAGCCCCGGGCTGGCCACCGGCCTTGCTCTGCACTTTGCAGCGCTGGGGGGTTTTCTGTCACACCATGACAGCCGGGCGGGAGGAACAGGGTGTGGAGAGGCGCTGCTGGTGCGGGGTGGGACCAGGCGTGCCCGGTGTGGAACAAGGGCAGCATTCATCATAGGGGGGACACAGCAGGACCGGGCTGAGGAGGTGAAATAAAGCCCTTCTGTCCTGCTCCTTGGCTGCGAGCACGTGCATAGCCCTGCCAGCACGGGCAGCAGGAGATGCTACGGGGCAGTAAAAAGCTTCAGTGCTCCCCCAGCACACCCCAAGATGCTTTCTAGAGGGGTTAACAACCTCTTGGCAGCATCTCAGGGCTATTCCTTTTGGTTTGAGCAGCCACAGCCCCAGATCCAGCCCAGGGACCCACTGGCAGCTGCCCACATGCAACTCATGTGGTGCAAGCGGGGTATCCCTGAACCTCTGTGCTCCCTGGCTGGAGGTTCTGACCTGACCAGCACTCCCCAGACCAAGCTCACCGAGTTAGAAGTCACCCCCCCCCCCCCATGGATGTTTGGGGTCCAAGCTGTGAAAGGCGCCTGCTGGGAGCATCCCAGTGCAGGTCTGGGTTAACAGGAACCCAGTGCCAGGAGCTCCAGGCTGAAAGGGGAACTTCGGAAGAGCTGAAAAACTGCAGCAGGCAGAGAACAAACCCGGAGTCCACACAAGTCCCAGCACTCCAAGTAATGCTCCCTGCACAGGCTCCCACTTCCCCTTCTGCGTCTCCCACGTGGGTGGATGGATGCTTCCAGCAGGGCTGGACTTTGCCAGGTAGATTCACATCCACAGCTCTAAGCAGTCCCAAGCAGGACAGGCAAATGTTGGTTTCATAGAATCACGGAATGGTTTGGGTTGGCAAAGACCTCAAAGCTGACCCAGTTCCAACCCCCTGTCATGGGCAGAGACATCTTCCACTAGACCAGGCTGCTCAAAGCCCTGTCCAACCTGGCCCTGAACACTGCCAGGGAAGGGGCAGCCACAGCTTCTCTGGACAACCTGTGCCAGGGCCTCACCACCCTCATAGTGAAGAACTTTTGCACAGATTGCATCTAAATGTCCCCTCTGTCAGTTTAAATCCATTCCCCCCATCCTATCCCTACCTGCCCTTGTCACAAGCCACTCTTCAGGTTTCTTGTTGGCTCTTTTAGGCACTGGAAGTGGCTCCAAGGTCTCTCCAGCTCTACCAAGCCCAATGCTGGCAGGGCTGTGGCACAGCCATCCTGGGGCAGTTCAGCCTGACCAGGGGAGCTCCCTCTGCCCAGCTTCCTCTGCCTCCCCAGGGAGGTTGCACCTCTGGCTCCCTGTGCCCAGAGAACTCACACACATTTACTATGGGCTGTGAGCAGATGCCTTCCCCAACTCCACAGCCAGATGTTTTGCAGCTCAGTCTCTCCCACTCTCTCCCTTTTGAAACCTCTGCCAAAGTTTTACCCCCTGCCTGTTGCTGTTCCCGGCTGGACTGTGGTGGAATCACACCAGAACCAATGCTTTGTGCTCACCCTTCCCCTGGGCATGAGCTGACTCCTGCCTGGATGGGTGGCTAAAACCCCAGGGCTGGGCTTAGTCCAGGATAGAGCAGAGGGCACATCAGGCTCCCTCAGCTTGCTGATTGTGCGGAATCACCAGTGCATTCCACATCTTTTCCTCCTTCCAGCCCTGGCCAGCAGCAAGTTCTGAACATAAGGGTGCAGGATCTGCAGCGTGGCCAGGACAGCTGTGTCAAGTCACCCTGGCCAACATGCCTCAGGTGAAAGCCATTGCTTAAGCCGAGGCTGAGCTTTCACAGCAGGTCATCCACCTCTTTCAGGGTGGGAAATGAAGGAGGAAGGGGGTCTCTGTTTATTTCAGCAGTGCAAAGTGTTACCAGCAGAAGAGCTGTAGTTCAAGTTGAGTCGTTCTCTTCAAGTTCAAAGAAGCTGTGGCTGCCACATCCCTGGCAGTGTTCAAGGCCAGGTTGGATGGGGCTTGGAGCAACCTGGTCTGGTGGAAGGTGTCCCTGCCTGTGGCAGGGGGTTGGAATTGGATGAGCTTTAAGATTCCTTCCAACCCAAACCAGTCTGATTCAAGTCCAAAGCCCTCTCAGACCAGGAACAGACATCCTGCCCTATTAGGCATGTGGAGATCCTGATTCAGAGCTTGAAACTCAAGGCAAGAATAACCTGACCTGCAGGAGTTTTGTAATCCTGTTGTTTGCCCAGTATTATTTACCCTTTACTACTGAAGCGAGCCCAAGGAACAGACCTGGGGCTCAGGCAGCACTTGCTGAGGAACCTGAATCAACCCACTCCCCTACCTGCCACTCACCCAGCCAAAGACAAGGCAGAGACAACACCCTTTATACTCAGTGAGCCTCTGCCCAACAGGTCAGCCCCAGAGAAAAGCATGCTCAGGCTGAGGGCAGCTCTGTGTACACACGCTAAGCAGCTACGGTGCTGCTTGAAGGATTCAGAGAGGAAACAAAACCTGGGGAGCAAGGGGGAGTGTGATCTGTTGATGAGAGAGCAATCATCCAAAAACCGACAGTGAGAAAACCGATGCGAGCTCAGCAGTCTATGGACTGTACTGCTGTTGTTTCCAGCCACACTGCAGTCCTCTCTCATAACCACCCAAAGCCTCAGGGTTTGAGGTAGATTGCTCTCTAATCTGTATGATACACCTTCCACCTTACAGATTTAAGCCTGTGAAATGGTCCAGAGGGGAAAACACATACACTAAAGTGTTTAAAAAGGTAGACTTCGTATTTCTCACCCCAAAAAAACCCTGCTAATTCACATGTCTTATCCCTAAGTGGGATTATCAGGAAGAACAATCCTGTGGGAAGTGATGGAAGCTGCTGCAGCTCAATAGACGTCCCGAGGCAATTAAGGGACTCCAGCAGAAGCCAACCATCACCAGCAGACAAGACCAGAGAACTGCTACCTACCTCTTCACCTCCATGAGTCCAACTAGGAATGACAGATTATTTGGGAAACATAGGAGATATCCCAAAATTGTCATGCAAACTGACATAGCAAAACTCTGGTTGGGTCGGTCTTAATCCAGCAGCAAGTACTGTACAAAGATGATACAAAACAACGTGATACCAGTGCAAGTTTCATGAAACTTTTTATTCAACAAGTATTTAATTATGATTCTGCCAAGATGATCAAATGAACAGCAAGGCATAAAAAACATGAAATAGTTAAGAGATTTTATTCTAATAGCTTTAATTACAGTGCTTGTTTGTCGAAATGAAAACTGAAAACAAGTATACAAAACAGTTGATTACTAAGTGTGTATTGAAAGCAATAAAGGTTTCCACAACACTAAATAAACCAGTTCTGATAGTTCCTCGAGTTAAAGTTTAACAGCTCCAGCTTCTTCAGTGTTTTATCAAAATACAAAAGAAAAGGTCTTTTTTTCTGATGGCAAATCTGAACCTTGCAGTATGAGGGATGCCAAGGGTTTTCACACATATACAGATATGGGATTGTTCCAAAATGGGATTGAATACTTCTAGAGTGGAATGACTCTCCAAACTCTCATGCTTTTTTTTTTCCTAGACGCTATACATAGATGTTTGGTGTTTTTCATGGCAATTCTTGCGTTAAGTACAGTACTTTCTGCCTCTAGAGCTTAGGACTAGTACAGGCTGTGCTTTCTGTGGAAAGGTTTGCCTTCTGGAGTGGTTTACACACAAGAAAAGTACAAAACACTTGTGAAAAATACGACAAAATGTTGACTTCTGGAAATTATTTCAAGTTCAATGGAAGTGATAAACCTCACCTTAACCGAAAGTCAGATGTTTAGCATGAGTCTGCAAAAGCTCATCTAAACCAGGTCTGACAAATCTATGAACAAATATGAGCACACACTGTGAGCTACAGAAAGAGCCAGAGATGTACTGGTTATGAACTGTTCTTTAACCAGATGAAGCCAATTGGGTGTCGATCATTGCTTCACCATCTCGAAAGAATCAAAAGTCACCACTCAGAGCTACAACAGCAGAAGCTACGTCAAACATTGGTATGTTGAAGTGTTTTTACTTTTCCTTGACTATTTAAAAAAATACAGAATTCAGGTTAAAAACCAATCGCCAAAATCGATCTCACAGATCTCACAACCCAGCCGAGATAGTATACAGCTCTACTGCACGAGGACCACTGGCAACCCTTATGTTGACCCACTGAAATCCCTTCCGAGTACTAAACAGTGAGTTGATTCTTTACAATAAAAAAGCTGAGTAATATTGCATAGGAGTACCAGAAACTGCCTCATTGGAAACAAAAACTATTTACATTAAATAAGAAACCTAACTGTTTTCAGGCTTGTATTTGCCACATTTACAGCATGATGCAATATATACTGTGACAAAAGAAATGAAAACAGCTTCCGGCACTCAATACCACAAAGTAGCACAGTTTGCCACATTAGAGTAAAGCGAAGGGCGAATAGGAGGAAATAAGAGGGAAGGGTGGAAAAAGAGGGAAGAGGAAGATTTATGGTTTCATTTCTGGTTTCGGAGCTGATTGGACAACCAGTCCAGTCCTTCATAGAGACCATCTCCACTAGTAGCACAGGTTGCCTGGATATACCAGTTCCTGTGACGAAGAGAATGCAGTCCAAGTTTGTCTGTGATTTCTGCTGCATTCATTGCATTTGGCAGGTCCTGAGGGAAGGAAGAAGAGTCAATTTCTCCCCTACTCACCAAGAAGAAATGCCCACCTCCCTCAGCCGTTTTTGATCATTAGTTTTAAGAAGAAAGCTATAAGAGCTCTTAGAACTTCTCTTTAAGAAAAACTTGGATTGCTTCTATACTCCAGCTATTTCCCCTCTACTGGCAAAAGTGTAAAGGCTGAACAACACTATCAAAAGCACTTACTACAGAATATTTCTCTTCAGAAAACAGAAGACAGCTGACATTTGGATCAAGTCATCAGGCACTTTACTGCTGACCCTGAACCGCTTAAAATTCAAGGCCATTTCATTCACTTTCCACTCAGGAAAGTGTATTTTCGTGGTTTTGTTTTTTTTTTTTTTTTTGACTGCAGATATGACTTAAGGTCAAGTTCTAACATAAAGTAGTACTTGACTTAGTACAGCTCTGCACTGTTCTTGCTCTCCAGCCTACACAGGTTCCTCTGAATGATATCCCTTTTCCCTCCAGCGCATCAGTTGCACCACACAGCTCGGTGTTGTCAGCAAAATTGCTGATGGTGTGCTTGATCCCAGCAGGATGCTGCTCTTACCATAAGTTTACTAGCCCTGTTTAAGGCCAACTTTTGGGTTTAAGCTACCAAGGCCCTTACAAACAGTAAGAGGCAGACCTCTCAGCTCACTCTGTGGCCTAGAAGTGCTCAGCTCACAGGTCAACACAAATGGATTAAAAGTCAGCAGAGTGCTTCCACCACCACAGGTAGTGCCTCTCAACACTCCAATAGACTATTTCAGGGAGGTTCTGGCATTCTGCCCTTCCTCTCTGTTTGGAAGAAGTTTGGGCAGGTGCTGTACTTGAGCCAAGCCAACCTTAAAAATAAATTAGTAGAATGCTTCCCCAACACTGAAAATACAAATTTCTATTAGCCAAGAAAGATACTCCTCCAGATGGGAACAGAGTAATTCAATCTACAGGCTTCCTGTCTTCAACAGAACTGACTGGACAGTCACTGAGAGTTTATCTATTATTACACTGAAACCCCAAACATCTACGTTGAACATTAGCACTTAAAGTATATTGTACATTTCCAAGAGTTCTTACAGCAAGACATCATTCTGGGCATACCTGTTTGTTAGCAAACACTAATAAAACAGCATCTCTAAGCTCATCTTCTGCCAACATTCTCATAAGCTCTTCTCTGGCCTCATTCACTCGTTCTCTGTCATTACTATCAACCACAAAAATCAGACCTAGAAATAAGCAAACAATCAGAAAAAACATACCAGAAGTTATTTACAAATGATAAATACCTCTGGAGGTCAGAGCTAAGCTTTAAAGATAAATTAATGCAAAACACTATTACTAGAAAAACAGATTTCTTATTACTGTAATCTCATGTCTGAGAGAGTGTGTTCTTGCTGAAAGCTGGTGAAAGCAAGTGCTAGTTTGTATTTATGTTTTTGGAAATTGTATGCTTTAACTATATAACCACTCGGTATTTTCCAGTGAGTAGCAACCCTTGAATTCCTGTGACAGGACTCAAATTCATGCACATTATAAAGACACACCAGCAGCAGAAGTGACAAACTCTCAGTTCCCAGGGCTGTTAAAGCTTGTAGTAAAGACTTTGAAGTGAGGGCAGAAAGCTGTGACGCTTACAAAAGAAAAGCAGAATTTGGAACTTGCTCTGAGTCAGATGAACAAGGAAGACTGGTTTCTAGATTTCCTCCCATCCCTCTTTGAACCTGCGCTAGCTTCACAGAAGAACCAGACCAGCACACAAACACACCCTTAATAATAATAAATATTTCCACATACCCCCAAGAAACTTGCAGAATTATCCTAGCAAGGACATTAAAAAAAGCTTTTGGATTCTGGAAACCTGCAGTTTAAGCATCTGGACTCACCTTGTGTGTTCTGAAAATAATGGCGCCAGAGTGGTCTGATCTTATCCTGACCACCTACATCCCAGACCGTGAAGCTAATGTTCTTGTATTCTACTGTTTCCACATTGAAGCCTAAAAGAGAAATTGTGGCAAAAATCTCAGTTAAACACAGGTGGCCCTGGACCTATTGAATTTACCAAGTCATGCTCAGAATGTTAATGTTCAAAAAGTTATCTCAAAATTTAAATCTACTATAAATAAGCAGAATTCTACACTGAAGACCTCAAAGCAGACAAACATGGGTTCTCTGAAGCTCCTCCTCACACCCCCACTGCAATCAAACAAACAACAGCTCTAATTGGTATCCATGCAGCTACAAAATGCAGCACAAACTATGTTACATAAAAATCCCATGAGCTTTAAGGGCTACAAACAAAGTGTGTCTCTGATAAAGCAGTCACCCTCAAAAAATCATCTGGGTTGGAAGGGACCTTAAAGATCATCTAGTTGCAATCCCCTGCCACAGGCAGGGATACCTTCCAGTAGAGCAGGTCGCTCCAAGCCCATCCAACCTGGCCTTGAACACTGCCAGGGATGGGGCAGCCACTGCTTCTCTGGGCAACCCGTGCCAGTGCCTTGCCAGCCACACAGGGAAGAACTTCTTCCCCAGGATCCTATCTAAATCTGTCAGTTTAAACCATTCCCCCTTGTCCTAACCCTACATGCCCTTGTAAACCTCCCATACCAGAACATCTGGCTGTGCCATCTCCATACCATGGTTTTAGCAACTGTTTTTTCTGACAGGCAGGTTACTTAATTCAGCAGAGTGGCAACCAAGATAAGATACCGCTGAAAACAGTAAGACCCAAATCTCAAAGCAAGCACCTATATAAATGTTAAACAAAAAAACCCACAAACAACCCACAACTTACCTATAGTAGGAATAGTAGTTACTATTTCACCAAGTTTAAGTTTGTACAAAATAGTAGTCTTTCCTGCGGCATCCAGACCAACCATTAAAATACGCATTTCTTTTTTGCCAAAAAGGCCTTTGAAGAGGTTAGCAAAAATATTTCCCATGCTTGAGATAGGTTTTCACTGGCCAGTGAAGTCTGGAGGAAAAAGATCACAGTATCACTCACTAGTTACCAATGGCTGTGGGCTGACTAAAGAAACAACCAACAAAAATATCAGGTAATACACATCCTGTACAGACATCACCATACACATTTTTTCCCCACAATGAAGCAATACAAAGATGAACAGATATACCGAAACTAATAAAATGCTAATAAAACAACATGACTTTGAGTGCTTTAAATCTTTGAGCTATCCTTTCAGAAGTTTTAGTATTAAATGCTGTTCTCAAACTTTTGTTTCCAGAATATATGGTTTGCTTTCAACACAACTGACCGCTTCAGGTACTTTTGGTCCCACACATTCATAAGATAATTTATCTACAGTCTAAAGTGTCTCCAGAAAATATACTTTTTAAAAAACTCAACCTGAAGTTAAAAAGCTTTAAATGTGTGCTCATCTCTTTGCTACTCAGCACACCAATAGCTGGTCCTTCTTTTGTGAAGGAAACTCAGAATATAGCTTGGATTCTCTCCAACTCAAAACAGCTTCCTTCCTCTCAATCCCTAAGGAAACAGCCTGCGAACATGATGTAAATACAAAGCAGTATTACTTACACTACCATTGGAATGAAACTTCTAGGAAGCAAATCCATTTACTGAAACTATGGAAAAATAGCCCCATTAAAAGATAATGGCACAGAAATAAATGCTGTTTCCTTCACTGCCAGTACTTCTGCTTGGACACTTAGAAGCTATCTGGATAACCAGGAGCTTCCCGTTTAGAAACTGGAGGTACTACCCATCTATTTCAGCCCTCACAGACTCTCTCTGTGCCCTTGGGACAGGATTCACCCCACCACAAATTTCCCACCTTTCTAAACTTACTTCTACGCAGTTTACAGTTTGAGGTCACTAAGAAAACAATTATTCTGCTCATATAAAGCATAAAGAAGCAGTCTGAAAGCTTTACAGTAAGACACAGATGAGTACGTTACATCGTGATAGTGATTCACTCCTCTACTGATGGAAGCTCTCAGATGTCAGCTTAAAAAGAAAAGACTAAGCCCAGCTGAAAATACATGCTTAAGACAGAAGAAGCACATATAGCCGAAATTCGTAACAGTCAAAGGATGGGCTTCCTGTAAATCAAGTCACACAATTTGAAATGTAACATGAAGTTTGAATCATCTCTTGAAGATACCCTGTATTTCATAATGCAGCTCTGTGCCTGAAGCAAAATCCTTGCTTGAAACAGACTTTACAAAATACATATTTAAGACCATTAAAACAAGCTTTGAACCACAGAACAATAATCTGTCCAGTTCCATTTAGTGCCCTGCTAGGGACGTATTAAGTCTGCCTTCCTCACTCTACTCTGGGAAAGGTCTAGGCAGTTCTGCTCTTCTCAGGAAGCTCTGCTGGATGCAATTTTTAACCAAAACTTCAGCACTAACATTAACCAAGTCACATGTCTTAGCACAAGAAGCTCAAGCTCCATAGTGAAGGTCAGAGTCCACTCCCGAGTTCCTGAATGACATCACCACTTCAACTTACTGAAGTAACTCAAAGTTTCATTTATTTCATATGATTGAAGGTCAATGTGATCAAAACTTGAAAACTAAGCTCCTCTGTAAGCCAGACAGGGCAGCCTGTGGATTACAATCAAATGGAAGGTTTAAAAGTTCTATTATTCCACCATTTCCTTCATATTTCTGTAGCACAACCATGAATATTCAACTCCCACTTGAATATATGAAAGCTGTATAAACAGGAAAGCTAATTAGGAAGTAGAGAAAACAGTTTTGCTAGAGTTCCCATTTATCCAGATCACACACACAGCAGGAAATCTCACTCCCCAGCCCACAACAGCAGCTCTTGCAGAGCTGGAGGGGAAGAAGACTGCAGAGCTTTCCTTTGTCCGGCCACTCTCATGTCATTTCTATCTTGTACTTTGCCTGAAAAGCAACAGTCAGGGTTGAACCGTATCCTTTTACCAGAACTCTTGTAATGCTCCAAAATGACCATAAGAACTTCTGAGCAAGAAAACCTTAAGAAGCCCTGTGAAAGATTTTGTTTCTGCATATTTAAAAGCATAATAGGTTATTAAATGCTTTGATCAATAGTAGTAGCACAGCAAAATCTTAGTGTTTACATTCATGGCATCTTTCCACACCCTGGAGAAGTCATAGTCTGTTGAACAAGTTGCTTACACTTCGCACTAACAGTAGTGAATCCCATTAGATCCTTGTTTTCCTGCCAGCTATTTCCAGGTCAAGTCTGCCTTCCATCACTGAGGAAGTCTTTATAACCACTGTTTTTATACCCCTCTCCCCCCACCTTTTTTTTTTCTTCCACAAAAAGTAAAAATAAGATACATTAAAGCACTTGGTTTCCATTTTCTTCTTGTTTTCTTCCACATTCCTACTTTCCAAACCACTTCTGTAACTTATTTGATACTTCAGGGTAGGCGACGTTGCAGAAAGTCTGATTTATTTTTATAGACAGTAAAGTGTAGTTTACAGCCCATACTCTGTAAGACAAGTGTGTTTAGATGCTGAATAGAAAGTAGCAGAATCACTGCTGTCTAAAAGAAATATACTAGGTGAAACCCATCTGCAGAACTGCAACAAACTATTGTGGTTCCCACCACTGACTTGTTAGATACTCCTGGGGCAAAAGAGAGGGTCTTCATCTTCACCATCCTCCGACCAGCACCTAAAAATCACGTTAATCTATTGCCACAGAAAAGGAAATCATACTCCCATGGTTTGTACATTATGCTCCTCTCCCTACACTGTCCCTGTCAGTATTTCCTTACTTTCTATTATCTAAGCAAAAGTACCTCAAGTTCCTTCCTCAGTATCATTAAAACCCCCAACCAAATCATCATCACATCTGTGATCAGCCATCAGGTCTCTGCTTTTTTCCTGCCATGAAACATCACAGACACTACCATAGCAGAAACTGCTGCTGCAGTTTAGAGCTGCTTCCCAGGACTTTGCTGCCATCCATTAATACAACTCAGCTGAGAGATCATAAGATTATTTCTGCTTTACTTCAGATCTGAATCTGCTTATTTTAATTCTCATTTCAGTCCACTAGTTGGACTATGAGAACATACACAGTCTGAAAATACGGGTAAATTTAAGACCTTTTTAGGTTAACCAAGCAATCCTCTTACTTTTCAGGCATCTTTAATACTCACAGTATCAAGACTTGCCAATATATTGCCTATATGCTATACTGAAGCTTAACTTTCCCTCAACCCAAATGCTGTCGGTAATTGCTACACCAATCATTTTAGAAGTCCAAGTCCAATAAAATGCCTGGAAACATAAAAGACTATGGCTTGTGAGGTGCTTGTAGTACTTCAGCACATCTTCAGAAGAGGCATCTATATGGTTCAGTAGGAAGTGTATGAAAGGGGACAATTTGAATCAATAGCAGACTATTTTTGCAGTGCTTAGTGTGCATGTGCTCTCAAGTGCAACATCAGCTTGTAGAAAAGGAAGCTCATCACCCCCTCAATCACCCCAAAACTGAACTGTGTATGACTGTTGTTTCTCCCTGGCTATCAAAGCCCTGAAGTACACCTTAACTAGTTTACTCCACCTCAAGATCCTCACTGCAGTAAAAACCTGTTAGGCAGGTTCAAGTAAGATATCATGTGCCATTGGTAAATAGCAAGGCACACACTCACTGGGTAAGACTGCAGTTTTGTTTCAGGAAACAAGGTATTTTCAGCAGCCTGTTTTCTAGCAAGTGATACATTTTGATAAGCAATTAGGAGAACAGGCAGCCTTTTTCAGAAAGGCTCAGTGCAGTGAGTTAAAAATGAATGAGTGTCTGCAAGAGCAGGGAGCCTTGTGTCTGCTAAAGCACAATGGTCCACAAGTAAGAACTGGAATTTGCTTTTATTAATTGCAGGTGGTTGGAATAAAAGCTCTGAGGAATATCTCAAGGCTGAAGATTATTCAGCACTTAATCTTCTGCAGCATTTGATATTTAACTGTATATTAATGCATTTTTTATGTCATTTCATTCAGACTGCTTATCTTGAGAAGTCAAATACCCTTCTTGGATGAGCTGTTAGTTAACAAGCTACCCCAGAGAACTATGACCAGAAGGGTATGCAGTACATCAGAGACAACTATAAGTACAGCTACATCTTGAAGAGTCTGCATAACCGTAATTTTACACCCCTGGAAAAGTTCTTTTCAACCACATAGTGATTAAACTTCCCTAAGTCAGGAATTGTGGAAAATGCCACCATTTCAGCTTCACATCGTTTGTTTAAACATGCCAGAGCAGACAAAAATCAGAGGATGCCATATGCATTACTTAGTTAAATTATACCTGCAGTATATACATACCTTTATTTCACTTCTACGTACCAGCACTTAGCACATAGGGCTCCCACAGTGAAAAAACACTCAAAATTTACCAAATGGAATAACCACAAAGTTGCTGGGCACAATCACTTTGTCAATCTGTAGCCAAAAAAATACCAGCAGCCATGAAGGTAAGTCAAGAAAACAATTCTCTGTCTCCTCTCTGCACAGCACAGCAAGATAGAGACACAGAAGGCATCTATTGTCTCTGGAACTATTATGTCTCTCTAGGATGTTTGTATCTCGGTTGAAGTGCCTGTTTCAAGGAGAGACAAACATGGTGCTGCTACCAATGACACATTACACAGATAATGCATTACACAGATAAAATCAGTCAAAATACTAATGCTAAAGCACAAGCTAGCAGCCCTAGCAATTGCAAGTTTACCAAAAAGCTTTTTCCTAGTAGCTTTCTGCATCTTGTTTTATTTGCTTAGACATCTATGGCAAGTAAAACTGGTGCCCTTACAAAAACAACTGATCTACTACCAAGAGCATGTCTCCATTTAAAATGTACTTGACATTGGCCTAAGCATTAACTCCACCTCTAATACAATTAGAAAACCCCCAACCTCAGAATTCCTAGCCTGGTATTAACACCCCAGTTTTATCAGTCACAGGAGAACAAAAATTGATCAATTTGTTACATACATCCAAGATAATCCCCTTGTGAAGACAACACATGGTGTATTTGTTAGCTACTCTTAAATTGTGTGTAGTCTATGCCTAGTGATGACAGTATGGTCTGAAGTAATTCAAATCAACACAAATACCGATTTGAAATCTAGACAGTTATCACTAACTGGCTTGTATCATGTTTGCACTTTACAGCAGTTCAGAAAGTTTAATATTAAATGTCAAGAAAAGCAAAATATTCACACAAAGGATCACCAAACTCATGGTGTAAACAAGAAACGAGAAAGTTTAAAAAAAAAAAGAAAAAATCAAGCTCAACAGCTGTTACTGGTGTTACATGCAAGAACAACTGGCAAATAATTTAAAGTGCAAATCTAACTTGGCAGCTTGTTCTTCACAATATAAAGCGTGATTTAAAAGAGAATGGGAGAAGTGATCCAACAAGAATAGAACACTGCTAAAATTTAGGCTTCCTCTAGGGCTGCAGTATTTCACACCACCAGTCAGCAGGCACAGCCAGTTAAGGACAGCTGCATTGTTTTGAATTTCAAGTAATTTATTTACAGACTAAAGTGTTCTGTTACAGCAAAATCTGAAAGCCAGTCTTGGTCAAAAAACTTATTCATATATACCCAGAGTGGCCCAATACACAGCTATACCATTACAGCTATATTTAACTACTTCTAGAAGCTGCTTGCTGACCGTCCCCAGCTGATAACCTGAGTGAAAGATGACTATATATTAACTCAAGCCCTTTAACTCTGGGGCCTTAACAGTGGAATTTAGCCTAGATAATTTTGATTTGAGCTACTTTAGACTATACTAACATTGCTAGGCATAAACTACATGCAAAATTTAAAAGTAGCTAATAAGTAAGCCAGGTTCTTTCTTCACCAGGGGACTACCTTGGACTTAAACAACATTGTAATAAAGGCCATTTCAAGAACCTCTTCTCAGTGCAATTCATTAACAGTAAGTCCCCATTCCTTTATAGTTGTACCCATCAAAACTAGGAAAATGGTAACTGTGGAGATCAAAATCTACCACAAAATCTATGACAATTTTTCCCCCACGCATGAGATGGAAAAGGTGCCCTAAATTATGTCTTTTAGGAAAGGTTTGAGGAAAGGTAGTGGCATTGAAGCATGACATAAAAGATAAATATTGCACTTGTATTTGATGAGGCATGGCTAGCCACTGTAGGCTTGCAGTGATCAACTAAAAAGTGCCCCGATGCACACATTTTCAATGCAGACAGAGGACAAGTCAACTGCAAGCAAGAAGCCAGGTGAAAGAAAATCCAACACAGAGCTGCTCCTTATGAAGCACCTTTGTTCAACCCAAGTAGGCTGAACACCTTGCTGTCTATACACATTACCCAGATAGCGTATTTTCCACATGCTGTAATATTCTCTCGAGAGCACTGGGATCAGAGTCACAGGAAAACAGAAAATATTTCCACTTACAAGATCAAAACAAGGGCAAAAGAGAGAAAACTTCCTTTTGGGTCAGGCCTATTTCTTAACCACAAGAATTCCTAAAATACTGGTCAGAATAAAACAGAGTCAGTATCAAGCAAAGATGGCAGGTTGCTTGGCTTGATACTAAAAAATATCAGGTTTCATAGAATGGTTTGGGTTGGAAAGGACCTTAAAACTCATTCAGTTCCAAACTCCTACCACAGGCAGAGACACCTTCCACTAGACCAGGCTGTTCCAAGCCCCGTCCAACCTGGCTTTGAATACCACCAAGGATGGGGGTACAGCTTCTCTGGGCAACCTGTGCCAGCACCTCACCACCCTCACATTACAGTTATTCCCTTATTTTCACCTTCAAGCAGGAGGGCAAGCTACTTCTATTTCATACCCAGTGAGAAAAATATTCTATTTAAAAGATAGGTGGAAATGTACCGGAGCTGTTGCTGTTCATGCTTTTAGACAAAGCACATCCATCACATCCTTGAAGTCTGCCTGTACCTGCACAGGAAATAAAGAGGTGCCACTAAAGCAGCTGTGACACCCAAGTACAGACTGAGTCTTCATATTCACCTGTTCAACAGTGGGTACTCGCTGCTGTGAGGACCTGCTATTTCTTTCCAGATAAGCACTGCTTTTTTCCTTTTTTTTTTTTTTTTTGAGGCTGAGCTATTCACAAGTTAAAAATCTTCAGTTTTAAGCCAAATATCCTGTTATTCATTCCCAGCAACTGGGCAGTAAGTCAACATTTAGACTCACAGTAGAAACAGCAAGAATTCACATGAGAGCTTTGGTAATAAAATTGGCTTTTGGTGAATTTTTTGTCAATTTTGGCCAATTTTTGTCAAAGTAGAGCCCATGCAGCTGGTCACTGCTACAAAATCAGTGTATGAATAAGAGCTATATTAGACAGGGGAGTTTTATTAGAACTGAAACATCAGCAGAAGCAGTAGCACAGTCAATGTTTCAATGTTTGCATGTGTTAGAAACAAGAAATAAAATTGGATACTCACGAGTAGAAAGAAAAAAACCCATGCTGAATAACAGAAAAACAGCTGCTGTAGTAAGGAAGCTGATTATAAACTTCTTTACTCATCAGTTAAAGAAAGAGAATAAATGGCTGAGGACAGTGCTAGCTCTAATACAAGCTCTGTAGCATTCCAGGAGCAAAACTTACAAGAGATTTCTAAAAAAAAAGAATCAGAACTATTCCTTTTCAGAAGTTAACTTACAATCACCATATTTACCCACTATACGGCAATCTAAAGGCTGCTGAAATCCATCAAAATTCTTGCCTGAAAGTCCATCTTTACACATCTCAGCAGCTTTTATTTCTAAGGAGACCTTTTCTTTTTAAAGAAAGATGGTTTTTTAAATGTCACCCCTGCAAATTCAGCTGGAATCGTGGGTTGTGAGCTTTTCCTCCTTCCACCAGTTAATGCAACCAATAGGTTATCTGATAATAGTGCCTCAGCAAGATTCAGAAATGCTACTGCTTAAAGCAGGCTTTCAAACAGATGTAACTGGAGCACACATGAGAATTTGGTGAATTACAAGGACTAGAATCCAGCCCCCTACTCTTACACACATTTTATTTGCCTTGAAAATCTGTGACTAGTCCTGCCCCCTGCTTGGTCAGTGTGATTTAGCACACACAGGGAACTATGCGCACCGAGCAGAATTGCACCACCCCTGCCCAGTCCCTTTTCAGATTCCAACTATTTCACAACTAGGCAATCTTAAAAATTCAGCATATGTCTCAGACCATCGGGGACTGACTTACATTCAGGTGTTTGCCTCTTAACACAATCCAGCACCTACTAAATACATCAGAGACCACTGCAGAAGCAAAGGCTTTTCTGAGCAACACATCTGTTTGAAACATTTTTACTCTTGATGCTCTACCACGGGAGAAGCTTCAAAAACTTGGCAAAGCCTGAGTTTAAAAGGTTCAAGCGAGGTGAGTTTCCTCACCCTTTCACCCAATGTAATTACTACAACAGGGAAAGCAGTCCAACAGGGTTCTCAAGCACTACAGACATGTTTTTAACAGAGGAAGTCAGTGGCATCACACCAACCCTGTAAACTTTCCTTTTGGAGAATCCCTTTCTATATTCATAACACTATGAGTACGTACACTGACAATATGATTATAAAACCCATGAACAAGAGCCAAGAAGAGATCCTCTGGCTCAGCTACAGTTCTTTTTTTCCTACACAAGTGCTCCAAATAGGTAGCTAATATAACGATATTGCTAAGTGACCTTGGACAATTTACTCTGACTTGGTTTCTTTGCCTGAAAAATAAGGTTAATGAAATAACCTAGGAAAGGGTGTTGTAAGCCTTGTGGCTTGCAAAACAAGAGTTCAAAGTATTAGATAAATAGTTCATATTTTAGTTATTGACAAAACTACATTTCAAAACAAGACTGCTGAATACAATTCTAATCAACCTGTGGAATTTGATTTGGCAAGAGACTAGCAGCAAAGCAACAAGGTCAATGTCAAACACAACATTTAGGCAGTTTTATGACCCAGCCGAGTTTTAGCTGTGCTCTGCTGGTGCAAATACTCTGTGAAAGGGTTAGCATAGCTCACCTATCCCTCTATCAGACAGAGGTTATCAGCCTGAAGTATCACGTTAACGACTCACAGAGAAAGGATATAGTATTTTCAGACAGAATATAATATCCTCCCACCAGGTGCTGCTACGCTAAGGAAAACTGATCTCCTAGACCATCAAACCAAGCCACGGACAGCACAGTTTGCTCCAGGCTAAAGCTCGACTTCTTGCCATCACCCCCTCACCACAGCAGAAAACCCTACTCAGCAGCCAAGGGCTTAGTTGAAAACAACCTCTCTCATACAAGTTTCATTGAAGCTTCCTTTCCCCAGCCGCGCTACCAAATCTCTGAGGTCCGCTACGATGAGGGCTTCGGGGGAAAAAGAAAACGAAGAAATACCTCTCTCCCCAGACCCGTTCACGGGCGGGGCCGAGGCCGGAATGAGAGTTTGGGAAGAGAGAAGCCCATCCCGTCTAATTCTTCCGATAGGGGGAGCGGCGCCGGGCCCTATGCAGCTGCAGAGGGTCGGCGCGATTCCCCCCTCCAGTCCCAACCCACGCCTCTCCAGCAACGAAACGATAAGGCTAGCACCCCTCCCGCCCCGACCCAGCCACCCAACCCCAAAGGCGTGATGGAGGGGGACGGATGGGGCAGCGCCACTGCAAAAGGCCCGCCGCCCCCCAAGGCCTGCGCTGCGGCCTGGCTACCGTTTCCTCCTGCTGCCGGCAGCCGCGGTGGGGTGGGAGGAAGAATTAAAAAAAAGGATGGAAAGAAGCGACCGAGCCCGCTCCCCCAGCGCCAGCCGCCCGCTCCTCTCAGCGCCAAGGCCGCGGCACCTCACACCCGGCCAAGGGCCGCCGCCTCACCCGGCAGCCGCGGGGTTGTGAGCGGGGGAGCTCGGCAGCGGGCTGGGGCTGAAAGGAGAGAGAAGGAAAATGTGAGTGAACCCACCGACGTCGGCTGCTGCCCCGGACAGTGTGTGTCTGTCCTCGCACCGTCCCGCTCGGAGTCGGCTTCCCCCTGCACCTTCTCAGCCGCTCTCCGCCCAGGCACACAAGATGGCGGCACTGGCCGGCCACGTCAGTGCCAGCCCCGCGCGCGGCACCATGGGTAACCGAGGAGGGCAGCAGGGGGCGGAGCTGAAGGGGAGGGAATGGGAGGGGCCACGGCGGGAGCCACGGCCCTGCATAGGCGGGCGGGTCCTAGGGCTGGCCACGCCCCCATCGAAGCCACGCCCCTGCCGCTCGGCGTGCGCTGCCCAGCCTGGTCATGCCCGGATGTGGGCGGGGCATGCGCGATTTTGGCGTGCAGCGTGGGGTGGATGTCGGTCCGTTGAGCTGTCGTTTGTGGTGTACCGGCTGTCGTGCATAGTGCATTAATGTGTGTGTGTGTCTGTGTGTCTGTGTCTGTTCTGCGTTCTCCGCTCCCGGGGACGTGCCCTTTTGCCAAGGCGGGCGAAGGACCGCGCTGCTGGCTTGCTCGTGTTGGGTTGTTCGGGGATGCGTGCGGCAGCCATTCCATGCAGATGTGTCGCGCTGGGTGCTCAGGCAGGTGGTCGTGCCTTACATTGAGAGATGTCCGTGCACCCTGCTCGGGATTCATGGGCGGCTGATAGTGCCGGTGTGCTCTATGCCTTTAGCGGCATCGGCTGGGCATCGACGTCTTTACTGCATAGGCAGAAAAGAAAGGCAAGAAAAACACTTAAAGCTCCTTTACCCAAAATAAAACAGGACTACAGAGAAGGACGTACTTTCCCAGACAGCTCTGCTGCCACTTCAGGTTGTCTTTGAGACAAGGCAGGGTTTCACAGAATCACAGAATGGTTTGGGTTGGAAGGGACCTTAAAGTTCATCCAGCTCCAGCCTCCTGCCACAGGCAGGGACACCTTCCCCTAGACCAGGTTGCTCCAAGCCCCGTCCAACCTGGCCTGGAACACTACCAGGGATGGGGCAGCCACAGCTTCTCTGGCCAATCTGTGCCACCAGCTCCTCAGTGCTCCCACAGGAAAGAACTTATGCCTAGTATCTAATTTGCTGAAATGTTTACTGTTTCTGGTACTGGAAAGGTGAAATGGAGAGGACCCACAGGATGGAGTGGTGCAGCCGGGTGCTGCTCCATCACCTCCGTGCCTCAGTTTCCCCGTGCAAAGAAAAAGCCTTTTCAATTTTTTACCTTAGCAGTACATGGATGGGTGGGATTTCTTTCAGTTCCACATGGAAAAAAAAACGTAATATTGTTCAAAAACTCGAGAGATTGGTGTAGAAACAATTGTTAGTGCATGTGCACAATAAATTTTTAATTATTTCCTCTCTGGTTTGTGTGAAGATAAATCTAGGTCATGTGCTGCTCAGGTTAAATACTAAATGCTAAATACTAAGTGCTTCCTTTATTAAAGGCAGGAAGAGGGGTTTTGAAGGACAGCAGGAATCCATGAAAATGGCTTATTTCTAGATTTTCCCCAACACTTGTGGGAAACAAAAACCTTGAAGACCTCCATCCCCACATCAGATGGGGTTGAAAACTAGCGGCTGAAAACAGTATACAAAGGTGAGAGAGGGCAGATGGGTGTGAGACCAAAAGCTTCTTTTCCTAATCAATTGGATCACACACAGGAGGTGTGGCAGCAATAGGGCTAAGATATGCCAGGAGGGAGCCTGGGCTGGAAGGGAGATCTTCCCCATGTGTTTTCCAGAGAGCACCATCCCTGTGCGTGAGCAGGTGTGAGTTGATGTCATTATCATTATACTTAAGGAAGCACATAAATTGCATTAAGTTCTCCCCAGACAGTCAAAAACCAGCCAAAGCACTGTCAGCCTAAGAAAGCGATGGCAAAACATGCCAAGAAAACTAATTGTTTGGGATTTTCTTTTTCCACATTGCGGAAGCTGACCTGTCTCAAATGGGATTTCAGGAAGAGAAGTACTGTTTCAGTGAACAGATTGCTGCCCACCTCAATGTCCAGGCATGGGCAACTACCACTGGGATGGCAGATGTCCCCATCCCTTCAGTGCAGGCTGTTTGTGAAACCCTGTAGAGCACGGCATCCTTCAGAACCTGGTTTAAGGGATACCAAGTTGAGCCTAAAATGCACAGTGGATTTTAATCCTTCAGCAACACCTTTGAGAAAGGAGAATGTGCATTTGCTTGAGGCTTCTGGGGAACTTCTGCCTCTGCTCCTGCTGTTTGGGGACATTTTGGGTGAGCCTTGAGGCAGGAGCTGTGCTGGGAGGCCATGTGTGTCTGTGAATAGACTGATACAGGGAAGCTACTCTTAAGACAACAGCAGAACCCTGTTAATGCATTTATCCCCAATCCCCATATCCTCTCTTGGCCATAGCTGGGTCCAGCGGCAGCCCTGTCTGCTCTATGATGGGATGGTGAATCAGGTCAGATGCTGGTCTGTGATAAAAATAACCTGTCTTTTCTTTCTTTTTTTTCTTTCTTTTTTTTGTCTTTTTTTTTTTTTTTTTGGTTTATTTTTAACTCTGAGCAGTTCCTTTCTTTAGCTCACAGGGCTGGGGGGAGGAGAGAGCACACTTTACCCCACCACCCCATCACCTACCCTCCCCAGTAAAAATGTGGCTGATAGAGGTGCCAGCTGGGGTGCAAAGCGATTCAGGGGGGGTTATTTCGTTATTATAATCTATGATGTATTGTCTGTGATGTAGGTTTCCATTTTTATTGTTTCAGTGGAGACCCAAATTGATGCTGTGCATGAGGAGCCAGTAGAAATTTGGCCCTGTCGGTCTGATTCATTAATGATGGCTGCTGTGGTGTGAGATGAACACTTCACCCAGTGATTCGTGACATTTGTAGGAAGAAAGGGGCCTTGGTTTGTTTGCAGCTGAGAGAGCAGACATGTTGTTTGCTTTCTCTTCTCTGTGAAAGCCCATGTGGGAGAAGGATGAAATGGGAAGGGATCCCTTGGGGCAGCTTGGTTCATTTTCTGGGTGCTCCTGGGATTGCAGAAAGTCCTTTGGCTTTTCCTGAACGGCCACTTTGGAGCTGGAGAGTTTTCTCCCCTGCTGGGAGCCTCAGATGACAAATCTGCTGGCTGAGCTACACCCTGCTCTTGCTGCCTTTTGAAAGAAAGTGTTTGTGTAAAGCAATTTTCTGAGGTTATAAAAATATCACCAGGAGTCACCAAGCACTTGCCCAAATGATGCTTTTCCTTCTGCATCTGCCCTAGGAAAAAATACCACAGGCTGGATCTGCTCTGACTCCAGCGTTGTCCAAGAGAATCTTTTCTCCCACTGTGGACAAATTGTCTGTATTGAAAAGTTACTGCTTGATGATAACCTGCTGGTGTCTGGTATCGAGGGGTGGTGGGAACCTCAGAGCTGGTGGCAATGATATCCAGTCACCAGATCCCTCTTGGTTGTGATGGCAAAGACATTTTGGGTATTTTGGTGTGATGCTGGGATGGTCACCCATGTGGAAGGGGCTGAAAGGCACCAGAGTCAATCACTGCTCTGTCTTCTGCTGCCTTAAAGCTCCTGCTCTATGGGGCTGTGCTGTCAGGTTGGGGATTTCTCACATCTGAGTCGCTTTGAGGTGGGCGTTGCAATTACTCACAAGAGCTAAGAAATCCTACCCCCTCCCAGTAATTTTCTACTTTATCTACAAAAAAAAAAAATAGCAATTATTCCTTGGAATTGTGGTCCTGGGATCACCTGTAGATGAGCCTGGACTATTTAAAAACTGACAGATCTAATCTTCCTGCTCATGTTTTACCATCCTGGCTGCAAAAGAAATGTGGAAATGGGGGGAAAAGCAAGCTAAACTCTAAATGGCTTGCTTGATAGGCACCAAAATAAGAATGTTTGCTTCGAGAGCTTTTAGTTTAACATGATTTCTCCACTCAGAGCTGCCTTAGGTGGCAGAAGGACCCACGCAGCCAGAGAATTTTTGAGAACATCTCAGATGTGGTCCTGAAGCCTGGGAGAGCAAAGGGAGCAGATGATCTCTCTGCTCATGACACTGACTCCCCAGGGATGTTGGGCAAATTGCTGCAGCTCTCTCTGCCTCACTTTTTTCCTCCTTAGTTTGGAAGAAGCTTCACTTCGTGACTCAGTGTCTAGTGTAACCTTTGGTGAGAAGAGCTTTGTATAACATCCGCTTTGCTAATTGCTGACACCTCTGCATCCATCTGCAGCAGGATGATACTCTGAGCAGCCTCGGTAATGTTTTCTAGTACCCATGGAAGATAGATTAGAAAGGACAAGTTGGTTCCTCTGCTGTCATCTATCCATCCCTCCTCCCTTCAGCTGCTACAGGGCAGATGTCCCAGCTGAACTTGTCCTTTGGCTCTTCCTCAAGTCAGTGAAGATAAAGAGAAGTGGTTCACCCATCCACCTCCAGTAGGTCTCCATCACCTGTTGAGGGAGGGCTGCAGAGATATCCATGTTCAGCCAGTGGGATCCCTCCTGTGATGATGGGCAAAGATTTGCTGTGCCCCCACATAACTTCAATGTCAAGCACTTATTTTACTCAGCATTCATGTTGGAAAATGCATGCTGGAAGAATGCTTTGCCTGCAAAATGCCCTGTGACCTGCTCATCCTGACCCTGCAACTCAAACATCGCTGATCAGGGAGTGCTCACTGGCTGCATCTTTTCTGCTAAGCACTTCTAAAGTAGAAGTGTTACCACTAGTACCAGTTACATCTGACAGTGTGTTGAGTGTCTGCAGCAGCAGTAGAAACGCATTCCTGAGCACGCACCTGGGCTATCTTCACAAAGTACTGCTGTCTTCTTCGAACCATAGAATGGTTTGGGTTGGAAGAGACCTTAAAGTTCATCAAGGTCCAATCTCCCTGCTACGGGCAGGGACACCTTCCACTAGACCAGGCTGCTCCAAGCCCTGTCCAACCTGGCCTTGAGCACTTCCAGGGATGGGGCAGCCACAGCTTCTCTGGGCAACCTGTGCCAGGGCCTCACCACCCTCAATGGGAAGAACTTCTTTCTCAGATCCCACCTAAATCTCCCTTCTGTTGGCTTAAAGCCATTCCCCATTGTCCTGTCACTACAGGCCCTTCTCTAAAGTCCCTCTCTGGGTTTCTTGTCAGTCCTTTTAGGCACTGGAAGGCTGCTCTAAGGTCTTCCCACAGCCTTCTCTTCTCCAGGGGTATGAAGTGATGGTCCAGCTCCCTCTGGGCTCAGCCTGCTCAGCCTAACTCTGTGTACAAGCCTGGGTCAATGCAACTGAGTTCAGTGGGCAGCACTAGCCTTCCAGTGAAGTATTCTGGGGTGTGCTGAATTGGGTCTGGTATCTGATACCAATCTGGTCTCTGGGATGGAGAGTTCAGCAATGCCAAAGCATATTCCCTTGCCTGGTCCTATCTCCAGTTCATCAGACACTCCCAGAGCTATCCTGAGTTTTCTTCTGGGGGGCAGATGCTCTCCAAACATAAAAGCAAAAGGTGGGAACATTAAAACATCCCATTTAGAAAGCTTTGTGCAGTTTTACAGAGCTCCATTAGAGAAAGCAGTCTGTCCATCACCAGGGTACCATGCTGCTGTGTAGGATTTGATGTGGCACGTATCCTTCTGCTTTTAATGACCATGCACAGAAAACCTGAATGCTCGGCTATAATATTTCACCTCTAGCAGCACAGCACTCTGAAATCCCTTGGCTTGCTAGCAGAGCTGCCACCTCAGAAACACTAATATCTTGTCCTGTCACCCTTGGTTTTTTCCAGCAAGGATTCCCAGTTACTGAGTTGTAAAAGAGGAGAGCGCTCCAGCTTTCTATATGAAGTCACTTGGCTATGGCAATCTAGAAGAAAATGTAACACCAGAGGTATCAAGGTTATTATCACAGTGTTTTCCTGGATGGGAATGAAGTTTTGGCTGTTCTCCATCATCAAAACCTCATTAAGTTCCGCATCCACTAATTGATATGCCCAAACCTGACAACTTGCGTCAAAGGAGAAGACGGAGGTCACCCTGGGACCTGCCAATCAATGTCACAGACATCCCAGGCCCACAGTGAACTTTGACCGCCTGCAAGAATGACGGCGATTGTTTCATTTGCTAGAGAAAGATGGAAACCAGCCTAATTAAAACATCAGTGTCAGGCCACATACCCCCACTGGACACCTGCGTGATGGAGAGAAAAACCCAGACAGTGGCTATTGCGGTCCAGTTTCTGTGAAACTGCCCGAGATGTTGTGGCTGCTCTGGGTTGTTCACCTTGAAGAACATTCTTCTTCCAGCATCATTTTTATGGGAATCAAAGGATGACCACTGCAGGAAAATTAGAAGTGGTGTAATGGCAGGAGTGAGAAATGCCAATGTGCAAGGGGAGGCCTGGGCTGTTTTCAGCAAGGTTTGCAAAGCAAAAGGAGTCAGGAGGCCACTGGAGGAAATTCCACAGAGAAGGCTTTGGGGTTAGGAGAAAAGTATGGTATGGAAAGGAGGTAAAAAGGTGATAAATGCCTAAGTCACTGCAGGACAGGATCATTTAAACTCACTTTGGTCTCTATGAGGTAGCAGTCCCCCACCAAATTAATTCCCTGCTTCTTTTTATCATAAAATCACAGAATGGTTTGGGTTGGAAGGGACCTTTACAGGATATCTAATCCAACCCCCCTGCCATGATCAGGGATATCTTTGACTAGATCGGTTAGATTTAGATGAGATGTGAGGAAGAAGTTCTTCCCTGTGAGGGTGGTGAGGCCCTGGCACAGGTTGCCCAGAGAAGCTGTGGCTGCCCCATCCCTGGCAGTGTCCAAGGCCAGGTTGGATGGGGCTTGGAGCAACCTGGTCTCGTGGAAGGTGTACCTGCCCTTGGCAGGGGGTTGGTACTGAATGAGCTTTGAGTCCCTTTCATCCCAAACCATCCTGTGATTCTGTACTAATGTTACTCTTGTATGTTTGCAGTGTGTGCAGCACACTTATCTCTAGGGAAACAGCTGTGATTTATCCTCGAGAAATAGATTGCAATTAACATTTAAGCCTATACCCATGATGCATTTACAAAGGCAATGTAATGAATCAGTCTTTTAATAATAAGCTCTGCAACCTTTGAAAACTCACTCGGGTGGGAGCTGGGCACGCAGCAGATAACATCTCACTGTGTGAGAGGCAAGCGTGGAAAAAAGGGATATTTGGGGCCCTCAGTGATGAAGCTGCTGGGTGTGGGGCAGGTCTCCTAACCCACTTGTTGCCAGCATCTGAAGACACACATCTCTGGGGGTGTAAAATCTGTAATTATAAGCCAGCTAATGAAGCTATGCTTGTCTGGTGAATTATGTACAGCTTGGGAGCCAGTAGAGCTCATCATAGGCTTGGACCTTGGGCATGGCATAAGCATGGTAGGGACATAGCTTTGGGAAGGGTCACTTTGCTGGTCAGAGAGATGAAGGCTGAATGGAGGTAGGTCTTCCTGTAGACATCTTTTTCCCCGGTCCAGGTGGGAAGGTTGTCTGGTGGCTTCAGCAGACGGGAAGACGTGAGTATGGGACATGTCACCTGGAATTTCTTCAGCTATAAAATGCTACTATGCTAGGCTCAAGTCCTCTGAAAGATCTTTCTCCTTGGGTGTAGACTGTGCCTTTCTGTGAGGAAACATCCCAGCTGGCCATCACAGGATGCAGCTGTTCATCCGTAAGGTTCTGAGTCATGCTGGAAGCTCGTCCAACCTGCTGGCTCCTGTGGAGGAGCTCAGACTGACCATGTCTGACTTCAGCTGCTCCATTCAATACCTCTCAGGGGGAGTCTGGGCCCAAATCCCTTTTTTTTCCAAGGAACAAACTACAGCAGAGAGTTTCCTTGGCTTGAAATCCCTCCATCAGCTGCTCCAAGATGTCCTGAAATGAATAGCTTTCCACAACACTTGTCCTCACGGCATCTGCTAAACCAGAAACCAACATCCTGATTTCTCCCGTGGTATCCAAGGAAGCTCCTGAATTCAGCTTTGAGCTCCCATATGGTCAAATCCTGCTTGCAGGAGACAGGAGGCGGTGCTGAGGTGATGCTGGCTGCTCCCCTGGTTTCAGCAAAGTCCCTAATGACTTTTAGGTCCTTGATCCAGCTGGGGCTGCTCTTTGCATTAGGTCAGGGCAAAGGCAGGACTTTTCTGTGAGAGGTTCTTGCAGTTTCATTTCTGTTATTCCCTTATTTTTACTTATCCTTTACAAGCAGAAATGAAAGCAAAAGCAAGAAAATTAAAGTTTGAAACCAAACAGTAATGACTGTCAGCTTCTCACAGTGCCAGACCAGAGGGCATATCCTAGACGTGGCTGCCTTGAGATCAAGTAGGATACCATGGAAAACTGGGGGAAAAGAGGGGAAAAAATGAAAACAAGTAGGCAGTTCAAAAAATGCCAAAGCTGAATGTTTTGACTGCTCTTCTCCAGGGAGAAACATCATCAAGTGTATCTTGTTTCTGCTCATTTTGGTTTCCATGAGTTAAGATGCACACTGGGAAGGACTTGTCTCGTTGGAAAGTCTCTGTATTTCCTCCCGGAGCGGGAACAGATGAGCTTCCCCTGGTGTTTTAATACATTGAAAGGAACAAACCTTTGATAATGTAGCTATGCCAGCTATTTCAAGATGCAGCTGATGCTGAAACACAAAGCTGTGTGAATTCACACTCCAACCAGGACACACACACCCCCTCCCAGGTAAACTGAGGCACAGTGGCCTGCCTAAAGTGCAACAGCGAAAGGTTGGCTCGGAAAAGGTTTTTCAGCTGCATTTGTGGTCAGCTCCCAAGGAGGACTCTTGCAGCAGATGGCAGCAGCGGGTTTACAAAGACACCGTGGCTGGGACCTGCTGGATGCTGAGCAGCAGCTGCACCCAGCCCCAGCACCCGGGGTGCTGGTGAGGTGGACTTGCACAAAATGCCTCATCGATGAACTAATAGCCATTGCATTCAGTAACAAAACATCAAGCCCCAGTTGTCTGGATGCGTTAACCGATGTGGATTCTCCAGTGTCTAATAGAAGCGTTGAACAGCCTTCCCCTTCCCTGTGGAATTGGTGTGCATATCTCTTCTTTCCCCAGACATTAAGTTTTAGAAGGTCTATAGTGCTCAAACGACCCCAGAGACTTCCATGTGTTTAGTGCTGAAGCTGAATTGCAATGCCTCAGAGCTGGAGTGGATAGGCAGACTGACGCTGACTGCTTTATCCTTATTTTTCTGTAACGGTGATTCCCTTAAGATCTGAGTCTTTTAATAGTCTGTGCTTCCTAATGAACCTGGTTTCCCCCCTTTTCTTGTTTACTTTCCTAGCTTACTTTCTCAAATCAGGGAGGGCTCTCACATAGTTGGTATGTGTCCCCCCACAGGATTATCAGTATATGGGCTCATTTCAGCCCAGTTTAGCAGCAGATGGGAAAATGCCCTTCCCAAATATTGGATGAAATTCCTATGGGAGCAGCCATCCAGCCCCTGCTTACACCCTCAGGTCAGATGTATGCCTGGTGCAAATGTGGGACTGGAGGGTGACAGGGACAAGTGATGTGCCCAAGGCCACACAGACAAGACTGCAGTGGCAGAGATGCCCTTTGGACCCTGGAATGAGAGAGGTGAAACTTTTCTCTCTATTTGGGGTGCTGGTGTGTTCATGTTCAGCATCCCATGGGTGGGGATCGGGCTCAATGCAGCCAGCCAGCCAGGGCAGGGGATGCAGCTCAGCCCTCCTTTGGGATGGTCATGCTTCTGCAACAGCTAATTTATGTTTCTGGACAGTTATTATCAGCAGGGTACAGGGAGCTAATGTCTAAGTGTGACCTGCTACAGGGGACAAGGAGATAGGAGAAGGGGAGGCTCTCCAGCACCACTCCATGCGGGCAGAAAACAGATGATGGATAAAAAATAAAGGTTTGATATTTTTCTCTTAATATACATTTCTCTGTATCTATATACATAGATTTGCATTCATTAGCTGACAAACGCCTCTGCATGAACACAGCCATCAGGGATGAGGTGGCGGCGAGGGGGTGGTTGCCTATGTGCAGCCCCTAAAAAATTAATCCCTTTGCCTGCTGCCTTCACATCATACTGGCCATGGGGCCAGCAAATCCCCAGCAATGCCAGCCTTCCCTTCTGCATGTGCCTTGTCCTTGTGGGACATGTGCCCCCCTTGTGGGGCATGTGCATTGCCAGGCTGGGGCTCTGAGCCACATCCCTGTTCTGAGATGGGGGGAACCACTGCAGGACCATCCATCCCTCCCAGCCCTGGTCTGCTCTGCCCCTCTCAGCGGGCGTGAGGGTGGCTTTGTCCTCCTGGTGCCTGGGTGGTCCCCCCCCAGCATCAACAAGTGAAAAGGTTTCTCTGAATCACTGCATTGCTTTATAGCAATAACTGCAGGGAGTTATTCTCCCCAGAATTAAGTCCATGACTGGTAGAAGGGTGTTAAGGTAGCGCCTCACAGCTCCAATTATCTTGGCCCCTTGGAACAAAAAAGCAGATTGTGTTGCTGGACAAAAGGCGTTTTCTATGTAACTTCTTGTCTCGAAGCATTCATAGTGTGTAATGCTGATATAAATACCCAAGGGGTAGGCTGTTGTATGTTGTGGGCAAAACTCCCATTCGAAGTAACCATTTGCTGGGGAATTGTCTTCAGGGAGCCAAAAGCAAATTCAGCCCTGGCTGGATCCAACATCTTTAGGGTTTGACCTGGATAAAATCCTTGGTGGCACTGGGGCAGATAGGAGAGGAGGTTTGTGAGGCTGGGCCAAGGAGATGGGATGCACAGAAGGCCTCATGCAATGGTTGGGGACCCTCCCAGCCCCTGGTCCTGCAGCTTTTCCTCCCTTTTTCCCTATTTCTAGAGCAAGAAGCAATGATGCATTGTGTGCCACTAGACACCTGGACCCCAAAATTCACTACTTCACTCCTGACCCTAGGACACCAGTAGCTAAGGACAATTTGCCATGTGAGAGCAATGCCAGCATCCCCCTGGTTACCCCATTGTCTCCTGTGCATGGCAGTGCTATCCCCAGAGCAGGTCACAATGCCAGGGGTGATCAGGGAACAGCTCAGTGACAGTCAGAAGCTACACAGACCCCAGGAAGCCATCACACTGCTGTGTGCCTCAGTTTCCCACTGTGAGCTCAGAACTCTGTTTTGGGGCTTGGAGTTGCTGCCTGTACAGCGTCCTCCGCCACCACACCACTGCTAGCTGGGACAAACCGGGAAGGTTGATTATCTGGGGAGCAGTGGAGCTCTGCTGGGGGAAATCATAGCCCATGCTGAATGGTAGCCAGGATCTGGTCAGGACAAAGCAATGTGACCAAGACATATCCTTCTAGATGTGATTTTGCTCCTCAAACTGTGCAAAATGTGCTGCTCTTAGGTCCTCACAGGTTTGGCTTTATCTGTGCATCAGAGGTTGGAACTAGATGACCTTCTAAGGCCTTTTGCAGTCCAGACCATTCTGTGATTCTATGATGATTCTGTGACCACCCTGAGATGCGGAAGCAGATGCTCTGCTGAAACCACTGTGTTTTATTGTGTTGTTCTGAGGATGGAGGGGTCTAGGTGTCTGTAGTCTTAGATTTGATTCTGCTTAGGGGAGAGATTATGTAGGTCCACGTTCCCTTCATTTCGTTTTCCCTGGGAATAAAGTAAAGGGCAGAGTGAGTCTTCAGGGCACATGGGATCTAGCCTGCTGCCAAATAGTAGCCCTGACTGCTACTAACAAATCACATGGCTTAATTCCTACTGAAACTACTGGTGTTAAGTGATTTTACTCTTGAGCACAGCCATCCCCACCTTTGAGTCTCCTTCCACCCATGGCCTCAACAGCCCTCCAGCAGCAGCAGCCTTCACCATCTGCTGAGATAGCAAGGCATTGCTGCCCAGAGAAGCTGTGGCTGTCCCATCCCTGTAAGTGTTCAAGGCCAGGTTGGATGGGGCTCTTCTTGTTTCAATGATAGCTGAAAGGTTTCATCAAAGAAAAGAGCCATCACCTTGGGCTCTATCCTGGCAGCTGGGATACTTCTGCAGGTTTTGGAGGAGGTCCTGCTCTGGCAACAACTCAGATCTATGGGTTTAGGTGCTTCCTAAATAATTAAAATTTAATTCCCACACGATCATTTTAAAAATTTCTGTGGAATGTGTAATTTCCTGTTGCAAGCATTTTATCAAAACAACTTGGAAGCAATTTGTATTATTTTTAAGCTCAGATACCTTGTAGAGAGGCCGAATTGCCTTCTCACAAGGAAAACCTCTTAACTCTGAATCCCACTGATGGCATTTCTGCTTGTCATGGGCACAGTGAACTCCTCCACTTTGTGACAGCACCTTCCCCTTAACATGCTTTGCCCGAGGGTTTTCCTGATTGCCCCCGAACCACAATAACTTCGTCTGGAGATCAGGGTGTCATGTATGAGATGCCATGTGGGTGGGAGTAAACTGACTGCCTATACTTGAGCAGATATGGTCACTACACTGCCAGATATAGTCAGATACTTCATCTCCTTCCACAGCCCCTTTGCAGATCACCTGGCAAAACGTTTGGGATGTATAAGAGATAAGAGACAGCTCCTCTTGGCAATAAAAAGAAGAAACCCGAGGAGAACAGAATCACCAGGGCTTTTTGTTCCTTCAAAAGGGCTTCACTGACCTGTTTTCTATGCTGTTGGCCTGTCCTTGCCCAGCGGTGACACTGCTGGTGAGGAGGCAGTTCTTGCTTCAGGGGCAGTTCTAACACTAGATGGAGCAGTGACCCTAGACATGAAGGAGCAAAACCATCATGCTGTTACTTAATTCACTCCTTTACTTAATTCACTCCTTTCGTGTCTTGCAATCTCGGCCCCGAAGGGAATTTGGGGCAGAACAACTCTTTTTCAGCATTCAGGCAGGTTGCCAGCCCTTGGTGGATGCTCAGTGTCCTGCGATGGGGATTGTCCCTTGATGACTGAGGTGGCTGAGGGATTAGGGTCTGGTCCCTGGGGAACATCATCCGTCCTGGGAGGTGAAACAGGGATCAAGGGGATCAGACTCTGGGTCATTTCCTTGTTGCTTTAACATGTGCGTTTTTTCCTCGGCTGCACAAAGGCAGAAGGTCAAAGGCTGGGGATTAAAAGGTGATGGATGGACATCTGTGGCTGAAACGCAGTGTTAGCCCCTGCATGTCTGGTGGCAGCGGCCGTCCTGCTTTATGCACTAGCTGGCTGCAAGGAGATGAGGATGTTTCTTCAGGGCTAAGAGGGATCCTTGGATTTCTCATCGGAGCCCACATGGGTGCCACAGGGCATGGCCATGCTGGCTTGGCCCTGTCTGCTGAACATGCAGAGCAAAGGGGAAAGCAGTTTTGCATGGTCCTCCTTCTCTTACATGCTTCCCATCTCCCTTCCAGGTGGGAAATCTGTGGGTGGACCTAATGGGACAGACTTAGCCAATAAAATGCTTTTCCCCCAGTGATTTGAGGGGACACACATGCTGTGGCCCCTCAACCCTGGTTGGTTCTGTAGAGAATACCCTCTTCAGTAGGTGAGCAGGAGCCTCCAGGACAGAGCTCCTTGCAACCTGGTGCCTCAGTTTACCTCTGAGTGTAAGCTATAAGCAGACATCCAGCTCTCCAGTGGTGTTGTGGGATTCATGACATGCTGAGAAAGTGTTTGGAAGGCCCTTCAGTATTATTACAAAGCTATGTCAACAGTAATGAATGGTAGATGTCTTGTGTGTCTTTCCTTCTCATCTCATGGCTGCAGTGCCACCTGTGGGCTGTATATCACTTGGTTGGTATCTCCATGGCATGATGCACTAATGTGAATTAGAGGAGAGCCTTTACATGACCTTTTTTGGGTGCTGGTGTACCAAGGTTGTGTCCAGACATCGTTGGTACCAAAAGAATCTCCTCTCCATGCTGTAGCAGGGCAAATAACCCTGATGGTAACAATTGTCCTTGTCACCTCCATGAGGACACAGATTTTAATGGCCCTGTGGAGCTTTACAAAGTCTACCCACACCTTCCTCACCCCATGGGCCCATCACCCTCACCACCTTGAAAAGAGCAGGACCAAGAGCTGACTGATCCTTGATGGCCAAATGAAGGTATCATCTACACCAGCATGGAAAGCCCAGGGTCAAGACCTGAGTTGGCTGCAAATATCATGCAGGGTGAACAGCAACAACTCTCTTCATCCTGTTGGCTCAGTTTTGGATCCACCCTCCTGGAATTTGGGCCCTTGGCAGCTGTATTTGTGTTCAGTTCTTATTTGTCCTTGACAGTTGATGGAGTTCTGCAGCTCAGATGGAAGAAGGTTTGGTCTCTGGAAATGCCTCGACTCAAAAAGTGTCCAGCTCCCAAATGAGGCAGCTCAGCCAAACTTCTGCTCATTGATGGGTGGATCTGAGCATCAGTATGGCTCCAAAAGGTGGGATAGTTGTAGAAACATATCAAGGAGCAGTCAGTGAAATACAGCACCCTGTGCCATGTCCCACACCATCCCTTGGACAGACCCAAAGACCACATACCTCTGACCCTCAGACAAAAAGGGCACCCACCCACAAGACCCTGCAGGAGATGGAGCTTGAGTTCCTTCTCAGGCTGGACCTCTCCATGAAGGCAAATATGGGTCTGGCTTCCCTGTCCTGGCCCCACCACCAAAAACCTTCCTCTGGGGTCAAGGCACATGTTTGGGCCACCAGACCTTGCATGCTTCTCCAGCATGCTGGGTTGCAAAGCCCAGGGCAGGGAAAGCCATGCCAAAGCCCTGGGTGGTGGGAGCTTGGGCGCTCACCTGAATTGAGGGCTTCTAAAGTCACTCCCAGTGCTGGGAAGGTGCCTTAGCTTGGTAATGACCAAATTCTCAAATACCTGAGGCTTGAGTCATGGCTGGAGGAGGAAACATGCATAAACAAGCAGCAAGCCAGGAAACTACATCACTGAGATGGACAAAGGTAAAAGTCAGTAGCTTGGTATGTCTGCACGATAGCAGCAAAACCCAAGGCAACAGGTTTTAGCTGATAATCACAGCACCCCAGGCTGTGCTCTTGGGAGCAAAGTGAGGGCACATTTAGGCAGCACTGCTGAAGAACACCCAGGCTGCTGGAGACTGGCAGAGTGGTGGGTGAAATCACAGCACTCCTCTGGGATTTCTAATGGGGGGGGGGTGAATAAAAGCAAAGTTCACACCCATGGAGGTCAGCAGGGTGGAGAAACTGAGGCAGGGAAAGTGCAGGAGGTGGTAGCTCATGTTTCTGAGCCCTCACTCTGACCCCAGTTTCTCTTCAGCTGTCAGGACTGGATCCCAGTGAGGTTTTTCACATCCTACCCCTCTGAATTCCCACTCCAGCTTGAAATTCCCTCTGAATTCCCACTCCAGAAATTTCTCCTAAGGAAGGTCAGGCACCACCCCAGGAGCTTCCAGTCCCATGGATGGAGGTCCTCCTGTCTCTTTTGTTCCTCAGTTTCCCCTTATGCAAAACAAGACCTATCAAACTTCAACTAGGATGCTCTGAACATAGGTACAACATTCTGAGTTTTTCACTGATATCTAGCAAAGAGAGGGAAAATCAGTTTGGTGTTCGGAGGTGGATGGAGGAGGTCTGGTGCATCCAGGGAGGATGGAGTGCTGGTGAAGATTCATCATGTCTTGTGCCTTGTGGCTCTAGATCAAACCAGGGGCAACCCCCAGGTACAGGGTGAAGCTGAACCACAGGCTGCTTTTCCATTCCTCATCGATGCTGGGGCCTTATCTCATGGAAGCAAGGCCTGAGCAGGCAGAATCACTTCGATTGGGGTGCCCAGCTGGACATTAAACAGCCGAGGAGTGATGGGCGCATGCCGAGTTTGCCTTCCTGGCTGGAACACCGCTTATCGCTCTGCCGGCATTTCCCATTTTTTCTCCTGCAGCACTTCAAGCACAAGAGAGACATTGTCACTGTTCCTCGAGCTACCAAGCAGGGGGAACAAGGGGGGAAAACACCCTTCTTGGCCTCTCTCTGCCTGTGCCTCCATCTCTATAAATCAAGTGGATTTGTGCTGCTCCCCGGTCAAGTATGGGCATTAGCGCTGCGATGCAAAGTCATTTCAGTAATGTGCACCCAGGAATGCACCTTATCTGATTCCCCTCCTGGATTTTCTTTTTCCCAGTCCTGAAAACCAGGGCTGTGTCTCCCCTCCAGGCTCCCAGACCGAGATGTCCCCGGAGAGCATCTGTAGGGTGACAGTGGGATTTATTGGAGCCTTCCTGGCAAGTGTGGACCCAAGACCACTCTGCAGCACTGGGTGCAGCTGCTCTGTTTTGGACACTAAGCTATTTCCCAGCCTGGACAGGGGCCGTCCCACATTACTCAGGGAGGGGAATGAGATGATGACAGACCCCGCCAAGCAGGTACTATCTGGGGCTTGAAAATTCAACCCCTCTGCTTTGCATTGCCAGGAGCGGCAAAGACGGAAAAATTGCCCTGGAATCTCAGATATAACCTATGCATGTGTACAAATCACCCACAAATAGATTCCCCTCTGGATTATTGCATATGGGGAGCTTTACATGCTGGATTTCTTTTGAAAAAGGAGCTTTTCCTTTACCAGAGCAGGAGGGGGCCGGTGGCCGGGGGAAACACGCCTGGAATGTGACAAGCCTGTTCTCCTGCTTGTTTGTGTAAACGAGTTGGGTCTATTCCCTTCCTCTCAAAGTGCACGTTTTTAAGCTTCCTTGCAAAGCAAATTTACTTTCAGAGCACATGGATGCCAGCAAGGGGAGGGGGGCATGGTGGTTGGTGATGATAATAATTAATAATAGTGATCATTGAGAATAATAAAGGTTCTTTTTTCCCCTTAGAGTTGATGGGTGGTGGACAAAGCTTCTATCCATCACTGCCCATCACCTTCATGTCCATATCTCTTCTCACCTATCTCTTGCGAGACCATCTAGCCATCCCCTACTGGGAATTTCTTGATGAGATGGTTTTCCACCAGGAAAAGCTCAGGTGCCCACAGCTGGCCCTTTTTACATGTCCAGGTTGCAGTGAAGAGCTCCTCTTCTCCTGAGTCCAAGCTGCAGCAAAGAGCTCCAGATCAGACGACAGAACAAGTGATAACTCACTATAAAACCTAGAGATACGGACCCTGAAGGCTGGTGGGTGGCAACATCCTTGATGAGTGAGGGGTTTGCTCATCTCCAGGAGGACACTCTGTCTGGCCCTGCTGCTACCTCAGGAAGAGCATCTTTCATTCCCACTGCTGATGCAAACCTTTGTGAGGGCCCTGTGAAGCAGTTTGGAGGACAAAGCCCACTGGTTTTGGCCTGAGAAAGTCACTGTTGCCTCCTCCACTGCCACCTTCAGTTATATCATCGAGCAGTTATTGACAGCAATACCTGAATAATAATTATTATTAATAATAATGTTAATGACAGTGATGATGGTCTGTGGTCAGTTATGGTATCCCTGGGAATTTCACTTCTCTAGGAGATGCCAGCAAGTGCCTGGAGAATAAGCCCCTCTTTAAGAGATGTGCTAAGACCCCCAGATGTCCCCTCTCACTCACCACCCCTATCCTAGTTTTGTCTGGGATGTTGGTTTTCAGGGTTTTATCCATTAAAGCTGTCCCTGGAGCAGGAGACTGGGTTTTGCTGAGTGATGCTGGGCATGTTAAGGAGCTGTGAACCTCCCATACTCCATGGCCACAGCTGATACATGACCAGATGCTTCAGATAAAATCTGTGGACATCCTCAGTGTCTTGCCTTGCTCCCAGGACAGGCAGCCAGCTGTACTTCTCCTCTTTCTCTGTCATGCCTGGCTGTCAAACTGGGTTGTTGCTGCTGGGCAGGCTGGCAAACAGCCTTGGCATCACCTTATCACATCCTCCCAAACAGCATTTTAACTGAAGCTGTGCAGGTGAAGACAGATGTGGAAAGGCACCTTCTGTCTCCAGATGGTGCAAGCTTGTGGATTTTATTCTACATTTACGGGTAAGGAAATTGAGGCACTAAGGCAGCTAAAGGTAGCTTGCTTGTGGCAATTTAGTGTAGCAGCCCCATCTCTTGCGTCCAGACCCCATGGACAATCTGCGTACATTTTCCATGGCTGGATTCACCATGACTTCACTCTGGGCATGGATTGAGCAGAGGGGTCACCTTCACCTTCTCTCCCTTTGGGTCCTGCAGATTTCCCTGGCTCCAGACCCTGTCTGCAGGATCATCAGCTCCACTGCATGTGCAGTCCCTGGCTTTTCACACTGAATTTGTCTTTTGATGCTATTTGGAAAATTCCTCCCTGTAACCACCTTGTTGATGGGACATCTCAGCACCACAATCCTGCTGTGTGCTGACAGGCCATGTCCTGGGATGGAGCCAGTGCAGCTTCCTGGGCACATCTGGGTGCCCTGGACTGTGTGGTCTGGTGGCCAGCAGGGCTGGGAGTCCAATGGGCATGTTGGGACCTCCTTGGCAAAGCCAGCTGGGACCATCCTGACCTTTCCTCCCTGGAAAAAAGTGACCTGTGACACTTAAAACATCCTGAGGAAAGCTGGGCACAGAGAGACTGAGGGCTGGGAATATGGGAATATTGGTGATTTTCCTGAATCACTTTGCAGGAGCAATGCACGGGTGCTTTCAATATGTGCATGGCACACTGAGGAGCTGTGTCTTTTCCAGATGGTCTGGGGAGCTCTGCTGGTGCCAAAGCACATTACATACCTGGCTGATAGAAAGGAAGGACATGACAAGTGGGAAAGGAGGGAGGGTTTGCTTTACCTCCTGCACATTAATTGCACAAGTGAATTTCCCATCTCTTGATCCGGAAAAGCTCTCCAAACCCATTTCCTGCAAGCTAGTGATTAAGTCCCTTTTTTACTTGACTTGTGCCTCATTGTGGTCCCCGTGGGAGTGCTGGATGGGCTTAGCTTGGCCCTGGCCAGCAAGACGGTAACATAAACTACCTTTAGTGTAATTCCCTGGCTTCAATCCTTTGGGACTTGAGAAAGGGCAATCCTATTGGTTCCTCTAGTTTTGTATCCCCAGCTGTCTGTGTCTCTTTTAAACTGATGGAGGTGGAGAGGGTTATTTCTAAATGAGTGGTTTTTCGTTCAGCTGTACCTAGGGTACATACAGCCTTCTTACAGCCTGAAGTCTCACAAGGTGTTGAAGCTATGCCTGCTACACAGTGAGATGCAGTTGAGAGGGTCCCCGGAGTAAGGGGTGGCACTGACACATGTCCCACCCCATCCTCCTTTTCCATCCAGCAGCGTACTCCACTTTATTCCCTGGTACTGGCCTAGTCTACCTTGTGGTTGACATATCAGTGTTTCCAAGCCAAAGTGCTTCCATGCATGAAGATTGTTTTCTTTAACTTTGTCTTTTTACTATTCAGTGCTTTTAAACTGAAAATAGCTGAATGCAAACACCAGAGGAAAACAACACAATGTCCATAGCCCACCTGCCTGCCTACCTCTTCTCTGCTCCAGAGTGCACCCACCAAGGACCAGATCCATGCCCAGAGATAGAAACAAACTCTCTCCCTGGCCATGTTCAGTGGAGAGAGGGACCTTCTCAAGGCACCTTGTCCCAGCAAATAATCTCCGGCTTCCTCATGGAGATATTCCCATTTGGGCAACTGCCACAGTCAACAGAGATAAGCACTTCCCAAGGCAATTTGTCACACCAAATCTCTGGCTTCCTTCTTGGAGATGTTCCCATCTTGGGTAACGGTGCTAGCAAACAGCATAGTCCTTAAAGCCTTTGAACTATGTGTGATCAGCTAATTCTGGGTGGACCCCTTTTCCCATGCAACCTTTCTCCACTGGAATTCCCCGGGGAGATGCTGCTGCTAGTTTGAATGGATGCCTGTCCACTCCAGGCCTTTCCAACCCCCAGACTTGGTGTTAAATGCTGAAAAGTGTGTCAGGCTTTGAGTTTCATGTCGGAACACGTCTAAGGCATTAAGCTCTGAATGCCATGTGAAGATTGGGAACATTTTTGTGGCAAGCTGCCATCTTCCCCCAGATCATTTACCTCTTGAGTGACAAACTCGGCTCTGAAATGCTTCTAATGCTTTGCAGTGCTGTGGCTTCTCTCGTGTGATCATCTCTGAGTGCGGTACAGACATTATCTAATTATGGCCCTCCCTGAAGCAAAATGGGGCGATTCCTGGCATTTTCAGCATGCTTGTGTTTGTATCATATGGAGCCAATCTAGGCAGACAGATAATCCCAAGCACTGGTGATGCTTGGGTCTACCCCTTTTCAGGGTGCTGTTTTCTTGGATGATGGTTTGAAAGCAGGGCAGAGGTTTTCAACTCCTTTGCTCAAGCTCTCAGGTCATTAGGGAAAAAGTCCTTCAGATTGAATTCTCTGAGGTTTAGGTGCCTGGACAAAACCCAGCATCTCCACTGGTTTTAATAGGAGCTGAGACACCAGGTGCTTAAGCAGACATCTACTATAGGCACCTCAGTTTGGATGTCCCAGTTTGTCAGCTGACTTTTATCCCTAATATTAGATGGAATGGATCCTACCTCAATTGCAGCTGGTATTGGTGGGACCAGCTAGAGCATCTGTGCTCATTTTCTTGCACAGATACAGGCTGGACACGTGGGCTCTGCATGGGGTGGAAAATATTACACCAGCTGTGTGGTCTGAGGTTATTTTTGTTGGTTTCTGACTCAAAGGGTGAATTGCAAGGCAACTTCTGGAGCTGTCAAGCAACACGGTTATTTAGACTTGAAACAAGGAGTTGACTTTTCCCCTTTCTGTCTTCCCCACCCCTTTTGGCCAATACACTTGGATGACTTACTGATGCAGATCTGCCAGATTAAATAACTGATTTGATGCCTCTTGAGTGCCAAAGAAGATATACTCTGCATTTAAGAAATAAAAAATGTGCCAGCAAATCCAGCCCTATGTACTATTTAAAGGCTTCAGAAAAGGCTGGCTTGACACTGGCAGGGCCATCCAGGCTCCTGTTCCTGTGTCCCCTGCTCCCATGCCCAGGGAGGGTGCTCCACAGGAATGAGAATGGGGTTTTATTCCCATCTCTTTCAGGGGGCAGTGGGTTGTGTAGGGTGTGTATGTGCCTTTCAGCTTGAACAATGCAGGAAATCATTACAATAGCAAAAATTTTCCCATTCCTCAGCAAGGTGAGCTCCAGGCCATAAAGAAAAGAGCAAAGAGCAGCTCTATGGGAGGATGACTGGTAGACAGATCAGCTTTCCTAAGGTCAGAAATCCAAGTTCAAGACTCTTTTTACCCTCTGCCTTGCCCTTACCATAAACTCTTTAAGGATAGAGCAAGTACTTAATTACTCATTAAGGCGGGTGTGAACTACTCTTTAGATTTGTTTTTTATTAGAAAGTTGGGACAAAATAGTATTTTCTGGCATGTTTGGTGTGAACTGAGATGTGCCTAGGGAAGCTTTATTACTTTATGAAATAAAAACAACCCCCAAACCAAAATTGTCCAAAATACAACCTTACACTGAGCTGTTCTCTGAATAATATTTTTGGTATCCTAAGCTGGGTAATAGTTTTGCCTGGTAAGCACAACCAGCAAAGAATAGTACGAAAATACTGCAAAAACCTTTTGTCCCTTATGGATTTATGTAAATAAAGGTTTGATTCAGCCCATGGCAGAGATATTTCAGTGGGCATCTTTGGTGGAGATTTCAGGGAGGATAAAATTAATTGAGGATGAGAAGTTAAATGGGGATGGGAACCTCTTCCAAAGACACTTTAAAAGATAACAGAAGATGGAGTATCATCTATAAAAGAAATTGCTGGTAAATCTGAGGACTGTATGGCAGCCCTTTCTGAAATAAATATGATCAAGATAAGGATGAAAAATTCAGGGGTTGCTTTAACCATTGTTGCCTAAACCATTGCATTTCGGACAAAATTCTGCAGCTGAAACATAGCTGCTGGTTTTAGGTGCATCATCAAAGCTGACTGTAGCAATCTATCCCAAGGCAAGTCCAAATAAGAGCAGCCAGAGAGCCCCAAACAGGAATGAAAAATGTATGGCTGTGCTCAGAAACATAAGGTTTCATCATTCTGGACCCCAGTTTCCCATTTGCAAAGAATGCCAGGAGCAGTTTCAAGGCTTCTCAGTTATTTTGAATGGCAAAATAAACACCACTGGTTTAGGGAAGACCTCAGTAGGGCCATCTACTCACTTTATTTTTCTCCCAGGGTTTATTCCACTTTTTTTTTTTTTTTATTCTAGGGAATATGGCTTCAGTGTTGGCAGCCGCTGTGTAATTCTTGGGGGTCCTGGTATTCTCCTCTTCTTGTGCCAGCTTCTGGGCTTCTGTAATTCCAGGGAAATCACAACTTTCCTCTTAAGAAACCAGCAGGTTTTAGCTCATAAAGAAGCATGGCAGACCTTGAAAAAGCTGGACACTACAAATTCAAAGTTGACCAAAAAAAAAAGGGCTGCCTTCAAAGTCTAGATGGCCAAATCGATTACACATGTTTGAAATGCTTACTGTTCCCAACCCACTCATCTCTCTCGGGACTCCGTTGCTTGTCAGCTGCTGAATATTTGAGTCACCAGCCTAGTGCTTATGTGAGATGGTTAAGACCTGGCAGCTGAAGATGATAATTACTAAAAAATTATTGTTCCACCAGGAAAACAAACAACAACAACAAAGAGGAAAAAAGAATGGTATGATTGGCGCTCCCAGCTTGTGTTTGGCATGTTTATCCTTGGCAGTGTATCTGTGTTTTGAGAGTCCCTCAGAGAGCTGGTGAGCGCCCTTTATGGTCAGGACTCTAATTAGCCACTTGTCTCTCCCTGCAGGCATCTGGATGGTCTTCCCCAGCATGTTGTGCATCCTTCGGTAGGGCTCGGAGGGGAGGCTGGCAGCCTCTGGGCTTCACAGGGTGCAGAATTTGCCTCAGCTTAATCAGAGGTAGCTGGGTGGTTGGCCTGTCTCTGTTTTCTGCCCTTTTCTCCTCCTTTGTTTTGCTTCGTGACGGGCTGCTGAATGCTGGAAGCAATGTGAAGTGGTTTGATTTAATTAATCCGTTTAAAAAATATAGATCTGCTGTTTGTACATTTCCCCTCCGTCTCTCTCGACAGATTGTTGGCTCTCCACTCTGGCAGGCTTGCAAGCCAGCAAACTCACGCTGCTGGCACGGCTACCTCCTACTTTCTTCTGGCTACACGTTTATGATATTATCAGACTTTCCCTAGTGGTGTGATCATCTTCATGGGAACAACACTGTGTATCAGTTTCCTTGCTTTATACACCTCTTGTTGTTGTAGTGTATATTAGCATCCTGGGGATGCTGCAAGCCCCCATCACTAACCTGGCAGCAGGTGATGCACAAATCAATGTGGACATCTCCATGGGAGCAGGGCCCTGTCGAACATCCATTCTCAGCACTAGAGTGGTTCCCTGATAACTCATCTTAATTTTCCAGCAAGGACACAGGTCAAGCATGAGGGATCTGGGTGTACTTACTCATGAAGCAAATTATTACCCAGGTTGAATAACTGGCATCTGCCCAAGAGGGAATGAGAGCACCTATCTGGAGAGATTGTGCCCGTCTAATACTGGGACCTTATCAGGGCTGGAATACATTGAGGAAGGATGTTTATCCATTCAGACACTTTTTGTTAAAGAGATTTCTCCTCCACCAACCAAAAAACCCGTGCTCATGTGGAGAGCTTCCTCCTCTGCTGTGGCAAATGTACTTGACAGCATGTACCTGAGCCCAGCCCTGAAAGCAGCCACTGTGCTAAAGTGTTTGCTTGGCTTCAGAAATGTTAAGAGAGGGAATTTCTCTTTAGGAAGCCTGAAGATATTGGTTTTCAGTTCACTCTGTGCCTGATCCGAAGCTTCTTGAAGTCAATGCAAAGCTGCTGTGGGCTTTGAATCAGGCTCTGAGCCCACAGACTCAGACTGAGCAGGTGAAAACCAAAACCAAACAACTCCCCAGCCCCCAAACCAGAAGATGTCAACAGATGAAGAAAGATCTTGTTTCCAAAATCCTACCCTGAAATGCCACCCATTGGAGGGCTCCTCTCCCTGCTGGGCACCAGAGAGTTTATTCTTCTGCATCCCCATCTGTACTGATGTCCAGTTTGCTGTTGAAACCTGCTGAAAACTTGTCCTCCATTCCAACAGGGCAAACACCCATCTTATGCAAAGGTTTATTTTTCTAGTGATTCCTTTCTTATCCTTTCCACTGATACATGGATGTTTAATCTGTCCCTGTGAAGTTTCAGCAGGTTGTGTTCAGGGTAATAGATGTGCCTTTCTTCTCCAGCGCTGGCGGGGTGTGAAGCTGGTGCAGTGAAGGTTGGTGCCTGGCCAGTGTGGCCAGAAGTCATCTGTTGAAAGGCTTTGAAGTCCTGCATAAGGGGATTCTCCTCTCTCTTGCAACTGCCCTAGACTCATAGGATAATCATTTGGGTAGGAAGGGACCTCCAGAGACCATCTTCTCTAACCCATGGTGGAGAACTAAGCCATTAATTTGACCTGCCAACTAGCAGGATTTAAGGACAGGATGGTGACTGTTCCCAGCAGACAGCATGGATGGGACTGCTTGCAGTTCAGGGTAACTCAGTTCTTCATGATCTGAAATCATTTCAGATTCTCACTGGCACGGTTTGGAGCAGGGTCAGTTAGGGCTTTCCCAGTCAATCTCCATGAAACAGGGAGAGGACTGCAGGCACTGGTCCCAGCCTCGGAGGCAGTTTGTACGCAGTCCCCTTTGCTGGAATGTTGGAGAACTGCAAGGCATGGAGGCAGGCCAGTTCACTCAGCCCCCAGTTCCCAGATGGACTGGTTTTGGCTGCCCAAGCACCAAGGAGTTCTGTGTTCTTAGTGTCATCACATGGGGCTTTTTGGGATAGCATTAGAGCCAACTTGGTGTAGTCAGTGCCTGTGTCGCCTTTGCAAAGACATAGTCTTTGCTTGGAAGATGTTGTATTGCTCCAGCATGGAGTTGACACAAAACCAGGGCGACCCTCAGGGTGTGGGAGCAAGGGAAGAGACAGAAGCTGGCGACATCACCCAGAAGAGCAGGGAAAGGGGGGTGGTGGTACATGAAATGGCCCCAGGAGCGGCGAAGCTTGGGAACCATCCAACAGTGAACACACTGCACTGCAAGTAGGCTTTGGGTGGCATTGGGGTGGCATAGGCGATGTCAGAGGACATAGCTTCCCAGTCTGGGAGCAAACGGGGGACACTGGTGAATGGGAGGAAGGAGATGGAAGAGCTCGGGGGCCCAGTGTGGCTCAAGTGAGAAGAGGCAGGGCTGCCTGAAGAAGGGCTGTGTCTTGCGAACAGCTGCAGTCTCAGGGCAGTGTGTTGGCAACATGGAATATGTCAACAGCCAGCAATTAGGGCAGCAGCACAGAGCCCCACCGACCACCAAAGGAGATGGTCTGGCTGGGGGATTGGGGCCACCCTGGGTCTCACTCAGCACCTGCCTTAGGGCCAGAACAGCTGGATCTGGGCAGGTCTCTACCCCTACCTTGGCGGCATCTCTGAGTGCCCCAGGACATGGACATGGCCCCAAGGTCTCACCAAGTGCCTTTGACCTCTCCACGTGTGAGAAGCATTTTCTTGCCAGTATAAGCTCTGGTGAAGATGGAACTCTGGTTTCTGTTTTGAGAAGGGAGTCCTGATCACCTAGCATGGTTGAGAGAGCAGGGGGCAGAATCTTACACTGCATCCTGGTTTCTGCCCAACTCAGAGGATGGTCTGAAACTTCCAATTAGGAGATGATGTTTCTGGTTTCTTAGAACTTTCCCAGATTTTCAGTACTTGGGAATAAATTTTCCAGGCCCATATCTGCCTATTTGCCACAGTGGAAAGCTGAGATTGCAGTGGCTTGTCCCTTCCAAGGCACAGCTGCTGGTTTTGCTGGTGTGATCTCATTGATTTTGGAGGCAAGAGCATCTAGCCAGTTAGCAATGGTGTTAATGTAAGCATTTTGTCCTCCAGCAAAAGCAAAACATAAGTGTATTCCCTCATGGGGGAAAACCCCTGTTTACACATGACCAGGAGAAAACAGTTAAAGCACAGAAGGTAAGTCCTGCAGTAGTCCATCTTCAGTGATAACCCATCAAGCACACGACTGCTGCCATGTCCTGCCTGGTCCTAAGAGGTAGTGGTCTGTCTTTAAAGCTTTCAATTTCAGTGACTATCACTGGTGGCTCAAGAAAGCCCTTGAGATTAGGAAGGCTTGACAAACCTCATGGAGATATAATTCTTCATTTAGATGGTTCTCAGGCCCTGCAGATTATGGGGATGGAATTCCTCCAGCTCAGAATAACAGGGGCTATAGCTTCTTCCCTTCATTTGTGCAATTTCTGGACTAAAAATGCTTCTTGGAGTGCTGAACAGAGCCATCTGCAACCACCTGCTTTGTGCAGGTATTGTGAGGACATGTTTCATTCAGCACTGGGAACCTGTGTGAGACAATATTGTTGCTTGCTCTTCTAAGCCCTTATGCTCTTACTTCCCCTCTTTAAGGGTGGCTGGGATGGAGCAGCTATTCACTGAGTATGCTGCTCCAGGGCTGCTCATCTCCTGCAAAATCACTCACTCACCAGTATCAAACCCCACATTCCTGCGTGCAGACTGATACCTTGGGCTCTCACAGGCCAGCAGTGGAAAAGCAAATTTTCCTTCTAGGCATGTTTGAAAGAAAGCATCAGAGAAAAATTTCCAGTGGAAAAATACCAAACTCTTGCACTTGACTAAGAACCAAAATAGATTGCAACAGTGCTTTCCTCTGGAAGGAATTTTCCTACCTGGGGGCAGCAGGGGGGAAAGGGCTTGAATGGACAGGTATGAGGTTAAAAAAACTTGTCAGATCCTTTCTTTGCACAAGCAAAAGGGCAGGTTGGTGTCAGGGTATCTCTTCTCCACATGCTGTGCACCAGGGATTGGTGCTGCACCTTGCTTTGGACTTCTCATTGTGTGTTGGCAGAGCTGGATGGATTGTGTCCCATCAGCCAAGGAAGGACTGGAATACATTGTGTTGCAACATGGTATATGTTAAACATTAATTAATTTGCTGTGTGTACTTGTTGAATACGTATAATCTCATAAATTAGTGGAAGAGTTGAGGTCGGCAGAGATCTGTGGAGATTGTCTATTCCAAACCTCTGCTCAAGCGAGGGCACCAAGAAGGTTGTCCAGAACCATGTCCCATTGGGTTTTATGCATCTCCAAGGATAGAGGCTTCACAGCCTCTCTGGGAAACCCAGTCCACTGTTTGATGATCTTCACAGTGAAAAGTTTTCTTCTTGCATTTAGATGGAATCTCTTGTACTTCAGTTTGTGTCCTATTGATTATTCTGTGTTGAAGGTCCACCAGGGTCTTTGAAATCAGCTTCCTTTCCAGTGCTCCTTCATCTTCATCACTCTGCTGGCCAAAGGTCCAAATTCACGCCCTAATTCAGACTCTAAAGCTCTGGGGATGAGGCACAGACCTGACCCTGCTCTATGGATGGTCCCACCTGACCTACTCTGTTTGCTGGGAGACAGTGAATAAGCAAGGCCACCTTTTTAGCACCTTTTAAACACACCTCCCACTGCCTAAATGTGTCACCAACCATCCTTGTGTCTAACACAGGTGTTGGGACATGGGCTCAAATTGGCTTGCCAGCACCAAGAAACAGATGGGGGCTCCTCTGGTGACTTCCTACCATCTCCTGGGCGGCAGGATCCGGCCCTGCAGCTGACAATGGGCTGCTTGTTGGGCTGAAGCGTTCAGCAGGACCCCGCGGTAAAGGGGAGACTCCCTTTTACTGCTTCTTGCTTAATAACAGGCTTGAGGATATTAATTACCTTAATTAGAGCTGGCCAAACCTGTTTGGCTTGGAGCTGGGAGTCGGTGGGGACCAGCTCTCTCAGCTTTTTTGTTTTCAGGTCTCATGATGTTCCCCAAAGAGCGAGACCTGTCCTGTTTCAAACGTAATTAAAAAGTCTTTTGAGAGGCTCTTTAGATCCTGCTTCTTTCTGAGCAAAGCATCCTTCCTTCAGTAAAGGACTGCCTTGCATAAATAGGGAGAAAAGTCGCTTTATCTTACTCCTCTCCACAAAATAAAACCAGATGGTTTTAGTAATGCAGGGAGGCACTGAGCAACTCCTTCACCATGGGCATAAGGCACCACGACTGAAAAAAACCTCACTCTTGGGATTGTAAATCCCTTTTGGAAAGGTGGAAAGTGGGTTTGCAGATGAAGAACCTGGACCAGTCATAGGCTGCAGGAGACTCAGTGTCCTGCCTCACTGACAGTGCAGGCAAAACCTCCTGCCTCAGTTTCCCAGCTGCAAAATGTACCTTGCATCACCTAGTCATCACTTTTACTGGCACATAGGTAATATTTGTCTGGGGCTTGAGGTATCACAGGTAGTAAAATTTGGTGACTCAGTTGCTCAGAGAAGTGACTTCATGATGGGAAGACTTGACCTTCAGCGTAGGGTGAGATACTGGCTTCGGGTAGCCATGTGGCTTCTCTCTGGGTTTCCCTGCTTGTTATCATTCTCCCAGAGTAGGTGGTGTTTGCTGATGACCTGTTGTCATGATTCACCATTCTTTTTCCCTTTGGCTCACCTCATGTTGACCTCCAAACAGTGATTTATACACTTGTGGGTCACATTCTGCGCATGGCCGAGAGAGGATGTTGATGTGGGTCAATCTATAATTTGTCTTGTAGGAAAGCAGGGCTGTCTGTGGAAGCACATTCCTTGCAGTATACATGGCCTCCCACAAGCCCACACCAGGGCTGCTGGTATCTCTCTATAGCCCCAAAGATGACAGAACCCATGCTATATATCTCCAGTGCTCACTGTGTTTGAATAATGACCTTGGCTCTCTGTATCCTATGCTATCCCATGTGTGGTCATCAGCTCCAAAGCTTCCATCTTCTCTTAAGAAAGCATGAGGACATGGGCCAACCCTCCTTAGCAGCTGTCACAGAGTAGACACTGGCCAGATGAAGGCATCTTGGTGAGGTGGTTGAACTACGAGCTCATCTGCTTGAGGTCCCTCTGTCTTCAGGGGAGAACTTCCTCCAGAAGGATATTTGGAGCTCCTAAGACGGGTTTCTGCCCTGACTCACATTCCAGAGGACCCTGATAATTTTGCAATCCTTCTGAAGTCTCCCAGAGATATTTCCTAGATGGTTATGGTAGCTGGAATCCATTGTGCCTCACCGTGGTGCTGTGTGTGGGATCAATACAGCTTTCAAAGAAAGACTTGCCGTAGCCTAAAGAAGAGATGAAATGCGCCATTTCCCTGCACTGACTGTACAGGGAGCATGAAGTTCTTAATGAAATATCTCATGAAGGTTTGAACACATAGAGGGTTGTGTCTTCTTCCCCTTTCAAATTACCAGCTGGAGAGGATCCAACAATGGTGGGGTACTCAGACCTGTGACTGAGGTGCCCACGTTATATACAAATCTGGACTGGTAAAGTGTTTATTATCTTGTTTAAACCTTTCCTCTGCACCGCAAGGAGAATGTTACCTCCTTTGTCAGAACATCGCACTGCCTATGAAACATATGTAGAAAGTACAGAATATGGTGCATAGTTTTGGTCCACCTGAAACAGTGTTGTCAATGAGTAAAATATTTGCACTTAGAAATGCTTTTGCTTGGTGCAGATGCTTTTTAGCCATTTAGCCAACTGGCTTTTGCAAGCTAAAGGAACATCCTAGTCCTCTTCCTCTTTTTCATTTCTTGATGAAGGGTGAACATCCAGAGGTACCCTATCCCCCAGGTATTGCTATGACACATTAGAGAGAGCAGCTATCACCTTCATTCTTTTAATGCTGACTCAAAGCTTGAGCTGTGGGCTGTCCCAGTCCTGAGATGTAATTCTTGCATTTACTCAGTTAAAGAAGAGATTCAAAGTGAAGGTCTCATGAGAGTCATTCAGTTTACTTCTGTGTGGGCACAGCACTTCTGTGGCCACTGAGTGGGGAAGTTCAGGGAGCCAATGGATGGAAGACAACTCCTCCAATAAATACTACTCTGATTGATGTGTTTACAACTTGCAGCCCAGGCTGCAAAGTGGTATCTTGTCCACCTCTGTGAGAGAGATGTAATGAATATGGCAGTGCTGCTAATGAAATCTGTACATTGGTGTAAAAATAAATCAGAAACATGAATCTTTGCACTAAATGGTGTGAAGTTAGGTACTGAGGGCCCTATTCTGTAATGTTAAGGGGTCTAGAATATGTGCTAATACAGTATTTATTAATACAGCTGGATACTAAATATTAGTGTGGTGTCTCTGTGGCCAACTGCTTCCTTCCCTAGATCAGCTGTTTGGCATCCCCTAAAACTGAGCTGCAGACATGGTCCCAGGCTGTCCAGCATCTCCAAGACAGAGGCTGCAAGTGAGTTCCAGGGGGTCTCAGTCCTGTGAGACCTCTTCAAGGTTGGTCCCAGCTCCTCCATCACACTTTGTGCTCACCACTGAATTAAAGACCCTTTTCCCACATCCCCTTGATTACAAACAGTGCTCAAGGCGCTTCTTCATCTCTCCTTTAATAGACTCCCTGAGTATGGAGATGGCTGCACAGATCTCAGCTTGTGCAGATGCTTCCCCTGTTGCTGGTGCTTCAGCGACATCTCCAACCTCTTTCAGGAAATGTGTTCTGTGTTTTGGCTTACCTTAGGAGCAAAAAATTGTTGCTTAATCAGGTTTCAGGCATCTCAGCCTGTGACCTTTCTGTAACTATCTGAATGAGTGTGTTGACTTGTTCTGTGAATTATAAACTCCATTAACTCTTTAGTGACTCCCCCTTGCTTAGTGAGAAGGGCTCACATCCACAACATACCTAATGTGCCAAAGTCTCTTCAAGCTTATGGGAATGAGTATCTTATTCCTCATTGCAGACCTGGTTCAAAATACCCTTTTCAGTGGCAGAGGCTGAGAGGGTCTGGTTAGAAATTCAGAATTAGTGACTTCATCAGCCAGCACTGTAATACCTTTTGTAAAATGCTTTCCTAACACTCAGTGCATGAGAAATGAATGTACTGCGCCTTTAATCTTGCCCTGCTAACATTTTCTTCTTTAAAAAAAATAGAAAAGCACACAACCCAAGCGGACTGCACTCCAGCAAACACCTGTATTGCCACTGAAAGGCCTTTTGCTAATATATTTTCCCCCCTGTTCTTCTTGATCACACCTGTCTAGCTTTGGGCAAAATAAAATATTCACATAGCTGCCAGAAGTAAAGTTCTTTCCTGGCTTGAGCTACTGTGTGTAAAGATCTCCAAAGAAATGTCAGATCACTTTATTGAATCCTACTGAAAACTTGTTTGACAGTAACATGCAGAAAGGATCAGGACCTCTCTGTAATTGCCAGTGGGTTGAAAAGAACGTTTGTTTTGAAGGCTTAAACTTTTTTTTTCCTTTTTTCTTTTTTTATTTTATTTTTGTCCTGTATTTGAATGCATTAAAACCTGCAAAAAGCTCTCTGTGCATATTGCTTGTATGTTTGCCTAGATGCACGAGCACACACTGCCTGCACGCTAACACATGGGAAGGGCTGTATCTGCAGCTGGATTATAGCCACCTCTAGGGCAGGAGGCAGAGCCAGCCAGCAGCATGCACCAGCTCAGCAGATTAATATATGCAGCTCTTCAGGTGCTCTGAGCTTCGCACGGGAGTAAAAAGCACCTTTATGTGGAGGACTTTTGCCCTCATGAAGTGTGAGCAGGTCAGAGCTACTTCAGAGAGGCAAATTCCACCCTCTGCATACTGTGTCTTACAGCCTCATCTGCCTGTGAGCGGAAACAAATACCAATTGTAGTGAGGAAAATAATTAGGAGCAGGTGAAAGCATATTTTTAATGTTCTCTGACCAACTGATATTTAATTTACAATAGGAATATTTGCCTCTCCAAACCCTTGCCTGATGCTCCTAGATGCTAATTATGCTCGTCGCTCCTGCGTCTGCTGTGTAAAATACATGTTCCTCTGAGCAAGACCCAGTGCTAACCTTTGCCTTGGTATCCTGGAGAGCACTTCTTTAATTATTCTTTAATTTGAAAGGATTAATCTGGATACTAATATAACTGATTGAGCTCCAGCCTTTGAGATGAGAGAGGCTGCTGGAGCATCACTGGAACCCCTGAAACCTCAATTTCTATTTGAGCTTCTCATATAAATTTAACCTGAGCTACCCTGTTTTAAGTATTCTACCAGACCTCAAAATCTGGTTTGTGGGAACACTCAAATTCCAGCTCTGGGTCTCTCTTTTTCTAAAAGGCCATTGTTTCTGCTAGTCCAAGATCAATTCTCCATCCTCAGAGGTGGAAACTCACTTTGCGGTCTGAGTTTGCCAAACAGCCCACTGCTTCTCAGGCTGTCTCAGAATGTCAGTTGATCTTTGTTCTTCTATGGTCATATCCCTAGTAAATGGCACTCTGGATATCATGAGTCTTGTGGGAAACCTGAAGCCAGCAGTCGCGGTGACTCAGAAAATGGACATAAAAATCTCAGCTCCCTTGGCTTGAACTGAAGTCCAGCAAATTCATTACGGGTGGTATCCATCTCACCTGCCTGATTTGGCATCCTGAGACAGTTACCCACATCTCACTTTGTCATCCATAAAGAGAAATGGGAAGCTCTTGAGGAAAGGTCAGTCTGTGTCAGACAGGGACTGAAGACACAACTGAGAAGTTGCCACCTTGCCTGGACGTTCAGAGTTCGGATACACCATTCCCAAGGTCTTTATGTCCTAACAGAGCTTTTAGTCTGTCCAAAGGGGACTCATTTTTGGCAGTGAAATGAAGACAACTTGGTTATACTTGGGTTCTTGGAGGAGGCAGGGTGACCAAGTGGCTGGATCTGGTTTGTATTGTACACATGGACACATGTTCATCACACTCACTTTAACATTGTTAGCCAGACTTTTGGGGCCCCAATACACCTTTCTGTGTTGCAAAATGAAATAGACCAAGGCAAAGAGTCTTGCCCAAGGACATAGAAAGAGCCAGACCCACAACAGGACAAGATGGAAGAAGAAGAGTTGGTGGAGGCAATAATTTCAGCTTAGAGACATTAATAGCATAAAGTGTGGTTGCTGATAGGGGTGATGTTTGCTGTCCAGCTCCTCTACACATCACATTTCACAGCATGAGGGAATGACCAAATGCTTCCTTGGCTTTGACAACAGCAGCCCTACAATTAGCCAATATGCTAAGCAAAGCCTCCTTGCACAACCAGCATGGGGTTATTCAGGACTTCATCCTAGGAGGGACTCCACACCATGTTAGTGTACAGACACCAGTATGTGAGCTGCTTTAGAACATGTTCTGTGTTCACAAGGACTCATAGAGCACCATGTTGCAGGGATTGATTGGGAAGGCTAATGTGCCCCCCACCTCCCACACTGTGCTGGCAACAAAAGGCTGGTTTGGCATTGGCATCCCTCATATATTTTATTTTACAGGTGCAGGTAGGGTAGGGGAGATGGGGGATAATTGAACAAGTTTCTCCTGGTGGTAAGAAACCTGGAGTCTGCAATGTCCCCAGTAAGAGAGATCTTTTCCTGTGGGTTTGGGATGTCTGGATGAGAGAAAGCCACATAAATTAGAAGCGGGTCCTCCGGCATGGCTGACCTCAGCTAAAGGAAGAATCTCAGAGCAGGTCTACTTGCATAAATCTCATGCCAGCTTGCAACTTTGGTTGGGCTGTGAAACCCTTTTTGTATCAGTCTTATAAGAGGGAGGCCAAAAGAGTCTTTATTCAAGGACATCCAATGTCATTGGAGGAGTTGGGAGTACCTGATATCAGCCAAAACACTTGTTTGCCCATTTTTGGCGTATCTCTACCTAGCCTCAGGAGCTGCTAGGATTGCTTGGCTGGTAGAGCTTTCTAAAGAGATCTCCTCCTGCACAGAGTTAGTGTTTCTGGATCTCATCCATAGAGACACCTGCATTAATACAGACTTCTCCCCATGCTGCCCAGGAGTGCAAACACAGGAGCATGTGCAAACACAGGAGCATGCTGATGCATGCAGGATCCCGTGCTGACACGCTTTGGTGTGTGTAGGCATCTATGCTCATGCTGGTGGGGTGTCCTTCTGCATGGAGATATGCCATCACCTCTCCACCCTATATAAACTTATTTAGAGCCTCTGCTGTTGGAAGTCTGACTGTTGCAAACCCCCCTGTCTTGGGCTCTTGCTTCCCCCTCACAACTGTCCATGCATACATGCATGTCCATGTCCATGTCCATGCATGGATATAGATATGGACTCTGTGTCCTGTGTTAGGGACTCACAGCCCAGCACACCTGCAGGTTCAGGCTCTGGAAAGAGAAATTGGGAAACTGGATTGTATTTCTTTTTATGCTACACTAGGGTAAAATTTATGCCCAGATCTCTCATACCATACTGAAACCTGGCATCACCATTCCCTTGGAGAGGCATAGACTTCTCCAATAGCAAGTCAGATATGGGGTGGCCCATGTTGCTCACTGGGATGAGGTTTCTCTTTCTCCCCACAGCTGTAGATGAAGCATGGTGCAAAAAGGGTGTGATTATGGGTATCCACAGAGTATCTGTTCTTAATGGGAAGCAAACCTAGGGGATATTCAAGCTGTATCTACAGGTTGCTCTCTGAAGGTGGGAAAGATTAGCAAGCAGGACTTGAAATCTCTAGCCTGCTTTGAAACTGGGGAACACATCTGGAATTTAAACCAACACCTCCAGAAGATCCCTGAACAGAGATGTGATCTGCATCGGGTGCCTGTGTCTCCCAGGTGCTTCCCATGCAACCCTGCATCTCTGCCTGTGTCTGTTCCCCATCAGCAGATCTTCCCTGTTCCACTCTTGAGATTGAAAACTTTTGGTGATGGGGTAATGGCCTATTCTGCACACCGTCAGCAGCCAGCACCATGGGGGCTTCATCTCATGACAGCAAACTCCATGGCTTTGCAGCTTCACCACTCACTAATCACTACTAAATCAGAAAAGGGGCAGGAAGGCCAGTGAACTCATAACAGGCATGTTTAAATCAAGGAAAGAAAAATCAGAGGCCAAAAATTAAGGTTCTTTGATCCTTGATTTTATGTCAACAGAGACGAAAGAAGAACACTGAGTCTTTTTACTTTTTACCAGCTGCTGCTTGAAACAAAATAATTGGATAATTAAAAGGCCTTGCCTTATGTCAATTTTATTTAGGTGCCTTGATCCACTGATGGAATGTGTCATTGATAGAAGGTTTAAGAGCTCATTAGAAAAATCCCAGAGATAAACCCAGGACTCAGGCCCTTCAAAGGCCTGTCAGCTGGGAGGGGAGCAGGGATGATGTCCCAGAGTGGCCCAGCATAATGGTATCACAAGGGAGAAACTGTGCTGGACAACAGCTGTAGAAAAACAGGCTATGCCTTTAGCATAGACAGGCTGCAGGTGTTGCAAAACACCCCATGCCCTCCCTCAGCACCTGATTTGGGTCTGAAGGAATAAATTTGCTTTCTGGGATGGCATGGCATTTCTCCTTGGCAAGGTGGTGAAGTTTTGGCGGGGTGTGACTGTGATGGCCCATCTCAAATGCAGTGCTTAGTAAGTGTGGCATACCTTCCCATCCCTGCTTCCCACCAGCCATGTCCTGCCTTGTCTGACTGAGTTCTGGGTCTTGGAACGTAGACCCTTTAAACCCTATACCCCGTGGCAACCTTACCTTCGCCTTCTCCATGTTTCTTGGCTCCAAAGCTGCAATACTTTTTTACAAGACTCGTTTGCCAACTATAAATGACTCAACAAACTTTTCCCTCTTTTGAAAACACCATCACATTTAATACATGTATTTAATGCCTTTCAAGGGGTGCGACTTCTTTTATAGGAACTCTTCCTTGTGTAAATGTCATGTAACAAAGTCAGAGTAGGATATACAGTTCTTATCTGGGAAGATGGTGCCTTAGCAATAGTTAAGCCATTTGGGACAAGTAACAATTTCTTTCAAAGTATTTCTTCACCTGATGGATTTTGGGTGAAAGATTCCAAAGACTCCTGAGTGGGAACCAGCGACCCATCAGAGGCACATCCCTGACTCTAGCTGCCATATGAGCCTTGTCACCTTTGGAAACAGAGTTCAGGGTGCTGAGCATGTAGATGGTTTTGAAAAAAATGAACCTTTATCTTAAATATCTGCACCAATTTGTTAACATTGGTTATATAATTATTGTCCTTGCCGACTCTGTTTCCCTGTTTATTCCCTTGTGACCACAGTAAACTGTAGTTCATGGCCATAGAGAGAGATAATATTGTGTGACCTACAGTGAGTAGGACAGTTTTCTCGCTGCCAAAAAGAAAGCAGGTAGCTTAGGTCACTCCTTTGGCCCTTTCTGGAGCCAATGGATAGAGATGAGCATCTTTAGAGATGCACATCCTGGTTAAAATAGGTGTCCCAGACAGATGTGAACGACTTGCCCTCTGAAAGCAACTCACTGATAGGAGAGATGTGTGACCCACATTTGAGGTTAAAGTGAGCTGAGACAAACTGGATCTTCTTGCAAGACGACACATTAGGAGTCCTAGAGAAAACCCGCTGATCTGCAGCCATGCCTGCAAAATTGGATGGTCTCGGATCTGCCAGTTGGTCTGCAATTGCATGCTGTGCACACTTCTCTGCATGCATATAAGTCAAGGAATAAATAACCCATGTACACAAATATAGCGCATAAACCTGTATATAATGTGCATATGTGTACACACGCACAGAGAATCAAAACTGTGTATTCACAGCTTCTCTGATGCCAGAGCTGAATTCCTGGACCTTCTGGGTATGTATATATGTGGTGTATGTGTGCTTGTCTAAGGTCTGTGTATACAGCTATCTTTAAATAGCATGAAGAGCAAATAAATACATATACATACAACTCAGGGCGAAATGCAGCCTGTATGGAAAGGGTTTATGTAGCTTTGCAATCTGATTACATTGTGGAGGGAAGCATAGGGCGAAAGGCCTACAGAGGGTCTGGGTTCTGCCTGTAAAGGAGCAGCAGCAGTGCAGGCAGCTGCCTGCACTGCTAAAAGTGTTATTAGCAAAACTAACAAGCGGAACCCCATCCCTGGCGCTGCTCACGCTGGCGGTCAGATCAGGTCTCCAGCATGCCGAGCACTGTGTGAATCCAAGGAGGCTGTGATCCTCACAGCAGTGGGTGGTAGAAACCACAGCATGTTAGCAGTGCTTTCTGCTTTATTTGATTTGTGACTGATTTATAGGCACTTCTGTGGTGTAATTGGCTTCACTGAGCCCACTGCGGCTTTGCGCTGCCATGGCCAAGAGCTGGGCTTGGCTCTAATCTGTTCCTCAACCTCTCCCTGGAACAGTCTGTGCACTGCTCTGACATGTGGAGAGATTATGGTGTTGGCTTAGGAGCTGATTAGTCTGAATGATATCTGCATGATAAATATCTTTATAAATAGCTTTCCTGAGCAGATTTCTTTAGGCATCCCTCAATAAGCAAAAGGACCTGCTGAAGGAGCAACCACCACCTCACAGCCTTTTGGCCAGGGACAATTGCCTTCAGGGCTCCACCTCACCCCATGGACCGGTTGTACCTGGTGCTTAGGGTCGTGGGGTGAGGGATTGCCGTGGGGCAATGCTGTTCCCTGATGCCATGCCTTCTAGTACCTTGGCTAAAGGGCATAATTCCGCTGGTGTTCCCAGAGTTTAGCATGAAGCATCATAGGCTTTTCTTGTTTTAGATGCCCACCATCATGGTCAGCTTGTCTTCCCCATTCTCTCCCTGGAAGGGGATGGCTGGTTGGCAATGACATCCACATTGTTGAGGCCATGAAAGTCCAGATAAAGACCAGGAAGAGTCTGTATGTGCTAGGTCCTTTACAAGCAAAATGCAAAGACGAAATGCTCTATGGGCAAGATATGGGAAGAGGTTAAGATGGTGCACAGCAGTGTGGGGAGCATCCCCTGCTCCAGAGGCCTCCACTCTTGCAGAATTATCTGATTTTGGTGGGTTTACCCCTCCAATAGTTTTAGTCCCAGAGCTGAATTCCTGTGGAGCTTCCGGTTGTTTGTGTATTAGGTACAATAATAGGAAAGTTCCTAAATAACACAGTGATAGGACTAAATATTCCTTAATATAGTTAGCATCGAATGGTTTGAGTTGAGGCTGCTCTAAATGCTATACGAGCCTAAAAATTGGGCTGAGCAGTGATGGCAGATGAAATAAGAAGACAAGTGGATGAGAGGCTCGTTCTCAACAGATATATGACCAAATCTGCCATTTATAATGCTCTTGTGAGAGAAATGTTGCTGTTTCATAGAATCACAAAATTGTTTGGGTTGGAAGAGACCTTAAGGCTCAACCAGTTCCAGCCCCCTGCCATCAGCAGGGACACCTTCCACTAGACCAGGTTGCTCCAAGCCCCATCCAGCCTGGCCTTGAACACTGCCAGGGATGGGGCAGCCACAGCTTCTGCGGGCAACCTGTGCCAGGGCCTCACCACCCTCACAGGGAAGAACTTCTTCCACAGATCCCATCTCAATCTCCCCTCTGTCCGTTTAAAACCATTCCTCCTTGTCCTGTCCCTACCTGCCCTTGTCAAAAGCCCCTCTCCAGCTTTCTTGTCAGCCCCTTTTGGGACTGGAAATTCCTCTAAGGTGTTCCCGGACCCTTCTCTCCTCCAGGCTGAACAAGCCCAGCTCTCTCAGCCTGTCTCCATAGAGAAGTGTAATGGCGAAAGCATATATGCATGCATATACAGAAAGAAGGAAAGAAAATGTGAAGAATACAAAGAAAATCCTCCCTTGACAGAAGGACTTCTGAGAATTGTCTTCGCAGGTGTAATTCTCTCTCCGTGCAACAGATGACAAATTCCCATATAATGTGGGTGTATAGTTGGACTAGGGGTGTACTCATGTAATGATGCTTCCATGGTCTGCAGAAGCAACCCAGGGGAATCAGCTGTCTGGAGTGCGGGGTAATGAGGACATCTCATAAATTCAACATTTCCTCCTTCCTGGCATCCAAGAGCACTAGACCTTTCAGCAATAGACCCCAGTTGGAATCAGATCAGGTTGCTTACCGTAATGTCCAAGTCTCTTTCAGCATTGATGCTTCCCAAAAGGGAGAATATGGCCACATTCTTGACTTCTACACATTTGCCTTTACATTTGACCTTCATCTACTTGCATCTGGCCTGCACCCATCTTAACAAGCAAGCCCTTTTGCTCCATACCTTTAACCTCAGCCTCTTACATGCTGATCCAGTAGACCTTGTGCTGCCATCAGCAATTTTTTGTATTTTTCATTTTTCCAGGACATAGAGAAAATATTAAAATGTGTATTGGAGAACCGTTCCCTGTGGGACCTGAGTAGGAACACACCCATCTGGCGGTGATCCCTTGTTTAGAGTTACGCTTCAAGACCTACGTTACCCAGTTTTTAATCCCTTTAATGTGTGCCATGTTTGGTACTCCAGTTTCTTAATCATAATATCATACAGTACCCAGGCAGTTGCCTTGAGGAAAATCTAAGTAAAATTACATCAGCACTCTTCCCCTTATTAACCACGCTTGTGCTGTTATCAGAAAATGCATCAAATTAATTTGACAAGATCTATTTTTCATAAACCCAAGTTGATTGGCAGCAATTATATTACCTTCCTTTGATTCCATAATAAACAAATCTCATATGAGCTATTCCATTATGTTTTTCTGGGATTAATGGCAGGCTTGCAATCTAGAACCCATGTTGACCTGTCTCCTCTTTTAAAACACCGGCAGAACATTCATTTTCTGCTGGTTCTCTAGAACTTCCCTGGGGTTCAAAGACTTTTGAATAGGCTCCAATCCCTTCTTGGCCAACTCTTTAAAAACTCTGGGATGTAAATGATCTGAATCTGCAGATTTATTAATGGCTAGCTGTGGGAGATGTTGATTACCATCTACCTTGCTTATGGTTAGAGCCGTGTGATCATCAGCAGTGTGTGGTAGAAGTAGCTTGTGCAGCTTTTTCTCAAAATGCAGAACTGAAATCTTCATTGAACACACAGGGCTTTTCTTGGTTATTATCCATGGTTCCACTATTCCCCTAGAGTAACAAATTAATGCTATCACAAGGGTTTCTTTTGTTGCTTGTACAAGAAAAGCACCTTCTCTTCAACCTTGACTCTGCTGACTATAAATATTTCTTCAAGTCCTTTATTTCCCTTATTGATTTTCTCAACTTCTGACCTCTAGTTATGACAAAAATGTCTTTCTTTCTCCACGCATTACACTGGTTTTATTTTAATGCAACAACTCACTTTATTTTATTCCTTATCTTAAATACCTACTTTTACTTTCCCTCTTAATCTGGCTTGAAGAAAAGCTAGTATGTTCTCTCTCCTTGTTGATAAGGGTTGTAGATTTTAAATGAATAAGTAGAAACACTTTTAAATAGTTCACATATTGACTTATGTAAAGTCTCTCCTATTGAAGCTACTCTTATTTGACCATTTGGATCTGTTCCTCCTTTGTTGTAACACGAGGCCCATAAGGAATTCCAGTATGTGATATATAGTCCTACCATCATTAACATTCAGAAATGCTAAATGTCTTCATCTGGTGTGTGGATCAGCCTGCATCACTCAGGTCGCAGCTTATACTGTGCATGCACCCAGTTTCCCTTACAGAACAGGAAGGTGCTTGAGGACATGGTTGTCTTGTTCTTTGCTGAAACCTGGTGGTGATTAGTTCATGACAACTTCTGATCTACCCTTCCTTCTTGTGGGGTTATGAAGATTACCTGATTCCTTCCTTTTCATGTCTCACCGGTAGACAGTTGTCATTGTGGTTATAGATGGTTATCTGATGTTGCTGTTGCCTAAGCATTCAGGGCTCCCCCTTACATCTGCATGAAATATTTGACAGAGACGTTGACAATCAAACTGTGCTTCTTAGCACTGGACCTTGTTTTGTGATTTTATTGTTAAAGACTTTGCCAAACTGAGGTTAAAGGCTTTGTGATTTTGTAGTTGAAGCAGTGTGGTCTGACCTCATGGCTGGTCTTGCTCTGAGCAGGAGATTGGAGTAAAGATCTGAAGTCCTTTCCAAGCTGAATTATGCTATAAGCCTCTGATACTTTTCAGGCTGAATTATGCTATAAGCCTATGATTTCTTTGGTTTATCTCCTGACTTAAAATTAGAAAACAGTACCTGAAAACCAAATTTTTCAATTTTGGCTTAATTTCAAGATTCCCTCTTCTCATTAAAATATGTTTTCTGGTATGCTTCAGCACCAGAGAGAGGTACCTACATTGAGATGTCTACATCGTGTAAGCTGGTGCCTGCAATTTCCCAATAACTGATAGAGATCCCATTACTGGAGCCAACCGAGCAATCCAGCCAAACAAAGATGTGGGTGAGCTCACTGGCATTTACTGCCGAGAGGCTCATCTGAGTTGCTCTCATGGTGGATGCACAGGGCCACATGGGATTGCAGACCGCTGAGCAGGGCTGATGGGCATAACACAAGAGCTTGGAGGAGTCCAGTGCCCTTTGCAGCCGTAGCCTGAGGGCATCTCACTTGGCATGAAGCACCCTACCATGGAATGCAGCTGAAGCCCTGACACTCAGCACCTGCATGTGGGTGTCTGAGTCTGCAGGTGACTCTTGAATTTTAATTCATAAATGTGAAAAAAGCATTGATGAACTCCTGGAATCTGCCACTAGAGAAGGTCGTTGGGGCAGACAGTATCAGGTTCAAAAAAGAGACAGACAAATTTGTGGACAACAGATCCACCCATACATAGGTAGAGAAGCGATGGCTGTGGATGCTGTGGCAGCATGAGGTCAATGGCTGCAGAAAGCAGCCTCCCTGGAGATCATCTGTTGCTGTCACAGACAAGTTACTGAGCTACACTAACTGCTGGTCTGGCTCAGTAAAGCATTTCTTGCCCTCTTATTTTCTATGGCATTTCTTAATGTGAAAATGCAGATTTTCGTTTGAGATTACTTTGGTGTACGTCTTTTACACCTCTAACTTTTTGATCCCCCCAGAATTTTCAAAAATTGCTTTAGATATGTCTCTGAAGAGCTCTGTAGGAATCTGCAGGACCCCAAGCACTCCCACACTATTTGGGTTGGAGCCTTGCTGAATTACAGACTCCTGCCCAGGCATCCTCTTCATTTGGGAGTCCAAAGCTGTGACTGTCTTGGACAGTCCCTTCCTCACTGTGGGGGGTTATTAGCTCTGCAGAGAGATGCCTTACCAGGACTCTGATCTTGCTCCTGAGCCAACACATTTTATAACCCATTTTTCTTAGTGTAAACTGACATTGGCAGCACTTTATGTCAATATGTTGGGCAAATCCCCTAAGACTCCAGATAAGAAGCAAACACTACACTCTTCTGCTGCCTACAGCATTGAAAGAGAGGCCAGACTTGATCTTATCTTTCTGTTTGCACTATAATCATGCCTAGAAGACTTGCTGTGCTAGGTCCTACATGTCGACCTAGCGAGAAATGGTTCCTGCCTTGAGTACCTGGCAGCCAAAATGGGTGATGGAGATGGAAAATGAGAATGGAGCAAAATGCTCAAAGAACATCTCACCATCTCACATGCTGGTCACTTGGCCATAGCCAGCAGAATACTTATGTCCCTTGATGACCTGTTACAGCTCTAGGAATCTCTTATATGGCATATGTGTGTTGAAGGGAGAAAGCTGGGGAGGAGGAGGTGGTATTCAGGTGGCTTTGGGCTTGGTCAATAGTGTGTCCTCACAGCATGTGAGAGAGAACCCTGACACGTTGGTCTGGGGAGTTCCCAGCTAGGGAACCCCAATGCTGTCTAAGCAAGCTGTTGTGGCTTGGTGTTATGAATTATGGATGGTCAGCATGGACCATTATGAATGGCCAGCAGAAAAATTTGACCTCGACACTGCTTTTGAGGGCACTGAGAACACCTCAGGAGAATGCTCATCTTACTTAATTAGCTAAATAAGGCCCTAGGAGCTGGGTGTTGAAAGCTCTGTTATTTAATTGCACTCATTTCTCTCACATCATATCTCCTCACTGTGCATGCCCCACCTGCTTTAGTCATCATGAACTAAACAGCAAAGATGGACATATCCCAGCCACCAAGATGGGCCGGTGGGAATGGGATAAGAAAGGGCAATGAGCAATTTGGAGCTGCACCCAGGTTTCAAGTCTAACCAAGCTGTGGCCACATGGGGTGTAACTTATAATAAGGGATGGTTTTTTTTTTTCTGAATAATTGCTCTTTCTGAGAAATCTAATGGGAGGTGACTTCTGTAAAAGGCAGTCAGCTGGAAGTCATGCTGAAGATGCTCTGGTGCACCCAGCCTTGTGGAGAAGTTTGCAGGCTGGATGCAGAAGGTGTGATTCCAGCTGGGACTGGAGTCCAGCAGAGGGCACTTGCTGAATGCAGCAGGCTCCAGCACCAGTCCTTGGGCCACAGTTTAATTACAAACTTTGGCACATAGCGAGCTTGTTGTCTAGAGCCTATGGCTACTCAGTGTATCAGTTTCATAAACTTGCCTGCCCTCTGTGGCTCAGTTAATAATAATTAAACGATTCTTTAACAATGTTGGGTAGATTTCCAGATATTCTTCAATATGCGTTAATAATCCTTAATGCTGGTGAACTTCCAAAATTCCTGGGGTCGGGGTTGCTGAAATATACCCTCATTGATGGGTATGATTCTCTGTTCCCTTGGGTGGTCATTTACTGGTATTTAAAATGCAAAGTAGCTGTAAGTGCATGGAGAATGCTGATATTGGTAGTATTTTCTCTTAATGGTGCTCAGCTTTGTGAACCTGGTCCAACACCCCTTGGTGCTGCAGAAGCAGCAGGTTTCAGTAGGCTTTGGAAGGAACTAGGCATGGCTGTGCACAGTGAGAGGCAGTGAGGCAAGGGATGGTATCCAAAATTCCATCCAAAGGCCTCAACTTGCTGACTCTGTGCAATTAGGCAAGTGTCTCCTGAGAATAGGCTTCTCTAGTGCTGTATCCTATCATGAGGAAAAATGTTCAGATGCAATATTTCATGCTGTAGCTGGGCCCATCTTCCTCCTCTCACATCCAGAACCTAAGAGGATAAGTACACTGAACAAACCTCACGGGAATTCATCTTCAGCTGATCTTTGCAAATCCAAAAACACATGCTTGCATTCTTGGGGCAATTGCAGACTCTGAGATGCAAGATTTGAGAATAAACCAGTAACTTCCTAGACTCCTAAAACTGAGAGGTAACAACACAAATGCCCATCTGGTTTGATCCCTGTAATCACATAAGACAGAGGGTTCCACCCAGTGATTCCAGGTGGAAGATTTAAATACCAAGGCAAAATATCTTTTCGTGGAAAAAAGGATGGCCTTGACTTTATGAGTTTATCTCATTAGTTAGTAACTTAATTCTACTCCAGGTTGAAAGTGTATGCTTTATTTCCAGTCCCATCTAATCTAATGAATAATCTGGTTTAGTTTAGATATCTGCTATAGGATGGAGTAAATGCATCCCATAGCTCCAAAGACTTTTCTAGTACGATCCATGCTGACCATGAAGGCAGCTGAATGAGGTTAGCTCAGATAGACATCCACCTTTTAGCTCTTGGATCATGCAGTGCTCAGTCCTGTTTGTTAGATTAAGGGCAAATCTGCTGTTAGAGAGCCTTGTACTATACTGCAATACAGTGTTTTGGAAGGAACCTATAGATCACATGGAAAGTCTGATGACTGTACACAAAAAGTGCCTAGATACCAGCTTAGTTATCCTTCTGTGGAAGCCAAGGGTTAGGTCCTCAAAGGAAAAGATACATTCATTTTTCAGTCAAATGGTAACCAGCAGGTATGAGAGGTGTGTCCTGCTACTTTAGAAAACCTCAGTATTCTGCAGTTAAAGTCAGTAGCTGTTAGTAGCTAAGCCATCTTTGAAGCCCTTGTTGAGATTCACTTGCTAGAGTGATGAGCAGCAGTACAAAGTCTTACAAAACTTGGAAGTTTTCTTCCTTGCAAAGAAAGTTGCAACCCTCAGATGGCAGTGTACCTGTAGTCTGCTTCTTCGGTAGAGGACTACTATCAGCCACTGCCAGAGTTATGAAGAAAGCTTTATGTTTTGGGGCCAACATTATCAAAATGCTTGGTAATTTATGTTTGTTGTGCTTACTGCGTGGCAATTTACCCCTCCAAAGATTTTCAGATCCTCGGAGTCAGTGGAAACTAAGGTTGAGGTTCATCTTGCCTGCTTTAGGGTGAGATAAATTGTATCCCACTGATGGCACTAACCAGATAACCATGGCTTATAAAAGAGTCTATGAGGACTGCCTCAGAACCTGATGGCTTTTTTCCATGTCTTTGCACTGTACCAGATGATGCCTATATGATATGGGTTCAAACTAAAATAGGGGAAGTTCAGGTTAGATATAAGGAAGAAGTTCTTCCCTGTGAGGATGGTGAGGCATTGGAACAGGTTGCCCAGAGAAGTGATAAATGCTCCACCCCTGGCAGTGTTCAAGGCCAGGCTGGACAGAGCTTTGGGCAATATGGTGTAGCGTAAGATGTCCCTGCCCATGGCAGGGGGTTGGAACAAGATGATCTTAAGGTCCTTTCCAACCCAAACCATTCTATGATTCTATGATTCTCCACCTTCTATGTGAAAAGCCTTTTCTAAATCTATGAACCCTCTATTAAGGCTGAAGTTCTCCTCAAGTGAAAGAATATGTCCCTCCACTCATCTTTCTCTAGTGACAAGAAACTGCCTGATGCCCATGTGAAGCAATCAGAGAATTGCTTCTCCTAATTGCCATCTCTTGAAATAATTTTTAGTAGTGCTTGGTGTAAATATTATGGAAAATAGAATGTTTTTCCGTGGAAATGAGTGGGCTTTGGATGAGGTCCAGAGGGTGGCTATGTCTCACTGGGAGCTCAGGAGAGTGAGGACTGGGTGTATGTGCTTAAATTCACCTGTTTTTTAAGAGAATATGTAATGCTGCTTGTGATATGTTAGGAAACAGTCAGATACTGAGGCTGGAGGCCAGGCTGCTCCTATAGCTCCATTTGGAGACTGCCCCAGATAAAGGTGTGGATGTACATCACCACTTCCTTGTGTATTTCTGTCCTTTGTTTGCTGCACTTTGAAGCTACATCTTAACACTCCAGGATCCAGCCAGACATTAGGAGGTGATAAATCAGCACCCAAACTAAAATCCAAAAGGCCAGATGCTCAGCTGGTGTGAAATGTCAGCTTCCTACTGAAGTAGTGGAAATGGGCTGAGTTGGTTATCAGCTGACAGACTGGCTGTAGGGGCTTTAGGTGAATTATCCTCTATTTGCTCAAGACAGTAATAGTCTGAAGCAGCTAAATGAACTTTGGTATATGGTGCCTGTCTGAAGAGAACACTTTACGCCTTGATGTTAGGTTTTTAATACACCCAAGCCTTGGCTTTGCAGGCTAACATACTAAAGGGGATCTGAAGGAATCATTCTTCATTATCAGAGTCATACCATTATTGAAATAGCTTCAATGATTCTTCACAATTACAATGTCTAATTTGCCCTCTGAGCAAAAATGATATTAACACCAATGATGGCCTCAGCCCTTTTTCCACCTGCAAATGTTTTGGGTAATCATTGCAGGTGCTTCTTTATAAAATGAAGCAACTGCCTTTAAATATTTCAATTATTTTTATTAGATTCCACTGTTTTGCAAACCTCATTGGCTGCCATCCAGCCCTCAACCTCTTCCCTTGTCTTTTTGTGGCTTAATATAGAAAAGGGTTTGCCTTGCCCTTAGAATGGATGTGTTTGTACAAGTGAACTGTCTATTGATGAAAACAGATGTGCAAACCCCAAACTTCTTGCATGTTTGGTCCATGTAAAGGCCATTATATAGATGTGATGCTGTTTGGTGCAAAGTGTCCTGAGTTTAATTGCTTCTGCAGCAGGTTTAAAGGTGCGATTGAAGTTTGAGTCTATGATTGTCCTTGGGTTGTTCTGTTTCCTTCACACTGATTTAATTGAAAGGTAGGATCATATGGAATCAACTGGGCCAGTCCAAGAAGGGTACATTGTTTAGGGTCTGTCACCAGGTCTACCAAAACTGCCACCATCTCCAGTTGAGAACTCTGTGTGGATAATTTTTAGAGGATTAGATACCAGAAACTATGTTACAGAGTTTTATGACTCTTTCTTTTCTCTCTTCTCCTCTCTCTTCTTTGCAGAGGACCATGACTGCCTGGGGAAATTGCCTGGAATGTCTTTAACAGAGCAACATATACATGTCCTTTTTTTCCCAATAGCCACATTTTTTCCTTCTATATGTAATTCAGACCACTATTTCTGGTGCAGAGCTGTTTCCCTCCACAGCCACATCCTTTGGAGACAGTAGAGCAGTCAAGAAAGCCCTAAAATTACAGGTTTTACTACCTCTGATAGATGTCATTTCCTTGTTAGTAGCCGCAGATTGGGTGAGATGGGATTAGGTCTGGTTGTATGGCCATTCTTACAAAAAACACAGCTCACAGGATTGTAGAAGATTATCATGCTCCTTTTCCTAAGGCAGACCAAGTATCTGCTTTGCTGAAGCTTCTACAAGCAGGTCCTATTCCCTTTCTGTCATGCTACCCTTTTCAAGTGTCACCAGCAGGATGAGATATGGTGTAAGGAAACCACTCTGCATCCCTTTAGGACTCCCGTGGCCTGAGGCTGTCTTGCCAGACTGTCTCCAGACCTGGTGTGGGGCTCATGCCTGGCCCATCTGGCCTATCCCAAGTGAGGTGAGACAGCCATCGCCTCCCCTTGTTCAGCCAACACTTTCCCCCTTCACCCAGCTGCTAATTGCAGTTTACAAGGAGATGCTTGCTAACACCTTTTACCACCTTTACCTTCTTGCTGGGAAATTGAAGGACTTTACTGGCCCAGAAACAGACATTCAGACTTCAAATGAAATCTTCTTTGTCTTTGGGCGAGGGGGACCTTGTTTGGGGTTCAGAAAGTACATGCAGCAAATTACTTGCTGATCCTGCACAGGTCCAGCAGGACAGGGAGGAAATTATATCAACAGGACTGCTATCCTGCTGGATTTGGCTAAAGCAGCCAATGAGCCACTGGTGGGGAAGAAAGGGATTGCTTATGTAGTTTAAAAACATAGAAGTGATTTCAAGATTGAAGAGATGCTCTGAGGGCTGGAACACCTCTCCTACAGAGACAGGCTGAGAGAGCTGGGATTGCTCACCCTGGAGAACAGAATGATCTGGGCAGACTTTAGAGCTGGTTCTAGTGCCTAAACAGGACAATAGGGGAGCTGGAGAAGGGCTTTTCACAAGGATATGTAGTGACAGGACAGGGAAGGAATAGCTTTAAAAGCTGACAGAGAGATTGAGATGAGATCTGAGGAAGAGGTTCTTCCCTGTGAGCGTGGTGAGGCCCTGGCACAGGGTGCCCAGAGAAGCTGTGGCTGCCCCATCCCTGGCAGTGCTCAAGGCCAGGCTGGATGGGGCTTGGAGCAACCTGGTCTAGTGGAAGGTGTCCCTGCCTGTGGCAGGGGGCTTGGAACTGGATGGGCTTTAGGATCCCTTCTCACCTAAACCATTCTGTGATTTTGTGATAGTGGCCTACTGACACTCAACCATATTTGGATGCATCTGTCCAGGTAGATAGAGGTAGATGTGCAGGATGCATTTGCTCCGACATCAGGTTTCTCAGCTCTTGGTGTTTGTGCTGGACAGGTGGAGGGTGGTGCACATAACTCCTGCTTTTGGTTCACTGGCTTCCCAAATTGTTCGGAGAACCAAAACATGTCAAAACCATTTTGCTTCAAGATTGATGGAATGCTGTTTGGCTCCAGAAAGATCCATTTTGTGTTGTTTCTAACCTCACCCTGGATGACTCTAATTATTTAATATTTAGGTAGGTTTTTTAAAGACAAGAAACACCAAATTAAAAAAAACCCTGAGGTGTGACTTTTTGAGATGTTCCCATGCTTCCCAAAACCCCCCTTTTTTTTCAAATTGGCACAAATTCTCCCACAAAACCATCTTGGATGAATCAAAACTGTGTTGCCTCACCAATCACTTCTTCCCTTCACAGATGTTGGAGGAGAGCCACCAGAGAAGCAGAGGCTTGATTGCTCACCTACTGGAGTACCAACCCACTCCTCACCACCACACAGTCTGCATTGTCACATCTGCTTGGTGAAGAAAGATGGATTATCTTCACTCCTCAAAGGACAGGGTGGGTGACACACAGGATTCACACAGGTTAGTGTCCTTCAGCTGGGAGCTGGACCTCCTGTGAAGTCCAGGCTGAGCAGCAAGTCTTTTAGATCAGCTTTGCTTGACCCTCTCTCAGCCCTTATCCATCCTTTTGCCTGGATTTGTTTCCCTGAAATGGATGTTTTCTCCCCAGCACCCTGAATGTTATCTGTATTTTCTTGGGATGTGAAATGGCTGATGAGAATGAGGATTAACTTGGGATGAGCTCTGCACAGCCTCATTGAAATGGTGGTTGCACTTGCACCTGGGAGGTGGGGAGTAGAGATGAACCCTGGTGATTGTGGGGTCTCTATAGGGGTGTATGTTGGGTAATGCTGAGCTGTGGGCACAGACCCACAGCTGTTCTCCTGGGACCTCAGCTGGGCACCCACCTTTATGGAGCAAGAACAGCCTCCCTCTGGCTGGGTGACTCTGCTTGCCACACTGCAGGATTTTTGTGTACAGCCTGGGACCCTGATTTGCTACAGGAGCTCTCTCAGGCATTTGGGCATCTAAAGCCCTTATGCTCCCCCAGCAAACAAACAAACAAAAGATCCCAAAAGAAATACAGCTTTGTCTTTTTCCAAGTAGGGCCTCATGGCTAATCATGAAGTGCAAAATCATACACGTCCTGTAGCCTTTTAACAGGACCTCTTAAAGTGATCTGCAAAGGAGGCCAGTAAATAACCCTTATCATACAAATAGAGAAAACAGAGGCACAGAGCAGTGATATGATCTTCCTCTTGTTTTCCTGTGTGTAGGACCACCCCTATGACCAGCCATCACAAATCCTATTTGCCTGCTCTAATTGCCAGACTATGTTGTGGGATGCCCACAGAGACACCACTGCTTTAGTAAATGGATAACCTCTGTATTCAAAATATGATTAAGGCAGATGGTTGACCAAAGCACCAAACCCCTTCTCAAGCAGCAATCACAACTTTTCATCCTTATTGGGGTGTTAATAGCTGGTCAAATACATGAACTGCAGCTTGCTGCTTCTGGCTGGCCTGACCCAACAGCTGCCATTAGCATCTGGAAATACAGCTTTCTTCCCCACTTTACAGGCACAACTTATGCAATTCACCATCAGGCCCTAATTTAGACCGCAATCTTTTTTTAATTCCTTCATGAGGTAAAAATACCCATCCAGAATTTCCATTTAAATCTAATCATTTGCTACATGGGCTCATTGTTTTTGCTTGGAAATGCACAAGACATGTCCATACAGCTCTACAGCACTACACTCCTCCCTACACCCTCTCTACCCCTACTTCTCACCTCCTCCCCCCTCCCCAAACTATGACTCATCTTAAGCAGAAGGTTAATTTAGGTTAATTATCTTCCTGGTTAGCAGTGTATACATGTCCTGAGCAGCAATAAAGGTTTGACACCCCTCCTGCTGCTGCAAATCAATTTTCTTCCTCATTTACTGTAAATGGAAATGAGCCAGGTTCTCTGGCATCAAAGTAAACATTTCTCTGCATGAAACTCAACTTGTGAACCTGGTAATTTCAGATTTGCTTATAACATGTGCATTTGCCAAGAAAAAAGAGAAGCAGCTGTTTGAAGTCTCCAAAAACGAGAATTAGCCCCGTAGATCAAACATCAGTTTGCCTGCTGCTTTAATAATGGAAGGATCCAGTTGCATTAAACACAATGATATTATTACACTATGTGCAGTGCTTACATATAAGCTAACCCTTAAGTCCCCTACTTAACAACTAATGTATATTATTTTTATTTACTCTTTAAGTTAGAGGTTCAACCTTGATCGGAGTCCCGCGGTGTCAGTTGCTCTACAGACATGCACAAAAGGAGAGTCCTTGCCCCATAGAGCTTGCAGTCTAAATAGACACAGAATGCAACAAAAGAAGTGTTACTGCCCCCAGGGAAGAAGATCATGAAGGGACATGCAAATGCCCCAAAGCAAGTTTGCAGCAGAAACAAGAATCAGATGCTTGTGGTTAGAGTCCTAATCTAGTCAGCTGCCACTACTGAAGGTAGATATATTTAAAAGGTGGAAGTGAGTCCCTGTGACTTTAGCCCCTTGAAAACTAGGCTTTTGATCTAAGCTGATCGTTCAGGCTGTCTCCATAGATCAGTGGAGACAGGTCAGTACCTTCGGAGGATGGTTCATTGCATCCTTTATAGTGGGACTTCTTCCCCACTGAGCACGGAGTATAGGTCCAGGTTAATTTATCCAAAATGACACATTAGAGCCCTTTGACATGTCTTGAAGTACCAACAACAGCCAAAAACGTTGGTGGCCATGGTACACATATCAGATACCCCACACTGGTGAACCTGGTGGATTTCAGGAGGGATCCAAAGGCATCTCAAGTGAGCTGAGCCATGAATGACCAGATAAGGCTAAACACTGCAGTACAGGAAATCAACCCCAAAACCAATATCCTAAAAGCAGAACTGTAGGATATATAAGGTATTTTTTGCTCAGGGGAATGTGTCCCTCTCCAGGAGATGTAGCTAGAAGGTGATATGAGAAAGTCTGGTGGTCTTGCTAATCAAGTCCAAAATTGCTTACTAGAGATAAGAGTTCTGTTCAAAGATATTGTGTGCCACCTTGGCATTGACTTTTCTTCAGTACAGTGGGAATTTTGATCCCTGCTTTCACCCCAGATGCCAATGAAAGCCTCCGCTCAAGGTTAACATGGTGCTTGAAGAACCTTGAAGGAAAAAGGCTACAGAAATGCAAATTCTTCCTGCAAAGAACAATACCATTCAAATATTACTGCTGTGTGACCATGAGCAAAAGATACTGACAGCCTTGGTCTAAAGGGACAAATGTCTTTATCTTGATCTTCTGTCCCATCCATGCTTGTACCAGGTTAAGATTTCAAATTTATTTCTTATCTGAATGAATGTCTTCACCTCTTAGATTAGCAGGGTAAGTCCAATGGCCAACTCTGACTCTTCTAACCTCACTTGTTCTATGAGTCTATGGCTGAAGACAGGAATTTTTTGAAAATTTTAGGAAGGCTTCCAGATGGTTGCATTTGTCTGTAAGTGGTAAATGTCACTAAGAAGGGACACTGATGGAGGCAAACCCTGAGCACTCTCAGACAGGCAACATGGCTTTAGCTCTACTTTCTTTTGTTTTGAACCATCTGTAAGTCAAGGGTAATTTTTTCCCTGACCTGCTAACATCCCAAACCTGGCCTTACTTAATTTTCCTTTATTCCCACAAGCAAGCTGGTCTTTGATAGTGCAAGAGCAGTAAGATTCTGTCCCTTCTGTACCTGAACCTTACATTACGTCAGTCTGGTCTGCATGGGTCTGCTTTCTGCAGGAACTGATGCTCCTCCCGTCTTATGGTCCACCAAGGATGAGATCTTTCTCTCCCACACTTTCAAGAATTGTACAAGAAATATGCTCAATTTGGCTGAACAGTGCTCCATGCAAATGATGTCTCCAATGAGGTTCCTTATGGAGTTCTGCCTAACCTGTGAGCACAAAAACGGACAATTAAACTCAAAATTAACTTTATCCCAAAATGTAAAAACTGAAGACAAGAATTGCTAACAATTGTATAGGACTGTTTTTATGGGTTCTAAACAGTCAGACTTTAAAACTTGAACTGCTTCAGGAAAGCTGAACAGCTATACTCATGGAATCTGCATTTCATCCCATTTGGAAAGAAAAAGCTCATATTCCTTCTATATTTTCTTTCATCCTATTTATGAGGTTAGTTGAAGATTCTTGGAGACTGGGACTCCAGCACTATCTGCTCCAAGGTAGGATACGATTGGTAGACAGAGCAATGCCACAGAAATTAAAAGTTTCTGAGAAGGGCAATTACACAAATCTATAATACATCACAATAATCATATTTCCTCACTGACAACGATAACCCCTTTTCATGCTGTATTGCAGAAGCTCAAAGACTGTAATAAGAACAAGCCAATTAACAACCTCCTTGAAAGTATGTTCTATTTAAGGTAGAGTCAATTTTCCTAAGGGCAGAGAGACAGAGTAGATTTCTCCAAGTTCCTTCAAGCAGGATTATCTGTGTCTCTATAAATGTTTAGAACTCCAGGAAGAGCACAAAAAGATATCCCTATACTATCTGTGGATTATTTAGGTCAGGCTAGGTTCCATGCTTGGTTTCCCCATCTGGTAGAAACCAAGATGGAAACAAAGATGTAACAACCTCTGTAAACCTTGTGAAACCCCAAGAAGAGAAATATCAGTGAGAAATACTGGTATTGGAACACAACTAAGCAAGCAGATAGTGGATAAAGGTACCACAACTAGCTAAGAGGTCTATGAACCACAGGTGGAACCTGATAGGGCATATGTTTGTTGCCGTTTTAAACTTTGTTGTATAGTAACATCTCAGTCCTTGATGAAAGGACTGTTCTCGTTTAGTGAAGGAGCATAAATTCTGCCTTTGTACATGGGCCAAGGGCTGCTCTTTAGGGTCTCAAAGCTTCCAGGATTACACATCAACCAGTTTCTTCTCATGCACAAAAGGCAACAGCTTGACTATTTTTAATGAAGCTGTCATAATCATGACAGGGACTTGGGGACTGTCCCTGTTTCAGGGACTCAGGGAGGTAAGGCCTGCTCAAAGGACACGCTAAATATGTCATAGAGTCGAAGTTTATCTCCTGCTTGAAGAACTCTGCTAACGTGCAGTAGATCCCAGACTTTCTTGCTCTGTGACCTTAGTGTTGTGATCTCTGTTTCTACACTTCTAGATTTCTAATTCTCTTTCTACAATCCCTTGGTTAGGATTTATCTGCCCGAGCATACCCATCTAAAATAAATCCAATAAACTGCTCTCTAATGGTGTTTATTTCTCTCTGTTGACCTTGGGAGGTCTTGGAGGATTCTTGGTTGAGCAGCTCCCATCTGAAGTTGGCTGAGATGAATCCCATCCCTGTTGCCTGCACTCTTGCTGGCTTGTGCTAGCTTGACTATCAGGCTTGTTCAGTTCTGTATGATTGCATTATTCCCAAGTACCTGTAATCTACAGATCATCATAATCCTAGAAAATGAAATATATTCCTTAACTCAAGAAACCAGACTAGTTGGTAAGAGTAGAGCATTCTCCCTCGGTTTATGCCATGTGAGATCTGGTGACATCGATGTTGCTTGTGCATGTGAAACAAATCAGCAGATACAGTTGAGCACTTGCTTTTTTTGGATTTTCTTTTGGCTGAGAAGGCAAGTTTTGCTTCAGGATTACTTATGCAAACAGGTTGTTCTCTGCATGGCTATAAACACTAATTTGGAGACCCACACCAAGCCAAAGAGTTGTTTATGAGATGTTTATGAGGCAGAGTCCAAATAGGTGTTTATGAGGCAGTGGTAGTGCCAAAGTCAAATAGCACCTCTAAGCAATGACTGGCACAGTACCATCTCTTCAGGCTCAGCTACAGAGGAGAGCTTATTGAATTCACTGGTGCTTCTCATGAAGCACTCTTTGCAATTAACCCAGTGGTGGAATGGACGGGGGAGAAATTAAACCTTCCCAGGTTCTGGCAGCTGGGAGCAAAAGACTCTTTGCAAAGAAGAGAGGAAAACTGTTGTGAGAAGAGTGTGGTACTGAACCCTATAAAGATTCGACATCCATGCTGTCCCTTCCTCGTGACTCTGCACAGCCTGTAAGCACAGCTTCAGTTTGCCCTCATAGTTTGTCCTCATTTTCCTTATAACAGGACCTGCAATGTTATTTCAGACTTTCCTCCCACTGAGGCCTGAGGTCTTATCCTCTTGTAATTTGAGGCCTCCCATCCTTCCAACATTTATTTTTAATTATGACATGGTTTTGGGCTGTTTACCTGCACAGGCATCGTATTCTTCATTGTCCTGTGGTGATTCTAAAAAGCTCTTGAACACAGAAATTCCATGACTGAGATCCATCAGAGGCTTTATGGGAGAAATCCTCTCTATCAGTAGCTGCCTTTCATCAAAAGTCTAGATGTTTTGGCCAAACATTTGTCTAACCTTTGCTCTTAACTCCTCTACTGAGTGACTATCTCTGCCTCTAGTTTTCAGACTCCTCTTGTGCAGATCAGCAAATCCCTTCTCAGCTTCCTTATAGCTATTTTGTTTTCCAAGTACCTTAGCATTTTCCTCCCTCTACACAGAATCTTTTCCAGTTTACCTACATCTTTCTTAAAATGGAGTGTCCCAAAAGGAACTATTAACTTTGTCCAATTATACATGTGCTTTCTTGGGAAATAATTTTTAGATGAGAAACTCCTCTCTCTTCTAGTAATTCCTACCTCCAGTCTTTGTAGCTCCCTATGAGTGTCTTTGTATTCCCCATGAGTATCTCACCATATCTCACAAATTATATGAAAGGAGAATCACTTCAAAAAGAGTTTCAGGGGACAGAGTCTCTGTCCTTCCTTTACAAATCCAAACACCCTGTTTGGTTTTATGGATCAGAGGTCTGAGATCTGCACTGTAGTCTTCAAGGCAGGTGAGATGCAGTCTGGAAGGTCCCTGGTACAAACTACTCTAGTTGGGATGCATGTGGAGAATCCAGCTGCTAAACCTGGGGGAACTTCAGTTTAGTCTCCTGTATACATTTTTTTGTGCCAGTGTTGAGGTCCCAGCTGGAGCAGGGAGCTTCTGAGGAGGATCTGGTAAGGGAATGGCTACATCCAAACTTCACAAAATTAGGGATGGTAGATCCTGGCTCAGGAATTGGAGGTGGTATGTGGAAGGAGGTTGATGGGGAGGATGAAGAAATGTAATTTCACAGCCCAAGAGGATGCTCTGTTGTCAGGAGAAGTCTGCAGGAGGCAAGGGCCTGTCTGGGTCCTAAGCATAGGTCCTGCTGCAAACAGGGGTGATACCTACTCCAGAGGCAGAGCCCACCGCTTCCCTTCCCCAACCTCACTAGCACTGAGCTTTGCAGCATGCTCACTAAAAACCAACAGGGTCACAACCATACTGAAACAAAACACCCCACCAAACACATGTCTGTGTAGCAAAGCACAAATCCTAGGTAAGCCTTATAATTTAATTCCCCTTTAATGGAAGGGGGTCAGGTATTACAATGAAAATCTATGATAAAAATAAGAATTTTTAGAAGAATCATCAATTTAAAAATGAGATAGGAAAGAAGAGATACTGGCTGCTGCCCTGCAATAATACTGCAGCTCATGCAATTGCAATAAGAAGCTTCCTTTATATTAACTGAACATGCAGACGTCAGCAGCATCACATCCCCCCTAGCTATTTAGATGCTGAATGTTTATTTACACAGCAGAAAGCCACGTGGGAAGGTGTTTCATCTGTAGTTAGTGAAACTGTGTGGCCTTATTCAGAAGGAAGACGTTACCAAGATAAACACAGCTGGTGCTGCGGCACAAGAACACGGAACTGGGGGAAAATAAGAGGCAAAGAGGACGAGCCAGCATCTTCTCAGCTCTTGGTTAGAGGCTGTTTGCGTCATAATTCACTTAAAGACAGACCATAACCCTAATTATTCCCTCCCACCATGTTAAGATCTGAAAGCCTAGATATTATGGTGGACACAGAAGGAAACCCTCTGTCAGGTGGTGAGATGGAGCTTTCACTGGGCTGCAGCTACATGGAACTGAGAAGAGAGCATGTGAGAGATTGGTGCCTCCACCACTGCCCTCCAAGCTCATCTGCAATTACAGGCTCAGTGTGCCCTTAATAAAGCAGAGGTTGACTCATTATTCACATAATCACCTGGAAAATGTATTTCTCAGGCTTGTTCTCTGCTGTATCAAAGACTTGTTTCTGTATCTCTTAATTTTGTCTGTCCCCCCTCCCCTTCTTGCCCTGTGAAGCGACCAGGGATGGCTTGCAGTGTAGCCCTTGCCTGTGATTAACATGCTGACCTAGCAATTATTCACATCTGGATGGGTCTTTGTTCTACTTTGAAGTCTCTCAATGACTTGTCTTTCCCTTCACCTGTCTTCATTTTCCCCTCTGTGCTCCCCATCCCACCTCCTCCCTCTCCACCTTCTATTACTCCTCAGAAGTGCCAGTGGGCCCAAAATGAAATACAGGATGGACCAGAAATTCCTCATTAATGGGCCCAGGTGAGCTTAGAGTGGGAAAGGGAAGGTTCAGACCTTGAAGATGACCTTTCCAAAGTGCTTAAATCAATAATAGTGTGCAACCCTCCCTAGTCCCTTGTTTATAATTGACAAGGTGGAGATGGACTGGAGGCTCTTTCTTCTCTCCAAGCATGCAAGATCTTTTAATCTAAACCCCTGCCCCCCCCCCAAAAAGAAAGAGGAGAGGGAAAAAGAGCAGAGTGCCAGATGGTGGAAGAGATAGGGTTATTGGTTCACCACAGACTGAGGCTGGGGAGCTGTGACTCCTGAGGTCCTTCTGCAGTGGGAGAAGTGCCGGTTGAGCAGCATCTCCTCTCACAAGTCTGCTTTTGTATGGCAGGAGAGGAGGAGGGGACGCCTTCCTCTTACACATTCTTACACCCAGCTACTGAGGCCCATTCACCAGCAACTGGTTAAGAAGAAAGATTAAGGGTTGCAGGGCTTGGGGGAGTGGGAAGTCCCTTGAGGAGATTAACTTTTGAGATGAAGTAAAACACAAGGCGATAGTCTTTCAAAATTGCCTTCCAGCTGTGACAGGCAATGGTTAGATTAATTAGATTACGAATGCTCTTTTATATTCGGCAGATGGGTTGGGAAAAGGTGGGGTGGGGGATTGGGAGGGAAATACTTGATCTTCTTTTTTTTTTCCAGTGCTGCTATTTTCTAGCACAACACAGGTGTTCCGGCATGCTGCAGAGCTGGTGGTCAGCAAAAATCATTCCAAGGGTCTGAGTGGACTTTGGAAAACAAGACTCGATAAAGCACTGCTGTGCAAGCAACTGTCCATGGTCTCAAATGAAGCAGAAACAATAGATATGAAATGTAAGATGTGAGCGTTAACATCAATAACATTAGATTTCTCCTTCATGTAGGATCATAGAATCATAGAATAGTTAGGGTTGGAAAGGACCTTAAGATCATCTAGTTCCAACCCCCCTGCCATGGGCAGGGACACCTCACACTAAACCATATCACCCAAGTCTCTGCCCAACCTGGTCTTGAACACCGCCAGGGATGGAGCATTTATCAAGTCTTTAGGCAACCTGTTCCAGTGCCTCACCACTCTCACAGGTAATAGCTGAAACGAATATAGAAAATATAGAGTTTTGGTACCCAAGGAATTTCATCCAGGAGAAGCTGTGTCTGTTTCCAGCACAGAACTTGAAAAGAGTTTCTCTGAAAAGTCAGGCTTGCATTTAAGCACTTTTTGATGTCCACCTAACCTTGAGAGCTCTTTTTTTTCAGGGCTTTCTGGAAGTAAGGAAGGGAAGTAATCTTCACTTCACATGGACACTGGAAACAGTGGGGAAAGAAAAATGCACAGGCTGAGGATACCTCTAGGATAGAGCAAGAAAAATATGGAGTGAAACCACAAATTAACAAATGTCTTACAAGGAAGCCTGTTGTTCCTGAAGGTTTGCTGCCAAATAATTTTACCTCTTTAGGTGTGAAAGCATTTCATATCAAATAAGACTTTTTACTCTCCTTTTATATGCAATTGATAGAAGTAGGCATCCCTAAGGATGCTTCTTTGATCTTTTAACGGGATGAAAATCTTAGATTCATTCTCTTTAATTGTAAGGTTATGAGGTGGTCTCTGTTCTTTGACCATGAAGCCCATCATCCAGCATCTGAGCCTCCCTCTAGGTTCAATGTTGTTTGCAATTGCAGTCCAGGTGGGCATGCTACCCAGTCCTTGTTCCTGGCCAGTCCACCACTGTCACCTCTCCTGGCTCCTAACCAGTTCCGGTCAGACATCTGCTTGCTCTGGAGATGACATAAACACCACGTGGGCTATAGACTGATGTCTCCATCATCCTTTCAGCTCTATTTGTCTATCATTTGCCTATGCTCATTGTATGTATTACTACAAATGGCCTAGAAAAGCTTTTCTTACTGTTTGTCCATGAGGATCCCAGTTTCATCCCTAACCTGGCCCCTCTCTCCCCCACTTCTGTTACAGAACATCGTGCCACCTTCCCTGGGGAAGCCTGTTGATTTTCCAAAGGAGGGTGACAAAAGGTGCTTTTACATGTTTGTCCATCCTAATGTCTGATATGCCTGCTTTCAGCTTCCAAATACTATTCTTACATGATTCTATGTCCTGCTCAGAGCCTGTCAGAGTTCAAGAAGCATCTGGACAATGCTCTTAGTCATATAATCGAGTGTCAGGTAGTCCTGCGAGGAGCAGAGAGTTGGATTCTATGATCCTTATGGGTCGCTTCCAAAACAAGACAGTCTATGACTCTTTACACTGATAGCTTTATTCATTCCTCTGAACTGAGGGGTTGAGAGAGCTATGTAAAAGTGGGCAGGAAAAGAAAATAACAGGGTAGGAATATGAATGCCAAAGGCTTTTGACTGGGGAACTGAACTTCATAGATTGATGATCCTGCTACTGTGGGCTCTGGTCAGAGCAGCTGACCCCATCATGCATGTGGGTTTGTTTGAGACTTAACTACCTCCCCACTGCAAACTGCTGCTCAGCACCAGGCCAGCCAAACTGCACAGACTAACCATGAGCATGTCTGGAGGGGCAAATTGGTTGATCATGGCTGGATAGGTTACTCTACTTTTCTTGTCTTGAGCTCTTTGGTTTTAGTTTTAAACAAGAATGCTGGGACCCTGTGATGATACTACCTGCTCATTTAACTTTATCTCTTAATTATGCAGGGATTATTGCAGAATTAAAGGTGCATTTATAAGGCTTACAGAAGGAGCCTATGCTCTGCCACTGGCCCTGGAGATGTACCAATCTAGTGACTTTCATCTCTTTTTCAACCAACGCAAAAGGACTCTTTTCCTTTCAGCTTCCAAACATGCCTGTAAATAACCTGCCTTGAAATAACCCCCATGACCCTCCCTCCTGTCCCCCACACTCCTTCCACTCAGTTTTCTTCCTGTAATAGGTCTGAAAAGGTTGAAAGGTTCCTGAACTCTTGTGTGGGGAATTCAGCTTTAAAGACCCTGAACTTTTACATTCCCTGAGGGGTGCAGGAGGAAGGAGGGGTGTCTTGTTCTTTAGTACGGTGACCTAAATGATACATCTCATGTATATGTCATGTCAAATGTCATCTGTAGGGCTGGAAGTACTCTGAATAACCTGTCCGGTCAGTAGAGGTGACTCAAAATACTTAGCTGCAAGCTATCACTTTGAGGAAGTCTTGCCTTTTATACTTCCTTTGTTACTTATTTATGGCTGGGGATTTTTTTCCCTCTCCTAGCACAGGATCCACCAACTGGCTTTTGCTCTGGCAGATTGCAGAACTCTTTGATGAGCATCAAACAGCAGCTGCAAACTAGGAAGGAAACAGTCTCATCACTAGGTGTTTTTGAGGGTCAGAAATGAGAAACCATGCTGAAAAATTATAGTTGAAGGCAGCAGCTTGAGCAGTTTCATTTGGCTTGGCTCAGCAAGAGGAAAAGATTCACCTGGGACTCTCCATCAGAGCTTTGCACCCAGAACAGCAGTATCAATGTTATGGTCATCATCCATGGGGATCCCAGTTTCATCCCCTAACCTGGCCTCTCTCCCCCCTTCCCTCTGCTACAGAACATCTTGCCGCCTTCCCTGGGGAAGCCTGTTGATTTGCCAAAGGAGAGTGCCAAAAGGTGCTTTTACTGAAGCCTCCCTGGGAAGCGAGTGCTGCCTGCTCAAAGGCTCTTCAATCTGCCAGGGAAGCACCCAAAAACAAGCAGTGAGAGATGAAAACCCAGATTAATTAAAAGGAGGAATAAGGCCTCAAGAGAGTGTTCCAGCCCACCTGTTTGTCTCTAGCAGCTCAGGAAAGCTTTGTCAACTAGGATAAATGTCCAGCTTTTAAAAAGCTGATGTTTGGGATGCCATTAAACATGGAGGGAGAAGATACTGAAACAAAGCCCAGGGTCACAGCCTTTGGCTAGTGCTGTGCTAGAGAGCAGACTAAATGTTTGTTACCACTTCTTAGTCCTTCTCTGAACTGCAGTTTTCTTTCTCTTACCCATTACTGCATGCTGAACCTTCCTCTGTACCTGTGATTGGCAAAATAAATCAATGCAAAGCAAGAACTGGTGTGTGCCCCAGTATGGTCTGATCTTGTATAAGGGATCAGGGCCACTGAAAAAGGAATAAACACAGAGCTGGGTATTTCAGCCTTAACACTGACTTCTGCACCCTTCCAACGTGAGAAGCAGGTCTTCATCCCAGCAAAATTGTGATCCATTATGATGGTTGCATGGTGTTATATGGTGGGACCATCGCTTTGAGAAGGTTGGCTGAAATGGTTTTTTCTCAGTGGTGAGAACTCAAAACTTGGAAGTTAGGTATGTGAACTTCTGCTCAGAAGCTTAAACCCCATCAGTGTGAGATGGTGGCCAACAGCTGGAATGGCTTTACCAACAGTCTCATGGACACATCTGAGAGGGATTTTTCCTTTACCAGTTTTCTGGAGAAAAAGCAAACTTGTTCTGTCTGATCACTACATATGCACAGCAGGGATTTCCAAGGGAAGACTTTTCCTAACTTAATGCTGACTTTTGCCCTTTTATTAGCAGGTTACAATTAATACTTGGGGCTTCAAGCTGGAGCAAGAGGTTAGATTAAACCTTCCCAGCAACTCCAGCCAAAAAAAGTTGTTTTTTTAAAAGCATACATCTACATGGTGATGGAATTCCCTTGGCTTTTTGATAAATACTTTGAACTTCCAGCTGTTCTTGGGAAGAGAAGGAACATCAAAGATATGTCTGCAAAGGCTGCCTGTGTACCTGAGTGGATCAGAGCTCTGTTCTCCTGGGGTGCCTTTATGAGACTGTGTAGGGGAACTGCAAAGGGCAAGAGTATGAGTTTCATAATGAGAGACAAAAATCAATCACAGGGAACCCTGCCAAAAAAGCCAGATACACACAAGAAGCATATAATATAATATATATATTATATATCATATAATGCAATATCAGTTTGCATATTAAGAAGGGAATGTTGTTTCTGGGATTGCACAAAGCTACCTAGGAACTCTTCACCCCCTTGGAGCTGGGATACCAGTTTCATCCTGGATTTTATAGATTTTTGTTTGAAGTAGTCATTTAGGCTAATAGCAAAACCCACAATCTCTCTTGAACTTTTGATGTGGTACATGGTGTGTTTTGGCCTTCCTGTGTTTGGTTGAAATCCAGTGTGCAGGGCATCACACTAAGAAACCTTATATTCTTTTTTTTTTCTTTTTAATTCCTGTACATTCATGAAGTGTTAAAGTAAATTAATATCCTTGCTTATAAGTGCTTACATATAAGACACATCCTTATGCCAGCTTGTATCCTATTTATCCCAACAAGACTGAATTATGCATTTGTAAGTAAGTGTTTTTTAAGAATTTTAGAAATGTGAGAAATTATCTAATTTCATACAAGGTGAAAGAAGTGAATAGGGAATACTTGTTTGTGCCCCTAAACTGTGCTTTCCTTGTGGTCATCAATGTTGGCCATTTGCTGCTGAAAAAGAAGGGGAGGGACTAAAAAAGAGAGAAGAACAAGAAAGAAAGAAGGAAAGACAGAAGAAGAAAAAACTAAGATGAGATTTGGCAAGGTGACACAATGAGCACTGGGTTTTGCAAACACCAAGTATTAGGAGATGCTCAGAAAACCGCAAGGGACGGCAACATGGTAGAAATGCAGCTGCAGGGTGGAACAGGGCTGGTGTGGCTTCTCTTGGGAGTTCAGGAGACTTTCCTGTTTTCTGTGATAGACTATCCTTTTCATTGAAAATGCTTTTCCATCTATCACTGCTCTTCAAGGTCCCACATCACCTCAGTACTGGTTGCCTCCCAGACATGTGCAGGATATTGGACTGTGCAAGGCCTTTTGTTAGGTCCTTCCACAAGTGCTTGACCAGTCTTACTACAATTAGTGTTTTGAAATACCAAACAGCAACAATTTAATTGCTGAGAAAAACAAGCAAAGGATGTCTCTGAGGTTGGGGCACTACCTGTGGGTGCGAGAGATTGGTAAAGAGACTCTCATGCCACAGATTTCTTGGATGACCATGGGTGACTCACCCTCAACTGGCACCTTGGTTTTAAAAATAGCGCTAGTATTGCTTCCTCACCTTAGAAAGACTGAATGAAGATGACCTGATGAGCCCATAAGACTCAGACAGATAGGGTGGAAGGGCTGGGCAGGGACTTGGAGCCAGCAAGGAGCCACCTCACCTGGTGGGTTGCTGAGTGAAGACAGTGTTCCCCCTGCAGGGAGCTTGCTGCAGCTCCAGAGCCTTCAGTGCCTGTGGTTTTTAGGGGGAGACAAAATTGTTTAGGCAGCTAGAAAAGCAGAAGTCTGTGATTTATTACAGGGAATATGCACAACTTCTCCTGTTGTTCCTTAAACAATTGCTAAGGCTGTTGTGGCATAAGGTAGGAACGACTTTGAAAGCATCATCTATTTCTTTTGAAATCAGAAAATCAATAAATGGTTTCTGCATGTTGTGACTGGAGAAATGAACCGCTCTTTTTCATTTTTGGTTGCTTTTGTTTCCTCTTTTTTTTTTCCTTCTTGATTTCCTGAGAAGAAAGTCTTCCTTGCAAATAATTAATAAAAACAAAACCAAACGATTTGAAAATTAAAGGATCTGATTGTGCAGATTAATTGCTTTCCAGTTCCAGATCTGAAGTGACTGGGGAATGGGAAAGAAGGGGCAAACATGTGGGGCTTATTGGGGGACAGAAGATGTTTGGGGATCTAGCATGGGTCTGGGGAGAGTTGCTAACTTTGGGTAGAGACTCTCCATCTCAATAGTCATTTCAGAACCACTTTAATGTCTCCTGCCTCTCTTTCCATGCTCTTGTGTCCAGTTTTATGGAGGGGAGGACTCTGGAGATGGGTGAAGGCACAGCCTCAAACCAGGGTCTTGAGGAAAGCTTGGGGTGTTGAATTGTTTCACTCCTTTTCATAGGAAATAGGAGATAGAACAATTGTAAATGAGGATGCAAGAACAATGATCATTGTGTGAATACTAAAAAAGGCTCAAAGACCAAAAAAAGAGAAAACTAAAAACCAAACCAACCAAAAAAGAAAACCGCAAAACAAACCAAAACCAAACCCCACATTAAATACTCTGACCTGAGAAGAGTTTGAGGACAGGAACAGAGAGGAAAGGATGAGTGAGAACTTGGTGATCCAGGCACTTGGCAGGCCTAGTGACCTCTGGGGTGTGGGAAGGGTCTGCAGATCATGGAGGACCTTCACGTCTCTCTGGAAGAGAAACCAAGGGTACATTTGTGTACTTAGGACCTGCAAGTGCATCTTACAATTATAGAATCACAGATGCCAGGTTGGAAGATACCTCAAAGATCATCTGATCCAGCCTTTCTAAGCAAGCATGACCTCAACTAGATATCCCTACACACTGTCCAGCTGAAAGAGCATTATGTTCTTTATACATGTTCTCTATGCTCTCCATATATGCTCATTATTTATATACACTAAAGAGCATTCAGTTTTGAAGCAAAGTTCAAGGCTGAGCCTAAATCTGGGGAGTAGGGGATGGGGAAAGGGATGGAAGAAGGATGCTAAGTTACTTGGGATGCTTGGGTCTTCTCACTGAGCACAGGGAAGGCCTACATGGATCTAGGAGGTTGGATCTTAGATGGTGGGTGGTGGATTTGACCTCTTAGACTCTGTACAAGAGCAAGCAATACAGTTGCAAACTTGATGCACTATGGTGAAACAGAATTTTCTTCATTCAGCAAATGTACACCCTCTAAGTAAGTAAAAGAACATAAAAAGGGCTGTGACTTTGTGAAAATAGAAAGTGATATTCTTAATCAACTGAGTGGAAAGAAAATGTCTCTGAACTGAAGGGGATGATGTTGATTCTTTTTCTTTTCATTAATTTTGAACCTTCATTTAAAAAAATAAATGTTTAAACCAGTTAAAAAGATTTTTAATAACAAAAATGACATTGACATGTTGAAGATCAGAAACCATACCTCTGCCTTTAGAAATGCTGAAGTACTTCCATTTTCCTACGATTGTCAGCAGACAGATTTTTTCTCTACAAAAAAAATGGAAAGAAAATCAAACCACCAGCTAAACTGCCCAATCTAGTGATGTATTTTAGGACCAGGGATACAGGGCAAAAAAAATGATAGTTGATGAAAAGTAACTTTGCCAGGCTCTTGTTTAAATTGCAGGAGTTGCCCAACCTGAGCTTTTCTGCATGAAACAGGAGGAATGCTAGTTTTGCTACCAAACTTGTGGGTTTGGGTTTGCTTTATCTGGGATGCCGCAGCCAGCTGCTGCCCAAACAACCTCTACACAATGCTGCGATGCTCACCAACATCAAAGACCGAATTATTCGACCTGGAGTGTGACACATCCCCAGCTTGGGAAAACAGCTCAAATAGCCCCCACCTCAGTGGCAGGGAAGTATAGATATGCAGGAACGCCATCCCTCTGGGCTGTTCGCCTTGGCAGGGGGAGAGCAGTGTTATGGTCAGGCAGTTTTGTGTGCGGGATGCTTCGGTGGGAGCTGATTGCCCTGAAAGCCACCCCCAACCCTTTTATATGGTCATTAGGGGACCTGAATAGGGGAGGACTTCTCACGCCTCCAGCCAAATCCAGCCAGCAGCCCCTCTCTCAAGTACCTGCTAACAGGTCGACTTGCCTTTGGTCTCAGTCAGGTCTCAGCGGAGACCGGGCACCATTTCCTAAGCTAATAGGTGTGAGGGGAGCCAAGAATTTCACTCTTTTTTTCTAGGTCTTTTCAAGGCAGGCTATAAACCTCTTGTTTTCCTCCTCCCTCTCTGGGTTTGTTGTTCTCCTTCCTTCCCCCCTCCCCAGCCTCAGGTGGTGTTAAAAGTCAACAAGCCCCTTTATCTCAGGGCTGGCCTTTCTCCCAGGGATGCTGGAGCAAATCCACATTGCTGAGGGGTGGCAGTCCCACATCCTTTCAGTCTTTTCAGGTCCTCATGGGGACTTTCCCCACCTTTTGCTGGAGCAGATAATACCCATCCTCCTTAGGCAGATTTCAGCCAGAGAGGGCTTTTTTGGTTTGCATTGGTGTAAGTTCAAGAAATACTGCATAAGGAGTTGCAGTAGTGCTGACCTGAGGACAATCTGGCTGTGAGCACTCAGGGACCAGCAGCTGGGTCTCTCCCTCTTGCCCTGAATTGCTCTTGAAGCAATGGAGGTAGAACTGGAGGGATCCCAGTTTGCCTTTTAGCTCCTGATTCACCAGCTAAGTGCCCAGAGCAGCAAACCTGGTGCATTAGGAACCCTGGCATACAGCTGATTCTGCTCTTTGCTTATTCCTACTGGAGCAAAGTGGCAAAGTCCCAGTGCAGCAGGAGCGATTGAGGGATCAGGCCCAAATTTGAGGTTGATTCAGTGTTTTTGGCTCAGATTATGGGTACGGATCCCCCCACCAAAGTTTTGGGTTTTTTTTCAATTCTTATGGCCAGATCTGGAACATGATTTTCTCCCCTCTTAGAGTGCTAACGTTGGAGTGAATATCCCTTTACTTCAGTATATCCCTTACTATCAGTAAAGGATATACTGAATATCCTTTATCTTTTCCCTATTGGAATTGCTCAATGCGGTTGAGGAAAAGTTGGTATTTCATAACCAGCTTTGCAAAGGCCTTCTCCTTCAAAGGAGGTCATTTGTTCTGTGCTCTCTAAAGATCTGATTTCAGTGCTGTGGCTGCTGGAAAGGGGTAGGGATGCTCTACCTTTTTGCTTTTCTCCAGACAATGGAGAGATGTAGCTCTAATGTCCTTACACCTGGCCTATCATGGGAAAGAAGGATTTGATGGTCCATGTACCGGGTAAATGCCTTGGTTTCTCCAACCACCACAGTACAAAAGATACACAGCAGCAGCTCCTCAGGTCACCAGGTAGAGGGTAGTTTCAGAAGAGTATAGTGAGCCATCAGGTCTGTGTGCCATGCAGTTCATCCAGTGTTTTCTTCTAGCAAGTCTCCCTGGCTCAGTTTCTCCACTGGTAAAAGAGCGATTGTGAGGCACAGCTCTGAGACGAGCTCTGGGAGCTGCAATGCAGCTTTGTTTAAAAGGGCTTTAAGTTCTCTCCCCTCCTGCATTACACTGTCATTTTTTATGCCACTGCAGGAGAGGAATCAGGCCTCAAGACATTTTCTATTTGACTGTGGGGTTTTTTCATTGCAGACTTGACTTTTAACTCTTCTATATGCTTCTGACACTGGGAGGTGAAATGACAGGATGACATCCAGAGATCTCTTCCAATCACCATTTCCAGGGCTGTTTCTAGTTCTCACCTTGTCTGTACTTGACATCATCATTCACCCCCCCAGCCCTGGTGCAGACTGAAACATTGAAGCCCCTTGCAGTGGTTGGCAGGGGAAAAAAGTCCTCTGTGGTGCTTAGAAAACTCCCATCAAAATGTCCTCCACCTGGAGACTGTTTAAACTGGAAGACCCTCCAGATACCTTAGATGCCTCCTGTTGATTCTATGCAAGATAATCATAGAATCACAGAATGGGTTGGATTGGAAGGGAGCTTCAAGCTTATCCAGTTCCAACCCCCTGCCAAGGGCAGGGACACCTTTCACCAGACCAAGTTGCTCCAAGCCCTGTCCAACCTGGCCTTGAACACTTACTGGGATGTGGCACTAATAACTTTGTGGATATGAAGCTGGGGACACTGTCAATTAAAAACCTTCAAAAAATGAGGATGACCTCTTAACAGGGTCTAAATTTCCATGTCCAGCAGAGATGAATGGTCTTTCTTGACTGTTGCCTGGAGTGCAGCAGGTCCCTCATGCGTTTTTTGGTCCGTGGACTGAGTTTTGATCTCCACTGTGGAGGTGGTAGAGACAGATGAGGATTTGGTGTGTTTTGGGAAGTACAGCCCAGGGTGCAGCATGCAGGGGGTTAATTGTATTAGAGCAAATACTTGGGGAATTAATAATGATTTGCTGCTCATCAGGCAGCCTTCCTTGAGAAATGTAATGCAAGAAAAAACACGTTAGGAAATGCCAGAAAAATGCAGCAAAAAAAAAGATGTTGTAGGTATGTGGGGGTGGTGGTGTGAAGAACCAGTCTGGAACCTTGGTTGGGCTCAGGCCAGGAGTCAAGACATTTGTCTGCCTTCTGGATAGGGTCGCTGAGCAGTTCCAGGGCCTGAATATGCCCATTACTCAATTCTACCAGTTCTGGAGACTAAAGGGCATAGAGGGCATGACCTGCCTTGCTGCAGTGCTGTAGCTTTGTAAAAGGCACTTGAAGAAAGCATCTGTCTGTGCTGGGGAGGAGAGGAACAACTGACAAACATTCATGCCAAGGATGGATCACCTGGGTTCCCATGAGAGGGAAAGCAAGGGATGCTAGCCCAACACAAGCTGTTGCGTAGTGTGCCCATGGGGGAACTCCTTGCTGAAAGGCATTGTGCTATCATAAAGAAGAAGGAAAAAAAAAGGCAGAAGAAAGAGAAATAAAGTGATTTAGAGGAGTGACAAAAGCATCTGAAAGTCTTCTTGGACCTCTGAGGGCCTAAGAATGCTCCTCTTGTAGGGTATAGGGAGGCAAAGTAGGAGAGTTTAACAACTAACCCTAATTTTTCACATCAAGAAAAATATAGACAGCCGCCTTGGTATGGGAGTATCTCTGAAGCTTGAATGTCCCTACTACCATATGTCCTTGGAGGGATGGCAGTTTAGTCAACTCCATTGCATGGAGAGGGGGGCCGAGGTGCAGGGAGGCTGCTGAGTGATTTAGCATGACACGTGCAGATAGCCTGCATCCACCACAGGCCTGAACCACATCTCCACAATAGCCCCTTTATTCCCCCTCTGGGCACTTTTCCAACTTGCCACAATGATGCCCTGCCAGGGAAGTTGGGTGTCAGAGAGTGGTGGGGACTGGGCAACATGAGACATTCCTGCTTGGCGTCCCATCTGCTGTGGGTGCTGTCCAGAGTCCCCCATTTCTTTTCTTTGGAGAGTACAACCCTTTAGTTTACATCAGTCCCACATAATCCTCCCTGTGCTTGTTGGTTCCCACTGCTAGCTTTCCATAAGGTGGGGATGGTGTTAGTTTGGGATCTGCTTCCTAATGGATATTTTGGCAGCAAAAGACCAGAGACTTGCCATGCACTTCCCAATGGGCACCAGGTAATGAGAGGGACATCCAGAAAACCTGAGGTCTGAGAATTATTTCCTCCCTTACTGGAGTCTTTGGGATACTTATCTGAATTATTAGGCAAGCCAGCAATGTCAAAGCAATCTGCTGCCTGTGTCCTGCCTTCTCCCACCCTCTTCCTCGTGAGTGCAAGTCTTTGGTGGGTTGGAAACAGCCCAGGCTGTATGTCAGCTCTGCTGTCAGAGAACTGACAGGGGTGTTTTCGGTGTTAAGGTGTACTTTTCAATAACCAGGGTGCTGCTTTCAACTTCTTCATCTGTCACTAACTCTGAGAAGGAAGCTGCCTTGTGCATCAGATTTGGAGCCATTCCATTGGTGCAGCGATGCTGCTTTCTTGCTGGGCTGGAAGCTTGTGCCTTTGCCAAACAGCTGATAAGTGTCTTCACAGCCATCTCTTTCTCTGCCTTTTGCTAGGCATGGTTTTGTCTTGATACCAGAAAGCCACTGTAGTGAGGGGGATATCTGGTTTTGAGAAGAAATTTGCTATTGTGCTGTGTCCAAAAAACATCTATTTAATTGATATTGGTGAATATCAGAATTAATATAATTAACATCCAAGAACCTGCATTGGCCTTCAAATGCAGAGATTGAACCCTGGCCCTCAGATTTGCAGGGCTGATATAATCCTTCCTATATGACTTTTCCTGAAACTGCCATCCCTATGAGGAGAGTAGGAAAAAAAATGAGGACAATTTGTGGCCATTTACAGATCTCTATTTCAACACCGCAGCTCATTCTCTCCTTTCTAATTGCTGCTTTCTTCCCTTCTCAGGCTCCTTTGTTTCTCTCTGCAAGCAGCCACATCTTTCAGATGTTTTAGGGTCATTCCTCCATGTGCTGCAATGCTAATTATTTCTTCTGCCCTAATTCAGTTTTACATATCGCTCCCAGCCACAGAGGCCATGCAGCACACACACAAGCACGCTCTCTGCATTCACATGATAAAACATTCCCATAGACACACGCAGGATAACACAAAGCCATAGGATCCTGACACTGGAGAGCAAACCATGGTTTCTGTCTCGCTGGCGTCACTTCATAATCATGCCATCTTAATTAGAGGGTTTCCGAAGCTAGAAATCTGGTGCAGCCGTGTACCAGATCTGCTCCTGTACTAATGCTTTGAAAGTGTGAAGATAGCATTGATAATAATTGCCAAGACTTCCTTTGTTGATGTTTATTATGGTCTATCTGCAGCATCCAAAATATGTTCAGTGGAAACTACACAAAAAAACTTTCCAGTCAATGAATGATTTGTGAAAAGCTCTGTCTTCCAAAAATGACCGATACTAGAATTGGTGCTGATGTCATGTAACAGCTCCCATTCAGAAAAGCTATTGAAAACAGTCCAAATTCCTCAGAACTGTTGAATCTCTTTCAATTTCTCCTCTTTGTGTACTTATAAGCTGTGGGGGTTTTGTTTGTTTGTTTATTTCCCTCTTGTGGAGAGTGAGTTTTAATTTAATTTGCATGTTGGGTTGGTGCTCTTTTTGTTTTGCATTTAATATATTCAGAGTATTTGTGGAGCCTGAGGTCTGGAGGCAGTGGAAAGTGAGATTGTTTCTATTGATGAATGTGGCTTTCACAATAGAAACTTGAAAGTTGGGGAAAATTAATTCCATGAGTGCCAGCATGGGCAAGAAAACGGAGGACTTTTTTTCCCCTTGCATTTTTCCAAGGCAAAATGAACAAAATTCGTGTCCTTCCTCCTTTTGTTTTTTAATGGCATCTACTTTAATAAAAAAAAAATGCAGTGATGGCAAGAAAAGATAAAAAACAACCCAAGAAACAATCCTAGGTAGCGATTAAGGTAGATAGATCCAAGGGAAAGATTAATTGGAGATTAAAATGCATGGAGACATGCAGCTCCCATCCAAAAATATACTGGAAAATTAATGTGGAGAGGCTAATGCAGAAGTCTCCAGGTGCAACGTTGGGTCTTACATGTTTGCACAGTGTTTTGCAACCTGAGAGCTGTTTATGGGGGTAAGGGTACTTGCAATGGGGATGCATTGACATAGTGTGTTTTCTGGTATATAAGCCACCCTTCCTTCCAGATCACTTCTTCCGTGTCCTCTCCTCTCCTCAAACTGGCTTATTTTCAAAATGGCATTTCTAATTTCATGTTTTAGAGCCTGAAATGATCAATGTGTTACAAGAAGGAGGTTTCCTTCAGGATAAGATGGAGGTGATAACGCTGAGGAGTCCTTGCCGAGGACCATTGTCTCTCCTAAAGAAGGATTTTGTGTTTTTTGAGGGGAAAAAAGAAGCAGCTGTAGGAAGGCTTGTCCATGGGCAGGAAATGACTGTGTGACCTAATTCGATTTTGCCTTCCTGAGATGCTGAGCTTTGATGTGGTCAAAAGACACATCATGTACCCAGAGTAAACCTTGCAAACTCGTTCTTGGGAGCCTTTGAAATGGTCTTTGGGGTTGTGCAGCCAAATCCAGACTTGCCTTTCAAAACTGAAGATGAGGGTCCCTAAAAGGTGAAAATGTTTATTCTTCTCTTCCCTCCCCCAAAAATACACATTTAGAAAGTGTATCTGTCGCCTGCCCGTGGAGTGCATCTGGGGAATGCGAAGACCAGAGAGAGGCGATGCTTGGCGATGCCCAGATGAGGGTCAAACATCTGTGTTTCCCACTTAATGCTGGAGACTCGTCACTACTCCAACGTGAATTCCTGGAGACAATGAGAGCTGCCCCCAGCCGATGAAAGGCTCCTGTCCTGCTGGGTCTTCAGGGAGATAACCCCGACAAAACCCCTGCAAGCCTCTGCTGAGCGCCTCCAGCCCTTCCCCCCGGGGAACCCAGAGGATTGTATCCCCTGTGCTTGCAATTTGTGTGTGTGGCACCATTAAGAATTGATATACTCGATATGAATGGCGATACTTCAAAACGTCTGAATAGACCCCGAGCTCCCTCCCATCCCCCCCAAAAAAAACCAACATTGTTGAAAAAGTCCCCTACTCAGCCTGGGAGGGAAAGTTTGTGTATCAATCTAGTTTTATAATAGTGTAATTTAGTGTCTAGGCCTGGGCTCTGGTGGTGATATTGTACTGCAATGAATGAAACAGAGGACTCCAGGCTGAGCAAGAGCTCGAGGACCCGGCTGGCTCTATTCAGGCCAAACTAATCGGCTTCAGCTCAGCTCTCCGCCAAAGCTCCCCTCTCAGTAGTGGGTTTTTCTCTGGGTTTTTGTTACTGTTTCTTAAAGAGCTCAGCTGGCTGCTGAGGCTGAAAAGAATCAAATTATTAAAGATTTTGTGGAAAATCCAGTGAGAATGGGCCCATGCAAGAATAATAGCATTGTGCCACCGTGGGCCATTCCCAGCTTCCAGTCGGGAGAAATTGTCAACTCTGTCTTTGTTTTCTTAACCCTTTCAATGGAAACAAAATAATATTTAGCTCAGCACAAAATACCTTCTTTTTAATTTCTAATCCTTTCAGGTTCCTTCTTTTTTTTTTTATCCCTTCTCCTCCTCCTCTTCCTCCCTCCCTCTCTTTTTCTCTCTCCCCATTTCCCTTTTTTATGTTGGCTGTCCTCTGAAATACATTTATATACCTCATACATTCCCTTTTTCCTTGCCAGTTGGCCAGAGGGGCATCTGTTATCAGGAAAGCCCCTTCTTTTTTAAGCAGGATGTAAAATGGGTGATTAAATCTTTTATCAACAATCACCACCAGAAAAGGGAAGAAGAAAGAGAAATGTTTTCTTTCAAGATTCTCTTTTATTAACATATAACATTATATTAACATTATAAATTTTATTAGCAGTTAATAAATCATTAGTATGTTGTTCAATGGGCTGGCTATATAATTTATCATGTCTTTAAATGTCTGCAATTTTAAATTTAATAAAGTATTTAATTGGGGCATTGTAATGTCATTAAAGAACAAAAAAGAAATGTCTGCTTGTCTGTCTGTCTGTCCATCCTCAATGCATCAGGGTAGATACAGACAATCACTTTCCTCCTCTTTTATTTAGGGACTAAGCATCTTTCCATTTATGAGCTATGCCTTTTCTCAGCTCTTTCTCTGGTGCACACACCAATCCTAAATGCGTTGAGGAGCAGCACTGTCTTGGTGGTGGGAAGAAAAGGCCCCTAGTCACAGTATGAACGTCGAGCCCAGCTGGGCAGCAGGTCTTTCCAGGTTACAGAGCAACTAGGTATGGGAAGCTTGGCTGCACCCCATCATTTCAGGGGAGCTGGAAGTTCATGGCAATGGCTCCTTTGTGTGGGGAAGGAAAAGCTGCTGCCACCTTTTTGGGGATTTCTCAGGAATGGAGCAGAAAAAGAAGGATAAAATAAAAGTATAAAAAATATGCCATAATAATCCCCCCTCCACACCAACTGACCAGTGCCAGGGACAGGGTGACAAAGTGTGATGCCAGATCTCCTGGTGTAAACTTGATGCCAGCAGAATTAGGCAGAGGTAAACATGATGAGCCTGTAACTTGCCAAGTTATAATGTTGATAGCAAGCCTGGTATTAGGGTGTGGGGGTGAAAATTAAGGGACAAAAGGCTGCTTACTGTCCCATTGTGGGAGATCCCTCTAATCAGGATATTCTCCCTCAACTTTGCTCCGCTCTAACCTATTGACAACAGAACTAGGTCATCTTGGTGAATAGGGTAGATTTTCTGCCGCCTCAGTGTCTTTGAGGCTGGAAGGGATTGTGTGTTCAGTGTTACAAACAGACCTTCTGTCTTTATTTCCCGACCAGCAGCGCGCCGCTTAACAAGGAGAACTGGACCAGCCATTTTTCCCGTAACAAATGGAGTGTCCCATCCAAGCCATCCTTGCCAGTTGGCTTTCAGACAGGGGAAGCTTATTCATGTTTTTAGATCTCAGCCAAGTTCAGTCAGGAAGCCTGAGATGTTTTAAACTGGGGGGAAGGTGCGGGTATCCAGGGTTCCCTTGCCAGCAAGGAGGAGGGAGGTGTTGCATTATTTCTGTATTTTCCTGAGTTGGGTCTTTTTTGTGCACTCCCAAGGATAGAGTTGTCTGTCCCTGGCATAATGCTGGCTAGAGAGGGAAGTGCGTAAGGACTTTTTTTGTTCTCCTGGCACTCCTCAAGAGGACAAGTCTACCCCTGCTTGCTTGAATCACCTACAATGGTGGGAGAAGAACGGCAGATGATGAGCACTGTGGTTGTTAGTGATGAGGGATCTTGTAGGTGAGTCACTGGCAGTGTAGGTGGATATTACACTATAACTCAAGACAGTAAAATGTCTTGTGATGAGCTAGACACAGAAAAGCTGTTGATCATCTTCCTTTGGAGAAGATGTTTATTCCCCATCCCACCTTAGGTTGTTTTCTCTTCAGCTGTCTGCTCTGGGGAAGGACAGAGCATCATCATGCTTTCCATCTGAGATCATGGTGCAATGTCCCAGGAAAACACTTGCACCACCTTTGTGTAATGTTGCTCCTGGCTCTTTTCAGGTGTAAAAACATCCTTGAATCTTTCAAGGCCGATGATAAGAATGTTGTTCTTATCTAATGTTGTCCCTTCTAAGGAACAACATTACCCTGTCCTAGAGATCCCATAGATATTAGCTCATGACCTTACACCCATTTTCCTAGTTAGCCAAACCTCACGTCCATTACTATGAATGAGTGTCTGGTGTCTTGGATCCTTCTCTGCCCATTTTAAGGCATCATACAGAGATGTCACTTATACCTTGCTGAGCAGCCACCTCCTGTGAATATGTGGAAGAGAGCACCCTGCCCTGTCCATCAGGCACCCTGTGACTTTCTCCACTGTGATCCCTCCTCCAGACTCCACAGCCACCCACCAAATCCCCTTTTGGGACAGGTGAGATCAGAATGAAGGAGAAATACCTGGATGGGGCTAAGCAAGAGTGACTGACCTGTGTTTGCTGGATCATAACCTTCTCAAGGACATGACTCATCCTTTTCACAAGCTTAGAGATCAGATGAGGAGGGTCAGCAGGAGAGGGGATCCTTCTCAAAGTTTCCTGTTTCTTGTGGTCATTTCTAACTGTCCTCTTTTGTCTGGTCTTGGAGACAAGTTCTGGGGCTCAGGGGACTTTTTGGTCAGATCCATCAGAGCTGTTCTCTATCTGTAGGATGCTCCTATAACTGCTAGAGTTGGTGCTGAAGATATTGTAATACAGGAGACAATGTGTCCTAATCTTGGCTATATGCCTGGATTAGAAATTGAAGGCAAATAAGGCAACTGAAGCTCTGGAACTGCATCAAAGGCAAATCCAGGCTAAATGGGAAGGATCCAATTTCACAGTTAAGTTTGTTAAATAGGTGGGTGGTGGTTGCTGGTGGTGTGCACGTCCCTTTATTAACAATTTAAAAATGAAAGGTCTCTGCCCAGAGATAGCTGGAGGATCATACCTTTTTCTGGCTGTCTTACTACAAGTAATCCTTACAGTAAGAACCTTACTCATGCTAGATTCTTGCTAAAATTGACATAGGTACTGGCATACACTAGGACCGTCCTGGATAAACAGAATATAATGGCAAAGATGATGTGAAAGTTGCAAGGACAGTAAGACACGCTTGGCAGACTCAGTGCAGCAGAAAATAATCCAACAAATCTAGCTCTTTGTTTTCCACTTGTGAACAGTCTGCAAGCAATTCCCAGCCAGAAATTACTCAGCTGCTTGGCCATGCAAATGTGTTTTTCATTTTGGTTGGCTTCTGAATTTTGCTGCAATAAATTACACTTCAGCATGTGCCCTTTGTGCAGATCCTCTGACTGCTCTCCCTGAAGTACGCACCGGTTAAGTATGGCAATTTGCAGAAGAGAATTTGACAGAGGGTTTGGTTCTTTTGCACAAATCATAATGGCATTATAATGGGTAATCATTAAAGTGAGAGTTTGAGGAGCTTCCACTGGCGCTGTTATGATGCATATTTTGCTTATAGATTATTCTTTGCAATGTGAAAAGAAAAAGGCTCTGTATAACCTTAGGAAAAATTTGACAGTTTAATTCAAAGACTTTTGCATATATCAGTTTGCAGTGTTCACGGGACACAAATTACAAAAGGTGCCTTCTCTACCTGCATCAGCATCAGGATGAACAATGGTTATTATGAAAAAGTCACTTTTGCCACCTTTTCTATGTATCTTTGCTGTTTCTATATTTTTTCTATATATAGTGTTGAATTATTTTTGGATTTTTTTTGTTTTTTTTTTTTTTTTTTTCTTATGGTAATTTATGATTACATTTCAGACCTTTTATATCTGGTCTTTTCCTGGTGTTTTCATGCTCAGTCACGTGATAAATTAGTTGAAAAGAAACAAAACCTCTTCCCTGGATTTTTAGTACTCAGAACAAAGTTTGAGAAAAATCCCCCAACAGACTCAGGAATCAGAAAATATATGACAGAAATCCAGCATGAAATTTTTCTAATATGACATGACTTTTAAGCAGATCTCATAATTTTATCAGGAAATGACTGTAGAGGTTGGGCTGCTTGGCAAGGGCAGTGCTGTGGTATGCTACATGAAATGGTCCTGTAAACAAAAGGAGGTAATTCAAATACATTTGCTAGAAAAGAGCCCAGATTTCCCATGCAATGTGCACTACTCTACAGAGAAGAGCTTTTCCTTTCTGCACTCCCCTCAGCTCCTTTAGTTTTATCATCTCTCAGTCAGAGGCAAGCAAGACAATAGACATTCTTTGAGAAATTCACTACAGGGGATATGAAGCTAAGGTCTGTGGTGCCAGTTTTACATCTCCTTAGGACTTGTCTTCATGGCAAATGTGACCAGAATACCTATTTTAGAATTAGCTTTCTATGGTACCACTATTCTAGAGGAAAGAGATTTCATTGCAGATGAATTACCCTGTTTAGGGAAGCACTTGTTATTTTGCAACTAAAATGCATGTGTGTAGACCAGCACATGGTAATGTACATAGATACCTGATATATGGAGAGTCAGAAGCAATGTGGCCACATTAATGCCATGCTCAGATCATGCTCTTATCTGCAGCATTGTGTAGTTACGTCCACCCAGCAAAAACAGGGTATTCCTCATTAAAATGTAGTTGCCTAAAATATGTTTCCAGTGTGAGCTGGCCACCTTGTCTCTGCTTACAGTTAATGGGGTGAGAGGATCCTCTGGAAGCCTCTTGATCTCAGCTGTCTTAGTATGTTTGGCTGGACAAACTGCTTTGTGTAAACATATGCTGATTAGAAAGGAAGCCAAAATTCAGAGTTTGATCTAGATTTGCAGGAGCAGTGATGAAACAAACCCTTCTTCAGGTGATTTCTGTTCTCAGGAGGTGGGACTCATCCTACCAGTTTAGATCAGAGTACACATTTGTTTTTTTAAGGGCTGAACACCTGAAAAGGTGTTTCTGTCTCCATGTTAAAGGTTTAAGATGCCAGTGGGTCAACTGTAGCAAAAAACTTGCATCTGAGTTCAGTTGTACATCTGGGCTTCTTAGAAGTTACCACCTTCTCATGAATTTCCCCACACCATTATTTCTTACTGAGCCATGTCTTTCGTGTGGCTCAGCTCCCACCACCTGCGTATTCTGTGCTGTATTTAATATGTGTTTTAGTGGATAGATTGGGCCTTGACTCCAGCTGTGAAATTGACTTCTGCTATCAGGTAGTGACCTGCCTGAAGAGGCATCCCTGCTGGCCATGGTGATGTTTCTTTTTTGTTAACTATATATGACCATGGGGAATGATAAAATAAGAAACCACGTCATGTGCAGGCAGCATCAGAAAGCATCTCTGAGTCACAGGGCCTCCAAGCTAGCTACCCTAGGGGAGATGCCTGCATGATTTCTGCCACTTTGATAAAAAATGAGTAATCTTAGCAGCTTTTGGAGTAAATAATAATATCAGGATGTTCTCCTCTTGTCAAGTTTTGCTGGTGAAATCAGTCAGGCCCTCAATTTTGTGGTGACAGATGCTCTATCAATGATGAGGAAAATCAATGCTAAAATGGATATAGGCCACTCAGTGTTTGTGGGGAGGGGGAATATCACTCATAAGGCCATCTGATACAGCTGGAGTAGAGATAAATGCTTCCAGGTACACGAGATCTTCTTTTCATCTATATTTGTTAAAATTAGGAAAGATCAGACAAATTATGTAGGTAGATTAGATTGTGCCCTGTGGTGGTAAAGGGTTTTCAGCATCTTAGCTGTGACGTAGGCTGAGTCTTATCTCATCAAGCTATGCTCAGAATTAACCTCAAGGGCCTTTTCCAGCTACAAGGTTGTAAAGGTTGACCTTATGTGACAGACAGCTCCTAAGGATGTCAGTGGACAGCTCTGGAGAGCATAGGCTGCAAGGGCAGTGTGTTGCAAGACTGATTCCCTACTCAATCTATGAATCAAATACTTTTCCTTGTTGCTAAAAGGCATCTTACAAGGGTTAGGTTGAAAGACTGGCCCTTGGGATGAAGGGATTCAACCTCTGTGATGCAAGAGCAACACCAGGGAAGTTGTTTGGTGTGAGACCCGATCACATGATCTATCAAAAATTAATGTCTAATACAAGCAAGACTTTCATCTTCTACAGTTCATTAAAGAGATCTGGTTGTATAGAAAGTGATTTATCCCATCCATGTCAGGGGCAGAGCAAGACTGTAAGCTCGAGGTGTGGCAAATCAAAGCCTTATTTCAACAGGCTTTGCAGAGTGAGACATGCCCATCTGTCTCTCCTGAGGGCAGCAGGAGACTTGATACCTAAATTTGAGAAGACCAAAGTCAGGTGAAATGACTCGTCTTTTGGTTTCTGTGTGCTTCTGCTCCTCATTTGCGAAATAAAGATAAGTGCACTCTACTTCATCTTAGAGAAGATGTGGATAGAAGTACATTAAAGACCATGAGGTGTTTGTATGCTGCGGTCACAAAGCTGTATGTGGGGGTGTAGGCCAATTATCCTGATATCTGCTATCTTCTGCTTTGATGGACAGTGGGTGAAGGCATGCAGTTCAGGAAAGGCAACCTATACAGAAAACTTCATCTGTGTTTCTGTGTGTGCTGTAACTGAAGTCAAATGTCACCACTGGGAGGCATCACTGGCAGGAGAATTCAGTTATACTCATGAGTTTGGACTACATTTAGAGAAGAAACAGCCTGGTCCTGGCATGAGGAAGTGCTCCAACTCGCCTAAAGCAAAATTGACTCAGGGAATTTTTGTAGGTGTTGATTCACTATCAAAAGAAATAGTGGTGGAAAACCGTGGAAAACCATGGAAAGCTGTTGTCATGGTTTTATTGTTGATGTCTAGTGTAACCTCATGAGCAGGCTGGTCCATCATCATGTTGTCACTTTTGGCCTCCTGAACCTGATTGAAGTGCTTATCTAAAAACCTTGCGCAATACAGACGAGCAAAGAGAATATATCCCTATAGGAATACTTTTTGTGATGGGTACTTTACAGCCTACAACAGCTATGACAGCTCCATGTATCTTATCGAATCCGATGGTTAAATAGGGATACTGAAAGTCAACCAGCTTTGTACTGTACTTCAGTTCTTAGGATGCCAAGAGCCATGAGAAAACTATTCATTATATCCATATATCCATATGCTTTATTCACAGAATCACAGAATCTCAAGGGTTGGAAGGGACCTCGAAAGATCATCTAGTCCAACCCACCTGCAAGAGCAGGGTAACCTAGAGTACTTCACACAGGAACTTGTCCAGGCGGGCCTTGAATATCTCCAATGTAGGAGACTCCACAACCTCCCTGGGCAACCTGTTCCAGTGCTCTGTCACTCTTACAGTAAAGAAGTTCTTCCTGATGTTAACGTGGAACCTCCTATGCTCCAGTTTACACCCATTGCCCCTTGTCCTGTCACTGGATATCGCTGAAAAAAGCCTAGCTCCATCATCTTGACACCCACCCTTTACATATTTGTAAACACTGATGAGGTCACCCCTCAGTCTCCTCTTCTCCAAGCTAAAGAGACCCAGCTCCCTCAGCCTCTCCTCATAAGGGAGGTGTTCCACTCCCTTCATCATCTTTGTGGCTCTGCGCTGGACTCTTTCAAGCAGTTCCCTGTCCTTCTGGAACTGAGGGGCACAGAGCTGGATGCAATATTCCAGATGCGGCCTCACCAAGGCAGAGTAGAGGGGGAGGAGAACCTCTCTTGCCCTACTAACCACATCCTTTCTAATGCATTCTAGGATGCCATTTGCCTTCTTGGCCACAAGGGCACATTGCTGGCTCATGGTCATCCTCCTATCCACCAGGACCCCCAGGTCCCTTTCCCCTTCACTACTTTCCAGCAGCTCAATCCCCAACCTGTACTGGTACATGGGGTTGTTCTTCCACAGATGCAAGACTCTACACTTGCCCTTGTTCAATTTCATCAATTTTCTCCCTGCCCAACTCTCCAGCCTTTCCAGGTCTCGCTGAATGGCAACACAGACTTCTGGTGTGTCATTTTGGTCATTTTTAGCTTGTCTTTTTTTTCATCCCATGAGTAGAAAATTCCAGAATAAAGTCCTATACTGGTGACTCTTCAGGTTTAGTCTGGAGGGATTAACAACCAGTGAAGGTGTGTCCTCTCCATCAGTGCCTTGGGTCTAATGTCTAAAGATCTTGAGAAGGTTCCTACACTAGTCATGCAGTTGAGGATTAGGAGGAATTATTGACAGTGCCTCTATAAGATTACTTTCCAGCTGCTGGTTTAAGTGCTATAACTGTTCGGTCTAGTCAGATTTTGCTTTGGAGGACTGCAGGGATTAACAAGCCCTCTGCACAACCTGAACCTCTGCTGCCAAATCAATAAAAGCTTCTTATGAGCCTGGTGGGAGAAAAATGTCATTCTGCCAATTGTTTTGTTGGAGAAAAGGAGGAATCAAGACCTAATTGATCACCAGCCTTTGGATGCATTCTAGGTGAAATGAGAGAGGGCTGGGATGACAGATAAGTGAGGGATTGAAGCCAGGAGTGGAATTAATAAGATTTTGTTTGGATTCCCTGTTTCTTTGCAACCCCCCTCTGAGATATTTTTATTTTTCTGTAAGTAGGTTTCACATTTATCTTATATTTTTAATATCTGTGAGGCACAGAATGCCCCTCATGATCTACACGCACAGTATCCAACCTTTGGTTGTGCCGTAATAGAAATAAAAAAATTCTTGAGAGCAATTCTGGCAGAAAGATTTCTTAGCACTACATTGAACACCTTTGCTGCACTAAGGCTGTGCAACATAGCTCTGAGGTTTGAGCCTTTTTGTGTTTGTATGGCCCCTAGCCCAATGGAGACAATATAATTGTGGCCTTCAGGCAGTCTTTGGACATAATAGCTGAACACAGTGACTGTGGCATTGCAGTGCAGGAGACAATATGCACCTGCTGGCCATTGTCCTCTACGAGGACAATGATCATGTAACTGCTCATGTACATTCCACAGGGTATTGTCTGTTGAGATAAAAGTGTAGGCAATAGAAATTTTAAGGCAAAAGGAATTACATATGATGGTTACAAGAGGCTGCTTATACAAATGTTAGAGACCTAGACTTGTCCCGTTCAAATCACTACCAGTGTCTCAGTTGAGTAAGAGGTGAGAACTATAAGAACTACAACCACTTCGCTTCAGTTTTGTCAGCAGCATCCATGAAATTCAATGTTTGAGGCATCAAGATCTGTTGTCTCAGCAGACACATTTTTGGCTTATTTTTTGCCCCAGTGAACAGAAGGAAGATTTGTTATTGAAGTGGGAGATGTGGTGGTGCTTTGAGTGAATGGAGCAGCATGGTGTCCCTGAAGATAACAAATTCTTCTTGAGACACCCCTCTAGCAAAGGCACGTCCCGAGAGGATGTGTTTGCTTGCAGGGAATTGTTTTAGCCACCAGATGTCTCTCCATGCTCCGCTGGTGAACAAGGAAGACAATTCTGGAACAAAAGTCAAATGGAAAAATGCTTATTTACAGTTTATAACTCTTGTCTTTATTAAACTTCTACCTGGAGTTGGCTTTACACTATCTCAAGAGATACTTTGCTTCAGGGATGGCTTTTGAAGCATCTCCTTGGGTGGAATAGGTTGGAATAAATATTCTCTGGAGCTTTGTAAATCAAAGGATTTTGTGTGCCGATGGCTATAGATGACAGCACTGTTGACAGATTAGTAATATGAAGGACACTTAGGAAGTCAGAAGAACTTTGTGGAAGAGATGACCTTTAATGAAAGGGTTTCAAAGTGGAGAGTGGAAGTGGAGTGGATAGAGTGAATTAGCCAAAGAAGAACATTCAAACATTCTGTTTTAGAGCCTTTAGAACAAGTCTATAGAGGACTCATTTCCAACATGCATTGTTTCTCCACACTTCTGATTCTCAAGCTTTTAATCTTTCAGATTTTCTACACTCATGCAATCTGAAGTCTGAAGCAACTTTTGCACATTTCTGACACCAAGAGATCATAGACCTGGAATATTTTAAGTGTACCTTCCTCTGTCTTCACAAATTGTGACTGTCCTTGGTTCCCAATGGGATAGATCATGTTATTCTCCTTTCAAGTCAGTCTACAGCTGTTTAGAAATTAAATATCCCAAAACATTTTCTCTCTTTTCCCAGAGCACGTTCAGATTTTTCTTTAAAAAATGTAGTATTGATTCTGTGGCACTTGTAGAGTTACTGCCCTTTAAATTTGCCCTTCAAAGACACCCCCGATTTGGATTTACAACCAGCTCCCAAATGTGACGGGAAGACTTTCTCTTGTTGAAATGACAAGACAGCAGCTCTTATGACCTTATATCTGAAAAAGGAGTCCATTCACCACTGCTGGTATACCCTGAAAGACTTCTTGCTAAGGAAGGCTTAGCAAGATGAGAGCTAGGTTTGAACTACCTCGATTCATTACAACCACAGAGTCAAAATCCAGCTGACTCAACTCAACCCTTTTGCTTCTTCAGCAGCCAGGTAGAGTCTGTTCAGATTAATCCCATTAAGGATATATTGTTTCATGGCCTGTACAAGCATTAAGGCCATTTTTTGGTCAGAAATTAAATTTGTTTTGGTGTCTTCAGCTACAAGTTTCTCCCTAGTTAGAAGCAGCCTTCATTCTTCAGGTCCTGTGATTATCGTGAGCTTTTTCTTCTTATGAAAACCATTGCAGACTCATCCCTGGAAGTGTTCAAGGCAATGTTGGACGGGGCTTGGAGCAACCTGGTCTAGTGGAACGTGTCCCTGACTGAGGCAGGGGTTTGGAACTGGATGAACTTTAAGGTCCCTTCCAATCCAAACCAGCCTGTGACTATGGTTATATGAACTATTTTTCAGGCCAGGAGTGGACATGTAATCTTGAGGGGCTCAAGGGAGAGTTTAGTGGCAAAATTTAGTTAGCCCATGCAAAACAAGTTTCAAATATATGTGCATTTTCTTTAGTGCTTAATACCATTTATTTTTATTTTTTTTAGTAGTAGTTTTATCTCACAGTTGTGATTCCTGCAAATTTGGGGTGAGGCTTGCAATTCTGGGAGGGTTTCATCAGCCCTAATTTACACCTCTAATGGTTAGATGCCCAGGTCCAAGTTAGTCAGCCCAGGCTTGCTTTGTAGTCAAGGGAGAGGAGAGTCATCCCTAGGGGGAGATTCATCTCTTAAAACAGACACCCAAGGCTGGTCATGCAAATCACTTGCTGGACATGTCCCATTCTCTGTCTTGGCTGTAAAGATGTCAGACTTTTAATCTTTTTTAAGTTAGGTGAAATGATGGCTGTCTTCAGGGCTTTTTTTGCCAAACTGAAAGAATAAATCACCTTTTCCTGAAAGTGATTCCCCTTGAAGTATAGAAAGAATATTAGTCTCTCCCATGGACATTTACATGTTGATGAATATACGATCAGCTGTGCTGGATCAGACAGCAGGTTGTGCTGGCCCTGTCTCCTATCTCTGTCAGAGTCCAAAAGTAGGTGCCTGGGAAAGAGCAGAAGAACAGGACAAACACAGGATGATACTTCCACTGGCATATGCCCAACTCCCAGACACCCCTGTCTGGGATTTTGGATTGAGGAGTTGAATCCTTGAGTGTAAAGACTCCTTGTGCATTTTTCTTCAGTGAACATGGTCTAGTTGCTTTTCAAATTTGGGTAAATTTAAATATTGTGGCAGAGATTTTTACTATAGAACCATGTCTCATTCAAAAACACACTTTCTGCTGTTTCCAACCTGCTAATTACAGTGAATGTATCCTAAGTTCAATAGTGTGGAAATGGTGGATATTTGTTCTATGTTCACCTATATTCTTGTCTCCCTCAGGCCTGGCAGCTCCAAGGTTTTCTTTTGCAGATCATGCCAGCTTGCACGCTACGGCCTCTGCTTACAGAGCAGTTCCCACCTTCTTTATGCCAGCAAGGTATAACCACATGCTTGGTGAGCTAGCAGAACTGTAACTTTTTAATAGGCTTGTACTAATTGCAAGCCACAAGTGAAAAAAGTAATTTCCTTGGCATGACATGTTTGATAAATGATGCTAAAAGGTGGACCTCACTTTTTGCTAGTTAAGCTGCACGTTCTTACTAACTTGATGCTATTTTTTGTGTTCAGGTGGCTTGCAAGACATCTGCTTGATATATACAACTTTGTGGCCTCTTTGGGTATGGTTATTGTCTACAGTCAAACTGGCTGTACAACAATGGTTATGAGCTATTTCTATTTATCAGCATCACTGATGGATGTAAACAGTTAGGTAAAACTAGATAATTTGGACTGGAATTTCTTTAGGACAGGATCCACTACGTTGTTCTGTATTTGTGTCACTAGCATTAGAGATGGTCTTCAGCTGTGATGAGCCCAGAGTCACCGTCATGAGACAGAGAGTATGATTGAGACTATCATAATAACAATCGCAACTGGATCCTATTGTTGTCTTCAGACACTGAAGTATCCCAGTTTCAAAGAAAAAAAATCAATCAAGTTGTGCAGCCAGCCTTTTGGTTGCATTATATTCCATAAGAATTTGGAGTGTCTGCTGCCTTTTAATGTGTAACCTTTCTCTCCCCTGCAGGAACAACATCTGCTGCTAAGGCGAGGTGTGTCGAGCGGTCCCTGCCAGCCTGTAACAGCAGCTGGGCAGACGGGGAACTTATTCAGAGCTCTTGAGGACCACTCAACAATCATTCATTAACAAGTCTAAAGGATAGCTCCTTGCCTGCCCTCCATGTGCCAAACTCCTGTGTGACTGCTGTACTTGGGGGATGGTGTTCCCACACCACGGTTAAACCAGTAACAAGTGTGCTTATTGATTTAGCTGTTAATGTCAGCTAAGTCCTTCCCTTACCCACTTCAGGACTATTTACTTTTCCTGCCCTCTCCACTTCATTGAGACACTCTACTGTCCCAACTGACACTGTGGAAAGCTTGCCTGGGAGAAATCTCCTGCAAAGTCCGATCTGCTGTTCTGGCCTGGGTTAGTAATGTGAAAGATAAGTCTTCAAAGCCAGGTTGGAGAAGGCTCTGAGCAACCTGGTCTACTGGAAAGTGTCCCTGCCTGTGGCAGGGGGGTGGGAACTGGATGATCTTTAAGGTCCCTTCCAACCCAAACCATTCTATGATTCTGTTTTTCTATGATAAAACCAGCTGTTAGGTGTTTGGAGGGGCTGTGTCTCCCCACAGTCTACATGAAAAGGGGGAAGTCTTTGTCAAAATACCTCATTCATCTTCATTCACATTGACTAAACAAATGTTACTGTGCAGTCTCTACTGTGAACATGGATTTAAAGAGTGGGTGGGACCCAAGTTACTTCTTTATATTTGAGAGCACTTGGAATTTGGGTGTATTCCTTGGGAGCAGTATGAGGAACAGAGAGGGAGCAGTAATTCCAGAGGAAGCATTTTGACCTCTGGAAAGCAGCAGTTTGTTGAAACCAGAATTGCAGTGAGGTTGCTCAAGACTAGGCTGGAGCTATCAGTCATTCAGAAAGGGCTGGTGACTCAGACAAGGTATTGGCTGTAGGTTCAGGTCTCTGTCTGATAGGAAGGGGAGGCTTGCACTTGGATTTCCATATGCTTCCAGTTGTCCTTGCTGTGTGGCTGTTCTGGGATACTTTTCTCACTGAAGCTATCCTGTTTTGCATAAAGACCTTGATATTTCCGGGATGAAAGACATTGCCTGCATAAACCAGCTGCATTGATTAGGACAGAAAAAACAGGTTCAAGACTCTCCTTGGATGCCTGCATGAAAAATGTTCTCACTATAACAAGTTGGCACCCCACTGCTGTTTCCCACACACACCAATGCTGCAGAATTGGGAATGACCATGGCCTCCCATATCCCAGGAAAATGTACCATGGAGCCTATTTATTTCTCAGAGCACAAGTGCTTGGTGAGACATACACAGCACAGCTGTACCTTCTCTTTGACAAATGAGCAGATAAAATTTAGGGTACTGGGATGTGCACAATCCAGGGAGAATGGAACAAGGTTTCAAAGGGTCTGGTCCAGCGCACAAATCTGTTTTAGACCACTGTTGAAGTCTGTTTAACCCTGCTGTCCTTGCATGAAACCAACTTGTAGAGAAACTGAGCTGACCTCACCTTAACACTACCACCAAGTTCATTAGTTAACACTTCACCTGTTGACACTTGCAGGCAAATCCCAGACCGGATCGTAGCCCTGTGGAATGCAAATCTGGCTATGTGCCTCCAAATGACTGTGTGATGGGGAAAAAAAATTCCACACCTGCAAATAAAAGAGATCATTAAGCAAATTCCGAAGCCAGGCTAGGTAGCAATGAGATGGCAAAGCTCTCAAAGTATATTGGGTCACAGCTTATTTCTTTATGGCTGGGTTAGCTGCTTGTCAGGAATTGCTTTCAGCTGGTTTTCGAAGCTTCAAAGGGTGGTGTATTGCACTGATTGCTCAAGCTGGATTCAACTTGCAGATTAATATATCTAAATTTAGGCAGCAATATGCAGTGTGCTCCTACATGTGATCTGAGAGTCCAAGATTCCGCTACAGCCAGTGGAGATGAAGTTTTCAATGTGCTTGCCTAAACACAGAAGTCTGGTACCATCTACAATATATTAGCGTAATTCCTCAGGGTATTGCCCTGCTAATCCAGATGAACATGAGTCTTCTAAAGGATCTGTAGCATTACATGTGCCAAGCCCATACAATATTGCAGATGCCTTATGTGATATAAGGCAGCACTCAGACTGTATGGTGAAATGAATCCCTCTTTAGACTTCACTAACAATAGCAGGAACTTGAAAGTCAGACCTCAAATTCAGGCAAATTGGACTCAATTCATTTGACTAAAGCATCTACTGCCTTTTGACATGTCTTTGGGTATCTGAGACATCTTTTTGAAGCTGCCAGACATGACGCAGACCTGCAGGAGACCCATGGTGGTTCTGGAACAGCACCTGGGGACAGGCAGAATACTCCAGATCGAAATGCCTTGAGGACACCGATATGCCTATTTGTGGTTCTGTGGGCACCTGTGTTTGTGCGTTTCAATGTATGAGTTGAATCCCACTCTTTGTAATCAGTGAAGCCTGCGTGGCAAGTCTGCAAGTTTGTGGAGGCTTTGGATGCCTTGTTCACATGCAGATTTGTCTGACTATGGGTGGTTTGTTTCCACCAGACTGGTGCACAAGGACTCTGGGGGCTCTCAGAAGCCTTGGGCTCACCAATCTGCACATCTACTATGAATCTGGCACATCCCAGACTGGTTTGAGTTATTGTTCGTATATGTCTGGGAAACCTGTGCATGAAAAACAGTTAGGAGAGATGATGTAGTAATACCAGCAATGTGGCAAAATGAACTTGGCCATGATTTTGCTTAGGAATAATGCAGTCAGTACTGACTTTTTGCTGGGAACAAAACCTTTGGCAAAGCTCAGTGCATTCTCTCTCAAAGAAACATGGAGTTCTCAACTCTACTGATTACAAGGAAGTTAGGTGCCTAATTATCTCTCTACATCAGGATGTGGGTGCACATCAATCCTTAAATTATGCTTGGGATTTAGGTTAGATCCTTGACTCTCTGTGTCAAATACCTGCTGCTTGATAGTGGAACAGTTTTAGACGACTGACCTAGGTTGTCATGTATAAATGTGACCACAGTTAGGCTGTGCTGCTCACCCACAGAGGGGGAAAGAAATGTTCTACAAAAGAGAGGACTTACACAACAGCAATGAGTTATCAACACCAGATTTTCTTTATTTCATGAAAGGATCTGTAGGGGTTAATGGCATGTATAGGGTAAAAGTGACTGAGATGTCCACTCATTTCTTAGGTTTTCCCATTTAAGTGAGAAAATAAAGTCTCTTGCTCAAATCTGGTGAAGCAGGCAACACAGCTTAACAAATAAATTTATCTCAAGTGCTCTCTAATAAGAATGTTTATAATTTTTTTTTTCTGGAAAATATGCTGGGTCCGGTATGCTGAAAGCTCTCTGTGGTGTTTGACCTGTGTCATTCCAATCAAGGCATGATTGTGTGTTTGCAGGGGTTAGGGGATATTTTTTTCTGGGGTGTTACAGTATGCAGCTTCCTTCCCAGTCCTTTCTCATAGGAAAGGTACTTTTTTTTTTGTTTATCAATCTGTTCATTTACAGTCTGTGTAGGAAAACAGATGTCTCTGAAGAGTATTTATGCCAATTGAGGTCTATGTTTTCAGTAAGTAGAATAAATCTCTGGGCTGCTAAAATCCCTCCACTGGATAAAGGAGTCATCAAAGATGAGTTTAAAGGAGATACCTGATCTGTGAAGGGTAACACTGGGTGGCTTGAATCTCTCTGAAATGAGTGGTGAAGGCCACAAGACCTGTGGGATCTGATCTATTTCTGTTTGTAAGAATGGGGTTGGAGGTGAATAGGCAGAGTCCCTGGAAATGCTGCCCTGACCATCCACAGCTGTCTCCTTCTGCAGCAAACCCATCACCTCCGCAACCAACCCATTCCCTCTGCAGCAAATCCAGTCAAACTGAAAGTGCTGCAGAGAAGCTGTGCTGCTTTCTGAACCAAATGAGCCCATTTCATGAGGATGCTTTTCCTCACTAAGGACAGAGGAATGGGAAAAGCTGTTACAGGATTTCTTCTGGGAGCAGATCTCTTTGTATGCAATCCATGCTAGCTATGGTAGGTGCAATAGAAAGCTGGACACGGTTCCAAATAGGTTCCAACATGGACTCCCCATCTCACCTATCAGCAGTGTCTCCCACTAATTATGTCTTGCAATCTATTCATTTTTGCAGCCTGATCACAGCCTTGGTGGTTGCATGACTATGATGTGCAGCAGGCTCCCAACCTAATGTACTAATAGAGGAAGAAAATGTCAGGAAATGGCAAAACCAACACAAAATTTCTTAGATCCCTCTAGCGATATTGTGCAAAGTGATGTGTCACTTGCCTGTGACAGGCTTTTCTTGCTTCAGAGAAAGTATCACAGTCACAGGCCACGGTGGTAGCGGCTTACCATGTACCAGCTCTAGGTCATGAATAGCTGTGTGATTGGTCTTTGCCCTCCCCATGATTGAAGCAAGATGCATGTCTTTTCACCACCTTTCTTCACTGGGCTCTTGGAGGAAAATTGGGTCCCTGTCCTGGTCATGCTCAGCTGAGAAATGGGCTTGTGTCAATTTAAGTGTATATGTTTTACTCATAATTAGGTGTCACCTACTAGCTGGGCATAGGTTAAATGGTGCCAACTTAGTTGGCATCTCTTCTTCCAAAGCACATAACATCTGTCCTACAGGAGGAAGACACAGTTTTTCCTTCCGTCTCCCCGGCTGTATTTCAGCCCATGATATGAAATACTCTCTTATTAAACTGTGGGATGGTAGGAATAAACACCCAAACACAGGTTAAAATTAATGCTTTTTTCTTTTTTTTTTTTTAATTTTCATTATAAAGTTAACACATCTATCAAACTTAACTGGTAACAAACAACAGTTACAAGACATTGCTAGTGTGCTGTCAGTAGAAAATAGGGTAAAAGCCAATGAGGTCACAAGCACAACAGCAGAGCAACAACACTGTCCCGATGAGTTATTTTTGCAAATATATACTCTTACTAATATATACATTTATTCATAAAATAAATAATCATAAAAAATCATCAGACTTAACAAAATACTGAGGGAAAAAAAGGCGACAATCCTACTTTGTACAATAGCTTTGGAATTTCAGGTTGTATCATACATGCAATCTGTACAAAGGGGTGCTCAGGTCGGGTCAGGGCAGGGGCAGGCTGGGGAAGGGTTACAGACAGTGATGTAGCTTTGAAGAAGGTGATGTAATCAGGCAGACAGTCTGTGGGAAGGGAAAGCAACAGTGAAAAAACCCACCCAGAAGAAGGTACTTGTCCTTGACTGCTGGACATATTTTGTACCATGGGGAATCCCCGGGATGCTACAGGTCTGTGTTCTACGTCTTCCACACTGCTGGTGGGCTCACCAAATAATCCAAAACTATGACAGGCCTTGTTCAGGCAGGTTTTGTCCTGGAATTGACAGAAAGTGATGCCAAAGGAGATAGATGGAGTGGGTCTGCACCGAGATTAAGAAGCACAAGGCTGAGTTGCAGTCAGGGACAGGCGGGCAGTGGGGTAACCAGGTCTGGAGGAATGTACACCTGCAGGAACCTGGGTTTCAGGGGGGAGGATTTCATCACACACAGGAGGATTTTTGAGGTTTTGGGGGCCTGCCTTGGAAAGACTCAGGCCTCTTGTGCTTTCCAAGTGGTAGCAGCGTGTGGCAAGTACATGTTGGGAAGGAGCTCTGACAAGATGATGCCTTCCCTAAAAACACAGGTGATACTTGTCTGCTTGCCAGCCTATGTCTGTAGCAGGCATGCCTTCAGGATTTTTGGTGGAGTGGAATGCATGGTGAGAAATAAATAAATACTAATAAATAATAAGAAGAAACTTGGAAAAGAAAGAAAAATGAGGAACGCATCTCACACCTTTCCCACTCTCCACTTCCCTGCAGGGCTATCCAAGAGCTCCCATTGGTCCACAGAACATGTGTAAGAAAAGAAAAGTCTACAGAGACAAAGAAGGAGACCGAGTTATGTGGGAAAGACTCTTGTGACTGTTGTGCTTCAGGAGCTTTCTATATTTGTATGGTATTCATATAACAGTAGGATTTTTGCCTGTAGCTGACTTGGTAGGACTTGTCCATTTTCATTATCTGCTCACCAACAGGAAGAGGAGAGATGCTCCAGCCCATTAGATGCCAGTGAGTAAACTGGATTCAAATAACTATTCTTACATAATAGGTCCACCTTCTACTTTCTTTGATAATCTTACAAGTCTGGTGTTATGGAAAAGCTGCCTCCTGATTTATACCAGTTCAAGTGAGAGCAGAATTGAGCTCCTAGACAGTTTTACATCTTAAAGGCTCTAAAGATATGAGAATTAGGAATCTAGAGTGGGATTGACTAGGAGTTTGGCTGAGTTGCTCATGCACAGGCATCTATTGCCATCTGAGATGCCCTGGGGTTTCTGAAGCATATGCATGGAGCCAGCAGATATGCTGTGGGACTTAACGGAAGCCCACACCTTTCCACAGTAGTTTCTAGAAGCCAGTGGGGTACCCTGAGGCATCCCAAATGACACCAATTTTCAATAATTCAGTTCAGCCCTAGATGCTATGTTTAGGCAAATGGAACCCATAATTGTGATTGTATGGGAGTTTAAGCATCTAGCTTGCATGTAGATAACTGCATTTAGACATCTCACTTTGTATTCTGAATCCCACCCTAGGTACTACTGCCTGGGAGTTGACTCCTGGCTTCTCATTTGCACTTGAGAAAATCTCCTCCTCCAAGGTAACACCAAAGTGGGAACAGAATGTCTTCTTAAATCCATAAAGACACTTGAAGTGTCAGGAATGAGGACTAAACACCTCTCTCTCAAAATGAAGGCCACAGGAGCCTCCGTTTCCTACCAAATGGAAGTATCTGCAATTTGCAGCCATTAACTGTTGAGGCAGGAGGGTCCTGTTCCCTTGCTGCATAGTGGTGAACTGCAGATCAGTTGCTTCTGTTGGAGCACACGAGAGGGCAGGAAACATGAATGGGGGGAGCTAAGCCATGAAAAGAATTCAGAAAAAAGAAACCAGGTCCCACTGCTGCTGCCCAGCCAGGATGCAGGTAGAAAATAGGATACATAGCTACGAAGAAGAGATGAGATCTCCTGTCTGATCCACCTTCTCTCCCATTATTTAACACTCTCTCTACTTCTCATCCAAGCAGCTGCTTGGGCACATGACTGACAGATCTGAGCAAATATTCCATTCACTCGCCATGCCACAGACAGCAGAGTGTTGTTTTCACAGTAACCTCAGCTCTGGAGCAGGTCTCTGGAAGAGCCAGGAGTAATTTTCTTATGGGTAGCCTATTTAACCATGTGCAAGGTGTCTGCAGGACAGTTTGATTTGGTGCCTTTTCATGGCTCTGTCTTATCTTTCCAAAGCAATATCACTAAGGCATCAATGGAACCCTGGAGGAATTTCATAGTGCAGAACCTAAGACTGGATTCACAACTCCTAGCTCCTGCAGAGTGCTCATGCTGTAACCTTGAATATCACCAAGAACACCTAGCCCCAGATTCTCAGCACTGAAACCTCTATTTGATGCTAAAAATGTGATCTAAAGCTCAGGGTTTCTCTAAAGCTCATAATGTTACTCCTATATTTGAATTTAAGAATAGAGGCATGATGGCTTGGCTTCGCGAGAGAAGATTTTGGAAGGGCTTTAACCACGCTTACTTCAAGCACGATGACCAAGGGCGAGTGGGGTATGCAAGTCTGGTTTGAAAAGGGTGCAATCAGGGAGTGTCCGACCAGGAATGTCATCTCCTGAGTAATCTTGAGCTACCCATGCGCTGGTCCACCTGCGTGCAAGGTTGGATTTACTGCAAACCATGCACCTTGTCACCTACATGACAAACATGTGAACACACATGACAAATGTACTATAACCCTTGGACATCTCTGAGACAATAGATATGAATGCACTGAAAACCCTAAAAACGTTTTAGATGGAAGGGCAGAAGAAATTGCCCTCTCAGGTTTGCTAATACAGAAATCCTGCAGTGCTCAGCCGAGACTATAGCACTTCTGTCTGCAGGGCTGATGTGGCTGGTGCTGACAGAGAGATTTCTGCACCATGTTGCATTTTGAGGTGTAGTTGTTTATGCAGTCCCCTCTCAAGATTAGATCCCGTATGCTTTAGTTCTGTACACAAAACCCCCTGTAAGCAGTGGAAAAATTCTGGAGACTTCAAAATGCTTTGGAGGAAACTGTCAGTGAAGAGTATGACACTTAGTCAAAAGAGATACATCGGGGGTCAAGTAATAGAAAATATCATGCATTTCCCTCCCCATGTTTTTCTTTTCTCTGAGAAAGAGAAGCTCCCTAATTCTAAAACTAAACAAAAGCAAGAAAAAAAAAACCCTAAACTTTCCATTTCTTTCATAGAAAGAAAAGAGATGAAGCCAAATTCACCCCTTGCAGGTAACTCCACTGTCTTTTGTAAGGTTGGATGTGGAACTGATGGGCCCTATCAAACCCATCTGTTCAGCTAAAGGAAAAGATGGATAGCAGCATGTAGGAGGATGGAGTTAGATACTTTTTTTATTTGTATTTTTTCATCTGTGTTACTTGGCTGGATGGTATCTTCTCCCTTTTCCCTGGTACTGCAAGACACATTCCTGATACAAACCATCTGCCTGAAGACAAACCTCACAAGAAGTGAAGACTGAAGAGAAGGGCACCATGGATCATTGAGGTTGAGTTGGTCAGCTCTCATTTGCTGGATATTAATGTTCTTTTCCTTTTGACTATAGACTGGTGCATTACCCAGATCAACTGAAGTGGAGGGGAAGTTTTGACTGAACACCATTTCCAGACAAGTGCACAATTCAACTGTCTACACTGAGGCATCTCATATCATTTTGCACACCCTACAGTCTTTGACATATCTGCCCAAGTTTAAGACTTGTGGGAGTCCTATGCCATTAGAGCAAATGCTGGATCCCAATAGAATATTGTTGGGCACCTAAAATGTCCCCAGGTGCTGATATTATTGAATGAAACCCTAAGTCCCCTACATAAGGAAGTTCCTATCATTTTCACAGAATGGAAGAACCTGAGGCAGAAGGTGGCTCTGGGTTCAATTTAGACCATCTCCTAAATGAGACCCAATGCAGGCATGATGAGGTGTAGGGAGGAATGGCACCTGACTCATCACTGACTCAATCTTTCATACCAATACAGTGGCAATCCTGACTTGAGACATCTAGTGTAGGCAGTGGACTGGGATCTTAATTATCCAATAACACTTTCTGAATTCACGTGTACTAAGGAGTGATGGCCCAAGTCCTTTCCCCAAAGCCACGGAGTCAGACACAAGCCTAGCATGTGCACTCAGCATGCTCCCAGACCCCTAGCAGGCTCTCTCTCTTCCAAGTAGGCAGAGCCAGATCAAGGACTAGGACTCTCAGGTGCACTTGAGATGATAAACAAAATTCACACAGGTATTTTTCATTGACTTTAGTAGCAGCTGCTCAACCCCTTACATTATATCATCACAGTGGATGACTAATTACATAATAAAACTTAACAAGTATGCATAGGCTTCATTAAAAATCCCTTGAATGGGGTGGCAGTCCCCAACCATTTTGCTGTTTCAAGCCTGACAGCCTGACCCCAGCTTTGAATGAAGGAGTACAACTTCCAGCCCATCTCAGCTGATGGTCAGATTGTAGCTTCACCTCAACTCATGGTGGACTTCACATCATCAGACTGTACCCATCTAAGAGCTCATCATCTAGTATGAGCTCATCAGCTAAAGTCAGAGGAAAGACAGAGGTACACCCAATGGGCAGTTTACCACACATAGCTTAGATACCATCCTAGGCTATAATGAGTCAACTTCTGGACTTGTTTGTGTCTTGCCATTTTTCCCAGCAGAAAACTAGATAAATAGCTTCGACTAGATGACACAGCCAGATGATATAAATTCCAGTGCTGCAGCCAAAATCTGTTTAACTTAAGAGGCAATTACTCAGCAAACGCTTAGTCTGTTTTTGTTGGTTTTTCTTCCCCCCATGCTTCCCAAAGAGCTTCACCTGCTAGTGATGCTGGGCTTGGTTCTGGTGCAAAAGCAGAAACTGTGGATGTTAGCATGCTGTGGATGGGCTGTGGTCAGAGTCCAGCTCTCATGTTTGGAGCCAAGTCCTTCAACCCTTTTCTTCACTGTTATGGTAAAAAAGAGTTTGAAACCATCTTGCTCAAAAACATTAGGGTAAATTAGTTGTAGGTGTGACCCTTCTGAAGTCAATCGATTGTCAGGGACTGTGACCTGCAATGATTTTCATCTTCACTGTTGGGGCAACATTTACTGACAGAAGTACCTGGGGACATATCTAACATCTCTCGTTGTGACTGCTAACACTGCAGCACATTAAGTAAATGAGATGAATCTTTCCTTGTCCCATATTTTCCAGTTCATCATGTCTTCTATTGTATATATGGTTTTCTTCCATATTGCCTTTCTTGACAGCTTGTGTTTGAATACTTGTTATTGTGGCAATTTCCTGCTCCAGTGGATTTAATCTCTGTTTTTGTTTTCTCACAGTCTGTATTACAAAAGTCAGTCATACATCCATTAGTTGTTCCATCTTTCTTTCAGGTTTTAGTGTTTTATTACTTTCTGCCAGTTGGTGTGTGGCCATCCACTGGGTGCAACGTTTACATATACAAATATGATTGGTTTTTCCCCTTTTTTTTTTCCTCTCTTGAACTCTTTCATTCTCCTTCCCTCCTTTCTGTATCCCTGCTCTCATTACATTCCATCTTTTTTTTCAGAGCACTGATAGAAGTGCCTCCATCAATAAGCAAAGCTTGCTTGTGCCCTTGGGCACAGCCCTGAGACAAACGGGTGATGCATAAACTACACCAGCCTAGGAGTAGTCTCAGGAGACGCCATGACTCACAGTCAGCCCTTGGAGGCATAATTTCTTCCTGTTTTCTCTCTGATGGGATTAAGCTCTGTTTGTTTCCTGCCTCTTCTGCATACTCCCTGCTTTGATTCTCTGGAATAATCTGGCACGCAGGAAGAGAAGAGCTCTCTGATTTCTCTGCATAGACGTGCAGGTGTGAACTAGCCAATAGTCATTACAATATCATGATGAAAAGACTCTTATGGGTCACTGGGTGTTATATCATGCCCTATTTCCTTTCTGGTACTGAAGAGGAAGAAAAAATACCAATACATTGTCCTTTTCCAAGGTAGGAACCCAAAGGTATGGGTAAGGCAAAGAGAATGCAGGACAAGTGCACCTGAGGCTAAACAGGCTACTACTTTTTGCTTGGTTCATAACAATTCTATATGCCAGCATTGACCAGGAATAACTCAAAGAGAGTTACAGTGCTATAAATGCCAAGGTGGTGGGATGAGATTCATGCCTGACACCCACGTGGCTGAAGGAAACCCTGATGACCATGGAGGAGGCGAGAGCTGTTTCTGTAAACTGGCAATCCTGATCTGAAATCAGAAGTAGAGCAGCATTCAAAGGCAGGCAGTCCAACGTGAACAGCAGAGATGAGCCAGACCTGCAAAGCTGGGATTTGTCTCTGTGTCCAAACTTGCCCGGACTCTGGGCTGCTTCAGAGTCTGGGGTTTGTGCGGTTTAGTCTGTGCCACTTTTAGAGACGTGAATAGCTGTAGAAATTAGGTTTGGAACAAAATCTGGCTCAAGTCTGAAACCGTTCCAGCTGGTGAAGTGAGGTGGTGGTGGGTTGGCTCACCATCATGTAAATTAGCAGATGACAAGCAGTCCTTCAGAGTCTTGTTCCCAGCAGATTTGTGGTCTAAGGCTTTTGTTAAGTGCCCAGGGGGAAGCCTTCATGAGGTGCAGAGAGAGGATGGACTAAGTGCACTTTCCACTCTTGGTGGCAGCATTTTCTAATGAGGTGGAAGGGGTGAACACTTACCCTTTCCTCCTCTCCAGGAGCAATCTGGGATGCTGAGGAGGTGGATATCCTATGCCCAGCAGTGAGTGTCCAGCTGCAGGAATCTCGCTCTGCACTGCATATTTCCAAGGAAGACTTGTTGGCTGAGCCATGTACCAGGCAACAGCTGGAGCAATGTCTCTGTGGAGCGATCTCCTTCTCAATACACATAGTGAGTCCTTTTCACTTCACAAGTCAGGCAGTGAACTATAGCGTGCACATCATCTAACTGCCAGCAGGGCATTTGCAGGAAACCATCGGCAGTTTTTTCTTTCTTCTCCTTCTCCCTCTCCTGCTCTCTACGGGTGTCACTGAATTCTATGTCAAATCTGACAGAAGCTACTATGCTAAAAAGTTCATGTGAAAAGGCTGCCCACTCTACAGCTCCATAATATATTTGTAGACTTCTCTGGTTCCAGGGCAAAGGAGTATTTGCATTATTTTTTATTATTAATTTATCTACTTTTATTTCTTTTGCTGCTGTTGCTGCTCGTATTATACACAGAATCTGGCCATTTGGCTGTGTAGATAGATCTCAGAAAGCCTAGAGCTGCTGTCCAACACAGCCTCTATCTGGCTGAGGGGAAAGGAGATACTTAGGAAAATGCAAGTCTTTCAAAGGACACTTAATCACACGAGTCACTTCAAGTGGGTGAGAGCAGAGCAAATCCATGCCTTTGCTAATGCTCTTCTTTCCAGCTCTGTGTTGTCGGCTGGTTGAAAAACCGCTGTCTCCTACAGGAGGCATTGTTGGGGCGTAACTTGTGTGACTGCCAGATGTACCTCAGGATAGCCCAGAAGTCATTAGACCTATTCTATCCAACCAGTTTTAGCCTTTTTTAAAGTTTTTATTCTTTTAATATCAAAAAAGTAGCCTTCTCTCATGTCTGCAATGTCAGAGGAAGTAGGCTCAAATCCGTTTCTCCACTTGGAGCCCAGCAAAGTGTTTTGCATGCTTTATTTGCACGTGTGGACATCATAGACCCGTATGCACTCCTGGCAGCGGACGTAGCAGCACCAGTGGAAGATACAGTGGCACTTCTCTTTCCGTTTCTCAGTCCTTGTATTATGCCCACGGCCGCAGCACAAAAGGTCACAACCATCAATCCCATGGGAAGTGACATTACAGATCCTGTCACGGGTCCCAAAGGAACCTGTCTCAGGGTTGGGCTCACAAAAGTTTGGTGAGTTCTCGTAGTAAACCAGGTCCTTCTCAGTTGGAGCCTTGAAGAAGTTGTATTTAGGTCTGAGGGTCTCGACCCAGCCACGGGATTCTCGATGTTTTTCCACCACCATTTCAGAAGCGCTGTCATACTTGTCCTTGAGGTAGTCACCAATGACCCTGAAGTCTGGCTGAGACCACCAGCAGGTCTTCACTTCACAGCTGCCTGAGAGGCCATGACATTTGCACTTAAGATGCATAAGTTCAATAATAGACTGAAAAAGAGGAGAGGAAAGGCAAAGAAGAAGGAAAACATTAGCTTGTAATCAAAACATATATTACATTCTATTATTTAGCCAGGATTTCCCAAAGAACTGCAGTGTTTTCATAGAGATATGTACACTCTTGTGAACAGAAATCACCGTATCCTCCTGAAAATGTCCTTCACAGATGCTGGGTCAAAGGCAGGTAAAACCTCTGCAACTTTATTGTTCTCTATGACTATTTCTGATTCCCATCCCAAATTTAAGTGTTAGTGCTTTCACTAAGGGCCAGAGAGATTTCTCTGCATACTAACTTCTATCTTATCAATGTTCATGTGTGAGTATTACAGCATGGTAACCCAAGAACACAGTTCAGACACATCTACCAGAGAAGCGAAGAACACACAAATCTACTAAAACAACATCTTCATAAATCAAATATACAGCTATTCCACTGGAAGCTAAAGAAATATGGAATGTCCTAACCATCTAGCACAGAATTCTATCCTTTATGTGTTTGATGTTTTCTTAAGCAAACAAGATTTTTGCCTTGCTGCAGCTATGTTCAGAAACCTGAAAAGTAATGCATTTTTATTTTTAAGCCATGATTATGATTTTTATAAAAAAATAGGAGCCCAACTTTTGATTTTGAAGGACTCAGACTTCAACATAAAACATTGTCCTGGAATTAATGAGAAGGTGATTATTGATCCCTGAAGTTTACTTTCACCTCTTTTGAAATTAGTCTGAAGGTTTCTAGAGGTGTTGCCCTCCAGTATCCTGAGGTGGGAGACAGCTTTATGCAACTTACTTGATAATCTGCATTTTCAGACTGATCAGCAAATTTCCAGGTACATGAACAGACTAGTGCCAGCCTGAGTCCAAAAGATTTGCCATGAATCAGCACCTTGGTGTTCACCAGGTGCTTTCCTGTGTTATTTACGGAGTATAACCCGCCGCAAAGGAGGTTGTAATTAGTGATGAGAGAGAACCACAAAATGTTTGGTTCATATAATCATGCTGAACTTAATCAAAGCTTCTGGCATAGTGGTAGGGTTTGAGTTTATATGGGAACTAATATGAAACATTGCCTATGGCTCAGGTTTAGCTGGAACTGCTTGAGTATGGAGGCCTGGAAGAGCTACCCCGTGAGTACTTCCACTGTGAGAGTGGAAAACACTGTTGCTTTATAAAACAGGAGGATTTCAGATAATGGTGTGACATCTCTCTAATCTTTGACACCTGTAAAATGTCCCAAATTATCTCAGTGTCAAGTAACAAAACTTACAGTAAAAAGATCTCTGCAGGCTCATGATCACAGGGATGTTTGCTCAAAGCTCAGATTTTCCAAGGGCTCTCACTTGAAGGCAAATTCCTCCTTTCCACTGTACCCACCTTCTTCACAGTCCTACTGGTCTCATCTACCCCAGCAATGCACGATACCTTGGGGTACCTGTGAGAATTTGGGCCAGTGCTGGAGGAAAACACATCATTGCTTGTAGTCACCTACACTGCAGACAATTTTTGTTTCTAGTGGTATTTAATTTTGAGAGATTGAATTCCTTATTTCAGACCTTTTCTCCTGTGGTGTGAGGTGGGGTAACTCCATCAGGGTTTGACAGTATCCACCTGAGGGACCTCACACCAAAGTCCTAGTCTGCATGAGGACAGCTGTTCACATACATCTAGTGCCATTTGTGAGCTCCAGGTGTGTTTAAGGTATCTATCTGTCATGAGATGGCAGAGGTCCTGCAGGACACACAGTCTTTCCCAGTAGCAGCCCAAGGAAAGGCTTCAGGATATCTCAGTTTATACTAAAATTATTTTTTTTCAGCAACTGAAACGCCCCCATAAACCTTGGTCTATCACGTTTAACTTCAAATGTCTACAGAACAGACATCTTTGGCTGTACAACCCACCTTCCAGTGGAGTAGAACAGGCACAGTTCAGGCACCATTAACTGAGCTATTTCAAATTTCTTCTTCAAGCTGAGATGAAATCACATCCTATACCTTTCTATCTTCATCCATTTTCTGTAAAATAGGTCTGGACAACTGACTCCAAGATAGACATTTACATCTAGGGGGGGTGAATTTACTTAAAGCTTTCATAGATCAGGTACATCAATCACCTCTCTGACAAGAACTATCATGGTACAGGTATGATAGAATAACAGAATGGTTTGGGTTAGAATGGACATTAAAGCTCATTCAGTTCCAAACCCCTGCCATGGGCACGGACACCTTCCAGATCAGGTTGTTGCAACAACCACCAGATCAGGTTGTTGCAAGCCCTGTCCAATCTGGCCTTGAACATTGCCAGGGATGGGGCAGCCACAGCTTCTCTGGGCAACCTGTGCCAGGGCCTCACCAGCCTCACAGGGAAGAACTTCTTCCTAATATTTAACCTAAACCTACCATCTTCTAGTTTAAAGTCATGTCCCCTTCTTCTATCACTACATCATTTCCTGGTGTAAAATTGCTCAGATTTATGTTTGGTCATTCCCCTCAATTCCCTCCCAGTGTATGGCAGGTAAGAAAAGATTAATGGGAGACTGAGAAAGGTGAAACTAAATATCCTTACGGTCCTTCCAGCTTCATTGTTGTGCCTGTTCATGGCTGACCGAGCATCTGGTCTGTTCTCTCGGGCATCCGCAAACTCCCGAGACACCATGCTCCCAAACTCCACGTCCTCGCTGCAGCCCCCCCATTTCCAGCCTTCCCCTGGAGAGCCCTTGTGGCGGGTGTCACAGCCGCAGATGGTGGCCGAGCCCTCGGCGCAAGATCTGGTCACTGCAAAAGCCACTCCAGCAGAGGCGATGGCATGGACAAAGGCTGATTCCCTGGTAGCTGTGAAAGAGAGAAATCAATGAATAGCGGCCAGTGAAGGGACTACACATGGCTTTGATCAGCCCTGTGAACACCTTCCCTTGAGGGCATGGCAGAAGGCCAAAAAACTCTCCTCTTTCCTGTGGTCCTGCTTGGACCTACTCCAAAGACATTTTTGTATACTAGGAAATAAACTCCTGTGTAGACAGGACCAGGCTTGATTCAAGGCCACTGAGGTCAGCCAAGAAGTTTTGACTGAGGTCGTCCTGAGGTCTTAGGATAGGGCCATGGCAAAAGAAAAAGCAGTGCAAACCTGAGTTTCAGGCGGTGTGTATAATATGCTATAGGGTACTTTGCAGGTTATGTATCATGTAGCCATATCCTGAGCTGCAGTCTTGGCTTTAGATGCACAGAATTTGAGCCATGTTCCCATAACATGAAAAATACATGTCTGCACTTATTTACAGCATCCACCGTTAGCGGTGGGACCTGAACCAGGTAAAGAACCTCCTTCTCCTCAGCTAGGATAGCTTCTAATGGCTTGAAGGTAGGAAAATACCAGGATGGCCAGATATTTCCCAAACTTTACTATGTAAACTAAACATTGCCCCCACGCTCCATCCTGAGACCACCTTCTTTTTCCTAAGCTCACTTACAGGCAGTGTTTAATATGTGGCATCTTGCATCTATTGAAAATTTTGCTCACTTGCCTAATTAAGGCCCCTACCAAGGGGACTAGAAATGAGCTTTCCCTTTCTGCCTGTTGCCTCAGGATCGTGTGTGGAATCAGTCAAAAGATGTCGTGAGAGGGACTGAGGAGCCTTAGTCTCTGTGGAGACTTTCCTTCGCAGCCTTTCATCCTCCCTGGAGCTGGGTCAGGAAGGACAGCTCAGCTTTAGTCTGGCTTTTGTGGATGCCAGTGTTTTTTTTGCACTGTGCCAAAATTAAAACCAAACATTTTGAACTGCTTTGCGAATGGGGAATATACCAAAATATAAGTTTTATTCCCCTCCAGTTTTGGTCTCAGTATGTTTCTTCACTCAATAGAAATGACAGTTCCACACAACGCCTCAGAAAACACCACTGAATGCTTCTTGGATTCAACAAAATTACACTTTTAAAACAAACAGGGATATTCTCAAACCCTTGAGGCAATTCTAAGAAGACACTAAGATTCTCATAAAAGGCCTCCCTTAACCTCCTATACCATCTCCCACACAAGTTCACCTTGTGCCTATAAACCAAGAAAGCATGTTGTCAATGATACCTTTCAGATGATTGATCTATGACACTGCTGAAATATTGAATGAATCCATACAGGGAAAATATCAGGTTTGCAGCTGATGTATCTTCACCAGCTTCTACTGAGCTTCTCATCAGCTGACGAGGTGCCTACTCAAAACCGCTCAAACCTTGTCTGCTTCGTATTTTGCTGATCTGAGCTTTCTCTGGACATTTTGTCTTAATCTTTACCATCTAGATGCTTCCAGGCTTTACTAACGTGAAGGCAATTTAACACGCCAAGCCTAAAAGCCAACATGTTCTTGGGGAGAAATCAAAACTGCGTGCTTGCAGAGCAGCCCCAGCTGGATTGAAGGCTTAAGCAAGAACTTGTGCAGCACCACTTAGCTTTGGGAAGAGTACCAAATACAACAATATGCAAATCAAATAATGTGCATGAACATACAAGCCAAAAGTATGAGCAATGTCCTGGAACATGTTGTCAATGCACATCATGAGGTTAGTAAGACACTGAGGGCTAGAACCAAAAAAGGAAAATTCAGGAACCCTCAATTCCAAAATGTGATTTTGAAAAGCCCTTGTTCAGCATCCATCCAGCCTGGAGGATCCCAGCTTCCTGCAAATGGTGATGCCATTCATGAGCTGTGTGAAAGCTCCATTTTTGAGCATAAATAGATGAGTCCAGTTTTAACAGGACTGGGGACTTGACATCTTGCACTTACCTAAGCACAGCTGGGATCCAGAAATCAAATCCTGAGGTGGGGAGTTTTGCATGATGTCTCCAAGGACACTAATGACCACCCCTGCAGTCTGTGAAGGCTTGTAGAAGCCAGTCAGATAAGCTAGTGTGATGAATGCCATTTCCCTCTAGTAGGTAGATAGAGTGTATAGTGACTGATGAGATAATAGCTGACAATGCTTTCCATCTCCCCTCATTGTGGTTTAAGTAATCTTGAACCTTTTAGTACAATCATAAAATGGTTTGGGTTGGAAGAGACCTTAATGATCTCCCAGTTCCAAACCCTTCCACAGGCAGGGACACCTTGCACTAGACCAGGTTGCCCCAAGCCACATCCAACCTGGCCTTGAACACTGCCAGGGATGGGGAAGCCACAGCTTCTCTGAGCAACCTGTGCCAGGGTCTCACCACCCTCACAGGGAAGAACTTCTTCCTCAGATCCCCTCTCAGTCTCCCTTATATCAGTTTAAAGCCATTTCCCCTTGTTCTGTCCCTACCTGCCCTTGTCAAAAGCCTCTCTCCAGCTTTCTTGTCTGCCGCTTTAGGCACTGGAAGCTGCTCTAAGGTCCCCCTAGAGCCTTCTCTTCTCCAGGCTGAACAAGCACAGCTCTCTCAGCCTGTCTCCATTGCAGAGGTGCTCCAGCCCTTGGAGCATCTTTGTGGCCTCCTCTGGATTTGCTCCAACAGCTCCACATTGACCAACACCCCCAAGTCCTTCTCCTCAGGGCTGCTCTCAGTCCAGTCTCCCCAGCCGGTGTTTGTGCTTAGGATTGCCCCAACTCAGGTGTAGGACATTGACTTTGGCCTTGTTGAACTTCATGATGCTGGCACTGTTACCCCTCTCCAGTGTGTCCATGTCTCTCTGGGTGACATCCCTTCCCTCCAGTGTGTCAACTGCACCACAAAGTTTGGTGTCATTGGAAACTTGCTGAGGGTGCTCAATTCCACTGTCCATGTCATTCACAAAGATGTTGAACATCGTCAGTCCCAACACCAACCCCTGAGGAACGCCTCTTGTCACTGATCTCTACTTGAACATTGAGCCGCTGACAGCAACTCTTTGAGACCATCTATCCAGTTCCTATCCACCAAGGGGTCTGTCAAATTCATGTCCCTCTAATTTACAGAAAGGATGTCTTGTAGGACATTGTCAAATGTGATGCACAAGTCCACGTAGATGACTTCAGGGTTTTTTATGTTTCTTCTTTTTATAGGATCTTTTCCCATTGCTCTTGATCTCCCTGGACAGATTTAATTCTATCCTGTCTTCAGCTTTTCTACCCTGTTTCCTGGCTGCTCTTACAATTTTTCTGTATTCCTCTCAGGCTACCTGTCCTTGCTTCCACACTATGGAAGCTTCTTTTTTTTTTTTTCTGACGTTTCTCCAGGAGCTCTTGTTCATCAGTGCAGGACATCCAGTGTCTGCTGGCTCCTCATCCATCCCCAGGTAAAGCTCCATGAACTCCAGCTGGTCACTGACATTGAGGTAGACACCCCCTTGTCTCCCCTGCCTGTCTTTCCTGAAGAGCTTGTATCCTTCCATTCTAACAGTCCGGTAACAGCAGCCATCCCACCACTTTTGTGTGGTACCAATAAAATCATAACTCTACAGGTGTGGGCACAATTCTGTCTCCTCTTGTTTATTCCACATGCTACGTTTGTTTGCATAGAGGTATTTAATTTGGGTCCTGATTAAATGAGTTACTGAAGCTGATTTTTGATGCACTGCTATACCATGGACAGGAGAGGAAGTTGATTCTTCTTATGGTGAGAATGGTGAGGTCATGGAACAGGTCACCCAAGGAAATTGTGATTTCTCCATCCCTGAAGCATTCAAGGCCAGGTTGAATGGGGCCTTGAGCAACCTGGTCTAGTGGGAAAGGTCCCTGCCCATGGCAGGGGGCTAGGAACTGGATGATCTGAAGATCCTTCCCAACCCAAACCATTCAATGATTCTACAATTCTGTGATTCTGTTACTCTACAATTATTTTTCTCCCTTCTATCTGACAGATGTAGAATGGCTAAAGCACATTGCCTGGGTAGGTTAGCTCTCATCTCTTGGGAATCATCCCTTTCTCTGCTCAGGAAGAGACCTGATCTAGGTCTTTGTCTCTTTGGGAAGGTGCTGTAGGTGCTGAATAGATGTTTGCAAGTGCCATGGAGAGCCCATGTGCCTTGCCATGCTACGACTGAAAAGAAAGCACCTACATGCACAGTGTTTGCACAGAAAACCTTCTAGACGGGTTTGAGATGGGTAGCCTTGGCTTAGAAGTCCACAGGTCATGGATTCCATCTGGGCTTCAGCAAAAGCCATTAGCTTAGAAGAGAGATCGTTCTCTGCATTCAGGTGCAGAGCTCACCAAAGCCCATGTAGCTTCAGACAACAACTGCAGAATTTCTGCATTTTCCAGGATTTGGAAGCTGAGAAAGCAGTTCCAGGAGGACACTGAAACCTTAATCCCGAGTCTGTTACCTAAACTCTGATGATTGCTAGTCCTTCATGAAAGCCTACAGCTCCAGGTGGCTATTGATAGGATTTGCCTTAAGAAGCACCTATTATACTCAGCTCTCTTCCCAGAAAGAGCCCAATGCCTTTTACAGCCTGTATACGCTGTAATCACTCCCCTGCTTTTGAAATGCAGCCACCGCTGGGGTGGAGTGCAGCCACCACTTAACAGCACACAACAGGAAGCAAATAGCATTGTATCTGATCGTAACTACCTGGGGAATGTAGGCAGGCAGAGCAAAGAAACTGAGATCTGGCCTCGGGCACTGAGGTTAGGAGTTTGTCTCTTGAGAAAGTTGCAGCCTATCTCTTAATGACTCCACGAAATTAGGGCACTAGGTTTACATCTCCTACCCCTAATTTAAGGCACCGAGTTCAATATTGACGCAGATGGAAGAGCGCCATCGCGTGAATCACGTCCTGCCACCTCCTAAGTTATAGGACTGTCCTCCGATTACTAAGCAGACCTGACCCTGCTGAGCTCCGAAGAGCTCCCCAGGTTGTAGCCAGAGGCGGTGTGGCTGCAGGAATGGAGGAGTGTATAGAGATACAGATAAGCAGAAGTAAAGCATGCACTTGTAATGGAAATGAGGGGTTATTAAGGTGCCATATAAAAATGCAAGAGACTTAGCAAAGATAACAAGAAAGTGCAGTATATTTGTCAGGTCACTTCATTCCTCTCTGGGTGGTTCTGGTAGCAGGAGACAAGCAGCTCGTTACAACTTGAAGAGAGCTTCTGGAAAGTCATCTGGCAAGAGAAGGTTAATAGGGACTAATACCTCATGGGGATGTTGACTTAAGAGCATATTAACCACTTTGTTTTCAGTGCAGCACAAGGTCACAAAAGCTCTGGCTTCAGCTTGTTTAATTTCTGCCTAGTCCTGAGTTTCCCTCCAGGGCTTAGAGACTTGCATGGCTGGTGCTTTGAGGTAGCCTTTTCTGGACCATTTCGAGAGGGCTGGCTATTAGCAGAAAAGGTACTGAGACATACAAAGGGCCTCTAAGAATGCTTTGTAGCCACCTCCTAATGCAGAGGTCTTCAAGTCCCTGGTCACTTCTGGAAACTGTTTCTTAAGGAGCCTGGTGTGTGAAGCTGAGAGCCTGAATCATAGAATCATAGAATCATAAAATAGTTTTGTTTGAAAGGGATCTTCCAAGGTCATCTGTCCAACGCCCATGCCATGTGAAGGGACTTCTTCAATGAGATCAGGTCACCTAGGACAACATCCAGCCTGGCCTTGAATTTCTCCAGGTATGTCTTGTGCAGAACACCTCTGACCACCCTGCCTCAACATCAGAAAAATCTTGGGAAGCAAAAGCACATGGACGAGCAGTAATCATATGGGAATTCAAAAACCTGAGGATGAGGTGACCTAAGAGTTGAGTTCTTGCTTTTGCAGGGATTCTTTATATGACTTTGGACAAATCCTTTTGTCTGTCTGTTCTTCTGCTTCCTTATCCATACACCTGAGGGCAATCCTGCTTATCTCCTCAGGAGCCTGCAATATTGAATCTGCAATTCAGTGATGTCTTCAGAATTGTGGGCAGAAAGTGCCAAAGTTGAACAGAGGCTCATCAAGGTGTGGGAAGAAAAAGACAAATGAATAATCACACAAATATCTCAACTGTCTAGAATATGAAACCTTCTCTAATTTGTTTTTCTGCCCAGACAGTGACATATTTTCCCTGAATCTTTCTCTGAATGGATAAATGAATCTTTCTCTGAATGACTAAATTATTAACTCCAGGTCAGGTAGATGTCCCAGGTATGTAGGAGGAAGGACTACGGTGATGTAAAAGGATGAACGGAATGGCTTATATTGGTCTTAACATGCTACAGTCCCTTTTTATCACCTTTGTACCTAGTACTGAACCCTGTTGTCCCTGTTCTTGACATCCTAAATCTTCCCTTCCTCCCTGCACAGTGGCCTGGTGGTAACAGCAGGCTCCTGGGATAGGGCAACACAACTCACCTTCAGGTGTGCTGGGAGCTGAAGCTGCAAGTCCTGTGTGCTGGACTACAGCTTGAAGAGCTAGGTGGTATTTTAGAAAGGGAGCACCAATGTTGCCACTGACTGCTCTTTAAAAGAAAGCTCTAAAGGGTTTCCACTCAACATGCCACTTTCCTAGACAGTCCTTCTGAAGGTGTAGAAACTCTTTTGCAAAGGGAACCTTAATGTCTCCAGGACATCTACTGACTTTGTTCTGTGGAGACAAATCTCCCTTGCCAACAACCCTCTACTGCCCAGGACCTTGTCACCATTCTTTTTGAAACATAATCCTTGGAGTGAAACACTGGAGATGTATGACAGTGAAGGAAGGAGTTCCCACGTCTTAGTCACTCCTCCCAGCCATCATTAGCATGTCTACTCTTGAGTAGAGCATCCTACTCCCTGTTTCGCACTAGAAAAGGCACAGCAATAGTGTGGCTGTAAACCTTGGATTTCCGGCACCACAGACTTCTTGAGGGCTCTTGGAAGAGTCACTTGGCAAGTAAGGCAAAATAAAGAAAATATATCTGCTTGGCAGGACTGTAGGAAGAAGACATGTTGTTTACTTTGAGTTTCATTTTGCAAAGCTGGAAGAGAAAAGAAAGCTACCTGTTGTGTCAGCTACTTCAGAAACCCAGACATCCATCTTTGAGAGGTGGAAGGTGTAAAGTCTTTCCAACATTCATCTGCTAGGGCATGTACTCAGGGAGTGTGAAGAAGGGTTTCAATTCCCTGCTTGGCTTGAGGGGATACAAACCCATAGCTGTCATGTTAGAATTTGTACAACAGTTGACACTACATTGACACTGCACTAAAACCCCCCAAAACCTAAAGAAACCCCAAGAACCAAGAAACTGGAAATAAAACTGAGGGCACAGTAGTGTTACTGGTATCTGCAGCCCACACAGCTCTGCCTCTTACACTGCAAGGCCGTCTTAGTGTCTCATTTCACTTTTGATTACTGTGGTTGGACTTCTATTTATAGGTTAGACATCACTGGGGTTGCAGAGGAAGAAGACATTGTTCAATGAAGGAAGGTGATTAGGAATTAGTGAAATGAGCTTTGAGAGATGTGGAAGGCCAGTCTTTGTCTCAGGTGAGGCTGAATTTTGTTTTCAACTGCAGTATAAAGAGGACTATTCAGCTGCTACCAGCTCACTGTGATTTCCTCCTTGACTCCATCAGGAGAGACACTTTACCAAGAAGTGGGAGGAGAGCCATACTGGTTTTTGTGGAGGGGGTCACCCGTAAATACCTCCATGGTGAAAGCCAAACCAGAAGGGCTTGAATGAAACACCATGTTGTACAAGTTTGAATGAAAAAGAAGGATGCCATATTAAACTAATGTCAAAAGCTCCCCATCATGGGTGCAGGAGCTGAAGCACTGATGGTAGGAAAGTCAGTGATTGTGTAAGTCAGTGCCTGTCCTTATTTACAACTGCACTGAAGCCAAGGCTGGAGGAAGGTCTCAGTTCTGAAGTGTAACTTTCAGAGCTACCTTGGGCCAAAGCCTCAACAGTTCTTAAGAAGATGGTGACTCCCAGGAGAAGCGGGCTTTTTTAGGCTCACACTGGCAGCCTTGCAGGCACAGCTACTTTCTGAATAGCAGAAGTGAAATCCAATGGGACTGATGAGACAGGAGCTGTAAAAACATATGCAGACATAACTATTGGATAATACTAACATGAACGCATTGCCTGCTGGCCCTGAAATCTCTGTGTAGGATAAGTAAGGACCACCTGAAGCAACACAACCTTGTTTATCCCACATACCAGCAGAAGATACTCCAGTTCATCAGCCCAGGTGGCCTCTGCACTAAACTTGCCAAACAGCAGATCCCTTGAAGCCAAAAAACAAGGGATCAGGACATGGGGATGATGTCCTCCATTTTATGATGCAATTTGCACTAATGGGGACTTAATAGAAAGATGTGGACAGACCTTCTAGTGGTACCTGTAGTGACAGGACAAGGAGTAATGATTTAAACTAAAAAAAGATAGATTTAGATTAGAATGTAAGACAGAAATTTTTTACTGTGGGTGTGGTGAGGCACTAGCACAGGTTGCCCAGAGAGGTGGTAGATGCTCCATCCCTGACAGGGGTCAAGGCCTGGTTGGACAGGGCTCTGAGCAACCTGGTCTAGTGGAAGATGTCCCTGCTCATTGCAGAGGAGTTGGAACCTTTAAAAGTTGCTTCCAATCCAAACCATTCTATGGTTCTGTGAAATGGCAGATCACATCTCAGAGCATGGGACATATTTCCCCCAGGGAAGGTGGAGAAAAACATTAAAAAGGCTTTTTTTTTGGTTTTGTTTTGTGATCACAAAGAAGAAAATCATTTGCCAATCAGAGCTATTAAATATTGGCATGGCACCAAGTGAAGGCGGAGAACAGGGAACCCTTTGGCACATACCAGCTGACAGATCCATCATGCTGCAGAGACATTGCCCAAGTGCTGGAGAGGAACAAGTGTCGTTCCCATCGTAGAGGAAGAGGAGGATCACAAAGGTGTCATGGTTGCTGTAAGGATGACATTGCTTGTGGGGAAAACACTGGGAACGTTGGAAACCAAATATTGGCTCTGGCAGCCTTGGAGGCAGACTAACTTCAGTTTCACCACATTCCTCTCAACTGTAGCAACAGAGGTTCCCATATCAGTAAACCAACTGAAAGGTTTTTACAAAAGCTCTCTAGCTCAGCCTCAGGCTTCCTTCAGCTCCTCTAAGGAGAAGCCCTATTTCCATTGTTGGTATTTCCCCTGACCCATCCTCACCAACCTCAACATGTTGGTCACCTGCAGCATCTCCTGGCCTGGCATCAAAGATTCCTTAATTACTCCCTTACCCCTTACAGGGGGATCATTATACCACATTTGTTATTCAGTAATGTGCCTTCTATCCATTAGGAAAGGTGGAGAGGTGCAAGTTGTGGCACTAAGTCCATTCTCCAAAGATCCATCTGTAAGACCACAAGTCTCAGTGTAGATTTACACACTGCTCTGAATTATTTGGAGCCAATATAACCATGAAACCCAAAGGCCTGCTGCCATTGTTTGGTGTGTAGGCTTGTCTCAGGTCCCCTGGTTTTTAGCAGCATTTCCCAAGTGAGTTAATTTCTATGTCTGGGGAAGCCTGCTTTGCAAAAAAGCAGTCCTTGGGACTGCAGGTAATCAAGGCTTTCAGGTCTAACCCTGAAATGGACTAGGGGTGGCTCCAAGAGCAAGCTTCGCAGCACCTACACTGCTGCAACTGATGCTAGCCAGCAGCTGCCCAGTGGATCCACACTGGGGTCTGTGTGATGCCTCAATCTGTGCCCTTCTTCACAGAAAGCCATACCAACTCCATGCCCAGCTGATTCTGACTGTTTCTCACCAAAATCCAGCTCTGGGGTTTGTTTGACATTTTTATCCTTTTCAAAATCAAGCCCCTAAATGCAAAGACTTATGCAAATGTAAAGCATAATAACAAGAAGCTAACCACACTTTTGCATATCTTAAAGGAAAGGTTAGGTTTGGGTCCCATCTGTGTTTTGAACGAAGTTCTGATTGAGTTCTTGTTTCCTCTGAACTAGCGTGCTAGTGTCAACACATCCCTGGGAAGATGAAAGGCCCTAAAAAGACATTTGATCAGATTAGCTGTGATTCAGATCATTGGAGGGAAATTATTAAATGGGCAATTCCTGCCAGGGAACACGAAGGTGATACAGATAAGAGGAAATGTTGGATTGAAGGAGGCTGGTTTAACACAGTTTGCAAAATCCTGAAGGCCAAGTTTCCCTAAAACATCTGAATGATTTTTGTGGGTTTGTTTTTTTTTTTCCCTCACTTTTTTTCTGCTGGTTGCTTATGGTTATTGTTGCACCCAGCACAACAGAGTTGCAGCCTCCAGAGTGGTACTCGCAATTCCAAACCTTTCAGGCTCTACTTGAAACAGGTAGAGCCAGATTGTCAGACACTGGAGCAGCCTGGGAGCCTTGTGCATGGTGCTGGGAGTGGGGCCTGTGCTCCCTGCTGCCCTCAGAGCCCTCTTGTGAGCTGAGGGTGGGTCAAGGGCTGGAATGTTCTTGCTAATTATCTACTGTCAAAATAACCCCAGGTGATCGCAGGTAACCAGACCCCCAAGATAGGCAAATCAGCAGGAAGGTCTGGTATCAGTAACCCAAGTCTGATACCTGCAAAGAAAACATCCCTCTATCTCTCTCTCTATCACACTATCTCTCTGTCGATCTAATCATTACAGTGTATGTCTCCCTACCTACCCTGCTTAATGCAAGCACGTTTTATCAGTCTTTCTGTTGGCTTGGTCATGTGTGAAACACCGGGCATTGGATTCCCCCTTCCACCATCCTGTAGATGCCTTCTTTTGAATATTTCATAGCCATCTTGAATCCTGAAACAGTATGGTCCTCTCAGTTCTTCGAATTGCTACAGATTGCCCCCAACATCTCTTCTCCCCGATGGCCTGATGTCCCTGGAAGGCTCTAGACAAAAGGAAACTGTGTGCCAATTGGGGGTTATTATCAGAGATACAGCATGTTCATTGTGGCAGGACCAAGTCCTTAATGAAAGGGGAAGGTAGAAAAGGAGGGGGAAGGCCTGGGATGAAATTCTCCGGGGCGCGTTCCAGGTTAAATGATCATTGGAGTCCCTTCTAGCCTTGAAAAAAAAAAGGCAAGGGAAAAAAAAAGGCAAACCCCAAAGACTGCTATGCAAAATAGCCCCGCTGGTCAATAGCATACAGGGAAGGGGGGGAAAAAGAATATAATTGTATTCTGTTATCAGAAGCAACATGGTCGAACAAAAGGATCGCCTTCGCCCACCTGAGAATGGAATGTGAGGCTCCATTTCGCTGCTCTGATCGTATTTGACAGCCCCCCTCGAGACTGCCTGGTTGGTATGGCAAATCGTCCTTATTACCTGCTGGGGTGAATGAATCCCCCTTTGTGCTGGCACTGTCACGCTGCATTAGGTTGACAATGGCCCAAGATATTTTATATGAAATTTGCCCTCACTTGTGATTAGCCAGCACCAACTAAGTCATAGCAACCTAGAACTATGCATTGGCCGGGCCCTGTTGTCGGCCGAAAGGGAAATCCCTATTCAAATGGTTTAATAAAACAATCTAAAGGGCGTGTGAATCCTGAAAAGCATTTTCACTTTTCTCTTTAGCTTAATCTCATGGTCGCTGGGATATTGTGCTCTGAGCAGACCCCAGCAGGGTGTGGGCTAAGGTCCCCCATCAACTTCTTTTACAGCCTCCTTTTCTGCGAGTTAATGATATACCGGTGTGATTGCCTCCCGCAGCAAGAAGAAACACGCATTTGATGAAAAGGATGGACCTCCTAACACATCCTAAATGGCAACAATTTCTCATCCAAAGGTCACAGGTCATAACCTGGATTTTGAATCACCACCCAGATCTTTTTCAAAGCCCTGCTAAAGCTGGGGGATTCTGCAAGACCGTTTTACACAGACACACACACACAGACACAGACACTGCATTACCTCCAGAGGTTCTTGCTCTGCTTGAGTCCTGAGTTTAGTGTTTGGAAACAACTGGATTTTCCCCTGGTTTTGGGCTACAGTTTTCTGCCTTTTTCATCCTCTCAGCCCTGGGTTGTGACTCAGGGAAATGAATAAGACAGGTGGGCAATGCAGAGATGTGCAGAGTCTCTGCAAGGTACCTCCTGTGCATCCCCGGAGTGTCACCCAGAGCTCAGCAGCACTGGGGTAGAAGCAATACACTTAGTTGCATTAGCAGCTGGCTGTTCATCCATGATCCCCGCCCCAAGCATCACCTCCAGCGAGGCTTTGAGGTCTCAAAACTCTCCCCACTCACTTGCAGGTATGGAAAAGCTCTCCCAGTGCTGACCCCTTGACAAACAAGATTCCCCATGCATGAGCGAGATGCAGACACAGAGATTCAGCTGTGGAAAGGGGTGGAAGGAAGCAGAAGTGCAGGGCTTCTCTTTTGCATTTTTGCTCCTCTTCCTCACACAGGCTGGGAAGTAAAGGAAGACAGCAGTGGGTCTGGAGCTCCTGAAAGACTATCTGAAAGCTGGGTGCTCCTCTTAACGTTTACCCAGAGGAATACTTTACGTCTGAAAAATGAGGCTGGAAATCCCCAGGAAAAAAGCTCCCTCATGAACCTTCTGCAGCCAAGCTTCCAAGGACAAAGGAAAGGTGAAGGGGAAAGCAGCACAGGAACCTGTTTTCATTTCCCCACTTTTCTTCCCTCTTCTTTATTCCCCCAGACCTTTCCCATTCTGAACCCTTGGGCAATCTGGGTCTTCCTCTGTTGGTTGTATGTCAATATTCTCCCTAAAGTTTTTCCGAACAGAATCCAACAAGAACAGCAGGGCTGCAGAGGGCATGCATAATGAAAGCAGCCAAGGGGTCTCGCTCGGGACCCTTTGAGCTTTTGAAATCAATGTTAGCCTCCCTTAAAAGGTGTTTGTATGAGCTGTGGTATGTTTCCACTGCAGCTCTCCATGTAATTGTAAGCCATCTGGGGCAAGGAGTGATTTTGTTATTATGTGCTTGTACAGTATTTAGCACAATGGGGCCCTGATCTCTGCTTGGGGCCTCAGAGTCTACTGTAATACAAATAATTAACCATAATAGAGCTGGGAAAATATCTTAATAAAACCATGGAATCAATTTGAGACAATTAAGCAATTTTTTGGCTTGCAGAAGTTTTTGCTTTACAGGCTTGATTTGGAGAAGGGAGAGGGTTTTGGGTGCTGGGGGAGCTGCAGGGAACTGCTCATCCTCCTGCAGCAGGTTTTGGCAATCTTTTTTCTTTCCTGTGGGTTTCAGTTTCACCAGTTGAGGAGGCAGAAAAGTTTTATGCCATTCCCAAAGCATTAAGGCCACTTTTTATAAATAGCTCATAAGAGGAAGCATGGTTTAAAGTCTGGATATGTGGTTTCTGAGGGAGAAGGGGCTCAGACCTAAACAGCATGACTTTCTAGCAGCTCATCTGCCCTACCTCTGCCCCAGTTGCCCACCTGTGAAAAGGATAGCAATCATTATCGTCTTGCTTTCTAACCCTAATCCCAAGCACTTAAGGACGCAGCTATCTGTGAAAGCATTGGGGATTGCAGGTCTATTTAGACAGAGAAGAATAAGAAAACTGCAGAGCCCTGGACACAGACTGAATGATTTACAAGCAATTATAAGTCAGCAGATAAGCTCTGGATGACAGATATTCTGAGCATAGTTGAAGCTCTTGTATAATTCGCAAGTGGAAAAGGGAGCTATATGTATTGAACACTTGTCTAAAGTCATGTTCAGTTCTGTACTTGTCCGAAAAGGACAGAGTGCATGTGAGGACACTACAGCAATGAGCACACCTCCTAAGGTTGGGCAAACTAATAAATTTACTGGCTCATCCAACCAAAATAGTGACCTCAAGGACTGAACTACACCACTCTTTTCAGAGGAAATAGCTGTACCCTCTATCAACACGTCTGCTGCCCAAGTGGATTCAGACCCCAAACTTTGTCATGACTAGACCTTTCTTGGCCAAGCATTTCCAGCAGTTCTTAAGACCAACAGTCATGTTTCAAGAGGCCTTCCATTCAGTCTTTCAGTCCTAGAAAGACACAATCAGGCTGATCACAGCAGAAAAAGTGAAAAAAATAAAGATATCCCTCCATACACAATTGCACACTGACAGTATGGCTAAGACAAGGCTGTGAACTGGTTATCAGCCTGATATTGGTCCCAGACATGAAGAAATTAGTCCTAGTACTTAAAAGCTGGAGAAATTGATCTGCACCACAGTTCTTTCAAAGTAGATCTCATCTTCTACTTCATGTGTGTCCTAATAACGGCTCATTTAGCTACCACCAAGAGCTAGCCTGTCATCCTGCTGGACTGAAAATGTCATCAATTTGATTTGGAAAGCTGGACAAAAACATGGAATGTGAATATTTGGCTAGACACCTGACAATCTGTCATACCTGGAATAAGACAAAGAGCTTGAGCTATTGATAAGACTGCAGAAATGAGATAAATGGTAGTTGTCCATCAGCTTCACTGTCAAATGATAGACAAGAATTAAAAAATAGTATCAGCAATGAAATCAACATAATTTTAGTCTACTTGTGATTTAAAACAGTGAAACTCTCACACACACAGTGTCTACCCTGCTCCCACCAAAGTCAATGGGCTACTTGTCATGGACAACTGTCCACGCATGTGCCTGTGCCCACGCTGGTGAAGCGAGTGATAAGCAGGTCTCATCCTGTGCTGTGGCCAAGTGCCACATGCTCTTACTGCAAGGACCAGAAGCCAGCCCAAGGAATGAGCTGTCTTCAACTGGAACATCCAACCTGTGTTAGGAGAATGGTCTGGGGTTTCCAGTGCCCATCAGGAAGCTCCCAGACATGATAATTTCTGCTCCTCACTAAGTCCCAGAGATTTTTGAACCAGTGACCCCAAAACAACTTCAAAATTGTGGATAGATATTGGCAAGACTCGGTTGTCCTGCTGCTATTTGGTCCCTCCTGTAATCGCAACAGCAGCACAGTTGTTACAGCATGAGATAGCTACTTGACCTGAAAAAGAATAAATCCTCCTGCAGAAGGAAAGGGTACCAAATACCTCCAGACAACTTTTTCAAGTATTCAACGTTTGTACTCCTAAGCCAATTTCATTAATCTTATGCTTACCTTATTTTGCTCAGGTTTATTAAGCTTGAATAATGCCCACCTACCTAATTACAATGATGGAGTTCTCTCCCAACCCCATGCCATAAACTCATCAGCCCTCATGGCGAGCAGAGCTGGAGGTGTGCAGAGATGCACTCTCTATGGAGATGATCTCTTCCAGTCTGAACTGCACATGGGTTTTGCCCTCCCAAGCAAGGAAAACAGGGGGCACCCAGAATGTGAATAACCTTCAGGCAGGAATTGGATTCTTTCTGAGGAGAGACGGGTCTGTGAGTGAGTGGGAAGAAGAGGCAGGTACTGTGTGTTTTGAACTGGCTTCAGTCTTTCTCTCTGGGTTCACCCATTTTAAGTCAGATTATAACATTCCCTTTGATGAAGCATTCCCTTCCTCAGACTATATGTCATTAGGGTATTTTTGCTTCTTCTCTTTTACATTATGAAGCTTTTCCAGAGCTTGACCAATCTGATTGCAAGAAAACTTGTAATTCCATTTTATACTTCTCAATTTTGCTGCGTTTAATTCACCAAATGCCTGTTTGCTCTTATGTCAGTCCTGCCTTTGTATTTGGCAACTGGACATGATGTTATTCCTGATTTTGCATCTGTTGCTCTGCTACAGGTTCTTAAAGAGCATCCACACCTCATGGCTATGTGTGTATGCACTCTAGAGTTGGTGGGAACAACTCATGGCTCCTTATCCAGCATATTAACTTGGAGAGAAGCAAAGGTGATGACCTGTTCTGCCTACACTGTCGTTGGTGACTTTCGTAGAAGTGGAAAGCGTTTGCCAAACTGCTGGAGGAACCCAGTACCTGAAGGGTTTACTGACAGCGCACATTGCTTTCATCCCTGACTATCTTACAGCAACAAAATCAAAGCTACATATCCTGCAGTCTCTTGAGATGGGAGCTGCTGAAGATTCCTCTCTTTCTGTTAAATGTAAGCTCCCTTGGTGGCAAAACTGCTGCTGCCCTGTGTGATGAGTGGGGACAGATGATATGTGAAGTGCAGAAAAAAAAAGAGAACAAACAAGAACCCTTAGGAAATGTCTTTGAAAATCAGTTACTGAATAAATTGGGCGAACTAAGAAATATAACTTGGCTATCTGCTGAAAAGCAAGGGACTTGATTCTCCTCTTTGTTTGGTGTAAATCGGAGTAACTGTTATCTAATTCAATGGAAGTGGCATAAAAGTGAACCCTGCGTAATTAGAGGTGCATCTTGGTCTAGGAGTATTTTTTTTGTTACAAAAAGCTTAGTTTTTCTAATGAGACACCTTCCTTTTTGTTATTTTTCATGAAACTGGTATTTAGATGAACTGACAGGCTCAGCCCCTGCTCCAGAAAACCTTAAAATCATAGATACCAGACTTGGACCTCACACCCTTCTGCCCACAGGCAGGATCCACTCTGCCTAAACTATCCCTGACAGATGTTTGTCTAACCTGTTCTTGAAAACCTCCCAGGTCGGGGCTCCCACCCCTTCCGCAGGCAATCTATCCTCATGCTTCACTACCCTTACCGTTAGACTGCTCTTCCTAAAGTCTAGCCCCAGCTCCCCAGCTGTGATTGAAGTGGACGTGGAGGAGAACTTGACAAATTAACCTGGGCAAACCAAAGGAGGATGTGCAAGGAAGAGAAGAAAGCAAGGTAATGCTGTGAAGTTGCAGAGCTGGGAATAGAGCTCTCGTCCCTTAACTCCATCTGCGTAAGCAAGGGAGTTCTCACCTTAATCCCACAGGATACCTTAACTTTCTCCTGGCCTTTTTTAATATGCTCTCTCTTCTCACTCACTTCCACCTCTTGTTTTAATTTCCCTTGCCTTTCAGCATCTCACATGTACCCTCAGAGAGCGAGGCTGTTGTAACATACACAGTCTTTGACTGATTCATCCCTTTGCTTATACGTGACTAACACTCATACTATATGTCTATAACGATTTCGACTGATGTACATTTAATATGCAAAAATTTAATTAAAGGATTATTCATAAAAAAATATCTGTGCCAATTTTGTACTTTTAAATACCCTAAGGGAAGATTTCAATTAGGTGCTAAATGACAGAAAATATTGTCAGATTCCCTCTCCTCCCCCATCTCTAATCAAAGCAGCAGGTTTTCATATTGTAAAGAGAAAGCCACCAAAACCACAACAATATTTACAGGAATTCTCTCTGCAGGTGCAGGATCAATCCTGAGAGAAGCTGAGAACCACCAGCTCTTGGTGGAAACCAGTGGAAGTTACTCTCAGCCAAACTATGTACCCAGAGCCAGCTCCTTACCTAGTGGATCTGTGCTAATGCTGTGATTGGAGAATTTGCTGAATCTTTCTAATCAGCTCAGTCCTGCAACCTTTAATCATGCAAACAGCTCACGCCTTCAGTGCAGTTCCAGACTTGCCAGCAAAAGGCTTGCAGGATGGAGTATGGCAAGAGGAACTGGGATTTGTGCTGGCACAACAAAGTTCTGATGGTTACAGGCCTGAAAATGCATCTCTCCAAATAGATGCTTCTTTCAGGTTAGCTGGGAGGAGTAAAAACTCTTGGGCTTGCATATTACATGGCCCAACAAGTCTCCAGTGGACAACGTCATTCAGGAGTTTAGCAGATATATTAGTATTTCCTGCTTCCAGATAGTCAGGGACTAACAAAATTAAGGAGTTAGATGGAAATCATAGCCCAAAAAACCACAACAACCATCGGAGTTTGTTTATCCTAAGAGGACCAACTTGGTTAGGTCTTGGGAAAAGGCTGGGATTAAATCACCCAGTCTTCAGTTCACCATTGTCCAGACCTGATTCACAACCGTGGTCAAAAAGTCTGGTCTCCAGCAATTTCAGGTACCTGTAATAGTTGTTCAGTACAAAAGTCTACCTAGGACAACTCCCTACAACAAGGCTGGATGTGTTACATGCAGTGCACAGTGGGTGGTATAACAGTGAGGACACAAAAGTCTTGCATGACTGAGAACATGGTGTCACACCAGTCAGTGCTGATGGTGGCCCTTGGCCTCCTTACTCCTCCCAGCCTCCTGGCATCCACCACAAGCCATGAAAACTTGTGCTCCCTAACAATCCCGGTGCTTCCTATCAAGCTTGAGACTTTCAGCATGAAACACCAAAGCCTCAAGAGCAGCAATGATAAAAATGTTCTGTCACCCACATCCCAAGTGGACACCTTCACCCCAAAACTAAAGCCATTCCGTGAATGACATCTGCCTACAGGTTTTTGAGACCTTTCCAAGGCTTTTCAAGACTTGTGAGAGCCTTGAAAGGCCTTACTGTCATGCCAGTGCAAAGGAGCTGCAGAAATCCCAGATTTTTCCTCAGACTAGAGTGCCGATAACCTACCTACAGCATGGAAGTCACAGCTGCCATGCCAAAACTGAGTCCAATGGAAATTCTGTGCGTCACATGTAAGGAGTCACCCCCAAACTCTCTAGCAGAAGGCTGTGTACGAGTCATGAGATTCATTCTTCAGGAAGATCTTAAAGCCCATTTAACCTAAGCCTTAATTTCAGGCATTTTAATGAGTTCTTTGCAAAGGCTCAGCCATCTATGTCTTCAGAGGGAGATAGTAGGTACCTGAAATGTGTGTTAGTGCATGATTTACCTCCATGGAGCAGTAGCCTTGCACTGCACACACAGGAGCTGTTAGATATGCTAATATGTGAACACAGGCCTCATCTTGAAATCTTAAGAGGGGATTAGAGCAGATGAGTCCTCATTTTGTTTTGCAGCACAGCAGCAGAGATAAATCTGGCTGCTCCTTTGCAGGGTGTTAAAGGGGGATTTCCTGGTGGGTGGGTCTCCTCAGTGGGGTATTATTGTATTGACAGTGGGGTGGGAAGGAATGGATTAAGCAACTGGCAATGAGATATGGAGCCTTTGCTTGTGTTGACAATGGATATAAGCTGGGGAGGGTGTAAAACTGTCAGTGGGCTACAGGAAATCAGGTTTGGTTCCTGGCTTATTCCTGGAGACCACACTGTTGCTCTTGAGCTGAGCATTACTCTTCAGAAATTCATCTGTGGCTCCCATGCTGGGTAAGTCACTGGTGACCAATGGCAGGGTTCAGGTATTGTGGACATTGTTGGACCTCCTGCTGTGGAAGGCAGTCAGCCACCTGGAGCTGCTGAAGTTGGCTCACCCATACACTGCCCAATCCTACTCCCAAAGTGGAGCAATGCCAGTACTGGGAAGAAATGTTATATCCTGCCCATATATCACTCCCAGGTCCCACCATCCCCTGGGCTTTCTTGAATACGTGCAATTTTTCTGCTATGTTTCTTGGCTATGTTGAAGATTTTGGTGTGCTTTTGTTCTAATCTTTGTGTTTGGTCTTCATTCTGGATAAACATGAGCACTGTGGGCATCACCATCAACTTTGGTGCTAATTTTAGGGAGTGGTGGAAGCCTACCGATAGTTCAGGAACTACCTGAGAGCACAGATGAACAAAGCAAAGCTAAGAATGGGTTTTCACTTCACAGTGGAGATGTCATCTCATTTAGAAGAGAGATTTTGGTGAGGAACTGAAGGAATTCTTCAAATTTCAGGGCCTGCGTTTACCCTTATTTTAATGCTAAATGCAACAGTCTCCGAAGCTCAAAGTCCTGTTGAGTAAATACATTTGACTTAAGAAGCAAAATGCCCATGATCTGCAGATTCCCACAGTCTCACAGAGCTGCTTAGAGATCAAGCACAAAAATGAAGAGCTCCCAGCTGATAAGCCCCACACAGAGATGAGTACTTTACCTAGCCTGGTTAACCTCAGTTGGCCAAGTTGAGATAGAACAGTTTTTAAGGCAGGTTAGTCTGTGTATTAGTTCAGGTGGGTAGCTTAAGTTCAAGGTAGGTTTGGATATTAACTTGGGTGAGTATCTGAGTGGCTCCCTAGCAGCCCCTGAATCACATGTGGCTCTCCAGTGTTTTGCATATGGTTCTTTGGCTTGTGGTTGGTTAGCAGTAGGGCTATGCTGTGTGGGGACTATAATCCCAATATCACTGGCTTGAATTACTCTGGGATGTGGCTTGCTTGCCCGGGCCAGCTCCAAAGGAGCCACCATCATCATCTGAGGTCATTCTGGTACACCGCTACCCCACACTTTCTGCTGTACGTCAACATGTGGCTTATTAAGTGAAGAAGATCCACCACACTGATGTTCATCCCAACCTGTCTGATCCCAATCAGTATCCAGCTTATGTCTTCAGTTCTTTTAAGCCAGGCTAAGTGCTCGGTTGCACAGTCTAAAATAAGAACCCCACTCTTCTTCTGGCAGGGTTGATGGAACCAAAGAAAAGTCTAAACCATCAGGAGACACAAACCTCACAAAAGAAGGTGCAGCCTTGTATTACCAAACTAGCAGTTAACCTCAAGCCTCTGAAATGTCAGAGCCAGCCCTAGCAAGAAAAGCCCAATATACTTCCAGCTTTTGGTCAACCACATTAGTGGTCAACCCCATAAAATAGGCAAATACGTGTAGTTAATAGTTCAGAGTGCTTGACGCAGTGACCTCACTGAGTTGCAACACTGGTGATTACAGCCTCTTTTCCAGTAAAACTGTAATGCTGATACATATTTTTTTTAATTGCACCTATCCTACTCTGCAGACTTTGAATAACTATTATTTGTAGCACTGCTGTATGATGCTTGTGCCAGAATTGTAATCGTGAATATGGCTGTTAGAGAGGACTATTGTCCATTTCTAAAGTATCTATATGAAAAGTCAGGTTAAACATGGAGATATACTTGGAATCCTTAAAAAAAAACCCTAAACCAACAACCAGACCCACAAAGCAAACACTTTTTTCATTTTCCCTTGTCTGTTCTTTTTGAAAAAACGCTGGCTTTAAGTCAGGTTGATTTAAAGATTTCAGGAAAGTCACAGTAGCCTTAACATGAATAAGGCTATGAATATGAATAATACTGATGGGACAGGAATATTCTGGAGGTTAGTGGTTGTCTTTGGTTGAAGTGAAGAGGTTTTAGAGGTTTTAACTCTTATGTTTGATTATTCTTACATATTGATCATTGATTGTTTGATATAGTTACTGAAGGCTTGGGACAAACAATGGAGACATTGAACTGAAAACTGAAATGATGCTTTTCTGCTGGCTGAGAAGTTCAAAAGCTTCAGCATCCATCTGTCCTCTTGAGAACCAATACAAGAAGGCAAGACTCCATTGTTTTTCTCAGTGGAAGTATAGAGTATTTTATGGTAAAGCATTTACATCTTCAAGTCTTTTCTAGTCCATAGGGATCAATGACATCATATAGGGATGTGTTTGGACCAGAGTTATAATTTATAACGCCATAAACAGAATTTTACAAAACCTATTATTTGCCAGGGTTTTGCCTTCAGAATCACGAAGTCATGCCTTGTGTTCAAGTGCAACATTAACTTTTGATTGAGAAGACACTGTGCTAAGGGGACCTAAATACAGAGAATATCCTTCATTTCAGATGCTGGGCACAAATGATAACTCAATTATAAATCTCACCAGAGTACTGCTGAGCTGGTCACAGACTGAACATCTAACACAGACTGGTTGAGCCCCACAGAGCTCCATCTACTTTTCTCAAGACACGTGTATGTTTTCTAATTTGTCTGTCAAGGAATCTATCTGAAATTCAGTTAGGAAAGCAGACTGAAAATGTTTTATGAACAGAAAATGCAACAGCACTAAAACACTTTCCCACATTTTGTTTCTTCTCTGAGAAGAACCTGTGCAATTTCCTGTTGGAGCATCTTCATGATGTGTTTATAATGGGGGAGAATAAGTCACAGATTTGGGGCCTGTGTTACAACTCCCGTTTTATAGAGTTATAGGGCTGCTTTGTGAATTTAGAGGGGTCCGTAGGAGACCACTGCTGACACTCTCCTCTCAGTTAATCTGGATTTAGGTAGCCTGTCAGCAAAAGGAGTTTGGAGATCATGTCATGCCTAAGGCCAGTAATGAGGGCCAAAAAAATTGAATTACCATATTATGGAAAGTTCCTTTTTGTTTTCTTTTTAGGAATTGAAAATCAGATGGAAAACATGAAAGTCTGAATTTTTCCATGTGATAAAAGACTGAGAAAAAAAAAGATACTTTTGACTGTTGAAGTATGCTATCTTACTAATATCAGAATGTTTTGTTTGACAAGATAAAACCATTCAGCTTCAATAATAGAAAATATTCTTCAATAATATAGATATTTTATAAAATATTAAAGGTACAGCAGTGTGCTTTTTTGATACTTTAATGATTTTCTACCTTGAAATAAGACCATATTCAAAATAAAAAGAAGTAAAATGGCTTCAATTACTCAAATTAAACTACTGGAAATTTGCAAAACACAACCAGAAATCCATAGCTGTGCATTTTTGTCTTGTAATTTTGCCTGCAATATATCTAATTTTTGATACAGCTGCTTCAGCTGCCTTTTCTGGTGGAAAACTGGCCTAGAAAATAAATAAATACATTTTTGACAAGGTATAATATCTCCCAGGCTGGATTTTGTGTGCCTAGCCTAAGGGGTCTCCAACTTTTTTATGGCTCCGGGTGAACAGAAGTATCTCTTTATGCCCTCCCCACCCATTCACACTCCCACAACCTCCCTGTGGCAACAGCTTCCCTGGGAAAGTAGCATGATTAGGAAAGGATAAACCATAATTATTAGCTATCATTTAATGTGATTTAGCACCTGGAAATAATGGAGAGGAAATTGTGCCAGATGCTTAGTCAACAAACTGCAGCCTACCAGGAAGTGTTCCATGAAGCATTAGTGCCCTGTCTATCAAACTTGAGAGCAACAGTCATAAGTAGGCCAATAAAACTACCTAAATTATGTTGCAAGAGCTGCAGGGCCCTACATATGACCTACTTTGGTATCACTCTCTTTGAAATATCCAGCTGTTTCTGTGGTGAATTCTGTGGGAAACAGAGATGCAGAAGAAGGAGGACCTACTCCACTGTCTGCATGACAGCCAAAAGCAGAGCCAGAAAGAAAACCTCTCTTTTAAGCCTTGGTCCCCATCACTGGTCCAGGAAGAAAAGCCAGACAAATAACATGTATGCTTTGTAAACTGTTTCCCCCTGCTGGAGTGGTGAGATGAGTCAAGATGAAATAAAAAGTGAAAGCCACTCTTTATTTCTTCACCCACAAGCTCTACCCACTCTTGAGTTCCACCTCCAGCAATGTGGATGGTTGTGTGCTTCCCAGGATCTGGTGGGCTCTTTGCCCTTCTGTCTGTGCTTTGCCATTAGATTTTAGGGTCACCTAAAGCCAAAGCTCCCTAAGCCTCCCTGAGGATCACCATGCTTATATTTCCTAAAAAAGCCCACCCAAACCAAGTGAAAATGACAACAGTTTCCTTCAGTGCATATCCATACTGTGACGTATCTATTGCCTTCTTTTATGGGCCCATTTTACAGTGATCTGCTGTACTCTCCAGAAGCATTTCAGTGCCCCATGGAAGCACATTGAAGGTGAACAGGAGACAGCTCACCATGCACTCTCCTGCTTAATGTCTTGGGATCTACTTCACACAGTCCTCAGATTCCTCAGCTCTGCATATCTCATGCTGCTTTTCCATAACATGCCCCTTCTGTGCAGCACCTTTACCTACCCTGGAGTGGTGGAAGTCCCTACCCACTTCAGCTGGGTGCTGATTGACATGAAGCTCTCTGATTCTGTGACTTTGCATCTCCTGAGACTTCTCAGTTCCCAAAATCCTACTTTCCTCCTATTCCGGCTTTACCCTCACTGCTCAGTCTTAAGTCAGATGTGTCCTCATCATTCCTATGAGCACATCATTCACATGCACAACAGAGAGACTCACACAGTCATAACAATCCTTTTGAACCATTCCGTCTCCTGCAGGCTGATCCCTGCCTGTTTGTTAATCCTATGGCTCTTCCTGGATGACGAGTCCTTCCTTTAAAGGAGGTTCTCCCTGAAAGATGGGGATGAGGAAGCAAAGAACGGGTGAAGGTGGCCCATCAAGGCACACACTTTGTCCTGCAGCAGACCTTAGAGAGCATGATAACCTGTCTCCTGTCAAAAAGTGCCTTGACTGTCTGCTCTGCCTGCTTGGCAGGAGACAGCCCTGATCCCCTGCTGTGCAAGCCCATAGTGCAGAAAGAAGCATGCAGGGCATCTTTATATGCTCTGTTTTTATTCTTGCTGCTCTGTTATATCTGCTCAGGGAGGAAATTCTCTGCTTGTTATACAGGAATCCAACCAGATGACCCCACAGCCCCTTCTGGCCTTAAAATTCCCACATCTATTCAGCATTGGCAGCTCACAACACATCTCACAGGAAAGAAAAGCCACATTCACAGGCTTGGATCCCTCTTTGTCAGAAGACTTTGCTTGTTTTGGCTCTTTGGTACATGGGAGTGTGAGCAGACATATGTCCAGCTCCTCAGCTAGCAAAACCCACCTTTGTGGACTTGAGGACAGGGCGCCTTGGCTTGGGACCAACCCACCCCATAGTGGTGCTTAGCGGTGAAACCCACCGTGTCCCCTTTCTCCCCCAGCGCCCGGATGAGGCGACCAAGCCTGTGCCGTCTCCGTTTCCCTCCCTGGCTTCCGTCCATGCGTGTGTGTGTTTGTGCGCCAAGGGCCCATTTAGGGTTGGGATTCTCTCGGGACAAAGGGATGCTAATCAGCTCCCTCTACTGTTCCCTTTTGTCTAGGACTAGCTCCCACGCTTGGACTTGGCACTCCGGGATGCGGCAGAGGGAGCTCCCTGTTGCAACCAACCTGGACCCAGCTGGGGAATGCAATGTACCCAGCAGGGAAGGGGGAGAACGGGGAGGGGGAAGGAAATAAATCTGTAACTCCGCACATCCCGCTCCCAGCCAGCCCGTCACATTGTGCACTCTGCCTGAGGCAGAAGTTTCCAGTGCCTCCCACCGCCAGGAGAGACGCCACCGGTTTTGTAGCCACGGGCTGTCTTGTTCCTTCTCCCCTCCCTGATCCCTCGTCTAATGTTTTAGTCGCCAGAAAAAATCTCCATGTCAGGGTTGACAGATGAGGGTTTGTGCAGTGGGAGGTAGAGGGAGCACAGAAAGCAAACAGGATCAGCTCCTGGCATTGCTACCATTTCCTTTTCACCATCACTGCTCACCCAGGTTTGCAGCCCGCGCCTGGGTGTTGGCTGTTTACAGCTGTTTACACGGGCTGTCTCATCTGCAGAGAACTGTACAGATGCACAAGAACCAGATCTTTATCCTGCAATCACTTTGCAGGTGGAGAGGTGATGAGGTCAGGGCCTTTGAATAAGAAACCCAGAAAATGCTTGAGCCCACCAAACCCAGGCCATGTGCAGCCTCCAGCTTCAATGGGGATGAAGGGGAAAATATGATGTTACTTGTAATCTTCTGGGTGCTATTCTAATGTATCAGAGGGCTGCCTAGCTCTTGTCCTTAAGCACCTCTAAAGCCACAAGAGGATGAAGAGACCCCTTCTGATGGTGACCTGGCCCACCAGCAGCTCCAACAGTAAGAGGTGCTCCTGCACCACCTCATTGGCATCCTGCTCCCAAAGGCTGAGGGGCAAACATGTTGGCAAGTTTCCTCAGCATCTCTGTTTGCTGCCGCTGCAATTTATACCTCCTGCCAAGGCTCAGGGGTAGCTGCTAATCGCCCGGTACTGATGTGGGCGACAAACCAGAGATGTGGCTACAGTTCATCTACACATCCTCAAACTGCATTTGCCCCCACTCCTCCAATGCTGCTGCCTCTAGAATTAGCTACATAAAAGCCAGTTCAGAAATGCTGCAACTGTCAATATGTTCTGTAGCTGTGGCCTGGAACTTGGACTTATGCAGTGCAGTGATAGGCACTTACAACTGTCCTATCCCCTGCAGGAATCCCCAGCTCCGAACTCGGTTTATACTGATATAGAACACAACTGAGGTTTCTGTCTTGAGCCAGGACCTGCCAGTCTATTTCTCAGCACCACTGGCAAATCTCTGGCCTACAGTATTTATGCATCTTGATGGCTGAGTGGAGCTTGCATAGTCACATTTTCAATCCTGATCCTTCCAGTTTCCTTCCCCATAGTTACAGGGTAGAGTTTGTAGATCTCCGTTGTTGATACCAGGGCAGCTGCCCAAATTGCCATTAGCGGAGAGGTAGACGGGGTGTGGTTGGAAATCAGATCCTCTTGGGAAGAGTTTCATGAGAGAGCAGAGAGTACCTCCTACATGTAACTAACCTCCTGGATGGATCGGTATCTTGTGGCTTTCTGCTCATGCCTTACTTTATTGCAGAAGTGGAGAAGTCTGATCTAGAGCAGGGAAAAAGGGGGAAGCATTTGGCACAGAGACAACTGAGATGCCAGAATGCCATCAGGAAAATATGATGAGGTGTGCTAAACTTATTAATTTTAAATCATGCAAAACAGTACGGGATGGTATTATGCCTGAAACAGCAAAGGACCGCCTGTGTTCAGTGGTCCGGGAGATCCTTTCCAGAGCCATGTTCTTGCATTAGTAAAATGGCCTCTCTAACAGAGGCCAGATGTAAGGACTGCTTTCTAACAGGAGAAAGATGGGAAGTGGGAACTATTTGTCCTCAAAATGGGCCTCTAAGAAGTACACATGGAAGTCTGAGCCTGTAGCCCTAGGCTCTCCATAGTCAATGGAGAGAAATAAACATCTTGTTATGATTCATGCTATCCTGAGATAGGTGTCTAAGATAGGTCAGGTGAATTGCTCTCTGGAGATGCCGATTGTTCTCCACTGACTGCAAAGGGAGCCTGGGGTGACTAGCTCACACTTTAACATCTAACTTTGGTAGATGAGATCAGGCCTATCAGAGAGCCTGTGGAGCAATATTGTTATGACAAAGCAGGAAAATATATGGTAGAGACTTGCATCTCCGAGATATTATAAATTAATATAAGGGTCTTGTTCTGTTCTTGCTAAACCTGGAGAAAAACTACATGGATTTAGCTAGGCACAAGATGAGCTTTCTTACCCACAGTAGTAACAGGGGAAAAAGAGTCAACCCATGAACACAGTAACATTTGGGCTTTCTTGAGAGAGATAAGACATGGAACTTATCCACAAAAGATCTAGAATGCAAAATAAGCCTAGCTGCAAATATAACAGTGCCCAGTATCCCAGATGAAACTGGATGTGACCTGAATCCCACATCTGTCATGAGCCAGACAAATGCCTCCTCTGCCCTTCATGTAGTCCCTGGGAGCAGGAGTCTTCACATCAAGAGCCGGTCTCCCTGGATTCCCTCAGTGATTGATGGGGAGATGCAGAAACTTCAGGGTATGAATAATGTAATCCTGTCTAGAACGCATCAGATGAATCATGCCCCAGAGGACCCCAGCATCAAATGGAACTCCCTTGAACTGTCTTGCTGTCTGATATAAAGGACCCAAACTTTTGCTACTTTTCTGCAGGCCTCAATTTTTACTTTTTAAAAACTGTAAGTAGCAAAGAAAAAGCTCAGTTCTGGAAGAGCTATTCTGAATCTAGCAAAGGAAAATATAGTGGCTGATCGTCAACACTGGAGTAGTGTTGCATTAGATATGAAGAGGCTTGTAAAAGGGAGGATAGGTATATTGTCTATCTCTTGGTGGTATGTCAAGGCAAGATGTCCTTTGGGAAGAGATATCATAGTCAAATCCAGATTTTGGTTTCATTCCAGAAGTCCTGAGGGGAAATTCTCCAGGCTGCATCATGCAAGAAGTCTGCTTGGATAATCTGACAGTCCTGGCAGGCTGTAAACATTCAGTGTATGCTCTACTGTGGGAAGGAAACAGGCATTTGAAACCCAGAGATCTCATATCTCTACCAGTATAGCACTATTATTGCTGCCTCTTTCCATTGTCGAGTGACCTTCAAGAAGATTATTATCATTTTCTGAAGGGCTTTCTGCTGTGTCTGTAAGACAGTGTCATCTGTAGAAACATCATGAGTGAAGACAATAGCAATTCCTTACATTTCATGGTCTCCCTGGAGGGGATAACAGGGAGATACCCCCTGGAAGATAAGACATCTACCAAATTGAATAATGAAGAAATCAAGTGGTCTTGAATACTCCGTATTTCTTCCATGCTCATCCTGTTAACTTCACAAACAGAAGCTGTATCAAAAAGGACATCTCTTTGCTGGATAGGAACAGGGTTAATCCAGGGGAGCACGACACTACACTACTTTTGTGGCTCTCATCATTTGCTTTCTAACAGGGTCGACGGCCAGTAATTATTTCTGGAATGAATTTATGCCTCCAAGCCTCTGCATCACCCATTAGGCTCTCATTTGTCCAGTGGGGAGTTTGATATATGTCCTCAGAGGGCACATCCGATGGGTGCAGACACTTGACAAAGCCACAGGATGCGCGCTCACCCACCCGGGCTGGTTCAAACCCCTCACATGCCAGCAAACACCCCAATGTACAAAGAGGGACGGTGTGGCTTCCCAAGGTTGCACGAGTGTTAAACTCTAATAAACAAGCCGCGTCAGAGAAAGCTGAAAGAATCTGAGCCCTCCCCAACAAAGCATTTAATCCAGTTTGGCGTAACCTTTGACATTATTAGGGATCGCAGTGACCCTAATCCAATCAGATTGATTAACTAAAGCGGAGACCCCATAAGCTGACCCCCCTCTGGCCTCTGCTATTTAGTCCTGACCAAACAGTGGGAGAGACGTGCTGTATTTACACCACAATGGGTCTGTGCTGAGAACCTGTTTCATTACAGAGCGACTTAAACTCCCATTACTCCATCAATGTATCATTCTTCAATAGTTCATTAAAAGCTGCTCCTCCACAATAACTATTAACCATTTCTCAGTCCAGCTGGCAGGTTTAAAGCCCCAGCCAGTCTTTAGCAGAAGGAGGTGGGAGTGAGTGAAAGAAATAGATAGACAAGGGCTCCCTTTTTAAATTTAAAGGAACTGGGGGCTTAAATAGTTGGAGGTAATTTACTTTTATTGAATGGGGGGAGGAGAGGGAGGAAACTTTTATTTTGACTTAATTATGTGCTGAGGTCCTTTAAAGAGACAGGGCCATGATCAGCTTTTATTGTATTACTTCTCTTGAGATTGGTTCATATTTCTGCCCAGAGGAGTTTCAAAGAGAACTCTCACAGCATTGAGAGATTATAAGATGCACCACAACTTAAATATGAACAGCGTCTTCATCCACTATAGCTGAAAGCAGGGCAAAAGACACAATTCCCAATATATTTAACTAAAGTTTGGGATGGCAAACACCTGTTGGGTTGCACCATTGATTTCCTGTTGTCAGTGGTGGCATATCCCTCTTGCTGTATCCTCCATGGTTTTGTTTTCTGTATTTTTAAAGGCAACTAAGAATTATCCCTTGTTCTTGGGAAACTGAAAGATATAACAACTGCCTTAAAAACTGCCAAACCTCTCACGTAAGTGGGTAGGCATGGGCTGTGATGAACACTTGATGTTCTGTGTCTATGGCACTGCTTCACACCACTATGATCCACTACTTCACACCACTATGATCCACTGCTTCACACAAGACAGGTGAAGAAACAAATGAGAACATTTCTTTTTCCTCTAGAAATGACTCTGAAAAGTTCAAGTGATTGGTCCTTTCAGCTGTCCGGTAGTTGAGATTTCAACTTCTGGGACACTAGAAATTGTATGAACTGTAGCCTCTTCTCTGGAGAAAAGAAGGCTGTCTGCAAACCTCATAGCAGCCTTCCAGTATCTGAAGGCGGCCTATAAAGTTGCTGGGGAGGGACTCCTCATCAGGGACTGTAGTGATAGGAAAAGAGGTAAGAGGTTAAAACTTAACCAGGGGAAGTTTAGATTGGATATAAGGAAGAAATTCTTTACTGTGAGGGTGGTGAGGTACTAGAACGGGTTGCCCAAGGAAGTTGTGAATGCTCCATCCCTGGCAGTGTTCAAGGCCAGGTTGGACAGAGCCTTGAGTGACATGGTTTAGTGTGAGGTGCCCCTGCCCATGGCAGGGGGGTTGGAAGTAGATGATCTTAAGGTCCTTTCCAACCCTAACTATTCTATGATTCTACGTATATCAGTATATGACTGATAACCAGATAGGTGGGTTTAGGCAGAGGGAAAGAGAGCAGGCTCACTTCTTTTCCGTATAGGCACTCTTCTTTGCTTTCCCAACAGTCTAAAGTACTGAGACACCTATTTCCCAGTGCTTTGCAAGAAAGACCCAACAGTGTCACCTATCTGAATGTTTCTCCATGGAGCTGCACAGCTGCTCACATGGTCCCTGAGACCACAGAGGAGGAGAAACCCCCTTTTCCAACAGCCCCGTAGCAATTTCACCTCCTGCTAATGCCTGAATCATTCCCCGTCATAGTAAAGAAAGTGGCTATGTTCCCTTTGAATGGGGAATGTTTATTCCTCAGCCAAGGACCTGCAAAACAGGGTGATCAAATAGCTGGATGGGATGGGGGATTTTTCTTCTTCCTATGTCCTCAGTGATATATGAAGAACTAGAGGGACATAGGGCCAAGCCTGTCAAGTATTGCCTCCAAGTAGCAGCAGAACTGGATCACCATTCCCTTGTTGTCAAGCTCATGAATATCATTACTGTTAATATGATTAATTAGGTCTGGCTATGGAAATGCAAAAAAATACATATATAAAAACACTTGTAGGAAAACCATGTGGGATTTCTCTGCATGAATAGGCTGATGGGAAAAAAGAGTCCAATTTTAAAACAAGATTTCAGAACATGGCTCTTAACAGGACCAGAGTCTGGTGACAGTTTGGCACTGCTGAATCACAGCTCAAGCCTAGCCCTGAATTAACAATGAGATACCAAGGCAGCAAGGGTAGCCCAGACAGTGAGGCAGCCTCAGTGAGATTTGGGCCTAGAAAGTATTTCCTGAAGGCATTAAAATCAGTCCTTTTCAATGAAAGATTTGCAGATAGTTGTGTAAAGCACAGGGGAGTTGCTTTAGTGACTACACTGGTTTATGCTGGGGGAAGATATGTACCTACTACCTACTCATGTGAGTCCCTATTGACTCACATGAGAAGCTGCAGTTAAGGCACTTGGGTGAGTTAAAAACGAAGCTGCAAAACAGAGTTTTACTTTCTTGCTTCCTTTCCTTCCTTTTCTCCTTCTGTTGTTCTGGGTAGGAGCTCAAATATGCTCCTACCCTGGGGGATCTGCTGCACAAGAATGTGACTGAACTGTTTTTTTTTCACCCCCCTCCTGCTGTAGGTGAAGCAAAACTGAAGGGTGGTTTGATTCTCCCTCAAGGAACAACATTCTTCAGTTATGAAATCGTCCCAGCCTTCTTTCCCTCCCTGAGCCTGGCTACCAAAAACTGCAGTCTCAAGCATGGATAGACCCTTCATGTCAACACCATTGTGAGATAAGAGCATTGGGCAGCTTGTGGGACTGGGGTTCCTTCAGTGGGCAAGGAGGTGAGGATTGCTTTCCTCATGCACAGAAGATGTCAAGTGTGTAAACCAAGACCATCTGGAAGCATAAGGTGTCCTTGAGGACATCCAGGCTTGTGACAAGGCAAAGACATTGAGTTATCTGTTACACTTACTGCCTGTGCCCAGTCAGTGATCTTGTGCAAATCATGCTGGGCTTATGTGTTTGGGAAAAATACCAGTTTGTCTTTGCTGGCTAATTCAGCTGCTCTAGTCCCCCAGTAGTGATGCACCCAGAATGGGTGTTTTAATTGTATGCAAAACACTGTGGTATGATACTTTGAGATGGGCATAAGTGCACCACAATAGAAGATCTTACAGGTGTAATTATTTTGGGATGACCTCTCACCACTAAACCTGAATAGTGACACCAGCATTTATATAGTGCCTCAGCTCCACAGCTCTAACAGGGCTGAAAATGAGCCGAAACCACCTCTTCTCCTGCTGTGTGCATGTGAAACATCTCTTATTGTTGGTGGAAGCCCTGCCATGATACAAATCAAGGCTCTGCTCTCTCTTGGTTGCCCTGGTTTTCAAAATTCAAGCAAGACAAAGTGCCCAAATCTCTTCTGAGTAATGCAGCAGGGGAACAACAAAGAAAACCCTTATCTCCAGATGGCAAGTACTGGAAGAACATGCCCTAAGGTAGATGAGATCAGCTACATACACCAACTCAGGAGATTCCCTAAAGCTATCCCAGATCGTGGAATCATGTAATAGAATCATAAAATGGTTTGGGTTGGAAGTGACCTTGAAGATCATCTAGGAGGAACCTTCAGATAGAGAGACAGAAAGGAAAAGGAAGAGAAAGAAAGAGAGAGAGAAAGGCAGGCAGACAGGCTGGACTTCAAAAGGCATACTACAAGGGCAAAGAAAAATAAAACAGTTTTTATGGGCTAAAATAGGTTCCTGCCAACTTACAGAGGGAAAGACAAGATACTCAGACTTAGCCAGGGTATATCAATGGGTGCTATGTCAGAATTATTTGTCTGAATCAGCACTCTGTCTTAATTTGCCATGTTCATAACTAATGAAAGAAGAACCATTAATTGATGGTGATTTCCTCAGGCCTTTGATCTTCACTGTATCCCATTATGGTATCAAAACTGATGTTATCTGATAAGTCCAGCTTCTAGGAACCATCACCAACAGCTGATCATTTCCCCTCTGTAATCATCGAGAGAGCTGAAAATGCAGCATGAAATGCCATGGGGTCAGAAAAGGAACCAGACATCTAGCTTGACCACTGAAAACACAATAAACCTTTGTGTTCCTTCCAAGGGGCATAAGATCATAGCATAATTCATGTTGAAAGGGACCCTGGGAGGTCTCTAGTCCAACTTCCTGCTCCAAACAGGGTCAGAGATGACGCCACTCTCTGTGCAGTGCCAAATGGGCACTTCCCAGTTCTGTGTTAACTATACAATACCAGTAGGGACTGAGGTAGAAATAGTGGTTACTTGTGACTGGATATTTCCTGTACAATGGATTTGGTGGGTAACACCCTTGTTGCATTTGGGAGGCACACATGTACTTTCTGTCCCTGTTGGAAAGTTAGAAAGTCCTGTCTCCTGCAGCCCATTTTACATGACACTAAGAGAAGCAATTGTGTTCACAGTAGGTTTCTCAAGATCTCTGATGCTAGTCCATCATGGATGTTGCTAACACCAAACCAGTAGCACTACACTCACCTTTATCTAGCACAGGACCAAAGATGGCTAAGCTGTCATTGACAGTTGTGCAGTTCCACCTCCTCCCTCGAAATTGATGTTGGCATTCCTGGATTCCAATCTTTACCCCTTCTGCTACACTGGGCATGATCTCCACATAGTTCCGACAGAAGCGCAGCTGCTTGGGTACGAGTCCTGGGATGCTCCCGCAGAGAATGGGCTGAGTCCCTAGGGAGGAATACTGGTGACCAATTGCCAAGGACCTGAAAGAAAAACCAAGGAAGAAGAGATGCTGTCAGGCTGGCTTTCACCTTTGTACTTGGTTCACAAGAATGGGTACAGAAAATCAGCATCTTCAGTTTCTCTGCATTCTCTGCTCCAGAAAACATCCATTCCACTATCATCCCTCCCCAAAAATACCTCATCTCTCTCCTAAAGTTCCCTACAGGCCCAACAAAGTGAGAAACTCTACCTTTAATATCTTCCTTCCCTTTTCTTCATCCTCTTAATACCTTAATTCATCATCGTGCTTCTTCTGCCCAAAAATGCTCAGTTCATACAGCTCAGCTCATTCCTTTGCAACCAGAGGGTCAAATCCATATTTCTTTTTTTGAGCCAAGCACACCTTTGCAAGAACAGGTAGGCTTTACGGAAAATTTGGCAGCTGAGGAAGCCTGGGGATTAGACAGTCAAAAGTGCTTTCAGAGCTACACAAAGTGGTAACACTTAACAGTAGAAGACACCATGCTTCAAGTCTTTGAAAGGGGAACACCACAAATCGACCAACCATCATACAATTCAGCAGTGTGCTTTATATATTTGAACCTTACCAGGTAACTTACATACACAGAAAATGGCCCTAAAGACTCAAGCAATTTGGACCTTGAGAATTTAAAAATCCCAACTCTGAGCTAGATGCTGTAGGAGTGCCACGTAAACTCACTACCATAAGCAGTAAAATTTCCTGTGCTATAGAAGAAAGAGGATGGAAATGTAGCCCTGATAGAATAGAAACTATTTGGGGAAAACTTCTCCTATGGACCCAATATCAGTGCTATTCTCATGTGTAAGGAATGGTACTCATGTTACTAGAAACATTCAAGTATAAATGCACGCAAGTTGGGAGCCATGCCGGGCATTTTGGTAACATCCTGAAAGTATAGTCTAGAAAAGGTTTTCTGCTGTTTAGAAAAGCATTTCCACACCTGCTTAATCCAAGCATGTGCTTTGCAAAGCTTAATACTGGGGCTTTCTAATCAGGTTGAACTGTAGGGCTTTATTTTCACAAAATAATGCCAACTTTGCTGCACTATCAAAAGGACATGGAGATCCTGCTTTCACCATCAATCTGTGAATTGCTTTGGTTAAAATAAGAAAAGTTAAATAAAAACAAACAAACAAACAAAACCCCAAAATATAATACAAACAAACACCAAAAAAAAACCCTAACAAAACTTGAGTGCAAATTCTGTGCTCAGACAAATGGAAGTTTGCTGAAAGAAGTGTCCATGAACTATTACGTTGGTTGAAGCCTTAGAGACAAACAAGTCAGCTCTGCAGAGATCAGAAGATATGTGGCTAATTAGATAGATTTTTTTTAAAGTGTTTTTACTGGTGCTTCTAATAATAATCTTGATTACTAAAACTAAAGAGATTTTTAAAGTATAATTTCCTTTTCTTCAAATTAAATCTCTTTATTGACTTTTCTACTCAGAGCTAATGACAAAGAGAAACCTGCCTGGGCAGTGTGTATTTCTGTTTATATTAATTTTTGCTGTGTGGTTTTCATCTGGGACCAGCCTGGTGTGTTTGAATTATCAACAGGGCAGTCAAGGAATATGCTCCATTCTCTTTTTCTCTAACCAAAAAGAAGTATAAAAGTTCTATTATTGCTGGAGTTAAGAAGAAATTAGCTTGACTTTAGCACTTCTGTAGGCTATGATAAAAAATGGTTTAAGATGTCTGTACTCTTTATGGGAGAAGGGTCCTTGCAACCAGTTAGCTCCCTTCCTGATGGGTACGTGGTCAAGAGGCTACAGAAGTGAAAAGGAAATGAACATTCAGATGGTCTGGTACCACATCTCAGCAGTTTTGCTAACTGTGCATAGAATAGGTTTTACATGTGAGGCCTTTCCAGGTGAGTAAGACACATGGGCATCCATTTCTGTATCCCAAATAAATCTAGGCAGAAGTCTAGAAACAATATAATCAGCTCAGCCAAGAATGTGCCCTCCAGTAAATTTACTTTAGGTGGACAAGATAGGAGGTGCCTGGGAAAGCAAAGGATATTCAGTTGATTTCTGAAACTTGGACACCTCTTTTCACCTTTCTGTTCTTCATGGGAGATGAATAACTTCAGTTAACACGAGAGGGCAATTTATCTTACCCCAGGGAGGGAAGATGGGACAAATAACCACCTCAGCCTCTAGAAGTACCTCTCCTTCAACTCCATTAAAACAGGGAGGAAGGCAGCTCACACTGACTGGCAACTGTGTTCATGCCAGTTGTCTTCTGATGTCTGCAACATGGACATCTCCAGCTGATCTACTCACCCCAGTCTGCTTTTGCAATCAGTCAGTGGAGAGAAACAGGCACTTGCAGGGCACGATTCATCTACCCATTTTAGATGTCTGTTTTGGAATGAAGTGAATCATGACCTTGCCTCCATTGACTGTATTGGCTAGACTATCATGACAGCTTGGATGCCTGGATGAGTGGGATATGTCTGCATTGTAAAAGTCTCCAGATGAATCATGCCATGATACCTAGCAATTGGGATGGCTAAGTTCCTTGGAAAAGTCCCACTCAGGAAAGCTAAGTGCTGTGTGGAAGCCCATGCAAATAGCTCAGCTGGAAGAAGGAGGCAAGTTCCTGCAGGAACCTGCAGGAACCCACAGTAGAAGACCAAGGGAAGGACCCAGTTAAATTATTTTTCCTATCTACCTAAATAGCTTGATGTGGGTTTTTCTTGAGCTTTAGATTAATTTAGGGAGCAACTAGTGGCAGAAAAGCACCTGTGAAATGAAGCCCATGCCAAGCCAAAGGGTGTTTTCATTTTGACTGCACTGTGTGCGTTTTTGTTTCATTGCTGTTACACAGAGAACACTAGATCGCAGTTTCTGGACTAAAGACACCTTCTAGAACACTGCTTCAGGCTTCAGAGAGTTTGTTGAGAGTGTTGCCTCTGTGGCCCTGTTGGGAATGTAGAGTCTCAGGGTGCCACGTCTCCAAATCTCAACCCATTCAAACCTTTGAGCACTCGGAATTAGTAGGTATTCACAAATGCCAACTTTAGGCTCAGGAGGTAGATGACTCTATCTCTTTAAACAATGAAGAGAGGTATATGCCTTCATTGAAGCCTCCAGAGAAAAGCACTAAGTTAGTTGCTCTGACTCATCCTTCAGAGAGTAGTTCAGCCACTATCAGGGAGTCCAGGATGTGGACACTTCCCAGTCTCTAAAGCTAACTTTGTTGGAAATATCTATATAGTTTGTTCCCACATCAACTAGAATCACCAGCATTCTTTCCAAAACTTTCAAAATGCCCTATCCAGTTCCCGTCAAAGATAAAGTATCCACTGAGATAGAAACAACCCACTGTAGGCTCCATCCACCATGCTGTGAAGGCAGGAGGACTTTCTTAATCGATTTCAATAGGACCTGGATGAAGTTTTAGGATTCCTGTCTCATAAACTTAATTATGTAATCAGCCAAAGTCATGCCTGTCTCTATATTTTTTGGTGGTTACTGCAGTGGTAGAGTGAAAATACCAGTCATAGGAAGAAGAATTTATAGGTTGGTGCCCTCAACCATTCGTTTCCGTTGCTGGGAAGATCATCGAAGATAAAAAAAATAAAAACATGTAGAAATACTTTTAATTGCATTTCACACTGTTCTCAATACAGTAGGGAAACAGTCACACCTTGCTTTGATCTATGTTACAGTCTGGAAAGTTTTTAATCTGCAAAAGACAATCTCCTGCAAGAGTCTGTTCTCAAGGTGTCATCAGGCACTGAGTTAGTGTAATGCAAATTTGGCATTTCATGGAGGAGTGTGTAGTCACTTGACTTTCAGCTGACAATACCGGGTGGAATCTCAAAACATCTCTCTATGAACAGTGCCTCTGCTGTTAAACATAGCTAAGCACAGTCCTTTTCCTAGCTCACTTGAAGACCCTGAAGTGTGATAATATCTATCAGAGCACCCTCTTTTGGTCTCTACTTTGCTTCCAGCTTCCAAGTATAAACACTTTCTCCCCTTCTCTAAAGCAAATTTGTCTTTAGGAGAGCCAAGTTCTTTCAGCTTCCTGCCATTTTTATTGATCATGCAATATGAGCTTTATGAACCTTCCAACTATACCTCCCCTCAAAAAGGCAACAACTCAACAAACAAAACCTTTAGGAAAGATTGTGAAAAATCTATAAAGATCAGAATCTCATTTCAGTGTTACTCAGCTCCCTAGTAGCTCCCATCATGCATTTTTTTTCACTGATTCCAAATAGTTAAATCAGTCTTTTGCATTTTTCCACTCTCCTGCGATCTGCTTCTAAACTTTCTTTTGTATGGGGGCAATATTGAAAATGTGGTGTTGAGAAATGGCCGAAGCATCACATATTGTGGTCCGACCAGACATCATCTTCAAATTTTTTAAGCACCAATATTTCCTGGATGCATTACACCAACCTCTTCTTTTCTACTGGAGAATTCATGAAACACTCAAGTTTACAAACACACCCCCAGAACAGGTACTGCTCGAGTCTGATCCAAGGGAAAAGGTCAAAGAATTGCTCTTCTCCCCGGAACAGGTACTGCTCAAGTTTGATCCAAGGGAAAAGGTCAAAGAATTGCTCTTCTTAAGCCAATTAGCCTTTTCTTCCCATTAGCTCAGGAGCCATGAAAACATTCTGTATGTCCACAGCCAAAGTTCTTGGCTTATCTTTAAGCCTTGCATGCCCTGAAGTGTTTAATTCAGCCTTCAGTGAGCATTTTTCTTTGCCAACACACCTAGAGAGCTCTTCATTTCACTTATCTCAATCTATCTGCTCCTTCAGCAGAGCTATTGTAAATAAGTACCTGGCCACCTTCTTAATAAATTACATGTACCCTCCCTCTTGGAATGGACAACCCAGCCAGTTTATGAGGAAGAAAAATGAAGAAAATGTATGCTCATAGCTTTTTCAGAAACAGAGAAGGCTTTAGTTCTGGATGACCCTATAGCACTCTACTGACTTTTCAAGGTCACTACCTTCTCATTATGGCTGTCAAAAGTCCTTGACACATCAGTAGCAGCATGTAGAGACACATATGCCTACTTGCTTCTTCCTGAATTCTGTTATTCTTGAACTCTGCAGGAGCTCTAATTTGCTATTCATTTTGGAGAGGGCTTTAGCTGGCTCCAGGTGCTGCTGAGAGGTTCCTCAGTGGAGGTCCTCTTGGGGTTCCCAACACAAGTAAAATAACTGCATTTACTAATGTTGTACAGCAAGAGTTTAACTTGTCTAATGACCCAGGATAAGACCCAGAGAGCACTTAAGTCCCCAGTGAACATGGAAAACTCAGGAATAGCAGTGAATCAGCTCCTGCAAGATGGCAGCCAGTCCTGCTGAAGAAGTTAAGTCAAAGGATGTCTGCTTATAACAGAGGGGATTTTTGTTCATTTGCAGGTGCTCTTCTTCCACACTTCTTTTGAATGGAGTCCCCTAACAAGATGTCATACTTCTTCCAAATCTTTTCTTTTAACCCGCTCAGATTTCCAGAGGTTCACCTCACTTGTTTCCTTTCACATTCATTTTGGCTGCCTCTCTGTGGTGCCACATCTAACTTTGAAGATGAATCTCAGACACACCATATGGAGGGGCAAGATATGCAGAGTGGTCTATCTAAAAAGATGCCTGCTCACAAGATGTCCTTGGTATTATGACACTACAATTTTGAAACGAAGAAGGTGGCTGGAGAAGTCTTCTTAAGTTCTGTCAAGCTATAAGGAAAACCCATCAAGGGTTGTCCCATATCTCTTGGTATCAGTCCAGAAAGGCTCACAGGGAAGCTGCTAGCAGCCCTTGCCCTTGCTCCATCCTACAGAATACCAGTTAAGCCCTATAAGGTGCCTTAACCATAATCCCCATGCATTGCTAAGGTCAACCATCATGAACTTCACGTCTCTGAGGCTGCCTAAAAACCTATTTGGAGATAAATGAGTAACTAGGAGGTTGTTGAAATTTCAAAACACTGGAGGTTGCGATGAACAGCCAATAGCACCTGAATGTTCAAGAGTCTCATGGGATAGGATCTGTAAGTCAGCCTTGATTCAGTTCCCACAAACCCTCACCACACAGGGATGGTATACGTGAGAGAAGAACTATGATGCCCACGTAACATGGACAACTGGAAGTTGGGAAGGGCTAAGAGACCAGACACAAAAGATGTAGCTAAGCCTTTTACAGTCTGACAGCATACACCAGTTCCCAATCTCTGCAAAACTCTTCTGTAGAGGCTTGAACCACCAGTCTGGAGGACAGATGGGTAGACAGGCAGAAAAAATAATAAATCCGCTTTCATTTAATGATATTCTTTTTCACAGGAAAACATCAGTATTCTAGCATGCATTGTGATTATTTTTCTGTTTTCCTAAGAAAATGAAAATGAAACCTGGAGAAAGTTTAGAATGGAAAGAAAAGTAATTGTATTTGCTAAACCCCATAATTTTAAATGGAAAAGGAAATAATTATGCTAACTAATGTCCCTCCGGATGGGATTTATTTTCTTCTATGACATTAAAACTATCCCAAACCTACGAAATTACAAAATGTGGACAATAACTAAATTTTTAATAAATATTCTTGTTGAAAGTTTGAAAACCGCCTCAACATAGATCAGCGAAGTGATAAATTTAGCTCTAGAAGACATGAATCAAGTAACTGATTATCTTGAAAAATATGTTTTCAGCTTGAGAGAGTATTGTTGGTTGTATATTGCTCAGTAATAAACTGCCTAAGCAATGTAACAATACAGAAATGACACATTAATTTAGAAATGATGAGTGTCTGTAACATTGATTGCAGTGAGGTCTTCAACTTCTGGTGTCTGATCATGTGGCTATTGACAGCCTATTCCTAAGTTGTTCACTAACTGAGAACTAAGAAATCTAAACTTGTTAGATCAAATTCATTGGGCAGGTGTTTGTCCTTCTAGATTTTTTTTCTTCCAGTATGGAAAAAAAGAAGACAGAAACCTACTGGATTAACTGTTGTTTCCGCTTCTCTTGTTAGATATCTCTTCTTTCACCCTGAAGTAGAGCACAAAAGCTATATTTAATTATTTTTTTTTCTTTTACCCCAGAGAATATGTATATGATTTTGTGGCTGGGTCCTATCCTACAAACATGCAGGCATGGAGGTAACTTTTCTCCCATGAGTAATTCCACCCTTACCCTGCATTAATAATAATGATGGTGATGATGATGCAGCTTTGTATTTCTCTAGCACCTTTCATCAGAGGATCTCTAAGCGTGGGACTCATCTCACCTGACTTTGACCATTTGAAAATTAGGCATTTCAGCCAAGTTAGCTGTCTGCTATAGTCCATGGAGCAAGATCAGCATCTCCAGAGGGCAATTCAGCCCATCCTAAGATAGGTGCCTCAGATAGGTGGGCTGAATCACTGGAGATGCCTAGGAGGCAGCACTGGCTGTGGAAAAGTGATGAGCATAAACTAGACACCTTGTTTTTAGCAAGCCAAAGGTAGGGAGTAGGAATCACACCCTTTTTTGTTGAATTTCAGAAATCCCTGGGTGTAAGAGGACACCAAGTAGTCTTCACTGAGAGATAGCAGATATCGCTAATATGGACCATGCAGCTTATTTATAACACTCAATACCAATTTGGGTCTGGATTTGGAAAACAATATACTCAATGGCATCTTCAAGTGGATGCTAAGAAAGCAAAATATAATTATCTGAGTTGAGGTTTGGCCAGGACAGTGAATTCCCACAGGAACTAAGGCACACCACAACACTCAGCACCTTCCACTCAGTGCAAGAGATGTTTCTTTGGCTTTGTCTTCCCTTAGGATCTACCGAACAGATGAGGAGAGAATATGAGTATTAACAACCCAGTGCCTTGCAAAAAGTCTCAGGAACTCTTTAATTACCTAGGCAATTAACTCCTCTGTTATACAACTCATCTGAAAAACAACACATCCAGCAGAATAATTGCCCCTCAAACCATGTTTTCAAGCCTGGATCCAGGACACAGTGACCTCTGATATTGTTTCTATACCACATCCTACATCTGGAGCTTCTTCCTGGAGGTCCCTCTGCTGAAGTCTGCCTCCATCCAGCTCCATATATCTTACAAGATTTTCCAGGATTGCAGTGCAGGGTATTAGAGATGTATAAGCCTTAACATTTTAATCTGCCACCTACACTGCAGTTTATGAGAGCTGTAAATCTCGTGGTTATAATGAACTCATCTAATGATATTGCTGATGGATAAATTTACCTGGGATGAGGAACAACAGTTACTTGCAAATGAAAGAAGAGTAATTTAAAGTTTCATGTAAACACCTTTGCTGTCTTGCTTCTGACTTCTCCCAGCCTAACCCCTATCAGGATTTCATGACAAATGGAAAATATGCATGTATGTGCGCTCACGACACAATGACTGGCAGGCCTGTGAGAGAACCTGCCTCTTTCTACCCAGTGTAATCCCTATGTACCTTGGGCATTGAAATCAAGTTTCAGATTAAAATGGATCAGAGTTTCCAGGTCAGGTGTGCTAAATTAGGGGAATTGAGGGAAGAGAGAAGGTGGCATATTAGGTAATGAAGAATACAGTATTTAAAGATATTTAGACTCCTACTATGAATTTCAATAATAATTAGAAGTGTGGCTAGTCTTAACCCTCCTAGTTCACCCTCTCTCCTGAAGCATTCCAACTTGAACCTTTTTTAAATGATCAGCAATATAAATTACATAATGTGGTTTCAAACCTCTCATTAATGCTCATCCCCCTGAATTGAGGTCTGTCCTGGGCTATGTCAGTGCTAAATACCTTGGAGGACTGGGCTCAAAGACCTCAGATCCTTGCAAAGATTGGAGTTGGACTTTTAAATTGCTTAAGTGCTTAAGTGCTTGGGGGAATTTTGTCCTGAAACTCCTTAGTGATGAAGACAGTTCTGAAATGAGAACCCTGGATGGAAAGCTCCGTCATTGTGGTGTTTAGGAAGTGCTGTAAGACCATGATTTCCACTGACCACTATTTTAATACAGCAAGTTACTTACATGTGTTGCCCTGTCCTCCAAGAATGTATTTTGAATGCATGCATTTGGTCATGCTAAATGCACATACGTACCCTCTCTCAGTTGTGCTCACACACACACACACACACACACGTCTGTGAGTTCCTTCTTTGGCTTTCACTGAGTCATCAGGCTCACCAAATGTGTGAACTCACGCTATAATGTTCTCCCAGAAAAATAACAAATTGATTTCATTTTTACAGGCTACAGCATGCTATATAATTGGAGACACTGCCTTGTCAACTCAGACCGGTCTGACCCGACCAGAGACATTGCTTACAGCTGTTTACGGAGCCATAAAGTTTCCTCCTCTTTGTTTTTCCTTCCTTCTGCTTGCTCTCTTTCTTTTTTTTTCTTTTTCCTTCTCCTTCTAATGAATCCTACAGCTACTTTGTGTTCTGGTCATAAGGTACTGTTAAGGAAAATGCAGGTAGCCTCAACTTAGGAAAGTACATCAGTCTGTACTTCAAGTTAACACTGTAATCAATAGAACCTAAGCACATACTAAAACTGAGCATGCATTTAAGGACTTTTATTGAACCAAGCAGTCAGTGAGGAACTCTCTGTTACACTTGTGTGTGATTTTGTAGGTATTGATACCAAGTTAGAAGGTTTAATTGAGCAGTCTCAGGGACTGCTTCCTTTTCAGACCAAGAGCACAACTCCAGTTGCATCAGGAATTTTCCCATTTCTCAGTCACTGTGTACAAACCCTGATCATCTGAGGAAGATCAAACTCCTACACTACTTTATCTACTCAACTGAAACTGCCCACTAGGACTGGGCATATTCTTTTTTTACAAGAATCTATTTCCCATTAAAAATTTTATATATATATATACATATATATATATATATACAAACCACAGCCTGAAATCTTCTGGGTTTTTTTCACATATCTATGTACTTTGCAACATTGCCAAGCACTCGGAATAAGTTAATTCTTCTGACCATTGTAAAAATACAGTTTTGTGGAGAGTGGTTTTGCATACAGTTTTACTTTGTGTAAGGATCTGTTTATCTTAAAATACTTAGAACCTCAAAACTTGAGTGAAATATTTTGATTTATGTGAAAAAAAAATCTCTGCTTGATTTTCCAGACATGAAAAAGATATTTCCATTTTGAACTACTGAACTGGAAAAAAAAAGATCCCAAACCTGAAAGAGCTTTTCATCTAGTTACATTATCAATCAAAATACCAGTTAAGTACTTTGCAATAAATTATGGTTGTGCTTCATTGCATATTACCCATTTATCACAGAATCTGCTCCTTTGGTCTAAAATGTCACTAGACTCATCTCATTCAATCCCTCTGAAAGGCTAAAGGACTGAATCATCAGTTCCAAAATTATACACAGACATGAATGCCCCTTACACCCTATTTTAGGACCATTTCTGGACACAAGATGGTGTTAGGACTAAAGAGAATATTTTTGTGGATCATAGTCCAAACATGTATGGAAAAGGAGCATAAGAGCTGGCCAGAGAAGAAAAACTTTCCTCCAAAAATACACTGAAACTTTTCAGGTCTACATCTTAATTTTTAGGAAAAAAATAAAAGGAAAGCAGCAGAAGGCTGCTGAATTTCTCCTTCCCTCTGTTTTGGAAAAGCTGCAACAAAAGATGACTCTTTATTAGACAACAGATGATCCACATGATGGAAGGCTCTCAGGAATGCCCTAACTCTAAGGGAAGTTGACTCTTATTTAGAGCTGAAGCCTTGCAATACTGCCATGAGACGAAAGTTCGGCTTTTTTTTTGCTGCTGTGGAAAATCTACAGAACTATTTTTTAAAATGAAGCAGCAATTTCTGCTGCAACAGAACAACTGAATTTTTTTTCTTTTGCAAAGAAACTACTTTGCATGGGAAAAAATCCTCATGGCTCCTTGACATGTTTCAGCTAGATCTCAGTAAAATTAAGGAGGTACAGACTGATGAGTCGCTCAAAGGTACAGGAAAAATGCCAGTGTATGTCCTGGCATTATGTATACAGTTTGAGAGAGGGGAAAATTCTCTCTCAAAGATCATCTCTCACAACAAAAATAACAGTAATAAAACCTACTACAGAGAAAAAAGAGAAAGATTTAGTTGGTTTTACAGCACTGACTTTTACTGTTGTTTGTGAATACATTCTGTCTACTGGAATGAATGTACTGTGTGTCTTTCAGTCCAAAATTTATCCTGGTGTGAATAGAACAGGCAGGGATGTTTCAGCCATAAGGCAGCTTAATTTTCTTGGACTGCTAAGCAAAATCCCTCAACTTCCTACATCTATGGCAATGACATAACATCAAGTCAAGGTCTTATAATCTTGTTTTGAGGTAGGAAGCCCTATATATATGTAATGTGAATCTATTCACAACCACTGTATTTTCACTAGCCATCTTTGGTGGACTTCTAAGTAACAGGCCACCCACTCCAAGGATCTCCACACCTCTTGGTCAAAAAAAGATGATCTGGGTGAAAAGCTCTTCCAGTCTTCTGAGTGGTAAAGTGGCAGACCTGGTCTGATATCCTGCAACACAGCTGGAGAATTATGGCATCATGTGTGCATCACCAGACAACACAGAAAAGGACCAGGCTTTCTTCTCCAGGCTCCTCTCTCTAAACTTGCTGGAGTTTGGTGTTCACACACCAGGAGCTGCGGCTTGAAGGTCTTGCAGTGATTCAGGAGATATGATGACTTGACGTTCCCTCAGAAAAACATAACTGTTTTCCAACCTAGTCACTTCTCCATGCAATTGGTGACTCAGTGCCTGGTTGAAAAAAGTCTGGCAGTGGTCAGGCTGGTAAATGGGGAAGAAACCTGGATGAAAGAGGAAGCGTATAGGAGGGTGGGATTTAGAGGAAAGAAGGTGGAGAGGGAGTTGTCCATGCAGCAGGGGAAACTAACACAAATCTGTGACTTGGAGGATGAAATAATATGGCTGGTGAAGGGCAAATAACCATAGCAATGGGCTCATTTTCCCTGGTTGGTGAGGGTAAACTACCCTTCAGAGCTGGGGACAAGGAGCCTCCTGCAGAAGGACTCTCAGAAGGTGGCAGCGGTCGGGATCCACATCTGCAGTCCTCTCTGCGCAGCATCAGAGCCTTAATGATTTCTTTCTGAAAGCGGCTGGGGAAATGCAGACGGGCTGCCAGATAGTGATCAGCTCGTGGAGGGGTGATCACTGTTAGGCAAAGATACCAGCTTTGACATGCAGCAAGGGAAGTGGCCAAGAATTTGGGAAAGCAATCCCAGCTTTCTGCTGCACGTTCCTCTGCCAAGATACCGCCTGTGTTTACTTTAGAAACCAAAGATGAGCCCTCCTCTTCATAATAATAATAATAAAGCTGCAGGGTCACTCAGTTTAGCAGATGGATTCCTTCCAGCTTGGATTTCTCTTTGTTACGTATCTGGGGGATTATGCAATATTAATAATTGGGTTTCACAGGAGATCTGAGCAATGACAATGAGAAGCTGTGGGAAGGAAGCTTCATGGGAGAAGACCAAATTGACACATGGATCTCATGTAAAATACAGGGGATGCATTAGAGATGCCTTCCAGTACCTAAAGGGGCCAACAAGAAAGCTGGAGAGGGTCTTTTTACAAGGTTGTGTAGTGATGAGGCAGGATGAGGAACAGCTTTTCCAGAGAAACTGTTGCTGCCTCATCCCTGGCAGTGTTCAAGGCCAGGCTGGATGGGGCTTGGAGCAACCTGGTCTAGTGGAAGGTGTCCCTGCCCATGGCAGGGGGTTGGAACTGGATGAGCTTTAAGGTCCTTTCCAACCTGAACCATTCTAGGTTCTGACTTTGCTTGGGTCTAAGAGGCCTGAGTAGCCACAGGGGCCACACAGCCCTCTGCAGCAAGCTGCTTTCATTCATGTGACAGAAGCATCTCTGTCTCACCAAAAAGCTGCAGGAGCAATCAACCAGACTGCTCGCTCTAGTTTTCAGCTTTCCTATGCTTGTAGATCCTAAATACCTAGTGGTGCCTGTCATAGCAGGGTCAGAGACGGAAATCTACAAAGCTGCAGGAATATTCCCCTCCATTTATTTTCTAATCAAAACCTTAAGCTTTGGATATGATTATGCAGAAATCCTCAAAAGCCTAAGCCTCCCTAAAGCTCTTTGTGTGTTTTTGCTATTTTCTTCCATGGTGCACAGGTTGTATACAGAACATTAAACCTGCACCATTGTTGGATTTAACCAGCTAAGGTTTCATTTTTATTGTAACAAAACAAGTTTTGTTGCAGCACAAATAGCTTATTTTCCACATTGAAACAACTTCTAGCATTATAATTTTTCACTCTAGTCCTGCATGCATTAGAACATTGAAAAGTATAAAACTAAAAGTGATACTTTCACTTTGCCAGAAATATTTATCTGAACAAATCACTCAACATCCTAGCAACTTCTTTTGAGTAAGAAATGAAGACATTTCCAACCATATTGCTTGGAAAAGAGAAAGTTCAATTTTCAAGGATTTCTACAGAAATGACGTATTAAGTGGTACACAGATGTATAAGAAGGGATCAGCTATTTTACACAAAGCAGGGACACCTCTAGATTTGACAGCACAAAGATGCTAAGGTTTTTAGGATTTCTAAGCACTTCATCTACAGGACATTAGCCTGTTTATAGCCCACTAGGAGGACAAAGAGGAAGCTTTCCTTTGAAGGAGCTGTCTATCCCTTTACTGCAAAGATGAAAATGGCAAAGCAAACCCACAAACACAACAATATATTTACCCTAGATGCCACCGCCAGATGTTTTCTGCCTTCTGTTGTCTTCCCTTCCTGCGTGTGCCCAAGCAGACACACCTATAGACACATGCCTGTCAGTGGAGGCATGATTTAAAATTTCTGCAGTCCAGTGCACCCAAGCATCAAGCAGAAACATCAAGTGCCCTCAAAGAACTCTTTCTTATGTCTTTTTTATCCTACTAATACTGACTAAAAATATTTGGAAGTCAGAAGCTCAGAACTACGTGGGTCAAATTTCCAGAACCTGGGGAGGTATTTCAAGACATCGGAGGGTCAGTTTGGTTGACTGAACATGGGCATCTCACAGCCTCCTAGCCACACTTGGAAATCCTACCTAGCTCCCAGCTGCCACACCACAAAGGCACAGGTCTTCTAGGTGAATAGGACCTGTGTAGTACCTGCCAGCCCCATATGAGTGTCTTGAGTACCACTGGGAATCTGTGTCAGAACTGAGTGCCTTGATGTGGCCCGGTCAGCTGGGTAGGATTCAGTTCACTGCAGAAGGTTACAGAATAGACCTGAGCTACATTTCCCATGTGCCCAATGGAAAGAGAAGGGCTCAATTAAGACACAAGTAATTTAGTCTAGTGTAGGTGTCTGTTTCAACATGAATCATGGAATCATAAAAGAGTTATTTGGAAGGGACCTAGGGATGGAGCATATCTCCTACGAAGACTGGTTGAGAGAGCTGGAGTTTTTCAGCCTGGAGAAGAGAAGGCTCTGGGGACACCTTAAAGCAGCTTCCATTGCCTAAAGGAAACAACAAAAAAGCTGGAGAGGGGCTTTTGACAAGCACAGGTAGGGACAGGACAAGGGGGAATGGCTTTAAACTGACAGAGGGGAGATTGAGATGGGATCTGAGGAAGAAGTTCTTCCCTGTGAGGGTGGTGAGGCCCTGGCACAGGTTGCCCGCAGAAGCTGTGGCTGCCCCATCCCCATCAGTGTTCAAGGCCAGGTTGGACGGGGCTTGGAGCAACCTGGTCTGGTGGAAGGTGTCCCTGCCTGTGGCAGGGGGGTGGAACTGGATGAGCGTTAAGATAAAGTTACGTCATGTGCTGGACTCCACTGGTTATTAGAGTCATACCTGAGTTCTGCACTACTGACACTCTGGGTGTTTAGGGAGGTGAATCCCACCTCGAACTGAGAATCATGTGGTCAGGTGAGAAACAGGTTTGTATTCACCTGTACCAAATCTTTCAGCCAATCAGAGACACCATTCTGAAGGCACTCCAGGAGACTTGCTGAGAGGAGAAAGAAAGTTGTGGTGGGGTAGGAACCCCCTCCATGGGAAGTATAATGAATACAGGAACAGAGACCGAAATCCATCAATTTCCACTATAGCCCAAGCCAGAACATGGGGACTCTCACTGGGACACAAAATTCTGAACTGAAGGTCCAGCACTATTCCCTTCACTTGCCTCCTTGTGAGATAGCTTTCCTCAACTGGGGCAGGAGACCTGGTGAGAGGTAATCACAAAAGTCTAGGAATTCTGATAGCTTCTCTTCAAGATCACTGTAATCTTATTGATTCATCAATACATACACTTTCTGAGCTAGGCTACCCATTAGCTCATCTCCTCTATACCACTGGCCATTGCTGCATCAGCTCCTTCAGAACGTTACCCAGTCTTGATCCAAAGATAACCAGACATGAGGAATCTACCAGTTCCCCTGGGGATGTGCTGACCACTTATCCTGATAAAAACTGCTAGCCCTGAAACCAGCCACTTGAAGTGGCAATGACAGCCCCCAGTGCAGAGACTTGTGCAAAAGCAATATGACTTTCCAGATGAGGACATTGCAGGTGCTAATTTTGGCTACACTGAGATCAGTGAGACCTGAATCCTGTCTAGAATAGGAAGCAAGAAGAGGAAGACAGTCAGTCCTCCATAATTTTTTAATCTAAAGAAATAATTAGAGGCTTTACCCACTCCCTGCAAGAGATAATGTACTCCTTTTGCTGCAAGATGAGTTTGTAAGCAAATAAGTTTGACCTCTTCTGCAAGTGCTTCTGCTGGGTATTCACTTTAATGAGGGTGATCTCACCACCAGCTTCCTCACCAGAGGGAGGTGGTGGTGGGGAGGAGGGGAGGGCTTGCAGTGTTTAAGGAGGCTTATGAGGGAGGATAGGGACCTACCTCCCCTCCACTTCATGCTGCTTTCCCCTCAGCTCCCCACCACGCTAACCTCCTTTTACTTTCTGAGCAGCAAGCTGCTGCTGCTGCTGGTGTTATTGACGCATATTTCAAACAAGCCCGTGCAAGGGACTCGAGACACATTACATTGCACATGGTGCCCCGGGCCACAGATTCGCCTCCTTACACCAACAGCACGTTTTGCTTCATAAAGAATGTGCAGGCCTTCACCTCGAGCTATTTATCTGGTGCGCTCCGAAGAAATAAGAGAGGGAGAAAGCCCTACATGCCCATGTTGGCTGTTAACCCCATAGTAAATACCCCATAAGTAGCCAAATGTTGACCTCTCTCTGCATGAGGTCTTGGCCACTGTCTGCTGATGAACCTGGATGGATGCCTACAGTCCATTCCCCATCTTTTTGTGAACCTGCATTTAGGAAAACAGCTTCTTGCAGCTTTTTGTAACTTCACTGACCCATTCATACAGCTCCTAGAACTTGCTCTATCACAGAGCACAATCAGAGCTCCCAGAGTCTAGTATCATCCCACACTGGAAGAGGAAGACTATCAAGTGATTAAAACTTGCTGATACACACCTCTTTCCAGGATCAGGATAATCTTCCCTTGCTGTTAGCAACTTTTTTTTTTCTTTTCAGCTTTCTCTAAATCTTTCTATCATTGTTATTATAATGATAATAACAATAATTATTACTATTATACCTTGAACTTGAGTCTAAGATTAGGGCTCCCATTGTGTTAAGAGCTTCATGGAGAAATGTCAAGGAGACAATTCCTGCTGTAGAAAGCTCATTGTCTACATTCAGGCAGGACATGAAGCATGAAGAGGTGAATGAGACAGAGAAAAGGGGCCAGGAATGAGGTAGGATGAGAAGCAGCAATAAGTAGAAAATGAAGAGCAGTTAGCAGAATAGCAGGAGTCAGCACTGGTGCCTTGCCTAAGCAAACCCCGCTCCTTGTCTGTGTCCACACATGTCAAGTCTCTGCAGGGAAAAGGGGAATGCTCCTTTGAATTTCCCAGTTGCAGAAATGTGGAATTTTTTTTGAGTGGGACAGCCTTTAGCAGCCGCACATGAATCAGATGGCTCCCATTTACTCTTCACTGATAGAGCTCTGATCAAACTATATCTAATGCCTAGAAAAAAAAACCTTCCTCTGCCAAAATCAGGGTGGAGAGCTTTCCACCACAAAACCCCTACATTACTCTTACCTTAAGAAGAGATCTCTGCAGTCATGTCCCTCTTGGGAGCTGGAAAGCTGCCAGAGATCTGGGGTAAATGCTAAGATTGTGCCATACTAATTCTTCATTTCACCTACCTTCTTTTCTGTCTCTTTAGATTAGGTTTGAAGTGCTTTAGGGCAGGGACTGTCTCTTGCTATGTGCGCATATAGTGCTTAGAACAAGGAGCCTTTCGACTTCCTTGCAACTGACAACTGCTAATATATTGCAATTAATAAATAACTGGAAAGATCTTGAAAGGTGGGATGTGAAATTATAACAGACTGAAAGGAGCTGGGATGGTTCTAAAATTTTTTTTAAAGCTTTTGGTTTTGACAAATGGTATAAAAATGCACACATTTCCTGGCTGTATATAGGAATAGATTAATGCCTCTACTTGGACTCTGACACATGAGCACCGAACTACAGTCTAGGCAAGAAAGGGTAAAAGAAATGACTATCCAGGTAGTGACATGAAAAGTTTAGATAAAGTGAATGTTTGCTCTTACAAAAAACTGGCAACCTAGGTAAAATCCTGTGGGATAGTTTTAAAATAATCCATCCGCTCAAAGCACTGCCTACAAATCTCAGACTCGCTCCATTTCTACTCAGAAACAATGGAAAAGAGTGGGAAATTGTGGACATAGTGAATATAAAATGGGACTAAATAAGGCAGATAATGATAAGGGAAGTTCAAAACATCAGTGAATAGTCCATTACTAGTTGGAACATATAGCTGGAATGAGGCAGTCTTTAAGGTCCCTTCCAATCCAAACCATTCTATGATTCTATGAATGCTAAGAACATGAGAATGAACAATAAATAATTGTTTAATGTGGTTTTGGAGGATATACAGAGATATTCACACACATTCGTACACAAACATACATCTATAGTCCCTAATATATTAACCATAATAAACAAGGAAGTAAAGAATGAAGGGAATCTAGGATGTTTCTGGATAACTGCTGTTAACATTTGTAATAAATCTCAAAGTGATGATGGAAAACAAGAAGGTGCCAAATAGGTTAGGAATCTACTGTATTGTTAAAGAGCAAATGGATAACTGTAAATCTGTTATCTGGCCCAAAAGGGAAATGGATGACACAAGGCTGAACCCATAGAGAATGAAAGAGCTGTAATATAAATAGTGCTAGTAACCACAGTTATATGGAAAATCAGTTTTATGCAATTTTAAAATTAGATTGTTATTTTAACAAGGTGATAAAATTAATTCTGTTGATATAGCATTCTTGTCAGAATATAAAGGAAAAAGTGAATAAAGAATTCAAAGTGGTAATATGTAGGATCAATACAGTACACAGTAAATAGATGTACAGCTGTCAGCTCTCCAGTATCATTCTGCTAAGCAGTCATCATCAGATGGAGCTGTTTCTAACTGAAACTCTCCAACATCATCTCAGTACTAGCTAACTTTCTTACCAACAGTCAAAATGACCTCCATAACATCATTATTGAAAAAGTCTGTAGTATATCAAAGCTCCAGAGGAGTGAGAGTGAAGGATATGGACAGGGCACCAGCGCAAAGTGAGGGATCAGGATGTTTCCACCTAAAGCCACCTTCATGCACCAGATGCCGTGTCAGGCTGGTAGGATTGATGTAAGTCATGTCAAGGCTCCAAAAGGATGCAGGGATTTGAGGACTGACATCCATGATGAGAATGCTGAGCACAGAAGGGCTGGCTAGGAGGGTAGAGACAGAGGGGGAGAGCATAACTTCTGCACACAGCAATGGCAAGGACACTACCAAAATACTGTGCCCAAATGGACTGAAAAGCTGGAGAAGGCCCAGAGAAGCAGGAAGACATCTAAGTTTGAGAGGAAAGGCTGTTTTATACCATTGGCAGTGCATAGCTGCTACATCATTCCTCCTTTTACAGATAACAATGAAATCAGACACAATATTGAAGGCAGTCACATATCGGAGATGTTCTAATATTACCAAAGCTTCTTTCTGGTGACTGAGAGAGAGCTAGAGTTTAGACCCTAGTTATTCATTACTTTCTATGCACTGATAAGATCCTCTAAGGTCTAAGAACATTAGAGCAGTTCAAATGAGAACTAGAGGAATTTTAGGTAATGTCACCTTGAACAGCTTTCTAGATGTTTTAGCTAAAACACAAGTTACTAGACCCACAAAGGAGTAACCAGGAGTAGCTCTCAGAGATCATGGTTATAATGGTCCTGAAAAGACAGAATCATACTAAGATTTCCTTGAAGTCATCCCACCCAAATAGTGACTCAGACTCCTTATTGTTTTAGGTAAGGAATCTGACACAATCAGGCCCAAGATGGTCCATGTCTTCAGGCCATAAAGTCCCCTACCACCAAGTACTATAAAATTCTCTGATCAGAGGAACATTCACTACAAGCCCTCAAAGGGCTGAGTACCAAGATCTGCCTTGGACAATGGGATGTAATATATCTACAACCATATAAATTGCAAGTTGGATGAGAGTTTGATAAGATCTTGGCTTTACAATGCTACCCCTCCTGCTTTTAACCCATCCCAACATTGGCTGAAACCAGGATGTGGCAAGCCTCAAAGAGATTTATGCCTTGAAATTACCAGCCTTCTTTAGCCTTACAGGAATAAGGATGTTGATTGTCACCAGCAAATTACTCCCACTCAGCACTGACTTTCCTTGCTGATCCTTTTAGCACCACCTTTTTGTTTAGAGCATCTAATCACTTATCAGCAAAAGTCTTAAACTAAAAACTGTTTGGAAACATCTCACTTGTGGCCTTTAATTCCATTGTCCTGCAGCATCCTGCTCAAGAAAGGCTTTTGCACCACAGACTCTTCCTATAAGTGATACTCAACTCAGTTTGGGTCATCATTGTGAAAGACACCCTATGCTACCAGAAGAAAAGGAATTGCCTTGCTGCAATTCCTATGCTGCTTGCTGTGACAGGACAGAAATGTCTCTTCGGTACCCAGAATCTGGCTGGCGCCAGTGCTCTGGGAACAGACTGAAAGGCGTGGGCTGTTTTTGGATGAATCATGTTTTTAATCATCAAACACTGCCAATCAGAACTGCAGCAGATTTTTCCCAATTTTTTTTTTTTTTTAACCATAAGAATGATAATTTCAGACACACAAATCTGGATTAAGCATAGTTAGGAGCTTCACAAGCACTGAATATTGAAGTCTCACAGCCCTCTTTTTTGAGATAGAGAACCTTCAACTTCTAAAGATTAGGTTATTTATGAAACTGTTCTTAATGGAGCTGACATTAGATTTGAGATAATAATCCTTCCAGAGTGCACATGGATCAATTATATCAGTGACTAACTTTAAGTAGGAGAGAACATGGCGTAGTTAGTAAGGCATGAGTATAGGACTGTGTGTTCAATACCTCAGTGTACAAAAGATCCCCTGTGGACTTGAAGGCAAATCAGGCATTTTGGTTTGTCTCAACTTCCCATCTGTGAAATGGGAATAATATTACCATACACATTCATTAAAATAACTATTTATTTAAGGAATTAAAGACAAAGGCCATTAACAGTTAGAGGATGGATTATTAATGAATGAGACATAATTACAGTGGTAAACAGAGGCTCATGCCAACCACAGAAACACAAGAACAAAAGGTAGCTGATGGATCACTGAATGTATTTTCTTCCAGAAGGGCTGCAAATATCATCCTCCACCTCATCCGTAACATTTTCTCCTTGCAGTCTTTGGAGTAATACCAAATGCAGTTGCTTTCTGTGGTTCTAATAAAGCTTTGCCTGATAACTGGTGGATTTTTGTTTTCAACCCTTCAACCCACTGTACTAGATAGGGCAGATGGTGGGAAGCTGGAAATTTCTTTTTCTTGCTCTTAGATTACATTTGTTCCCAATTTACCCAGTGCCCAGTAAGCTATGGATTAATGAGACATAAGAAAATATTTAAGGGCAGGATGTCCTAGGTGCCTAAACATGTGGTTAAGAGTTTGGCTGAACTAAAGTTTTCATTAGGTTTAGATTTAATTCAATGAAAGTGAGTAATCCCACGCATGACCCAGGTTTTCCTGTGTTAGATGGTTTTACATTGGATCCTACTCTGAAGAAATTCTTTTTCCATTTTAAATATTTTAAGACTTCCATAATTTAAAACCATTAAAATCTCCAAGGGTTAAAAAACAACAACAAAACCCCAAACAAACAAACAAATAGCAAAACCTCTTTCAGGTAAAACTTCCAATAAATCTGTGGTCAGCTCTACTTTACCAACTGTAATGATCTACCTATAGAGATTTCATTCAAAATTTGTTTACTGAAGGTACTATTTCTTCATACCAGTTACTAAATTGTCAAATACCTTTAGGGATTCTTTAGCAGTCTTAAGACTAAAGTGAGCACATAATGCACTTACACCTTAGGTGGAAGGCTTGATCCATGGCCTGATCCATGTAGTCCAAAGATTACTCCTGAGTAGAAATTTCCAATAAAAAGACCTCTAGGAATCCTCTGCCTCTGCAGCTGAAGGAAGCTGCCTTGAAGGGGAGCCCAATCAGAAGCAGAATACAATATCCTGATAATTCAGGAAGTGACAGTACCAAAGTGCCATGCTTGTGTCTTTGCAGAATGTGTATTTTAACCTATTTCACCTATTCTTTCTATTGCAGCATGTTCCTAAATGATGCCCCACAGACTAAATTCAGTTTGCAAAGCACAAGTAGACAGAAAGCTCAGATGAACCCAGAAAGGCAACAGACCGTGGTTGTCTAAGATCTGATACTCATAGAGCTGAAGGCAGAAGTCCTGAGCAGACATGGACCTTCAAGACAATCACACAAATATGACTCAGATAAGAGTCCTGAGCTCTCATATTCACTTCACCTCTCTTCACACACTGTCGCATTTAGTCTATATGCTTTTAGTGTCTTCTTGTATCATCTTCCCTTTAAAACCAGTTGGGAGCTTCTCTTTGAATTTATTTTAAAGGATAGAATCATAGAATACTTAGGATTGGAAAGGACCTCAAGATCACCTACTTCCAACCCCCCTGCCATGGGCAGGGTCACCTCACACTAAACCATATCACCCAAGGCTTCATCCAACCTGGTCTTGAACACTGCCAGGGATGGAGCATTCACTACCTCCCTGGGCAACCCATTCCAGTGCCTCACCACCCTAACAATAAAAGAATTTCTTCCTTATATCCAATCTAAACTTACCCTGTTTAAGTTTCAACCCATTACCCCTTGTCCTACCACTACAGTCCCTAATGAATAGTCCCTCACCAGCATCCCTGTAAGCCCCCTTCAGATACTGGAAGGCTGCTATGAGGTCTCCATGCAGCCTTCTCTTCTCCAGGCTGAATAGCCCCAACTTTCTCAGCCTGTCTTCATACATGAAAAGAAATCACTGGGACAGTCAAATCAAGCACCCTTATTTTTCAGAATGTCATCCTTCAGGTTGTCTTTTCTGCTCTTTATTTTCTTTTTCACAGAGACAGGTAAAGAATCATGTGGTCAGGCTCTCCCATGGGAGAAAGCCTAGCTTCAGGTGGCCACAACTGTCACATACACTGTCCCAGCAGAAAAAAGTCCAGAACAGGCTGTTCTCATCTAACACAGGAGCTCTGGAGAAATGGAAATCAAAAGGCATTTTGCATGTTCCCTTCATTGTATATGCATCACTTCAGTCTGCTTTGAGTGAAAGAAGAACTGCTTGGCAAGAGCTGCCTTCAGAGCTAACCAGGGCTTTGGATAAAATAAAGCAAGATCCTTTTTACACCTAAAACCCAATCATAACTTCTACCAGCTAACTGCTCTTGGGGGTACCCACACAGTTCAGACCAGATCAATTTAGCACACAATTGAGATTCGGGGATTTGATCAAAGTGATGAGATAAGAATCACAAAGGCCAACTTTATGACTCTGTTACTGATAAGGTGACAGAGCAGGGACTAATCTAGATACTAGCATAATTGATAATAACCTTGGAGCTTCTTGGAGCTGTTTAATGACCCAGGAATCTGGGGAATGCTGTTTTCATGGCAGAATGCCTGCCATGTGCCTAACACAATCTCTCTACCTCCGGCTGTGAGAGGAGGCATTAGGTCAGTTAGATTGGATTGATACGGCAATACTGAGCAAAAGGATTACTTCAGGCCCAAATTTTGGATGTCTGAGATCTTGGCTCCTAGTGCACCCCAGATCCTGAAACACAGCATCACAGAGGTAAAGGAAAAAAAATATATCTCTCTTAGATAATTCAGCAGCTGGGAGGCAATCCAAATTCACTAGGCAAATTTGGTTATATGAGCTAGGAACCTGCATGTCACGCCTCAGCCTGGAATCAATCATATTTCAGTAACTATGGTAAAATATGCAAACAGTGACTTCCAGCTGAGACAAGTTCAGCACAGCTTGGCCAAAGGGGTGGAGGCTCCATTTTTGACTCACCTAATAGGGTTACTGCCTGAGACCCTCTGTGCTGTGAGCACATGAGCCATGAAGTCCAGCCAATGCTGAGAGAAGGGGTGGGGAGGATCTGCTCATGTATTTGGCCTCCAGCTGGATAGGAAGTGTGAGATTCTGCTCCCGAGCTTGTCTCAGCTGGAAGGAACTCACCACAGACATAATTCACCCAGACTCTGTCCTCTGCAGCTTTCTGTATAAATCTCATCCCAAGGCATTTTGGAGCAGTACATAATGTAACATGACAACACTGCTGAAATCCAGTGATCTCTATCGGCTGAGGGAAGACAGATCCCCAGCCTGCAGGTTGTGTCAAACAGCAGCACTCTTGGGCTCAGAAAATCAGGACACAGGTCCTTAAAGGCATTTAGCAGCCAGTCTGTCTCTAAAGATACTTACACCACTTTGACTGTGGTGACAAAACCATTCTTCCTTCCTATCAGCTGCATACCTGTGCATTTACACAGTGATCTAAGCACTGATGGCAACTCCACATACTCAACAGAACAGTCTTGAGAACCCCAAAGATGAGTTTGTAAATTACATATTCCCTTCTTTTATCTGTATCTTTGCAAGTCAATCAATAAACTCTGACTCTTTGCCCCATATATAAGCATTATTTTGGCTATTTTACATGTCCTGTGAAGAGCCTCCTCTTTAACACCAACTCTCTGATTGCATGGGCATGCTGATTGCTCAACTTTTCAGCAGGGTGCTAAGAGTACCACAGTGCTTATATAGTGTTGATCCTGAAAATCTTTTTACAGATGCTATAAGTACAGCTCTTTCACACTCTGTAAGTCTGGGAATTTGAGAAAAAGATCATCTCATGCTGAGTGTATGTCCAAAAGAGGGAAATATCCAGGTTCTACTCTAATAAGTGGCAGGACATCACCCCGCTTCATTTTCACTTATGGAAATCTAAAGTAAAGCATTGACCTTAGCTTAGGGTCCTTGACAATTTATTAACCGTTCTCCAGAGCTTATTTGCAATTCAGGTAGGACCCACCTCACCTAACATAAGCCATATAAATATAGGTTTCCAGTCTCATCTACTCATCCAGTTCCTACTAGATTTAACAGAAGGAAAGGCAGCTTCAGGGGACAGTTCAACCTACCACATCTGAGTTATGATAACCTAAGGGAGAAAAATCCCATTTGTGGGATCATAGAATAGTTTGGGTTGGAAAGACTATCAAAGATCATATAGTTCAACCTCCTTGCAATGAGCAGGGACATATTCAACTAGACAAGGTTGCTGAGAGGCCCATCCAACCTGGCCTTGAATGTTTCCAGACATGGGGTCATCTACCATCTCTCTGAAACCTGTTCTAATGTTTCACCACCCACAATGAAAAAAATGTCTTCCTTCTATTTAGTCTAAATCAACCCTATTTTAGTTTAAAACCATTACTCCTTGTCCTATTGCAAAAGGTCCTGCTAAAAAGTCTGTCCCCATCTTTCTTATAGACCTCCTGAAAGGCTGCATTATGGTCTCCCTAGAGCCTTCTCTACTCCAGGCTGAACAATCCCAGATCCCTCAACCTTTTCTCATAAGAGAGGTGTTTCATACCTCGGATCATTTTCATGTTCCTCTCCTAGATCCTCTCCAGCAGGTCCATGCCTTTACTGTGCTGGGGACTCCAGAGCTGGATGCAGGACTCCAGCTGGGGTCTCACAGGAAAGGAGCAGAGGGGGAGAATCCCCTCCCTTGCCCTACTGGTCATGCTGCTGGTGATGCAGTCCAGTACATGGTTGGTTTCTGGGTTGCAAGTGCACACTGACAGGTCATGTTCAGCTTTTCTTCCATGATTACCCACAGGTACTTCACAGGGCTGCTCTCAACCCCCCTAATCTCCAGCCTGTATTGATACCAGTGGTTGCTCCGACCTAGTGCAGAACCTTGCACCTGGCCCTGTTGAACCTCATGAAGTTCACATGGTGTCACTCCTTGGGCTTGTCCAGGTCCCTCTGGGTGGCATCTTGTACCTTGGATGTGTCAACTGCACTATTCAGCTTGGTGTCATTGGTAAATTTGCTCAAGGTGCACTTAATCCCACTGTCTGTGTCATTGTTAAAGACATTAAACAGCTCTTGTCCCAGTATGGACCCCTGAGGGACATCACTTGTCATTGATCTCCATCTGAATATTGAGCCATTGCCCACTACTCTCTGGATGTGACCAACCAAAGAATTCCTTGTTCACTGAGCAGTCCACCCATCAAATCTGTATCTCTCCAATTTAGAGAGAAAACTGTTTTGGGGAGCCAAACACAGTTACTTACTGGGATAGAAAATATGTTTCATAATTAACACTGTGAAGGCACACAAACGTGGCCACAGAAAATTATCGAAGTTAATACAAAATTACGGGTTTGTACACTTTGTTATATCTGGTACACAAAATCACAAATCAGTAATTTCACAGTTTTATATCTGAATAAGTGAATGTCCAAGTCCTCAGGCTGAGTACACAGATTAATGCCTAGGGAGTCCATACATAAATGAAGAGCTGAATTCCAGCTCTTCAGTTGCCTATTCTCTTTGGATATCTAACAGCTTCACCAAAGTTGAGGGAGCTATGGTGATTCATAGCAGCTGAAGATCAGCCCTCAATGAATTTCATCAAAAAATTACTGATTTACCTTGGTTCCATCCAGCCATAGAATAGAAACCTCATCACAAATTTCCTATGGTTTGCCTGGGATCATGCCAAATAACTTAAATGATGATATTTTCATTATTGTAAAACACTCCTCTACACTCTGACATTCTAGGGTATCAGACGAGTTACTTTCCCTGCTATCTAATGTATCCCGCTTTCTTTTGTTATCCTAGTCATGCCCACTGGTATCCTGTGGAATGATTCCTCCTTGCTTTCCTTTACTATATACACCTGATGAAAGTTTGAGAGCTATTATCATATCATTACTTGGCCCAGGTTAGTACTTGTTAATCTTTTCTCATAAGCATCAGTCCTTTCAGCCCTCTAGCTCTTTGAATACCCTCCAGATTGTCAATAACTTCCTGGCATGAGCATGGGATGGAATACAGTAGTCCAGGTGCACTCACTCTGGAGCTGTATCATCATATCAACTCAATTGAAGGGCTCAGTGCAATGGATCATGTGGGTTCTTCTTTCCCGTCACCTTGCATTTAAACTGAAGGATGCATGCCCGTGCATAGCTCACGTGTGTCTGTGTGAAGTTGTGCTTGTTGACATGGCAACACTTTTCATAAATGTAGAGGTAGGGGCTTTACCTCCCTCTGTTTACTCACCAAGGTGATGAGAAGCAAGGTATTGGCACACAATGAATGAGATAAAGTAATTGACAAGTTCCTGCCTGCCAGCAGAGCTGCTGCAACTGTCCACACAAGTGCTCTTAGCTTGCACTAACTGGGAGACATACAGGCTTAAGTCTCTTCCTTTTGCTTTGACGTTAGATTAAGTTGAGGTCATATACAGGTGTTGCAGTGCTGTTGATGGCTGGTAACACGTCAAGCCACAGAAACTACATTGCAATGAGTCATCTGAAGATGGTGCATTATTTTATCACAAAGGAAGTTAAACTCTGGTAACCCACCTGTCTTTAGCTTTACTTCAGCTGCTGTGCCAGTAAATTTAAGATTATCCTATGCAACACCACAACTTACTTTTCCAGGTAAGACTGACATCTTAATTTTCTTCTTCAGCAGGAAATCGACACAGTTCTAAATCAGTAATACTGGATTACTCTTGGAAGTTACAAGTATTTTAAGTCAATTTAAAATTGGCAACTGGTGCTAGACTACTAGTTCTGGAAACTGTGGTCTTCCTTAACCTCCACCCACCCACCGGCAAAGTGAGCTTCCACATCCCTGAACATAGGCTAAACCTGGTCCAAATTAACTGAACCAAAACACAGGAGGATGATTAATTCTTTCATATTTCATCTCACTGACTTCATGATTGATGAGTGCCAATATGTCCTGTTACAATCAAGAGCTTCTTGGCCAGGCCATAGACCTCTCAACCATCATTCCCACTACCAAGATAAATGTTCCTTGCTGTGGCTACTTTAGATAATGTTATTTTACATAATATCATTTCTAGTCAGGAAACAGACATTCAGAAGCAAGCCTGCTAACAGCTGATTTAGGGAGAAATTGTACATGCCTGCTCGAAATTATCTTGATTCTTTTTTTCCCTTAGCTTATCGTATATTGTATTCTCAGGGTAGAATTCAATTGCTTAAGCACAGGTGTGTTAAATAGTATTTGAGGTGCTTTACAGAATCCACCTGGCTCCCTTCTGTCTTTCTAAAGTATGCTTATGCCTCAGATAACATAACTATATAGAAGATACATAACTATAATAAACCTTAAATCTCCATGGACCGTAGCAGGACTCAGGTAACTAGTTAGGCATTGATGTCTAAATTGTAGGAAAACAAATTAAAATATCTGAATATGAAGTTCAGGAATCAATTTAATTGCCTAAATATTGCCACATGAAAGATCCTATGCAAGATACTTACACAAGGTTTGCAAGTATGACATGGGACCTATGGGAGACCTGTACCCTCCTGGAGCAGTACATGGACTCCATTGAAATCTCAAATTACTTTAAAGACCTATGTTTAGCCAAGTGTATCAAACTCTCAGTAGGTCTATTACTATTCAGTTTGCAAATTCACTACGTGCAGCATAGGACTGAAGTTCTCCTTTTCTTTGCTCAGGATAAAGAATCACTGAAGTGAGATTACAGAAAGGGCCATCTGTGTTAGGGAAAGGAAACTGGCTCTTGAAAGATGCTGATTTAAAAATAAATAATTTAAAAAAATTGCTTGTTTGGGTCATTTCTACAACTTTCAGACTCTCCATTAATATCCTACGGGCTCAGGCTTGGAACTTGACCAATTCTGCTATTTTAGCTTACATGGAGGCGGGAATTGCATGCTGCAGAGAATCTCCTGTTCTCTGAGTCATCATGTATACCTATAGAACATGCATATAAATCACTAATGATTTACCTACATGGGACATAATCTCACAGCAACTTGGATTGCAGATAGATTAAGTGCAATTTATTCCTCACAAGCTCTGAAATGCAAGTAGTCAATAGTGTATGCATCTGAATAACCTGCAGTGAAGTATCTCAAAAAGGAACCCTTTTTTGAAAGGGGATAAGTCACATTCAGGCATAGTTTCTGAGATATGCTTGTGGGATTGGCAGATACAAGAACTCTGGGAGACGCGAGCTCCTCTGAAGAGGCATGTGAAGGCCCCTCATCCATTTCTCCTCTTTATCAACTGTAAAGGAGACAGAAGAAGATGTCTCTTTTGCAGATATCTGAGCATGGATGTCTTAGAGTATATACTGAAGGAATCACTACACAGACATGATAAATTGAGATCTCCACTTAAGGCTCAATCTCATGGTCAACCAAGTGGAGTTCAAATTACTACTTGCTAGTTGACCCATAGCAATTCTACATATGTGGATTCCTAGCCTACAGCAAATGCTGGCGAATGTGATTTAAATTAACCCTTTTTTATTGTGGGTAAGCAAAGTCTAATTACCTCACTTGCTGCAGGCTAGCATTGAGCACACAGACAGTTACCAAGGGTCAGCTGATGTGTGGTAACTTGTTGCACTGCAGAAACTTGATCATGAGTTTAATTTGCTATAACTTACACACACGGGCAAACCCTTAGATGTGGACCTAATTCCTTCTAAAGCCTCAAGCAGTACAAAATTGACTAAAAGTTGTATTAAAGAGAGGCAGCAGTCACGCTGATACTCCTCTCTGCTGAGAGATGCCATTACAAGATGGGCATCAGCCCGTGTTCCTCCAAAAACTTCCATTTTGCACAAATGAATTATCTAACAGCAGTAACAATTTCAAAATACTCTAAATTCCAGAATCTTTTTCAGCTTAAAACATTAAGAAAGGCTTGCATGAAGTAGCAACAAAACTGTTACAATAAAGGCAGCCAGAATCTCTTGTAAGAGAGTTGAGCTTATAGAAAACAATAAAATTAATTTATCTCTTATAAATAAATTAAGTTATAAATAAGTTAATAGCCCTCTTGCTTCCGAACCATAAAACAGCAAATAAAGTTCACCAGAGGTCCTTAGAATAGGTACTGTGACAGTACAGCTAACCCTAAGTCAAGAAACACACCTCATTTCTGTTAGAACAGATACATTACAAAAGACACAGACAGTTGATTTTTTTCCCCCATCACATCTATGTTTTCTGCTGCCCAGGTAGAAAATAGACATGATCAGCAGTGATCTCAACATGAGAGGAGCCCTGCTCACATCACGAAGCCCAGGACAGAATATAGAAATACTTGTTTCCCAGACCTTCAGTGGTCCACAGAGCTCTCTTGAAATTACATACCCAGCAGGGGACAAAATCCCAGCCAGATACATGGATTATATGAGGGCTTTTTTCTAGCATTGAAACGGGAACCAGTGAGGGTTCACTGACACTAGCCAAATTCATTTGAGGGGTAGATCTGAAGTACAGTGAAGTTAATGAATCCCCAGCTGGCCAAGTCCATCAAGAGAAAGGATGGACTCTCCTTCCCCTTCAAGATCACGACTGAACGCTCTTCCCAAAAATGCATTTCAGTTCAATACAAGTTGTCTGAACGAAATGGAAAAAATGTGGTGAAATCCTCATTGTCATCTTAAGAAATGAACCCATAGAGCTTTACATTCCAGACCCACTTTGAAATGGATCAAATTATCAGTCATCTAATGCTGAAGTTTCTCAGGACAGAACTCAGTTCACAAACTGAGACATGCACACGTAGATGTCTGCATACAAATAAGTCCAGTAGGACTAATTCTGGCTTTACTGAATCCAACACATGCAGAGTATTTTGCAATTAAACCATATCAATCAATTACTGCTGACATCCCCAGTCACCTCTGGGACCAAGCTCTCAGTATTTAAAAGAAAGCCCAGGAAACATGGATCAGAGTTATGCCAAAGAGCTGAGCTTGCTACTCCCACCATTCCCTCTGACTTTCCAAATACTGCATCAAATTAAAGAGTATCTTAAAACCTAGGTGAAACATGAGGCAAAGAGCAGAAAAGTTCAGACATTGTGGAGTTAAAGGAAACTAAATGAATTTTTCAATTAGAGAAAAATACAGACAAATTTGTTTAACTTTCTGCAAAGCTGAAACTTGGATTTACCTAGAAATTAAATTATTATCACTTTTGCTATAACATTAAGAGTGGAATAATTAATAAATAATAATTAATAATTTAAAAAATTGCCATGGAATTTTGAAGGTCAGTGGATACCAAACTTATACTCTGCAAAGCCACACTATTTGCAGTGACATCTCTCACTTGCTCAGGTTGCTCTGAGGTAATCTCCCCATTTCCAAGTTGTCTCATCTGAGCACACTTCCACAAAAGCCTAACGAAACTATGAGGTTTGTGCTTATGAAATCAGTCTGGAGACAGAGATTTTCTCACTGTAGAGGTCTGAAACAAAGCTAGAAGGAAGCTTCCAGAGATTCGTAGCTTGGTTAAAAACTTTCCTGGAGTCAGGGTTGCTATAGTGTTAGCACAATTAGGCTTTAAAAAGATGTGTAGGTACTAGTAAACTTCTCAAGCCATAACACTGTGCAAGCAGCTTCCATAGCTTCCACAGTGACCTCATATTTCATCTCTACACTGTAATACTGTTGGTGTGATATTTGTCAGCTGCAGTCCCCATCTTCTAGGCTATAGTCCTGTGCCAGTTCACAGCATTTCAGCTTTAAACAGGTTCTCAAGGCTGAAGGGCTTCAAAAGATTTGCAAACACCTCTCTTGATTCATCAGGACAGAAATCTCACATGTGCTCATGGCAGAAACCAGTGCTCATGCCAAAGCCGGTTATCTGGAACAGAGTTCATCTCACCTCTCTGTAGCAACCTAAAAGTTAGGAATCTGGTTAATGATATCACTTCATCCCCCTTTGTCCTCCTAACAGAGAGATCAGGGCCTCAGAAGATTGAGTTGCTCTGTCCTAAGATAGGTGTCTCAGTGGGATGATTTGCCTTCTGGGGGAGTTAGAGCCTACAAAAGTAGTTTACATGTAAGCTATAAACTAGATGTTAAATTTCCTGATGGCAGAAGCATGCTAAGATGAATCCTGTCCTTCTCATGAGCCATATACTTGCACAAATAATTAAACAGCAAGTTCAGAGGAAGAAGTTTTTAAATCACCTTTCAGTATGGTTAGCATGCAGGGCTGGCAACTCAGCCTAATATTTCTCCTAAACATTGTCAAAGTTATGCTGAGCCATTGACCAGTCACAATCCATCAGCCGCCCTTTGAAGGATGCAGTGATGAAAAATTGCTTCCATTTTCTCTATAAAGATCATAGTGTCCCCACTGCAGCTATAAATGGATTAACACTTTGCACACCAGGCTTGTACAATGCTCCAGTTCTACAAGAAAATGTGAATTAACTGACCTGAGGCCAGTAACCCCTTCCTAGAGTGGCCAGGACCAGCTGCTTCGGAAGAAAATGTAAGTATCTTGCACAGGACATTTGTGGAACATGGTTTCCTTTCATGAATCCAATTCTGGTCTTCAATATCCAAGTATCACCTTAAGCCCAGAAGTAAAAGCCCCACAATACTTGATGTCACTATGACAATTCTACATATCTGTAATATCTCTGTAAATACTGCCTAAAAATACTCTATCGAAAAATCCTCTTGAACCCTATCAAGTTTTTTGGCCTGATTAACATCCCAAAAACTGGCAGGCTCTGCTTCGACCTGAGGACAGAACTTAACACTTACTTTCCATGGGAAGGGTGGTAATTTTAACTTCTTTCTGAGGCTTTTTTACTATTTGGAGTTGACCTGCCTTCCCATTCAGTTTTCATTTTAAAATGCATTTTAATGGCAAGCCTTTTTTTTCTCCTGAAGTCTGCAGAGCAGTATCTACTTCAGTTTGTTTATGTGCCTCAATTGGAAGAGTTGAGCTGTTTGCATCAGAGAGGATTTGGGTCTTTTACCTCGTATCTCCAGGCAAAATCACCAAGGAAGGTCAAGGACTTGACAAACACTGAAGGCTTCTCATCAGCTACTCTTAAATTAGAGATAAAAGCCTTCCAGACACCAACTGGCATCACATCAATGACATTTGTTGGGTGTTTAGGCACTCAGTCATACCTCCCAACTTTAGCTGTCTAAAAGGTAGGTGTTTAGGCTGTTTCTAGAGTGGATAGAGAAAGATAGGCAACTCCAGACAGTGACTCATCACATCCACTAAAAAGATACCTATCTCAGGAAGGATGAATCGCCTTCAGAAGATGCCCATCTTTCTATGGGGAGGTAAGATGATTGGCTCAGATAGTTAAGCATTACATGGCTAAAATCAAGTGAGTGAATTCCATACAGAGATCTGTTAGGGGAGTGTGCTGTCACCCAATAGAGTACAAATACATCTTTATAGGCTTAGGAAGAGGGTGCATCCTTAAACTTTCTGAGAAAGCCTTGTGTTCAGAACAGAGTTGTCCCAGGTTGGTGGAATGCTTCCTTAAGGATGAATTGAAACTTCTCAATCTAACTTGAATGGAGATGCCTCAAGATAACTTGAGTCAGCCAGTTTTTGGGATCATCACGAGACAAGGTTTCACCCCTTAAGCAAGTGGTTGTTTTTTGGTTTGATTTAGCTTGGGGTTTGGTTTGATTTTTTTTTTTTTTGACTGGAACATTGAGTCCATTTCCTGGAACATTTTAAAGACATTTTCCCTTGTTCAGTCACTTGGGCTCATGCAGTTATGCTCAACCTGCTTTTAGGCAAAGTTGCCTATCTCTGCAACCCTGGAAGGCTCCCAGATCAGTGTGCCAAGAAATGAAATCAAGGTCTTCTCTCCAGAGCTGCTGCCTCCCTTTGTGGCCATTTCCGAGGCCTAAGGGAAGTGCATTGGAAAAGCGATGAGCGCCCAGTGACCTCAAAGCAACCTGCAAGCACTGCTCATCTCCCAGCCACACCACCTCTTCTTCTTGAGTGGCTAAATAGTGTTTAATGCCACTAACTTTCATACCTCCATATGTTTAAACCTCTTCAGGACTCAGAGTCTGGCTGTGAGAAATGGGAATATTAACATTATGTCAGTGCCCATAAGGTGTCTGACTACAAAGCTTGTGAAGCATCAGTAGACTATCTGAGCATGTTGGCTAAGGCTGGCCACATGAATCTCAAGTTCAACTGTGCTCTGCCAAAAGAGTTCAGCGGAGTCAAGCTCAGCAAATAATTCCTGGCAAACCGAAAATGCACTAAAATAATTATAATTGTAAATATAGAAATGGCAGGCTTAGGATTTTTGTAAAAAGGAAGAGCTTAATGTTTTTATTCAAGATGCATTCTCAAGGGTACTAAGGCTAGAGGCACAGACCCAAGTTATTAGGAGTCAAACCAGGGTGTGAGACATGTAACACCCATGTGAACGTTCTTACCCTCTGGTAGATATGAACCATCTTGTATTTATTGCAGGTAAGAGCATTCACACGGGCAGTTACCACAGAAATCTGGCATCTTATTAGTTCACACCCTAACTTACCTTGTGGTAATTTGCTCATGTGCCCATCCCCTAAGGTGTCATTCCCAAAGTGAAGTTAGAGGACGCAATGTCCCCTTTGTACTCATAGTCAGCAACCTACTGGTTAGGGCACTTACCCATGGTATGGGAAAATGAGCTTCATAAGTTTCCTCTGCTTGATTTGAAGCAGGGTTTTGAACCCAAGTTTCTCAAATCTCAGTAGCACAACATAGTCAACATTATTCTGTTCCACAGAACTATTCAATCGATTATTCACATTGATTGAGTCTTGGCCAACACTGGAGATTAGCCAGAATCCTCTGGAGCTCAGAGCAGAAACTCTCGACACCCATCGCACCCATAACCTGGGTGCAGATCAGGATAGGTAGTATATGGACGGATTTTGAAAGTGATGAAGCCCATTAGGATACATACGAAAGTTCTGCAGTTCTGTCTTTGCATGCCCCAAAACCCCAGCTAGCTCCTAGCCAAGTTTTGCTCCATGTTGTCAGATATATACAAGCCTTAACTGGGCTCCTTCTCTCTCCTGCAATGGGATTGGAGATGGCACTGAGATATGCCTGTAATTTACATACATTATTACACTATGTCCCTGATGGCATGTATAATAATGTGCTGTGTATCAGCTCAACACAGGAAAGACTCCCTGCTCTCAGGCTTGATCTCAACCTGTGTGACCCAGCTTGGTGCTTGTGCATAGAAAATGAACAGAACTGCCCAGATATTTAAGGATAAACACAAGGCTAAGGAGCACTTTCCTGGCCCAGAATCAAAGTATGAAGCAACTTGCAGAATCAAGCCCTAAAGGAGCTCAGGGTCTAAGACATGAGACAGAGATTGCTCCAAAGTCTGTTAAAGTCAAGGGAAGATTTCCCTCGAGTTTGACTTGTCTTTGGAATAGAAGCTAAAGCAAAGGAAAGGGATATGTGCATGTGCCTGGCTATGCATATACATATGTACATGTACCTAGGCATATGCATTATGTATGCATATAACTATCATCCTTCATAATGTGTATTCCTTCTTTCCAGAGAATCCTCACAGTAGTTTTTAACTGGCCTTTTCTAGGTGTTGTCACTGGGAGGTGCCAACACCAATCCACCACGGAATTTCTGCAGGTGTTATGCTTCCCTGCTCCCGAAACACAAGTTGGCTGTTCTCACAAAGCCTTCGTCACTCTTATTCACTCTATATTGTGACCTTCTACCAAAATGCCTGCAATGCACAGCTGTGCTGTCAGATGCATACCAGAGGAGGAACACAATGGTATATATCCTGGTATGGAGAGACCAGTTGGGGCTGCAAAGGAGCCCTCATCCTTCTTGAACCTAATGAGAAAGTTCATTTGCTTCATCTTTTCTTCAGTCATATGATGCAATATGTCTATCAAGAGATTCATGGCATGGCTCACTCCCTTCATCTTCTCCTTCCTCCCACAAATGACATAGCCAGAAAGAGAAAGAAGGGGGAAGAAACAGATGAATGGATTAAAAAAAAAAAAAGAAGAAATAGAAAAGGTAGAACAAGGAATTATTCTGTGGGCACTGAAACTTGTGAGCACTGACTTCTCTTTCTTTCTGTCTGGATTTATGATGTCCAGGGAACAGTCAACACACACACACATATGCAGGCACACATGTGCATGCTTACACACACACATGGACTGCACACAGATACACACACATTGTGGCCTCTCCCTCTCGGAGGGTCATATCTTCCTGCTACTTAACTGCCAGTTTTTGTGAGACTTGTGGGTACCAAAGTCTTTGAAAACCTTTGCCAAATGAAAGTCATTAGGCCAATAGGTTCAAACGTCATCATGGGGACAATCTGACAGGCAGCAGGATTACTTAAGCCTTGGCTTGTGCAGAAACCAGTTGTAAGAGATGGAGTAGAGGAGCAATGTGTCCAAGAGCCGTTCCATGAGTCTGTCCCTGCCCTGCTGCTAGCCTGCCAACCAGGTAGCATGAAACACATGCCCTGAAGGACACTGGTCCTTTTGCACAATCTCTCTACTTACAATTACAGGTCTGCATTTTAAGCACTCTTAGGAAGGACCTGAATTTCCCATAGAAGAGGGCTAACACTGCCTGAAAATCACACAAATTATACTTGAGGTGTCTTCATCTATCCTTTCCTTATATTAATAATAAAGTCTAACTTACTTTGCAGTGCCCAAGGCTAAGTTCAAGCCTAACTTAGCACCCAAACAGTTTTAATAGCAAAACCTATGTAGAGACCTGAAATTTAGGCAGTGTAGGGGGATATTCACATCAGTTCTTTCACTCTTCCATTATACTGATGCTGGAATATTCTTCTGGCATCAAAGAAAATCCTAGTCATCTTTCCTGACATCTTTAAGATCAAGGAAATACAAGACAAGCAAAACTCTTCCTTATTCACGTTAACAGAAACAGTCTGGGAATTTGAGGACCAGACAGCACGAGTGTGTGAATAAATTTGTACAGATCTTATCAGCAAGGTCAGCAGAACCACAAAAATCTCAACCTCAGGAGAAGATGAGTTGGGGACTCTTGCAGCAGTGATTTCAGAATCATGACAGGCCTTGAGGGTGGTCTCTGCCACTGCCTCCATTTGGCAGCTCATCACCAGTTACAAAAATCAGTCCAATTGACCGTTTCTTTGACGAATTATGCTTATGCAAGAGCACTTGAATCAGCCTTAGAACTGAAGGCTAGCACCATAGTAAAACCAGATAAGTTTATTGCAAAAATAGAAATTCCTTGTCCATGGGGTCCCACAGCTGTGGACAGGATGAATGTAAGGATTTGGGTATGGTGGAGTTAGAGCATTTGACCTAACCTTGTTTATCCAGAAGTCAGGCACCCAACTAGTCATCTTTGTTCTCTTGATTACCAGCACAGAGAGATTGGCTGCTACAGAGAGAGTCATTGCATCCAAAGATTGACATCAAAGATAGGTCTGATGAATCACAGTGAGGAAGTGTCAGCCTCCATTCATTGACTAGAAGGGGAGCTTAGATGACTGCCTCAGATGAGATGTCCAGCTCTGAGACAGAGTATGACGACAAATCCTGCTCAGCATGGCTGCAGTGCGTAAGCACTATGTAAATCTCTGCATCAGACTGAATAAACTTAAACACTTCACTCATGGTCTCTGTCATACTGACTCATGTGTGTCCAGCTGCCCTGGATGTTACCCTCACCTTAGTGAGTATTTTTTTTTGCAGCAATGAGTCAAAAGTAACTCCAGCACAGCTCTTGCTCCTGTACTTCAGGCTCTGCTCAGTGACTCCACACTGTATATTGAAATGGGATGTGTGCAGCCTGCTTTTGCCAGAGACTGTAGGAAACAGTCTTGTTTACCAGTTTTCTGATTTTTCTCTGTCCAGACCACCAATCTGTTTGTTTAGGCTTGTGAAAGGCAAAGAAGGGATATGACTAAAAGTCCCATATCCTAATGATATGCTTTAGCCCCTGAGTTGCCTTTCCCCCCTAGTTTATCACAGTAATTCATTAGATAGCCAAGATCTTGCATGTTGCCCTACCCTGCTTGTACTAGAGATGGATAAATTAGGTTTTTGCATGCAAGAATCCAAACAAAAGCCTTTATTGCCCAGTTCCTGGAACCTGTGTGCAGGAAAGAATTTCTCAGTTTATTTTGTCTGAGTACCATTATCAGAGGCAACAGGGGCTACCACCAGCATCACTGTTGGTGGCAGACACCACCACTGTATCTGTGGTTGCAAACATATGATAGACTATATAACCCTTGAATTAGTTTCTGTACTACAGTTTGAAGAGTCTTCTGGTAAACATGACAGTTTATATGTAATTAATTTTAATTGAGCTGTTAGAAAGCTGTACTGACAGCACACTGCCCTGTATTATGACTAAGCTTGAACCCTTCATTCACCATTCTCTGAGACTACACATTGTGTCAGCAGGACTCACGGACTCAATGCTGGTTTCTATCACAGACTTCCCGTATGCCTGTGGGCAAGTTGCACCAAGGATTTCAGTGGCCACTGAATCAGCATTTCCCTGTCTGATTCCCAATCTTCTGCTAATGTGTCTTATCTATTTTCTTTCAACTCAGTCGCTGGCCCCATCTGTCTGAACCATGTACTTTTTCAGGCAGCTAGCTCCCACTATGCCCTTAGTCTTCTGCATTAAGTGACTTTTAGGTTTTGTAATCAATCCATTAATATCCATGACCTGTCCTGTTAAAAAAAAGTTGTGATCCAGTAAGTTACTTCCTTACGCAGATGATATTCTTGTTAGTAATGACTCAGTGCTCACTACCTCTTTCATCCATTACTTTTTCACAATTCTTATTTAGGTCTGTTTAATCCAGCCTGGGTCGTATGAGGATGGATGAGATGATTTCTGGATTGAATGGTTTAATTATATTAGAAGCTGTTATACCTATAATTGCAAACCCATGGTGGGATGCATCTCAAGTAACCTAGGGTGTCTAACAGTTAGGTAGCTAAATCTGTGCTGTTTAACTTCTGTTCTCTCTATGGCATGTGAGGAGAAATAAGCACTTCAATAAAAGCAACAGTGCTAATCCACTTTTCCTCACATTCAGAATCAGCTAAGAGTATTCATGGGTTACTCACTGCAATCCACTGACAAGGGGCAGCTCAGTAAAATTAGTTAATTGGTCAGATTATGGCAATGCAGTCAATAAGTCTAAGGCATAAAGCAAGAATTAGCAAGAATTATGTTTCTAAACAGTCTTACACTTCATTTTTATGTCTTTTCCCACTTAGTCTCCTGTTGCTTTGTCTGAGCACTTCCACTATCATGCCTTTCCAGATGGTGACCAAACCACACCTCTGCTAATGTTGCAGGAAAACAGCTTTTAGGCCCTGGAGATCAGGCTGCCACTTTCTTTCTCTGTACATTTATGCTATTTGTAAATGAAAGCGTATCCAGGCCTTGAAAAAAATCAGTGAGCTGGTGAATGGGCTAGCCTGGCGGTATGCAGGATCAAATGAGGTACCCAGTTCTCCTGTTCTGGATCAGTAAGGCAATTTATTTCATAACAAATGCAACTGAACTGTTCTTCCCATGGAATAATGTGCAAAAAAATCGAATTCATGTCAAACACCCTTCTGAAATATGGGATTTTTGCTCAGCTCTGTTATATATATGTGGAATGTAATGCCAGGACTTCAAATGATGGTTGTCTAAAGGCAATTTAGTCATTAAAGATGTAAAGCAACACACACCAGGATTTTCAAAAGAGTCTTCCAGTGGGGGTCTCCTTTTCCAATATTCTACATGACTAGGTAGATCACGGAATGCCTACATGTTCCTAGCCTTTAGGAATGTACTCACAGGAAAAAAAAAAAAGCAGATGGATTCATCTGTCTAAAAAGAGGTATCTTTGTTTGACCTAGTCATCCAGGATCCTATGGTGAGAAAACTGGTACAGCTGGGATGTGATTCATCTCATCTGGAAGTAGACATCTAACATACATCACATGAGTTACATCTTACTTGTCACTAATAACTCTAGAGGAAACTTGGCTACAGACTACTAGAGCTGCAGTATCATTCTCCCTCCAGGAAGGGGTAGGATTTAAGTCTGGATTTCCCCAAACCCAGCCTTAACCAGATTTTTATGCCTATAAAGGAACTGTGGGTCTCACAGTAAATTCTACAAATCTTATCTGACACCCATTGGTATTTCCCCAGTCTTCACTGGGATGTGGATGGGGTCCTACCTGTCCAGAAAGAGCTTGGAATGTCCCATTTCTTCCCAGCTACCGCAGGCTCATAAAAAAATTTAAACGTTTCCTTAAGTGTGTCCCTCAGCCTGCAAAGGATTTAGAGTTGCTTTCTGTCGTGCCACACAACACTGTCTAGCAACAGGGTTTATTGTTGTACTTCTGGGGGCAGAGGGACAAACTGAATGGCAACTGTTCAAGGAGTTTCATTCCTGCCTTCCCACCCCTTAGTAAATATCTCTATTAGACAATGTGCACCCTTTTGGAAGCAGAAGAAATTCCTACTCTACTCTTGGCTATTTTGGCTTAATTTCTCAGGCTTGGCTATAGCAGAGATGGGCTCTGCCTTTTCTCGCTGCTCTGTGCCACAATTCAAGTTCTGCTGAATAACAGCAAATTCCTTGGAAACCTGAATGTGCATAACTTCTGCCATAAAACTGCATCTTCCAACAGACATGCAGAGGAAATAGGAACCTGGAGCCTGAAATTAAGAACTACAGACTAGGAAAAAATAAAAGGTCTTGATTTCAGAGAACTGTAACAAGATGAGATTAATTGTCTGAAAGAAGATACAACTCTTGCATTAATAAGAGCTGCTATGTCCTCTGCTGGGATAACTGTCACGATAGGGAAGCAAGAAAGCCATTTTGTATCTCCTTTTAAGATAAAGTTATATTACAAGCTTGTGCCAGTGACTCGTGGATGTGGTTGGAGGATGATGGGAGAGTGGATGTGTTTGAGTGTGCTGGATTAGAGTCAGGATTAAATATGTTACAGAGAAAGCTGCAAAACACTTAAGCTGCTTAGGCTATGCTGAGACATGACAAAATATAAGATGTTGTGAATTTGCTGAGGAAAGGGGTGGACTAGAAGTTTTTAGTACCAGCCTGGATGGCATGCACATTCCTTCAATAGCATACCATGGCTGCACCCATTCTAATACACCAATGAGCACTGTGCACTAAAGAGCTTATTTAAACATAGGAGAATGATGAAGAAAAAGTCCATGGCTTTATTTTAGCTATGTGAAATTATGCCAGGCAATGGGAATTAGACTTTATATTTTAACAGCTAGAATATAAGTAAATGAACAAACTCTCAAAGAGTTATACCCGTGTTTTGGGTATAATCTGACTTAAACCTGGATGACAGTGGTGGAGCTGGTTGCTTCAACTTTTTCATAGCTGCAGAGGTTTTAACCAGTCAAGTTCGGTCTAACGACTGAGATACCAAAATTGCACCATAAGAAAGTGCCCACTTCCCATCAATGAAAGGAGCCAAGAGCACCTGGCTTGGATGGAGACATCAAAATTGCAGACACATAATGGGTAAAATGAATTCCACTCCAAGGCTTTCTCCTGCAGAGAGACACCAAGTACTACCGAGATGCTGTAAGGTTTTCTTGACTGGCCTCCATCTGCTGCTGAGAGAGGAGTGTGTCATCAATGGGTTGTATGCAATCCCTGACTCTGAGACCTCAGGACAATCAGGATCCCATCAAGCATCTTATCTGGAAACAGAACCTATGCATAGGCTCTGAGTGGGAACCTAAGCATCTTCATTTTTAGACTAGATGTCTTTCCCGGAAGACACACTTAAGCTAAACACTAGGGTTGATTCTTGGCAACTGGGACAGTTTTCAAACCTGTGATATACATAAGGCCAGGTCAGAAATGTGAAGATCTACCGTGATCTGAGCTTGAAGAACCAGGGAAACCTGCTCCAAGACACTTTGCGCCTCTACTGAAGGGATCAATCATCCCAGACACCCGGGTTGCCTTGTGAGGCCTGTGATGTGAAAAAGGAACCAGCCTACGTGCTATGATATGACCTTCTTGGTGGAGCCTTAGAGCAAAGATGCAATAAGAGAGAAGCATTTCACACCAACAGAGTGTGGAGAAATATTCATATTGGAAAAGAGCAACAGCATCCCTGCTAAGAATTATCACTACACCAATTTAAAGCATAGCTGACTATTATACCAGAGCAGAAACTGTGATGAGAAGACCAAAGGCACCTTGAACTCCTTTGATGGCCCAGGCTCTACAAATGCAAAGCTTTCTCTGGGTGTCAGCAACACCCAAGTAGGAAGGGGACTGTGAATATGCAGGTGACAAACAAGGAAAAGAGACAAACAACACGTTTGTGATGCATAATGCTCTCCCGTGGTTTACAGGCTGTTTTTAAAAGCAGTGTCCTATGTTAGGAGTTCAGAACAAGGGATGTATTGGTTCTTCTTCCCTTGCCTTGTGTTTTGTAAGCATCAGCAGAATTTGGAGTGAACTGATGAATTTGTATATGCCGTGTTAAGATGATAACAGGATTTAAAGCAAACTTTGCCACTTTGAAAGGGCCGGAAGGGTAGAGAAAAGCATTATGAATGGCCTGGGCTAGCTGAATGCAGTTAGTTTAGAGTTTCAGGAGTGACTTTTCTGCAAGACCAGTCCTGCGCCTGATTCAACAAAACCCATCCTGGAAGGGCTCCTGCCCTCAAAGACTTTCCTGAGTATTCCTCTCCTTGCAGTACTAAGCCCCAGTAAACTGCCTTGGTTTTTATGGACCCTGGGCCTTCATTTGGCTCTTGATGGTGTCAGCAAAGGAGAGATGGGTTTAGTGAGACAGGATGGGAACAGTTCTTGCTGCAGCCTTGAGTCTGTGGCCTACCCAGCCTTACCTGGACAAGACATATGTGCTCTGACCAGTACTTCTCCCACTATTTCCTCTTTCTTTCCACTATATTTCAGTGGTTTTAACTACTGCCATCACACCAGTACCTGCCACTACCTCACTGGGCAGAAATCACCAAACTCTGTTACCAGAAGACAGTGAGTGCCTATTTTGAGCCTAGAAAGCCTTTCTGGTCTAGTCTTCAGATCTCCTGCATGCTCTACCTCTTCTCTTCTCAGCTGCACTCTTTGGCCCTGCAGTATTTCTTTTCAGATCCAGAGCAAGACCACAAGCTCAGTACTGCTCTGGGAAGGAAATTTCAGCATGGATGTTGATGGGAGTAGGACCAGTCCAGCTCTGCTTGCAGGATGCCCTGGGGATGAGACTGCATGCTCAGTGCACAGCCAGCTGTGTTCACCATGCTGTGTGCAGCTCAGCTGTTCACATACAGCATCTGTGACTCAGAGCCCGGAGGATTCCCGCTGTGTGCAATGCTCGCTAAGTGCTATCATTATGCCCAATAAAGCCACCTGAAATGTGGCTGGGCTGTTTGAATCATGCACTTGAGTAGAGCAAGAACAAATGCTGAGCAAGGGAGAAGCTGGCACATCAGCCCATAATTGTCCCATTGGGCTTTTCTTGCATTCCCAAACATACAAAGCAAAAATACTTGTTTCCTGTGGAATCTAGCACAGAACAGCCACCTTCACCTGCTGCTGTGCACCAGTGTGAAGCACTGGTGATGTGAGAAGAGATGCAGAGACTGGCAGTCTGTCTGGAAAAGCAGCAGTAGTGCTGCAGGGCTGGAGATGAGCTGGCTCATTACAGTTGGAGGAAAGAATTCCCATAGATTTGGGATGGAGCCTTGTTTCCCCTGGTACAATCAGCAATCCTCGACTTTTCTTTCCTAGGAGAGACCCTCACAGAAAAAGTGAAGGTTCTTCCAGCTTGACCCTTTGGAGGGAACAGTCAAAGTCTTTTTTAGCTAATGGAAAGCAGGGCTATGGCCATCCCCCTGTACAAACTACTTACAGAGGATCCAGCTGTAGAGCTGAATCTGGAAAAAGAAATGCTATGTGCACAAGTGAAATGTCTCATCATGCTGGCACATGATCTCAGAGAGGAGAACAGGACTCACCTATTTTATTAATGTTTCCTGCTCCTGCTGCAGTCCTGTGTTTACCCTGCCCTGGTGCTGTGCACTGCAATAGCACTCAAGGACATGGGGCCAGTGCGGAGATGTCTTTAGAGAGAGAAAAACTAGCCTATTCTCAGTAGATCTTAATGCTACATCCAGCCCTGCTGCAGGCTCATTGCAATGCCTGGGGCAGGACCTTTAAATTCTTCTGCCTCTGCTTACCTGAAAAATTGAAATAGAAAAACATCCTCTCCCTTCCTGAGCACATACCAGAGCTTAAACCATGTTAGTAAGTGCTCAAAAGTTTTCAGGTGAGAAGTCTTAGAGGTGTTCAAATATCTGTAAAGGACATGTTTTGCCTCTGGGTCTACCTGAAAAGGGCTGGAGAGGAAAATTATTCGCTTTTCCTTATCTTAGGAAAGGCTTGGTTGTTTGATGCAATGCATTCATCCAACGCTTTGGATATCAATATACTGGTTTTCAGGTTATCTAATAAAGTCCTCTTGAAATTGAAAGAAAAAAAAGATAAATCCATAAATATGTAGGAGGACAATGCAATTTAGTAAAACAAGACTAAAATCTGAGTATCTGAGGGCTCTTCTTTAGCACACACTGTGCTCTCTGGAAGAATCCCAGCTCTCCCTGTGTTTTGAAACAGGAACTTCCTGCTAAGACCTTGCAAAATTTTTAGTGCCTGCCATGAGAAAGGCTTCTCGTGTGATCTTGGTCCAGTCATTTAATCTCACCAGCACAGCATCTCCATGCCTTGCCTATGCCAGGAGCAACATAAATACCATTAGAGTCTGTTCCTCCAGTCCCACCATAAAAAAATGGAGATGGGAAAATATTTCCCCTACCCTTTGCACACTATATCTTATGCATGGATGAGGCAAGAGCTATTTCTCACCACTCGCATCTACACAGCAAGATCCCCTAGACCCAGTGACCCTCTATCCCCATTGCTGCTTTGGTGCAAATCACCCATGCTGTGCTCAGGAAAATCTAAACTGGTGGGTGAGTTCCTCTCTGTGAATAGGCTAAAACATCCTTCCAGGATTAGACACTAGCTGGCAAAACAGGGCCATGTAAGATGCTGTTGTAACACAGATACACGTGTATAAAGACAATTCCCAAGCCTTGGGGCAAGGGTGGGAGAGGGCTGCATGCACAGGGATTGCACTGCGTAAAGCTGAAATGCAGCCACCTCTGCAGAGGAACACGACAACTCTTTAATACTGCTCCACAACCCGCTGTAGTATAGAGGAAATGAAGATGAATGCCATCACCTCGGAAATGTCAAAATCCTTGACTCCAGCTAATCAAGCGGAGGAGAAGTGGGTAGATGCAATTCATATTTCCGAGCTCTAGAGATTGTTTTAGGAGCTCTGGTGCCAACACACATGGTTCATGCTGTCCCTTGGGTGACCTTCCATTGCTTTGCTTCCCTCCTGGCTAACGAGGGATGATCATCTCTCACTTAACACAGTTGCTCTGTGCCAAACCTAAGCTTTGCTTTCGCAGGTGTGGAGCCTGCCAAGACTCTACACTTGCTTCCCTAGGATTTGCAACAAATGGAGAAGCCGCTTTCTCTTGGGATCCAGAATCCAGCCTGGCTTTCACCCACGCTGGCATAAACAGGGGGCTGTTCCACCCACATTGAGGGGGACAGATCCAGGAGAGACCTAAACCAGAACACAAGCCAGGACTTCATCCATCACAGCTCTTACTGTGGTGATGCCATCAGACTCTGACAGGAACATGTTCAGGTGTTGCACCTGCATATTGTTGCAGTAAAGCTACTGGGTTACTTGCCTTTCTGTTGGCAGCACTCCCTCCCACCATGCTCCCCTGCATTTATGTTTACTGAACTGCAAAACAATAGATATAGAAAGATCTCTTGGATCACTTTCTCCAGCCCACATGAGCTATAAAATTGCTACTGCAGAACATCACAGGCTTTGGCCAACTTCGTCCCATGTGGGTGAATAAACCAGCAGAGCTTCTATGACCAGCCCGGGGGAACAAGCAATAAGAAGCCAAGAGGAAACATAGGTAACAGCCAGGAAAATATTCCTAACACACATCCTTCACATCCACAAATACCAGCTTGGCATGTCCATTAACTCTGCATTCACTCTGGTACTAGCAGTTATGGCTCACCTCCTTGACCAGTTTGTTATGGAGCCAATCTCCTCCCACCCCACTTAGGATGTGGTACAGGTGTTACAGGGATCAGCAGAGGAAACAGGAGCTCCACCACTGCCAAAGGGAACAGAGGAAGGGACAGACATTGCCAACCTAAACTGATGCCACCACAACAGGTCCTAGCCAGGGCCTGTCTCCTCCTGTGACACATCCTCTTCCAGTCCCATTCCAGGCACATCCTTTAACCTTCTAAATCCCTCAGTGTGCAGCACGCTGCCTCAGATCCCAGGAATAACGATATCTGAGATGCCAGCTGGCATCTCTGTTGTGAAGAGGTCTGCCTGTACTTCTAATTCAGCCCAGCTATCCTTTCTGCTATCATCTCCCTTAGTATCAGCCTTCTGGGCTACTGGAGGTTAAGATTCCCAGTGCTGAAGCTCTGTGTTTATTGCTGGGTTTTTTCCCCTCCTGAACCAAACCCTTTTTGCTTTTGAATCACTTCTGCACTCTGACTGTCCTCAGACCAGCTCAGGCCACATGCCAGTGATGAAAAGCTAATCTAAACCAAATCAAAACGCTTTTCCTATTGCATGTGCAGTCAGCTGGTCAACCAAATTAGATGGAAAAAGTTTTAGCTTTGTCTGTGCTGTTCCTGTGACTCTGCGTGGTCCCCAGACCCCCACGGGATAGGGGACAGGTTGCATCTAATCCTCCCCCACCCATGAATTCTGCTTCTGCATTTCCTAAGACTTCCTGCAGTCACTGCGCTCTTTCTCCTTTCTTTAAAAACAAACAAAAAAATTAACAGCACTAACATTTGGGGGAAAAAAAGCCCAAACAAAACAAAATAACAAGAAACAATGTCTTTTTGTTCTTAATCTGCCCACCCTGGGTGTGGAAGAGCCTGTTGCTGCTACCAGTAGCTACTTTAGGTTGAACAGCATTGGAGAAGGTCCCATGGGGTTACTGGGCCACAATAAATCACGCCAGTACATCCTTACAAACTTGCCACATTATTCCCGATGGGAAATGGTGCCCTCTCATTTTGTTATTTTTAAATAATTGTTTTTAAAGCCTATTTAATTCCTCTTTGTACATACATTATTTAAGAATTTTCTGGGTTTAGGAAGCTACTCCCGCAATCACCACTGAAAGGACATAGATCAGGAGAGCATTGCTGCTCTGGGGAATCTTTCCCCTCTTAAACCACTGAACTTTTCCCAAAGGTACTGCTCATTCGGGTCTATGAGGAGGCCGATGGCACTGCATGACCTGATCTTAAACAGGTGCCCCCATGTCATGGTAGGACTGGCAATTTCAACAGCTCAGCCACATAAGGAACTCTGTTTAGAGGTCGACAGAAATTATGGTAACTCATGCCCACTGCTCTCCCTGACAAATCCACACTTGATGTTTCCCCTAATTTCTTTCCTTTGGCAGATTAACTAACCAAACCTACTGGAGAATATAATTTCTCATTCCCTGCTTCTGCTCAGACTGTCTTGAAGCTGAAAACAGTGGAAGTATCCACAGCTCTGTGTGCTTTGTGGTGAGTTTACGCTTTAATTACAAACTATTATTTGGAGGGGGGAGGCACACACTTGGGGGGGGGGGTTATATTGCAGAATTTCTGCTGTAAGCAGTCAAGTCGCTATGAGCTAATACAGGGGAGACTTTAAACAGCGATGGATGGGTAGGATGCCTGTTGCTTGTGCAACCATACTAAAAAATCTCTGGCCCTCTCTGCAGTTCCTTAAAGAAAACCACCACCAACAGCAAAAATAATCATGCAGAAAGACCAAAATTAAATTAAAATAAAATGAAGCAACACCATCAATCTGCTATATCAGCCAGCTTGGAAGCAGGCTTTCCTTGACTAGAAGACTTTTGGAATGCATTTTGGGATGTGCACAGATGTATCCGAGGGTCCCTGTGCTACCTGACATCCCCAGTTCCCAGAGCTGTTACCCGGCTCCAGCCATGGGGTAGCCAAGGGGTTATATCTTGCTTGAGGATAAATAAAGAGGGAAAGGGGTGTGTGGGGGGAATTTAGGCAGCCAATGCAACGACACCCGGCCTCTCCTCCGACTCCCCCACCCCAATCAAAACCTCCTTTGCATTTCCATGCCCTAAGGGGGTTGCTGTCTCTGCGAAAGAAACGTCTAAAACCGCTGGTTGGCACAGGGGAAGGGTTGGAAAGGGGGGAAAAACAACCCCGCAAACCCAGAGTCACCACTGAGCTCCCCCCTGCACACACCTGACGCCCCGGCTTGGAAAGAGACCGCCTGCCCCTCTCTCCATCGCCTCCTTCCCGGCTTTTCCCTACCGAGAGCCGCCTCTCCCGCACCTCCGGGAGCGAGACCGGGACCGGGAACGGGAGCCGGAGGGGCCGGGGCCGCTCTGCCCTCCTCTCCCCTCGGTGGGTGACAAGGGAATATTTATGTTGGTATTAGAGGAATGCGTTTCCTTCTCCAATCAGGAATGCAACCAGAGTTTCTAATTATAAGTTAGATGGTAGCTGGGAATAAAAGATTGCTTTTTAATGACTCCCGTCCAGGTGCTCTTTCTGCCTGTCTTCCCAAGAACACATTTGCATTTTATTGCTTTTCTCCCATCCCAACGAATTCCCTGCTTTCAGACATACCTGAAATACTTTGGAGAGGCTGCCTTCAACACCCTCACCTCTGCACCGCCGAGCAGCGCAGAGGTACCGCGCCCGCGGCCCCCGTTCGCCTCCGATCGCACCTGAACCCCGCTAACGCCCCTCGCCAGATGAAAGGAGGGGGACACACACACATTAAATGCACTTAAAACAGTTAATTCTTATTGTTAGCAAAATCTTTTGGATGCTTCTGAGTTATTCACAGCACCGCCCCGTCCTTCCCTCCGCGGAAAGCGGGGCTGGCCGCTCCGCACCCGCGCAGCCCCTCTCGGCTCCGTGCAGCCCCACGCTTCCTTCGCGTCGGTGCCGGAGGAGCAAGAGCCGGCCCGCGCTGGGGCTTCCCTGAGCCCAATTACCTCTGCGGGGTAATTAAAGCAGATCTTGCAGTTACATGCCTTGCCCAGCACCATTTGCTTTTTGTGGGGGAGAGAGAGAAAAAGCTCTTAAAGGCGTAGGGTGCAAAGCGCAAATAAAACCCCAAACCAGAAACAACAAACCGGGACAAGAAAGCGCGTTATCCCGGGTGCGCAGGTCCCCGCCGATCTCGAGCGGGGCAGCGCCGGTCACACCACCCCTAGCCTGATCTCTGCTCCCTGCTCTGCCTTTCCACAGCCAGCCCAGGTTGTTCAGCCTCCTCTCATCTCCTTTCTCTTTCATTTCCCCCCACTCTTTTCCCTTTTATTTATTTATTTTTTTCTTTCTGCCTAAATATTCCTTAAAGCGAAGGGGAAAAAAAAATAATTCATCCTTTCTCCCCCTTCCTTCCACCTGACTAGCTCGAAATCACCTTGAAATGCTCATGTCAACTTGTATCATTATCTCTTTAATTCAGGCAGCGCCTTTTGTTCTTCACAGGAGAGGATCAAAGCACTTAAAAAAAATAACTTTCCGATCGCTCTCGCTCGCTCTCTCTCTTTTACAGTAGGAGAAGGAGAGATCAGGTATAACCCAGTCAAAATAAACAAAGTGAATGCATAAATAAAAGAGGTGAAATGCAGGTTCTAAGAACTTGCTGGCGCTGGAACAATCCCACCTCTTTAGCTGAGTGGCAACGAAAGGAGAATTTCAAGTCATCTTAAGCGCAGGGGTTGCAGAGAAAACAGAGGAGGGGAAAAAAATAAATGAAAATGAGAGGAAAAAAAAAAAAAAGAAGAAGAATAAAACTTACCACCAGATTGGGTAACTTGACAGAGCCTGACTCAACCCACAAAGAAACAGGAAATATCCAAAAGAGGCCATTGATGAAAAGTTGTCTTTCTTTTTTTTTTTTTTTAACCAGAGTTGCCAAAAACCTTCCTTTCTTCTGAGGCAGGATGATTATTTTAATAATAATAATAATAACAATAATTCAAAAAAAAAAAAGTCAAATGAAGTGAACTCAACCCGACCAGGTAAATCCTCTCTTGCTTCCTCTACTACTCTCAAGGAAAAAAAAATCTCAGAGAGGTAAAAAACTCTTCTCTCAGCCAAGACAATTAACGCAAATATTAAAAAAAAAAAAAAAAAAAAAAAGTTTGAAGTAGCTCTCTTAAAAAGGACCCAATCAGCACTTATTGCCAAAGGGAGAATTCTGATGCTTTGGCTTGTTCTGTCAATCAGGAGCGTGAAGTCAGGAATGAGCTAATTGCAAGGAGATAGTGTTTTAATACTCATTAGGGGGCACGTTGGCCCACAAGCCAAGGGATAAAACGTAGTTTTAAAAAGGGGAAGGAAGATTTAGGGGGTTTAAATAGACAGGGGGGACCCCTGTGGATTTGGGTAGCTATAACAACCTGCCCGGATTTCACTCCCTGGGTCGAAGCTACTAAAATGCAAAAAAAAAAAAAAAAAAAAAAAAAAAAAGGAAAAAAGTGTGATTTTTTTAGGTTTTTTTTTTCCTTCCTTTTTTTTTTTTTCTTTTCTAGTTATTATTTACTCGGTTTGCTCTTCCTTGCCATTCTGTCTTCTTCTCATAGCCCTGTTTCCTCACGGTGACGGTCAGGACGCATTTGAACTAACTTTCTAGAAACTTTCTGTTGGTTCTCTCTTGGCTTTTTTTCCTCCTTTTTTTCGTTAAAAAAAGAAGATTTGCACCCAGCCATGCACGCGCGCACACAGACACCCACCCCCCCGACACCCACCCCCCTTCCCCACCAGTCCAACCAGCCACATATCCAAGAGCTCCACTGAAGGCATCTGGTATGAAATCAACTTCTTCCGTGCAAATCTCAATAAGGCTCGTCCAGATCATCACAATTTGCAGGAGCCCCAGTCCCGGTCTTTGCGAAGAAGCTGCTGCAAACGACTTCATCCAGCAGATCCACCCCACCGGGCGCTAGTAATTGATCTCTTTCTTAATTTCTTTCTCTACGTATTGTAACCAATTTCGCTCTTTTCAGTGGCAGTGGTGGGGGGTGAGCTGGGGTGGATTGCGCTGTTGCAAAAATTTGCAGGTTTTCGGTGGGGAGGAAATAAAAAGTAATAATAATAATAAAAAAATTAAATCATTGTCAGTATTATTATAAAGATGTAGGTCCTCGAGACTGGGTACTTGGTTAAATTTGCTGCTCCTCCAGAACATATTGTTTAAAGCTTGATGGATCTGTGGGCAAGTGTCACCCAGATGACAGGCTTTCCCCTTACCCTGGGTCATTTGAAAGGGGGCTTGAGAGGCAGAAATGAGGGGATGGAGGCACCGGTTGAGCTGTGAGATATTTTCTCCGTGGAATAACAACGATGGCTCCCTTTATATTGTTGTTATTGTGGCGGCTGCCTGTTGGCGTTTTTTGCTGGTTTTTGTTGACTTTTAAATTCATTTTTTTTAGGGGAGAGAGAGAACTGGTTGAGATTTTACTTATTTATTTGCCCTTATTTTGTTTTATCTGTGAATCAGAAAATATCTGTGGCTCACACAGAACAAAGAGAGGTACAATTTTTAATGACTTTTTTGAGGAAGTCTTGCAACCTTGTATGAGCTCAAATAAAAATGCATTTTCTTTCTCATTAAGAATTGCAGATATATTTTCCCTTAGTAGGGAATATTTCTATTTACACACACACTGCTTTATATGCATATATACAAAGATATGTTTGTGTTTAGCTAGATGGAGAGATATATTCATTCTAGTGAAATTATACTAGAAATGCAGTTCATTCGGGGATATTTAAATCATTGGGAATTTGGCAGGGGTCGGGCCCTGATTATTTTCTTTAGGTTTGGATGACAAGTGATTGCAAATGGGAGCACTGGCAAGTGCTCCGAGATCTAATCACTCTGTGTAGCCAAGCTTGAGTTGATCTGAGCGACTTCTCGCTTGTTTCCAGAGGAGGAATGGATGCTCTCTCTGGCTCTCCCAACAAATCCCCATGGTGTCAGTGCTGCAATTATGCTGAGTGTATTAAATCCATCCTCCCCACCTCCTTCAGCTGCTCCCCCCACCCCAGAGGAGCCAAAGAGGCTGGAGAGGGAGAAGAGAGTTTTATTGCACAAGGTAGGACAAGGAGAAGGAGGAGGGTGGTGGTGTGTGAAAAATCATCTTAAGGACTTTCCCTCTGTATTAGAGAAAATCCCATCCAATTATAGCATTACTGGAAAGAACCAAACACTGCGACTTTCAAAGGAGGGGATTTCTCTGTCTTTTCAAGTGAAATTGCTCACACTGCAGACGGGAACACACACACACATATACACACACATACAGGGACCCTCAGAGACACCAGCGCCTGCCTGGCCATGGGGGTCTTGGCAAACTGGGGATGGAGGAGGAGAAAGGGGCAGGACACACATCCCTTCCAGGGGTCCAGCTAATCTCCCCTCCTTTTGTTCCTGGGGAGAAATTTAAACATCCCCAAAGCCTCTGCCCCTCCCATCAGGAAGCACCAGGCAACTTTACCTGAAGGTACAAATTCAGCCACTCTCGCTTTTCCTCTTTACTTTGCAGCTGCTATTTGGGGAAGATGGAGATAATCCACTTTGTCATAAGCACACACACACAAGCAGGATAGTATTGATTCCTTCGGCAGCAGCACTGCTACTTACTCTGAAACCAACTGCTTTTAATTATACTGATAAAAAGGTAGTTGTGTGTATAACAGTCATTCCCATCACTAGAAACACTGCTGTAGATTAGTTATCTATTATCAATGTTAACTTTGAACTCAGTTCTTAAAGGGCGAGATTTTGCAGTCCATTAGAGTCAGTAAAAAGGCTGCCACAGGCCTTATGGATGTAGAACTGCTAGCATTTGGCTGCCCAGATCTGCAGGGTTCTCTCCCAACAACTGGTCTTAGGGCCTGATGTCAAAAGCTCCCTAAGCTCATCCATGCTGGTCCATTGGTTTCTGTCCTTCTCCAAATGTTTGGACATGCGTTCACAGACACATGCTTTGCAATGAGAAGGATCTGGTCTTCAGTGGGGTGATGTTTTGGCTTCTTTGCTTTTTGGTGTTGTTTATCGGTGCCCAGGGAGAAATTCTGAGGGAAGTCCAGGTGACAGAGTTGTGAATCCTCAGTGGTAGACACCAAGTCTCAGTTCTAGTGGAGCTGCAACCTGCTCTGCACAGATTTTCCACAGTGCCCATCCTCACACCAGCAAAGTAAGCATCAGGACTTGGCTCGTGGCTTCCCCAGGATGTGAAGGTCCATCACCCTGACTTGTCAAAAGGGAGGTGAAATTATTGACTATGCTCACAGTTGTAAGACCAATTCCTCAGCTCCCATAAGCCTGCTGCAGAAGTAGGTGTGTTAACTCAGTTATCCAGTTGGCATGGGGAAAAGGGGGTGGGAGGACAGGGGGCACGCCTTAGTACCATGGAATGCCTTATGAAGGCATTGCAGCCTGGTCTTGTCTTGCTTACTCATGGGGATGGCCCAGCTGGCATCTTCAGGGCCCACTTGAGTGTGTAAACAGAGTTGGATTTAGAAACATGACTGCTTTGAGATGTGGTTAATTCACAACAGGGAACAGCTGTGTTTGCCCATGTTCAAAAAAGGCACGTCCAGCATCCCTACAACCCAGAGAAGTCTATGTGAAGAGATCAGGGACAAGGGGAGGGGGTCTGGAGGGATCCAGGCTGACAGGAAGCGAAACAGAGCAGTGCAATGCAGCCAGTCATGCTTCCCAAATACTCTGCATGTCACTTCTCTTGCTCTCCTTCCCCCTCTGCCCTACATGGAGAAGATTCATTATTGATGAAGGATGGGAAGATCATCCTCACTGAGAACAAACAGAACCAGGGAAGGCTCCTTGCTGGGCGGAAGGTTTTGCGGAAGGTTTTGCTTATTTTTGGTGAAGGACAGGAGTGCATTCTGTACTTCTCTTTTTAATATTTGAATTCTCACTACTGACATCTGATTCATTATCTGCTTTTGAAAATTGCGACTGGGACTAGTTTGTGCCAGAAGATGGTTAATTTTCCCCATTCGCAAGTTGCTCACTGCTTGTCCCACACATCTCTCTCTGAACACAGTGGTCATCATGGCTGCGTACAGCCACCATGGCAGCTTGAGAAAGCCACAGCCTATTTTTCCTTCAAAGAATCCTTCCTTCCTCTGAGAAGCCCCCACTGTGGCATGTTGTGGTAATGGGAGCAGCAGTAAATCCCAACCAGGCAACTTTGTAGCCCACCCTCCCTAAAGCCAGCCCTGGTGAGGAACCCCAAGAGCATGTAGGCATTGCTACAGATATCTGGAGGCCCAGATATCAAAATATGCTGCAAGCACTAAACCTCTTCTATTTGTATCAAAATATACATGCTGGGGTTCTGGATACCTGGGCACTGGGTTGCTGGAGGCCTGGTTTTGTCACTGGCCTTCTGACTTGTGGCATGTAATTCTGCTTCCCTCTTTCATTTTGCCTCTGTGCCTTTTAAAGGTCCCTAAAGACTGAGATCCATGTCATCCATGTCATCCATACATCTTGACCAGGAGTCACAGCAAATAGCAACCAGGTAGGTTAATATTGATCTCATTAGATGCAGAAAACAAAGCAGAAGATGTGTAGTGGATGGCTAATGATGTGATTCAGTGGCAGAATTGGTGAAAAGATGGGGTTTGCTGCTAAATCCATGTCCCTCCTTCAAGACAGGTCTCTCTGTGACCAAATTTTTTAACCATAAAAAGATCACTGCTGCCTAGAAGTGGAAGTTGGTCCAATGTTGAAAATGGAGGGGTTTTTCTTTTAAATATGACAAATATACCAATGGCATATTTCACTTTGCCTGACTACAGCTGTCCAAATCTACTTACTTAATTATCTGCCTTTGGGGTCAGTGGTGCAGTGGAAACTGGAGCAACACATCCCACTATCGATACTGGTCTATGGAAAGTGGGGTAAATTGCTTAGGGAGTTGTGTTTCTCTTTGGGACCTAGTTTCGACTTGGTGCCTAATCTGCAGATAGTTGAAGTTAGGTGAGATGCCTACAGGCCATTGTCTCTTCTCTGGGCTCTAAAAGGGCACTGATAGCAATAAACTAATCAGGAGCACATTTAGGGCGGGTTTCTCAGCTCTTTACACTCCAAAGAGATGTCCTCAACTGCAAGGGAACAGCATTCATTTGACACTGCTTAAACTGCCTTTGGCTATGGCTGTGTTCTGCCTATGCTATTCCAGGCAATGACAGACTAGGATTTTAGCTGCTTCTGGATTCCCATCAAAACATTTTTATATAAAGGTGTTATCTTCTGATCACAATGCTCATAAGAGAAATGGACGATGGCTGAAAGCATAAGATCCAGTACTGGTATGTCACCAGGAAGACAGGAAAGATTGCATGGCATGGCTTTCGTTAAATGGAGGCACTACAATATCCCAGACCTCTTGAGTGGAGCAGATCTGTTGTGAGTGATGATGCTTTCCTTTGGACTTTCATATACAGAATTTTTTGTCACCTTATTTTGGGTGAAAAAAAAAAGTTATTTTGGGGAGGGTTCCTCTCTCATATTTTGTGTGCCTTCAGTTATTAGCTGCAGGCACTGGTGCTGACTGTGTTTCTTGATCACAGGGTCTGAAGAGTATGTCCTGGCTGCCAGTAAGCTGCCCTAGAAAGGCAGTAGGTGGTAAGGCCAGACCTTGAACTGGTGGTGTTGGCTCTGCTCTTGCCTTTGCCACCAATCCATGATGTGACTTTGTGCAAGCAGCTTCACTAGCATATGTCATATCCCAACTGGATTGCTCTCCCTGAGACCATTACTTCCTTAGGACAGGACACCTTTCTTGGTAGGGTTTGAATGACAGCAAGACTAGGGGTGAAACTTGAGGGCTCTTTGACACCCTTCCCTGCCCCTTCCCTCCATCTCCTGTCCCTCAGCTAGCTCTGCCCTGGCTATCAGGCATCAAGCAGGCACCTGCCTTGCTAGTCTTCTGCAGAAGGACTCTCATTGGTGTAGCTTTGGCCCACCTAGTGGTACAGCAGGAGAACAAACCTGGGCAGAAATAAAGACCAAAACCGCAGCCAGTGCACAGGGATCTGCAGTGCCAGAGTTCTGGTTTCCTTTCACCACCACACAACAGTTGGCAGAGCTCAAGATGGAGGAGGCACTTATCTCTGTGTCTGTGGTGGAGACACAGGGCTACCAGTGAGGCTTGGTGGGCAGAAGGATGGTTGGGTCTTGCCTTAGAAGTTAGAAGGATGAATTGTGGGTGCTACCTCTTTCCTTGCTTTCTCCATGTATGCTCAGGAGAGATCAGTGCTCCGGGATGGTGTCACCATGCAATTGTCTCCTTGTCACCTCCACACTGTACAGCACAGGGTAGGTGGGGACACCAGCATCCCTAGCCCTGGCCTCCTGGCCTGGTGTAGAATGAGTACACAGACAGGCAAAATATCTTCTGAGAGTGATGTTGGGAATGAGAAATACCATGGTCATCACCCAAACCTCCCCTAATGAAAGACAAAAGAAGGGAACAAGAAGTGCATATTCAGTTTTATTAGGCAGCAGTAGCAGCCAAGGAGACAGTTCCATGTCTATGTTCAGATAAACATTTCCTTTTGTTGTTCCTTCCTCCTAAACCCACTGAGTTGGTCACCTTCAGCTCTCTTCTCCGGAGCCTATCACAGCCACTCAGGGCTGTGGCAAAGTCACTTTGTGGAGACAACCTCTCACAAATGAGTGCTGTGAGGGATAAGTTGGGATCTTCCTCATGGGTTAGGATTTGGGGGAAACTCAATTTATTTTGAAGACAAACTGACCATCTGAAGGCAAATGTAACTCCCTGAGTACCTAAGGAACTTATGCTTTTCTGACACATTGAGAATTCCAGATTCATAGAGGAAATAACCCAAAATAGGAACTGAAGAATCTAATCAGTGTTAGTTTTCCCCTAAGGACTGACTCTAATTCAGTAAATGTATAGATAACCTGAGCCTTGCATGTCTGTTTGCTTTTGTGAAATTTCTCTAGGCCAGAATCAGCTAAAAACCTATTAATCAGCAGTGGAAGCTGATAATGGCTAGTGGTCCAACCCTGTTATCACAAGTAGGATGGTGCAGGCTTAGGTGCTAGTAACTGAGCACAATGAAATCTTTCCAAGAAAGTAATAAAATCACCTACTTTCTTTAAGAGAAACATTTTAGGGTATGGTATTTTGGCTCCTGGGGGCAAATCCTGTATCCCTTTCTGAGTCAAGTCTCAGCATCTAAAAGGGTGATGACAATTTGTTAATGGTATACATCCAAAGGGAGCTTATGGAAGTGAAGTGCCTTTGGTGAGTGGAATGAAATGTCCTTTGGGTGTTCTTGTTTTCTGCCTGCCTTTCACTAATTGCTGCCTAGACAGTTACCTTCACCTATATGCCCCAATCAAGAAGCTTAATTCAAGAAAGGTGATTTGCAGCATTAATAGACAGTACTGCAGTGAGAGCACTACAAATGTAATATTGCTGGTCTTAGAAGGAAGCCACAGGAACAGAACAAGGCTTTTGGGGAAGATTCCCTCCAAATTCACACTCATAATAAGGACTGGCTTTAAAAAATGTAATTTATTTACTCCGCTTCATCCAATCTCTCTTCATAAAAGTGGGAGTATTTTTTGGGGGGATATACATTGAAGTAAGGGAAAAAAATAGAGAGGAAAACCAACTGTTTGTGAGACAGCAAGATCGATAACAGAAACAGTTATTTATAAAATCATTGATGCACTGATGTTGACATTTTCTAATCCCATTCTAACACATAATTCAATTAACCCCTTTTCAAAGGGCTAGCCATACTCCTGCTGCAGGTGCAAACAAAAGGAAAAAATTGAAATTGAAACCACAATTTCATCTCTTTGTGAATTCGCCCATAATACTCCTCTTTGAAACCTCAGTGGTACTATCGCTGGAGTTGAATGTTGGGCTTCATTCTTGTGCTTACAAATCAATATGCATTTTAAACAGGGATTACTCTGTGCTGCACACAAGAACCAGTCTGAAAAATTACCCAGACTGGAGTGTCTTCTCTTCAGTCACAGAGCAAGCTAATTAAGATACATTAAAACCAGTGACTAGGAACCTAGATTACAATTTGAAAGCATAGAAGCATCTCGACTGGCACTCTTGCTCCTGTCCAGTATTGCAATAGTATCCTGGCCAAGGTCTCCAAAACTTTCTAAAATGTGTTTTTTTTTTTTTTTTTTTTAGATTACTTGGTTATTTGGTATTGGACTTGTTTTAAAACAGCTTAATATGAAATACCACAATGGCAAAGTTATGATGTGTTGCACTGGGTATCAGCCCCTTGTGATATGGGAAGAGGGAAACATGGGGAAACTGATGAACTGGGACATGTGTGGTGGAAAATAATGAAATAAGCAACAATATCTCTCATGTGCACCTAAAACCATTCTCACTGTCAAGGGCTGGACAGGGATGGATGGGGAATTGTCTGATGTTTTGCCATAGGAGACTCTTAAACTGAATGTGGGGAAGGAAAAAGAATAGAGATTTGGCTGAGAGAGTTAAAAAACAAAAAAGCATTACCCTCCAAAACCCCCTATCCCAAATCCCACTAAGGTGCTAAAACCTCAGTCAAATGAGGTGTTGACAAGGGATCCAAGTTGATAAATAAACAGAAAGAAGCTGTCCCTTGCAAAGCCTGAATGACAAAGAGAGAAAACCAGGCACTGAAGAGTGTCCCTTACCATTTTCATTTTCATCACAAAAGCTGATGGTGAGGGGGAGGTTTTGACAAGTCTGACTTTCTCTCCTTTTCTCCTCTCTTTTTTTGTTCTTGGCTTTTTTTTTCCTCCTTCCCCTCCCTCTTATAAACAGGGAGGACAAGAGGTCATATCCCCAGGGTTTAAAGAGACACTTCTCCCCCTTCCAGGAAGGGTGCATGTTCTTTCAGCCTGCTTACAAATTGGTCAAAGTTATGATGTCTTAATGTAGTTGCTGGGTGGCCACCTGTCCTGGACTTTCTTCTTGTGCTTTTACTTCATGTGCAGGAGTGACACCTGCAGATGGTTTCTTGCCCAGCACCCAATTCTACGTGTTAAAATAGGATAAAATACCACGAGTCAGGCCCGTGAGTCTCTTTTGCTTCAGTGTAAGCAATGGTGAAGATTGGCTCATGGGCCTGCAAAGTCCACGGGATGCTTTGAGGAAGGGCTGTGCTCCCGGAGGAGCTGATTCATGTATGTTGGCAGCTGTATGGACTCAAAAGACACCCAAGGGAGGAATTTCTGCCAGGGGATCTGGAGCATGGTAATGCATGGGAGCAAAAGCAAGGGTTTCATCACTTTGGTTTGCTCACAACCTTGTGTTTGCAGGAGCAAAATAAAGTTCAGATCTTCCCATTCTTCACACTGCTTTAAATTGTTGTATCCAAGCCCTGGGCATGAGGCAAAGTGGCTTAAGCAGCAAGTAGTTCAGTGGGAAATGGTGTTAATGATGCTTGGTGTACCTTCCCCCTTCCTATGTGGGCTCCCTGGTGCTTAATAAAGATTGAGCTCACATAGCAGCCCTTTTCTCCTGGGGGAAAGGAGGAGACTGCAGTAATAAGGTTTTTCTTCCCTACCTGTACACTTATTTTCATACAACTTAATCTCTCTGAAACCTTTATCTTTCTGCCAAATTGGGCTGGGATTGGCTGAGGGGTTCAGAAGTTGGAGGGGAGGAAACGAGTGGATAGAGACACACACTGTAATCAGCTAAACCAAGTTTCCCAAGGAAACCAGACTTCAAATGCATTACAGAGCTTTACAAGTCTTGCAGGAGCTGCTTACAAATCCCAGTCATGAGCCAGAAACCCCCAGTGCCAGGCACTGTATGAACATATTCCTCAACACAATCCTTTCCTCAGGCCAGTGCTCAGGAGTTTGAAACAAGAAGTTTAAGGCATGTAAGGTTGGCAAGCACCCGCTTTTCAATATGAATGCAGAGCAACTCCCTTAATGTGGGTTGTATTTGGCTGGATTCTGCAAGAGAGCAGAGCTGCACTCTGCTGGAGCTGTTATTTTCATGGGAATGGCAAGGAAATCACAGGGCTTGAAGAACCTTGCCTCCTAACAGCCTTACTTGGCTTCGATCCTACTGAGAAATCCCGTTGGCTCTGTGGAGTAAGAAGGGAGTAAAATCTGCAGGGCTTGGCCCCATTGGCGGTGGTGCAGTATTGTTTTAATATATCTTTCCTCCTCCCCCCAAAAAAGGTTTATACTCTTTCTCTTCAACCATCTTCAACTATCAGGTAGAAGAAGTACTTAGGTCTTCACAGAGCACTGGGCCACATGTATGCCAATGCCCTGTTGGTGTCACACCAGGAATGAGCTGGTTCAGTGTCTGGAAAATGTCTTTGCCTCCCAAGGTAAAGTCTTAAACCCTGAAGCCTGGAATGGGACCTACTACACAGATTGTTTATCTTTTTAGGCATTTGTTGAGCTCTGGTCAGTTCCTCATGATGCTGACTTATTGGCTTCAGGCAGGACTTCCCATGAACTAGTGAACTGGACAGGAGAGGTACCTTAGGGCCCCAGCCTCAAGGGAGATAGGGAATGCATAACATTAGGGATATTTGGGCCAGCTCAGAAGTCCTAGCTCTCCTGGAAGGATGTGGTGCATCATTTCCCAACCCTGAGTTTCCTCATCTACTCCCATCCCTGGCCATGACGTCAATATTGCCTGCACTAGAGTGACACTTCAGCCACTTGCTAGGAAAGCCCTGCAGGTAGTTCATGGCTGCTGAGTCCTCTCTTGAGATACTTCCTCATCCTCTCCTCACTTTCTCTGTCCTTCAGTGGACTCCTCGGAGCTAAAGCTGCACAAGTCTGAACCTGCAAATTCAGAAGATATCGAGCAATAAACTATTGGCACTCCAGACATCAAGAGTCAGCTCTTTCTGCTTCTGTTTCCTTCTCTCAAAACTTGTAAGGTTTTAAGGAATGAAATACATTTGGAGTCATGAGTTACTTTCTAGTTTGTGAACTTTTTAAATAGGTGGGGAAGATGTTTTTTGAAATGTTTTGCACACTATGAAACTTGATGGATGTTTGCTCAAAACAACGTGACTCAGAAGTTGTGTTGAAAAGAAAAAAATACCAATCAAACATTGAGATATTTGGTAACTTAATCTGACAATACTGACATTTGGGGAAGTAGTGCATGAAATGGAGAAAGTGGCAGGTATATTCAGACAGGTAGGCAAAACTGGTCATAAGGAATAAAATTTTTTGGAAATGTTTTCATTTTTGAAGAAAATTATATTTTCATGCAGTTCCATTAATTTCTTTGCAATTCTAACCTCTGCTTTAAGCTCTTTTGAAGAGCTGGGCACTAGGGGTAATTGGAACATGTCCCCAAATGAAAGTCCAGATGGCTGCAGCAGTGGGTGCAGAGGGAGAGCATCTTTCTGGGTGATGGTCCCAATGCTGAGGATGCGGATGCTGATGGTGAACCCCTGTGAAGCAGATGCCTTTCACATTGTCCTTTAGAGAAGCTGGACCGCAGCTCCTACTCCTGCAGCCTCAGCAACCCCATAAGCTGGAAGAAGGCAGTTCTGGACCTGGTGGTCATAGGTTGTTTTGGATTAATAGTCAATTGTCACAATGCTGATTTATTGGTTCTCGAAGTTGTTGCTCTTGATCTTGGAGTTTCAGCATGTCGTACCTTACTTACAGCCGGTATTTGCAGTCAGCAGGTCAACCTCTGTTGAAGCTCTTTTGAACAGCTGGGCACTAGGGGCAATTGGAGCAAGTCCCCAACAGCTCAGTGTGGCCAGTTAAGGGAAGGTGTGGAGGAACTTATGATGGGAGAAGACAGAAAGCAATGTTGTCCAAACTGCCTTTTTGCCACACATCCCCATCTAAAGTCTGCCTGAAACTTCCTGCACAGGTTTGAACACAGCAAACTCTGGAGCACCCTCAGTTAAAAGGAACAGTGAGTTTTAGGACAGTCCACAGTAGGAAGTTGTCATCCCAATTAAGCAGTTGAAAAATGCCGTAAAGCAAAGGCCCCAGTGACCTTGCTTAAAGCTGCCAAGGGTATTTCCCATTTTAAGGTTACAGATGAAGAAAGGGCATTGGAGCTTTTTAAAGGGAGAGGTATATGACAAGGGAAGGTTAAAACCTTTCTCCTATTCCAGTATAGGATTTGCAGAAAATGAGAGTAGTGCTGCCTTGGATGGTTGGGGGAAATATACTCTCATGAGCTTTGCACAATCAAAGAGTACAGCACATTATTTGATCCTACTCTAAACTCAGCCTTTTAGGGTTTATCTGGTAACCCTTCTCAATGCTGTTGTCCACCTTGGACATCATGATGAAACAGATCCAGTCGCTGCAGCTAAACACTGATGACATCTCTAAATAGGTACAACCCCATGGGATAATGGACAACATCCAGCAAAGGGTAAAAAAGGCTTCTCAAGCATTTTCAAACTTTATGTATCATCTTGGATGTAAAACAGGGAGGGCCTGTCACCTCTTTTAGACTAAAGGTTACTGAGACCACAGGGGCTATGAAATAGGGGACAGATTTGTGCGTGTCCAAGGGGAGCATGGCTCATGGAAAAAAAAGAAGTTATCCAGAACAAAAAAATAACAAACCCAGAAAAAAATGTTGAATCCTGCTGAGGAGGATGGAAAGATGAAGAGATGGGAAGTACAGGGAAAAGGAAAAGTAAATGCCTGTGGACAAGAGGGAAAATGTTAGTTAAAGAGGTGGAGGAAGAAGAAACCATCAAATCAAACATACTGATTAAAAGGTAGCTTACGAACATGGCAACAAAGTGTTAAAAATCTAGTGATGGTTTAGGCTAGTTGGGGTGTTCTAAGCATTGGACGAGACTAGCTAACATCCAGTAGAGGTGGCAGGTGATGTTGCCTTTGAAGAACACAATTTAGTGGTTACTAAGCAGGGCTTCTCCACACACTGCCACCACTCCAAAAAGAGCTCTTGTCCTCGATGGACAGCTCCCTGTCCAGGAATGATCTAAAAAAAAAGGGGGGAAAAACAGGGAATTAGAATGTATTTAGGAAGCAGTGGGAATAATGCTGGGAATATTTCATGAGATTGCCTAAATATGAAAATTATAAATAAAAATGAGTTGCCCTCTGTCAAAACAGAAAAGAAAATTGAAAAAAAAAGAAAAAAGAGAGAGAGAAAGAGAGAATTGGAGCAGATTAAAAATATGAGGCTTTCATTGCTGAGAGGCAGTGAGTAAGAGATGTACAACATAATGAAGAGGATAGAAATAAGTCAAGAAGCTATAATTTGTTCTGACTCATGATACCAGCCCAATGGGATTAGAAGCAACAAAATTAAAACCGGTAAAAACAAATGCTTTTATATACGTAGCTAATGATTAAACTGACGAGCTCACTGCTGCAAGACAGTACAAGCATTTAGCAGGATTCAAATAAATACAATATATCTCAGAAGAAATGAAAAAACTATTTTATGTTCTGAAAAATCAAATATTTACAGATTATGTTTTGGAAAAGTGTAGGAATAACACCTCCAATGTGGCTTAGAGTCTCTCCTTTGGGCCTCTCTAGGGGTCCCTTGAGGATGTTCAGCCTTGGCTTGCACTGGATCTGGTTTCTAGCATTTGTGAGCCTGTTTTATGGTCCACAAAGTGATGGCATTTGATCACAGATACAGAGTAATTGGAGGTGAGATTGCAAGAAATTTTCTTTCTCTCCCCACTCACTACACTGGCACATGAGCATTCATTGAGTGCAAGGGAAATTTGTAGATTATTAATGAATAAATTAAATAAAAAAGTCAAAATAAAATCCAAAATAAAAAATCCCCATCCCAGATGAACACCCACTGTCCTATGTCCATCCAGCATGTACCATCAATGAGGCCTCCATCTCAAGTTTTTCAAGATAATATGAAAAATGGGATGTATGTTCTATAACTGTCACAAAAAGCCTTTTTTCAGGAAATATTTTCCTTTCTCAAGGTTATCTGTATGGCATTGGACACCACCATGGGTGCTTCTATGTTGCTCTTACAGAGGAGAGGGCAGTGACCTTCCTTTCTTCACCTCCTTTCCCTTCCCCAGGGTGCTTAAGAAACACAGTGGACACCATCTTCTCTTTTCCCAGCCCCTTGCACTGTCAAAGGCACTGGGATGCCCACTTGAGGTCACAGAGGAACTTGACCTTTTGTAGAGCTTAAAAGACCTGTGCTAGACACCAAGATGAGGACAAACTCAGGAGAGGACATGCCCAGATCCACCTGTGTTCAATCAGAAAAACAAAGCATTGCGTTTGGATGTGACTTCAGCATCTCAGACCCAGCTCTTCAAAGATGTCAGAATAGTGGTTAACCAAGGAGAGATAGGCTCCTCCATGTCCTGAGGCCCAGATTCTCAAAGGTTTCCTTACATCACCTGAGGCTTTTCTACCTCAGGAGATAAATACATGTGGTGAGAATGTAACCATTGAGCCAATCGTAATTGATCAGGATAGTTGTCTACCTCATCTAATAGCTGTCCACAAATTACCCAATGAATTGCTCTCCTAGGGAATGATCTTGTGGGGGACCACTCACATATAGCTGTAATGGCTTGCTTTCTGCCCAGGTTTGAGAATGTTTCTCAGTTTGTTGAAAAGTTTTTCCCACCACCCCCTTAATTTACTGTTATATCTCAAATGTTTTTGTAATGAGGATAAACAAGGATAAATGTTTATATTGAAATAAATTATTGGCAGTTGTCTTGTCTTGATATCTTGCAGCAGTGAGTTCCACTGATGAACAATGTATGGCAGAACTTATTCTTACTTTGGTAGGCTTCAGAGGTGTGGGATCATCTCATATAGTGTCCAGAACAACATTGAAACCTAGTGGTTTCCAAACTATTAGCCAGAAACATCTCCTGAATATCCTACAAATGTTGGATATAGAGAGCAAAAATAGGGTTCACCAGGAAAATACTCTACTACATCCCTTGCTGTAAGTGTAAGACAACTCTTGGGGGATTCCCATACATTTTGGGTAGCACTAGCCAAGCTGAACTCCATGGCTTTGCATGCGATTCCTGCACTGGTGAGAGGCCAGCCAAGAAGTTAGCTCTGTGGGAAGGGGATGTGAACCCATGCGTTCCAAAGAAATAATTGTTCAGGGATGTGGTTGAGCTGTGTGTTTTCTGTGTTTCAGTGAGGCCAAACAAACACACACTATTCCATTTCATTCATTTTCAGAGCCCCTGGAGCTACTTATCTAGATACCTGGCAGGATCTCTGTGTCTTGCATTGATGCATCCATCCACATTACAATACTAAGTAGCTGTTGCTGCTACTGGTGGTACCCATGACCAGAGGTGGGGAAGGAGTGCAGACCCCCCAGTTCTGACCTGCTGCAATACAATGATCCAAAATTGCTTTTAACAGCTGAGGAAGGAGCTTCTCTGCTTCATTCGGTATTTTATCCTGGTGGGCTACCACTCAGTATCATTGCTAAGTATCTGTGTTCCAAGTGACCTTGATTTCTTTTCACCCTCACCTGGCTCCCAGCTGTCAATTGCTGCCAAATGTAAACAGCCACTGCCATCTAGTGACCATGAAACAGCTCACATCTCCAGAAACTGGCTTTCTGAGGAGCAATTGCAAAGGGATGTGAGAAAAATGTCCAGCTGGCCTCAGACAAAGACCTTAAGCCTATGTGTAGGCACTCAAGAAGGTAATTTGGGGTTGCATCTAGAGATGGCATTTAATCCTCAATTGGTAGGCCATTTCTTGAGCAGATGGGATACTGTCTTGGTAGATACTGTCTCTGGGGTCTTCAACTAGGTGCTCACAGCCTCAGCAAAAGCTATCCCATCCATGGAGAGGGTTATTTGGGGGGTTATGCACTTATTGCTTCTTCAGCTACTACAGTTGTCCCTTTGGCTCAAGCTAGAGCTAAGCCACATAGATGCCTCCAGCAGTTTCACTCAGCAGAATGTTAAAAATCAGTTGATTGAATTAATTAATAGTTTTGTCTTCTGAAGTGTAAGAGGAACCCACTGTTAGGACTGTGATTGAAGGCATCTGTTTTCCATCTATTCATCCACAGCTTCCCATGAGATTACTTACTTCTGGATGGTCCCAAGCCTCATCTCAGACCCCAGATTCAGCCTCACTTCCTATGGATTAGCAAAATGGGACTGAAATTTCAATTAGTCCCTGTATCATTCCTGGTGAAAGTTGAAGTGAGTCTGTGTTATTGGTCTGCATTGCACTGAGAAGCCCAAAACTGAGCTGGCATATAATTGTGCAATCACATAATACTGCATGGACATGGAAAAGATGTGAATTTCCAGCTCTTGCAGGCAGAGACAATCTTTTATTCTACATCTGCACACAGCCTGGCAAAACGCAGCTGCAGCTAAGGGCTAACTGTGGTAGTAATACAAACAAGGCTGGTGCACCTTCTGGAGACCTTCCTGTCCGAGGAGAACCTAATGCATTGGCCGGCGCGCTGTCCCCAGGACGTGTGCTGCCTGCCTGCTGGTTGCGAAAGGTCTCGTTTACCAGTAGATGGCACTGGTCCTCCATGGAATCGCATATGGGAACAGGTGCATCCTTACCCATCCCAACTACTTAATGCTCCTCAGTTTGGGTTAAATCCTTTCACCCAGGAAGCTCCTTCCGGAGCATCCTCTAGGTTGCTGACTTTTCAAGAACACAAGGACACCTTTATCCCCATCTGGCCAAGCCCGGGTCCCAGGTATTTACATCTCTTCCTATATAACTAGTGCAGATCATACAGAGTGGATTCATCATTGTAAATGCATAGAAAAGCCACCTCTTCCTTTTCTTCCTGTAGCATTTCACTCTCTCATCCCAAAGCCTTGCTTTTTTAAGGAGAAAAAGTACCTGAAATAAATGTATTCAGCCTGGCAAGGGCAAGGGCTATTTTAGGTGAGCTGCCATTAACCTCTACACTTGCAGCTAAGTGGCAGCTGCTGGAGGTGTACATCTGCTCATTCCAGCAGATGATGGGCCCATGCATTGAGAAGCCCACAGAGATCATGGGTGAAGTGGGGAAGAGTGTTCTTATCCAGTGACAGATGAACAGTTGTGTACGGTTTCAGTATGGTTTGAAGGTCACAGTGGCCAACAGAGGGGGCCATTTCCACACTTATCTTCAGGTCCACCAGAGCAGGTTCTTCCCGTGCTAACAGGCAGGTGTCCATGGGATGAAGGCTTTCGATGTATGTGGTTAGGAAATGCAGTCAGGAGGAAGGTCAATGCTCTGTCTCTCCTTTTTGCCGAAGACCAGCAGACAGGCAAGAACAAGTCTCCTGTTGCTCCACTTCTTCCCTATGATAAAAATCTGCTGGTTGGCCCAGTAAGGGCTGGAGAAACTACCATGGGCAGTGTTGGCTTCTCAGAGGAGAAGTGAGCATTTCCCAGGTGGCTGAAACAGGGGACCCCAGAAGAGAACAGCACTGAGCTTTTCCCAGTACTTTCCACACCCACTCTGTCCCCAGACTTTTCACATGTGGTGATATGCAACTTCTGTGAGCCTAGAGAAAATAAAGCTATTAATAATTTAATGACTCATGGCCCTTTGAAGATGTCAGATGCTCACCATGAAGCACAGGATTCCCAGACTGAGATCCATCAGAATGGTAGAAAACATCAGTTTCCCCACATCCAGAAAAGGAGGGAAAAAGGAAAAACACTAGTTAGAGAGTAAGATAGGAGATCCTCTTTATTCCAGTTTCAGCGGTCATTTTTTGTTGCCTTGTGCATTAAGACCTCAACATGCAAAAAGCAGAAATAAATGTGCCCACAGCAGACTTTTCCTGCTCATTCATTGCCCTTCAGCATGATGCAACAGCCAAGTGGAAGAGAGTAGTGCTCTGACTTGCTTTGGCCTGCTAGCTACCATTCTGTGTGTGGATTTAATTGTCTGTACCTTTGAAGTATTACTTATGTCCTGTAGAGTTATAAAGGCCCCAAAACAATCTCCCCCCAGCATCAAAGAATAGGTCAGCAAACTTCAGTTTTAACCCAGGGATATCTGAGTCACCCGACCATGACCCAGCAGCACAGATGAATGCTAGTTGTCTATTTTTACAACTCTACTGACAGTTACACTTGTGGTAGTATGCTTGTTTCCAGCCTTGTGCCCCTTACAGCATCACTCTTGTTTCTCAGAAACCACAGCAAGACAGAGGAGCAGGGCACTGGCTTCTATCAGAAAAGAAACTTCAGCAAGAGAAGATGGCCTAGGACATACACCACTTACATACACACCGTAAGCACCTATTAGAGCAGGTGTATCAATGCCATAAGTTTCTGTGAACACCACAAATTTGCATAAGTGTCCATCTAGGGAAACCCTTCCTTCCTAGAGGAATGACCTACATTCACTCCTCCAGAATAGGAAAAGGTGAAGTTTCAAATAAACCCTTCCAATTTTGGGCATAAGAATCTTCCTGGCTGCCAAAAAATTAGAAGAAACCTATTCCCACTCCCTCTCTGAAAATTTTTAGGCTTGTCAGGGGGAAAATACCTAAAATTTGCACCATGATAAAAACCGTATTATCCCAGTTCTTCTCTTCTATCAGTCCCCATGTCCTTCATCATCTCCAAATAGCTCACCTAAAAGCCTCTTCCCATGCTCTAAGGTCCTACTGTAACTTCTGGCCAAGACTAGAGGGGCACCTACTTTCAGCATCAGGGACACCTTCAGCAGCTGAACCTTCATTCATTATAAAAGAATCTGCTGCTGTAGACTATTCCAGTGCTTTCCAGCATGGCCTGCCAGACCCAAGCTTTGCTTCAACTTGCAATTGCATGAGCCCTTACAAATTTCAGAATAGTTTTGCTTCAAGACAGGACCTGAAGAAAGGATGGACTAGGTCCAGTCTGCATGAAAAGTGCCAACAAACCTGCCAACTCACACATACTTTTAAGGATTTAAAGTGAGTGGTTAATACAGATGAGAATTACTTTTATCTGCCCAACAACAAAGGCCAGCAGAAACATGCACTTGGAAGTTGCACATGCCTTTTGTTTTTTTAACATGCCACAGTGGAGGGAACAAAGGGCACACAGACTCCTTTCTGCAGGAAACCTAACTGCTGCATCCTTCCCTGAATGTGGGATCGCATGGACCTATGGAGACACCTGCGTCAGCCCCTTCCTGCCACCACCATGGTGCATGGAAACCTTGTCACAACCCTGTTCTAACTGCTATGGGATTAGGACTGCCATTAATGTTAATTGCAGAGAGATAGAATGATTCAGGTAGGTAGGGATCTCAGGAGGTATTTGTTTGTGTGAGAGGGGAGGACAGTCATTGTGGGGAGACAGATGTGAAACACTTGCTTGGCCTGGAGGTGAGATACAGAAAGAATGTGGGAATGGAAGAAAGAGAAGACCTGGGCTGACAAAAAGGCTAAGGAGGGGTTTAAGAGAGGCTTGTATAAGCTGACCTGATGATCTTTATGTTTTCCTTCCACACTGCTGTTTACCTGGCTCCAGCTCACATTAACAGTCAACATTGTACTTTAGAAGCACAAAATCTTTCAGGGGATAACCTGAAGGAGACCCTTAGCATACGCTGATGGACTGTGTTGTACCATGCCTAACCCACACAAATCACTAGTGTGGGAGCATGGTCATGAAGTGGTCGGCTGGTCAAGTGGGCTTACTCTAGACAGATAATGTAGGTGTGCTCTATTAGTTCTTTGCTAGTGAAACCAGCATTTTCCATGTGTGAGGCATCTGAATGTGACAAAGCTGCATCTTCTCTCACCCACAGGACCATCTGAAAATGTCTTGTACTCCCCAAAGCCTGATACCCCTCTGAACTTGCATGAGGAACCATCTCGGGAGTGCTGTGCTTCAACTGCTCATAAATCAGCAGTATGATGGCTTGTTTGAGAGTGGATGCTTCATTGGTTAGTCCCTGAACTATGGCCTAATATGTGTGAATGCTGACAATGATTTACAGGCCAGAAGTGGTTTGCATGCCCATACACACACACTCTCAGTGGTGCCGAAATGACCTTGCACACTGGCAACTATGCAATCCCCTCCATCCCTTGGGCTGCCCTGGCATGGGGCAGGTTCTGTGTCTCTGGTCCAGGGCCATCAGCTTTGCTAGGTGAGGGCGAAGAGCAGATTGCTTCCCTTTTGCTCTGAGTTGGGGCTAAGCAACAAAGACAACAGAGATGGGCAGATGGATAATGTGGAACTGGCTGCAAGAGGAACCTGAGGTGAACCCTGCACATCACATGTGAATGCCTGCAGCAATCTTAGAATGCCATACTGTGTTTTGAGCTCAGGTATGCCAGGCTGGCCACAATGCTGCCTATATAAGGGCTATGAAGATGATCTGAAGGCTGGAGCACCTCTCCTATGATGACAGGCTGAGAGCACTGGTGTTGTTCAGCCTGGAGAAGAGAAGGCTCCAGGGAGGCCTTAGAGCAGCTTCCACTGCCTAGAGGGACTACAAGAAAGCTGGAGAGGGGATTTTGACAAGGGCAGCCAAGAACAGGACAAGGGGGAATGGATTTAAACTGATAGAGGGGAGATTGAGATGGGATCTGAGGAAGAAGTTATTCCCTGTGAGGGTGGTGAGGCCCTGGCACAGATTGCTCAGAGAAGCTGTGGCTGCCCCATCCCTGGCAGTGTTCAAGGCCAGGTTGGATGGGGTTGGAGCAACCAGCTCTAGTGGAAGGTGTCCCTGCCTGTGGCAGAGGGTTGGAACAAGATGGTGTTTAAGGTCCCTTCCAACCCAAACCGTTCTGTTATTCTATGATTCTATGAAAAACCTGAGGTTTGAGCCAGGACCCTGTGGCAATATCTGTGCCACTAGATAAAACAAGCTGGAGCATGTACTCTCAATCTGAAGGCAAGGAGCATGGCACAAAACACATCCAGACGTGCATAATGTCTCCCCTCCAAATAGAATGGCTGCTTCAGATCAGATCCTGAGAAAATTACATTTTCCCTAGAAATCCACTGGAAGATAACAGTGCCCATCAGAAACCTACATACTCATATACACGTACATAAATGCTCTGTTTCTTTCCTCCACATGTCACGGGTTGTTTGCTTGGGAACACTTATCCAAGATTTTTTGTTATTGCATGAAACTGGTACATGTGATACTTGGAACTAGTACATGTGTTGTGGTAGGACTGTTTTGGAGCAACATAAAGAAACAGGCCTGAGTGTCCAGCATCTGCAGTGCACACAGCAGAACATTTTCCTACTATCTCGTCCATGGAAACCCAGCACTGATTCAGAAACACCAGAAGATGAGGGACAGTAAAAGTAACATAAAATAAACTGGAAATTAGTGATCAGGGCTCCCATAACCTCCCTGGCAGGCAGGGAAGGATGCAAACACAGAACCACAGTCAGTCTGTTTTGTGGCTCCTTCCAAAGTCAAATTTTGCTTCCCATTCCAGGTCAAGGATGTGCAAGCTCCTGCCTATGGACCTCTGGGCCCCAGAAACCTCCTAGGAAAAGGCTTTGCTGAATCCAGCAAATTCAGATAGCATTTCCTTATGCTTGGGTCATTCCATGTGGCCTGACAGGGTCCAGGCACATGACAGGAGATAAGCAGTTGCTGTGTGTCTGCCACAACCAGCTGAGTGATTGCCCACGTGTTTTGTTTTGGTGGCAAGTGCCGTGGCAGCTGAGCCCCTTTCAATGACATCATTCCAGGCTGCTGTCCCCCATGCTGGTATGAGCAAGCGACTCAGAGATATCAGCACATGGCTGCTTAAACCCCTCTACAGTCCCTGTTGATCATATCTCCACTGATTATGAGAGCTTAGACATCCATCCAAATAGAGACCCCGAAGCCTGAATAAGCTGCACCAATATAGTTATCTAGTGCTATTTGAGACACTCTGAGGTATCTAAGACATCCACATGAGACTGATCTGCAGGACATTGGACCTTTTGGAGGACTGCATTCAGATGGGGTGGCAGCTGAAGCCTGATGGTGCATCCCAGAGCACTTTATATAGCAGTAGGTAGCTGTGGTTAAGCAACTGAGATGTGCCTCGAGATGTAGACACCAAGATTTAGGTGCTTCAATGTGCAGTCAAATCCCACTTCTACAGCTTTTTCAAGGTGGAGCTTAACCCAAAGTTTTCTTACGGTCAGTAGAGCTTAAAAGCAGAGGAGAAAACAGCCAAACCAGTGACTATCTGGGACCTGGAGGTGGGTCTCCATCCTCTGTTTTCTTGGGCATGAACTCTGTCACCAGCAGTCTCCTAGCTAGCTGTGAGTGAGCTGCCCTGGGCTGCTGCCAGTCTTGCCTTTGGTGATAGACCTAATAGCCCCAAAGCTCATGTAGAGCACTGAGGAAGTGATAAAATAAAACCATTTGCTACAGGAACACTCAGAAGGGGAAACACCGAGAATCAATGTCAATAGCTTTTCCCAAGCTATTTTTATAGTAATCACATTGAAAGGGAATGGAAGTTTAAACTCTGAAGCATTTTATTTGGCTGTCAATTAGCATGGCAAACACCTTGGATCTGTTGGAAACAGAAACTTGAATGGGGAGAGACCTATGGGTTTCTTGTACTATATTGCCATGATCTGTGTTGGACCTTTCTTGGGGGACTATCAGACTCTTTCTTCCACAGCATAGCTGTGCATTTCAGTTTCTACTCCTTCAGACAGTGCAAAGGGTAAAGAAAGCATTGAAAGAGTGATATGGGGGAACTGGAGACTGGCTACAAAAAGCAGCAGTGATCTGCATGCAGGGGTACTACTAGAAATTATATATGTCTCAATTGCGTATTTTTTTTCTGGACCTTGTAGACATCCATAGAAGAAAATGAGGTGGGATTTGAACTTGAATTGCATTTCATGAGTTAGAACCCTTGGAAAAGGGAGGGGTGGCTCTCACAAAACTGTGACAGGCCGGATGGAAAAAAGGTCCTGGGCATTTCATCCACCTTGTCACCCAGCCCCAAGCCAGTACCACATCTGCCCAGACCAAACTGGGGCAGGAATATGTCCTTAAGAACCTCCTCAGGCAGGTTGTTTCTAGGCCTTTCCTGGATTCCCAGTTAAAAAACATAAGCCTAAGAGTCAAGGCTTGAAAGACAAAGCAACCCACCCATGTGTCCTTCAGGAGGACAAGATCCCAAAGGCAGGAGTGTATTGGATGGAGTTGGCAATGGATGGAGAAGAGCAGAACTAAATAGGGGAGACAAACAAGCAGGTGTGAACCATCTTTATCTCGCATAGGTTATTTCTGTGTGTGTGTGCCAGGGAGGTATTTTGTGTGTTTGTTTTTTGATTGTCTTTTCTCTCTTGGGTAAAATACTGCTTGTTGTACTAAATGGTTCGCCTTGGTGAGCTGGGGAGTTTTAGCTCACTGGGCACCAGTGCATTTTTCTGGATGTCCTCATGTTCCTGGGGTTGGAGGCCCAGGCTGGTGTTTTCTGAGTGACCCCTTCACACTTGAGCCCAGTCCATGTTGCTGCCAGCCAGGCCTGCAGACAGGTCACACTAATGTTTAACTCCAGCCTGTGTCACTGCATTCAGAGCCTGTCATTGCCTTCCCTCTAGATGAGTGGTTTATTCCCTCCCTTTCCCAGCAGTTCAAGTGGTTATGCTGACCCCAATACCACTCAGTCTTCCCCACACCTAACTGGTCTATTCCTCCATTACCCTTCGCTGGTCCTTTTCCGAGACCTCTTTTCATCTCAGTTGCTGTTTTGTGACCCTTTCTAGAGGGGATACATCCTTCCCTGAGGCAGCAGAAAGCCTGAGGCAGGTCCCCTTATTAGCAAGAACATGTGGATTACTGTATGAGATGAAGATAAAGATGAAGGTAAAATTCAGGACTCATTGTCCCTGAGCAAAAGGAAGTCTATCTCTTTGCTGCATTTGGCCACAGTGGGATCAGCTATTTTGGCCAAGGTGATGGGATCATCTGGAGTAGCTGGGCTGTGGGCACTGCTCCACAGGCTCCTCCAGGAGTGCAGAAACCACTGGCACAAGGGTAAGTGGGGAACTTAAGCCTGAAATCAGGACAAAAAGATCCATGCCAGCTCAGGCCATCTGTGTATCTATCAGCCTACTTCTTTGTGGGGAAACTTTGGACTGTCCCATTCCCCCTTTTCTTAGGATGCAAGTAAGCACATTTTGCTCCTAGAGACAAAGACTAATTCCTGCTGCTGATCCTCTTCTCTAATGCGGCAGCCATGACCTCTCCCCATAATCTGGTGCAATGTTCACTGCTTAACAACAAAAAAATCTAATGAGGCTCCGGTGTTGGCATGCCTCTCCAGATCGGAAGGGAACCTTTACTTCAAAGGTTATCCATCCATGCCCTGGAAGGCTGGAAGTACTTCCCAAATGACAAGTATCCGCCAGGGAGGAACAAACACTCCAAGTGTTTGTAGACCATTCTTCTATTACCTTTTACCACCCTAGATGATGACATGAAGTCAAGGCCATTGTTCCTAAGTGGACTTGAAGTGTATTGACTGTATTGAGTCACAAGCATTTCAAGAGTGCTGTGGGGAGTCCTATGTCTGGTTTGTTAGCCCTTGTTGTCTGAGAGATGTCTTTTTTTCACCTAGTGGCTTTCCTAGTGTTGGGTTGCTTAGCTGTGTGTGTTAGCAGATAGGAAAGTAAGAAACCGGTAACAAGTGATGTCCCCCAGGGGTTGGTGTTGGGACCGATTCTGTTCAACATCTTTGTCAGCAATATGGACAGTGGGACTGAGTGTGCCCTCAGCAAGTTTGCTGATGACACTAAGCTGTGTATTTCGATTGACACGCTGGAGGGAAGAGATGCCATCCAGAGAGACCTTGACACATTTGAGAGGTGGCCAATGCCAACCTTATGAAGTTCAACAAAGCAAAATTCAAGGTTGGATAGAGCCTTTGGGTGACGTGGTCTAGTGTAAGGCATAGCTGCCCAAATTAGATGATCTTTAAGCTTATTTCCAACCCTAACCATTCTATGATTCTATGGAAGTTCTACGCAGGGTGTTGGAATGTGTCAAGGGTAGTTATAAAGGGCATCTCACCAGCATATTGGTGGTTGATGTTTTCTTCTATCAACTCATAGACACCTGTCTTGGGAAGGGACAGATCTGGATTCTGGAAGTGACCATCTCAAGAGAGTGGGGTTGGATGATCAGTTTAGATTACACGTAGAATTAAACTCCTGACAAATTAGGAAAGCTTGGAGTGAAATCACCATTACCCTCAACCAGCTAAAGGGCATATTTGTCACTGTCAGATAAAGACAGGGATTTTTAGGTCAATATGTAATTATGCATTTTGGTAGTCTGAACACAGTAAACCAGAAAATTTGACTCAGTGATTTCTGCTTTGACCCTGAAAAACTCTGACTTCTCATCTGGATGATTCCAAATGCTTCCAGGACTAAAAGTAGTGATGCATTCCCTGTATTAAACATGTCCAAACAAGAGACACCTCCAAAAGACACCTCCAAAATGTCCTCAGTGAGTAAAATTTGGCCAAGTGACTCCGAGATCCACAACATCTCTGCTGGGTCTACTCAGCACAGAGTACAGGGTGACATGTGCAAGTCTGGTATCCAGAAGGCTACAGTTGTATGGTGTTCAAGCAATCAGAATAAAAGATATTACTGGGACTCTGAAATCCTGAATGGTGATGGCCTTCAGTCTGATTTGCTGCTTATAATAGTTTGGAGTGAGTTTTGCTTGCTAGCTTGCAGCCATTTTTGTGATACCTGTTAGTCAGATAATTTAACTGTTGAAAAACGGTCTGGGGTTTGAAATATTCATTTTATGTGGATCTGTGTGTGTGTCTGTTCATACAGACATTCTTGCATGTGCATGCACATATAGTTGTGTGTATGCACACATCTGTGCACTTATATATGTTGTTGCTCCTGTTGTTTCCACCAATCTGAAGTCAGAGCCTCACACCCTGGCATTTCTTCTCTCTTATTCTCCCCATGTCAATAACTTTCTCTGCTCACAGCTGGGAAGTCAGCCTGTCACATGAACTGTAGGCAAGGAGCATTATCTGCATGGGTTTACTTGTTGAACAATGTAAGTAGATGATTAACCATTAAAGCAACAGAGTTTGCTGACCCATTAACCAAATAGGAAGGCCCTCTGGTTGACTAAACAATGGGTCTCATACAGAAAGCACCCCGATTTGTCCATCTTGTCAGTGTTGTTGCTGACAGACCTGTGCAGATATTGCGATGTAATGACTCAGTCTGGGCTCTCACGCAACCAATTGCGTGCCAGAGGCCAGTGCTCCCCACATTCTCATCTGCACTGGTTGACCTTGGAATCTAATCTTGCCCAAATCCATGCTTTGTATCAAACTGCGGGAGACTTAATAGCTGCCACTAATTTTTCAACTTTGTTTTTGTATGCTATGTGTCTATGCATTGGAGAAATGGTATGCTTGAATTCAGGATCCACTAAAGCATGCATATTTACCATCTGGAGGAACTGGCCAAACACTCATCAGTTCTTGCATGAGGAAGAACTAATCGTTCCTTTGTCACTCATCATTGCTAATTAATCCCTGCACTTCATGCCATCCTTGCCTTGACTGTCAGATACATTTTCAGTCAAACCATCATTCTTGTGTTTTTGCTGTATGAATGCTCAGCTGTCCAGTACTTGTTACCTGTCCTTCTCCTTGGTGAGCACTACTGGAAATTCAGCAAACTGATCCTCCCGTTTTTTCTAATTTCAGAATAAAATGAAACCTGGTCATATGATGACATGAAGGGGGAATGTCTTCTATCTGGATGCTATTGGAATCATGATATGACACAAAACCCGATGCTGGAATGGGAGTATACCCTTTTTTCTGTTTTTTTTTTTACAGGTTCGTGCATGTATGTAGACTGGGTAGGTGTTCTGTATACTCTACACTTGTTATATAACATATTCCTTGTGTACCTCAGGGTTCTCAGAACCTGGGATGAGGGCTCAGGTGCTAAGCAGGCACAGGAAACCTTTGCTGGAGATCTCTGAGCGGAAAGGGCTGGATACCTCCAAGGGTTTCTGTGTATTGCTGTATACACAACCAGATGTGTCATGGCTGACCAGCCCAGTGACTGCAATCTTAACTTCTCAGCTTGAGTTTTCTTTCAAAAGGCTCTTTTTTGCTCACAGGAATGGGGACTCATTCATGACAAGCTCCTTTCAGCTTGGGGCTCATCAGCCAAAATATGGCAGTCTACTCACGCACTAGCACAGGTAAAAAGACCTAGCTCCTACACACTCTGGCTGAAGATCAATCAGACAGATGATAGCATTCAAAACAATGACATTTCAGTTACAGCAATAAACCATAAACCCAACTTTAAAAGAAGGCTGAACACTGTGAAATAAAACTCTTCTATTACCATGAAACATCCAAAAGTGAAATAACTTGACCAAAATCACCCTTCATCTAAAAATAAAAGCAAAGTGCTGGAAAATACCCGACACACATTCAATGGGTGGGCTTGATATTGTGACTACAAAAATATTTTTGCTCAGTTTGTTTTTGGCTGTTTTGCAGCTGATGGATTGCCAGATCTCTTGGCCAGATCCCTTCTGCTTCAGGATTCAGTAAGATGGGTTTGCTACCTTACTCGTACAGCTTGAAGAGGCGGTGGTGCTGCTGGACTTGGAAAATGGCCCCCCTGGTAAATCTCTTAGAAATACCACCGTGTTTTGAGCCACTGCAGCTGTCAACACTTTCAGAGAAACTGCCCAGAGCTGCTTAGAAAACAACCAATGGCTTCTCCTTGCTTTGACATTTCAAACGGAGTAGTGGGAGTGAGAAACAGTTTTCCCCTTTTGTTTAAGTACACATGGTTGCTTGCAGGACGGAGGAGTATGGGAGGACAGGTCCCTGGGGTGACGCCTGCCATCCAAGAACTGGCAGTGAGTGGTTTTGGACAGTGCTCTTGGCTCCTCTCCACCAACCCACATGGCCTCAGAATAGGGGAAAGAGAGGTGAATCTCCTGAGGGGCAGCCAAAGGGAGGTTGAACCCAAAAAAACAGGGACTAGAAAGTGGTAACAGAAGTTCAGGTAGTTTGGAAAGACCAAAGTTGTTTGTTTTGGGTTTTGTTTAAGGTTTTTTTCCAGGCTTTCCAGCAAAAAATGAAATCGGAGAACAGCAAATGTCCTTTTGGCTCAGCTCTTAACAGTCCATTGTAGCTCAGTTGCTGGTTTTGTTTCCTTCTGAGGCCATTTCACTCCTCCCTTAATTGCCTTTCCTTTGCACCCACAGATTAATTTTTTTCTTTTTATTAAGAAAGCATGTAATTTTCAAACAAAAAGGTCATATTTTGAAATATCCAAAGAAATCACTTGGCATTTTGGACCTGCCTTGAGAATGTTGCAGTGAAATGTTTAATTTTTTTTCCCCAGAAATTTTCTCTTACCTTTCCTCCAGCCTACAAAATTTCAACATGAATTTATAAATATCTTCTGTCCTCAATCTCCATTTCTAGAAAATTCACTATTAAAAAAGAAGAGAAAGGACACTATCCAGAACTGCTGTTCATCCACTATTATGATTTCTTGTTCTTTATGATGTTAAAATCTGATCCAAAATGCTGGACCCTTCTTAGTGGAGCCAGTGGATGTAACTGGATCAACTGAAGCATCCCCAGCCCTGTCCGCCAACCCCCACCCAGACACTGAAAAGCAAGAAACACTAATCCATCTCAGCCCTGTGTTACTGTACCCATATGAATAAGTGATGTCCAGAAAAAGCAGATGCTGTGACCTGTTACTTATCATCAAAGAGAGACCCAAAATGAATTGGTGACAAGAAACTAGGAATCAATAAGAAGATACAGTATTATTGTTATCAGAGCAGTAATTAATTAGGGGAGCCTCAAATAACCCCCAGCGGATGACAATATCTGCAAACTGGAATGTCAAAAACTTATGAAACATCAACCAAAAATGATTTTGCAGCGATTTAAAGAGGTTTCTGTGTACTTCTCTCGAAGGGGGCAGCTGGAGCTACAGACACAGAAACAATGGCCAACATGACTCCAGAAACACAGCATCAACTCTCATCTCTGTTTTAATTTTCTCTTTCTTCTTCTTTCTTTTTTCTCCTTTCTCTTTTTTTCACAGATAATCATCTCTCACCTTTTCCCTCTCAGGGACTGTGCGTGTCCTTCGGTTAGCTGGCTTAATATATGCTCAAGGTCAAAGACCCTTGACTTGGGCATCCCTGGTCATTGCTATCAGTCCCTAAGATACAGAGGCAAGGTGGGTGACCTTAAAGATAGAGGACTAGGTTACCCCAGGTCAACTGTCACCTTAAGGATGAGGTAAACAAGAGGTCCCACAAGAACAGAGCTAATGAGGTCTCCTATAGATCTGCAGACAGCATCCTGACATCCCCCCTCACAGTAATCCTTGCATCACCTTCAGCCCCCCTAATGCCTATCCCCACATATGCATAACCTCCAATTCCCAATTTCCCTCCTCCAGTTGCTCCCTTGCCAGCTCCACAATAAGCCCACGAGCAGTATAGCCAGGGGCTGCTTCAGGCCTGACACCACATTAGCAGTATTAGTCACCTCAGAGGCTGCTGAGCTCACACAGAAGCTTCCCCCATCCAGTGTGCGTGAATTCATGTCTCTCCCCTCTACCTGACTTTCCTAAGGAAGCAAATTGTAACTAAATTCCCCAAATAATGACTGGCAAATCATTGTGGTTTACAGTATGGGCTTATGCAGAATGTGAAAAAGAGTCTCTGCTTCCTTGGCACTATTTGTTCAGACCTAAAAAATACCTCCTGCAGCTCTGTTTGACAAAAACACATTCATTCCTAGCATGCCTGATTGTCATAAAGACAATAAGGACTTTATTTTGTACTGGGACTAATTGCATTAGAAATCATTCTGGTCTAGATTATAAAGCCCATGATTCTCCATGAAATTGCCAGGAGAATGTAAAGAACAACCTGTTTGGGTTTACAAAGAAGGGCTATTTTGGTAGTCCTCATCTATTGCTTCAGAAGAAAAACCTTTGCAAAACCTGAGCACAACTCAGGAAAAAACTCATTTTTAGGTGAGTTTTAAACAATTCTGCCAGCTCTTGGGAATATTAGTGAAAAGAGATGTCCTTTGCTGCCAGAGAGAAAGCTGAAGAGAAGCATGCCCTGGGCTTTCCGTGAGTAGGAAATATTTCACAGTTTAAATTTTTTAAGGATGAAGTGAAACTAAAAAGTAAAAAGCTCAAAACCATTTTGTTTCAGACACATGCATATAATATCAGCAAGCCTTGAGACTTGGAGGACCCCCGATGGTGCTTTCTTGCGGTTCAGACACATCAAAGCTGTTTGGAGGAGTACCACTGGGTCATTCTCCTCTCTCTACCTTATGTGCGCTGGTGCAGTCTGTTGAGCTTCTTTTGGTGGGACTGCCCTGATCTGGGTCTACTGCAAGTCTATGCATGTGCTGGGTTATCACTGCTATTATAAATTGCTCCAAAGACCAAGAGCAAATGTAACAGGGCATCTGCAGCTCCTGCAGGTAAATGTTTGTATGGTATGCCTTGGGATGTAGGAGTCCTTTTAAAGGATGCACAAGGGAAGACTGCTGCTATGAGCATCTCCACCTATGTGCAATACTTATACATGCCTTGGAGACACCTTGAGCTTACTTGATACAAATAGGTGATGAACTTGATCCTTCCTTCAGCTTAACTTGCAAGAAATAGCCTGTTTAATCAGGGGGAAAGGGATGAGTGCACTTAAAGTTTGTCCCTTGCTCTTCTTGCAAGAAATACTTTCAAAGTGTTTTAATATGGGTCCTGTAATCAGTTAAGAGGGGGTCTCTGATGGAAGCAAAGTTGAAGAAAAACTATGGCTTGTTGAGATTTGGTGTGAGGGACCCTGCCAGGTGTGAGTCCCTTTGCCACTTAGTGGCCTGGGCTGATGCTTTTGTTATCAGATTGCCTCACTGGGGACTTACAGATGTACAAGCAAAAATTCAACATAGGTAGCCCAGTGAGCTATGGCTCTGACTACAGAATGGTCCCCACATCAGATGGATCTCAGAGAACAAAGCGAGGCACCCCCTGCCTTCTGCAGCTGGAGACACACACAGCTTTACAGTAGCCCCATGTCCCTGCATCCATCTCTGCCTGATTTGGAAAGAGGGCTCCATGATGGAGAACTGCTTGCAGACCATCATGACGTGGCAGGCTCCTCTTTGTTTTTCTCTTTCAATAATGCTGAAGTAATGACCTGTGACTGGCTTCAGTGCTTTTATGTTATTTGGAAAGGTGTGAGACACAGGGCAGGGGTGGGGATGAGAGCCATGCTGCTCCTGATTTGCAGTGAGTGCACTATCCAGAGCCCTGAGGAAGCAGGGCTGCTCTCAACTCAGCTCTCAGCAGCCCAGCTGAAAGCAGCTGCTGTATTTTAACCACATCTCTACCCCTCAAAGTCATTGATCCTGACCCTGCCAGGGTGCTGGCAGGATGGAGGGAAGGGATGGAGGTACAATACACCACCATGTTGCCTGGAAGCTTAGAGCTATCCCAGGTTGACTCTAACTGCATCCAAGCCTGATGGAAAAGAAGTGAGAATCTGGCTTCCAGCCGGTGTGTGATCACTCAAAGGGAGGAAACACCCTGGAAGTCCATGTGACGGTGAAAAAAGAGTAACTGGAAATTAAGGCGGTGGCGCAGGGGGGACTTGTACAGCATGATCCCTGAGATGGTGGAATAAACGACGTCCTGTGGGCAAGTGGTGTTCCCGGGTCTTGTCTGTTATTTCAGACTGTATCCGGAGAGCAGATAAATGCCAGGCCCACTTCTAATTAAGGAAACTGAGGAAGGGAAATGTGAGTGGCTCGTCTTAGGGGCAATCTGTCGGGAGGAAATGCAGCTGAAGGCTTCTCAGCTATCCCAGGCACAGCCTTGGATACCCAGCCCAGACCCAGCCTGGTGAGGTCCCCACCTCTTGCTGCCTTGCTTGAGTTCCTCTGATCTGGGAGCCAGTGCCAAGTATCTGGTGGGGAACCCATGCACGAGTGGGATGAACAAGATGACCTCACAGGTATTTTCCTTCCCTCTCACACTCCTATGACTCAATCACCCCGGTGAGCTGGAGCTGCTGCCCTGGAGAGGTTTGGTTCATGCAGCAAGACCTTGGTGAGCTGGTCAAAGTTCTCTCCTCTCTAATGGGAGCTGCCTGGAGAGCAGAGAGAGCTCAGCTCTGTGCTGCAGAGAACACTATAGGTGTTCTCTCACATGCAAAGCCATAGAGAGGGAATGGGAGCCCCAAGCAAAAGAGATGCTGGTTTTCCTGCAAAACAAACCCTTAATGAGGATTGTGGCGAGGGCTCCCCTCAGGAGGGGGAGCCTCGAGGGATGCGGGCGGTCTGAGCCCTGCTAGAGAACTGAGTCATGGAGAAGGAAAACTTGAAGTCACCCTCCAGACTCCCCTGTGGTTTAATGTGCTAGGGAAGAGTCTGACGGGTCAGCTGCAGCAGCCTGTGCTGTCTGAGGATGACCTGCATGGCTGTCACGGGTTGTTGTCTCCACTGGCACTGGGAGACAGGGCTCACCCTAGTAGCAGGCACAGGATGCCAGGATCTTTGCTTGGATCCTGACAGGTCATCCTCTCAACTGCCTTACACTCAGGAGCACATTACAGAAGCTCTATGGTGGGGCTGGGGTTAGGGAGAGATTGCAGAATTTCTGCTGTTGGCACAGCAGAGACAGATCTGGTGACAGCCACTCCTTGCCCAGCATTAGCATTGCACCTTGCTATTTTCTTTTGATCCTAAAGAAGATTGTATGAAGCTAGCAGCAGCACCATTCCCTGGTGAGGTTATGACCCTTTGAAATTGTCACTTGAAACGCCAAACTCCTCAGCTGCTTGGCAGCTTCACTCTACCTATACTGTGTCCCCTCCATCCTGGATATAAAACACCCTTCCGAAAAGCTCTCACTTAAAAAACCCACGCACATGCCAGTATGTCCATCAGCACTGCTCCTGTGTGGCACTGCCCTCTGCTGTCGGTGGCTATGAGTAGAAACACCTAGCTTTTCGGTCACCCCAGGGGCTGCTGGAAAGGCACAAAGCTGCCCCAGAAGGATGCTGCACCCAGGACTCGTGCATGATCCCTTGGCATGACAAGCAGCACCTGCCGGCAGCAAAGCCCTGGAGCAGTCAATGCCTGCTTGGGCTTCCCCTTTCCCCTGGCTGAAAGCAGAAATGGTGACTATTTTTGGTGCTGCCTCACTTCGGAAAGAGTCATGCATGCCCCAGAGCATCACCCTGGCCAAGGCACCTTGAATTGAGCAGAGGAAATGAGTCATGGTGAGGGTCGCACTCCCTTTCCATGACCCAGCTCCAGCGGTGTGCCCAAGATCTCTGCCTTGGGGCTTCCTGGTGTAATAGGAGTTTAATTCCACATGCTGGGTACACTGGTTTTGTGGGGATATGCATGAGGAATGACTCTTAAACTGTCTTTCCCAGCAGAGAAACACTTAAGCAAAAAGCCTCTCAGTGATATATAGATATATGCATATGCATGTATATATATATATATATACATATGTAACTTTGTCCTCTCCTCCATCCGCAGTCCTCTATTGCCTTTCCTTAAGCTGGACGAGCTCTGGGTGGGAGGATAAGAACACCAAACTGGAACCCAGAGCTGGTCCTCATGTCCCAAACTCTCCACAATGAAAGGCCTCTAGATGGGGCTTTAATGCAATATTGCTGCTGGCCTCTGCCAGCTTGCCATCGCTTGCAGAACCTGGGAGCTGCTCACTTTTCAGCACCCATGAGGGCACACGACATTGGTAGTAGGGTGCCATTTCAGCTCAGCCATTGGCATAAGGGCACTGAGATATTCCCAGACCCTGGTGAATCCCGTGGATTTGAGGAAGCTATTTGCTGAGTTGGATTTGACACTTCCCTCCTCCTGGGTGTGCGCATGTGGATGTGCACACTGTGCTTTTCCACAAGGCTGTTTTGCAAAGGTTCAGTCAGGGATTGAGTAGAGATATTTTACATATTAAAAATTAAAGCAGGACACCCCCCCCCCTCCCCCCCCTTTCTCCCCAGGTTTTATTCTGCAATAATAATAAATAAGTGGAACCCAAATAGTTTGCATGGTGCTGGGAATACTGGAAATGCCCCAGCTGATGGTCAGTGGTGAGAATAAATGTACTGAGCTCCCAGTGTCACTCCAGGGGCTATTACAAGACAAAAGGTGCATCAGCATTAACCCACCCACTGCGTGGTTCCTTCCATAGAGCATGGGGATGAAGAACATAAGCAGCCTTGCCTGAATTGTTCAAGGGTCTCCCTGTCTCATCATGCACCCACTGTCACCTTTGAAGAGCTGAATATCTTAAACCCTTGGGGATGGAGGCTTTTGATTCCAGTGACACATACCTATGTGTTCTCCTGTTTCTGTCCCCGTGGGGGACACGGGCATCTCAGCAGCATGACACACACACACACATGCTCAGGAGGGAAACCTTTTTGTTCTTGGGTGGCAGCGGGTGCAGAAATTACCTCGAGGATGACGATGAGTGACGTCAGCTGACCTGGAACAACGCTGACACCTGCATCAGCCCCAAAGGGCTGACATTTAGGACATTAGCTACTTCCCAGCTGGAGTGTTCATTGTCCTGTCTGTGCTTTGGGGTCTCTGTGCTCCCCTCCACTGCGCTAGTGATCATTGGGGTGTGTCACTCTCGCACAGGGCTGGGAGTATGTGTGCTCGGAGTGCATGATGCCCATGTCTTTCCACATCCAGCCTTTGCAGTACTTGCGTGCTGGGATCAGCCCTTGCCCCCCTTGCTTTTGCACAGCTGTCTAGCCCTTGAAACATTGAGTAGCATGCTTAACCCTTGGACAGCCATCCAGCCCTTGCACAACTGCCCCATTCTTGTATGATGGATCAGCACTTGCACCTGAAGCCCTTATGTGACCACCCAGCCAATGCACATTTAATGTTTGCCTGACTGATTGGTGCTTGCATGTCTGGTCCATGCACAGCTGATGAGCCCTTGCTTACCCAATCCTTGCACAACTTTGCAGCTGCCCAGATGTGGCACATCCACCCTTTGTACAACTGCCTGACCCTGGCAAAGATGCCCATCCTTGGCACATTCAGCCCTTGCACAATTACCCTGCCCTGGCATGTCCAGCTCTTGCATTCTGAGCACTGGCATGGCCACTTCTTTCACATTCAGTCCTTGCACAACTGCCCATCTCAGGCATATCCAGCCCTTTGTATGATTGCCCTACTCTGGCAGATCTGGCCCTTGCACACCCAACCGTTGCACGACAGCCCAACACTACAGATGTGGCACATCTACATCTTACACAAATGTTTGACCTTTGCATGGCTACCCTACCCTGGCAGATCCAACCCAACTCTTGTCAGCACAGAGCTGACACAGCCAGAGATTCTGTATGTGGCCATTGCACACCTGGTTTCCCTAGCATATCCAGCCCTTGCACACCCAACACTTGCACAACTGCCAGACCCTTGCACGGCTTCCTATCCCTGGCACATCCAGCCCTTAAATAACTGCTCTGACCTCGCACATCCATCTTTTGCACCCTTTCACCACTGCCTATTTCTTCCCAGTTGCCCATTTGTGGCACAAGCAGCCCTTCCACATCTGGCCCTTACACTACTGCCCAGCTGTGGCACATAAATCCCTCGCACATCTGGCCCATGCAGGACTACCCAGCTGCCCAGATGTGGGTACAGCTAGCCCTTGCACAGCTGCCTGTCCTTTCCACAGCAGCCCATCCCTGTCACGCTCAGCCTGCGCACGTCCGGCCCTTGCCCTCCCTGCAGTGTCACACTCCCGGAGCCGAGGACGCCAGTGCCGGTCCTAGTCCGATCCCGGTCCTAGTCCTGATCCCGGTGCCGATCCCGGTGCCGGTCCCGGTGCCGGTCCGGCCCCGCTCTCCCCGCCCCTCCGCGCCGCGCTGCACCCCCTCCCGGGGGCGGGTCCCCGCCTCCCGCCCCGCCTCCCCGCCGCTGCTCCTCCCCGCCCCGCCCGCCGCCTGCCGGGCGCTCGCTGCCGGCCGCGCTATAAGAAGCGGCGCTGGCGGCGGGGCCGTAGCGGGCGCGGCGGGGGAACGAGATGAGCAGCGCCGGCGCCGCTGCAAGATGCTGGATGGACACGTCCTGCTGGGATGGCTCTCCTCCTGCGCGCTCCTAGGGCTGCTCGCCTGCGCCCCGCGGCCCTCCGCCGCCTACTTCGGGTAGGTGCCCCGCAGCCCTGCTCTTGCTTCGCAACTTCGCGTTTAGTGGATTTTGCCTGTTTCTTTGCACCTTGTCCGTCCTGCCCGAGGTGGGGATGCTGCTGCGCGTCTGCTGACAGCCTCCCTTCCTCGGTGGGTGCGGGCATCCCCTCCCGCCGGCGCTGACAACCGCTCCGGGTGAGGCACCGGGTAGCTCAGTTCCCCCGCCGTCCCGAGCTGTCCTGCCGCGGACGGTGTCCAGGGCTGCAGCCTGCCCGGGACTGCCGAGCTCTGTCCAGGGGCTGCGTGTACAAGCAGCTAAGGGCAGGGAACGGACTGTCTCATTCGGCCCTTTCCCGGCAGCAGCTCGCAGGAGGAGACCCTTAGTGAGGTGGCTGGGGAGCTCCCGCCTCCACCGTAATGGGATAGCCCCGAAAAAACTTTTTCCATGTCATTTAAGCGCATACTTCAGCATCAGGTGTTGGGAAACGAATCCCGGCATTGTCCCTGCGGCTTCATTAGTTGTTTGGGGTTTTTTTTTGGGGGGGTGCATGATGCTGTCACGAGCCAGGGACGGGACAAAACTTATTCCCAAAGGAGATGAGGGTCCCGTCCGGGTTGGGCGCGGAGCCTCTGCATCCAGCTGTGCTCACCTGTGCTCGAGGCAGGGGTGCTGCCGGCAGGGGGCGCTACCAGCCCGGCCCGTACCTCGCAGGTGGATGCCGTTCCCTCCTCATCACCCCTGCTGGGACCCCTTTATCCCCATTCCTTGAGCTGTAGGAAGCCAGATAAACGACTTCATCCACCCTCTTTTAAGCTCCCTGCAACCCGAGGCTCATTGTGAAGCGGGCAGCCTTGTGACGGGTCTGCTGGCTTCCTTCTGTGCAGTCCTGCTTTGGTTGGGTGCCAGTGTAGCTGCATCTTCACCTGTCCCCCTTTTGTTAAAAAACAAACAAACAAAAACACAACAACAACAACAACAAAAAACCAACAAGAAACTTGTTCCAAAATCGGGTCCGTTTGCTAGGGGAGTGGGATGCGAACACTTGATGAAGAGCTTTCAGTGTAAGTTCACTCAAGAGTGATGGTTCTTGCTGCTTTTTGGGATGCTGTGTTATGACCGCTGGAAGGAGCCACTGGATCGGCACTGGAGAATGCTTTACCAGACCTGAGGTTTTCCCCCCCTCTTTCCAGTAAAACAAATCCTGGTGTTGAGGCTTGTCCATCGCTTGTGGTCTGGCAAAGTTTTCCAAACAGTGCTACTTACATCTTCTGTTTCCAACTCAAGAGCTGTTTAACTTCCTGCTGCTGGGGCTGGTTTTCTGAGGAAACAGCCTCTCCTATGCATAGGTTTTTAGGAAAAGCCCTCTTTTCCCCCAGCAGCACACAGGGCTGTGCTGGACCCGTTAGCTCGTGTGTCTGCCGGAGACCACCAGCACTGCAGTTGTACTGTGCCTTAGGGACTGACAGGGCTTGTAAGGAGCTTGGCTGTAGCTTTCCTGTTAATCCATGCAGTGCTCGTATCTGCTGTAGGGCAGCAGATAACTCATTCCAGTTGCTCCTGGGATTTCTCTTCTGGCCTTGTGTGGCTGGTGTAGGTATGAACTTAAGAGCAAACAGGTCGAGCCAAGGGAGTTGTATTGCTAAGTCTGTTCTGACTGCTTTGGGTTATTCTCTTGGTCTCAATACAACTGCTGATCTGATTTGAGACTCCCTCTCTGGCAATAAGGAGGGGAGAAGAGATGCTGCCAGAAGTGCACCCAGCCAGATGTGCAGTCCAACCGCTCCAGGGCTGCTGTGGTGCGCAGTGAGGTTTGCTTATGCAAAGCATCCTGTTATCTGGTGAGAGCCACAGTTGAAGGAGCAGCATCTGCTGCTAACCTCCTCTTTGTTCTTCCAAGAGGCCTAAAGTAGAGATTGCACTTGCTGAGCTGCCAAGGTTCTGGGGGAATGGGTGCTGCTGAGGTCTGGGGGAGTGGGCAGTGCTGAGATCCAGGTTCCCTGCTAATCCCTGGTGTGTGTGGAAGAGCAGAGACCTTCTTGCTGTGGGCTTCTGTATATAAGGAAAGAAAAATTACCTGCTAAAAGCTGTATGTTCCTGCAAATGCCCTCTGAAGGTGGGTATTAACCCTTCTTGCTACCCTTGGAAAGGTAGGAAAGACTGCTCCATATGAGGAATCATATCTGTTCATTCTAATACGAATCTTTCCTAAAAATCTGGAGGCACCACCCTTTGTTCAGGGACTGAGCTGAAATACTGAAATGGGCTCAGTCAATGTGGCATACTTCTAGGCAGGGAAAGGGATGCTCCTTCAGTTCCAAGGCATCATCAAAGCCATCCTGATGCCTTTTTGTGGTCTGCTAGACCCTCTGCTCTCAGTGTTAATATCCCTGTTGCAGGAGGTGCTGGGGTACAGAGTGTGATGGGTTTCTGTGTTAAACAGATGTCACACTGTAGCTGTAGCTTATCTGCTCCATTCCACAGTCTGGTAGGGGATAGGGACAGCTGTGGATGATCCCTTCCCCCTTCATCCCTAATGTCTTATTTCAGGGAAAGAATTTGGTGTCTCTAAATGTGTGGCCTGGTGGGGAATTAATACATGGGGACAGGAGTCGGGCATGGTTACATGATAACAAGATTGTGTCAGCATGTAGTTATGTCTGTGTCTGTCCCACTGGGGCAGCTAGTGAGCGGGAGGGATGCTGGGGCAGGAAGACCATGGCTGGAGGCTGCTGCTTCTCTGTATGTCTGGATCTGGGATTTTGGGGGGGGGGGGGGGGATTTGGAATGCACAAGCAACCAAATATTAAAAGTGCCCTGTGGAAGTGGAGCTTGGTGCATGTGATGGGAAGTGTTGGTGCAGATGAGGCCCTTGCTGCTTTCTTGCTCCATCCTTAAGCTGCCTGGTTGGGATGTATGGGGAGGGTAACAGTTCACTGTCTGGGGTAAAAGGAGGGATGGGTTTGTCCCTTGCCAAGGGCTATGTCCTCAGTGCTGCTCCCTGCATGTTGCTTTCTTCCTGCCTGGTGCAGGGGAGAAGCAGGTGCCAGCTTGACCTGAAGCTGGTACACAGTGAAGGACCTGAAGTGATGCTGATTATTAGGAAAGAGCAGAGCTGAGTCCCTATAGGCAACTGCCCAGGGGGTTTGCTAGCCCTAATAGCTGGAAGGCAGCTGAAAGAGCCTGGCTTCAGGGATGTAGTGACGCTACAGCTCCTATGCCTTGTCTAATACGGGACTTTTTGATGCTGAAGAGGAGAAAGCATGCTTGCAAATCTGAGCAGGACCATGTGGCTTGTGGTAGGTTTGGAGTTGCCCATCAAGATGCCTGATTATGACTTTTTCTTAGGGTAGGAGTATGTAAGGGAAACTGTTACTGGCTCAGTCTACACCAGAGGGGGAAGCATTGCCTTAAGATAAGTGTTAGCTGAGCCTGGCTTGTAGGAGATGCACTGGCCGTTCCGAAAGCGATCCTGCTTTCATGTTCAGCCATCTCCTCTGCAGCTGGGCTGTCTGAAAATTAATTTGCACCATATTACAACTGGCTGATGGGGTAGCTTGGAGCAGCCCCAGACTGACGGGATCCCTGAGAAAGCATTGCATTTCACTTCTCCTCCCTACTCTGCTTTTCTTGTGCCTTAAGCTTTTGGTGTGAGTACCTCCCCTCCCTCCCATTCCTCTTGCAAATGTGGGTAGGAAAATGGGTGATGGAAATGCCGTAGCATCATCTGGGGACTTGTGTTGGGTCTTGCACTGCTGGTCTTTAGAAGTGGCAGATAACAGGATTAGCTGTGCTGGGGTGACAGGTACTTCAGTCCTGCTGTGCCCTGGTGCTAGTGGTAAGGCAAACTGGCCTGGAGGAGGTTGCTGCTTTCCTGAGCTTCCTGGTCTGTGGATCTGAGCTTGCAACCTGTTTGGGCCATAAATCAAACCCCCTCTCTGTCTTTTTACATGTTCTGATTTATATCCTGATTTAGTTTTAATGTACCCCTCTTTTTCCTTGCTGGAAGAAGTGATGCTTTCTGCATATTGGGATTTGCTCTGCTTCCCTCCAGCAGCAGGAGCCCCCTCTGCAAGCACTTGTCAAGACAGTAGTAAGGTTACAAGTGGCTCATGCTTACATAGTGTTTATATTGACAGATTGCAATGTTCTTCATAAATGTAACTGATCTGTACACTGCACGCAGGCAACAGGAACCCTTAAATGCTCGCGTGGGGGAGAGGGAGGGAGGGGAAGCATAGTTTGCCCTAATTTACCAACACATCACTATTGAGAGCAGGTTGTTCACTGCGCAGTGGGTTTTTTTGGGTGTGGGAAGTGCTGTGTATTTTTGTTCATGTTGGCAGGTGCAGAATAGGTACCCTGCTATGCTTTAGGTGCTGTTGGTGTAGAAACCCTGCAGTTCAGGGTGTGATTTCTTGCCTAAAGTTACTTAGAAAACATCTGAGTACTGGACTTGAAGGGGTATTCAGGGGTTGAGGGCTCCTGGGGGGGTCAGTTAACATGAGTTTCTGAACTCTGTTTCTATGAGTGTGTGGCATCAGCTTGAATGTCATCTCCAATAAAAGCAAGCCCACTGGCAGGCTGTGCTGCCTGTTTTCTCCAGCCTGTGGGCTACTCTAGGTGCTAACATGGCTGTTGCATATCATGCATTTCTGTACCTGTCACTTGATGGTAGTGTGGGGCCACACACTCACGCCTGCGGCTCCGACCAAAGCTGTGTGAACTTCCCAGGAAGCTGTTGCGTAGCCAGGCCGCAGCGTGCTGGCTTTCCAGACGCTCTGGTCGTCTCTGGCGTGTGTGAGATGGAGCAGCTGGTTCTCAGCACAACCCAAAAAAACAAAACCTGGGCTCGGGTGGTGAGGGAGGAATGCGGCACACAGGCAAACACAGCTGGAGCATAAGAAGGCAGCTCCTGGGGCTGGGAGGGTGGCTTTGCCATCCCACTCGGTGGCGTTCTGCCTTCTCTAGGCAGCGATGCTGGCTTTTAAGATGCTGGATTTCTGCTGTTCTTTGGAATAAGAAGGGTGTGCCTGGTGTGGGATTTTTTTCCTCCCATGATTCTTTTGAGCTGGGTGAATTGTCACGTAGAGACTGATCTGTCTGAGTCCTGACTGGCACTTCTCCCAGAGTTGGCCTCTCTGTTCAAACCAATGTTTAACCTCCATTCATTTGTGAAGGGAACCCCCATGCCCAGAAGAAACATTTCCTCTGCAGATGCTTGAAGGTGGCATTGGATTTGAAGTTCCTAAGGGTGGTGACAAACCCAGGAGCATGTGAAAAGAACTGTACATGCAGATCTTCCAGACCTGAATCTCCAGCCTTGGGGACCAGGATCTGCCCAAAATTGGGCAGGAGGTACCCAAAAGTACCTATAGTGTACTTAGAGGATGGAGCAAAACTATCCAGACAGGGCGTAGTACATCTTAGACTTATGTCTATTGATCATGTTGCTTGAGACTTGGGAACAGCTACCTCCTGCCTGTTTCCTTTACTTGCAATGATGCTGGGACTTCTTCCTGCACCCAACTTAATGGTGAGCATTGCATGAAGCCTCTGTGTCCAAATATTGCATTATATTGGTTTTCTTTTATTGCAGAGGTTATGAGTGCTATAGATGACTTCCTAGGGGGAGAAGATGGCTTGTTAGGGGAATGCTGAGTGTATACATGGCAGAGCAGGAGGCTAGTGGCTGGCTTTAGTGTGACTGGTGATGCAGAACTAGAGACCAGGAACCTATAGGACTCTGGTCTCTTTGTGAAAGGCTTGGTCAATGTTTAACTTGCTTTCTGGAAGCTGCTAACAACAATAAGAGGGAATCGAGCCCCACAACCCCAACACAAGAAGCCCAGGAGTGTTTAATAATTAAAGGTCTTGTGCTTTATTGTGGAGTAATGAGAATCACCTTAAGGCATATTCAGTGGTGAGTAATTGAATTAGATTGTGGGATTGAGTAGGGTGAGAGTTACATGGAAGGTCTGCAAGACTGCACAGATAAGACAATGCGATGCTTCTTAGTTTGAATCTTTCTGTCTGTACTGGGTTTTGTCAGTCTCTCACTGCTTTCTTCATTTTTCTGTTTGCTTAATCCACTGTGGCGGCAGATTTAGTGTAATTGTCTCCTGAAGATGTTCTTGCTTGCCCTAGGGATGCTCCATTCCCTCCACTGAGGGAGATGCTGACAGTGGTTTGTATTCCTAATGTTTTCCTTAGTGATATGTTGCTATTTAAATGCTCCTTAAGACTTTTTCTTGTGGAAAAGGCAAGCCAGAAGATACTGCTGAACTAAGCAATTGTGGAAGTGTCTGAGTAGTCGGGGAGGGGTTGAACCATCAAGCATCACTAAGGTGTCCACTGCATGAGGCAGTTCCTGGTGCAGAGCTGATCAGAGCTGCGAAGGGGTGGCTTGTAGAGCTGAAGGCTAGACTTGCCTGCACTGTCTCACTATTACATCCCTGTGCATAGTTTCCCTATTGGAAAGGGATCTTGAAGCTTTGAGATGTTACATTAGAATATTTCCACTGGGGAGACAGTCTTGAATATGGTCTCAGGTAACCAGAAGTGTAGCAACTTCTGCTGCCTGAAGCTCCATATCATGGAATGGCTTGTGTTGGAAGGGACCTTGAAACTCATCCAGTTCCAACCCCCTGCAATGGGCAGGGACACCTTCCACTAGACCAGGTTGCTCCAAGCCCCATCCAACCTGGCCTTGAACACTGCGAGGGATGGGGCAGCCACAGCTTCTCTGGGCAACCTGTGCCAGTGCCTCATGACTCACTCCAGTTACCTTGGGTGATTTGACACCTTTAGGTCTTGGATTCTCTGGTGATTTGGGTTTTGAGGAATACAAATGGGTCAGCTCTTATCCTAATGTGTGTCTGAGGCATTTGAGGAGAGGGCTCAGTGCATTAAAACTGTCCTAATGTGCTGTAGGTGAAGGCATGCTCTCTATGCACAGTCATTTGGCTACAGTTGCCTCCTGAAAAGGAGTGCTCTTGGGTAGGATGGCACTTGTTTTTAGTTCATACTAAAAGCCTGTGTTAAAACATGAACTTCTTTACCTCAAGTTCTCTGACTGGCCAGGTAGCAACATGTCATCTTTCCTGAGGATGTATGCTGAAGCAATCCAAGAAGTACCTGGCTTTCCAGACTTGCAAACAGGCTGAGCCTTTGGCTTCCCTTTATAATGAGGAAACCTTTCTCTCTGCAGTCAGAATAGTTCTCTAGTGGCTTGTAGCATGTTAATGTAATTGATTTCTCAATCTGAGCAGCCCTCAAGCAGAGGGCCTTTTGCATGGAGGGAGACTGGTGCTGCAGGTCCTGGGCCAGCACATGATCTGGCTGCAGGCTAAACAGGTAGGATGTATTTTCCTGACTTACTGAACCCAGGGCTGGAGACCAGGTCAAGTTAAATAGGAGCTAGAAATTATTATGAAGCTGAGTGGAAAGGGTTAACCCTTTTGAAGCTTTTTTTTTGACATCTAGTAGCAATTTTTCTTCTGTTTTTAACTGTGCTTTCTAAAGTTCCCTCAGATTGTGGCTGTAAGTGCTAATGAGTCTTATCTCTTGAGAAATTGTCATAAAATACACTTATGAAGTTTATCAGCTCAGTAAGCTTTACATTTTATTGTAATGCATGTTTGCACTGTGCTAAGTGGAACAGGGAGTATTTTGACTACATGGATAAACATAGCAGTTATGGGATTTGCTTTAGCTGATACAAAAATCTATTCTGACTTTTCCCTTAGCTGTAGCAGAGAACTCTGTTTCAAATGGATCAAGCGGCTCCTGCATGTGCTATGTGGTCCTTCAGTCTGCTTGTGACCTTAAATCATTCTTCTGTAAGGTGTGAGGAGTATTTTTTTAATTCAGTTGCTGAAGGATTTCTTTTAGGGAAAGAGGAAATGACAGGTTAACAAAACTTGAACTCTTCCTTTGGAAGGAACACAGAGCAAAACAGCTCTCCTATACATCAATCTAGAACATGCAAACTCAACACTATCTGACATTAATGCTGAGTCTGTGCTGGCTTCGAAGGCAGCATGAAGTGTGATTCATGTTGATGGCCTGTCAGGCTGTATGGGAGTTGGCATGAGTTTTATAAGCAGATCCATTTGGCCTAGCTCATTAAAACAGCATTAATTGGATAACCGGATGCTCATGTAGTTTGGGGTGAAAAACTAGCTTGCTTTGACTTCTGCATTTGCTGTGTGCTGGGTGGACAGGTTTCATAATTGTAGCAAAAGTTTCCTTTCTTGGAAAAACTGGAGTCTTCCAGAGGCTGAAGTAGTGTAATTGGCCATTTACTCTGCATGGTAGGAGGTAGCTGTTTGTATTGTGGAGTAACACGTTTGCCCTAGATGTGAATGAAGTACTAGATGCCCATAGAAATATCTGAGCTAAGCTTAAAAATCTGTCAAATGGCCCTGTTTGGGTAGGGCAGTCCTGGGAGGAATGAGCATAAGTCTAGTCAGAACCTTGTTCTGCTGTTGAACTTCTCTGAAACCAAATTGCAGAGCAGCCTCCTAAAGCAACTCTTGCTTTCAAGACCAATTCCTCTTTGAAGGAGTCAGATGAGCAGAAGGACTAACCTCCATCTGCTCTTGGTCTACCTACTTTTTTTTTCCTCTAGTAGAGTCTAGAAAAATTAAGCTTACTTTGAGGTACACAAGGGCATCTTGAGTCTGATCCCTGAGTGATGCTTTCATGTGTAACATACAGACAGGTGAGACAGGTTGCCAAGATGAATTGCTTTGAAGCCCAGGGTCAAACTGCTGCTTTATCTTAAGCAACTTTTAACTTCTTCCCAAAAGGAACTGGTCAAGACCCTTCTCCAAAAGCATCAGTGCTGCCAGATGAGCATCTACTGGGGTGGGCTCATGTATGTCTTCAGTAATACCTGTTGCAGCTTCCAGTCAGAGCAAGTTGCTACCTGTTAAATTCCACCTCCACAAAGTGCCTTATTTATGTTCCTTCTTGTTATCAATCAGCTGTATGTGACAGCTTCCCCAGCTCTGCATGTGGGAACATGTTGTGTGTTGCCACAGCATGCACAGGAGTGTTCTGGTGCTAGCTGACCCCTCTGTAGGCTTGGCCGATGGTGGGGGACTTCAGGATCACCAAGTGCTTGTGTTAGAGGAGTACCCATCTGCTGAGCTGTAGCACACACAGCCTGGCAGGCTGCTCTCATGGCTTGCTGGGATCTTTGTAGACTTCCCCACTTGACTGCTTAAACTGCACAGAGGCATTGCTATGCCCTAGTCCTCATGGTTTGCCCACAGCTAGTTCTTGGTGCTGTGTGAACCCCCGCTGAGTTGGGTACATTGACTGGCTTTCACTGTTACGGTGAGCTCAGATCTTTAAATATCCTCATTGTAATGTCTTCTCTGCTGGCTGATGATTAAAGATTGGTGATCTCATGCTTGGTATTGCAACAAAACAAAGCCAGGCAGCCCTGGGGGGGCATAACTGCACTTCTGTTAGATTGCAAATGAAGATTGTAGGTGAAGCTGGTTCTGCATGCTACAAGGGACAACTTGTAGGGCTTCCCAGCTCCATGTGTTATGATTACTGTCACTAAACACCTTGATCTCTGAAGTTGCTAAGGGGAAGTGTTTAGTCTTGGTGTTGAGATAGTGTTCCTTGGCCTACCTGAAACTGAGCTTACAGGAGCTTCATTTTATCCAATACAATGCCTCACTTGGAATGTGATCTCTGGTCACTGACTGGTTGTAGGGTGTAGCTTGTGTGTGTGTTTAGCTTTTTGGGTTTCTTTTTTTTTTTTGGGGGGGGGGGGTGATCTACCCTGCTTGGCCTTAACACCGATTTTCCCAATTTCCGTGGAAAATCAGTCAGTCATGACTCCTGTGGGAGCACTGCCTCTAAGGCAGTGCCTTTCAGTGTTACAGAGTGTGGGTGAGGGCACATGAGTCAAAGAATTGCAAAATACTCAGCCAAGCAAAGAAAATGTGTTTCCACTTGAGCTTAGAATAGGAAGGACACTGTATTTTAGTGGTACTCAGTTTCTTTACATCCTACTGCTCTTTAGCTTCAAGCACAGGTATCCCAAACCACCTGGGTCTGAGAAGGCCCAGGTATCACCTTCAATAATCTCAGAGGAGACTTCTAGTGTCAGGTATTGGAGCATCTATACCCCACTGATGTGGGGCATGTTGCAGCACTGCATGTTCCTGCCTTTTACAGCAACACTGCTTGTACAGCTGAGCTTTTCCGGTGTGTGGAACCAGCTTTAGTCTTGCTTAGGTATATGCTGTGAACGACTAAGCAATGACATGCTAGGGCATCAGAGTGTCTGGAAGCCAAGTCCAGCTCAGAATGGGTGTTCAACTGGGAGCTGGGGTAAGCTGATGGGACTGGGTACCTGGGAGACAGATGAACACTTAGGATGAGAACCCAACTTGGGCCAGTCATTTGGAGCTGGCTCCATTGGCATTGGCCACTAGCACCTCTCCTAGTGCAATCAGTGACTTCAGAGGAGCTTGTGCTTCTTGGGGATGCAAGTTTAGCTTGCTGCTCTGCTGTAAGCCCTGCTGTGCTGCAGCTCTGCAGCTCCTCTGACAAGAAACCCTATCCTGGAGGCCAAACCCCTCTGGGGACAGTTCACCAGAACTGATACTTTATTTAAAAGAACTGGCTTGTTTTGCTTAATCTTGACAAAATTCTTTTCTAGCCCTAATCCTCTTCCAGTGTAAGGTGAGATCTTGCAATACCTGGCAAACTTATAGCATAGCTCTCTTTCTGCATCTCTGGGCCCCTCTGTAATCAAAGGTGGTGGTGGTGGGGGGGTAGCTATGCCAAAGATAAATCTCCTGCTGGGAGCTATCAGGGAGCTATTTCCCAGTCTGTGGTTAGGAAGTTGACCTGACAGGCTAGAGGTGAAACAGCCACTTGAGCTGAATTACACAGTCTAACCAAAGGTCCAGCACTTCCTTTGGCTCATTAGCACAGCTGTGTTGCATCCCTGGTGACTATTTCTATCTTCTGGCTTGTCCCATGTTGACTCCGGAAATCCAGAGGCTTAGCATGAATTTGAAGACTGAAGTTGAAGAGCTGCTCTTGGGAGAGTGAACTGGACTGCACAAGGCTTTGAGCAGTCCCTCTGGTCAGTGCTACAAGCTGTCATATCCATGCTGGTTTCTGTAGCTGATGAAAATGTGTTTATAAGCAGAGACCTGTCTCTGCAAGGTGCAGGACAGAAGATGGACTAATGAGTAGGAGAGTGGGACCAGGCATGATTCTGCATTTTCCTCTTAAGCTTGCAGAGGGATCAACATCTGTGCAGTAATGAATCTCACTTGGTGTAGTGGAGATGCCTTAAAACTAACTACAGTTTGTCTCTGTGAAGCCTATGGTACCAGTATTCCCCAGTGCAGGACAAAGCTCTGTGTAGGATGTACCAAACACTGGTACCTCCCACAAGGCAATAAGAGCATCATCCCTCAGAGCTGCATTCTTTGAGGCACTTGCTTGGCTTGCTGCAAGACTGATGGGAAACCTAAGAGCTGGAGCAGGCACTGAGAGCAGGGAGGTGAGCTTGGCGTTTTCTGATTCACTGTAGTTTGGGACAGCGTCAGGCTTCATGATCCTGTTATGTGGTGACAGCATATTTATATCATGTCCCTTTGCAGCTGGCTAGGGTTGGGTGCCCTCCCTTGCTATGGTAGGGGGGACCGTTGTGGTGTGGAGGTGGGTGGTGACCCCATCTGCTCCCAGAATGAACTGCTCCAGCACTGAGTGTAGTGTGAGGCTGAGCTGCTGTTGGACAGATCAGGAGCACAGGGTCAGAGGTAGGGCTAGTTGAGTAGCCTAGTTCAAACAAGATGTTCTTGGCTCTTGCATGGGGTATTTTACCCTGTTGCCAGAGCTCTTTAGAGCTCTCATTTCAAGTGCTTTCAATTGAAGTGGCTCCAGAGCTGGTGTCTCCTCTGTCTCAATGTGTTCAGAGGCCTGGGGTAAGTTTTACCTTATTGCTCCATGGGGGGTAGAGGGAGCAGAGATTGCCAAGCCCTCTGCATGGCTTTGGGCATATTTGTTAACCTCAGGATACTTCAGCTTGTAAAGCAGAGCTGTTTTCACAGGAAGCAGGCTGTAAGCTGAGTCAGGGACTTGATGTATATCCTTTTGCTCTTCTTAGGACTGTTGGACTATGGACCATATCTGAATGGTCTTCTATGATGAAGCAGAATCCTCTGAGTTGGAGTTACTGCTCCTGTTGCAGCAGAAAGGGGGGTCAAAGACAAATGTACAGGGGATCTACTGATGGCTTAGTGAATGGTGAAATCCTAATAAGTGGGAAACACCTATCCTCAGCGTGCAAGGTCTGATGGCAAAGCAAGCTGCACAGTTGAAGCTTCATTTTAGGGGTGCACTGTTGCACCTGCTATCCTTTTCCAGAGCCTTGCTGGGAGATGCACGGCTGGATTTTCAGTGCAGCTGCTTCCCTTGCTTAAAGCACCATCCACACATTGCTCTTGCTACTGTCAGCTGCCTGAGCGCCTCTGTTTATGTTTCTAAGACTTGAAGGCTAGAGAAGGAAGAAACCTGACCAGTGCAATGGAAACCTTCAATTCCCTGCAGTCCCAGGAGGAGAAGAGTAGCTTGAGGCTGGGGCTAGGAATGAACTTCATTTGTACGCTGCCTCGCCTCTCCAGGAGGATCAGCCAGGAAAAATATCAACAGTTCCATTAAAAAGTCTGCTGGTTTGCTAAAGTAGTGGAATAAACATACCTGTAGGCATAATGTCTTGAACCACACAGGAAACATCAACTAGGATGAACACACACAGACTTGCTCCCTCTCCCCCAGTATATTTACCAGATAAAAAACACTGTGTCCATGGTAATGTGTAAATCAAACAGCAGCTGGGGGGATTATTCTTAGCTGGGGAAGAAGTGGCTTGGATCAGAGGGGCTTGGTGCTTTCCTAGAAAGGCAAAACCTTTGCTGAGCCTGGTCTGAGGATGGACCTGCAATAGAACCTGGGGCAGGATGGGGGTTAGTGGGGTTGTTATTCCTCTCTTTGATTTTGATTGTCCTTTCCTAGGTTCTTTTCCCCTGTTTCTCTGGGGCTGAACTGCTTTTATTCTAACCACTTGCATTCAGTTGAAAAGCTGGGGTGGAAACTGTGGGAAGTAGATAAACACCCTTGGAACCTGAAGGGTGGAGTGGGTCTTCTAACACTAAATAGGGAAACCAGCCACCCCAGCCATTAGTGTATGGTGGAGATGGCCCCTTCAGTCTGCCACTGAGCCCACAAATGTCTCCTGACATCTCTGAGATGGTTGAGTGGAAACCTGCAAACTTGTATTTCCCATTTCAGTGAGGGGGACGTGAGCTTCAAGCATGGCTTGAATGAGGAATTTTTGCCAGCACTTTTTGGACCAGTAGCTTGGTCCCTGAGCTGCCCATAAAAACAACTTCCCCATGGCTATATCCAACATATGTTAGGTATAGAAAAATACATGAGGAAAATGCTTTCAGTTGCAACCAGATGGCACCTGTCAAGCACAAGTAGACATTTCTATTAGTGTATTTGAGTGTCTTGGATCACTCCCAGCCTCTGGATTGAAAACTAGTCCTGCTGTAGCTGTCCTCCCAGAGTAGCCCCAGAGGTAGACTGATGTGTTGCTGCATGCTAGTGACAGTCCCTGTGCTCCCAGGCCTCATCTGCATAGCCACTTAACACAACTAATCTGAACTGACTTTTAAAGTGGATTAGTTCAATTACTCTTAACTAGCCCCAGTGGAAGCACTCTCCTTGGGGATTAAGTATCCTTAATTCACTTTAGCATACGTGATTTCAATGCAAACCCGGCTAAACTGAATTAAGGGCTCTTTAGAGCCTTGTGCAGAGGTGCTGCTTCAAAACTGATGTGGTCTAACCGCCCCACTTTGCATTCCTGTGCTCAGTTCATTCCCGTTAGCATTGCTGAAGTGTCCCCTTACAGATGACTAATACAGGCAGCCTCTCAAATATAAAGCTGCAAGCACATTGCTTAGGCTAATGTGTGAACCAGCTTCTGTGAAGAGCTCTGGTATCTGCTGATTCAGTGCTTAAAAGTGCCCAAACAGTGTGTTTTAAAAGTTTTTTTTCTCAGATTTGTTTTTTAACTCTTTTTTTCCCCCTTTTTTTCTTGTGTTTCTCAGTTCTTCAAACCAAGCTCTTTGCTTTTGCACTAAAAATGCATCAAAGTGAGTCACATGCCAGTTTTTCTCTTACTGCCCTTAACTCACTGGATGAAATGGCAGTACTTCACCAACAGTGCATTCATCTTCTTAGCTCAGTAATTTAACTTTCCAGTTGAAGATGAGCTGTGGTTGTAAAAGATTGGCCTCTGTTTTCCTGAAGCTGAAGTGAAAACAGTCATTACATGTGATGCCCTGGGCAAGCAGGCAGGGTAACTCTTGCTTTGGAGAGAGTGGGATGGGACAAGGTTTTCTCGTTTTAAGCATCAGATGATGTGTGTGCTGGGAAGAAGAGACGAATCCTGACATCACCATATGCAGGGAAGATCACTGGGGGGTGTGTGTATGTAATATTACAATATAGGGTGTTTTTTCCTGCACACTGACCCTTGGGTGGTCACAGGAGCAGCTGGCAGCTATATAAGGGTTATTTTTTGAGGGGATGGTGGGTAATCAACCTTCAGTTTCTTTACCTTGGGTTTTTCATGGCTCTCACAGAGTTCCCTGGTGCTCTGCAGGCTACAGAGAAGGGAATAGGTATTGCACACAAGCAGGACATGGATGCTGCTGCCCTGCTCTTCCAGGGCTGTGAGAGTGCTCTGTGCTGCAGTGCTGCATCTCTGAAATCTCTCAAAAGGATCCTCTGTGCTGCTGTGCAAAGTCTGCATCTCACTTACAGCTCTGGCTGAACCATAAGCCAATTTAAGCTTATTTTCTTAATGCCAAGGAACCCCTTCCCTCTCTGGAGCAGCTTGTGCATGGCTGCAAAATGTCACCACTCTGCTCTTCATTCACTGGCCTCCAGACTTTGTCATGAGGTGGGCACAAACCATGACAACATGGACGTTTGATGTGTAGTTATGCATTAAATCTGGTTTCTCTGACAGTTTTCTGGAGCAGTAATGTATATTAGAGGCCAGGTTTTGGGAGCTCTTTTTCCTCTTTTGCTTGCTCAAAGAATACCCTCAGAAAGGAATGCTTGGAGTATTTTGTACCAGTATGGGCAAGAGGCCCAGTCTTATAAATGTATTATAATCTTAGGTTTTTGATTACCTGAGGCAAGACCTCTGTCTCACTATGTTTTGGTGGTAAGCTCTAATGAGTTTAGCACCACAAGGGTTTGGTGTTTCTGCCTTTAAGATATGAGGCCATTAACTTAATCTTTAGTATCTGTTAAATGTTTCTGGGGGTTCTTACTCTGGGCAGTACTGAGAGAATGCCTACTGAGAACATGTTTTATGTGAGTAGCTAGTTTGTGATTTCACTCTTGAACACCAAGGCCTTCCTAAATGGAGAGATTTCACCTAGGTGCAATTTTTTACTTGGGGATTATGCTTTTTATCAACCCTATAGTCTATGAAGATGTGTGTTAATATATCCTGCCAAACTGTGCTATCTGCAGAACCTCCTCCTCTCCTAGGAATGCCTGGACAAGCCTGGGGAATCTTTTCAGGGTAGTTCTCTGGAGGGAGGCATCTTAGAGGCTATGCTTGGAAGCTTCTCAAAAGAAGGCAACAAATAGGTTTTCAGGTGCTGGGAGAAATGGTACCCTAATAGAAAAGAGAGGCCAGGTCCCTAGAGGAATTGCCATCCCTCCATGCAGCAAGTTGGAGGTGAGGATCTGCTCTTTTTAGCTGATTAGTTCTCTGCCTCTAACGTGGGGGTGTCACCTTCCTCAAAGCTTATGGTCAAAAGGCCTCAGACTTCAGTGATGGCAGGCAGATGGCATTTTAGTTTGTAACCATTCTCTAAAAGAGGGATGCTAAAAAGCTGCCTTTGAAATAAGGATGGCTCACATCTAAGAGCAACCGAGAATGTGGCTTTGCATCTCTTCTGACTTCCTGGAGTGGTGGTAGGGAGCTCATCATGCAGACAGGAGTGCTGAGAACTGAAATGCAGGACTTGTGTAGACCTACAGGCTGTGAGATGTGACTTCCATAGTGTATTGCTAGGACCATTAGGCAAAATGGTAAAGGATCTCCTGGAGTGGCCCTTATAATGGGCTTTCACCAGGTGGAATAGATCTGGCAATATCTAAATGGAATTTTCCCTTCTGTGAGCCTTCACTCTGAGGTATGGTGCCTGGTGACATTCATGGAGTCTGTGGGGTTTCCTTGCTTTGTTTTCAGGCTGTGTAAATTGACCTTTTGTTTCTACTTCTGCAACTTGTCCATAGGGTTGGAAAGTATCTGCTGCCAAAGATGCCCAACTTCCATCTACAAAAATGAACTAAGCAGTATTAAAATTGAGAGTAATTGATCAAGTTAGATACTGGTGTAAGGGTTTTATGGCTTTCTGTGATTTCAGGTTGGTAAGTACAAACCTTAGAAGCTAAATTCTTGTTGTAATCAAGTGATGAATAGAAGGGTTGGGTGGAGGAGCTGACAAGAATAAGTCTGGGGTAGTACTTAGGCTGCTACCATGATCTGTTTCTGTGGCTATGAGGACTGGTTTCTTTGCAGGCAAAGCTCTTGCTCAGTTAGGTGATGCCAGCATCATTTTCAGTACTTAAAAATGTACCTTTAACAGCAATGGTGTTCTGAAAATAATGCAAAGTTTTTAAAATCAATAAAATTTTTGTGGAATTTTTACGTCTTGCTTAATAGGTTCAGACTGGAATATTTCTTGATCGCTTGCTGCCCTGTTTTTAGCAGCCTCTAGACACCCTGTGGGCCACTGCACTTAGATGCCAGTATAATTTGGTAGGGATTTGTCATTTTTAATGGTTTCTTTCCCACCTCACTTCTTAAAGCTTCTCTAATTCCATATTGCCCCAATTGTGATATGCAAACTTTAAAAGGAAAATTGCAGCCAGTGTATTTTAAGATTCTTATGGGCAAGCAGCCCCTGCTTAACCTGGCAAATTTGGACAGCTTTTCTCACTAAGGCAAATAAAAAACCTTCCAAATCAAGAAAATTATGTAAGCAAATCCAATGAGTGTGCTCTAAAATTAAACCTGCCTTACAAGTTCTAGGACTTCCATTGTGAAACCAACGAAGATTATTTTGGGAAGGCTGTAAAGCCTTGCCTTGGTGAATGTTCAGTGGTGTCCTGAAACTCTCTCCCTCTGTTCCACTTGTCCCTTTGTTGTGACCAAGTGAGTAGGAATGTAAAACTGTCAGGGACTGTCCTTGCCCAGGACCAGCTCCCCGTTGTCCTAACTGAGCCACAGTAGTTATTGTGCCCAGAAACTTCACAGAAGAACTGGGTAAGTTGTCCTCTGTCATCATGCAGCTCTTGCCATGCAGCACCCAATTCAAAGGCAAGACTCTGTAGCACTGCTGTAGCCTGGCGTGGCTTTGCCGTTGTGGTGCAAAGCAATGTCTCATCTGTGACCAAAGATGTCTGCTGTGAGCTTCTGAACCCTGGAGTTTGCAAGCTGTGCTATGTGCACTCTGCAAAGGAGAGTTATTCTAGAGTGAAGATGACAAGCTGAGTTACGCTTTTACTTATCTTGCCATAAAAGGCTGTCCTCACTCCATGTTCATTGTGACAAATGCTCTATTCTTTCTGCTGTCTTTTCACCATCCCTCCTCATGTATTTTCTAATCTTTCCTCCACTTTGCCATCATATAAGGCATGCTTTTCTGTGGTATATGGCCAAACCTTGTTTAGAGACCCTCATGCCCATGCTGCAAGCTGTGCTTGAAAAAGGTCAGCCTTGTCCTCCAGGGATTTGAGTGTTTTAAGCTTTTCCTGTGGCAACATTGGTGCCTAATTCCCTCCCAGTTTGGGGTGGGAGAAGGGAAGACCCTTGTCTCTGCTTGTTGCTAGCACAGTATCTCCATCCACAGTGGGAATTAATTGACCTCTTAGCATTTGTGCTGAGACAGCTTTGGGCTGTTGTTAGGCTGGGGTGATCTTGAGGGGTTCATGGCACTTCTGGATGAAGCCAGATATAAACGTGGAAAATTTTAGCAGGGAGCACCTGTCTAGTTATGCCCAATAGAGCTGTCAACTCAGCTGTACAAGGTATTTCCATTTGGGAAAACATCCCCCCTGATTTTGTTTTACTGTTATTTGCAGACTGATGAAAGGTTGTTTTTTCTTTGAAAACATACAAAGCATTTGTTAGTGTTGCTATGATTTTCCTTTCTCTGAGTTGTTCTTTCTTTCTTGGCCCTTGTCTTCTGGAGCTTTTGCAGCCAGAAGACACTAAAATCGCAAATGTGCAAAATACAAGATGGATAAACAACTTAATCTCATGGATAGTCAACCTAAATGTTTTCTGAAGCCCTCCTTCAAGGAGGATTAGCTGGTAAAGCATTTGAAAGGTCGTAGCCTTGCTTTGACTTGTGCTGTTGCTGCTCAAGATGCTAAATGCGTGTGAAAGCTTCAGCAAAAGGCCTGAGATGCCATCACTGTTTTCTAAGGCTCCAGGGAGCATCTCTGTCCTCTTGGGCTTTGGACATTCATCTTGGAGCTCTGCCTGCCTGTATTAGCCATTGTGATAGTGTTGCCTGGAGCACTTAGATGTGACATGTATCAACTGGCATTTTGGCTGCACTAAGTGTAAGATTTTTCCAGTGTAGGTTTATATCTGTGTTTTTTTTGTTTTGTTTTGTTTTATATGTGTGCATATTACTGTTATGATTTATTTCCAGGCTGTAACTTTGGTTTTGTCACTTGAAATAGTTTGGAAACTTGGAGGGCTTTTTCAATTATTTGCAAACCCTCTAACTTGGAGGAAAATTCAAGTGTGAAGCATGCTTTTGATTCACAAAGAAATTGTTACAGAGCTCCTGTAGAAAGGTTTCCTCCTGTTTTTGTGTTATTTGGGCCTTTCTTTCTTCTCTGAAGCTGCCTTTGCTTCTTGGCAACTTCAGAACAGATCAGAGGTTGTTATTGAAATGTCAAGACTTACAATGCTGATATCCTTCAACAGAAAGCTGGGTGAGAAATAATGAGTCCAGGAAACTAGTTTTGACTACTTAAACTCTTTGACACAGGGTAGAAGACACTAATACAAATAGTGGTTTTAATAAATCATAGTAATATTTGTGTGCTAGGATGTTATTCCTGCTCCCTTCCATGATGAGACCTGCTAGTCAGCCTTGTAAAGAAAAAAAGCATGAATGTCTCACGGGTGTTTCTTTGCTATAAAATGTGTTTCCCCAATTTTTAGTTTCAGTATTGCTTATTGTTCCAGCTGTGTATGTAAGTTACATGCTGTTGAGGTGCTTTCAACCACTGCTATTTTGGGGCTGGAGAGGGGTAAACTAGAGGGATTCCTTTCTCCACCACCAAGAAAACAAATGTCACTCTGGGGATTGTGGTGGAGAGAAAGCTGGCAAGGCAAGTGAGATCCTGCCACTCTTGTTCCTGTGGGTTCAGCCTGCAGAATTGCAAAGTGTAAATCATGCTTGCAGGGTTTCAAGGAAGTGAGGTGTGAGACTTGTGGGTTAGCATCCCTTGGGGATGCAGGTCAGGAGATGCTGGATGCCTCTGTAACCTCAGGAGCCAGGGAGGTCGGTGCAAGGCTTGGCAGAAGGCATGTGCTTTTGCAAGGATGGGAGACCAAGGCTGGGGGTGAGACAGCTTCCTTGACATGGGGCCAACTGAAACGCCTCAAGTGCAGATGAAGAAAAAGGGATGGGAATGTGATACCATTTACCAGGGAAGATGTAAAACCTAAGAGAAGGAAGCAGCCAAGTTTTGTTGCAGTGCTATAAGGTTTCAGCTGCTGCTTCAGCAATGCTGTTGTGCGGTGATTTGCTTAGTGCTGTGAATTCTAGTTCAGTTTGTACAAGAAGCCAAGGAGATCTCGTCTTGGTGTATGTATCTGTTTAAGCTTAAATGTCTTGAACCACCTTGTTATTTCGCTTCAGCTTGCATTCATACCCTTCATTTCAGATGTGCTTTACCACAGGATTCAAGGGAAACGTAACTCATGCTAAACTGGAGTACAAGCAGGGTACAGTTGGTGGTTCAGCCAGCTTTCAACTTCTTTTGCTCTGATTTTTGTCTTCTGCATGTTATCTAGTATTGGATGGACAGCTCTGGTGCTGCTTATCCCCTGTGGAGAGAGAACCTTCTGGGAAGGCTTCTTCATCAACAAGTTGTTTCTTTTCTTGGAAGCATAAGCTTACTCTTGCTTCAGTATCGTTATCCATAGGTTTTGGGGATTTAGCTGAGCACCTTTGTGGCACTTGTAAATAAGTTAGATCCTTCTACTTTGTTTGGTTTTTTTTTTTCCTGTTGGCTCAGATTTTGACAGACTCCATGTAGTTGTGCCCTGTATTAACCTGGGAATGATGACTCACTCTTCAGACCTGCTGAAAGAGGTGGGATGTGGGAATTGTAAAGCCATCCCACATGCGTTTTGAAGACAGATTGGAAACTCCATTTCAGGCTGGAGCTGCTCTGGGTGTGATTAGCTCTAATGAGCATCTGTTGATGGAGTAATCCAGGGAGAGGGTTCTTGGTGTTCTTTATCACTGATCACATTAGGTTATGAAGGGCTAAGCTGGGAAGATACAGGTTGTTTGTCCAAGCTTACAGCAAAGGTCTTTTGCTTACAGCATGTTCAATGTGTTCCTTTTTCCTTTTCATAGCATTTCAGTGTTGGAGAAATTCCACCAGCACTAAAGCATTGTCAGAAATAAACTTATCTGATTGTTTATGCACGCCACAGGACTTCCCTAATGTGCATAGAGCTCCACAGGTGTAGGCTGGAGTCCCTGGAATTTGCTTGTCTCTTGTAGTATTGAACACAGTTTCTGATCATCCAGCCCTGGACTCTACACAATTAATGTTGTAAGAGAGAATATCAACCTGGGTCATTCTTATGGAATCAAATGCAGAAAGTGCAGTGTTTTTTTTTTTGTTCTTCCCCATTTTTTCCAAATACATATATTAATGAGACACCTCTGGAGCTTCTGATCTTGCTATAGTTTCCTACAATCAACTGAAACCTTACACCATTCATTCAACTGTAACTTGATAATATTTTTAAAGGAAAAGACTCAAATACTGCACTGTAGGTGTGTTGGAGAATGGACCCAGTGACACTTCTTGGGGTCTAAGGAGTAGAACTGTTAAGACAAAGGAAAATAGGAAGTATTTTCCTTTTTCCTCAAGTTCTTTGAATCTTTATGCTGCATTAGATACATGGCCACTATTTTCCCCTTCAGTCCTTGGAAGTGGCTGTTTTATGGCTTCTTGGTGGGGTATGCTCAATATTATGCCATGGCAGTTTTACATATCTCCTAATGATAGTCAGTAGGTGTGGATAGGGAATTATGAAATGTGCACCCACAGACCTCACAGCTTAGTTCCATTTTCTGGGGGATAACCAATGATATAAGGACTGTCCTTCAGCTCTGCTTATTTTGCTGACTGTTGGTGGTGACTTAGGAAATGGGAACTTGCACAACATTGGTTGACAGTATCTTGGATATAGGGTTTGCATGCTGGGATAACTCTAAGCATGTGGATTCTCTTTCCGTGAGACAGTTTTTCCCCAAAATGCTTTCTGGCATGTTTTCTTGCACTTTTTAGTTTGAATAAAAAATATTTCTCCCTTTAGAATTCTGCAGGCACTGGGAAAAATTGGTGTAGGGCTTGGCATATGAATAATAATATTGTAGCTCTGCATTTGTTGGCACTTCCATGTCAAGCATGAGCAACTTGCAAATCAAATGGTTTCCTTATCTGATTTGCTGCTTCTGAGGTCTTATTTTGTAGGCTGAGGTTGAGCTACTTCTTGGAAATGAGGTGGAACAGTCCCAGCATCATGAAGCATGTGTATCATGGAGCTGGAGACCAGTTCTCTGCTAAATGAATATGGATACAGATGTGGCATCCCACAGTGCTGCATCTTTATGTCCAGTCTTAGTGAGGCTCTATCTCCCCCAGAGTGACTTCAAATATGTCAAAATGCTGTGAACAGCCTTCACAGTCAGTGAGGATTGGACTTGTTTGACGTACAGTGTGACATAATGTCTTTCCCCTCTGTAATCTTTTACCCCTTCTAACATCCAGGCACACAAGAGCCGATTCAATTCTTAATCTTGGTGTAATGAAACCACCTCGTGGTTTCTGTATTTGAGTTGATCTAAATTGGGATGGCAGGAGTTCTTGAATCCAACAGCTTTAGGCTATTTTAGGTGGTGAAAATCTGCCATTGGCACTATGGAGGGCATTTATAAGTAACAAGCTAATTACGTAAAATGCACACTGTCCGCTTGTTAAGATCTTCTTAAAGTTTCATAATATAATCAGAATTTGCTATGTATAACACTTGGCTTGTTGTCCTCCCCTCTGCCTTTTTAATACAGCTTGATTAGATGGGTAGATGGGTGATCAATGCAGGAAGGAAATTATTTCCTTAATACTAGTTGATTGAGTGTGCCTCACATGCCCTGTAATACAATGCAGAAATTATTTTTCTTTTGATTTCTAAGCACAAATGCATTGTTTTGAGGATGGATAATATGCAGTCCTGTCTGTTCAACAGCACTTGTAGAACAGAGCTTTGGCTCTCACTTGGATATAGTATTTTGGTTAATATGGCTCTTTATTCATGTAGCATTTACATAGTATGGTAAGCAAGATGCATATGCTGAAGTCACCAAGGCTTCTGAGGGTGTTTACCTGAAGTGTTGGCAGAGGTGTATCTGGCTGAGGTCATGCCAAAATTCTGTAGTTCAATCACTTCCAAAGGTGAAGGTCCTGCCAGCAGCACAGGTCTGTTAAAGACATCTTGGCTATCAATATCAATTTGTCCATCACCTGTGTTTAACCACTGTTACAGCATCTGCTTCCCTTCCAGAAAACTGCGTGGATTCAATCCCTTCAGGAAGTGTTGTACCATTCCTATAATGGTGTGGGACCTGGGCCTTTCTTGATGATGGTGAATGGACATGGGGAGATTGATGGCAGATGTTTGCATTGCTTGTTCAATCTTCTTTTTGCTGCGACAAACTGAGGTGTGGAGGAGCAGTGTTTTGGGGTGCTGGGGGAGATGAAGAGAAAGAGGATGCCGTCAGTGGATGGCAGTGAGGGAAAGACAATGCAGTGCCCTGGCTTCTGCAGCAGAAGACCAGTAAGATTTGTGATGTTGGCTGGCTCCGTGGGAACCTGTTCTAGAATACTTCAAGAACATAGTATCCTGCACTGGAAATTTACTCTAATATGATGATTTTAAAACCTTGGCCAGATCTAATTTCCTTAGCTAGAGATCTGACCATTGAGGCTTAATTGGAGGCTTGCAAAACCTCAGGACCTCAAAACTCCTTCAGGCAGGCATTTGTGAAACACCTTTTGTCATGGGATGACCTTTATGCAAGAGCTTTTGACTATCCTCCTGTTGAGTTTTGTAAGGAACCAGCCTATGTTCACAGTTCATTACCACAATCTCTGTTGGGAGCTCAGAATGAGGAAAAACTTCTACCTTCCCATCACCAGAATGTCTCTTGCATCCTGCTCTTTCCAGTGCCCAGAAAGTTTGTTTTTTCACCTGTTTAGTTTTTAAACCTGCCACGAGGATAATATGACATTAGAGTGGAAAAGCTATCGCTGCTGTGCAGGGGAGGAATTGCAGAGCTGTAAACTGCTCCCAAAATAGACCAGATGATGTGTCAAACCGCCCAACCATCTAAATACTCCACGAACTGACCTCCATGCGATATATAATAGGGGCTGGGTAAAATGTTTTGAGGGGAGGGGGAGGTGAAACCCCCCCTCCTGCCTGAATCTGCATGCTTGTTTCTTCAAGTTGTCATTTGTCCAGAAGTTGATTAGGAGCCAGTCTCTGCCTCCAGCTGGGACCTTCAGGTCCTGAATATAAAATCTGGGGCTGGGAAAGAAGGAAGAAGCTCTGCTTCCCTCAGAGGTTCAATTTCAAATTCCTAGCTCCTGGATTTGTCTGGAAAGTAACCTTTATTTTCTCTTTAGCTTCTGTACTACTTGAGTGTGTGTGTACAGGGATATCTCCAGACAGTGAGGGAAGCTGTCTTCCTTGGCTACAAGATGTTTCTTCCCTGGCTGCCAGTCGCTGTGGTCTGGGCAAGGGCAGCTATATAACTGCAGCATCTGCTGAGAACAGACCAGGCAGTGTTCAGGAGGGACAGCACGATTTATCTGACAGCCAGGACGGGGAGGAGGAAAGCAACAGGCCAAGTCCTGCTGTATGATGAGTGCTGTGGAGCTGTTGAGCCTTTATCTCCCAGATTTAACAAACGTGCTGGCTGAGGTGTGAGGAAGACAAATGGGCGATTCATTATGAAGTCAGATGTATTCCCTGGCAGGGGTGGGTGGGAGAGACTGACACTAACACATGGCTGGCCGTGCTGTTGCTGAAGCTGTGCAAGGCATGCCCACGTCCCGATGTGCTGAGGGCTGTTGTGGGTGGGAGGCTTGCTGGGGATGTGGAAGGATTGCTGCTGGGACCATGGAGGTGGAGCTGCTGACAGCGAGCACAGCAGTGATAGCCTCTCCAAGGAAAGAGCAGGACGCACTGCATGTATGAGTCCAGCAAAGTGTTAGTGTGGTGTGTGCTCAACACCACTGGGGCAGTTCTTGCTGTCAGCGCATCGTGCAGGTGTCTGTCTTGGTGCTGAGAACATCACTGCTATTAAGGGTTGAACCAAAGGTTTCTTCAGTCAGGCATGGACATCTGGGGAAGCCAAGGGGAAGTGGGACAAGTGAGGTGTCTCCTGGCATGTCCTGCTTGCTCCTGGCAGTCAGTGGTTTAGAACCTTCCTGAGCCAGAGGCTGTGTTCAAGCCCTCATGTTTCATCACCCACCTGAATGAACCTCCCTTTCCTAAATTTGTCTAATCCCTTCTGGAATCTATTAATAGTTTTGGGCTTCATAACATCCGGTGGCAATAAGTCTTTAGTTTAATGATGTGCTGTTTGGAAAAAATGCTTCAATCTCAGTGTGTAGTATCTATTATTTATTTCATACTGTGCCTTGCCTGAGTCAAAAGGTCTGATCCATTCATTGCCCTGAGTGAGGTGGTCCTGTGGAGCCCCCAGCCCTTGGGCAGATCTGCAGGACTTGGTCATCCTTCATGTCAGTAGCTTGAACTGGAGAGAGCCGGAAGGATGGGCGGGAGGTGTTTCGGGAACTAGGAGTGCCCTTACCCATGAGTGATGCTTTCCAATCCTGCCTTCATAAACCTGCTGGAATAAAGCAGAAGCAGTACAAAAATCAATGAGCAAAATGTGGGGGTTTTGGTTCTCTTTGTTTAGATTTCAAATGCTAAATATCCTTGGCTATGGTTATCTCCCTTCTCCCAAGACAAGGGAAGTTACTGAGAAAGATCATGGACTTGGATTTTCTATGCTTGGAACATATCATGCTGTTGAGCACCTGGCCTGTTTCCTTTGGTATGCTGGCTTTAAAATCTGGTAGAAATTCTTTTGCTGTAGTCCTCTGTGTAATGTGTTATGTCTTCTCTTGATCCTCAATGCCACCAAAGCTATTCAAAAGCAAGGCATAGGAGGGATGGTTAGGTATCTCTTTTACAAGTGTGATCTATGAATGTCATTTTTCTGTCATGGAGATATTGGGCAGGGCTTTCAGCAGTGTAAAAATAAAAAAAGAAAAAGAAAACCAAAATCAAACAAACAAAATAAGCCCAACAAACCCCAAAACCTCCCCACAAAACATCCAGGCCACAAAAGAACAAAAAAAAAATACCCCACCACAATCAACCCCTCTACCTTATGGTAGTTTTGCCTTCCTCTTGTCAGAAGGTGTTATTGTAGGGTGTGGATGTGTTGTGCATGTGTGTGTCTTGCCTATTCATCCTGTCATGGAAAATACTCTGGAAATATTAATTTGCTTCCCTCCATACCATGTGGAGCTAAATGGGGAGGAAAAAAAACAACAAACTGTGCTGGGTTTTTTATTTATTTTTGTGATTTTTTTTGTTTGTTTGTTTGTTTTTAATTCTCTGTACTTCTCATCTTCCACCACATTGCTCCCCTTTTAACCGCTTCCCCACACCAAAGCACGCAGCCAATGGTCTAGAAGGACTCATGCCAATATAAATAAGATAAAAGTGAGCAGTGATCAGGATAAAGAGCACCAATGGGTCATAAGGTGGGGGTCCAGGAGCTGTCCAGCCAAGGAGTGGGGCACTGGTGGGGGGTTAACTCCTGGCACAGGCTGCCAAGGGCAAAGCTAATGCTGTCTTAAATCAGGAGTGAAAGCCCCTGTTGCTGCCTAGCCCATGCATTCCACTGGCACCGCAGTTCACCAGCTGGTTTTGAGTTGAAAATCCTTCGTAAATCTTGCTGATTGCTGTTTCATTCTTGAGAGGATGAAGGGGAGAGGAAACAACCTTCCCCTCCCCTCTTCCTTTCTCCACTTCTGCTTGCTTATGGGCAAAATTGCACCAGCAGGATTAGTCGCAAGCAGCTCTTGGGCCTAGCTACCTGGGACCTTCCAGTCAAGGGCAGCTAATAGTCAGTGAGCTGTAAAAACTAAACACCTCAAAAACCCATCAGAGTTTTTTAAAGGTGGCTTAGTGCTGGAGCTGTTCAGCACAAGCCATGAAGTTGCAAGTGCCTGTACAGCTGGTCCTGATGCTTGCCTTCTCTTTGTATAATTTCTATGCTGGTGAATCTGAATGTTGTAACTGAGATATTTACCTAAAAAAAAGTTTTCCTCTGATGAACTGGAAACTTCTTGAATAAGGTTCGTTGTAATGGGAGGGTGCGGAGGGAGGAGGAGAGGTAATTCAGCCTTGTGGTTCAGGAACATCACCAAGAGTTGAAAGACCCAAGGCTGCTTCCTTCTGCTGTGGGGTTCTGTGCTTGTGCCCTCCTCATTGGGCAGAAGGGAGGGCATTGCTTCCTTCAGTAGAGTGCTGCTAGCTGTAATTCATAACCTGTGCAGGTCTTATGCCTTGCATGAGTGGGAAATGCTGCAGCAGCTTGAAGTATTTGCTTGTGGTGCTTCTGATTGCCACAGTGCAAAAATAGTTGTTCCTCATGGCATCTTGGCTCCATGGATCCTATGCAGGATTTCACCGTACCAAGAACATCTCCAGCCCTCCACATCTGAACTGAGTCACGTATTCCCTGCTCATTCACTGAAGTATTTTTTCCTTCAGTTGCTAAATTTTGCCCTCATAGACTCTGTGCCAAACTTCTTTTTGGTAATTTGTACAGGAGAAGTTGAGGGCATGTTTTGGCAGGAAAATTGCATGGAAGCTTATTTATACATAGAATCATAGAATAGTTAGGGTTGGAAAGGACTTTAAGATCATCTAATTCTAACCCCTCTGCCATGGGCAGGGACACCTCGCACTAAACCATATCACCCAAGGCTTCATCCAACCTGGCCTTGAACACTGCCAGGGATGGAGCGTTCACAGCCTCCTTGGGCAGGAACCATCTTGCATCTGGGAGGCAACCATCTGTGTCTTGCCTCATTCACAGAAAAATCCCTTCTGAAGTGATGTGACAACTCTGTTAAGGGTGTTGGGGGTCCAGTCCTCTTAAGACAGGACAGATGGTGTGGGGAGATTTCACTTGGGCTGCTTTGTTCAGCAGCCTGGGAGAAGTCCTCTGACTTCTGGGTGATTTTCAGCTATAAGGCTGAAATGGGAAACTTGGGCATAAATATGTCTCTGTGGTAACACCTGGGCCTGAAAATAGCTTAATTATTTGAGATCAGAGTAGCTGCTGTGAATGCTAGTAGCATACAGGGAGGTGGTGGTGGAAGGGGAAGAGTTGGAGATTTGCACCAGCAAATTCTTTCTTCCAGAAGCAGCTGTTAGTCCTCTCTTTGCTGGATGCTAGAAATAACTCTTGATAGAACTCAGAAGCCTCGCAGGTTTGTGCAGCAGATCCTTGCCAGCCCACTTGTTCATCCCCTTGCCCACAATCTTCAAAGAAGCCCAGAGGGAACCACTGTCTAGATCTACCTAGGCAGAGGAGTGATTGCAAACACATTTGAATGACTGAAGCCTATAAAAATCTGCACCTTTATGTCTTACAAAAAGAAAATCTGTCTAAGCATACTTCATCAGGAGCCTGGTGGAGTTGGGTGCTTTCTTGCCTCATAAGTGGGATCTATCTGGTTGGAAATTCCCCCTCTCTCCTCCATCCTTTTCTCCTCTCTCCTCAAAATTGCCACCCCTCAGAAACTGATCCAAGAAGTTGAAACTGATGTTCTCTGGGACATGTGTGAGTTATGGCTGCTTACTACCTGCATGCAGGGAGGCTGCAAGGCCCTATTGCTCCTACCATGTGTTGATGGAAGCACGTAATATTGTAGTGGTCCCCATAGTGGGAGCTGTTAATTATTTATTTTGCAAGTGGAAGCTGCAGCTGAGATTTTGGCACTATTAAGAAGCCCATGTTTGAGGAGTTGCTATGTAAGGGAAAGCTTTGGGTATGTGTACTGTGCTATCAAAAGGAAAATAAGGATCAAAATGGCAATTGGGAGAAAACTGTGATGACAATAGCTGTATTCTGTTGCTGGAGTTTCCAGATGTGTTTGCCTTTTTAATGGTCCTCAGCAGCAAGACACCATTGTTTATAGTGAATGATGTGAACAGCAAAAAGGAGAGGTAAGCCCAGAGCAGAGCTGTCTGTGAGTGACCTTGGAGGAAGATAACCAGCATGTGCAGAAAGTGCAGTGTCTGTGGGTAAGGGGAGGAAGCCTTGTAAACTGCCAGCATAGATGGAGTTTTAGCAAACATGTTTTTGATTTCTAAGTGGAGTGTAGGCTGTTCAGCTCTGCTCCGTAAAGCCCTGCATGGTCTACATCTTGGGCTGGGTGAAACAATTATCCTCCTGTCATGACTCCCACAGTGCTATACTACCAATCCAGAGGAGATCAGTGGAAAAACTACACTGAGGAAGGGTTAGGGTAGAAGTGAATAACTCTAACAGAGCAATTTTCATGAAATGACTTAACACTTGCTGAGATGGCAGGATATTGTGGAAGCCAAAAAATCCTTGCTGAGGTTTGGAGAATGCCTTGCCTTATTTTTTTGAAAGGACTTAATGGGATATGCATTCTTTTTTTGCACATGTATGCATTAATCAAAGTGGAAACCTTTGGCTTTCTAGCTCAGAATGGTAAAGAATTTAAAACCTAGCATGCGTGGCTCTGGATTTTGTGGTTTAAGCAAGGCAGCAATAAACATGAATGCCTGTATGCTGGGGTGAGCAATGTATTTTGGAGCAAGTATACTTACATCTGCCTTTAGTTTTCTGTTTTCTTTCTACCCCTTAATTATTTAGTAGCAAAGAGAAGAAAGCTGCCTTTTATCCCAGATGACATTGGGGATCCTTGGGTAACATGGTCTAGTGTGAGCTGTCCCTACCCATGGCAGGGGAGCTGGAACTGGATGACCTTAAGGTCCTTTCCAACCTGAACTATTCTGTGATCCTGATAGCTCTGGGAGGGGCAGAACTGAGGTTGGTTTCCTCTAAAGGGTGTTTAGTTAGTGTGAGCACAATGGTGGTACTTGTATGTGATTACTTAAAAAAACAAGCATAGTGCAGAATGAGGTAGGTGATTCTTCAATGGCCAGCTCTTGCTCCAAATAGCAAGTTTTCATCACTTGCCATGGAATTCAGAATTTTCGTGGACTTTTGGCCTCTTGCACTTCAAATAGTAATTAGCTTTTGTGGGATGGGGGAAAACTGCTTCACATTGTGGGAGAGCAATTGTGAGGGAGAGATGGCAACTCAAGGTTGTTGGATGCAAAATAAATGTAGGCCTGGTGTAAATAACTCACCAATTTGAATCGTTTATGTATTGTAGTGAAGGTCAGTGTTCAAGTTGTAACCTTTTTTGTAGCTTCTTAATTATTAAAAGGAAGAAGTGGTGGAAAGAGAAGGAAAAGGGTTTGAAGAGCAGCAATATTGCAGAGAGAACATTAATGTAAGAAGGGAAAATAGAAATCAATTTGGTCGTTGTACAGATGTACCAAAGATTAATCTCCCAACAGAGAAGGAAGTGCCGGGATAGGAATGCAATATTTCAGCAAGCCTGTCATTCCAGGCGGGTAGAGCAGAGGTATTTCCTTGCAGGAAAGCAGCTCACCTTGGCTCGCATCTCTGGCGGCACTTGCAAAAGAAACTCTTGAGCATGTCAAAAACGAGAATGCACTCACAGGTCTATGCAGGCGCCTTACTTCTGTCTCATCCCCCTCAAATTCTCATTGGGAAAATCCCCAGTTAAGCAAGAGAAAATACAGGGACACTGATGAAAGTGTGAACTGACGAGGCAATAAAATATCTTGACTTCTAAGATGGGCTGAAAGCAGGGTTCAGTTTGAATTGCCTCTCTGGAAGAGCAATATTTCCATGGTGCTACAGATAAAACTTGGCTGTTCAGCTATCGGTGTGAGTTGTGCAGTGGCAGGGACTCCAAAATGACACAATTGCAGAGTGTTGGCTGGCAGTTTAATCCCAACAGTTGTGGATAGGGTGTGTATAAAATAAAATATAAAATATAAAATAAAAACCACCCCCCCTTCCTGAAAAAATTCCTTGGAAAGAACAGCTTGGTCTTTGTGAGGTGCTGAGAAAGCATCAGACTGACACAGTTGCCTTACAGGACCTCACTCAGCCTAGGTTGCATAAAAGGGCTTTATAGGATTATAAAGGTTCCATGCAGCGGCAGCTCCAAGGCAATGTGTCAGGTGGGGCACAGGCGCTCCCTGGCTCTGCCTGCACTTGTTTGTTGGTGCCATGCTCTGAAAAGTGCCACCTCACCCCTGGAACATGTCTACAGAGCTGAGGCTGCTGCATTGGTCCCCTTGCTGCTGAAATAGGCATCCATCCAGTGCTAGGGAGAGAGATGTATGGGTGTGCATGCACATATGTTGGTTTTGCTCATGGAAGTCTTGGCCTGGAAGAGCTTCATTGCTTGCTGGGTAGTAAAAGTCTCTCCTCTAAATTTACTTGTCACTTTCTGGAGATGCTTTCCTAGTATACTTGCCTCACTCTGATTAGGATCAGCTTGAAAGCCAGTGAAATTAGTCTGAGCAGTAGACTCAGACCAGGCAGTGATGATGGTCCGTTCAGCATGTGCACTGCATATGCATTATTTTTTACTAATTTGGACTTTCAAGTCCTTTTCTCTGATGGATGAGGACAGGGCAGAGTTGAGTTGGGAAACAGGAGGTGGGAAAAGGTGTATTCTGCTTTTACAGAGCATTGTCTTGGTGTCTTGTTTTTGGGTGTGTTTTTGAGGAAGGGATGAAAGGTGTGCTGGCACTGCTTCTCAGCTCACTGTGGCTGTTGTCAATGTGTCACAGATATTAGGTGAGCTTCTACCAAAGCCTTTTGCAGAAAGCAGTGAAAATGTACATTGCTGACAATTAGTCAATTTAATGCTTCAATTTTCTGTTGTTTCCCAGGGCTTCCCAACCATTCAAAGTGGCTGTTGGAGGCCAGTCCTCTGGTATTGTACAGCACTGCAAATTCTGTTTTTCTTTCTTCTCCCTATTCCTCGCTCTTTGTTTTTTATCTAAATGTCTTCTGTTTGAGATACATGCAATTGGGCTGTGCCATCAGCAAGTTTTGCAGGGCTGATCTTGTGGGGAGCCATACTTTGAAGTATTTCAGTGCCAAACACCTAACAGGGGAGATGGGGAAGGGGTTCAAAATCAGCAGTTGCTCTGCAGAGATCTTTCTATAGAATCCATTCCTGTATCTCTTCTCATTGCAGTAGACATCTGCTACATGATACTCAGACCTTATGTTTTCCAGAACACTTAGCTTAACAGTACCTGCTTATTTGGACAGGTTAACTGGGGAGGGGGAGCTGTAGAAATTGCTTTTATGTCTTCCGCTTTCTTTGCCATCTGAGGATATCCCATGTGCCAACTGTGAAAGCTTGCAGAAATGAATCTCCAGAGCAGAAGAATTGATGAAGGCAAGGAATTAATGTCCTGGAGATTTCATTACAGGTGTTTACCACTGTGAAGCTCAGACCAAGCCACCTTTCTCACAAACAAGCCTGCTTGGAGCTTTGGTTAACAGGGTGCCAGGGCTGGATGATGTCCTGTCTCCTTGGGAAGCAGTTGTGACCAAATCCCACACAGTGTCCGAGCTGAAACAGAGCAAAAACATGAGGGCTAAACCTTGTCAGTGCTTCAGATGGAGCTTGCTGTTTGGCCTTTTGGATATTATTATAATTTTTCTGGTGAGCAGAATTTGGGGAAGAACTATTTTTTTGGAAATTCTTCACTGGGTTACACTAGCTTTCCATGCTCCCCACAAATCACTGACTTTTCAGTTTTACCATTACAGTTTTTCTGGAAATCCTAATTTCCAGAAATTACCTGAAGGTAACTGAAAAAGAACATTTCACTGCTTGTTTTTTCAGTCTCTCCTGTGGAGACAGGCTGAGAGACCTGGGCTTCTTCAGCCTGAAGAAGAGAAGACTCTGGGGAGACCTTAGAGCAGCTTCCAGTGCTTAAAGAGGCTGACAGGAAAGCTGGAGAGGGGCTTTTGACAAGGGCAGGTAGGGACAGAAGAAGAGAGAAATCCTCCTTAAAAAAGGAAAGCACATGCTGCCACTGGGTGGGGGTTTAAATGCTTTCCAGGATTCCTCTGCATTCAGTGAAAGGGGGGTGAGTGTGTGCTTGCCTCCTGTGCCTATCACCCCATTTTCCCCAGTGGTCCTGCAGCAATGGAGATGTTTGAATCTGCGGCCCATCCGCATGCTCGCCTGTGCAGGATTGCAGCATTCCAGCATGTTTTCAATTCAGGCTTTAAGCAATTCTTCCTTTTTGGCTTGGGAAATGTCTTCAGGTCCTTTGAAACCCTGCATAGTGATTCCCATTGACTCTGTGGACTGGCACCTGGCCAGAAAAGGACAGAGCCAGGAGAGTGGGGTGTGGGCAGCCTGGCCAACAAATGGCTCATGAGCCCAGCAGATGTTTCTGAAGCCTCTCTGCTCCCTGGGGCTGATGCCAGCCTGGTTCTCTTCCAGCAGCTCATCACTTGATACTGGGAACAGTACGCTGGCTTCTTTTGTTGCACATTGTATGAGTCAAGGACCTTGTGTTTGGAGAAGGCAGAGGAGGGGAGAAGGCAATGGGACATGCATTTCTTCAGGCCATGTTTTAGGTTTCTGGGCTAATCCTGCCTTGCAAAAGCTTTTGGCAGATTCTCCTGGAAAGTGTCTCCTGCTCTCAAGCCTCAGGCTGTGGCTCACTAAGTTTTATGTCAGAATCAATTCTGCTGAAGGCAAGGTGGCTACACAAGCTTTCCTGATGTGTCTCTTGGTTTGGTGGGATAAATCATCCTCTATACCTTCACAAGCCAGTTCTAGCTCTGCTTGATGTGCTAAAGTGATTTTTTTTTTTTGTTTATGCACAGGAGAGTGACTGTAGTGCTCATATTTTTGCTAGTTTCCCAAGTTCATGCAGTTAGGTACCTTCAATTATTTCTTTCCTAGTTCAGTTTTCAACACAGTCCTGGGGTGAAGATTGCCAAGGACTTACATTCAAGCAAGCTGTGAGAGCTGGTAGAGAACATAAATCCAAATACTGCTTCTTACCCTTCTCTTGCTCCCACCTTGCACATTCACTGCAAAAAGCCTTGCCTAGAAGTCAGCAAGCCCCACGTGGTTCCTCAACCAGGGAAAGCCTGCCATGGCTCCCACTTGTACCACAGGCTGTGGTTTTTCTATCATCACTGTTGTGCTACTCTTTTCCCCTGCAGGCTGACAGGGAACGAGCCCCTGACCATCCTCCCTCTGACCTCAGAAATGGAGGAAGCTGCCGTCAAAGCCCACTACAAAGTCTGTGACCGCCTGAAGCTGGAGAAGAAGCAGCGCAGGATGTGCCGGCGGGACCCTGGCGTGGCTGAGACCCTGATGGAGGCAATCAGCATGAGTGCACTGGAGTGCCAGTACCAGTTTCGCTTTGAGCGCTGGAACTGCACCCTTGAGGGTCGCTACCGGGCCAGCTTGTTAAAGAGAGGTGAGTAGGGTGGGGGGGGGATGGACGGATGACTGTCTTAGACGAAGGTGCTGGCACCCCCTGCACACATTGTCTTCCCTGGCATTTTGCAGGGTGGTCATCCTGATGCATCCTTTGCCAGTGATGGATCACCACCTCACCAGGAGCTTGTAGAAGGTAGCCACTAAGCTAAGCTCATCTCATCCTTGAAAATTCACACCAAGCAAAAGATGTGCTATATGGTAGTATTGTATATGCTTGTATTACTTAAGCAACCCCTGTCTGATTCCCCTGGCTCCTTTCATTAGAGGCTGGAGGTGTTCATGTGTGTATCTGTTGCCAGTAACTACAGTTGCTTCTCACTTCTGATGGAAGTTGAGCTGTTGCTGGAGGGGAAGGTGTTGAAGTTCCCAAAGCTGTTCCAGTCCTCCCCCACCCCCATTTATTATATCAACTTTTCAGGAAAGAAATTGAGAAAATGCATTAAGGGGAATAAACCAAAATGGACTGTTCTGTGCTGCCCTGTTATGGGGACCCATATCATAGTGTGGGGCAAAATGGGCAAATGCTTGTGTCCTGTTGTCGCTCTACCCAGATAAAAGCTCCCTGGATGCAAATGGTGGGTAATTCCCACAACTCTTCTAGTAGCTCAGGTGGAGATGACCAGAAGCTGAGAGTATTGGAGGACCAGGTGATATTTTTATCTCCTTCCTTTGTGCTACCTCATAGTCCAGTTTCCTGCACCAACCCAGTAAAATCCAGTTCTTATTTCTGGACTGCAGCTAATGGTGCATCAGAACCGTTTTACAAGTAGCTTGCATGGATCTTGAAGACTTTAGTGTCTTCTAGGAAGTCCCATGCTCAGCAATGGACCTGGACATACACAAATCCAGGATTTGATGTACTCAAAGATAAGAGCAGATGTTTGCAAGGTGCCCTCCCTCCCTTGCTAATTAGTGAGGAGGAGTAATTCAGAAGTGCTAGGGCTTAACTAATGCACTGTCACTGATTGCAGTGGAAACAAGGAAAGTCCTTATGAAACCCAAGAGGTCCAGCCAGAGCTGCAAGACATTTAAAAATAGCCCCGCATGCCAAAGGAGTCCCTGGATTAATGTTGTCTTGGGAAAGCCAAGCACTTTCTCATGCTGACACCTGGAGGCCACAGCTTGTTCCTTCAGACATGCCTGCCTCTGGGGGTAGCCCTTGGCAAGGGGTATTTTGAAGCAGCCTGAACGTGAGCTGTCTTAAAAGACCCTTGAGAACCCCCCTCCCTTGTCAGGACCCCGTGTAATAAATACAACTCTGAGGGTTGCAAGGTTCTGCCTGCTGTCTCATTCTTCCATGTTTTATGTCCCTACAACATCTCTGCTCTCCACTGATGCTGTAAATCCTTCAGAAGTTGTTCCTGCAGCATAACACACTGCCTTGTAAATCTTTCTCCTTCCCCTCGGGAGCTGCTGGTTCCTGGTTCAGCATTGCAGCAAGTGATACCCCAGGGCAAAGGCACACATGTATCACCCACTAAGACACAGTTATCCAAATATGCTGGTGTGGGCTTTCTTCTTCTCCTTCAGGACCATTGCAGATTTTAAAGGAGAGAAGGGGGTTGGGGGGTTGGAAGGAAGGCAACCCCCCCCCCCCCAATTGCACTTAAATTTCTCCCTCCATTTTTACACTTGGTCACCGGAACAGCCCGGCTGCTGGTTTGCAACTTGGGCTGATGCAGCCTGTTTCTTAAAATAACAGGGGATTGTTTAAGGGACTTGTTATCCTCTCTGGATACTCACAAACAATTTTGGAAATGTCTGAAACTGGATAGCTGCGGATGGCAGGCTGTCAATGCACCGGGGGTTAGAATGCCTGCATTGATTTAAAGCTCATTATCTTGTTACAAAATATCTTGGTGCAATCAAATAGTGCATGGCAGAGATGGCTTTAAATCTGGCCGGAGCCAGATGTCACATGGACTTGCTTGGAAGCTGCCTGAGCTGGCTGTGGGCAAGATGATGCCCGTGCTGATGGGCACTGGGAATCTGTGAAACTTTAGGTGATGGAGAAGGGGAGGAATAGAGCAAAGCTGATGGGGCAGATTCATGGAGGGGGAGAATCTGGCAACTGAACCATTCCTCCTGTCTTTCCATCAAACACGGTCTGCAATGTGGTTGCTTGGCACTGACTTTGTGATAAGATTTCACAATCACTCTGAATTCAGTCCTTCTACAACCTATTTGAAGACCCCTGGCTTGATCTGGGCTGTCTACTAAACTGGACCATAGCAAGGCTGTTTGCTGCTAATTGCAGTGTCTCAGAGGAAGGTTTACACCACCCTATTCTACCAAGGACTTCCTGTTAGCAAGCTGGTGCCCCTCCATTTCATAGCCCAAACTGTAGGACTGGCCTCTCGACACCGCTATCAGGAGAATGGAGGCTTGGGAGCATCTGTCTCTAGCATCAGCATCCCTTGACAGGTATGTGGGCAGTCTGACCTAGGGTGCAACCTAGAAAAAGCTGAATTAGCCTTCAAAAGACAAAAACTGCTTAGAAGGCATTTTCTATATAGAGGAGTTTGGTGGTCTGCACACCCATGAGTTTTATTGGGTGATTTAAGTAAAGACTTCTGCCACCACTCCCAGTGAGGTTTGCAATGCTGAAGGCTTTTCTGGGGTGCCAGAGGACATGATCTAACCTGGGGAGACAATAAAGAGGGGAAAACCCCCAAATTTGCTTTCTTGACCTTGACCACTCCTTACAGTGTCCTGGTGAGTGTGTTACTTCCAGTGAGGGAAAGGTTTCTCTTTTTCCAGGTAAGCAATAGGAATGATTGGACAACTTCAACCACAATCTGGTTTGAGCCAGCTCCATTGGGAGTACCAGACCTCAGTCTCCTGGACTGGATTTTTATCAGTCTCCTGCTGAAGTTCAACATCACGCACCTGGGAGTCCTTTGGGAAGGCAGGCTCTGGGTATGGGCCAGGGCAGTGCCCTGTGAGCTTGCTTGGATGACCATGCACCTCCCAAGGAACAGTTCCAAAAATGACCTGGCAGTGTCTCTGCATGTCCTTGGTTGACACACCAGCTTACAGATATATCCACTACTGTCACCATCCACTTGTGTTATTTTTGAGTGGGGGATTTCTTGAGTCAGATCCAAAGCTGTTCTGGAATTGCATCTCAAATATGCAGTCGTTTATGGCTTCCATAGCTGGAGAATAAGGAGCTATAAATACTGGCATGTTTGCTTTTTATTTCTGGATTTTATAATTTGAATTGAAATCATGGGGGTCTCTGGACCTCAGTTACTGGGGGCATCAGATGCTGTTGCATTCCTGTAGGTGAGCACAGAGGTGTAGAAAAGGGTTGTACATTAAAAGCTTGAGTGGTAAACCACTTTTTGAGGCATTTGAGGTGCTGTGACAGGTTGCCTACTGTATGCTTCCAAGCCCTCAGGTGTCTTGTTAATGACTGTGTTGAACTGCAGTAGGATCTAGTGATTTCTTTTTCTTCAGGGGGTGTGGAAGGAACAAGGAGTGCTCATGGCTTCTTTCCCAACCATCAGACTGGAAGTCTATGCTGGATTCCTGCTATTTAGTGTCACTTTGGTCACAGTATTTCTGTATCTTGGTGATGGTACCTTCATGGCATGTTTCTTGCCTCTGTTCTCAGGCAGAGATTGTAGGGTGACAGAGATGGCTGGATTTAATTTGCATTCTTGAATCCTGGCTCATGCCACCTCTATCTATCATTCCTTGTCCTCCACCATAGTGACGCTTTATCACTCAAATTTTTCTCACACTGGATTTTGCCTTAATTTCCTCAATTTTTCTTTCTTTAATCCTTGCTCCAGCTGCATCTAAAGCTGCCACCTCCTCTCTCCTGCAGGTTTTAAAGAGACAGCCTTCTTGTACGCCATCTCCTCTGCAGGGCTGACGCATGCCATGGCCAAGGCATGCAGCGCAGGGCGGATGGAGCGTTGCACCTGCGATGAGGCCCCTGATCTGGAGAACCGCGAGGCTTGGCAGTGGGGTGGCTGTGGTGACAACCTGAAATACAGCAACAAGTTTGTCAAGGAGTTCCTGGGGAGGAAGCCCAACAAGGATCTGCGAGCCAGGGTGGACTTCCACAATAACCTTGTGGGCATGAAGGTGCGTTGCAGACTGCTTGGGGATTGTGGGGGGCAATAAGATGTGTGTAAACAAGGAGTGTTGGATAGAAAATGTATGGAGTTGCCCTTCTGCTGGACAAATGAAGTCTTAGTTACTGGACTGTGCCTTGGTTTTGTTACTGTGCTTCAAGAGTTGTGGAAAATGGGGTGAGATCAGAGGGAAAGTAACAGGACTGTCCAGGTCTAGGAAACATGAGATGGCAACAAAGATTGATGGCTCTCAACAGAGAGGAGAGGGTCTTATACTGCAAAAGGGAGGGAAGGACAGGTTCTTCAGGCTTACATGAAGGGAGTTATGCTGCTGCACACAGTTTGAGGGATGCTTTTGTTGCACCAGTTCAGTAGAACATGGGAAGTCTATCATGTCCTTAGTATAAAGGTTTCTTAGCCTGGACAACCAGCTGGCAGGAAACCAGGCTGCAGATTACTCTCTGACCTCAGCCCTAAAAGTCCCTCTGCCTTGTTTTCTGGCAGAGCCTTCCACATTGCCTAGAGCTGCTGGACTTGCAGCAGATAGTGCTTGGGTGTATAGTTCCTTTGTTTCCTTTTCTATCCTTATCCTCCCTGCTGGAGGACTTTCTGCTCTTTATGCCATGTTCTTCCTATGAGACTTTACCCTTCTGCCTGAGGGCCTCCCTGCAGGACTGATGTAAAGGACAAAGTGACTGCAATTGCTGGGTCATCCCAGCAAGAGAGGGGAAAGGAAGGGGCTTTCCACCTTCTCCCATAATCTGCTTAGCTGTACCTAGCCTAGATTCGCTTGAACACTAAAATTCTGCAGATTGGCCAGCACAGGTGCCTAGGATCAGTGTTTCATTGCACCAACCTCAGAGGGGGACATACTGTAAGGCTATAAATAATCTTCCAGCCTTGTTATTGTCTGTGTGATTGGATGGATGGTTGGGACTGCGATGGGGGGGACCTGTGTCTCTAGTTTCCCAGGCAAATGCAGCCCAGCCAGTTGTGCATTCTAGGAATCGCCACCCCAGCTCAGTTGTTCCTGTGCGTATGCATAAAATGCCATTCCTCACGGTGGAGTTGGGGCATTGGAGAATGCCACCAGTGAGTGCTGGCCAGCAAAATGTCTCCCCTCTCTCCACCACCAGATACTCCTAGACAGCGCAGAGATCAGGATTAGACATGTCCTGGATTTAGCTGGTGTCTGGCTTTGGCTGACAGCTTTTCTGCCTCTGAATAAAAAGGCTCAGTGCCTCTGAACTCCTGTTGCAGCTCTTTGACATGTGAAACAGGCTTTGCAGGGTGAGGAAATTTGTTTTAATCCTTGTGGTTGGTTGTTCCCTAGGGCCTGTCCCAATTCTTTGGAGCTGGCTGTGTAGCAGATGGGACTGAAAATGGAGAAAGTGGTCCATAGAGGCTGTGATTTCATGCTGGATAGTGCTGTGAGATGTCCCAGCTTTCCTCCCTTTCCAGAGTCATAATAATATAGTCTTGCCAACACCTACAAAGCTGTGGCCTGAGAGGCCATTGACATGTTCTTGTAACTCCATGGATGTCTCCCTTCCATAGTGGTGGGGCTAAGAAACTTGCCCAACAGATTTGACTTAACTCCCATGCTCTCCACCCCAGTAGCTGCAGTCAGAATGCACGTATGGCTGAGATCCGGTCTTAGATTTAAGTCAGATGTCCTTATTTGTCATTGCTGCTCTACACATTGCCTATATAACTTTGAGCTAAAACTCCAAGAGTAAACTGGAGGGAGTGAATATTCTCTTTCTTTCTGCCCTCCCTTGTCCTCATCCCACTGAATTAGTGGGAGTCTCTTGCATCTTCTGTCCCCCCTTTACTTGGGATAGTCAGGCTCTGGTCATTTGCAGTGGTTTCTAAGCATTAAACAGCAGCGTAAATTGTGGTGGTTGTCTGGATATGGAGAGCCCCCACGACCATCCAAGCCAAAGACCTTTGCTCTGCAGGTCAGTAATCCAGCGTTCCTATTTCTGTTCACCCATGCTGTGTCTGTTGAGTTGGTATTACTGTCTGATAGCTTTCCTTGCCTATTTGCAGCAGCAGTTAAAAGGATTTATCGGTTTATGCTCCTAAAAATAATTGTACCATAGTCTGGTCAGATTCACAGTTCTATCATTGAAGCCAGGCAAACTGCTTGTTGAAAAGGAAGGTTTTTGGAGGGTCGTGGTCCAAGATTAAGAGAACATATATCTAAATAGTCAGGATATGTGGACCTAAACCAACGGCACAGCATAGTGTCATTAAGGTCATAATCAGATGTTAGAGTCAAAGGGGGCTGGCTTTGTAATTGCAAAGTCAGAACTGAAGCACTTGCTTCAGGCTTCAAAATACTGAATCTGATTTGAAGCCTGAGCATTAACTTTAGTGGGGTTAGTGGATTGTCTCTGATATTGCTTACACTTGGGTGTAGATTACTATGAGGTTCAGCTTGCTTCCTTCCTCCTGGTCCCACTGCAAGTGCAGCATTGGTGGAAGATGAGGGTTGCACACTAGGCAGTACTAAGTTCTCTCACTGAATTTATTGTTGTTTTCCTTGATGAAGGTAAAATGTGATATTCATCATGTTTCCTCTACTTATCTTTCTCCAGCAAAGCTACTCATCAACTAACTGCTGCTGTATAGACTTTCCCAACACTGAGTCGCAGGAGATGCTATGACAGTCTAAACACATTAGTTTGGTTATTGAATAAGTCATATATATTTGATGTGAACCAAAGACAATGTAGGAGGAGCACAGATAGCCTCTGTTTGTGCCAATTTAGAACTGAACAATTTTGAATATTATATAACTAGGTTGCTCTTACAGCCTCTAATGTGTTAAATGTCTTTGTGAATTACAAAGGTGATTATGATAATTTCAGGCAGGATCTGAGATGCAAACTAAATGGCTTTCCCAAGGTTGTGCAGCAAACTGATGGTGGAGCAGGAGATTGAAGCCAGCTGTCCTGAACTCCTACTTGGCACCTGCTGCGTTTTTTCTCTACCCAAACCACAGATTTTATGTTTTAGTGAAGCCACACATACATGAACCAAAATCTTTGCTACACTACAGGCTGGTTTGGACTGAGCTGAGAATGGACAAAGACTTGCTTTTCCAGTACTTGGTTTTGCTATGAGAGCTTGCTCCAATGCCAGCCTATGCTGGTGTACTTACAGCATACGTATGGATGTGCATGTGTGTGTTTGCTGAGGGAGTGGAGAAATACCTATTAAAGATACAACCTGAGCTTGGTGTTCTCTCACTGATTCTTAAGAACATATAATCCTTCCCATCTAATTACTCCCAACCATGGCAAAACATATAAATATCCCCTTGAGACCCAGAAAAAAAAACCTGTGCTTAATTGACTGATTTGGCAACCAACCCTACACCCTTCTAGTCAACATGGCATTTTCTCCATGGTGTCACACTGACAAACAATCTGTGTATTTCTGTGAGGGTGACATTATCCTATCCCGCCTAGTTTTAATGTCTCTTGGTAGATGTTCTCATTTAATTATTATTTTACTTCTGTTTTTTTATAACCTTGATGGGCTGACTCCAATTTTGCTGCATCCAATGAAATAATCACTGAGCACGTTGTGCCCATGATGGCTCACAAAGTTATATGATATGACCTCAATTGCTAAAGAAAGGGCAAGCTTGTCTAGTGTGAGGATGAGGTAATTAGACCAGGACTTCTCCAGCCTCCTCTTTATTGAAAAGTAGGAGCTCTGAATAGGCCACTTATTAAAAAAAGCAATTTCCCTTCCTTTGCCAAATCTACTTGGGCTCATTCAGCTATTCTTTCAGAGGGGTCTTGGCTGGAGAAGGGTGTATGCTGGGGGGGAGATGTGGGTATGTGACAAGGGGATGGGGGGTGGCAGTGGTGGTGAGAGAAGTCAACTGTATTAAAGCTCTGTTACCAGCAATGAAGTTTCTTGGTTATATTAAATGAAACACAGACAGCCTTGCTAAAACTCTTGTCTATATCCTCCTCCACCCCCTATCCCCCCCTTCCCCCCTTGTACACACAAGTGCAGCCCTCTTTTGTAGCCCATTAATGAAAAGTCAGAATATTAGAGCACTCAATTAGTTCCACTGGGCTTGAGTAAGTGATGTTTTAATTAAATTTGCCCAGTTTCTCAGCAAAGTATCATTAAACATGACTTTCCAACTCCCTCTCTGGAGCGTTGCTAAGTTTCTTAATCCCAGGAGTGCTGACCTCTTCCAGAGGTATGTCTGGTCAAGCATGTCTTACAGATTCAAGGGGCACCATTAAAGGGGGCTGCTGTTACCCAAGGGAAAAAAATGACATGTTCCCATTCCCTTTTCCCTGTATTCTTCCAGAATGAGGGACACAAATGAGCCTTTGCATTCAGGACCCTGAAGTCAGGGCTATAACCACAGTCTCCTTCTGAGCCAAGAGTGTTTAGTGCACAACTATGAGAGGGCAGAAATGAAGAACAAAATTCCTCCCTCCTCAAAGGTATCTCTTTAGGCAATATGCCCCTTTGAAACTGGTTCCCTTCATGGGGCTTCCTTAATTGTATTCACACATGTTTTGGTTTGCACAGACAATGTGTGTGTTCCTGGAGGATCAGTCACTCTTGTTGCTGTTGGGTTTAAGTCCAGACTCATCCTGAGGCAGGTTATACCTGCATCTCTGAAACCATGTGGGATGCGCTGGAGAAGACAGTGGGAGGTGCATGGACTTTTCCTTGCTGTTGACTTGTTTTGGAAGTCCATGCAAGGAATGGCTTTTCCCCTTAGGCGGTGCTGGCAGGGATCTATCTCAAAGGCTGAACGTGCCTTCTGCACTGGAGATGGACTTTCCATATCAGGTAGATGTTTGCCCAGCTATCATCTGTCTGAAGAACTTCATGAGCTATCACATAACATGTTATCAGAGCATACCACCCTCTTCATTTCTGTATCTCCATTTTACGGAGGGGAAATTGAGACCCAGAAAGATTAAGTGACTTACTAAAGGTCACACACAAGCATAGCAAAGCAGAGACTAGAACTCTGGTCTCCTGTTGCAGAGACAGTGTTTACAAGCACTGCCCATCCCGTCTCTTATGGTTCCTAGTAGCAAACATAATTCCAGTCAAGCTCCAGAACTGTTGAACCGGCAAGCTTAAGTGCTAATACCTCTGTTTTAATATACCCTCAGAAAGTGTAATAACTGCTCTTTTTTGAGATAAACCTGTATGAGCTTCCTAATACAGTTCGTGCATGGCAAAAAAGGAGATAAACTACATCCTCTAGGCAGTTTCTTTAGGGGTGTGTTTGCAGTTAGAAATCTAGCATCATACTTTGCTGGGTTTTATTTGTACCTCAGTATAATAGCAGCCTCTCTGAGACTAGCTCTTGACTTTGTGTGTACAGATCAGTTTGCAGGGCTGCCACCAGTATTAATTGCACCAAGTTATGACAGGTAGGAATGTATAAATATGCTCTTTAGATTTTCCCCTCCTTTCATGCTGAGATTGGCTCAGGCAAAGCCTTTCTAAGGCCTGGAAATCAACACTATGGAAAAAATTGCCTGCAGTGTCCCATAAGTAATTGCAGTTGTTTATGTGGAGCTTTTTTAGTATGTGAAACACGCTAGGAATACTGAAGGGGGAAAAATACTTTTAAAGTTATCAATTTGAAGTAGGGTTATGTTATTCTATGCTTAAATTTATTTTAATGCATATTTCACTGAAATATGAGTGTTCATATTTTTAAAGGGTAGTGGAAAGGGAAAACTGAAAAAACAGCTTGAGAACAGGCTCAGAAAGTTTTTTTTTCTTTTTTAAACAAGATAGAAGGGAAAAAGGGAAGGAAAAAGAAAACTTCTAACAATGTGTGAAACTTTTATAATTCAACCAATGGCAATAACCAGTGTTAAGGAACAAATCTGGTCCTTGGGCCCTGTGAAGAAATGGGGACCATGGCTGCTGTCCAAACATTTATGCTTGAACTGAGAGAATAACTAAGCCTATTTAAATTGAAAGAGGATATGTACCTAGAGGATGGAAGAGATTTGATTTGTACAGAAGCATCCCAAAGACCTTTCTGAAGTAAGACAAGATGAGGGCAGGCTTTTTCCTGGATGACCTGACTCTAAGGAGGTTCATTTGCTCCCTCCTCTGCCCCAAACCATAGCGAATGGTTTGAAGCCTTCAAGCCGCAGACCAGCCATGACGACAGTGGGGCTATAACTGAGGAATTCCCACGGCTGTGTGTCCGCTTTGGACTGCTGCTGCCCAGACAAGAGTTGTCTGAAAACCACTGCCAGAGCCCCATGATCCAGCTGGGAATGAATGGGAATCTGTCCTCAGTGTTTCAGCTAAAACACTGAGAAATTGTGTGTTGCAGCATGTCTGAGACTGATCATTATGGGGGCACTTAGTCTGAGCTTCGTAGCAAGCCATTGTTGTGAGGAAGGATTACATGTTGCATAGCAATGCTCTGCTGTGATCCCTTTTCCCTATGGCTCTTGTAAAGCCATTTGGGCAGGCGCTCCTGTGGTGCTATCTAATTTCCTCTTAGCAGCAAGTACCAATAAAGACTATTCAGTCTTGCTCTGTCATAATTGTTTTCCTTATTGTGCCTTTGTCAGTATTTGGTATTCTCACGACAAGATCAATGGCAGTTTGTATTCCTAAGTTGAACAAACTAATTTGCTCAAAGAGCTTTATTTTCCTCCCGAACTGTTCTCCTATTTGTGAGACTGCCAGATCAGGTGGTTGTTCAGAGGAGAATGGGAGGACAAAATTTCAGTATGATGCTATCCCTGACCCACAAGTTTTCTTAATTGCACTTTGCTTAGAAGCTCTCTACAGCATATACTATAATAAAGATTCAAATGTGTTGTTACTCCTGAGTTACTACAGCCCTGCTGATGTGTGGTAGCTACGATGTATTTAAGCCACAGGGAGCATGAAATGTTTTGTGCTTTGTATTTAAGATAGTACCTTTTGCTTCACATCTGCGATGACACAGACTCGTAGAATCAGCTAGGTTGGAAAAGACCTGCAAGATCATCAAATCCAACCATTACCCTAGGACTGTAATGACCACTGCTAGACTATGTCACTGAGGGTCTCATTTATGCTGGTTTTGAACACTTCCAGGGAGGGTGACTCCACCACTTCCCTGGGCAGCCTGTTCCAATGTTCTCTGTGAAGAGATTTTTCTTAATACTCAGTCTAAACCTTCCCAGATGCAGCTTGAGGCTGTTACCCCTTGTCCTATTGTTTGTTGCATGGGAGAAGAGACTGACCCCACCTTGCTTACAACCTCCTTTCAGGTGGTTGTAGGGAGCAATAATGTTCCTCCTGAGTCTTCTCCAGACTAAACAAACCCAGTTCCCTCAGCCATTCCTTATCAGACTTATTCTTTAGACCCTTCACCAGACTTTCTGCCCTTTTCTGGGCCTGCTTCAGCACCTCATTGTCTGTCTTGCTGTGAAGGGCCCAGAACTGAACACTGTATTCAAGGTGTAGCTTCACCAGCATTCATGTTGCCACTTACCTTGCTGTAGATGCAATGAAGTTATTTAATAAGTGGTGATGCCACTGGGTGTTCAATAGAAGTCCAGGTCGATGTAGGATGGAGGCAGATTAGGCTCTGAACCATGGTGTGCCTTGAAAAGAAAACAAGAGCTTCCTCCAGCTTTTGAAATAAGCCTTTTTTTTTCTTTTTCTTTTTCATTTTTTTTAAAGAAGTCTTACTCTGCCTTATGTACTCTAAAATCATTTAGATAATAAAAGCTAAGTTATTCTACCCTGGGAGCCCCTCCGCATTTGAAAGCATGACCTAAACATTTACCCTTTTGTCCCATGGCCCAGTCAGAAAAGGTTTCTCCAACACTGCTCCAAACAACCTGCTGACTTGAATAAGTCTTGCTCTGCTTCCTGGAGGAATGAGGTAGATTTAAGTGTCTCTGACAGGAGCGTGCAGCAAGAGGAGAAACGTCTTTGTGGAAGCTGGAGAATGAGACTGGAAACAGAAGGGCTTCGCCAAGATTCATTTTGGCTTGTGGGTGGTTAGGGGCCTGTAGGCAGCAGTTCTCCATCATGCATCACCCTGAGTAGCTGCATCGTGACTGACAGCAGCAGGGGAGGCTGGCTGGGGAAGAAGTTTTTCTAGTATTTTCACTATAGCTGCCTCGTAACATTCTTGAGAGCCCTTCCCTCTGCTTCAAGGAGAAGGTTTATGGGGCAGTTGGGATGCACCAAATTTGCACAGTGGCCATATGAAAATCCATATGCTGGATTTCATGAACTGATGCATTTATGAGAATGAGGACAATGGAAACCTTTTATGCTTTGGTCTACCAGTGCATGACATCTAAGTTGTCCTAGCCACTGCTTAATAAGGAGCTAGAAGTGAGTCAGGAAAAGAATGAGCTGGAAGTCATTAGGGGCTTTGTTCATCACTGTTTAAGCACAAAATGAGAATAGGATTCGTCTCCTTAAGTATATGCATTGGTACCCTTTGAGAGACTTTTATGCTCCTTCAGGGGCAGTTGGTGAACGGCACTGTTTTACAGTACCCCAAATAACGCTAGATGCTGATATTTAGACACCTGCATTAGTCCCAGAATGTGGGATTCTCCTTGCAGCTTAAGATATCTAAACTGAAGTGCCCCTGTGTGAGGTGGGTCCCTAGGCTTGTGTAAGCAAGTAGAGATGTGGTCAGTTGGTGGAGCCTGAAGAGCTGCTCAGTGGAGCTATGTGCAGGTGTCCGATTTGGCTTCACTGAGTCAAGCTGCAATTTAGAGGTGTTTCTCAAACGTAGGCATTTAAACTCAAACACATGCCTCAGTTAAGTCAGCCCTAGCCTGATGGTGTGATTCAGGTGCCTAAACCAACACAACTGTTCCTGACTGAAGTTTGCTGCCATCTGCTAATTGCCAGTCCACCAGCATTTGTATCTCCCATTTGTGTTGTGCCATATCTACCAGCCCCATGTGTATGCCTTAAATAAGCTGTGTGTATATGTATCTTATATATACACAACACTTGCAAAGTCAGCTTTCCCACTGAGCTCTGGAGAGGTGGCTACTGGCAAGAATAGCCCTGTCTCCAGGTTCTCTTCCTGTGTTTCATGACTATGCCATGTTCAACCAGCTCCAAATCCAGTCAAGCCTCTGCACAGGAGTGGGTCTACTGTCTGGGCCAGTTCCTGCTGGTGTCTTGCTTTCCCATCTCCTGTTCAACAGTGGTTGTCTCCTGTTCCAGGTGGAGCAGATGCAAATAGGTTGGTGGAGGTGGAAGGGTTGAGAAAAAGCCGAGCTGATGAATGACTGCAGTGTGTAGCCCTTCTGCAAGTACCCCAGCAATTTTGCCTAATTTTCTGATGGTCTGGGTGTGAAATCAGGTATAGGAGCTTTGTTTCACATGAACTCAGCTCTCACTTCTGGACAACCAGTGAAATGTGACTTTACATAAGGGATGGTATGGGTGAGGGGTTTAGTTTTCTTTCTTTTGGTGTTGAAACGTGTTCTGTACGCTCTTGTCTAACACTGTGGGATTTCTTGCAGAGTTGGCTAGACACTTTGGCACACAGAGCGTGACAGCCCCTGACCAAGCCGGCCCAGCTGAGTACTATAAGCAGTAACACATCTCTCTCTGTAACCCGTCACTTGTTTGAATGCTACTGTGTATTATTGGATTGCATTTGAAAAGGTCTTGGCTGTCGCAGGAATGAAGTGTGACCATTGGCCAGGCTTTGCTGAAGGCCGTATTATGCATATTGTCTTTCTAAAAACATCTCTGTAATATCAGGATTGGACCAGACCCCAATTCTGAGTCCATGACCTATTGCACATTTGCACATGGTGCTCAGCAGGACTCATGCAGCCAAATAATTAGGAACTGGATGGTCAGGAAATGGACTGGAGCCAGTCCTCTGCTGTCATGAGGCCATAATGTAGGCAGATGCCCTAATGGGCAGAGGGGGAAGATTTATTTTTTTGTTTTTTAAATATCATAGATTCCCAAAAGAAGGGCACTTTCAAAAGTACTCTGACAGGAGGCAGCTCTGTAAAACAAACTCTGGTCTAACTTGCTATTTTAAGGGGTGGTTATACCTTATGCATTTAAAGTCCAAATGTAACCTATTTTGGGGGAAGGGACAGGGAGGGAGGACTAGAACTATAAATATCTGTTTATAATCAGTGGACAAAATGCAAGTTATCTGTGACTGTCCCAATAATGTGTCTGCTCTCATGTTGCCCATAGAGGAGTCCCAGGTATAAATCTCTCTCTGAAGAAGATGGGGGGGTCTGTTTTCTGTTTCTTCACATCTTAATTTTTCAGAGAAAGGGAGGACCCAGAGAAGAATGAGGAACCTTTAGGCTTCATCCTACATGAAAATGTGCTTTATTAAACCTGTGTGTGGCCAGCAAGCAACGAATCTTTTTGTTTTAAAAAACATTGCTAGCAGAAAAAAAATGACATGTCCTTTTGAACATACTACTGCACTCTGGAATAGAATCTTGAACACAGGATGGAGAGGCAGAAGCTTCCTGTATGTTTTTAGAGATGCTGGTTTTGGTGAAGGTGAATTCAAGCTGTGTTCCTGAGAACTATATATATATAAATTTCAGCAACATGAAGCTCAGTCACAAAATGGGTGGGATGCTATACCTCGTTGCTACTGATGGAAACAACGCAGCTTAACCTTGTTTCCACTGAGCCTGTGATGCTAATTGGGAGCTGTGTGAGTTTACAGTGGTGTCCGATGTGATGTGGCATGGAGAAAGTTCCTACTTCCCATGCTCATGTTCTGGAGCATGTGCCACCCCACGTGTGTGTTTGTGTGTGTTACAGCAGCAATCTCCCTCTTTTCCCCACTAAACCAACTCCTTCTATGGTTGTTACACCTTATCTCCTTGTTCTTGCTAAAATAAATAAGTGCTAAAACATGGATTGATCTCTTAGTTGCATCACAGCTTCCGACTTCTATCTACATAAATGAGTGGCAGCAGCAGACAGCCTTTGTACGCCTTACTAGTATAATTAACTAGCCAATAAAGCATTATCCTAGCAGGTAAATATCATATTCTGTATTGTCATAACTGCGACCCTTCTGAAGCAAATATTTCTTGTAGTATGTGTTCTCTGTCCTCTTTCAACATATATTTTTTGTACTGCCATCAACTTTGTGTTCCAGGAGTGTCTTCTAGCACGTTTTGTTTTTTTCTGTGTATCTTGATGGTTTTCCCCCATAACTGATTTTATTTTTGGGCTCTGTGTGTCTGTAGGTCATCAAAGCTGGAGTGGAGACAACCTGTAAATGCCATGGCGTATCTGGATCCTGTACTGTTCGAACGTGCTGGAGGCAGCTCTCTCCATTCCATGAAATAGGGAAGCAGCTGAAGCAGAAGTACGAGACATCGCTCAAAGTGGGCAGCACTACCAATGAGGCCACAGGAGAAGGAGACATCTCCCCACCCAAGAAGTCAATCCCTGGTCACAGTGATCAAATCCCAAGGACTACGGATCTTGTCTACATTGACGATTCCCCAAGTTTCTGTATGATGAGTAGATACTCACCTGGGACTTCGGGAAGGAAATGTTACAAAGACAAGAACTGTGACAGCATCTGCTGTGGGCGAGGGCACAATACACAGAGTCGGGTGGTCACCCGTCCATGTCAGTGCCAGGTCCGTTGGTGCTGCTATGTGGAATGCAAGCAGTGCACCCAGAGAGAAGAGGTTTATACCTGCAAAGACTGATGTGTCTTCTGCTCGATGGCAACCCTTGGTGATGGGTGATGGCGATCTATAAGAACTGCATATGGAGACAAACAGGGTTTGATATTGACCTTCTGGGATCTGAAAGCTATGTTGAGACATAAGCACTTTGTAGGGTACAGGTGACCCAGCTGTGTTGCTGTTTTGTTTTGTTTTGTTTTCCTGTAGACTGAATTTTAATGAGGTCCAACTATGTGGAAATAAGTGCCTGTCACACTGGGGTTAGACACCAGTTGACCTTCACCTTAGTCTACGCAGTTTGATGGATCATTTATCCTTGGAACATATTGATCGTTCCACCAACCCTCCATGAACTCCTGGGCTAGTATATTCTCTTTGTCATAAATAACCTATACTATTTTATTCCTGAAGCTTACCCAGCAGCTTAGAGAGATAAGCAGATAGGAAAGAAATATCTGCTTCAAATATGATGGTACAGGAAGTGGTCATATATGTCCCCTTCTAAAACTGGAGAGATGTGAGTAGGGTAAGCAGGAACAGGCCTGATGGCTCCTTTAAGGGAGTTTCTGCACATTGAGCAAACAAGGCTCTGACAAAAAGACCCACTGGGAGGGTTAGCTTTTAATGATGGCTCCATATCCACATGCCTTGATCACCAAATACAGCTCAAAAAATGTTGGGTCCACCATGTTGCAAACAGAAATATATCCAAGAAAGAGGTTGGGAAGACTGTAGAAAACCAGATGTGCCTGTCCCCTTCAGTCTAATCACATGTTCTTTTTTTACAACTGGTTTCTTCAAATGCAGTTTCTTTAGCACTATTGTTGTCCTTTTATTTTTTTCTTTTTAACAAAACCACTAGATATTTTTTTAAATTTTATTTTCACTTTGTGCATGATTTATTTTTCTGTCCTCTTTCCACCTCTTGTTGATCAAATTCACCCTGTGGTAACTGCTTCAGAAATCTGAACTGGAACTTTCGAGTCTTATGCCAGCTGAATTTGGACATATATTTCTGAGTAGGACAAGAGAAATTCAAGTGCATCTTGGAACACAATGCTGTCTTGCATTTTATAGTAGCCATTTCAGACTGGATCAGACCTCTGGAGGAGTTGACTTTTCTATTACTAGGTCATCATTCCATTTGCTCTAAACCATGGCAGTGGTACATGACACAAGCTGTATGTAAGCCCTAAGACCTTAAGATTTTTCTTTTTTTTTTTTTTTTTTTAACCACTAGATTGAGGACTGTATTTAAAGAATACAACTGCTAAATGGTAACCAACTCCTGGATTCTGAACAACCAATTGACACAAAGACAAACTATGAAGTGGCCAGAGAAGCCACAAATTGACTGCAGCGGTAGATGGCTCTGATGCTGTGAAATAGATGGCAACCTTCAGCATTTCTTCTTTTGTTTGAAGAAGATACTTACAATCCAGGACTTGACACAACAATATTCTTCAGTCATATAAAAGTGGATCGGAAGCAGCCAGTGGATGCCTCAAAGAAGTTTTCTAAGAAGACATTGGAGAGGAGAGGGCATTTTGTTTTATTTTTGGTAGCAATTTCCATCAGTTCTACGTAAACTATTGATCTGGTTCTTAAAAGAGGAAAGCTGTCTGGAGTTTTTCGACTGGTAGTAAAGTTTAGCCAAGCAGAAAGAGAGCAGTTTTCCAAAATGGACCATTATATTGCAAGGTGGTTTTAATTTTCCATTTTCTTTTTTCTCCCAAAATAATAGCCACTAATATTTAAGCTGTTCATGTGCATCTACTGGGAGGAGAAAAGATATTTTAGCAAATACCTGCAGTCCAGCCTGGCTTGTTGGCATGAAATCTTGAGGTGTGAGCATGCGGATGGACAGGGTGGTATTGTTAATAGCGCTAAGGTCCTGCAAAGTGAAGTTACTGTCTCTGTTTTTGCTGTTTGCTTATTTGCTGTACGCTTATTTGCTGTACAATTCTGGAGGCTGGGATAGCGCTGGAGAAGGAGGAACCACGTACGGTGTTTGTCCCTTCCACAGCAGTAAATGTGCAGCAGTGCATACAATGCAGGGAGCTTGCAAGAAGGTCTCACAGCTTCTGGGAGATGCACTGCTTTGAGAGTCACCCACAAGCAGTTTATCTAAATGGCTTAAAAAAGAAACTGACTAGAAACCTATTATTCAGCGTGTGTATATATACACACATGCCTTCACATAAATATATATATAAATATTGAATGAACATTTATTTATTGTAAAGCCCTTCAGAAGGACCTAGTAAATGGTTTTAATGTGGTATTATGTTAAATTCTTTCTCCCCCTGTCTCTCACACATATGTGCAAAGTCACTGTTACATTTTCGTGTGTGTGATAGAATAGTTCTTCCCCTCCAAAGTAAGGCCAGATCCAAACTTAAACAAAATGTGAGGATTTTTTGGTCTGAATAACTATTTCTGGCTCCACTCTTTATTAAAAAAAAAAAAAGGGTTCTTAATTAAAGAATCGACTGCAACTTATGTGCATTATTATTAATAATTATTGTTATATTTAAACCATGGGCCTCATTTTCCTTCTTTTCACTGGTGTCTCTGTCTCCATTGACCTCGCTGGAGTAACTCCACATTGCACTGGTGTGAGAGGAGAATGAGTCCCTAGATGTAGAAGAGAAGGCAGTGTGGGCATAAATATTGTTGTGGAGAAAATGCCTGGGTCAGATGGGATAGGGTAGCTTGGTGTGTTTGGCAGCGGGGGGGGAGAGAGAGGTGGGTGGGCAATAAGACAGATTGTCAAAGCTTGACTAGAGGAAGGCAGCAAAGAGTGAATGAACTACTGAGTGAAAGAGCTCTTCTGTGTATTATAACTCACGCACTGAAGCCTGGATGCTTTCTGTAAGTATTTAAAAAAAAAACCAACAAAAAAACCCCCACAAAAAGCAAATTGTATTTATGTTAATGTGGATATATTACTTGCCTGTTATATATTGTAAATAGCAAGGTTTATTCTCCTGTGGTTAAAAAAAAATATAAATAACTAAATAGTAGCGAGGCACATGTGTTAAATGTATAGGCAGTGTATAAAATATACTAACACTCTGAAATCAGGAGAACTTGTCTTCTTGGCCTTTTGACCTAGGGTGGTAAAACATATGTGGGTTATTTTTCTTCTTCCCCCCACCATGTTATATGTGTGTTGGGTGTTGGGGGGTGTTTAGTTCCAGCATTTTCCAATGTTTGCCTTATCTTTGAAGAAAGAATGGGGGGAAAAGCCTCATTCTGGAAAAATCCAGTGGAGCTTGAGTAGGATGAAACAAGTAGCAGCTGGTACAAAAGATGTCAGACCCTCTCAAAATTCTCTCAGGTGCTTGCCTTGGTTTTTCTGCTGGTGATAATGTGTGTTCAGATTCAACTAACCTATGGAGCAGGGGTTTCTGCTTGTGTTACTCCATATCCGAGTTCAGAAAACCCTAGACAACAGACCCTGAAGTCCTCTAGAAAATATTGGGCAGTGTCCTGTAAACCGCTTTTTGTTCCAGCTGCATGAAATTGGATTTTTCCAGAGAGGCTGATTCTACCACTACATCACTGGATCTCCAGTGCAATTCAATTTAATTGCTTGGTTTTGTAAAACTACTACAAGAATGGATTTGTGTCCCTGATCTTTCACAGTGTCATTTGATATATATATATATATAAAAAGTGCAAAGCAACTTTTTTCCTTTTTCTTACCCCCATAGAAACAGGTTTTTGCAGCAGATGTAACTGGAGAAGGACAGATGGGTGACCGGGGGATACTCTATTTTCCTATCCCCTTTCACCCGCTGTCTCCCAAAAGTGTCAAAGTGTTGGTTCTCCTAGGCTGATCTAGCAAAACTTGTGAGATCAGTTTTGGGGTGGGGGGGGGGGGTGCAACCATTATTTATATAACTTTTTAATTAATTTTTTTAAAAGAGAAGTTAGCTGATGGAAGAATATTTTTATTGAATAGTGCATTTAGTTATGTCAGAAATATAAAAAATATATATAATATTTTTGTAAACAAGGCAAACTGAAAATGTTTGCTGTTTTATATTAGAATTTTCTATTAAAAGAAATAAAAACCCACACAAATAATTGTTGCACCCGTCATCTGTTTTTTAACAAGCTTCTGTTTTGTGTGACTGACTCATATATGCCGGATGTGGAGACATGCAAAACAAGTCCTAAACATTACGTTCTCATTCTTTTCTAGCTCTCAAAAGACTCCAGTTGGTGAATTAACTAAGGTTTAACAAAGGGGCACTTTTTTTTATTTTTGACACTAAAAATGAGTTATGAAGAATGAGTAGCTTGTGAATAAATACAAAAAACCTACCCTGAAACTTCAAGCTTACCCTTTTTTAGTTATGCATCCTGGTTGTGAGATGGCTTGAAAGTCAAAACCTATTTATAATAACTAGATATTTGCTGTTGATCTCAGTTGTCCTGGGAAGAATGACACTTAAAAAGGTTATTGTGGGGGAAAAAATAAAAATCTGATACAGGGGAAGGTTAAATGAAGAGGACCAAATCCCTGGCTTGACTTAATATAAGCAATTTTTATCTATTTGAATGGGGCAGTGTAAAACTTGGGAGCTGGGAACTTGGTTTGCTGTGGTTTAGGAAGCCTATTGTTCACCTTGGGAAGCACCTTTGAGTTATGGACTCTGTTTTCAAAAGAGCTTTTGGAACTGAAGACCTGAGCAGGGGCAAGATAATTTCTAAGACTTTTTTGTGGTCAGCCAACTCATACACATCTGCCTTCCTTCAGCCCAGGTTTTGAGTTTCTTTGTTAATCGTTTTTCAGCTGCCCTATTTTAGTGAACATATATTAAGTTGGTTTGGCTGTGGTAGGGTTTGATGAGAACCCAGATGAAGGGACATATTTCTCAAGGGTACTTTCATGGTGTAGATGCTGCTTAAGGTAATTTCCTGGTGGATTATAGTGCCTGTGAAAAATTCCTCAGTTGATGTTGCAGTAAAATTAGGTCTGTTCTGTGCTCAATAAAACAGGTGCAGCAAAGCTCTCCGTTCCTGGTTTGTTTGGCTCTGCATGCACATCTGGTGGGTAGACTCTGGCTTCTATGGTCAGCTCGTCCCGGTTTTCAGTTTTCATAATGCTAACTAGGTGATGACTTTTGGAGAGCAGCATTCTCCTGCAAGAGAAATAGTGCCTTTTATGACCATTACTACTCACGTAACTTGAAGCATAGGGTCAGGCCCATAGAAATCTGGCCATTGCTGAAGCAGTCAAGCTGAGGGCCATAGATATTAGTGTTGAATAGTTTTCAGATCTATTTTTCACTGATGAGCACTGGAGTTGACCAAGCTCTTTACAGGTTCCAGGAAAGAATGTGTTTCTGCACAACAACAAAAAAAGGGAAATCTCTAGTACTTGTGAGTGGAGACGAAAAGCAAATGGCTATTGCAAGCACAGTTTAGCTCTGGCATCGTGGTAGGCTTCATGTAACTACATTTATTCACATGCAGGGAGTGAGTAGGATGTAAGTTAAGGCCGTAAATGATTTAGACACATAAAATTCAGCAAGCTGTCTGAATAATACTGTTGTTGCCGAATGTTTTCAGAAATGGGCAAAACCTTTCCCCAGCAGCATTGAATAACAGGATTGATCAGGAAAGCTGGGAGAGGTGCTGACATGCTTGTTGTAGTGGGGCATTTGTAATGCTTCTGGAATTATCCCTCTTTAGATAAGGAGCCTCTAGAAGGTGTTTTGGACCAGGTGGATATGCCAGTTTCTCACCACTGACAATGGAAGAGGATAAAAACATAGACACACAGGTTAATAGATGTTTATAAATGTGGGGATGAATTCAGGACTAATCAATGTATGTATGGATATCTCAGCCAGCTCCCTTTGGGCACAGACCTATCTTAAAGAGCAATCACCAAATTAGCACAGGAATTTTCCTTTGGTCTGCCCCAGTCCCTAAGAATGCCTTTTGAGGCCTGAATGTAAAGTCTAGGATTTGTTTTGCACAGCTGGGATGGCATTTCCTTCTAAAGGGAGGTGGGAATACTAACATGAAGGATTAGTATTTTTCTTTTGTTTGTTTGGTTTTTTGTTGTTGTTATTTTTTTTTCTTTCCAATGTCTTATGGGAGCCTAAGTTATTTTTCTCTACCTCATATGTACAGCTTGTAGGTATAAATCTGATTCTGAGTGACTGTTGAGAATGTATTTAAGTTATTTAACATCTTTGTATAACAAAAAAGCCAGAACAAATGAAACAATAAATGTATTTTAAATTATACTTGACGTGTGCTCTTCTTTCTTTGCATCTTGAAGAACTTCTATGTTTAGTGGTTACGGAAGTCCCTGTACTTCCCTCAGCACTAGTCTGTACCTCTGGTGCTGGAACTAACCTGTCTCTCCTCTGGGACTGGGGTGGAGGGAAGAAGGAGTCGAGTGAGCGAGTGGCTGAGTGGTTCTGAGTTACCAGCTGGGCTTAAACCATGACACTAATGTAAGCCCCAAAGACTTTTGAGCAGTCTAATGTTAAACAAGCTCAGGAGGCTGCTGGACTCCATCAGCTTTTCATGGGGTTGCATTAGTCATCATTCTTTGCTGGAGAAGTCATGATACTTTGGCAGAATGTCACTGTCATGATGTGATTGCAAAGGTACTCTGATCAAGTAACCGTCTGGAGCTCAGAATAGGGAGGATGTGGCCAAATTTAGTCTGGCTGAATGACAACAATTAAAAAAATTGTCATTATCCTGGGCTACGTGTTGTCTCACTTGATCAAATGTCTTTTTCTTCACAGTGGCCCCCTGGAGATATTTACTATCTAAAATTCATTTCAGCTGAGCTTTAAATAATCAGAGAGTGTTGCTGTTCATCTTACAACTTAATAATGACTCAAACATGAGTGATTTGGGTTTGCAAAGCCTCTGAGAAATAACATGTTGCCCCATACGTGGATGCGTACAATGAGGTGCTGCTTCTCAGGACCACAGTTGTGGAATGGTTCCCAGATACTGCTCTTTCATGATGAGGAGAAAACTTAGAGATCAACCTGAAGTCCAACTGCTCAAAATGTTTAAAACAAAGAAAGAAACAACCCAACCAAAACCCTAGCCCTAGAGCAGACACAACTTGTGGCAGAGATCTGATTGAGATAGCAGGTGGTGGACTATTAAGTAAGGGGCTGTTTAGATTAGTAGGCTACTGACTTTTGAGGCAGGCAACCAGGCACAAGCACCCTGTCATCTCCCACGTTAACATAAAACATCATCCTGGGAAGGGGTAAGAAAAACCACATGACCAATAATGGTAGTTCATCTGACAGAAAGTAACTTCCTACCCTGCGCTAACTTACTGGCTGTCACACATACATCCAGGTTCTCCTTCTCAATAGTTTGGCACCCTGTCAAGGCAGCAGGTCCAAACGATTCAAACAAGCTGCCAGCCAAGAAAAGTTGCTCATCAGGCTGACTGGGGATGTGATAGAAGAACCAAACTTAGAATGAGCTTTAGCCACAGTTGTCCTTTCAGTGTATGCCTTTGGCAGACTTCTGTGCATCCCAGGTTAGACTATTAAACGAAGGTTACTGTGTTCTTGGTGGTGTGTTGGAGGACTTTGAAAACCCTGGCTTATGTCTCCAAAATACTTCACAGTCAGAGGTGGTTATCCAGTTCTCTCCTTCCCATGCATATAAAACTCTTGCGTTTATTTTACCTTCTGATCTCATTTTCTGCTATAGTGCATGAATTACATCCAGACATTTAACTAACCCCTTAAAAGATGGTTCCTCTGTACTTTACACAGAATCAGCAGTGTCCATCGTCTAACAGAGGTGCTGGTACCTTTATCCAGTATCACCCTAATGTTGGTATCATATCCCATTGTTGCACTCCTTGCAGCTTATTATCTGTATCACCCACCCAAGGAAATATTTACTAAATCAGTGAGAACCTTGCTCAACCAATTCGCCTCTGTTTTTGTTTTGCTTTGCCCCTTCTGTGATAAGAAATTTCAGCACAAAGCTCTCAGGTACCAGGCAGATACTTTGGTGAATGTTTTGTCTAGGTAGTTTAATGCAAGAATAGTGATGATTTGGGATGATGGGATTGGAGATGGGGATCCAAGGAGCTACCTCTGGTCTACATCCTGTCAAACCCTGCAGCATACCTCCCTGTCTTCTTCAGCTTCCCAACTGACCTTGGTTTACACTTCCTGGCAGTTGGGTAATGACAAATCGCAGGCTTGAAACCTCACAGCCAGCCTCCGCCAGACCCTTAAAGAGCTGCTAATGTGAGTCGTAAAGCCGCAGTAGCCTAGGATGTAACAGCGTTTTGACAGCTGTTCCCACAGAGGAAGTGGGTGATGCTAGAATGCCTATTGTAAGAATTTGGGATTAAAAAAAAAAAAAAAGTAAAATAGAGAGCATCAAATGAGAAACTTCACCTCCAGAAAAATAAAATAGGCTTCCTTCCCTCTTGTCTCCCGCTGCTTTCCTCAGGGCTGCTGCTACGTCTTTGCAAGAAGGTGGTTTCAGCATCTGTGGGTGTGCTGAGCAGCAGTGGAGTGCAAGAACTAGGTAATATCCAGTAAAAAATAGAGATGCTTTTAGCTTAGAAAGAAGGAAGGACTTGCCTGAATATCTTACAAGCTTCTAACTACATCTCTGAGAAATATGCTTTGTGTGAAACTGTGTGTAACACAGCTAGGAATGTAGAAGAGCGTGCACATTTGTGAGCAAAAGAAACCCAGAATGAGGAGGGGAAAAATAACAAGGAGACAAATTTTACATAGAGCTCTCTCTTAAATAAGCACTAAAGATGAAAATCTGATTGCTACTTGGACAAAAATAAAGTTAACTCCCAAGAGATGAGAAGGAAGAATCAGGTCCCCCACAACTTCCTACTACTGATTTATCATTATCATTAACATAGCTCAAGCTCTGTAGGCACTTTTGGACATCTCCTTGTATGAGTCCTGAGTTATTTAAGAGACATGCAACACCTATTCTCTTTCAGTCTAAATAGAAGTACAAACTCAGTGTCAGAGATAAAAGAGGGCTAGAAAAATATGATTTGCCTAAACTCATACGCTGGTCATTTTGAGACCTGGGCCTATAACCAGGTAGTGGTAAGTGCCCTCAACACTATTTGAGATGCTGGGGTACCACAGGTGGCCAGGAAACAGACACAAGTCATGCTACATTTCGGTGTTCATACCCTGTGTTTCTGTAATGGGAAGCACATGGGATAGCAGCATGATTTCTGTATTTGCCTATGAATTTGCTTCAAAGCTGGCTGGAGATGACACTAAATATATGACTCCTTCATGTGCTGTTGGCTACAGCACTGGAGGGCTGTAGCCAGGATAATAAAGGGTATAGCTGCTGTCAAGTGAAAAATTGAACATTTCCTTCAGGACTTGGGATATAGAGATAGTGAGAGAAGATGCTGTCAGTTGATTGGAAAAGAGGAGGAGCCTTTTAACTTCCTACATCCTCTCCCAAGTCATCTCTGCTTCTGCTTGCAAGAAGCACAGTGCCAATAGAGGGAGGGGATTAGACTTTCTGGCTATATCTCCAGTAGTTACTGGATCTCATGCTGATGGCAAAAAGCAGCCCACATCCAACCTGTTAAATACACTTGCCTTCCAGAACAAGGTGGCTCTATGCAAAATATCTCCTGGGAACGGACCTTGGCCCATGCCAACTTTAGAACCATACCCAGGAATTGTTTGGGAGTATGCTTTTACCTGAGCTAAAAACACACCAGGGATTGTCTAATATTTTAACAATATACTTGACCAAGCTTCAGTGCCCAGGAATGTTGCTTGCCACTCTTTAAATCTGATAAAATAGATGCAGAAGTTCAAGTGCTCTACAAATAATCCTCACACACTAACCCTGAAGTATTTCTTGATCAGTTCTTGTGTTCTGCTGGTGGGGAAACCGCATCTCAGGGAAGGCTGGCTTTCCTGGATGGCCAGCACTAAAGCAAGACACAAGTCCATCACAAATGCTTCATCACATCAGCCTCTAGGTACCCCTGAAGTGACTTCAGTAGTGGCAACTATAACAAAGCTCACAAAACTCATCACTTTATGGGTAAGACATAGTCAGACCTTGAGAAAGACCTTATGACAAGACATCTGCAGTTGGGGTAATCTATTTGTGTGCTTATCATTGATTGTAGGCCCTGCATAGCATTCCACTGATTCATTCAGCATGTTCAAGGACTGAATAGCCACAGCTTCCTTCAATTAACTGCAGTACCTATATAAGGAATGTAGGCAATGTAACCTCCATCCATAGTTAATGGAGGGCTAATAAATCATAGATGCTAACAGAGAGTGTAAGTGGTGTTTTTCATATGTCTCCTTCTCTGTTCATTGTTCATACTTTGGATTATCTATATGTGTCAATGCTTGCACTCATGTATTTACATTCACATAACCTATAAGTTTAACAGGTGGCAGCATTCACTGCAAGAATGCCAAACCCAGGTACTGATACAAAATTTTTAGGAGTCAATAGAAAAACTCTAATGGTTCTGATCATAGTACGAAATCCCACATCCACATAACTAATATTAAAATATCAGTTATACATCTTAGAATTCAAGTCCACAGCCTGTGTTTCAGTCTGTTTTTTATCTCTCCTCCAATGATGAACTACCCCAAGTCTCCGACAGTAGCCCCAGCTTCCTAACTGCACTCTGTCCAGTGGCTCCTCCCGTGAAGAGCTTGATATTACATCAGGTATGACAAAAGGGGGAAGAGTTTCAAAGCTCTGGTATCTGAGGCCATGCTCCCCATCCCTAAGCTATGCTATCCCTGTTTTCCACCAGCTTCTGCTGATGTTAACAAGGATTTAGACTTAACATCAGAATGACACTTCTGTCCTGGCTGTGCTTTCATTTATAGCCTTCTCAGCTTCCCCAGGCAGCACTACTTTCCAAGGTGCTAATTGCAAGGGCACTCATCATAAATTACCACTCATTTCTCCCTCTAACTTGCATGGAAGAATCCCTCAAGGGGTTAGTCTCTGCTGGATGTGGCTTTGAGCAACCTGGTGTAGCAGAAGGTGTCCATGATTATGCTGTTAAAGCAGGACCAGGCTCTCTGTAAGTGATGTCCCAGGAGAACTGGACAGCCTGCTGGGAGGGCTGAGGGAATAAAAAGAAGGTGGCTGGGCACTGAGGGGTAAAATAGAGGGACCTCCAGCCCTAGGGATTCTCCCAGCGTTTGCTGGGAAAGTCTACCAGTTAGTCCTGCTTTATGATTCAGACAGGAGAGAAAACTCTGTGCCTGAGATTTCACTGTTTTTTTGCAAGAATTAAAGATGAAAAAATGGGGTTAGTTACTTCTATCAAGGTAACACTTAAATTGAAGTATTAGACATAGATGAAAAAAGGGCATAAAGAAGACATTTGAGGCACTAGTGGCTGCCCTTTATTTGGTGTCTTGGTTAATTTTACAGACTAGCAAGTATCAAGGTTGGTCTGTTATCATGTTTTCCATGAGCAATCTCTCTTGTTCTTCTGTTCATTGTTTTCTGAGGCAAAGAAACCTCAACAAAACCAAAGTTTTCTCTTCCCCAGCTGTGAATGACCTCACTTGTGCCTGTGAGCCTTTTTTTATTCCCTGTGACAGGTCACTGGCATGTGTATCCAACTCAGAAGAACAGTCTGGCTGTACAAGGACGTGGTGAGGAATTTATAACTGAGTTCTATTTCTGTATTGCATTGGCTATTAACTTTGAATTTATGCTCTTTTATAAAATGTAATTCTACCAGCTGACAGTTGGAATAAACATGACAAAGCCATTCTTAGCTTTTTTTTTTTTTTTGGATGCTCTGGGCAGCGCATCTCAAAGCCCAGGGCTGAGTGTGGTCTTGCTCAAACCATGCTTGTTTGAGTTCTGCATGATTCCCTCTCCCTGATGGGCTGGGTCATCACAGTTGCTACACTGCAATGGCAGTGAAATGTTGTTAGTCATCTACCGTCAAGAGAACTGATAGGCAGTCAAATAATTTGTTTCTTAATTTTCAAGTCGCAGTAAAGCATTCATGGTGATTGCATACAATACTTAACAGTGCACATGATGGACTTGTCATAAAGATGCTTGTCCTATGTTTTTCTTTCATGGGTCAGTACATTAGAGGCAGTGAAAATCTTCAGTTAAGGAATTCCAAGTGCTCCAGTGGGTGTCTCATGCTATAGATCCTTCAAGGATAGCGGTGACTTTGAGTGAAATAAAAATGATTGTAAATGCTGGGTAAGTGAAAGGAAAGATGGTAAATGTCTGTTTTGTGTGGATCTGGTTGGTGTCAGTAGGGGAAGTCAGCTGTTGTTTTGTTGTGGCAGTAAATTGCATTGCAAATTGAAAGTGCTGCAGTGGAGTGATCTTCAGTATGAGAAGAAGAAATTAAGAAACAAATTATTTGACTTTCATTTTTCTTGATGGTAGATGGGAAGCTGGTGGTATCAAGCAATCTTTGTGTTACCTATTGAAGGGAAGGTTTCCACTCAGTCATGGCTTGAAGCTATAAATGTGGGAAGGAAAAGGCACACATGAAATTTTCTGAAGCTTCATCGAGGTTTGGTGACAGAAAATGATCTAGAAAGGGTTATTTTTACAGCATAAATGGGCTACTGGTGCTAGTGACTAAAGCTGATGGGGTAATGTTTTGTTTTGTTTTTCTTTTCTCATATCGTTCAAAACGCAATTTTTGGTTGGAAAACTGAATTTTTTTTTTTTTTTTTTTAGAATTAGAAAATGCAATTGTGATGCCTTATGAAAATCAAAGTTCAATTGCTTCTATTTCCACTCTCTCTTGTAGTCTGGCCTCTTGGTCACACCAGACTCCCCCAGTGAATGCCCTGTTCCTTCTTTAGGCATTCTGGGAGATGAACTGGCCCTGGGAGCTTGGTCTGAATCTCAGAGCAGGGAGAAGAGGTAGCTAGCACAGGGGGAAAGAAGTATTTTCAGTGGACAGAAGTGCAAAGGAAAGATGGCAGGCAGGAAATTTGATGAAAATAGCAGTATTTTCCATGGAAATCAAAGTATATTTTGTGAAAAACATAACTCAATTGAAACAAAAATTCTTCACTGAAAGCAAGTATTTAGGGAAATATTTTGCCTATGGTTATTTGCAAAAAAGAGGATCCTCAGAGAAGATTATCAGCATAATACTGAAGTCTCTTGATTCCATCTCTTGGCTCTTATCGCCATGATCAACACAAGGCTACCCTTGTCCACTCCACCTCAGTTTTACTTTTTGCTCACCTGGTGTCGCTTGATATATGGGAAGTGCTAGAGCACTCTCAGAAGGTGAAGGCTGGTAATGTGTGAAACCATATTTCAGTTTTATTTTGGGATTCTTTATCATTTAATCCTGACAGAAATCCAGAGCCCATTCTATCAGGTTATACTCACTCAAAATGCAAATCAAACAGCTGTGTGGAAAGCCTTATAATTTAAGTATTCAAGGGTTATAGAACTGAAGATATGTTCCATATTTTAGGAATTATTTATTTTTAACCAGATACCATCTTTGGTATTGTAACATTCTTGCTTTACACAGGGCTCTGTCTGGTACACTTGTAGGAATCACTAATAGTAAGAAACAGATGCTGTGATATGCAGTTAGTCCTAATCACTTTGAGGAAAAAAAACTGCCCTTGTGAAAAGCATCAAATCTCAGTAGAGATCAAAATGCAAACTTTTTCCTAAATCTCCCTCCCTCAATGCTGTATTAAGCCTGCCTTCTGCTTGAGCTGTATTCAACTAGAGCTTTGAAATTAATGAGCAATTACAGACTTCGTCTTGGTTATTTCCAAGAAACTTGTCTGATTCTGGAGTTGGAGGACACAGCTTGGCTTTATACTTCTTTCTTGGGTTGGAAATGTCCTCTATGATGTCCTTTGCCCCAGGAGAGAGCCAAACACAGATTTCATGTTACATCCTTGGTGCTTTGCTGCTGCTCACATCAGCAACTTGTCCTTCCCAACAGAATCTGTCCTTGTGGGTGGAGGGCACCAAACAGCAGTGAACTGCCCTGTAGATCCTGATGGGCAGAAGTTAGATTGGGATATCTGCTTTGCTGGTCTCCATGTGGCTTTAGCTTAATATATACTTGGGTCCTTTACAGAATAAGTGGGACTCCAGTGGGATGCAACATTTTTTGAAGTGTCAGCAGCATGGCTTTGTCTCCCCTTTCCTTGCAGTGTATTGTCTTTATACAGCTTCATCAATGTTTTTGAATCTGGTGTTAGCCATCTGTAGCTCCTGTAACTTCCTACACAAGCTTCACTTCTTACACCCTGATGTTTCTTATACCAGTGATCTCAGCTCTTGGCATGTATAAGCCAGTATTATTACTTGTAAGCTAGGGGAAGATCCTAGAGAATACACACAGCCTTCCTGAGAGTATTCTCAGCAACCATAAATAACAGTATTTGTAATCAGCTTTATGTTAGAAGTCAAAGTGTTACATGGTTGGGTCTGTAGCATGTTAATCAGCTATGAGTCGGTCCCAGAACTTTTTGTCAGTTCATGATTTCTGGTAATTTTTAAAGTTCAGAGATTAGCTGTTGAATATTTAGAGGAAAACATTGAGACTTTCTAATGATCTTCTTTCTTTTTTTTTTTTTTCTTCTCAGGAAAAGCATTCTCTAACATGTTTTAAAATACCAAATTTCTAGCATTCAAAAAAAGAGCTGGAACTAATTCCTGCTTTTAGAGGAGGGATGCTCTGCATTTGGTCTAAAACTGCTGGGATTTTCTTTGCTTTCTTCTCCATTTCTTCTTAGTTTCTTTCTTTCTTTTTCTCTTTCTGGTTTGCTTTTTCTTTCCTTCTCTCAGAAGGAAACACAGCAAAGCCCAAAAGAGTCAATGATGCTATTCTTGTTCTGATTGTTGTAGCTGGAGACATTTGTGGTAAGGCTTGTCCTGAGCTGTATTTTGGACCAGGAGGTGACAAAATCCTGGGCCTATCTTGATCAAGATTTTTTTAACTGACTCATTCAAAAGATCAAGGCTTTTAAAGGTTCTGGACCAATATAGTGTTATCTGAGCACATCTATAGCTATATCTTATCTTTTCACAACTCCTTATCATCATGGTGCTGATGGAGCTGAAGGTATCCTCACTTGCATGAGTTAACAGTGCGACTTTCACTCCATCGTGAGAAGGAAAGCAGGACAGGTGAGACACTCCAGGCCATTTCACGCCTGTGTCTGGGCAACTGAGTTCAGCCTTGGACCTAAATGCCAAGCTAGAAGGTACCCCTGCTTTTAATCACAATCCTAGGAGACCCTTGATGATCTTTTGTGATCTTTGATGGTCAGGAGTGGTTAAGCTCCAAGGCAAATACTTCAATCAACTGACAGCTATGCCTGGCTGCCAGCACAAGGCTCCTTTTGCTTTCTTGCTAAGTGCCTTTCCCCAGGTTGTGATCTCCCCACTGGGCTGCACTCACAATGCACACATGTAGGAGACTGACTTTGCTTACCTATGTAGTGAAGGGCTGTTCCCACCTCATGAGAGGAGGCAAGCCAATACCACGCAGAAGAGTGGGCACTCATGCAAAATGGCAGCAGCAGAAACTGAATCCCAGTCCCTTGGAGCCCAATGCAATGCCCACAGCAATAGCCCGAACATCCTTTTTGCCACCAGGTGGAGCTGGGAGAGAGCTCCTTAGAGCGGGCCAGCTGACAGCACCCTGGGAGGATGCACAACGCCTGTGGCTAACCAAAAAGAGGAATTTCTTGGTTGGTTGGTTGGTTGGTCGTTCCTCCCCACCCCCAACCCAGGAAATTCATGTCTGTCCCACTGAGAAATTCCCTCCCGAAAATAAAATAAGGGAGAATTGCTTGTGGTTTTGTTTTCAAAGATTTAACTCCTGCTGAGATGTAAACCTGCCATTGCAACCATTCCTTAGCATGAGTGTCCATTGGCTGGGAGGAACAGCTAATGCCATGCTGTCACTGCTGTTTATCTCATGCGTGACTGTTAGATTGGCTCCTAACTTCTGCCTGCAGTCACCTTGCAGCTTGGGACTGCCCATCCAACCTTGCTGGGAGCAAGGATGGGTTCAAGCTAGTCTCATGGAGCTTCTACCCTCATCCCTTAATATCTGCTTGGGTGATGGCTGCAGCATTCCTGACTGCTTCTGTTATTTCAGCCCTGAGCCAAAGTGCATGGAAATGCTCTGCTGACACAGTTCTCCCATCTATAAGAGGCTCTTAACCACTGAGACAGCTTCTCCCACTTAACAGCTTATAGGAACCACTTAGAGTGCCCTACTGTGCCTCTCTTTCCTTAAGCTGTATATTTGGTCCTCCACCACCACCTACACCACAGTGCTTGTTTCCAGTATGATGGTTACACACATGTGCAATTTGCATGAATAAAATCAGATGTGACCATCCTCTCTTGGCCTTGTGAGCTGCTGCTTTGTGACTTTCACCCTGGTGTTGAGGAACCTTACTGAGACTTAATAGTAATATGCAATATCAACAGCAGAAATACATTGCACAGTGTTCATCAGGCCTCCAGAGATGAAGTAATCTCAGATCTGTCTATCCCAGCTGTGAGCTGAAAGCCATTTGAACAGGTAAACATAATGCTGTATCTGGGCTAACATTTACTGCCTCTGAAAACAGAGCTCATCCCCACAAGATACATGTCTGCTGTAGCATGACTATTTGGAGCCCAGAAAGGGCCCAATTCACCTGCAGCAGGTCAGACCCTGGGTCCATGACATTCAGGTAGCAAGAAGCCCTAAAGCTCATCCAGTTCCAACCCCCTGCCACAGACCAGGTTACACCAAGCCCCATCCAACCTGGTCTTGAACACTGCCAGAGATGGGGCAGCCACAGCTTCTCTGGGCAACCTGTGCCAGGACCTCACCACCCTCACAGGGAAGAACTTCTTCCTCGGATCTCATCTCAATCTCCTCTCTAAAAGGTAAGGCAAAGAAAAATCATTGTCTTGGGACAGACTAAAGGTCAGAAGGTCAGGGTCAAGTGTGGCTGAGGAAAGACCAGGTGTTGAAGAGTTACTTTTCTCTTATTCATGTTCTGCCCAGGCAAACCTCCATTCCCATCAGAGTAAAGCATGGCAAGTTCATCAGCTGCTGGAGAAGTGGTGTACAGACTATTGCATGGGTCTGGTCTGCAGAGGTCTTGCATCATTTGGTGCCCTTTTCTCAGAGAGAGGTGACCCCACACTAGCCAAATGGCACTTGTCTGACACACAGGGTCCAACAGCTCACTTGCTACTCAGCTGCATAGAATCATAGTATCTCCTGCTTTCAACTTTGGGCTCAGCAGGTAACAACAATGTAGGTGATTTCTTACCTGAACTGATTCCTGTGTGATCTTTGCTTCAGGAGCAGGCAGATCCTCTGTTCCTGTAATACCTGGAATGAGGCAAGTCATCAGATGGCTTGCTTTTCTTTTTTTAAACTGGACTGACTGTTGACTTTGCCTCATATAAGTCCTCTTCCTCCATGCTTTTTAAAAATATTTTTATTCCAACGGGATTTTCTTTCCTTTTGTTATATTTTTTTTAGTGCTGTTGAACTTTAATATTCAGTTCACAGGCTCTCATTTGCTTTCTTTCTACTCAGAGATGCTCTTAGTGCAAAGAGATGGAGACCTCTAAGGTGGAGCTGGGCTGTAGGAAACAGCTGTTGGAGCTTCTCTGGGCTTTATCTTTGGGCTGCCAGACCACCTGTTTTCTGGTTTCATGCATTATGGTCGTATCTTGTGGCCACAGCCAAGGATCCAAATTGTGCCATAGTAAAACTGCCTGAGTTATGGGGACCCCTTTGGTTGAGTATAAGGATGGTGCTTTCTTCATTAAAAATAACCAGCATGTGTCATGTGAGCAGAAGTGTTTTTTTTTCACATTCGCAATGTCCTAACTCCCCCAATTTTTCTATGCTCACACATAAAGAAGGGCTAGAAAGTCACTCATAAACTGTGCTGGTGGTGCCTGTCATGATTGGTCCAGGAGCAGAAGTTGTGTTGCAGACAGAGATTGATTCCTCAGAGGAGCCTCTCTAGAAGGGACGTTCTCACCCTTCAACCTGGTCCCAGGTCCCTTCCTCTAGACCTAGGTTTAACTAAGATATTAGGAAGAAGTTCTTCCCTGTGAGGGTGGTGAGGCCCTGGCACAGGTTGCCCAGAGAAGCTGTGGCTGCCCCATCCCTGGCAGTGTTCAAGGCCAGGTTGGACGGAGTTTGGAACAACATGATCTAGAGAAAGGTGTCCCTGCCCATGGCAGGGGGTTGGAACTGTTTGATCATCAAGGTCCCTTCCAACCCAAATCATTCTATGATTAACACATCTCCTCCATCTGCTAATGCCCAGGTCTGTGGTGCCTGCATTGAGAGGGAGAAGTGAGAGGTCTCTTCCCACCACTGTCTACACCTCCACATCACCAGTTCAAATGACCCTCACTAGTAGGCTGACACTGGGCAGAGGAGAGAAACATTTTCCCTCCAGTGTGTTCCCTTGCTCAGTTTTATTTACACCCAACCAGTGTGTTTCTAGCCTGTAATTTTTGCTTCATCCAGCTGTGCCATTCCTTCCTCAAGCTGGTTTATTTCTTTTCCATATGCTCGGCATCCTTCACAGGGCTGCTGGAAAGGCTTTGCAAGCTAGCATGGAGGTATCATAGGTAATAAAATACATGTTACCGAATGCTATGCAAACAACTGAGGTCATGGTGTTTAGTAAATCTGTTTTTCCCCCAACTGAGGATAAAACCTTGTTCTCTCAAAATACTGGAAAGTCTAACGCCTTCCTATTTTTCCCTCTCCTTTTTCTTCTTTTACTCATTTTTAATTCCCTCCCTTGGTTCCCCTTGTGAGTATCCCACCTATTTATCCAATGCTTATTATTGTTGTTAGGTAACTGGCAAAGATCGACATCTTGGTGAGCAGTCTCCCAGCCCACAATAGTGCCTTTTTCTCAGCCCCAGCAGAGAAGCTGAGGATCACTAATACCAGCTTTATTTTCCTTGGCACTTTCCAGAGCTGGAGCCACCCAGTCTTTCCTTGCAGAGTGTTTCTTAATCAATACTAAACGGCTGACAGTGCAAGCAACTTCCGTCTGCAAACAATTATGAATCAATGTTGGGGGCTTTGGTGCCGAAGGTTATGCAATAAACCTTGAAGATGGGAGTAAATGTGAGGTTGTATGAAAGACAGAAATTTTGGCAGAGGGCATATGTGTTTATGTCAGGTATATGCTGACATGGTCTCGACAGCAGAGAGATGAATGTTGCTCCATGTTGGTACCCAGAACCTGATGTCACTTATGCCGATGTTAAATGGAAAAGATTCCTCCTTCTTTGATTTTTTTCTGGTGTGTTTTTTTGGCTGGCTGGTTATTTTGTTTTATTTTTTCCCATTTTTTTGCCTCTTCTGCAATATTTGACAATCTGTTTCAAGCCCAGACTTAATTTCAGGTTTTGGAGTAGCCGAAGTTGTGTATCAACACTTTCTTTAATATAAGGAACATGTAGGCTCTTAACTGAATAAACATATTTAGAAAATAAAAGATACTAAAATTTTGAGGGAAAAAGAAAAGAATTGGCTCTATATAAGCACTGTTTGAATTTTGCCATATGTCCTGTACTTCTCAGTGCATTGATTAAAATATTTTAATGCCTTCAATTTAAAATTAATTCTTCAATTGCACTATAATAATTTTCTATGAAATACATCTTCTGGGAAAGGAATAGTTGGGCAGTTTAAATTCTTGGAGAGCAGAAACAAAAAAACCACTCTTTCTGACCTTGATACTGCAAAAACCTGTCTGAGAGCCAATGGGAAATTTTCGGAAGGAATGTTTTCCCATTGGAAAAAGCCAATTTGATAAAACTGAAATGTTTGCAAATGTTAATTCTGATGAACTTTCTTTAAAAAAAAGTTTTGATTTGCAGTTTTGAATGTGTCTTCATTTCTTTTTTTTTATTTTATATGCTGTAGTATGTTGGTTGTATAGAACTATTAAACCTCTAACTCAGTGCAAAAATTTGTCTTTATTAACATGAACATTTTTATCAACTGTGTCTTTTTCTCTCAGAATTGTGTTTATTAGGAAATTTTTGAGAATACTTTCTTTTGGATCCAGACTGGAAAGATATTTGAAAGCATGGGATTTACCACAGAATGGAAAATTCGATTCTTCTCCAGCTATGGTGTTTGCAGGTAACATGTGCTTTATGGTGTTTTTTAAAAAGAATATGGGAATGGATTGTGGAATAGACTTTCCAGGAACGTGGTAGAACCCCCTGTTGCTTGAGGAATGCCAAAGCTGATTTGACAAAGCCCTGGAGAATATGTTCTTGAGGGCAATTTGGTATTGGCAGGCAAGTGGATGGGTTGACTTAAGGCATTCTTTATGCTTCCATGAAGGGAGGACAAAATGTTTATTTTGGTTTCAGGGTTTAATAGGTTTGGAGATATTTCAAGCTACTGGAGGCTTCAAAATTCAAGTATTCAGCCCAGAGACTTCTCCATTTTTTTTTCTTTTTATTATATATATATATTTATATATTTTCAGGAGGACCAGGAGTAATCTGGGCAATAACAAAACTATAGTTACCTACACAAAACCTTTCTCTGTTACACCTAGGACCACAAATCACTTTTCTACCTACAGAATGAGCTTTTAGAGGTGAATATTTTCTCCTTTTCAATCTTCAGTCAAATTTACATGCGAAAAGTCTGATCAGGGAGAAATAAAATTCCTCAACTGAATATAAATTCATTGGTTGTTTTCTGCTGTAAGGATAGTGTCTCGTGGCTTCCTCTTTCTTGTTTCTGCTGGCTGATGACATTTCTGCGGAGCTTTGCAAGAAGATGTGCTTTCTTCAGAATGTGAAGACTTCCTTGCCTTTCAGTTTTCCAACTGCATGTCAGGAAGCCAAAGTCCTTGGAAATGTTGACTCAAAGGGGAAACAGGTGATGTGAACTCACCATGAGTAAGGCTAGAGGGTAGCTGCAGAAGTACAATGTTCCAAGAGGTTTATATATAAATGCTGATCTGCTGGAGTGTGAAATGACCCTGATGGTCTTTTTAATTTTTTTTTCCTCTTTTTTTCCTTTCCCTTCCTTTCCTGCCTTTTTTTATTGTGTGTGTCCTTTTCACTGCCTAGTGGGTTGTGTGTTTTGGATGAAGAGGCAACTTCTGCTCTCTCATGTGACAGGATTCAAGGAAGGGTCCACCAAAAGCATTAAGAGAGCAGATAAAACCTCGGGAAATCTCTGAATCCAAGTGTGAGTCATCAGAAGAGTTGATTTGAAAGGACAGCTGTACTAACATTGACTAAGATGCCTATTAAAAATATTGGCAGCCAAAGAAGGATCACTTAGTATTTGATCATCCATTTTGGAAATTAGCAAAACAATCTACAGAGATTCAGAATAATATTTTCATGTCAAGATAAGGACATTTCATTTGTTGGGTGTTTTTTTGCATTTTATTATTTCCTCCCAGTTTTACTCAGGAAATCATAGAAACACAAGATACTCCTCCTTTGGTGGGACTGATACGTGAAATAAAACCAGAAGCCTAGGTTATGTTTTGTAAGCCTAATTATGATTTTCCCTCATGATCCATTATTCTTTTTATTATCCTGTGACAAATTGCCTGAGGGTTCTGGGAAATGAGCAGTTAACTCCACGCTCCCTGAGGCTCAGTTTGTGTGTGGCTTAGTGCCTGGGTAATGCTTGGGGCTTTTGGGACAAGTTGTATCGTTTCTAGGAAAATCTTCAGTGAAGAAGACTTCTTTCTCATGGTACCTAATGTACAATGCAAGATAAGCTCTATTGCGAAAAGCCCCATGTTTAGGTTTGGTTTTGGACCACTTTACAAGATTTGTGCCTCTACATGTTGGTCCTAAGCCTGCATGTATTTTTCCCATTGGTAATGGCTTATTAAGTCCAGCAAGGTGTCCATTCATTCAGAGCATTTTTGCAGCTAAGGTGATGGGCAATGTTGAACCTCAAAACCTTGGGAACAGGAGGAACTGGTTGTTTTTCTCAGTTCATACCAGAGTGGGGTAAGCCTGGTCCCTCCCATACCCAAAGACAGTTAGAAATGCAGGACAGAGGATTAGGATGACTCTGGGAAGGAACAAGGGGGAATGCCTTTAAACTGAAAGAGGGGAGATTTAGATGGGATCTGAGGAAGAAGTTCTTCCCTGTGAGGGTGGTGAGGCCCTGGCACAAGTTGCCCAGAGAAGCTGTGGCTGCCCCATCCCTGGCAGTGTTCAAGGCCACGCTGGACAGGACTTGGAGCAACCTGGTCTAGTGGAAGCTGTCCCTGCCCATGGTAGGGGGTTGGAACTGGATGAGCTTTAAGGTTCCTTCCAACTCAAACCAAAATGATCCATTCTATGAAAGCAGAGAATGTGAGCTTTCATGTATTTTTCAAGTCAAAGCTGAGATCCCTGAGAACTTGTTGCAAAGTAACAGAGTCATGTAGGCCCATGGCAGAACAGCCAAAGACTTGATACATTTGACAGTGTCCAAGGATATATCGAAATTTCAATTTAGAACCTCACATGTTCAAGATGAGGTGCAGCCCCACACATGACAGCTTGTGGAGGGAAGGTGACGGTTTGATGATGCTCATGAAATGACAAATCAGCCTTTATTTAATCTACCAAGTTATGTTCCAAACAGTCCCTCAGTGTTTGTATATCAGTACTATAACATGATGGTCCTGGTAGTGTCTTCCCTGTTTCAGAGGAGAGGAGCAATGGATAGGAGACATCTGCATCCACTCATTGCTCTTCCCTGTGCTAACACTTATGAGAAGTAACTCTTTCTCCAGAGATGCTTTACATTACTCTGGCTCAAGCCAGGCTTTCAAAACATCTCTGCATCCATGGATTGCAAAAAGCAGGGGATCTTTCTGGCTGTCCAACCTTTGAGTAAAACGGGGAGAGCTGAATGACTGATGAAAGAAACCATCAAGAGAACCAGAACTGAATCCTTCCCCAAGATACACACTCTTACCAAAAGTCATCCTTCCTCTTGCCATCACGATACCAGATGACATTCAGATCTCTGCTACTCTCTCATGAAAATCCATTTTCCCATACTGCTTATGTGGGCAATCTTCCAGCAAAGGTTATTAGATACCATCCATAAAACCAGTGGCACATTGACCTGTCTGAGGGAGTCAAGTGAAAGCCTATCCCCTCCCCAGCCAGAGCCCACCCAGTGAGAAGCAGGCTGGTGGGTTGACTAAACTCAGATTATTCTGTCCCAAAACCTACACTCTTAATGGATTAAACATCTCTGTGTTTTGTGGTTGCCGTCATAAGAAAGAAAATCGTTACGAGAAGAAATTGTTGAACTGGTATGTATTTTCATCTTTTGATTCAGAGTAATTTTTCTTTCCTCCCTGCCTTCCTCCTTTTCTGCTTTTCTGCATATAGAGAAGTAAATATTGTTTCCATGATATTTCTTTGGCTGAACATGATTCAGCACCACTGGTGCTCTAAATCAAGGCAATCAAAACAATTATGTTCTTTTAATCCCTCCACCGGTTCCAACCCTGTGTACTACATATATATATATTTTTCCTAAGGTTTGATTCTGACATCACTGAAATACTTCATAAAAATATCAGGACTAATGTCAGGAATAAACCAGCATTGTTAGTTCCTCTTTTCATCCAAAGCCAAACACCTGCAGCTCTTCACAGTCCTCAAAGAAGACCTTGCTGCCTAGAAATGTCCAAACAGGACTCCTTTTCCAATGCTATGCTGTTGCAAGAAGTGGATTTATTAAGGGAAAAATCTCGTCACAGATACCAAAGGAATTGGAAAAAGGAAAAAAATTCCCCCCAAAACACAACAAAAATCAAAGAGGCAAAAAGGATCCTCAGCAGATGTCAATCAGGAGAGCTCTGTCAATGTCAGCAGCTGATTTACTCCAGCTGAAGATTTGGCCTGAGGCCTTTGATTTGAGGTTCCCCAAGTTGAAGACCTTTGAGGCTGTGTAAGGATGTGGTGCAAGGAGGTGCTGTTTTTTTCTCATGAAGACCTAAAAATGGGCTCTTGGGTTCATTTTCTCCATGTCCACTGAACTCTGCACCAAGGTCTTCACAGCAGAAAGCAGTGCACTTGCTCTTCTTTCTGCCACCCCAGCCAGGCAATGGGTATGTTATTTCCATGGGTGGGGATGGTGGTGTTGCTATGGATTTGCCTCTTGAGAGACTGAGAGGCTGATAAGAATCATGGGAACTCCACCAGGAAAGTGGGTAATATCAGGTATCTGAGACTTTGTTGAGGCCCAAGCAGAATTTTTGCTCTAAATGTGCTATTTGCTGTCTAAGTAGCTTTCTCCTATGGTTTCCTGGAAAGCAGAAATTTTCAGCTCAGGTACAAAATATAGTGTCATATTCATACACTAGATTATTTAAAGGACTAAGATGCTATCTTTACATGGTGCCAGACCTGATTATATTAGCTGGAACTGCACTGTACTCCACTGCTCAATCAAAATGTTCCCTAGCTTTGGAGCCTCTTATGTAGAAAAGAAAAAGCCTGCTGACCTCCACATGACCACTACAGGTGACTACCACTGCTAAGAACAGAGGCTTTGGTGCCTAAATCTCAATATGCAGGAAATTGTGTATATATATACATATATATATATATATATGTATATATATGCATCTAAAATTACATGTACCTTTTACATGTACCTTTTACAAATCTTGTGCATGCTCTTTCTGCATATGTGTACCTTGAGAATATGAGGTCTTGGAATCAGCATGAACAGTTAAATTTCACATCCAGTCTCTGTATGCTGATATCAGGGAGACTGCATCATTTCTTCATTAGAAATGTTGGCTCCGTGAAATCACTAAAAGTTCCTGGGAAGTAACCAGATTGAAGTTTCAAGGAATCTCAGTGAAAGGCTATGAGTAACAGAAAAAACCAAAGGCCAAAACTGGCTTTCCAGCTAACCATTTATTTTCCCAGAGAAGTCCCTTATTAATTTTTATGGTGCATAAATACCAGAAAACCAGACACCATTAATTAGTGACTGGTTTTGGTCTTCATACTCAACTCAGTTCAATCCAAGCCAAACTGGGTTTTTTTTTATCTTTTTTTCTTTTTTTTTTTTTTATTTTAAGGTTTAGAGAAAAGTACATCTGCAGATAGGTTAATTTTGTTGCTTTTTTATTTTTCGGAGCCAGTCTGATCTTAATTTAAATAAGTGCACTTTTTTTTTTTATTATTCTAATCACTGGGGCCCTCTCTCTTGAGATGTTATTCTTCACATCTACCCCATGTTTTCAGTTGGCAGTTGACACATGCCACGATGCTTTATGAATAGATAGGGGATCTTGAAGAGTGATGTTCATTTGTTTTGGATCTTGACCAACAATCTATTGGCTCAACAGATGCTCTTGTACTAGCTTCAGTGGGCAACTTTAGGGTGGAAAGGAAGAGCCTTTATGTGAAGTGCCTTCCTGGGTCAGACACAGTGCTGGGTGTGCAGTCCTTTTCAGCCAGCTTTTCTACTCCAAAAGTAGAAAAAGAAACACAAGAGACAACAGATCCACTGCAGATCTCTGCCCCATGTCTGCACAAAGGGCTCCAGTAGGGGTAAGAATTTTAGCTGTTTGAGTGGCATCAACAACACATTCCCCCTCCTCCTCTTTGCTGTCAGTTGCTGACAAGTTTCTTCTTCATGTAGGGTTTGTTCTAAGGTTTACATTGTAAGCCCATCCTTTAAAAGAAAGCAGATAAATGAACCAAGAATCTGATCTATGAAATTCTTGAACCTGAGAGGATTTAAGTGTGATAAATTATTGGTCATTGGGACTGGTAAAAGATGATATTTCTCTGTGTACTGCCCCTGCCAGTAAATCACATAGAAATCTAACTTTTAATCTCTTTGAATGTAGAAAGCATGCCTTAGGAATTGTGTTAACCCTTTTGTTGTCAGGCTGTATTTCAGCATTTGTCTGTGGGGCTGAGTGCTAGCTTGTTGGAAAGCACAGCAGTAGAAAGCTAGAGCTTCCAGGGGTGCACAAGATGCATAGAAAAAGCATTTGTTCAGAGCTCAGTGCCTAACTCAAGTTCCAAGAAAAAAAGCCAAGCCTAAATATCTAAGCCTAGTTTGGTTTGAAAGCCTTGGAGGCTGGACTTACTGTCAGGGTCACACAGTGGTGTATGGCTGTAAAAATAACACCCTCAACCCAATGCAATGATATGCTCCTGTGGAGAGCAAGTCTTGGGTTTGTGTCTAGGTCTTATTGCAGGTCCAAACTTTCTGTTCCAATTCCCACAAAGTAAGGGAAAGAAATCCACCTTAAAAGGCATTTTTCTCTATCCTCTACTGTCAAATTTGATGATAGTTTAGATTGGTTACACCTAATGCTTGTATCATGTGGAAAAGTCATTAAAATGTCTTCATTCATCAGAAACAATTTGCTTTATTCATGGAGAAGGTATTGATGGTATGTGACTAGTTCCATCTGAAAGAAGGTTCCATTAAGCTAGTCATCATGCATATGGTGACTAGTGACTGACAAGATCCAATTTACAAATTCACCTCCAAAATAATTAATTAGTCCTTTTTTTCGATAACATGAATGACCTCCTTGGTAGAGCCTCTCTACCTTTATTAGATAGACATGTGTATATGGTTAGGTTGAAGAGGTATGTAAGGCTAGAGCTGAAAGTTGTGAAGGCTTCTTCACCCACAAAAGGAGGAGTTAGGAAAGGGGTAGAGAGACACATATCCTGCTTTAGTGTGCTGTGGTTTCTTTTATCCCCAGTTTACATTCTCAATCCCAGATGTTGTATAGTAACATCATCAACCAGTGTTGATCAATCCATCCAGGTAGGTTTAGTTGTTTGGGTTTTATTGTTTTTTTCAACACTTTGCTTAATGAAATAGCTATTAAAAAGAAGGGCCAATTCCAGAAGCCAATGTAAATCAGAGCACAGAACTGCAATGGACTGAAAGCATTTTGCCTACAGGCACTGCCAACTCTTTTGAATGGGACGACAAAGTGAAAATTGGAGATCTGTGTGTTTAGACCACAGAGCTAGGAAAACTGAGTTGACTGAATGCATGTTGGTGAGAAATGGTGTGAAAATTACATGTCTTCCATACTCAAGCACAGCTGTAGAGCACCCAAGGGTATGCAGTGCTCTGGGTTTCTGCTATTCTTGGCTCTCTTAGTACCTCTGAAGTGGCAGATGACATCTTGAGAGTCTCCATATGTGACATGATCCGTGTGCTCTGTAAAAACTCCATGTAGGATTAGAGTGCTGTTTGCTTAGGAGAAAATCTTGAGGTCTTGGAGAGGCTGAAACTCAGTGTCGTTTAGGGGAATTCACTGACAGAAGTTGCCCAATTGGAGCACGCAGGATTTCAGAGCCTTGGGAATGGCTTGTGCATGTTCAGCTTGACCTTATGTACATAGTATGTGTGATATTATACACAGCAGATGAGCAGATTGCTCAAGGAATGCTGTAGGCACTTTTAGTGGGTTGGTTATTACAGGGGGATAAGAAGGGTAAATGGTCTCTCTGGGACAGCCTGCCCTGCTTTTCTGTTACATGCCAGTGATGAATAGTGCGTGTGTGGGCATGGAGATCTCTTAAAGAGGCTGGTTTATAGCCAGGTGACTTTACCAGTAATACTGCACTCTTTTTTCAATGTTTGCCTGAAGTCTCTGTTGACATTAGGGTTTAACTGAAGACAGACTGGCTTGTGGCTTAGAAGATCTAAGTGCAAGTCCTGAGTGGGTTTCTGGACAAGCCACTTTAACCTCCCCATGCCTTGGCTTTCTTCTCAGAATTAAAATGTTTTGGTTTAAAACAAAACTTTTGTTCTCCCCTCCCCTAACCCTCCCTAAAAGATTTTTCTGATGGAAAATTTCTAAAAGTTGGGATTCTTTTCTTTTTTCTTTTTTTTTTTTTTTTCAGTTCCTAATAAGATATATTATTCTTGTGGTGCATTTGGGTCAGGATGTATTCATTGGTCACGTAGCTTTTACCCAGTGTGCTCTCCTGGAATGGGAGTGATAATGGGGAAAAACCCTCAAGAACATGGTTTTGGGTTTTGTTGGTCTACTTTTTTTGTTTGTTAAGATTTCTAACCTCTTCATAAATGCAGGCTTCTGCTCCAGTTTTTAAACTGTTTCCCAAAGGACAAATCCCAAATCCGCTCCTCAAGACATTTTTTTTAGTATGTGGAAGTACCACACACAGCTCTTATTACCCTCCTTTACCTCTCCCCCTCTCTACGCTTCATCCTCTTCCCCGGATCCCTCCCAAACACTTGGGTTTGGCTCATTCCTGAAGCCAGTTTGGTTTTACTTCAAGAAGCCTTTCCGCAGCTCTTGTTGCAAACCACACATTAGCAAGGCAATGAGCTTCTCCAACCCTCTTTGCTCTTGTGAATCCAGGAAAAAAACCCCCATTCTGTCCTCAAGAATAACAAACATGCTTCCACTGTCTGCAGATCTAAGTGAAAAAGTAAGATGTTCGGATCCTGAACCAGGAGTTCATCAGGTCAGCATCCCTAAAGTACGTAGCATGATGGTGATTTGCATACAGCTGTACAACTGGGTGCCACAATGTTGAACTCTTTTGCCTACCCTTTGGTGGATTCGCTATCTGGTTTGGAGCAGAACCCATGACCTGCATGGGAACATTTAGTTTAGAAGGGAATCTGGAATCTAACTGTCCTTTGGTTTTGGCTGTGCTGTAAGCAAAGCCCTGGTGTGTGTTTTGCAGAAAGGAAGCAAACCTAAAACTAGTCAGGGTTGATTTGCTTTGGTTTATTTTGTTTAATCTGCATGAATGTAAACCAAAAGAAATGGTTTAAAAGTGGGTTGTCTGAGCAGAGGAGCAAGAACGTGATCAAGGAACGTGAATAGAGAGTAATTTTACAGCAGCTGGCGGTGATTGTTCAGTGTGTGTTTGTACCCAGCTCTCAGATCTCAAGACAGGACCTCCATTTCCTCACTTGCCATTGGATTTGATGGGAAGTCAGGACTCCGAGCAAGATGCAAAGAGCTTTCTTGTGACTGTAGTAATGAGATCGAATTATTAGTTAGATGTCTGGGTTTATAGATGCATATGTATCAGAGCATTCATCTGCAGAGAGGCAGACTGGAAGGCACACAAAACGTGTGGGATCTGACTTTGGCTTTAAAGAGAATTCTGTAATTTAAAAAACACCATAAACTTTACCAAGAAGCAAACCCCTTCTTTATCCTTTCTTCTCCAGATTGGTTGAAAAACATGAATCATTTCACCCTGTATATGTCAGAGAAGGAAATTTTCGTCTTAAAGCACTATTTTTTTCTTTCTCTCTCTCTCTCTTTTTTTTTTTTAATCAAAATCAATTTATTCCCGTGTGATATTTTCATCTATTTTCCTGAAAAAGAATATTCCAGAGTAAAGCCTCCTAGAGTTTCAACAGCTACCTGGATCCTAACAAACTTTTTGCCACTGTTCCTTGCTCTGTCGCTGCTGCTGGTTAAAAAGCTTATATTGACTGAACCATTGTCAGTAGGTATTGTAGTGCCCCATTCTGCACCACTGGAAAAGACAAGACTGTGCTGAAGACATTAGTGACTCAAGCTCAGATTCTTTTTTTTGGAACACACCAAAACCTTGAGATGTTCTTCAGGTCACAGCTCTAAATGTTGACTTTCAAACACAGGTATTTTCAAGTGCTGACTTTCTTTCCCTTTTAACTTTCGTGGCTGATATTTTACTGCTTACTCAGGGTTGCATGTTTCTCCTTTCTCTACTAAAATTCCTTTCCTTCCCTTCCCACTTCACTGTGTGCATGCATAACAGTGCCTTGAAGTAAGTCTTACATTTTCTAATGACATTATGTCTCAGACATGTATGGTCTCATGAAATCAGACTATAAGTTCCATACACTGTACAAAGAGTGAAATATCTGAGCAAGGAGATCATGAGAACAGGGCTGGTTTGTCCTAGACACTGTCACTCTTTGAGATAAACTGGTGGGTTGAGCCTGCTGGCAAAGTAACATGGATAAAGGGAGAGCTCTACCTGTCATACAGCATTATCAGTCATCCCAGCTGGTAAAAATAGTTCTGGTCACCCCGCACCTCATTCAGAGGGGAGGATTGTTGAAAGACATAGTGAAGCCCCATTGCTCTTTCCATACTGTGGGACTTTCCCACTCACGATACAAAAACATTGCAGCCTACCTCATTTCCAGCTGATGGGGACAGCTCATGGCCTGACTCCACCACCTGGGTGACAAATGTGTGATAACAGTCATGAGCTGATAACTGCCATGGCAGGAGATGTGAGGCCAAGGAGAGGAAATGAAATTATCATTTCCGTAAATCACGCAAGAGCCCCCTTGCTCTTTGGAAATTTCTGTACATCCCCAGAAAAATTCACCCAAATCTATTTCGATTCCTCTTTTGTTCTGTCTCTTCACCTCCCTTGCAATGACCCCTGTTTTCTTTGGAGTGAATGCATTTTGCACAATAAGTGATATTTTCTCTTCTACCCATCCTTTCCTGATTTTTCAGCTTGCTCTGGAATGCAGGATTAGATGTTGTAATGCAGCATTAAGAGCTGTAAGGGTTAATATCCTCCCTTCCAAAGTCACTCTGAAGCTCAAAGGCTTTGCTAACGAAAGAACTCCATACCCCTTCTCTGATTCCCCCTTCCTTTCCTCCCAGCCTCCCCCCCAAAAAAGAGGATTTAGGAAGTGGGTCAGGGTCTTGTCAAGGGTGAGAAAGGGGGAGGGAAATAATAATGATAAATAAATTAAAGAGAGACTAAGACCTGTCTTTCCACACACAGGAGTCAGAAGCCCTTTGCATTTGAGACACCCAGCAATTACTAGTTAATCCATTTAGCAAATGCAAGATGGTGCATAGATCAGTTCTTCCCAGCCCAGCTTTTTTGTGTGGAGAATGTTTGCTGACAGAATTAAGGAACAAGAAAATACCCTCCTTGTTTCGCTCAAGACAGCAGAGTAGCTGGACAAAGCCACTGGCTCCTTGGCCTGTAGCCTTGGGAGATGGAGGCTGTAGAGCCTCTGGATGTCTGGGGAGGCTGGAGGAGTACTGGTGTTTTTGGGTAAAATCACTGTCTGCACGTTGGCACTACATAGGCCCCCTCCCTGTTGAGGAAAACTAATCCTCTGTGATTTTGTCTGCCATTGGCCATGGTTCAAGGCAGGCTTAAGCAGAAGGCTGGGGGGAGGAAGGAGATCATGTAGTAAAAGAGAAGGGTAGGAAAGCCTGAGATGCCAAGCTCTTGAACCCACCTTGCACTGTAACTCAGGAATTTGATTCTACAGTTCTCTGGGCTGGCAGGGATAGGTGTTGACATGGGGAGGTGAGTCTAAGCTGGTGAGGTTTGTTTCCCTGATCCCTGAATGTCCTGAAAAGGCTAAGTCCCTCCAGAGCACCTAGGAGGGAATTGTGGTCTCATGCTTCTCTGCTGCTGCTACAGCTTATTACACCCAGAGTTGGAATAATTCCTTAATCTTGCTCTGCACATTCATCCTCACCTCTTGCCAAAGAGCCCTCTCTTAGGCCAGAGGACTCCAGTTTCATGTTCACTTTGGAAAGTAACCTGCTTCATACTTTTGTCTGAGCCACATGTTAAAACGAAACAGGTTGAATCTAGAGTTGGCATGCTAGTCTGAACCATAGGTAATACAGGTCTGAGTTCAGTTTTTCCTTCGATAGATGTCAAAGAGAGCTTTTAGTGTGTTTTTGTTTCTTACCTGCAAAACTGAAAGATTATATATTTCTTTGTCTAAGGGACTGGTCAGCTGAATCTTACAGGAAGCCAAGAGCTGCCAGGCCAAAAGGTAAGGAAGAGAGGTGGCTATAGAACAGAAATTCTGCTTCATGGTAAATTTCAGAAATTGGTCACTGACTTGGGTTTCCTCATCCGATCTGTTTTCTGCAGCTTCAATCTACAGCTGACTTCTTGGGAAGATTGTCCAGAGTTTGATGGGATATTTTATCTTGAACCTGGCAGTCTCTTAGCAGCATCTGTCTGGAAATCAGAGTTTTTCTGTAAAGAAGTGACATTTTCCCATTAAAAATGAATAATCAACTAGCCCTTTGAAACCAAGTGGTGTCCCACCAGCAAATTCCCAAATAGCCCTATCTGAGTGTCAGACAGGAGAAAGCATTTACAGGTTAATTGAGCAGGATTGTCATGTTCTGTTAAGAAGTTTTGATTCTGCCATCTCTGTTTTTTTTTTAAGGAGAAAACCTCCAATAAATTATATATCTCCAAAACATAATAATGGTTCAGTCTGCTCTGGTTGTTTTAATTAGTGATTTCACAAATTAAGAACAGTCTTTACACTTGCTCTGGACTAGGTAGCATTTGTGCTTGTTTGATTATTTGAATTCCTATAATATTCTCAGAAAGATAGGTCTAAATAATATTTATCTGTCCAAGTATGTCCAATAAAGTGTGAGAATGAAGAATTATAGGTGTTTGGGGAAAAAATTTACACGTATTTCAGGCTTGTTGCTTGTTCCTTTTCTTGGTTATGGCATTTTAACATGAAAAATATTTTCTGAAATTATAATCAATGCCCTTAGCGTTGATTTCTAGAGCTGTGTGATAAATAAATAAATATATTTATTTATTTATATAATAAATAAATAAATAAATAAATATATTTAAACATGCCTGAGATGGTAGCACCATGTCACGCAGACTCTCATCTGTCAGGGCCTTGGGTTTTTGTGGAATATGTATGTAAATTTCTCCATAAGAAGTGGTCCAATAGTCATATTTAATTACACGAGTCCTGCCCCAGCAGGCACAAAGACAGTTAGTTTTACACTAAAGTTAGATTGAGTTGGAATATTTGAAAGGGTTTTCTTCATTCTCAGATTTCCATAGTCCTCATCAGGCATCTGCTGAAGGCTCTGCTCTGGGCATTAAAAAATAAGTTAGCACCCAGCTCAGCAACTTCAGTAAGCTGCAGTGATCTGGTGGGAGTGACAGCATTTCTCCTACCCAGCCATGGGAAGTGTCATAAAAAGTAGGGAGCATTTGAAATGAAAATCTATGATTGATGGTGCTCCTGAGGGCCATATACCTAGAATTACTCCAGTGTTCGTAAACTTAGGACATTCCACTCAACAGCTCAGAGAAAAGGTGTCCCTTTGACACCTTGGCTGTCCTCCAGCTTAAACTCCAGAAAGACCTCACACAGGGCCACAAAGAAGCCAAATGAACACGAAATAACCTGAGCCTGAGGCCACGGCATGTCAAGACCCAAAGGAATGACGGAATAGTTATTAGTCTGGGAGAATTACTTGTTTCCATGAACTCTGTGTACAGTGTACGTTTGTGAGTTTGATGCTATTTGTACTGTGAGATTATAGTCATGTATTGAAGGTTTGTAGACCTTAAACCCTCTGATTAGCAAGAGGACTATTATACCATAAAAACAGCAAAAGAGCTCTCCTCCATCCTCCCCCACTGTGGCTGAGTCCTGCTGCAGAGGGACCAGAACTGCAAGCAAAACCTCATGTTTTTCTTAGTTTGTTCTACTGTTGCTTGTCTACATGCATTCCCTGGCAAGTGCACTTAGTCAAATCCTGTCAAGGTTACTAATTGGGCTACTAGCAACTAAAAGGTTTCTATTTATCTACAGAGGGCAGAAGTTTCTCCTATATACTTCATTTTTGTAGGCCCTAAGGTGAGCTACAAGAAATCTGGAGAGTGATTTTTTAGAAAGGTATGTAGTGATGGGACAAGGAGCTTTAAACTAACAGAGAATATATTTAGACTAGCTATTAGGAAGCAGTTCTTCCCTGTGAGAGTGATGAGGCACTGGCACAGGTTGCCCAGAGAAGCTGTGGCTGCCCCCTCCCTAGCAGTGTTGTACCCTTGGAGCAACCTGATCTAGTGGAAGGTGTCCCTGCCTATGGCAGGGGGTTGGAACTGGATGGTCTTAAAGGTCCCTTCCATCCAAACCATTCTGTAACTCTATGATTCATCTATCTAGTCCTGGATTCTAGAGAAGAGAAGGCTGCATGGAGACCTCATAGCAGCCTTCCAGTATCTGAAGGGGGCCTATAGAGATGCTGGGGAGAGACTCTTCATTAGGGACTGTAGTGATAGGACAAGGGGTAATGGGTTAAAACTTAAACAGTAGAGGTTTGGATTGGATATAAGGAAGAAATTCTTTACTGTTAGGGTGGTGAGGCACTGGAATGCTTTGCCCAGAGAGATTGTGAATGCTCCATACTTGTCAGTGTTCAAGGCCAGGTTGGATGAAGCCTTGGGTGGCATGCTTCAGTGTGAGGTGTTCCTGCCCATGGGACAGGGGTTGGAACTAAATGGTCTTAAGGTCCTTTCCAACCCTAACTATTCTATGATTCTATGATTCTATGTTTTGATGTAAGATCTGATGTGGGTCATTGGGTGGTTTGCTCCTTGGAATTTTCTAGTTCATTTAGTAGGGTCTACAGAGGACATGTACAAATATTTCCAGCTGTGATGGACGAAGGTGAGTCCTGAAAAGGAATAAAACAGAGTACATCACGTTTTGTGTTTTCAGCAAATTTTGCAGTGGGTTTATTTTTTTATTTTTTTTTTTTTCTGAACATAGCTCATGTATTTTAAGGAGACATTTGTGAATCTGGAGTTGATTCTCATAAAACTACAGTATATAGGAATTTTATAGGAGTGTAAAAAACATAAGAGGTGAATGTGCTAAGGCATTACCAGTACCACAAGATCTTAGAAAATGATGACTTTATGCAGCACACCCTGGTGATGATGGATCTGCTTTGTCTGGGATGATTTTAGGAATGGAATGTTTGTGTTTGAAGAGAAAGGGTGTGGAGAGATCCTGAATGGACGTGAAAAGGAGGGTCAAAATTAAGTATCAAAGAATGTGAACAGAAATGGCTTATCAGGCATGGCTTCCATCAGGGACCTCTTCTGCTTCTGCATTCTCCAGATCAGTTCCAAACTCCATATATCTTTGCTATTACTGCAGTTCCCAAATACAACTGAGTACCTCAGCATACAGAGCACAAAGCAATTGAATGAAGTAATTTATGGTGTTCTCTGATCACTTTATGTGAAACTTGCCACAGGCCTAGCAGCGTCATTGTGGATAATGGAAAGAGTGAAGTGAAACCTTTGCTTTCATCCTGATTGGTCCCTCGCTTCCCATAAAACATGGAATTTAAAAACCAATTCTCAAGAACCAGCTCTAAGTCTATTCTGAGCCTTCATTTGGATCTGATATTTTGCTCTTTTGCTATATTTTTGTTACGGCCTACTAGACAATCAAAAAAGATCACCTCTGGGTTTTTTTTTTTCACAGCTCCAGAGGGCTGGACCTGGGAGAAATTGGCTTGATCACCCACTCAGTGAGTCAGTAAGTCAGTGAGCCAGTGACCCAACTGGGATTTCAAGGGTTGGATCTGGCCACCAGCTCAATTCTCTCTAACCTGTTGCATTTGCTTGGGATTGATGACTGTAAAGACAATGCATGGAGTCCAGTTGAAATACATGCTATCACTTGTCTGCATTATAACTGGTCAGAAAATAAAGGTCAGCATTTGTTGTTATCCCATCTGTAGAGCTTCTGAGAAAAGGTCCCAGTATTGACATCTAACCCATACTAACTAAGAAGGTGGATAGCTGGATTTACTTGTCTTATTGAAAATGTAAAACACTCCTCTCCTATTTCTTCTGGATGGCTAGTTTGAGATCAGCTTATTTTGTCTGTGGTGTTCAAAGGCTCTAGTGTGCTAGTGGTGGCTGATGTGAAACGAATTTGTGGTCTCAGCCCATTGCTTAGTACACTCAGGGGTTGTGTCACCCTTAACAACTGGCACTAATTGTCAGGGTATTCATCAGAGAAACCAAACCTTGCTCTGTGTAGGGACTTAATTAATGGTCTTTGCAAAGGAAGATGCAGTGGTTAGGAAGAGGAAAGAAGTAAGATGCTCTGACTCTGATTAAGTGTGGAATTGTGGATAAAGTGATCTGCATTTCTGAACCTCTAGGAAAACCAAAGCAAAATAAATAAAACAAAGGGAATCATAGAATCATTTAGGTTGGAAAAGAGTCCAACTGCTAACTTAACTGTGCCAAGGCACCACTAAGACAAGTCCTGAAGTGCCACATCTACACACACATCTTTTGAATACCTTCAGGGATAGTGACTCTACCACTGGCCTGGACAGCCTGTTCTCATGCTGGACAACCCTTCCAGTGAAGAAATATTTCCTAATATCCAGTCTAAACCTCATCTGTTGCAGCTTGAGGCTTTTTCCTCTTGTTCTGTCTCTTGTTACTTGGGAGAAGAGATAGACCCCCACCTCACTGCAACCTCCTTTCAGGTAGTTGTAGAGAGTGACAAGGTCTCCCCTGAGTCTCCTTTTGTCCAGACTAAACAACCCCAGTTCCCTCTTCTGCTCCTCGTCGGACTTGTGTTCCAGACCTTTCACCAGCTTCACTGCTCTTCTTTGGGTACCCTACAGCACCTCAGTGTCTCTCCTGTACTGAGGGGCCCAGAACTAAATACAGGATTCAAAGTGCTGCCTCACCAGTGCTAACTACAGGGGGACAGTTGCTTCCCTGGTCCTGCTGGCCATGCTATTGTTGATACGGGCCAGGATGCTGTTGGCTTTCTTGGGCACCTGGGCACACTGACAGCTCATATTCAGCTGTTGACCGACACCCCCAAGTCCTTTTCTGCTGAGCAGCTTTCCAACCACTCTTCCCCAAGCCTGTAGCTTTGCATGGGGCTGTTGTGGCCCAGATGCAAGACCCGGCACATTGCCTTGTTGAACCTCATGCCACTGGCCTCCACCCATCAATCCAGCCTGTCCAAATACCTCTGCAAAGCCTTTCTACCCTCCAGCAGATCAACACTCCCACCAACTTGGTATATTATGCAAACTTCCTGAGGGTGCACTTGATCTTGTTGTCCAGACCATTGATGAAGATATAAAACAGAATTGGCCCCAATACTGAGACCTGGGGAACACCATTTGTGACCTGCCACCAACTGGGTTTAAAATCCATTCACCAGCATTCTTTGAACTCATCCAGGTTTTTACCCAGAAAAGAGTATACCCATCCAAGCCATGAGCAAGATTACTCTGTCATCCTTGTTTCGTAACATTGTCTGTGACTTCAAAATGTCTTTGCTTTATTGTCCTTAGAAGCTTGTATGATGTGACAGAGGGCACAAAGTGGTATAGCATGTCAATACTCCACACTTGATGGTAACAAACATATCTAGCAAGTTGGGCAAGGGCACTAAACGACAGCAATTTAGCTGACTCCTGTTCCATCATTTCAGATTTCAGGATTTACTAGTTTAGCACTTTTATTATAAGCCTGCTCCACTGGGTGCCAGAGGCTTCCAGTCAGTCATTTCCAGTGGAAAGGAAGGAGACAGTTTGACTGGGAAGATCAAAAACAAACCTGGGACTCAGTCCAAAATAGAATCATATCTATTTTGAGAATTTGATTCCTAGATTTAATTAAGGAATTCTTTGGATGGTCAAACAGTCCTGCGGCTTTGTAGCAAGTACAGGAGGCTCTTGATTCACATGGTGGAGATCTGCCCCCCTCCTCTGTGGCATGGTGGTGGGATGAGGATTCTTTCAGAGAGAAGTCATCTGCACATCCCTGGGGGAGCTGGTTTTATGGGCTGGCTCTGACTGCCAGTGGTTCACTTGGGGAAGAAGGGTTTCTTTCGTGGTGTCAGGAGGGGGTGGTTGACAAGCCTGTTGTGATTTGCATGGGGAGAAGAAAGGGATTTGTCAGTACTTTAATAGAATGGATAGTTGATAGGAATCCTTTGTGCTGGCTAATACCAGCTGGGCTTTGCCTCAAAGGGGGAGATATTCCACCTGGGAACAGCATTAATAATGTTGTCTGACAGTATACACAAATCATCTGCTTCTGGTATGAATGGTCCTGCAACCCTTGACAGCAAGTTACTGCTGTATTTGGAAACAGCCTTACTCATGACTCCGGGATGCAAATGATACAACTGCTGGCTACCCCATCACCCCGGATCGTTATGCTGAATAGGGCCAGAGGCCAGAGCCATGCTGTGCCACTGCCATGTGACGTTCTAAGCGAGAAGCAGAGCGTGGAACAACTGAGGATATGATGTGAGGGCAATAGCATGTGGAAACAGTGCTGGTGGAGGGAGGCTGAAGCTCTGCAGCAGTGCTGCCGTGCCTGTGCCAGCTGTGGCTGTGGTGGATGCACAGGGCAGCCAGCTGTTCCTCTGCTCAGGAACGCACCCTCTTTTTCCTCCAGATGTTACTGCTCACCGTCACTAACAAACCCAGCCCTTATCCTCCAAATGGATCAATATTCCCTAACTCCCGTGCTCAGTTCCCAGGGCCCCTTTGCCAGGGTGACAACTGGGAAATTAGCTGTGTAGATGTTTGGTTTAATAATGAAGATATATATGTATAATAATATGATCAGATCTCAAATAATGAGCTCATTTTTTTTCCCCCTTATTCTTGCTTTCCAGGGAATGCTGGCAGGTTTGGCTCTGTGCACCATACCACAAAAATCTCACTCCTCCAGAAGAGGGCTAATACACGAAGGAGCTCTCTACCAGGCTGATGTATCACACATGCTTTATATATCAGCTTGGATTTCTTCAGTCCAGACAAAAGGATCAAAGACATAGGGAGGGGCAGGCGTATGGGTAAGCTTTAATTTTTGCAGACGTGGAGAGCAGGGCAGCATAGCATGGCTAAGAAAGCTTAGACATAGCCAAATGTAAGAAATTGTATTTATGAGCTGTCCTCAGAAATTGCCTCTGAAGCTTGCAGAGCAACTGGTGTCACTTTCAGCTGACATTTGTACAACTGAAACACATACAGTACAGCCAGGAGCAGGAAATACAAGTTATGGACAAAGGTTTGTTGGATGCAGGACTAGGAAATAAAGTGTTGTGTGGTCCAGGTTGCCTTTTTATGGATTTATGTCATATTATCTACATGAAGCTAAGGCAGGTATTAATCCCAAGGCTGAAATATTGCTAGAGATGGGAGTAAATTTAAATGTATTTAGCTAAACTATTTTTCAAAAGGATACTATTATAGGCTCTGACAGAGGTGTCGACCTTTCAACAGTCAGACACCTGCGATCCTGCCATTCTTCTCCAGCTCTGAGTGTGTCCTACAGTCACACTCTCAACTTGGAGAAGTTACCTGTGAAGGAACAGCAGTGGCATGTATTTAACAGCAAAACAAAGAAGAATGTCTGTAGGAGGAGCTACCCAATCGTAGTAATTCAAAATTTATTGCAAGTCCCAAATATTTAAGGGTTTTTTCCAAACATGATTTATGAGGTTTCCTATGCTTATTAAATGCTTGTTAAGAAACTGCATGGTGCCTTGTCTTTGAGTTTTGACTAGGAATTAGTAACACCCACTCAGTAGGGTTTCAAATACAAAGTGCTGGATTTTAAGCCAGTTTAATATACAGGAAAGAACAGACCTTCAGCCTGCTGTCAGCTAATCTGGTGGCAAATGGACTCTACTGAGTGACACACAAGGGGGAATGGCTGTAAACTGACAGAGGAGAGATTTAGGTGGGATTTGAAGAAGAAGTTCTTCACTGTGAAGGTAGTGAGGCCCTGGCACAGGTTGCCCACAGAAGCTGTGGCTGCCCCATCCCTGGCAATGTTCAAGGCCAGGCTGGACAGGGCTTGGAGCAACCTGATCTCCTGGAAAGTGTCCCTGCCTGAGGCAGGGGTCTTGGAACTAGATGATTTTTCAGGTCTCTTCCAGCTCAAATCATTCCATTATTCTATGCCTGTCTCCCGTAACTGTCCTCCAGTGAGAAAAATCTTCTGCTTAGCCTCTCAAAAAAATTGAAGAAACAGCTTTTTATAATGAGGTATTATGTGAGGATGAAAGATTCAGCAATGCACTGAGTTTTCCCCAAGCTTGCAATTATATGACAATGTCAAGAAGGCTTGGATGTATTTCCTTTCAATGTGGCTGATCAGTAGCACCCTTCTTACCCACAAAGTGGCCCATGGGCTGTTTGACTGGAGTAAATACCTTTGTATAGCAAAGGGCTGTATTTCATGGATGCACTCACTCACTCCTATGTTAGCTCAGGCCTCTCTGGAATGTTTTTTCCTGATTGATATAAGCACCTCTGTCTCCAAAATTTCCAATAAATTAATCATCATGGATGATCCACAGGTAAAAAGCTTGAGCTGTCATGACCAGCCAACAGTGGGACCTGTCCTGCCGTATACTGAACAGTACTAATGGATGTCTTGCAGAAGGTCACAGGGCTGCTATGGCAGGTGGGTGTATTGTGGCCTTTGCTCTCAGGATCAGTCCCTTACAGCAGTAGTCTCTTTCTATGCCAAACAGTTGCATTCCCGTTTGCTGGGCCACCCTTGATCTAGACAGGAAAAGAAATGACAGTGCACATCTGGAAAAATCCTGCAGATCTCTTGACCTTTGGATGTAGGAATGGTTGCTGGCTCCTGCGGCAGAACTGCCTCCTCCTCCCCCATCCCCTGACACAACATATATATACACATAGCTTTCGTGTGTGCCAGCTTTTACTGGGGACATGAGGCTCACTGGAACTCAAATGAGACTTGCCAAGTCCAAGAAGACAAAGTCAGACTTGTGTTAGTGTTGTGGAAAGAGGTGCGGGAGGTCCTGTTCCACTTCATCCCCACCAACCCAACACAAGTTTTACTGTTCCTTGATGATATATTTTCATTGCAGGAATTGCTGGAGAGCACGGCACACATTTTTGTTCACTCTGCCACTGCCTAGGTTGGCAGGAGGTGTTGCTAAGCAGTCATTGTGAGTGTTTGTATACACTCAGCACCAGGTTACCGTGAAAATTTGGGAAAGACCCACCCTGGGGGTGACGTTCTCGCCAGCACGAGATGACTCCCTGAGCAGGGAAATTGTCAGTCTTTGCAAACATTGATCTGATTTTCTGTTACAGAATGCCAGTTTTTTTTCTGGTCTTATAGCCTACTGTATAGTGGAAAGCTGATACGATATCAGCAAGGATTGTGGCAGCCCTGCTTGCAGGAAAAGAGGGAAGGAGCTGCGCTATTGGGCGCTACAACATCATTACACAAATTCATTTATAGCATCACCCAGGGACAGGGAGTGTGCATGGAGTAACTTTATCCCTAACATTCCATTTATTTGGAAATTGGGAGTGGATGCAAACATAGCACCTCTTTTGGGTGCTGTCAGGATAGAAGAAACCAAGCACCCCCAACTCCTCCAAATCTGACTCAACTGTTGCTTTGCAGAGGTGTCCCACCAGATCACGAAAGTCATAATACCAGTGCCTTTAGAGGCTTACTGAGGTCTCAGCTGGGAGGTGGGAAGGGATTCTTAAAACAGAGGCTCCTGGACCCATGACAGGACTGAGTGTGAGAGCAGTTCAAGGGAAGTCTTAACAAGCGGGAGGCCAGAACAACAGTTCTGGTGCTGTATCCTGATCTTGCTTCAGTGGATTTACAGCTGGTTCCTTTCCTGGAATGAAAAGATTAGAATCGCTGGAGCTGCGTGTGCGTCTTCCAGCGAGGAGAACTAGGCATGCAGCAGCTGTAAAAATAAAGAGCCCTCTCAGGCCATCATAGTAAAAAGGTTTGGAAACTGTTGAAAGTAGGGTGGGGTGGGAAAATCCTCAAATTTCCTATTTTTTTTTTTGTGTTCTGAATTTCAGCATGTCAATTTTGAATTTGGTTTGAAAGAAAAGGATGAAAATTCCATGAAATTGGGGGCAAGAGTCTTAAGATAAAAAAAAAAAGGTTTCAAAACTTTCTCAAAACTCTAAAGAATTCTGTTGGGTTTTGTCTATTTTGTTCTGTTGCTGCCTTTCTCAAAAGCACTGCAAATAATGGAACAGCCTGGCTGCAAGAAATCAAGGATACAAAACCTGATGAGAGGAATTTCAGAGCAGTTTGACAAGATTAGACTGTGTACTTCATTATGTGGTTAGTTCAGCTTATATTCATGCTTTGGGTGGTCAGCTGAAGACCCATGGGAGTCAAGAAGGGAGCATGCAGATATATGCCTGCAGGTGATGAGAGATTTGCCTGTGTGAACTTCAGAAATTTAAGTATCAATTTCTGAAGACAACAAAATAGAAGACAAATAAGAAAAACAGTGGATTAACCAAGTCTAGCAAAAGATTGCATTAGGAACTGGAAAGGTGAGTTTCATTTATATCTTCTGATAAAACATTTTGTAAAATGAATAGAATAAGAAATGTCCATTCTGCTATTTAATGCATGTTGCAGCAAAAGCTCTTACTCACTTCAATAACCTTGAGATCTCATGAAAGCTGAAGTGCAACATAATGCTTCAATAAAATTAGAATGGCAAAACTATCTTTTGCTGTCTGTTTTCTCTGACCTCACCTGGAGTGTGAGATCTGTTCAGATGACCCTTCATCTTACAGTGATGGTGTTGATGAGAGATGGCACTGGGAGCTGTAAGACCCCTTTTTCTTTCCCTCCTACCTGGGTGTAGGCAACCAGCATCACCACAGACTCTCCTCTTAGCTCTGACACAACCACAGAACCCTCTTCTGGTATTGCCATGGGAGGCACTATCTGAGGAGGTTCACAGCCCATGGTGCAGGTAGTGTTAGTTAGAGGGAATGGGATTGTGCCCTGACAGCACTGCCAAGCCATGTAGGTTCATTCAGGATAACCACACCACTAGGTTCACAAAATCATAGAATCACAGGATTATTTGGATTGGAAGGGACCTTAAACATCATCCAGTTCCACTCCCTTCCTTCCACTAGACACCTTCCACTAGACCAGGTTGCCTCAAGCCCCATCTAACCTGGCCTTGAGCACTGCCAGGGATGGGGCAGCCACAGCTTCTCTGGGCAACCTGTGCCAGGGCCTCAACACCCTCACAGGGAAGAATTTCTTCCTCAGATCTCATCTCAGCCTCTCTTCTGCCAGTTTAAAGCCATTCCCCCTTGTCCTGTCCTTATCTGCCTTTGTCCGAAGCCCCTCTCCACCATTAATTTCTGCCCTTTGTGTTCTGGAAGACTGCTCTAAAGTCTTCCTGGGCCCTTCTCTTCTCCAGGCTGAACAAGCCCAGCTCTCTGATCCTGTCTCTGTAAAAGAGGTGCTCCAGCCCATGGGTCATCTTTGTGGCCTCCTCTGGACTTGCTCCAATTGTTTCACATCCTTCTTATACTGGGGCCTCAGAGCTGGATGCAGGACTGCAGAGGGGATCTCACAAGACTAAATGTTTTTGCTCACTAAACGGGAATTGTTAATTTCAAGCTTACTGGTGCATTTATTCTGTCTCATTTTGAGACCCTTAGTCTTCACCTACCTCTTTATTTACCTCTAGGAATGCCTCTTAGTTCAAATGGCCATGGTCTGTCCTTCCAGCATGGTGTTTTTCAGTTCCAAGCCCTGCAAGACTCCACACAGGCAGGAAGGCATTGCAGCATGTTATACATTTGGTTCCTCTCATCTTCATTCTATTTGTTTTCTAGACATGGAGACTTCTATCCTGGGTCAATCTACAGACCCAGAATCTGTTCTGACTCTCGAGCAGTGGCAAGTACCATCTGTAAAGAAAAAGCACAAAAACCTTCTAATCAACAGTTGTGGAAAGCTGCCCTTGGAAAGTTTCTTCCTGACATATATTGGCAGGAAATCATTTTATTCCAAGAGCTTCCATGAGCTCCCCAAAAATCCTCATTATTCCTCTTGCAAGGTCATTATTGATTAAGATATGTTTTATGTACAGAAGAACAACACTAGGATTTGCAGAAATATTTGTTATGTAAAGACTTTTTTACCCCCATAATAACTTTTCACAGCCCCTCACAGAATTTGTTGAGCAAGACTGAGATTAGAGTCTGTTTTGGGCTAGGTCCTAGAAAACAAGCCAAATGTGATAAATAAAATAAAACATCTGGAGGTCTAGCCATCAGAATATCATCAGATATCTACTGATTCTGAGGGAATGTTATGTGTGGAAGGTAATAATCTGAAGTGGTGGGCTTTTCATAAAATACAACTCTGAAAGAATGTAGAATGAGACAAAAAATAACATTGATCTGAGTTGATTGTCTAAAAAATTTACTATGGAAAATCATGAGGTCTGTAATGAATAGTTGGATTGCTTTAACAAACGTCTGTGCCAGTAAAATCTAAATATATATTTAAAAACCAAAGATAACAGAAGTCAATCTTGCTAAGCAGAGATGCAAGGAACAATGCAAAGGATAAACACTTGAAAGGGGAAAAAAGGCAAATAAGGTTCTAATTAGTGGGAGGGACTGAACAGATTACACAAAGAAGATAAAAGCAATGAAAAGTAATTGGAAACACAGCAATGTAGTATCAAACAATCCAAAGTATGTTATCTAGTACAAATGGGTTTTCAGCTCTTTCCACAGCAAGTGGTGAGTAAAAAGGTTGATGCTCTTGAGGTTAGAAGACAGGATGCATGGAGTATAAAAAATATCAGTCATGATTAAAATGCCCAAATTGAGTAATAGACACATGCAGTCCTTCCCCCATGGTAAAGACTACTATTTCACTCTCAGCCGTCATGGAAACACATGAGCATACCGATGTTAAATACATGTCCAATGTTACATGTTCAAAGAATTGAATAAAATCCTTCTGTTTCTCCGTTTCTTTTAGTGCTGCTGGAAATAGAAACCTAACCACTGCTACCATGTCATCCCTCTGCCGTGGCCCATGTAGAAAGAGTATTTGTCTGAATTTAGGTGACCCATTGAAGATACTAACTCTAGACTTTAGTGTATAAGCAGGAAGCATTGGTGGGTCCTCTCACTCCCTAGCCAGAAAATTATGTGGTAGGTGCTTCTTATAGAGTTAAAACATAGAAAGACCTCATGTTTTATTATGCCCAGTGCATATGAATAGACAATCAAGGGCTTTGGTGCTCCTTTGGGGAGTCAAGTCTAAATCCCAATTCTGAGAAAGGATGGACAACTAAAGGGGCAGAAAATCACTCTCCTGAGTTTATGGTGTCTGTGTCTACCATACATGCTGCAGCTGGTGGCTGGAATATGGCCATTTGTTCTCCTAGTACAAGCATCCTTACAAAACCAACAAAGAGCAATTCTCAGCTGTGTGGAATTACCCTCCTTGGTGTCCTTGTCATTAGCCACAGAATTAAAAGCACAAGAAAAGTGTCGCTTTTTTACTCCAAACCCTTTGTATTTAAAGACAAGGGAAGAGATTAAATCTAGGAAAACACTTCCTGATTAATAGCCCTTACAGAATCACAGAATCCCAAGAGTTGGAAGGGACTTCAAAAGATCACCCAGTCCAACCCCCCTGCAAGAGCAGGGTAGCCCTTCATTGCTTTCTGTCTCCATGGGTTATGATTTTCTTGAGTTGATGTTCCAGCTTTGATTCTCAATACACTGAGACTGAGCACTTCTTAGCTAAAGGTTCAGAAGTCCCTGTGAGTGATTTGATTTGGTTTCTGTTCTTTGAAGTGACATGTACAGCTTTTGCAAGTTGCTTCATAAAAAGAAGATCAGTTTTGCAAATGGCTTTCTTCGTCATTGGCTTGGTTGCTGGGCATTATTTGACAAATTCACCCCTTGCAGAGAACACAAGGCTTCCTTGCTGCAATTGTATGGATTTGGCTGCTCCCTTTCCAACCAGCAGATTACCAGGCAGTGCCAACTCCTCTAGAATTTAAGAGACAAGCATATTTGTGGTCATTTATACTTATTTTGTAGGGCTTTGCTCAGCAGTACTTGGAACACATTGGCCTCAGATTTCTGGCAGAAGATTGCAGTGCTGCTATCCCTCTTATGAACAAAGTGTTTGTCTCTCTCTCTCTATCTCTGTCTATCCACCTATCAATCTATTCTATCTGTACTCTAAGCAAGCTCAATTATGCCTGGAGTAGGAGATCTGCCTTTCCTGCTCAGGGATCAGTATGCAAAGACCCATCCCCTCTCTCAGAAGCAGCTGTCCTCATTTTCCAGATTTTGCTGTTTATTTTCATAAACTAGGCCATGGGACCATTGTTCCTGTGAATACCCTTCAACCTGCTGCTATAGATGGCAAAATAACTTCTGGAAAGAAGCTGCCTTGTATTTTTGATCTTTAAATAATGAAAATATATATAAAAATTAATCTGTCCTTTTCCATCTTTTGCACTTATTCCTAGCAAAAGTGCCGTGAATTCACTTTGCCCTCCCCTTCTTTTTTTTCCTAAATGTTGGTAAATGAGCAGCTATAAAGAGAAGACAATTCTAGCCTTTCCCACTAACTAGTGTTTCTAAGGGTCAGTGAATAATTAAAACTTGCCAGCACTGCTCCCAACATCCCCCTTGGTGTCTCAAAGAGATTAATAATATGCAAATGAAGTTTCACAGTCTTGACTGCTTGCCTTATAAGCCTGGTGGCAATAAGTGACCCCACCTCCCAAGTACTGACCAAGAGAAAGCAACAAGGCAATAGCGAAATATCTCTCTAAATAAGGACAGGAAAGATGGCTTCAGAAAATGAGTGCTGTCTTGACTTAGCATGTGCTAAACTTTTGGAGTTTGCCTGTGACCAAATACAGAAAGGTCTGACATATGTTCTTTTGATAAATTTTAAGCTGGGAATGATGCTGTGGTTGAGGTTTGCATCTCAGATATGGAATGATAGAGTAGGAGAATAATTTTGGCACAGCAACCAAAGGTCAGTAATGGCAGTGCAGACAAAAGTGGAAAGTTTTGAGGCAGTACAAAGGTTATGAAGTTAGTGATGGGATCAGACTGCTGCAATAGCAATACCCAAATGCAGAAATTGGAATGACTCATCCACGCACAGTTGTTCCTCTCAGGAACCAGGATGGAGTTGCTCCCTTGGGGTTCAGTCTCGCCAAGCTGAGCTTTGCTGAATTGCAGATGGGGGATTGGTTGGTTTATCAGGCTTTTTGACAAATCACTGCATGTGTGACCCTCGGTTTCCTGTGGTAATGGTCTCCCTTTCCTCCACACTTCCAAGACAACCTTTCCTGTGAAAGTCACACTGTACCATAGGCAAATTTGGTCAGATGAGACTGCAGGTCACCTTGTCCAAGCTCTTGCTCAAAGGAAGGTCAGAGATGAGGACTCACCACTCGTGGTTTAGCTTATCTTTAGCTCATTGATTGGGAAAGGACAATGAACATTCTTTAGTGCTGATGTGAAGAACAGCCTTTCATGAATCAAGTGAGATGACATTTTAGTTTTCGTCCCCAACCCTGTGACAAATGATGATGTCAGTCAGGCAGCATTTCTATTCTGGCCAGTAGACCCTTTCAACCACTGATTTCAAAATGACCCAAAGTTGTTTCTCTGGTTTCAGGGATTCATCTGAATTAGGTATAGTTCCTCACTTACAGTGAAAGACATAAAAAGATGGACTTCTGCAAGCAGAATGAAAGACCTAGAGCTAAACTGAAAAGCAAAGACTTAGCACTGAAGACAACACTGCTTAAGCCTGGCTGCAACAGAAAGTATGTTCAAGGCTTCTACTGCTACTACATTGGCTTTTATAGCTTGTAACTTTTCAGAACACCAGGTGAAGTGTGGCAATGACAATATCCTCATTCTGCAAATAGAAACTGAGGATGGTATAAAGAGTAATGTTTATTTCAATATTAGCAATCCAAAATTTGATATCTTGTCCAAGTATCTTGTTTAAGTATCTTTTCTGGAGCAGCTGAAGCTAGGTATGCAAATATAGAGGGCAAATTAACTTACTCACAGGAACCTGTCTTAAATGACTCTTTCTCAGAAGGTCATTCTGATGATTAGAAATGAAATGGAAGAGCGATGATGCAAAGTGAGCTAAATACTTAATTTCAAAGCATTGCCTCTGATCTGAAAGACCCGTTTTGTTTGGAATTCCTTTTTCAACATTAAATACACAATGCATTCTACATTCTAGAGTGTCTAGTCTAATAAACAAATAAACTCCCAATTAATTTATTATCTTATTAGTCTAGACACTCTAGATTCTGATATAAGCCCATTTTCCAATAAATAACTTTGAAGACTGTGATTTCTGTTTATTGCTCTTGATCACATTGTTTCTTGCTGGGGGCAGATGAGACTGCAGAACTGTCTACTAGGCTTAGTGATGCGTACCCTGGAAATCACCCTGCTAAGTGATTTCTCTGACTTTCTTAACTCCACTTGATGTCCTGACCTGGTTGCACTACATCTACAAAACCATCTTCAAAGTCATCTTCAGAACGACTTTTCAGAAAGATCCCCCGAGGGTTTCTCTAAGGGTGATTATCAGCTGGTTTTTATCTTAGCTAGTTTTTTTATTATTTTTAGTCTCTTTTTTTCCTTTTTTTTCTTTCTTCTTCCCCCCCCCCCTTTTCTGTCCTTTAGTTTAGATCCAGAAAAATTGATAAATCTCCAGAAAAAAACATTCCTGAAAGGTTAGGGTGCATGGAGGCACATTAGCCATTAAAAGTGTCTGCAGGGCACAGTTCCCAGTCAGTAGATGTGGGGGTGGGCTTTCTTTCATTTTAATATCAGATGCCTGCAAATTATTAAAGTCTGTGTTAGTCACTCAATTCTGCCTGTATAGTGAAGGCAGCCTTCAGACACCCATTCACTCCTTGGCCTCCAGGTTCGATTTCATTATAGGTGTCTATAATCCTATTTAAAGGAAAAACAAACAAGCAAACAAACCAACCAATCCCTAAAATGGGTTCTCCTTTGCATTAGGACAGGTAGAATTTGAAGACTTCCAGACAGTACCGTCTCTGAGTATCTCATGGATTTTGTAAGTCTGTTTTACTTCCAGCTGCTCTCTCCTCTCATAGGGTTTTCTCACCAGAGACTCTCTTAACCCCGATCCATTGCAGCTGACTTAAACTCTTGTAAATTAAATAAAGAACAGCTAAATTTTCAGCAAAGTAGGGTCAGTTCCGGTTTCATTCAAAATATAAATCCAGGTGATTTAAATGCACTTTGCAAGAGAGGGTTAAGTTACAATAATAAACTTACTTGCATTGGCATCAGCTCACGTAGAAGGAGAAAAAGAAAAATTATGCTCATCCAATTCTATACAGCTTGGCAGGAGATGGGAAAAGCAGAGAAGGGTTTCTAGGAAAGCGCAAGGAAAGTCACTGCTTAGAAAGCTGATCTGGTGAAATTTACTTTTTTAATTTTTTTTCCCCTGGATTCTCACAAAACCACATAGGCCAGGAGGGATTTACTTCAGTGTCTGCCACAGTGCACAGTAATGAACACTGGTCCAAAAAGAAGCCTTTTACAGATGATGTTATGTGTGCTGAGCATTTCTGTGGCCCTCTTCAACTAGATGAAAAGGAAAGTCCTGAACTGCAAAGAGCACTAACATACTCGTATAAGCATCAAACATGTAGAAAGACAGACTACAGTTCACACATATACTTAGCTATAATGGAAGTTCAACATATATTTAAGTTATGACCTTAAAATGAAAGTCAAGCCTCTACATATCCCTTGTAAAGTTAGCTGGACAGGAAGAGCTCTGTTTAATTTGGAGGTGTGGGAGCCGTCCCATTACTGCCTTGCACTCTCTTCTCTTCCTGCAATGTGTCTGGACCTTCTTCTGGTCCTGGTTATCCAGAAACACTCATATGTTCAGCTTTGGGGCCCCTAACACAAGAGGGACATTGAGCAGGTGGAGTGAGTCCAGAGGAGGCCACAAAGATGCTCCCAGGGCTGGAGCACCTCTGCTATGGAGACAGACTGAGAGAGCTGGGCTTGTTCAGCCTGCAGAAGAGAAGGCTCTGAGGAGACCTTAGAGCAGCTTCCAGTGCCTAAAGGGGCTAACAAGAAAGCTGGAGAGGGGCTTTTGACAAGGGCAGGTAGGGACAGGACAAGGGGAATGGCTTTAAATTGACAGAGGGAGACTTAGATGGGATCTGAGGAAGAAGTTCTTCCCTGTGAGGGAGGTGAGGCTCTGGCACAGGTTGCCCAGAGAAGCTGTGGCTGCCCCATCCCTGGCAGTGTTCAAGGCCAGGTTAGACAGAGCAACTTGGTCTGTCCCTGCCTGTTTGTTGGAACAAGATGATGTTTAAGGCCCCTTCCAACCCAAACCGCTCTAGGATTCTATGATCCAGTTCTCTGCTCCTGATTGTCAAAAGGCTTTTGTGCACACTATTAAAGAGGGCTGAGATCCTATTGGGATTTTGTTTCATTCTTTTGAGTGCTGGTTGATCAGGCTGCAAGTTTTTCACTGGTTCAGGCATCTACAGACTGTGGTCCTCCGGATTACATGAAAGCAAAGGGAACAAGGATTTCTTAAGCTTTTTCCCCAGTGACCTCATCAGCAAAATGGAAGCTCATTAATAATCCATTTATGGATTTTGATATTTAGAAATAAGTACATGAATAAAAACTAAATCACTTGTACCTCTGATACATGCCAGGATGCTGTTGGCCTTCTTGGCCATCTGGCACACTGCTATTTATATTCAGCTCACTGTTGACCAACACCCCCAGGTCCTTTTTTACCAGGCAGCTTTCCATCCCTAAGTCTGTAGCATTAGATGGGGTTCTGACCCAAGTGCAGGATCTGGCACTTCACCTTGTTGAACCTTATGCAATTGGCCTTGGCACATTGATCCAGCCTGTTCATATCCCTCTGCAGAGCTTTCCAACTCTCAAGTAGATTGACACACCTGCTCAATATGTTTTTGCCTGCAAGGTCATTGAGGTTGTACTTCTTCCCCTTGTCCAAGTCATTAATAGTTTCCAGTCACCTGTGACCTCCCTGGTTAGCCTGGGACTGCTGATAAGTAATGGAAAATGGCCAGCTTCCTCAGTACCGTTGGGTGGATTCCATCTGGTCCCATAGACCTGTGTGTGTCTATGTGTTGTAGCAGGTCACTGACCATTTTCCCTTGGATTTTGGGGGTTTCATTCTGCTCCCTGCCCTCCAGCTCAGGGGGCTGAGTCTCCAGAAAACAACTGATCTAACTATTAAAGACTGAGGGAAAGAAAACATTAAGTACTTCAGCTTTTTTCTCATCCTTTGTCACTGTTTCACCCTGCAACTAATAAAGGATGGAGGTTCTCCTTAGGCATCCTTTTCTTGCTAATGTATTTATAGAAACATTTTTTAATTGTCTGTTACAGCAGTAGCCAGGTGAAGTTCTGGTTGATCCCTGGACCTTCTTGTTTGACTCTGCATTCTCTCACGGCATCCTTCTACTCCTTCTGAGCAGCCTGCCCTTTCTTCCAAAGGTCATAAACTCTTATATTTTTTCCTGAGTTCCAGCCAAAACTTTCTGTCCAGCCAGGCCGGTCTTCTTTCCTGCTGTCTCATCTTTCTGCACATGGGCACAGTCTGCTCCCAGGCCTTTAAGGTGTCCCTGTCCATGGCAGGGGGGTTGGAACTAGATGGTCCTTTCCAATCCTGACTATTCTATGATTCTATAATTCTAAGAAGTAAGTTGCCATGCTGTTGGATGAACTGAAACTTTACCACAAATCCACTGCAACACAAAGTGATAATTTGCTTAGGCCATCCAGATCCCATTTACATGGATCTCCCTATGCTGGAGAAAGGGCACACAGTTTCCTAAAAATAGATGCCTAATGTGATTCGAGGCTCTTGGGAGTCTCAAACATCCACATGGGGCTTGTGGATACCAGACAGGTCTTACAGAAGACCCATAGTCCTCCAGATGTTGGAGACCAGCTGGGATACCCTAGAGCATCTCAAATAGCATTGAACACCTATGCTCAGGCAAGTGAATAATAGCCTTTAATCACCATGATCAGCTTGGAGAAAGAGGGAATGGCTTCCCATTTAAAAAACCTTTCAAATTCCTCCAATACACATTTATGAGGGTCTGATCATGCTCTCAACCCAAGTGCTATCCAAGCTGAGAAAACAAAACAGTAATGACAGTATTTGCTTACTTACATATTCAGTGTAATGAAGAAAAAATACCTAAGACCACATGGGTACAACCAGAATGGGGAAATCCAAGGATTGTATGTGCTTTTGTCCCAGTATCTTTGCCTGGAGAATTTTTATGCCCCCTTCACTCTGAAAGACAATTAATTATGATGAAATCTCAGGTTTCTATTAAACAGAAGATACAGTACTAATCCTCAGAAGTGTAGGAGAACCCTTAAAAAGGCAAAATGGATATTTTTTCAGTATGAGAAAGCAAATAAAAAGAGCCTACATTCATTTTTATAATAAAAATCTGATGAAGTTTAAGTTGATAATATGACTGGGATGGGAGGGGAGAAAGGAAAGAGAAGGCTGACTCATGTTTTTTGAATGTTTGGGGTTAGCACCAGTGTATCTGGCAAATTCTTGTGTGTACTTAATATGTGTGAAGGAAATTATAATTGGTCCATAGATGATTTGTTAACTAAAAATAGGGCTAAAGCTGTAAAAATATTTGTAACACGAAATTTCACCAGCTCTTCATCATTCTTTAGCACTTTTCTCAAAACACATTGCTAACTATGGGGTCTCTAAACACCTCTCAGTGGTAATTTATTTGAGAGCTGATGGCAAAGCTGAAGATGCATTTCAGCACATTGGGTGAGGTCTGCAAAGGCAGTTAAAGCAGATGAGGACCAGCCAAGCTAAGGGAGCAACTCATTCTCAATCACAACATTGAATCGCCTCACTGACTTAAATGCCTTTACACTACCAGCACCTCCTGTCAGGTTAGAAACTTTCTCTGGTCCTATATTTGTAAGTGAAGGAGCAGCAGCTGAAGTTCGACTGCCTGGCTGTCTGAGCCGTCTGTCCTTGGTGGTTGAAAATGTCCCTAAAGCAAGCAAATCATCCCAGGATTTACTAATCACCATATTACCTTTTCAGACCTAATTTTGCATGTTGTCTCCACGTTTTGAATGTCTTCCTGCCCATGAGATTGTCTTGGTCACTTCTTCTGGACAGTAGTAAAAAAATCTGCTGGGACACCCATTTGCCATGTACCCCAAACAGGAATGTTCCCACATGTCCTCAGGGAACTTGGCATGAGAGAGGTACCCCAAGTGAGTAACCCCTGTGTGGTCTCATTCATTACATGGCACATCATCTCATTTTCTTGGGTATATGATGAGGAAGTCTCAGTCTGAACCTGGAATTGATTGAAAGTCCAGTCGAAGGTGGTGGAAAAAATCCTCTCTTGACCTTCATGAGCTTTGGCTGGTATCCAGACTCCTGACATTCACACCTCCTTAATGCAGCCTCCGGCACTTGAGTCATGTAAAGCTGGGTCGGGGAAAATCTCAGGTAATGCAGCATAAGCAGCCACCCCGAAGGAGATGAGCTGCTCAGCTTTTCCCAGCTATGTCATGGTGGTATCCAGAGTTTATGAAGTGCTCCTTATCCAAGTGCATCCAAACTGAGCAGTGGCTTTTGCTGTGCCTGCAACAGAAGACGTCAGAACATGAGCTGCCACCAGCACCTTGCCATTGACCTCAGCCTTTCTCACCTCTCTCTCCTCTTCACAAGCTCTGCCTCCTCGCAGTCACCCCCCTCTTCTTTCTCTCCCCAGCCTCATGACAGCACTGTAGCCAGGTCCAAAAACCTGTCATATGGAGTTCCTACTCCCTGAAATTATAGTCTATGGTTTATGAAATGGTGAAGGCCTGCTCAGCGTTACCTCCCTGTCACTCCTCATTTGCCCTTTATTAATAGGTGGATGAACTCGAACAAATACAGCAAATTCCTCTGCTTTCCTCTTTATTGCCTCTCCATCTCATCTGTCTTTTGCTGCTCTGCACAATTCACCTCTCAATCTACCCCTTTCTTCTTATTCCAGCCTAAGTCACAAAGCAAGAGTAAAAACAATGTCCTTTCCCTGGGCTCTTAACCAGTCATATAAGCTTAAGCCTTGTTCACAGTTTGCAACTAGAAATGAGAAAGTGTATGTGCCCACGCATGTGCGTGTGTGTGAAAACACTGCCTTTACATCAAGGGTGGAGACCTTCTTAAGAAATCTGTCTGGAAATTGGAGCAAACTGCAAGTTTTCAGTTAATTTAAATATTTATTTCAATTTCCACCCAAGCTTTCTGCATTCATAATGTATTTTTTTTCCCTTAAGGAGAAGAGTTCTGCTGCTTGCAGGCACTAGATTGAATTACAGGTTACATCTCTTCTTGGTGTGAAATCAGCAGTTACATGGGTCTGTATGAGCTGACAAGTCAGCTTTTGCTTACTTGGGTAATTACATGTCCAGTCCCTCCTCCTATTACCAGGGGATGCCTAGCATGGTCTGGTTTGAATAGACCTACATGACTGATGTCAAAAAAAAAAGGATGCATAATTTAGAAGAAAGAAGTTGGGATCGTGGTTAAACCAAAAGCAGGTTGCCCTGTGGAGGGCTTATAGTAGCAGTATGGGAAGCCAGCAGCTGCCAGTGCTGAAGTCTGCTTTCTTGAAGTTGGATAGTACAGAAAGCAGCAAAGTCTGTTTTAGAGGAATCCAATAGATTGTTTGTTATTACCCTCAGGTTACATTTATGTTCATACTCTAGCACAGGGACAAGTTGTGAAGGAGCAAATTCTACATATACTCATAACACTCTTACCCTTCAGAACTGCTTGGCTGCATGGAAACCAGCTTGGGAAATTTTTCCTTTCTATCTTCTAAACAGCACCCAAGAGTTACTTGCAAGTTTGCTAGCTCATATGGGCTAATATGGTCAGCGTTAACAAATGAGTAACATGAACAACAGCGTCCCAGCAGCCAGAGACAGTCCTATAACTCTTTCTTTCTCTGCTAGTGGAAGTCTGAGATACTAGTAAGCAAAGTTAAAGCATTGTGTAAATGACAGCTCCCTCAGTTAAAATTACAACTTTTAAATAATCAATACTAATTGAACAGACTGGGAGATAACAGGCTTTAGACTAAGAATGAATGGACAGTTTATCAGATAAAAAATGTCAGCTGTGGCTTTCTCAAATTAGGATCTTAGTTTTGGGCTGTGCTTTTAAAGAAGCATGTCACCATTAGCTACCCTTTATGCATTTGACTTACACAAAATAAGAGTTTGTCTTTTTCTTTAGGAAACAATCATCACCCAGCCATCAGCATCAACACCACTGGGAGGCATAACCCCATCAGATCTCTCTATAACAGCTAGGGAAAGCTGGATTTCTTTTGACATATCCCTGTGACTAGAACTGAAAAGATAAGTTTCACTGAAGGTGACCGAGTTGTTGCTCACCTTTCTTGCTGTAAGAACTTTGTTTCCCAGTCTGATTGCCAGATTCATCCACATCTTAACTAGCAGGAATTTTCTGGGTTATTGGACTGGTGACAGAGTCCAGTCAACTTTAAAATACGCTTTGCACTTGCTCTTTGTAAATTGTCCTCTCCATGGAGACCCTGATGTCTCTAGTTTTAGACCACACTGAATGAAGGACTCCCACCTATCTGAGGATCATAGGAAACAAGCTACTGTCAGCTGTGCTAGTGGAATGCAGAAGCCATGCCTTTCTCTGGAATGAAAACATATAACAAACAGCCTGGATATTTTTTTTCTATTTCTTTCCAAATTTATGTGTGTGTGAGTGCCAGATTTGTGCCAATTCAGGTCACTGCACGCAGCACAGCAGAAAAAATAAAACAAAAACTTAAGGAACTCAGCATAGCAGATGAGTCCAGGCTTCAGTAGCTGCCGCAGCAGGTGGGCAATGTTAACTGGGCTTGGCCGTCTTCAGCTGTTTTGAACATTTGCTGGTAGAAGGAGATGATCAGAGGTCATGTCTGTGTTACAAGGGAGCACTGTTTCCGGTTTGGGATATTAGTCATTAATTAAGAGCAGGTGTTGGCTGTCTAGACAACTATGTGGGCTAGCCAGGAAAAAAAAAAGTGGATTTTCAGGTGATTATTGGGAAAAGGTTGGGAATTAACCACTTAATAAGCTTAATTTTATTTTTAGTTTACAATGTTTAACCATGGAATACTACTTTTTTTTCCCAGTGAGAAAATAGATAATTTTAATAGAGTAATAGAATGGTTTGGGTTGGAAGGGACCTTAAAACTCATCCAGATCCAACCCCCTGCTATGGACAGGGACGCCTTCCACTAGACCAGGTTGCTCCAAGCCCCATCCAACCTGGCCTTGAACATTGCCAGGGATGGGGCAGCCACAGCTTTTGTGGGCAACCTGTGCCAGGGCCTCACTACCCTCACAGGGAAGATTCTTTTCATAGTGTCTAATCTAAATTTTGCCTGTCAGTTTAAAGGCATTCCCCCTTGTTGTATCACTACACGCTCTTGCAAAATGTCCTATAAAATCTTGCAGAATAATGCTGGGGAAAACAGGTATGTGAGCTGGGCAGGTAAAGCTGTCCCTTAGTCATTTTTCTACTTCTTTTTTTCTACTACACCTTAAGTTAATAGCATGTAAGTGTATACAATTTTCCCTGCACGTCTAGACATCTCTCAGTCACATGGAATCCAATAAAATAAATAAATGAATTGCTTTCTTAATCAAAACCAACAATTATTTCAGTTCTTTTGGAATAAATGTAAAGTTTTCTTCTATAATTAAAGATCACACACTTTTCTAGAAGCACTTAAGCATATGCTTAACATGCAGCACATATTCAGATCCTTTGCCGAATGACGGCTTTGATCTCAATTATGTTTTTGATTTCCCCTCATCATTTCTCATCCCTTTTCTCATCTGTTACTTCCAGTCTAAGCTAGCCTTGCATAAATAAATCCAAAATTGACATCATTTGTCTGTGGTATGGAACACTGTTTATATTGAATCAGAATTGCTGTTTTGTCAGTGTGGAAAGCAACCTGAATGGTCCAGGTGCAGAGAAGCCTGAAGCTTAGTGGCTTGAAATGAACATGTGGATTGACCCAGTCAAATTCTTACATTAATTAACTGTACTTCTTAACTGTTCTCTTTTTTTTGTCCCTCCACCCCCCACTCCTTTGTTAAATGAAAACATTATCTTGATTCTTTTGTCTGACACAGAACTGAAGTGAATTTTGCTCTGCAAAGTAGGCATTGATAAGATTGTTGGAAACAGTGTGTGATCTCTATGTGATTTTTTTCTTCTCTTTTGTGTCTTGCCATTGGAGGTGAAATCAAAATAGATCTATAAATGAGGTGTGTCTAATTTAAACTACTGACAAATTTATCGGTGATAAATTTGCTGTAGCTATTTCCTGAAGGTATTTGTTTTCTTTTCCCGGCTTGTGCTGAGAGTTGAGACATTATTTTTCTGTAGAAAGGCTATTTAAAAAGTCCACTTCCAGCTGAAACAGCTCTAATCTTTGCTAAAATATATATTTGTTTAAATTATTTCTTCTACAGAAAAAAAAATAAAAGCAATCCCTGAAAAGTACAGGTCTTTCAACAGAAATTGGTTGTTCTGGCTTCACTAACAGTTTTGTCACAGATTTCTTCTAACTTGGTCATCTTATGGTGCCTCTTTACCTTACTTATGAATTGGTCAAAAATATGTAATATGCTCCCTTTGTCTTATCTCTTGACGCTGGCCATTTTGCACAGCAGATTTAGTATATACTTTATAATAACTATCTGTTACAAGTGTCATTTATGGGTCTTTTTATAATGCCAGAATAGTGTATACATTTATAGATACATGCATAAGAATCAAGCCTTTAATCTGTTGATGCCTTGATCTGTAATGACCATGATAATACTTGCTTTGTCTCTAAACTCTTTGATGCAGGGTGGTTTCTAGCTCCATTGCTTTTGGGAGTCCCTTGCTGAGTGAGGACCTTGTTCTTTGTTGGACCTACTACAACATTCACTATTTCCTAAAATGCAGCATATGTCTAAACTCTAACGGGTATTGCAAAACCACGTATTGCCTCTAAGGTATGGCTAGAACAGCTCCTGGCCCATTCAGTGTCCAAAATTGAATGGGTCCCTCTTAGAAACTGGCTATTTCATGTTATACGTTATTGACACAGTTTGGAGTTTTGCCCCTGGCTAATCTTCTGAAAGCTGCTCAAGCTCTGATCAGAGAACAGAGCGATCACTTTCCTTTTTGACTTCTCTGTGACACTCATATTTCACAACAGCAACTCAGCTGCTTTCAACTTTTTTTGCACATGTGGACATATGGAAATTTTCCAAAGCTGGATCATGCCTTGAGCAGAAAATTTAGCTCTGTTAACTTGGATCTTTCTGTGCGTGTGAACCAGAAGTAGAAAACACATTGGAATTTCTGCAGAATTTACATGCATGTTTGGGAAAAAGGATGAAGTGTCCTCAGGAGAAGAAGCTGGTTCTTTGTGGGTGTCGTTACAGACCATCATTGCAAAATAATAGTGAAAATATGATAACAAAAATTCCTAACTCATCTTCTGTCGATTAAACTAGCAGGGTGAGATTAATTTTTTCTCACTTTATATATCTATAGACTACTTCAGCTGAGCTACTCTTTCTCAACCATACTCCAGGCTTCATCAGCTCCCTGCCTGTGCTCAAATCCCTAGGTATTCAGATGAAGTGCCCTGGTGAAGGTCTGTCTCTCTTTCAGTGACCAGAGTAGGCTGAGAGACTCCATAAATAATTTCCACAGAAACCGTAATGCTGGAAAAATTCCTGCTAAGGTATTGACAGAGGGGATATGGAGGAGAACAAATATCTGACTAAAAGGTGGCCAAATCTATTCCACATTATGAAGGTGCTAATCACATTTTGAAGACAGCTATGAAGTGGGTGTTGTGTGGCTTAGAGAGGATCTGATCTCTTCTTGGTGCCTTCCACATTCAGTGAGGCTGGTAGGAATGGCTCAGTGCAATACATATTTTAACAACTTCTCTACTTAAATTTTGGACATTCATAAAAATAGGTGAATTAAATTCTTCTCTGATGTATCATTCCCGGTGCTGCTCTTCTGCATAATGACCTGTCTTACAAATCAGCTGGGTGCTAATGGTGATAATGACAGTGCTTTGAAGCTGCTGAAGTGAATATGAACTGGCCAACTGAAGATGGTAAAATCACAAGTTTACTTTTAAACTGCTTTCTCTATTTTTCCCCTTCACCAAGATATCAAAATATGTATTTTTTTTTCCTTCACTTAGATATCAGAATATGGAAAAATAATTAAAATGTATCAAAACAAGGACAAGAAAAGAAGCAATCTAGAATTATATTTTTGCTTCTTATGTTTCTTGCTGCTGAAATTAGGATGCCATTAGTGGAGAGAAGGGAAGGAAGGAGATTTTTTTTTCTATGAGTTTTCTCCAACTTAAACTAATATTTATTTATTTAGTGGTTGGGACCATGTGGCACAGCTGAAAGTTACTGCGATGGAGAAGATGCTAAATATCACTTTGCTATGAAGACAGGGATTTGGCTTGTGGACTGGTGTGGATTGGTTAAATCCAGTAGCCTAATGCAAACCCCAAACAGTTACATGCAAGAGCACACCTAGAAACTGTTTGGCCACAGACAAATTAGTCCTGTCTACTGCCCCAGATTTCTACATCCTTGTGATATGCCTTCCCCAAGGGATGTTATCAAGCCAGTTCTAACTCCTAGATTTCTGCTGGTGATGGTCTATTTTCTTCTGGTGCTTAGCAGCTTTCATGGGGAGTGTCTTGCTGGGATTGTATCTGTACTGTAAGCTGATCCAGTCATCAGTCAGGAGGTTTTAGCCTGCCTGAAAAGTTTGAGGAAGAGTTTCCAAACTTCACAATGCATAAGCCAGGAGAGCATATGGCCATAAATCCTATAAGCTGGGACACTTAGTGGTGATACAATAGTACTTGATGGACTCCTCTGGTTAATGCTTCTGTAATGTAAGGTGGATGAAGTGGGGAGAGGCTGGAGCCTCAGGGTCAGCTCTATGGGCTTTGCTGTCTTAGGCATTTGTGGCAGATGTCCACTGTACACACAGAGGGAGCTAGCATGAAGCAATACATCTGAGCAACTGTTTATTGAACTTCCCAACACAAAGATGTAACTCTGCATCATCTGCTGGGAGAAGTTTTGGGGAGAGGAGACTTGATGTCCTCGCAGTGCAGCTGAGAGCTTCACCTTTGCCTCCTGCTCTTATCCCCCAGCTGAGGAAGAACACGTGTTTAGCCTTCACTTCTCTGCTCCACCGAAGTACAGTTCATATTAAGGCTCTGTTTTTTTGGTGGGTACTATGAGCATCAGGGCCCTGAAATGCCAGCCCTTGTGCCAACAACAAGATATTTTAAAGGATTTTTCTGTTATGCTTCTATCTGATTACAAGCCGATTGTAATGCTTCCTACTGGGGCTTACTGACTAGCACCACCCCCTTCTTCCCCTCTCATATGTCCTGGGGATGAAGGGGCTAATCCTTTACATTAACCAGCCCATTAACTATTGTGCCTGTAAAAACACTCAGCCTGTCACAATTACTTCTGGCTCTGCTCCCTCCTGCCCATCAACTTGATCGAAGATAATGTGTAACGGGATAGTACAGCACTGCATGCTGTTGACACTAGGAAGAAAGATCCTAGGGCTGAAGTGCCACTCAGGTTACAGATGAGCTGGAAAATCCACCCACTCTTGAGAGTGGTGACAGCTTTGTATACAAACTCTTGCTGCCTGCGATACCGAGATTGCAGAGGCTGAAAGTCTGCAAGAGCTTGACAGACAGGACTTTGACAAGAGCCAACAGGGAGAGGGGCTGGGTGGATGTTGCTGGAGGTCAGCTGGGTCATCTCTTTTTAAACCTCGATGCTGTAGTATAAGTGGAATAAGTTATCGGTTTAAGATAAATAAAATGAAGATATCTGCTTACCATAGAGCTCATCCTTTTTGTCTGCTGACACAAAGGACAGATTGAGGAGTTGAGCACACAACTATGGTCTTGTGGCTGTAGGTTGTTCTTGTACCCTTGTGCACATCAGGCTGTGGCTGGATGAAATCCTGCAAATCATGTCTGAGACACGTGGCAGTCTGCTGCAGTAGCTGTGGCATCAAAACCACAACATCGTGCATCAGCAGAGTCACACCCAAGAACCCTGCCTTGTCCTCTTGGTTATGACACTGGCATTATACGCTCCACTGCTTTGTCTCACATCAACAGTTTTGTTTTACAAATACTCCGAAGCAGGACTTGAATATTGACTGGGTTTTTTTTTTCTTACTTTGTCCTGCAAAAGGGGGTTTTATTTATTTTTTTTCTATCTGGATTTATTTCTGTGTATGTGGTTTTTGTTGTCATTAGTTTTGCTTTTGTTTCTGTTCCTTTCATTGAAAAGGGTTAAAATGTCAGCTTCCAACCTGGGGTGGCTCAGCCCAAAGCAGAACCTTTCAGTTTTATCAGCTGGCAAAACAACATCTATTTCAGATCATTTTTGGCAGCATATTAAGCTGCATTTCTATCTCAGCTTGAAATTATCCTTCCCATTGGGCCACTCCCTTTCTCTCGGAAGCAGCATGCTTTTCTCCATCTGAAACCCAGGTAAAATTGGTGATCAAGAGAATCACTGGGACATGAACTTGGCTCAGAGGAGAAAAAGGGGGACTAGGATTTTTAGAATATAGCACCAACAAAGGTGCAGTTTGATTTTTACTTGATCTGAAAATAGCCATTGCAGCCAGGTTTGATAAACCAAAATGTAGTACTGCAGAAATCCTGTAGTTCACCTATCTGTAACATTTATTTACCAGCTGGCATAGCAAGACTTCATTATTGGCTGGGACTTTACATGAAAATATAGTAGTGATATAAAATAAAGGCTTCTGAAGCACTCTGGGCTGAGCTTGATTTCCCAGGATGGTTGCAACATGCTGTGATTAGATGCAGGTTTTAGAATAGAATAGAACTGCAGAATCATGAAATGGTTATGGTTGGAAAGGACCTCAAGATCATCTAGTTCCAACCCCCCTGCCATGAGCAAGGACAGCTCACACAACCATGTCACCCAAGGCTCTGTCCAGCCTGGCCTTGAACACTACCAGGGATGGAGCATTCACAACCTCCCTGGGCAACCCATTCCAGTGCCTCACCACCCTTACAGTAAAGAATTTCTTCCATATATCCAATCTAAACTTCCCTTTTTTAAGTTTTAATCCATTACCCCTTGTCCTATCACTACAGTCCCTAATGAAGAGTCCCTCCCTAAAGGGAATAGAAGCTCACATACAAAGATTATCTATATTGGGATGGGAGATTTTGACCAAAACCGTCTTTATATGTTTTCATACAAAACCCTTCATAGCTGATACTGCAGAAGGCAACTCCTCCTACTAAGAGAACAGAGTAACAGAAAATTGTTGGTGGGCTTCTGGGGACTCTACAAGAGACATGAAGGTTTAATTCCATGATATGGGCATTTCCATTGTCCTTGAGTGTCCACAAAACCTTTGAGGCATCTTTCTTCATGCAGCAATTCTCTTGAACTCAAAGTATTCTGAGGTTGAAGGAAACTCTGCAAACTACTAGTCATAGAACCAACACAGATTATGTTAATGGTTTCATTATGAATTAAAAAGAATAATATTTGGCATAATAATTGTTGGAATGAGGCAGGATGAAAGGTAGGGTTCAGCAGGGCAAAGAGAGTTTATGATTTCATGAATGACCTCAGAGGGATTATTCTGTCAGAATCTCCAATTTTGGGGGTCAATTTAGGAAGAAAGTAAAACTCAGAGCATGTTTTGAAAAGAACAGCTCATCACTTACATCTCATGGTCAGTAATTTCTCACTCAACAAAGGCAGGTTCAAATGTCTGAGACAGTGGAGTCTAAACCAGATTCATTCCATCCTCTATGCCTAAACAAGGTGAATACCCAACAGATTTCAGCTGCTATCTTTTCTGCACAGCTTTCTCTGTTCATAGTAGCAGGCATATTCTGGATGGAAATCCTCAGGAGCATTTGAAAACAAGGTAACAAAAGCAATGAAAAACCCTAATAACCCAACAGAGGCAAGCAACTCAGTGAATAAAAAGAATATTTAAGAAAAATAAAATCATATATCCTATACTTATTTTAAGCATCTTTGGATGCCCCTAGGAAATGACACAGGGTTACTATCTGTTCAGTTAGCACATCTAGACTTGACTTGAAGACTGCTGTGGCTCTAGATGTGGGAATTTTGAGTAGAATTTGTATTGACATCTAAGCTTCTCCAAAGTTCAGAAATGGCTTTGTAAAATGTATACCCACATTGATAATTATGTTGAATACTTTTTTTTTTAAATGATGCATATGCTAATAAAAGGGAATGGCAATAGATGTATGATTACCTAAATGAAGATCTCTCTGTTGAGTTAGTCCTAAGTTTCTGCCAAGAGCAGGAGCAATGTTTTCTTGCTCCTGCCCCATCACCCGTGAACAGCTAATGGTTCATGACATGATTCCAAACACTTCAGCAGTTTGGATGCAAACCAAGTGAATTATATTTTGGAACCCAAGCACAAACTTGCTGGTCCTGTTTCACCTTTCTTACCAAGGAAGTTGTCAGTTATTTACCTTTCTAGTTTCAGTTTTTCTTCAGGTCCATGTGTCTAATGTAATATAAAATACTGCCTCTCCCTGCAATCTTTCCCAATTGCATTGCTGCAGCAAGACTGTCTTTCCACTAAAGGGCGCAGATGTTGCAACACTCTGTAATGAAACATCTGGAAGCTAGTTATCAGCCTTTGCAAGTGAGATGCACATGGCTGATTTCAGCACCTTCCTTCCCTCCATAATGGGTGCTCAGGAGAATTAAGCTCCTAGAATGAACTTCCCAAGGCCAGAATTACAGGTGATGAGATATCAAACCTTATCAGATGGAAGTAATAAAGGGAAGGATGTAGGAGGCAATTGGTGCTGCTTTAGGGCTATAACTAGTGAAAAATACAGGTCATAAAACATTTTCATGCTCTGAGTAGCTTTCTGGGAGATTTCTGCAAAGATTATTTTTATCTTATTCTAGACACCAGAAGCTTTGACCAGAGACCACTAACCACTAGCTTATAAAGCCAGATCCCCCTTGGCTTCCTGTTCTTCAGGTCCCATGAATGTTTCAAGATTGGTGAAACATTATCAGCAGGGAAAATATACATATATTTCCAGACTATTGCTTAAATTTGAGGATGCTTTTCTAGCTTGTGTAGATATTAGTCCACAACTTTGACATTAGTCACAGAAGCTTGTTGATTACTACAGTGGTCTTTGAAAACAGTTTGATCTAAGTAAGCAGGCTGCTATCTGGGGAGGTACCTCTGGGGAGATGAGTGCTGATATGTGTCTTTTCTTGCCTTAAGGAGAAAAATAGGTGTTGATCATCTGTTAATATTTGCTGTTATCAGATGTAATTTATAGTTCAGTGAAATAAGGACACTGGGCAGTACATGCATAGGTAATTATGCCAATTTAGATTCAGAGACCTCAGCGTGCAAAGTTAGGAGAAGGAAGAGAGTGTGTGTGTGTGTGTGAGATTGGGAGATGGATTTGGAAAAATGATATAACACAGAAAGCATCAGCATTTCATTATAAACCCTTCAGCCTGGAGTCATGAAGCCTTTTGCTTTTTAGCTGCTGGAATTTTACTTTCTTGTCATTTCTATTCCTTTAATAAGGAATCCTGAGTTGAACTCTTTGCATGCTTACTGCACTCTGCCTTTGGCTGGCTTACCCAGGCTTTCTCTTGCAAACCATGGAGTGAATCATTTAATCCCCTGGACTGGAGTTAGAGAAACTCTGGAGCAGTTCTTTCATTCACTGGCGAGGCTGTACTTCTACACTGCGGTGGCTGGGACAGCCTACGCGTGTTCCTGGACTCTGAAAGCTATCCATTTCACTGTCTGGTTCGAGCCGCGTGCTCCCTGCATTCCTTTGGTCACAGGGGCGTAGGAAACAATCTTACTGCTCAACTTATATAATGAAATGCCCTGGCAAAGCTAGCCATGATTTTGTCATTAAACTTTGATACCTCCTCTCTTGGCCCTCTCCTCCTCCCCTTTTCTGCATTGGGTATACACTTGTAAAACCAGCAACAAGTCTACTACAGAAATCATTAATTCAAAGAAGTAGGGAGCTCTGCATATATAAGATCCTGACACGGGCTTTCATCAGTGTCTTTGAATGGCTTTGCTAGCCTGGGCTTTTCCCTCAAGGGCTTGGGGCTGAGTGCTGGTAGATGCAGGCAAGGACTTGGCCCGACAAAATGTAAGGCTTGGTGGTTCCAGTAACCACTGGCTCCAAGCAAAGGCAGAAAGCCGGGGGGGAGACATCAGAGTAAGGAAGGAATTTCTACCGCAGCATAATGTTGGCTTTGTGATTCAATACAATCAACATGTGGGATTTATTTTTCTTTCTTCTTATTTTTTCTATCTTAGAAAAAAAAGGAGATGGTCACCCTACAACGGCGAGCAAGATCTGCATATCCAAAGGAAAACTGTGATGAAGCACCTACCTGTCACAACAGGAAAAGCAGCAGATCAGAGGTTAAGCACAGGACTACACCTCAGCTCAGGATTGCTGAAAACATGCATCCCACTTGTACAGTAGAGTCACCGAAATGATAGGCTTAAGGAACAGGTAGACTCCCTTTTCTCTAAAGACAAGGTGCTGTTGGTGGATGCATATGGGAAAGATCCAGAGAAGCTGTAACCTCACACATTACTTTAATCTTAATTTAACAAAGATGATCAGAGGGCTGGAGCACCTTTCCTACAGAGACAGGCTTAGAGAGCTGGAGTTGTTCAGCCTGGAGAAGAAGAGCTCCTGGGAGACCTTAGAGAAGCTCCCAGTGCCTAAATGGTCCAACAAGAAACCTAGAGAGGTGCTTTTGACAAGGGCAGGTAGGATCAGGACGATGGGGAATGGCTTTAAACTGACAGAAGGGAGATTGAGATGGGATCTGAGGATGAAGTTCTTCCCTGTGAGGGAGGTGAGGCCCTGGCACAGGTTGCCCAGAGAAGCTGTGGCTGCTCCATCCCTGGAGGTGTTCAAGGCCAGACTGGATGGGGCTTGGAGTGACCTAGTCTAGTAGAACGTGTCCCTGCCTGTAGCAGGTGGCTAGTAATAGATGATGTTTAAGGTTCCTTCCAACCCTAACCATTCTATGATTCTATGAATCATCTATACTTACTTCAGACCACCTAGAGTTCTGAGGTGGTTTACAACATCCAGAACATTTTCCTATAGTATGGTGGCTTTACAGAGCAATAGGGTTTACTTTTCTACCAATGTGAAATTTCAACCACTTGTGGGTGGAAGATTTTGAAGAGATTGTTTCTGTGTAGAAAATAGGATTTTTAAGTTAAAATATTTTTTTTCACATATGAAACTTTCAGAAAAAGATGTGTTTTCTAGCAGGCTGCATTTTGCAAACATATGTCTGCGTCTGTGCATATGCAAATGTAGCATTTTGTAGGATGGAAACATTCTGTCATAGTCTCATCAGAAAAGAGGATTACCAATTTTAATGTCATCATGACTTTTCATTTTCAAGATTGTTTAATATATTATAACAAGTATTATAATTTCTTAAATAATATGCTGTTTCTGTTTCATACATGTCAAACTTTTTATTATAATCCAAATTGTTGTGTCTTCTTCCATCAAAAAGTATTTTCCAGATTATTTTTTATTGTTGACAGTGATTTTCTTTTTTTAATATTTTGAATTATTTCAGAAAAGTTCATATTTTTATGTAGAACTAGAAACATCTCTGATGCAAACAAGGTATATGCTGCTTTTCTGCTTATGGTGATCATCAAAATCTCATTAACAGTGGAGTGGAACTGACTACATATCTAAGTACGTGTACTTTTACCATGTATGCACAATAAAAGCCTTATGTGGATACTGTTGATATCAAACTTATGAGCTATGAGGTCTTTCTAGCTCTCAGAGGCGGGAAGCAGTAGAGTTAGTGGCCAGTGATTTTTCCATTCTATATGGAGCAATGTGCAATAGGAAATAAGCTTTTACGTAAAGGTAGAAATTACCAGAGCTGTAGGATCTACAGAGTGATGTCATAGAATCACAGAATCGTAGAATAGTTAGGGTTGTAAAGGACCTGAAGATCATCTAGTTCCAGCCCCCCTGCCATGGACAGGGACACCTTGCACTAAAACATGTCACCCAAGGCTCTGTCCAACCTGGCTTTGAACACTGCCAGGGATGGAGCATTCACAACTTCCTGGGCAAGCCTCACAGTAAAGAACTTCTTCCCTATATCTAACCTGAACTTCCCCTGTTTTAGTTTAAAGTCATTACCCCTTTTCCTGTCACTACAGTCCCTGATGAAAAGCCTCTCTCTGACATCCTTGTAGTCCCTCTTCAGATACTGGAAGGCTACTATTAGGTCTCCACACAGCCTTTTCTTCTCCAGGCTGTCTTCATATGGGAGGTGCTCCAGCCCCCTGATTATCCTCGTGGCACTCCTCTGGACTTGTTCCAACAGTTCCATGTCCTTTTTATGCTGAGGACACCAGAACTGCACACAATACTCCAAGTGAGGTCTCACAAGAGCAGAGTAGAGGGGCAGGATCACCTCCTTTGACCTGCTGGTCATTTTCCTTTTGATGCAACCCAGGATATGGTTGGCTTTCTGGGCTGTGAGCGCACACTGAAGCTGGCTCATCGACCAACACCCCCAAGTCCTTCTCCACAGGGCTGCTCTGAATCTCTTCTCTGCCCAACCTGTAGCTGTGCCTGGGATTGCCCTGACCCACATGCAGGACCTTGCCCTTCCCTTTTTTGAACTTCATGAGGTTGAAATCAGCCCACCTCACAAGCATGGCAAGATCCTCTTGGCTGGCATCCATTCCCCCCAGCATATCAGCCAAACCACATAATTTAGTGTCATCAGCATATTTGCTGAGGGTGCGCTCAATCCTACGGTTCGTGTCACTGGCAAAAATGTTGAGGACCAGAGTCACACAGGGTTGTGGCATATGGAAAAACTCATCTAGTTAAGGGACCAGAAGCAAGACAATTATCTTAATATGGCTTTCTGCCACAGTGGACATGTTCTGCACTGTGTTGTGAAGATATCTCCCAGCTTCCATCACCAGAATAAAAGCTAATGGTCAATGAGGGACTGTGAAGGTGCAGGAACTGAAAAACTAAATTTCACTTGATCATATATGAATAATGTTTTGTACCTTCTGGGCCATGCCATACTGTGGAAAAAAGACCCAGTGTCTGATGACTCTGCAACACTGTATTGTATATCTTAAGGAAGATAAATTACCATAGATGTCAAGAGTGTGGTGCTGCAACAGGAGATGTCTGGTGGACAAAGCTGTTTGGTAGAAAGGGCATAAAGAACATGGTGGGAAGGGAACAAAGAACTTTTCAGTGCACAAGGATGCTTGAAGGGAGATGAAGATCATTTGTTATGTAGATGTACATGTCTTAGAAAGACACACTGAGGTCTTTTATAATGAACATAGAACTAGTGTATACAGCAGGTAGCATCTAGAGTGTAAGTCATCCCTAAAAACTGATCAGCTAAATCATACTCTGAAAGCACATTTTTCTCTTCAAAACTATAAAACCAGTTGAGAGAGAATAACGCAGATGGAACACTGTAAACACTGAAAGTGAAGGGAGCAAGCTCTTATTCTCTTATTTTTTCCTGTGGAGAACAGAAAGAAAATTAAGTAGCAGGCAGGCATAGGAATAAGTAATGTGGAATAAGTCAGAGCAGAGGTGACTTTTGGGAGAGATGGAAAAGCAAGGGAGATGAGAAATCAGGACACATGAACAGTGATGTTGATAGACCTCTAGGTGGAATAGAATTGGAAGAGTCATGTGTAGTCTAGCTTCAGCAATTACTGAAACGTAATTTTAGCAAAAATGCAATTTTTACCAAAATGCTGAAAATTCACAGAGCTCTTTACAGTATGGATAAAGACTAGAGAGGACAGGGAATCTGAGGCTTAGTCTGTCATGCATTTGAAACCATCTCACCAGTATGATTCAAGTCATTATATGTAACATCTATGACGTGAGGCTGAACTCACTCTCCTTAAGGTTCTCTGAGGAAAGTTTACACGTCCCTTATGATCTGGAATGCTACAGAAAATAAAACCTTTATCTTGGATGGCAGTTGCAGGAAAATAGCTCTTAATAAGATCTCTGATGAACGATGATTGCTTGTTTCATTGACAATTTCTGTCTGAAACACAAACACAGGGTTTTTACAAACAAATAAAATCCCTTCCAGCATTTTGTATTACTGCTCATGGTATATTATTACTCATGAGAAGAGACTTTGACCATGAAAGCTCCCATAAAAAGTGACATTATAGGTCAGTTTAGTGACTGGTATAAATTAAAATCTCCAGAGAGATGCTGATTCATTCAAAACCTGAGGATATATCCTTCTATTTTCTGCTTGGAAAATCAGACGAACAACGATGTACGTGAAGGCCCAGCCCTGTCTGGAAATGCCATCTGGTAAAGGTACAGGAGTGCACATGGCCATAGTTCAGTGGGTAATCACAACCACACAGTGATTACCAAAGGGTAAAAAACGGCCTTCACTTTGCAAGGATCATCTGTTGAGTTTTGAAACTGCTGCTCTCTTGTGTGTCTCTGGAGGAAAATGACTGTGAAAGAAAACATTCATGGGTATGTCTGTTTGCTGGTTTTTTTTCAGGTAAACAAGGATCTCCCGACTTTTCACAGTATTTCCAAGTAATAAAACAGCAGTCAAGCCTGCTCGTGGAAACTGTGCTTTATTTCTATCTTTTCTCCCCAGAAGCACTCACAAATCCTGATTTACCAACCTGCCACAGCCATGATCCTGGATTGCAGCATTGCTAAGCCTGTTGTTCATACCAGCACCTGACTGGGAGCCCAGGCAACCATAAAGCTTTCCTTGAGTTCAGATCTAAGCATTTGATGGGTACAGGCTCAGCAGTAACAGGGTTCTCCTCGCATCCCCTTTCCTACGTTCTGACCACCACTGGTACAGGATTTGCCTCTTTTCCTCTTAACAACAATGTACAGGGTTGCACTGTCCTACTGTGAGCTATCTCGTAAACAACAACAAAATGAGCTTATAACTTTAAGCCTCCAAATGAAATAAGAAGCTAATTTGCCCCATCACAGTGCTTGCCATCTGTAAGAATTAGTCCCGGGGGAAATGAATAGAGCCATTATTCCTACTGTGCTCTTGGCTGTGTAATTCCTACAGTGGTGAAACAGTAGACAGCAAGAGGAAAAACATAATACTTGTGTGACCAGCCTGCCATTGGCTAAATGAGGTTGTGCGTATCTTGTTCGTGAAATGAAGAGTCGGGCAGACAGCTTAAGGGGTGACAGACTTCAATGTCCAAAATGCTTCTTAGGCACCAAGTAATTAAAGCACTGTGTGGAATGGATAACAGACCTAGGAGGCAAGTTAAAGGTTCATTTATTGATGTCTGAGTCTTGTGAATGACTCTGCTGCAAACCATGGAAAATATCGGCCTCTGACTGCAATTATATTTATGCTCCCTCAGAAAATATCTTGCTCTTTTTCTGTCTTCTGTGTTCTCCTTTTGTTAGAGATGATGTTAAAAGTGGAGCATGACGGCCTGTTAACCCTCACTGCTCAATGTGAGCAACATTGTTCTTGCCAGGGGAGGCTAGATTCTCCCCTGGTGGAAACTGGCCTGATTCCCATTTAATACTACGTGAGGATGTGGCCTCTAATTCTTCGGCTGAGCCAAGCCCAAGCCATGAAGTAAAAGGTTCATAAAGTAAGATTTTCCAGTCTTAAGTAAATGTTACTTTATCTGAGAGGAATGAACAAGAATGAGCACAAGCACAAGAGGCAGGAGAGAAATGTGTGAGACTCCTCTTCAGGGTAAAGAATGGTCCCAGGAAAAAAAATGTATTCCACCACTGAGACAGTCAAGAAAATGCTGCCTCCTGGAAAGGTGAAATTTGTATCCAGGAGAGCATCTAGGAACTGAGCTTCAAAGAAAGCTTGCTATCCAAACAAATAGAAATGCCTTATGTCTAAGCCAAGGAGCAAGGCACAGTTAAGGGTAACTCATTACATATGTTAAAGACGTGCCCAATATCACACAAGAAGTCTCAGTTAATGGACATTACCCCCAGATCATGTGGTTTTCTTTGTCCCATTTAGTTCGATACTTTTCAGACTTTGCCAATGAAGAAATGAATGAGTCTGCTCATGACAGGATCTTCCATGACAGCATTTGGATTCAGTACACTGTTTTTTCATTCAGCACAGAGAACCACTGAGTCTGGAGGAAATAAAAAAACCCCAACAAACCATCATGGGAATGCCACCCTTTCAGGTGAGAGAAATGCTGTTATGGTAGGAGTGAGAGAGTCAAATTTGAGGACCAAATGATTCTAGTTATTCCGTATGATAAGCAGCTTTTCTTGTGCAGCTCAGCACCACTCAGTGCAGGCACTAGTTCCTGCCAATTTTTTGTTGCTGGCATGACTTTCATAGTTTAAAATTTTGTTTTCTGTTTAGAACACTCTGTTGCTATTCAAAGACAATAGCATCTACATCTATGCTGCTCATTTACCTCCCTTTCCTTTAGTTTATCTGCTTGCATTGTCTTTAGAAACATCTCACCTTGGAGACTTTGTTTTATTAGGGTTTGGGGTTTATTTTTTGTTTGCTTGTTTTGTTTTGTTTTTCCAAATGGGGTTTCATTTCACACAGGGCCTCTCAGTACTTCTGTAATACAAATTGCAATATACGTGAGGGGTTGAAAAAGGTAGCAAAAGTATGTCTGAATCTGGGCATGCCAGCTATCAAGCCCACAATGGGTTTCTGGTGGAGACAACAGGCTAGGCATCAGTATGTCCTGAATCTACAGTGGAGCTTGAATTTCGTTTTGAGACCGAACACCTTAGACTTTGAAATAAAGAGAAGCAAGCATTTGCACTAAGAATGTGGAATAGAAACACTAGATAGGAAATCAGCAGCACCTGTTGTGTTTTACTGAGACATAGCACATTTTGAGACTTTCATTTTAACCTGTGATGGATGGGAAAGACAATTTAAATCACAGTAGGCATAGATCTGCAGTGTTATGGCTCTGTAGAAAATGGCCTTTGAGGGAAGTGTCCAAATCACCTGCCTACCCAACTGTTTTCCTGCTCAAAAGATCAGTAGAAAAAATGACTTTGAGGCAGATAAGGCTTCGCAGGCATGGTAGCAAATTCATTAGGCTTTGCAAGCTCAGTAGCTGCTCTCACATCACTTGTATCTTAGTGTCCAAGAGGGGAGGTGGTGGTACCAGTTCCACATGAGTGGTCTGGTAGGGAGGAGAGCAGACTTAACTCTTCCAAGACCGGCAACCTTAACAGCTTTAGCTCTGAAGAAAGGAAGCCTTAACCAAATTAATTGCTTATCTCCTTGGAGCTGGTAAGGGGTGTCTGGGGGCTGCAAATATATATTGGATTTCTGGAGAAAAAAAAAGTATTGTGTTACTGACTGAAGAAAAGTACTTTGCAGCCAATTCGTACAGTTTGAGCTTGTTGCCATGGTGTTCTTGCATGAGTGGGAGTAGATAGGAACTTGCTGTGGGATTTTCAAGTCCTGAAGCCCTTTCTCCATCCACCCCACAAACTCACCCAGCTATTAATTGTACAGGAGAAGCTCACCAGATCCACTAATGGTGAGCCAGTATTTCACTGGGAAGGGACCAAGACAAAGCATGAATTTTACAAAAGGCAATGCCAGTCATACTGATTCTGTGCTTGCAGGCAAAATCACATGGATGTGCATATGCACATGCAGTGGAAAAACGAAGGCTGGATTGCTCTGAGCTGCCTTTGCGTTAACAAGATGGCTACCCGCAAACCTGTGACCCGAAGTCATATGTTCCTACTGGGAATATCACAGCACAGAACATTACGTCAGCCCCACACAGTTCTCTAAAGAACAGCACTGCCTTTCCGCTCAGTGCTATATATTTCTCCCTTTCATGTCTTGGAGAATTACCAGAACCGCTAGTTCTAGGCATAGAAACTTTAGATCCTAAAGCCAGCTAACACATCCCACAGAACACTTGTGTTCAGATGGGTGGACAACATCATAGGTCAAGGAAGTCTGTCTTGCGTTGCCTTCTCTGTGCCAACCTGGTGTGATGATGGTGACCTTCTCAGGTCCCTGTAAGGTCACTATTACCACAGTAATGAGGTGAAAATGAGGTTGAAGCAAATGAAATCTAGGTGTGGAGAAAGCTTCCTAAAAGAGAGAAGTTCAGTTAAAATGGCAGAAATGTCCCCAGAGATGTGATGTAGGCAGGCCTGTGTTGCTGTGTTATTTAAAAATAGATTGGTCACAGCATGTAGAATCATAAGGTTAATGGTGTCAGAAAATGGGAAACTTGTACAAGCCCTTTGGAGAGATGAGATATATGTTCAAGAAGCCTTACCCTGATCTACACAATGTTCCCAGGTGGATGGTGTGGGTGCATCCAGCCCTTGTGTGTCATAAGATCAGTCTCCTGGGTTACATTGCTGCTGAGTTGGAGCATATTTTTTGACAAGCCACTGCCAAACACTTGCTTATGACCCATCAACCACAGCCAGATTCAAAATGTGTGATAAAATGCTTTACTGAATCAGGACATGGATCATTTTAATCAACATCCACATGCTGTTTGCAGTTGCCATTAGGTCTAGATATAGACATTATAGACCCCTGTTTATAACTGATGCTTGTGACAACATCTGACTACTTCTCCTTATGGCTGAAGCCAGGGGACAATGGAAAAGATGTCCACTTCCACCCCTCAGGAGGAAGCTTTCCTTTCCACGGTAGACCTCTGTGTCCCATGCATGAAGAGCAGATTATATTCAGACCACCTATTGAGGGCTGTGAAATGGAGGAAGATGCCTCATATGGTATTTTATTATGTTATAGTGATGAATAATTTAGACCACCCACTCTCAAGGCTCCTAGATGCTGCTCCTGGGTCTACGTAATGAAGCAGTCTTGACAAAAGAATTCAGCTCCATGGGTAGGTGGTCAAAAGACATCCCATCTGCTCTTCTTTCCTTGAGAATGGGTACAGTCTCTGGTAGCCCAGGCTGCTGGGTAGTCAAGGTTCTCATCACACTTTTCATTGCCAGGTTAAGTGCCTGTTTCTATGAAGGGAACCAGTTTGCTGAAGGAGCATTGCCCTTTGGGGAAGCTTCTCTGCCACCTCTGAGCTTCTCCTCAGACTGATGAGGATAGTGGAGCTTGTCAGCCAGCACAGATAGAAAAACAACCATTAGACACCCTGTGATTAGGGCCCCTTTCATTATTTTAATTTGGGTTTTGCAGTGAGACAAGCTGGCAGCCTTGTACTGTGCTTGGCACTGCAGAAGAGTTTAATAATCACCTAATAAAACTTTTCATTTGGGCTTCTCACATCTTCTCCCTTTCCCAGATCCCGTCCCTCCTCTGTGCTATCAAGGATATAGGTTCTGGCATAACACATGTCACTGCTATAGCAACCTTCTCACTTGTTGCTGCTGCTACAGGTATTCAGGTATTTGCAGATATCATCATAATTTCACTCTCTTTAATCCAATTGAGGCCAAATTTGTAGTCTATCTTCATTACTTTTCTCATACCTATTCCATGGGGTTCTTGGTTGTGTCCAAAGGTCTTGATTTTGGTTGTTTGGTCTACAACACTGCAGAGTAGTTCAGTATGAATGGTTCTTATACTGAGGCAGCTTAAGCTGTCTTTATAATCTTGATTGGTCCTGGGGGTGATTCTCCAATGAAACTTTGAACTTCACAACCTGTATTCTTCCAAGGAAGGAATAAAAAGTTTTAGAGCACTGAACATTAAAGAGTGCCTAGCTAAATAACTCACCCTCCAATAGGATCCTGGATCTTTTCTGTAAATATTTTTAAACTAGTAGGGTTCTGGTTGAAATCATTGGACAGTCTGGAATCGAACAAAATGATGTATTTATGGGTTGGAATGCAGAACAACAACAGCATGGGTTGACCCAAGGTGACTGCAATCATGTCTTTAACAAACTAGAGGTTTCATTCTCTTGCACTGTTAAAGTCAGACAGCAACCTAAGGATAACCCATTCAAAGAAACAGGACAGCTGAAAAATTAACATTTTTTTAAAAAAAGGGGGGAAATTGAACTGCAGATGTGCTATAACTGTCAGTCCTTCACAAAACATGCAGTCAAGCAGCGGGAGACAAAACCGCTTGTTTGTCTTGTATCGGATGCTACCCTTTGGGCCAAATAGAGGAAATAGAAATTATAACCCTTCAGAAAGCAGCAAGGCCTCCCTAGGAAAAAGGTGTTTATGGAGGGCAGGAAGAGGGTGAGACACAAACGTAGACAGAATGGTGTCCACAGAAAGAGCAGAGACCTGGCAGAGAAGACTGATGAACAAAGGAGTGCAGGTTTCCAGTGTGAGGAAGACAAATTCCTTTGGTTCCCAAAGGGAACACTGTGGACTGCTTTGCAATCCAGGATGCTGCTGACAGTTGCTGGACTAAAAGTAAGCCTGTGCATAGACACTCATCAGGCAAGTAGGACCAGAAAGGACAGGTGGAGAGTCTTCTTTACAACCATTTTTATTTCTAATCTTGCTAAGTTTGAGTTTTCCTTGCTAAACCCAAAAGGAGTAGTTAATTCTTTTTTATGTTCTAACCTTTTAGGATGGAAAGTCCTATTGGTGACTTTGGAGAAAATGAATGGCACAGGACAGTGGTAAATGGGACTGATTCTTTTATGGGCAGTGATGGTTCACAGTGTTCATCAACCCACAGCCTGATGTCACTGCTTGAGAACGTGCTAAAACTGACTTCAAGGCTCCTAATGCTGAACAAAAAATACTGTAGTTCATTGACTCCCAAAACTAAACCCAAGGAATTAATTCAGACACTTTTCCACATTTTACTCATCCTAAAGTGGACACATTCACTAGATTATATGGCTTACATCCTAAGATCTTTTTTCTTTTACTCTAAGGATAGTTGAGGGTTACAAGCTCAGGTAGTTTTTTATAATGTAAACACATAAGTTTCTGCTACTTGAATCCCACTGAACACAGCTTAAGTCCTGAAAAATCTGTGTGGATGTTGCTTGGTTCAAATTCTACAACTGAGTTTGACAGCATTACTCACATGCTGAATGCAGAACAAGTATGCAAGAGTTTTTCTGGCCAGGGAGCTCTCTTGGTGCTGTACCTCCTCCATGGTAAAGGGAAGTCAGTAAGACAGATACCATGTGTAGTGTGCTATTTATCAAAGGCATTGTAGAGTGGTGGGAGGTAAGTTAAAAGTAACTTTGATGAGGCCAGTTGGACTGAATATTCCCAGTGTTGTGAAAAGTGTAACAGCACTTTGTCAACAGACAGGCAGTCAGAAGGACATGGATTTGACCCATTGCTCAGAAGAACATCTCCAGCAGTTCTCAGCTCTGGAATAAACCTTGAACAAAAAAGTTCATTGCCAGCTGATAGAATAGCACCATTTTTGATAGACAGTGGGGGTTTCACTAAAAGAATCTTATCCAGCCTCTGCCCTGGGTTAACCTTGCTTGATTTGTGAAATCGGAGAGGATCCCAGACGGAGGTGGCCCAGCGTGTGTTCAAGTGCACTTGAGGAATGCCAGCAGGCAGATAAGCTGGGTAAATGTCTAATAAGGCAAAGTTTCCTGCTCTGTTATTGTTAAAAACACATCTATAGGATCCTTTTTTTTTTTTAAGAGGTCATTATGATTTGTTTCCCATGTGCTTTTTAAAAAGTCAGGGTTTGGCATCTGATACCTTGTGCAATGTATAATCCCCATGGTCCAAAGAGCTTTAAAGTGCCAGGAAATCCAGAATCTTGGCATGAATATGGGGCCAGCTCCCATAACACATGGCTGCATGACTTTTCTCTGTTTGTGGTATCTTTGTGACACCATGGTATGTGGTGTACTCAGAAATCAGCTGTGAGGTTTGCCTCAGAGACCCTGTGAGAGAATCACCCCACCCCTCCTGTCTAGTGCAACTTGTAGGAGCTCCAAACAAAGAAAGCTTGTTCTTTCAAAAGAAATAAATGATGGCTGGAAAGAATAAAGCACGGAACATTGCCCCCTGAGGGGAGGGGAAGAGAGGTGGTCGCCAAAGGAGTGAGTGATTGGCTGCAACCCTTTGACACCTAAATGCATTCTCTGCAGCAGTATGTGTGTGCATTGATGCACTGTGCAGAGAGACAGGCAGACCTGGAGGGTTAGCCTCATGCAGGCTGGGGACCCAGGGGTAAATTACATTTATTATGCAACTTCACTTACATGAACTCACTTATCTGTCTTCTCTAGACTAACAAGTCCTCTTACATGTCAGCATCTGAGCAACACGTTGGCTGGGGAAATATAGAAGATACTATCTCAGCTTTCCCAGCTAAAACCTTCTCTACATTTTCCTCCCCAGAGTGATCTGAAGCTCGGGATAGGGTCCATAGTCTTTGCAAAAATGATATCCGTGTGTGAGTAGTAGCTGCACCACACAGGTAGCACTTATCAGGATTAGTTTTGGTTTTTAGGGATACAGATATAGTGCTTACATTTAAATTTATCCTCACTATTTCTGGTGAGAATAAAATACTGCAATTAATCAAGCAAATGCTCTCTCCTGTTCTAAAGCAGTAATAAATTCAACTGGCAGTATTCAGTGACATGGTAGGACCAGGCAATGGAAAATGGGATTTAGACAGGTAGCAGAACTTCTGGTTCCCTTCAGCTGAGGATCTGATCCTTGGAAGTTTCTACTGCGTACTGACTGTGAAGGAATCTACCCAGCATGGTCTGCTGTGGATATCCCTGGGAATCCCCACATATATTCCTTGATAGACCTAGAATGCCTCCAAATCCTGAAGGGTATTTTACTGAAGTCCATTTGAATACACATACCAGAATTTCACAAAAAACCCACAAAAAAACCCAAACAAACAAAAAGCCAACACAAACTCATTATCAGCTTCCATCTGTGTTTGAGATTTTTGCTTCTTTATTCTAAAAAAATAGACATAATTATCTTCTACATGTTCTCCTCCACCCTTTCTTCCTTCATGAGACTTAGAGAACAGGAATACCACACTGAATGGACTTTAATGGAATAATAGCAATTCAAAAGAATCTCAAATTATTAATTACATCCCTCCTCTAGGAATCTTCAACTGTGCATGAAGAACAAAGTCAAAGGATCAATGCATTTGAAAAAGGTAAATATTGTGTGTATAGAGAATACTAAGTTTAATGGTTCAATGAGTACTATGCACATCAGAAAATCTCACAGATAAATTTGGTCACTCTTTATATGTCTCTAACTAGAATCAGAGAGAGGTAGCTTTCACAGACAGACCAGGTGTTAAATAAATGTGAGGTTGGCAGCTGCCAATCCTGAGAAGAAACTGCTAAGTGATAAGGAATCAAATCAATGAATAAGAAACAATTATTCCTCATTAGCCAGCTAAAACTGGGAACTTAGGAAGAAGGAAGAATCTAAAAACTTTTGTATTTTGGGAGAGTTAAGAAGTTATTGTAGAATGATGAAAACCACTTTTGCTTAAGCTAGAAAATGCTCAAAAGCCAGTATTTCTGCAAATGGCTATCACTATATATGATGTTTAAATACATCTTTAATTTCTGTTGGGAGCTGGATCCTAAATGTGGGATTCATCTTATTTACTTGGCTTTTCATGTTAGCTGATGAACCGTGGTCATTTGATAGCCTATGGGGTGGGAGATGCAATGTGTTTCCTCCTTTCTGGAGATGTCTCTCTCTTTTCACAGACTAAGAAACGTAAGAGTGACGAGCTAAGACTTAAATATCCTATTTAGACTGCATGGTTAATAGCCAAAGTAATTTTCACTAGTAATGGCAGGTCAATAGTCCTCTGTGCAAACAATTTGGAGAATCTGGTGAGTAGCAAAGGCAGGGCCTAGGATAAAATGACAAGTAATCAAGATATTGTGGCAGTGCAAATTATTGTTTGTACCAATGCTATTCAGCTTTCTAGGCCATGCTGATGAAGAAGCATCTATGATTTATGTTAATCTGTGTTACTTCTCAGCTGAGGTAGCAAAATAATGTGTGTATAGTTATGTTCAGCTGCCCACACATAGGTACATCACAGCAGTTAAGATGCCCTCAGGTGCTCTAGGTATGGCACAGGATTACCAGGATACTTGCACCTTCTGCAGTGACAATTAGAGGTTCTTTTGGATAATGTGCAACATCCAAAATGATGTTAAATACCTGCATGCTGGCAACTTAATACTGTCTCTGCAGTGAGATGTGTCAGATACAGCAAGGCCTGGATATTCCCAGCCCTTTTTTATTGTCATATTGCCAGGGACATCCTGTGTCATGTAATGAGATATGAAAAGGCCTCATGCCGGAGAAGCTACTTGAGCATACCAATCAAAGGAGGCAGAAAAAGCATTTAATTAAGCTGGTGAATTAAAAACAAGGTCTCTGAAAAAGTCTTGTTAAGTGTATCATCAATTCTACTTTCAATTTTCTTGTGTCATGCTTGCTTTGAAATAGGACTAAATAAATAGGACTAAATAAAGCAGGAAGGCAGAGTGAGGAGTAATCATAAAAACAACAAAAAGGAGGGAAGTCCTTAATGAATAAGCGTCTTCTGCTTTAGCAAGGATCCAAAATAACTTGCTTTGTATCAACACCACCTGCTCCAAACACTTACCTGCTTTAATTCAGTAAGGCTACCATAAAAATTACTCTTTAGCAAGCCCCTTGCTCCTTGTCGCAGGCCTTTCCCCTGATTTTTCACATTACATTTTAATTAGAAGTACACCTGTGGTCAGAGACCACCCAACTGCAACAGTCTCATTTTGCAAGGATTAAAGCGAGCCCTCAGAGAGGACTTAAAGTGCACCTTTAAGAGCCAAATGTGATTACAGTTCGTCCAGATTTTGCCCTGGATTGTTAAGGTAAGACTTTTATAAGGCAACCAACCCAGGATTCACCTGTCATAGAACATATTTTAGCCGATGAGTGAGTCTTCTTCCTCCAGTAGAGCTGCTATGAGCTGGTTTTGTGTATTGATAAATGCTCAGAAACACTGAGCTCAAGTCCTCAGTCCTGAAATGTGGAGGAACCCCATGGAATCCACCAAAGTTCATTTCTCCCTCTCTCAAGGACAGACAGTGTTCTGCAGAGCTCAATACCCCAACTTTATACTGTGTTGAGACTAGTCTTGTCTTGCTGAATGTCTGTACCCTCACTGAGGACCTGATTACAGTTTCCTCACTCCTAGGCAGCATCTGTTCCAGACCCAACCTGCAAGCTTTTCCTGTTCTTCTCAAAGGTCCAAGTACTCTCACTGGTAGCAGCTGCAATGAATTTCTTCTAGCACAGTGGTGGGATGCTAGCTTAGTGCCAAGTGTTCAGAAGTTCCAGTGTCAAATTCCAGTCTTCTGCACCACATCCATTGTCTGTAGGATGTAGCTTTCTTAACCACTATGGAGGGAAAGTTTCCCAAAAATATTTTGGGAAAGTCCATCCCTTGGGATTCTGTCATTCTGTGATCCCGACAACATTTCCTGCGTCCTGTGAAGGAGAGACCTGTCTATTTAGGTTCTTCAGTTGTTGCTAGTAACCACCATGGAAGACTCTTAGACCATTTCCAGATGAGCGTATTTTTATCATATTCCAGTCTTTTGAGTTTTGTTTAGACTTCCGATCTCTCCAGAGACTGAAAGATGAACACCTCTGTTTTCCCCATGGTGGCCCATTGCTGCTAAAAGTATGAGTCTTGTGACATTTCCCAACCTGGAAATGCCTTAATTCCAACAGCTGGAGTAGTATTATTTCAGGCAGTCCCAAGCTGAAGGTGTCCCTTACTTTCCTTGCCAGGTATGATCAGTAACATTTTTTTAACTGCAGCCAGTGTCTCTCTGTTAAGGTCATCTAATTTTGTGATATCTTTCAGATTTCAACGAAAGAATACAAAGACCAGGAGGAATCCAAGAGTTGAAAAAAAATTTACCCCAAGGCAAAAGAACCATAGCTTGTCCTTTTAATACAAGTCATATTGGTTTATGTATTCATGACAGTTGAACCCCATATCCCCAACTTAATAGGATGAGATAAGGAAAGACAAAAGTGGAATAATCCTATATTTCATCTGGAAAATCCCAGATAGGCATATGAGTATGTTTGCCAGGCTGTAGCTATGCAGTGAGCCCAGGATGACCAGGATACATGGCCATGATTTTATGTACCCTATGCTGGGAGCTTTTACCTGCACAGTAAGTTCAACCCTTTCCTGATGTGTCAGATTCTGTGCATATACAAATCTTTGTATTATGTATGTGCCACGAAACCACTATTTTCATACTGTCAATCTTCCTTTTCCAGTGCAGAAGAGCTAGGGCTTGCTTGTTGCAGGACTGAACCTCCTATGGCTGCTGCTCCGGTGGGAAGTCCTGGTTAGATGGCCAAATTTTTATTTTACACTTGACAAAATTTCTGACAACTTGTTGGAAAGTGGAGCTGTCATAGCCTTGCAAAACTGACTTGTTTAACAGCAGGCAAGGAGTGAAATAAATTAGACAGAGGTTTACCTGTTTCTCAACTTGTTAAGTGGATTTAATTTTAACTGTTACGTGGGATGAAAATTATGGCTTCTGACACACCTTCTTCCCTGGTGTGGATACTCTTTCAGGATATGTGTTTGACTATACATGACTTTGGATCATAAGACAGCAAGATTATCTCTTTTAAAATGCACCAGAATGGCCAGCAATGCAAATCCTCATCTAACAAGGCATGGCAGCATGGTGTCTAAGTGGGTTTGCATCGTGTAGCACTGAAGTCCTACTAAAGCTACAGCTTTAACTGTGACAATACGAAAATTAGTCTACCTTGACCCACTCAGGACAAGAAAAAAACTGGGAAATCTTCGCATCATAGCTCTCCCTCTGTGCTATGATTCATATGGCTATGAATCTCCCTATGCATGCTAGGACGAGGCAGCTCTGTCAGCAAAGTCAGAATTAGTAGCAGTTGCAGGAAGAAGGGATAAATGTGCTTTAGCTCAACCACAAGTCATTGGTAACATTCCTTTGGAGGAATATAGGAACCAGTCCATGACATCTAGTGCTTTGCTATCACAGGCAATATGATACCCATCATCAGTTTATTAAGCTGCATCTTAGAAATGTACTCACATAGTGGGGATAATTCCTTCCATTCCAGGAATCACTGGGTAAAATTTCTAGACTGAGTTAAGAAAGGTCAGGTTAGATGATCATAGGGTGTCTGCTGGCTTCAATGTCTCAAAATCTCTGTAGGGATTTAGAAGGAGCCAACGCATTTTCACTTGTAAATTAGGTTTTAAATAAAGATTTGTTAACGTGCTCCTATCTTTTTCTTTCTCTTTGCTCTGCATATTAGTTAATCAACATTAGTACAGAAATATTTCTCTTCTTTCATTTTCTTTCCTTCATATTGCCCTAATCCTCCTTTCTCCTTCTTTTGCCTTGCAGAGCTATAGCAGCAAAATACCGGCCACACTAGGGAAAGCAGTTCAATTACCCTGCCCCTCTTCCTCCTTCCCCACTCTCAAATCCACACCTACCAAATGACTGAGCATGAAATATGTCATTATGCAGCAAAAAGCAGAAAAGTATCATGTTTACTAGTACTTTCAAGTGCAGTCAGTACCACACCAATACCCTACAGAGGCAGCATCCTCCCAGGGGAGGCACAGAAATCATGGCAAGGCTATGCCAGGTTAGGGAGTGATGCTACCTTTCTTTCCAGTGCCTTCAAGGCATTTCTGCCTTGAAGGTGCTTTGCTGTTTCCCCTCTCTATTGAATATGACATCTGGCAATGGAGAATATTGATAAACTTTCTCTCACCTTCAATTAATGAAGAACTGGAAGGTTCACAACTACCTTCAATTACAGCTGCTGAGGAGTTAGAAAGGTCAAAAATGCACTAACTTAATTCATGTTGTGCAGTGGCAGTGTGCTCAAAGTCAGGGACATAGGTCTGGGGACATAAATGTGTGATGCTGGTAAGGCTTGTGTATTTCTAATTGATAGGATATATGATAAACTGTCTCTACTGAAAACCAAGTGTCTTTAAAGGGGTGGGCTTTCATTGTTTTCTGAAATGAGCCAGACTTCTAGCTCATGCCCACATCCGGAAATAGGTTCAGTCTGATGCCAGTGACAGTATTGAGCAACTTGGCAAGGACTCATGGAAAAAAGCCAAAACCTTAAAAAATAACAACAATAATAATAATGCAAGTTAAATTGCTGTGCTGCTACTTTAGATTAATGCATTGGCCATGGGCTACTGTGAATTTATGGAACAACTGGCTGGTCTCATCTGATTTATTCAGCAGATTAGCCGCAGTCACTCTATGACTGAACACCAAGTTCTTCTTTGCTTGCCCTCCAGTTAAATTAGTATTGAGGTCAGCAGAGGTATACTGATCCAGGCCAAGTGAGAATCTGGCACAACAGTACTTAATACTACAGCTACATTTTCCATGATTTTTTTTTTTATTTTTTTTTCAACAGAGAGTGCAAGTTTCTAAAAGAAAATGCTACTTTCCGTGAAAAGCTAATGATTCAGCATATTAGAGACAGACAGACTGACAGAAAGAGGGATAACACATTTGAAAGAAGGTATGTCAGATTTGGTGGACATATATCGAAATGTTTCTTTGTCCTACATCAGCCAATTTATTCTCAGTGTGAAACAAGCACGATAAACTGACACTCATGAGCTGTTTATCGTGAAAGCCAAGGAGACTGTAGTTCTTTCCATGCTCTAGATTTTCAGGTGAATTCTCTAAGCATTAAGCTAAAGATTCAACCTCCTTTTTCCTGTCCAGCGTAACCTTTTCTGCATTTCCCTGCCCAGATATATCCTGAACAGAAAGGACTGAGAGATAATTTGTTCATCCTCCTTTTGTCCAAGCCTGGTGTTAGGATGGCAGTTCTGATTCACCAGGACTAGTGTGGGAACTGAAGCCAGCCCTCTTGCTTTTATTTCTGCAATATATCTAAAGCCTGTACTTTGGCATACCAGGAACATCTTCTCCATTCATTTTCTTGAATGTAGCATTTCCTGCCACTAAATTTCACTAGTGTTACAGACATCAAACAAGGTAGGACTACTCGTCTTGGGCCAAGTCTTCCAAGGGAATTGTTCAGAGGAGTAGCAACACTCCAGATATCGGACTGGCAAAGACATGACTTCTGTGTCAACAAAGAAGATGCTTGTGGAAGCAAGAAGCCCTGAAAAATTATTTTTAGTCCTATAATCTTGCATGTGGATATCTGCAAGATTTGACCCACTCAAGGGAAAGTTCTTCCTTGAAGGGGGATCATTTAATTATTATGCATGGTCCTGTATAGGTCCTGTGTATGGGGTGTAATTAAATGTTGTGGTTCCCCCCCTACTTTCAGTTAAGAGGCAAAAGGGAAAGCTGGAATTTTGGTTTTCTCTGGGTGGTTGAGGGTGGGGAACAGAGACTGATAAAACTACCCATGTTGGATTTACCATTCTTTTTCATGTCCAAGCCAGATCTATTCAACCTAGATCTGTGCAATCAGTAGAGAGAAATGCAGTCTTCGGAAGTGAGTTAGACAAACATAGAAAAACTGTTTTATCATAGAATCATAGAATGATTTGGATTGGAAGGGACCTTAAGGACCAAAACCCCTGCCACAGGCAGGGACACCTTCCACCAGACCAGGTTGCTCCAAGCCCCATCCAATCTGGCCTTGAACACTGACAGGGATGGGGCAACCACAGCTTCTCTGGGCACCCTGTGCCAGGGCCTCACCAACTTCACAGTAAAGAACTTCTTCCTCATATCTCATCTCAACCTCCCCTCTGTCAGTTTAAAGCCATTTCCCATTGTCCTGTCCCTACAGACCCTTGCCAAAAGCCCCTCTCCAGCTTTCTTGTTGGCCCCTTTAAGTACCGGAAGACTATTGTAAAGTCTCCCTGGAAGCTTCTCTTCTCCCAGCTCTCTCAGCCTGTTTCCATAGCAGAGGTGCTCCACCCCTCTGATCATTTGTGTGGCCTCCTCTGGACTTACTCCAACAGCTCCATGCCCTTCCTATGTTGGGATCCCAGAGCTGGATGCAGGACTGCAGGGGAGGGTCTCACCAGAGCAGAGCAAGGGGGAGAATCCCCTTCCTCGACCTACTGGTCACACTGCTGGTGCTGCAGCCCAGGACATGATTGGTTTTCTGGGCTTTTCTTTTTTTAGGCTACAGTTTCTCTCTTATGACTATTACACTGATGGAGATTGACCAGCTCAGATTCAGATGTCTAACTTTTGGTTGTATAAAAATAGGGCAGATGAATGCCAGCCTGTATGCCCAATATGTGCGTGGGGATTAGCAAAGCATTGCAATGTGCCATCTGCTTTTTGTATTTCTCCCTGGTGGCAGCTTTAACGAAGAACTTTCATCCCAGTCTTCAAAATGATTTTGCAGCAAATAGGTGTAGCTATTGGCAGAAGGAAGGTATATGAGGGACCACAGGGGAAACTTATTTTAGTTAAAATGTTATAACCTTATTAGTATTATTATTAAAAATGTTCTGCAAGTAGTTTTCAAGGTGTTTGGCTTCCCGAAATTTCAATTTATTGAGTTTTTGTAACCAAAATAATTTTAAGAAGTGAAATTAATCACTATGTTTATTTAAAAAGAAATGAAGAGGGGAATTGTCTGAAAATTTAGAAAAGAAGAAAAAATAATCTATACGGAAGCCTGAAAAATTAAAACAATGGGGAAATGTCAGTATCGCTTCAAGAATCATTTTTCAAACCTCCTTAGAACACAAACAAGATTTTGTCAAAAGTTTAACTAAATCACCTTTTGATTTCAGACTTCTTAAAACTTTCACCACTGCAGGTTTTCTGGAAACAGGACAATTCTGCAGGAGGGGCTGTTTTTATAGTATATTTGGACTTGGAGAATAGAAATCTCTAAATAATCTGAGCTCATGTGGATGAATTTCTCATGTGGATTCCTGACCCACCTTTCAATGTAACTAAGACAAATTTTCATCTGGTCTACATCAGTGTCACAGGGGTACCTTCAACTTATAACCACTGAAGACCTGACCCAAAATATTCACACTCTAAAATGTAGATTAATCATCTAGAGGTGCATTACTTGGCTACTGATATTTCCCATGAAGTTCTGTGAATTTAAAAGTTGAACAAGAAGATATGTTACCTTGAGTTCTAAGTTCTCTTTCTTTCCACTATTTCAGTGCGTTGCCCAAGTGACCCTCTGATGGTAATACACATAAATACATCAGAGACATGCCCAGTCCATGATAAAATACCCTGATAATTTTGAGGCCCTCCAACATATAATATTTCATGCTATCACAAACACTAATGCAGTCAACCAGTAGCCACAATCAATTACTCAGAGTAGCTGCACTCGTGTTCCTTCTCCAGAGTTTCTTGGTTAGGTGCCAACTGCATTAAAGACCTATCACTTTCCAAAGCAAGGAAAAAAAAAAAAGAAAAGAAAAAAGAAAAGAAAGTTCCCATAGTGATATCTTCTAAAATAGATATAAGCACACTGCCTGCATGGCTAGCCATGAAACAGTCCCTGCCCAAATGTTTGTGTCCAGGGCTGCTAACAAATAGTTAACCCTCTAACCCGTTCTGCATCTCACTGATGGACTGAGAGCAAACTTGGATACGGCAACCAAATGACTGAGAGCCACAACCAGTTCCAAGAACACACCGGGACCAGAAAGCTCTGGCTGGGTAGGATTTCAAGGTCTTGTCCACAAGGATCCACAATTAAAATTTCTTGTGCTAAAGTTTCATAGTGAAATAAAAACCCTGAGATTCCAATGCTTGCCCTCTCCCCCCCCTTCCCCCCCCCCTTCCAAACACCGCTCACAGTACAGCATGGTGGAAGGAACAAAAAACCTCCAGTATTTTGACAATCAGTGCTGCCCTCTTTTACATATTTCAGTTCCTTGTTTTGGAAGAGTTGTAAACCTTTCCACCTATTTTTTTCTCTTGTTCTCTCTTCAGCTAGCTTGGCTATGTAATTTTAGTGTTCATGTTACTTGCATGCATAGGAAACGATGCTTAAAGGGAAGAGAACTAAAGTAGGATCTTTCTCCCTTTCTTTCCTCAGCTTTAGGTATATACTGATATATACATTGAATATACATTGAATATGCATCATAATGTAACATGGCTTGTTCCCTTCTCTCTACCCTAGTTTCTTTCTTATTACATTTTGTTTCTGATCTTCAGCTACCATAGGGTGTTATCTGATATGCAAGAGCTGGTGACTCTGGACACTATGAATTCAAGCATCACTTTCAGCTTGACAGCCTGTGCCTCCTTCAGAGATTACCAACACTCCAAGTAGAGTGGGCAGAAGGAATGCCTTTGTCTCATTCTCTGCAGCTCATGGCTTGGATATGAGTGAGGTGGTTTCTGATGGAATCACTGAGGCCTGTCACTCTCCCTGTGGCCATCTTTGCTAGCAGACAGAAAGGACATGATGCTTGTCCTTTATTCAAAACACACATTATAATTCCAGAAGCACTGAGAGCACTTGGGAAGCAACACCTGTACTAGAGCCATCAATACCTCATTACTCTGTTGGAGGAGAAACCACATTATGGGAGTCCAAGCTGCAGATGGTTAAAGCATGGCAATTCAAAAGGTCATCTGAGGGTGAAGGGCAGTTTGCCAGACAAGATAATCTTAGACCTTGTTCCTCATTTGTTAGCATACTTGAGCTGCTGCTCTCCCTTCCTTGGAGATCCATAGGTGACCTCTTGCAGGCAAACCCTGCGCAAGTAGTTCTGAGCAATGAAGCAATGCTTTTAAAGAGTCGTGGCTATTAACATTCAGAATCTGTGGGTAGAAAAAGTAAAAAACAAACCGAAGCAAACCCAAACAACTTAATTTTTTAGGAATAAAATATTTTTTCCTTCCCATTTATAGAGTGAACAAATTTGAATCCTCTCAAAATTCAATGGGATTTAGTGCTGATTTTGGCCTTGTTTTTGTGCTCATATATGGCAGCTAGAGAGGAACTGTTGATCAAATTTCTTGTTTTGTTTCATTTAAATGTCAAGAACCAGAATGTTTCCCCCCCAGAGTGTTCCAGTCTCCATGAAATTTTCAGTGGGAAACTTCTGCACTACGGGATGAAGTGCCCAAAGAGAGAGAGAGGATGAGTCACGTCTCCTCCAATTTAGAGGTGGGCTCAGGACAATCCCATGGGATGTGGCAGAATGAATTTCAAGCCCCTCGTTGTCATAGCTCAGACTTGTGTTCCCAAAAATAGTTTTCCGCACCCTCACAATGGTGAATGTCAGGCTATGGTAGTACAAGTGCTCCCTAAATACTTATTAACCTGCTGTGATGAAACAAAAACGTTTTGAGGAAGGTACAAGCAATGTCCTCTTGTAAGCAGTTTCACTCCCACATTAGCCATCTGTGGGAAGCTCATTCCATAGCCTCATCTCTCTTTGGCAAGATCAGGAAGGTTTCTGGCCAGCTCAGTTACTAAGCGGTGGACCCAAGGTGTTTGGATTTGGCCTTGGCCTTTATTTCACTCTGACGTTTTCTCTGCTTCTCTTATTAACTGTGTAATTAGGGAGGGTAAGAGTGCCTACAGCTGCCAGTGTCTTTGGAGATGTGATAATTATCTTAAAGAAAATCATACAGCCCATAGCTGGAAACTTTGCCTTTGATGGAAAAAAAAATCATTGTACCTGTTTCACTGAGCATGTAAACATGTGCTTTGCTGATGCCCTTAAGTTCTGCCCTAATTTCAACTTGTTTACCTTTGAAACTTCCCTTTGACTTTTCTTGGAACATAAGCTTGTGGTGCAACATGGGGGAACATGCCAATGTGTTTTGTTGAATGTAATATGAAATAAATGGAATGAAAATGAAACAAGAAGGCAGGAGAAATCAGACAGCATTAGGTAGGCCATGGTAAAATAACACATTATCTCTGATGATCAGAGAGTTCCTGTGCTGAGGAAATAAATGGGGCCTTGCTTCTGCCAAAAAAACTGCTGAAAATCCCCATTCATACACATGGTCTGATGAACTTGAGAAACAGAAACATTTTGAGCCTGTTTTCTGGAATAGCTGAGTAGGTATGCTGGATGCCAGCTATGCAGATAGGCAGTTGTCTCTTTTCCCTCCTTTTGAATCAAAAAGGCAATAATACCTGTGTTTAACTGGGGGGTGCAAAACATAATGATACTGAGTATCTACAAACTTATTGTAATCAGTCAGCTCAGGAGAGAAGTTTCCTGTTAATATCTCCACTGAGGCAATGGATTCAACCTCAGAATTCAACCTTTTTTTAAAGACCAGAGAGCTCAAAGGTGTCAGAAGCACAAGCAGAAAACCTTTGAAGTCCCAGACAGAGCCAATAGGCTTTTAGACTCAGCATCAACTAACCTGACAAAATAGGTGGGATTCAACTGACTTCTGTATCTGAACTCCTCCCCTCAGGTTCTATTTAAAGTCACTGTTGCCAAAGGCATCAAGTACAAAATTTATCTCATCTTTTGCAGAATTTTGCAATAGGTCCAAAAAATCATACTTGAAAAAGAAATATGAAGGGAACTTAAGGTATAAATGATAGAATTTGAATTTGATGTGAGGTATGTTTTTTGTGCTGAATAATGTACCTATTGCTCCTTTCATTTCATCTTTCACATACTCCATCAAGGTTATCTGTATGTAGACAGAACTTCAAAACCAAAAGGAAGAGCTGATGCTACCAATGTTACTCTTCATAGCAGATGAGATGCCAGGCATTGCAGAGCTTTACCTAATCTGGCTCCCTCTCACATCAGCCACATCTGCCACAGCTGGTGTTTTCCATTCTGCTTCACTCTGGGTGGGGTTTATTCCCAGAAGAGGATAATCAAGACTTTCCAGCCTCCTTTCCCAGCTGCCTTTCAGTTTATAATGGCTCAAAACTCTTTCCAGCTCTTTATCAGAGCTTCCTCTTGTTTACTGCTGCAGTCCAAGGTACCAGGTTTTCAAGCCATCCTAGCAAAGATTTAACTTCCCAAAATTCATGGTGCCCTTCTCATAATCTCTTTCACTCTTAACTCCCAGCAATCATTTGGACTGAATTTACAAACATGCCTTTATATGACTGATGTGGGGGAAGAACAAGAGTGTACAGATGCAGTGATCCCTTTGCATAAACATTTAATTTTCTTTAATTCTTATAACTCCTAAATCAACTGTTGATGAGACTTCTGGATGATTCTTCAAAATGAAGAGACTAAGTATGTTGAAAATGGTAATATTTTCAAAATCAAGCACTTATATGCAGACAGAAATTCGGTTGTAATGCTATTTTGAGGGATGTTTTTCTCTGCTATAAACCTGTGCTTTTTTGCAAGCATTTTTACTCATTTTACTAGTTTGCTCATACACCCAAGACTGGGTGAGGGAGCATAGCATTTTCAAGGATTACAGTTCTATGCAAAATAAAATGACAAGGGATATCTGTCTATCTTCAGTTCACATGAACTGAGCATTGTAAGGAAAAATATCTGCTCAGGATTTCTGGCTTGACTGGTTTTCAGCCCATGCAGTATGACAAGGAGTCCTAAGCACTGTTCTTAAATGGGTCTTAAGCTTCCTCAAGGACCCAAATTCAAACACTGGGCTCAAGGTTACAGAGAAACACTTATGTATGGTGACTATTGTGTGGTTTAGGGCACTTTCTGGAGGCTGACGAAAGCTAAGCTGCTGTGTAGGCATCTGTTATATTCCCAGCAGACCTGATTTCTTAATCGCCTTCTTCAGTTATGTGACTCCAGGACTCAGTTGCTTTACCTGGGGAGGCAACTACAGCAGAGGCAGGTCTAACTGTGTTGCAAGCTCCTTAAAGAGCAAGCTCAGTCCAAGACAGCAATCACATCTCTCTTCTAAGGTTACAGTCTTTGTATTGCTGGCATGGAGATCCTATTAGGAATGTAGCCAATTGTAGTATTACATGTGCTATTTGTCGAAGAAGAATTTTCTTTGCTTTCTCTTGTTTCTCTAGGAAGTAGCCACAAGTGTCCAGTGTAAGGTTACTGGGCCCACACAAAATTTTTATCAGATTTTAGCAGCTATTCCTGGAATTACATATTGTTTTGTCTTTTTGAACTGAAATGACAGTGGCTCAGGTGTAATTTTTCATATCAGGATCTGTTTTTTCCCTAGGGCTTCTTGAGGAATTCAAATTTTACTAAGATGCCAAAATTAGTAGTAGTCTTGGAGACTGAGAGATCAGTTTGTTTTTTTTCCCTTGGTGATAGAGATTTTATTTATTTATTTATTTTTTAAAGTTTAAAGCTAAATAATGATTCTGGTCCTCTGGGGAAAAAAAAAAAAAACAACAAACCAAAACAAAAAAAAAACAAGCAAACAAACAAAGAAAAAACCCCCCCAAAAAAACAAAACAACAACCCAAGCTAGAACTGGCTACAACACTTCTGGTGGAAGAGATCAAGACAGACTAAAGACATTGGCGTGCCTATGTGTCTGAGTTGTTTCATGGTGGAGCAAATCCATCTGAGGAATTGCCATTAATAACTTCCCCTTTGTTCCTCCCTAACAAGGTGTGTGTGAGGACCCAGCTCACTTTAACTTTGGCAGTCAAGCCTCTTTACAACTGCCCAAAGGAGAATAGGATATCACCCTATATTAGAAGGACCTCAACTCTCTTTTTGTGAGACTGATGCAGTTAACTCCCATCCCACATTTCCTCAAAACCAGGTCTGGACTTCCTGTCCTTACAGAAGCACCCTGCTCATTTCTTTATTGTGATTCCAATATGCCAAATGTGCCTTCTTGGCCTGACCTGTGATTCAGATATATTTGTGTCCAAGGCTAGGTTGGATGAGGCTTTGTGCAACCAGGTCTAATAGAAGGTGTTCCTGCCCATGGCAGGGGTGTTGGAAGGTTAGAGTGTTATATGTCTAATTCTGTGATTCTACATGACCATAGAATACAAAACCTTCAAGCTTCCTCTGCTTTGCCTATCTCTGTAAAGAACATCAAATATGAGATATTAGTCTAAATGAGTCTCACCCTTAAATATCAGGTCAAATGAAGATGTCACTAATTCTACAGCTGAAATGTTGAGATAGTGTGAGACATGGGGAGGGACTCATCTCACCTAATTTTAGTCATTTAGCCATGAATCACAGAGTGTCAGCTAAAGTAAGTCTTGACTAGCTAAACACCTAGTCTTTAGCTAAACTAAGCTAAACTAAGTCATCTCATTAGAAATGTGGTAAAGCACCTTCTAAAATTGTTTGTGTTGATAGAGATAAATGCCTACTTTTAGATGACTGAGATATATTCCACTTCTTTGGTGTATCCCACCACATTTTGTGTATTGTTTTTAATATTAATCTTGGAAAATAAGCTTACTGAAGGAATGACTTGATGTATGAATTAAATCTTGTGGTACAACTCAGGAATATTTCTGATGTGAACTTTTTGCTTTTGGCCTAGTTACTCTGCTTTCTACATTTTCACTAACAAATTACTCATTGTTTTATAAGAGATTTTATGTTAGACAGGCTCAATTAGCCAAGAGCATGATATTATATGTTTTGATTAGCAGCTGTCATTCTCAAACAAATCAGGTATCATGTTTGCTTGGGACATATTGTCACATGAGTATGACTTGAGTTCACCCATTTAACTTTTGGCACAAAGCTGGGATGTCTTAATGACGATGCTGTTAGCTTAGACTTTCCAAATAGCAGAAAGAGCAGGAGACACATCTCCAACACAGTTGAGTGTTGCCTCGGCAGTGATTAAAGGGGAGATTAGAGCAGGACCAGAAAATGTCAATGCTCCTAATGGCTAACCCTCATTTTAAAGTGGGATGAAACTGGTCCAGCAATCTGCAGTTTGGGAAATGTGTGTGAGCATGGGCAGAAACAATACCTTTTGGTTTAGGGAGCTACTTTAAGAGTTGGGATGGACTCCAACTGTTTGAGCTGCCTTGGTTTGTTGATTGCTGGTTTCATTTTTTCTCTCTTTAACATTTTTACTTCTTTTTATTCCATCTCTCAAAGTGAATCTCAGTGAATTCAACAACACCCCCACACACACATGTCACCCTCACTATCCCCCCTGATATGATTTAAATGCCTGCCACTGCTGCTGGTAAGAGTGCTGTAAAAAGAACTGGCTCCTATTCAAGTCCTTCTCCTCTCCAAATGTTTGGGGATTTGGAGCCCCTACATACAATTACTGAGTGTTTCTCAGGAAGAGAAAATAGCCAGCAGCTGTTCAGTGTCTGATCAATTATGAGTTGAGGAAGAGGAGTGAAAGAAGGGAGAGTTATTGGTTAGAAATCTGCACACAATTAGGAAGCAATGCTAGGAATGAATGCTTGGGAGATGTGAGGAGGATAGACACTCTGACAGTGTATGGTTAGGCTAACTGGTCTACCCAGTGTGGAGACAAAATTGCCTATAAGTTGATGTGAATATTTTCCTGAGGGTTTGGCAAGATTAAAGAGGAAGAGGAGTCAGTCCTAGTCTGAGAACATGAATCCTTGAGAGGGAGTCTGGTAAGTGGATATCTTGGAGTAGATCTGCTTGCCCCAGTCAGGCACTACACTGACTTTGGTGGCAGCTTAGACAGCCACTCCATGTAGTGTGGGCTGTCTACATAATGTCTGCATAACTGTAAACAACTCTGCAAGACAAATCCTGACTTAGGTGTTCAATCCAGTTTCTGCACACACAGGTGTTGAGTGTCTTCTGAGAAGCCCAAGATTACCTGGGAAAGCCACACAGAGTTGGAAAAATTGCAAAGTATCTTAAAATATTTGTTCCTTAGAAGTCTCTAAAAGGGACTTCTAGAGTGAAACTCAGAGACTAGAAGTTTTCCAAACAGCAGTAGACTCCCACCTTCATAAATTAGTTTAGCCCCAAATCTCCGTTGCATTTAGCACAAGGAAAATGTTTGTTCCTTAGTTAGTGTCTTGTTTTAAATTTTACCTGCAGTTAATGGAGAGGATAGTGGGATGACAGATCCTTCTCCTATTAGCACTACCCAGCATCATTTGTACCCTTGAATTCATATGACATGATCTGTGTAGTCTCCACTTACATTGTGACTGAATGTGAGTTTGGATAATCACAGAATCAGAGAATGGTTTGGATTGGAAGGGACTTTAAAGCACATTCAGTTCAAGCCACCCTGCCATGGGCAGGGACACCTTCCACTAAACCAGGTTGCTCAAAGCCCTATCCAACCTGGCCTTGAACACTGCCAGGGATGGGGCAGCCACAGCTTCTCTGGGCAACCTGTGCCAGGGCCTCACCATCCTCACATTGAAGAACTTCTTCCTTATATGATGTGCATCTTTACCCAAGATCCAGGGACACCTCCTTCCCAGATAGTCTGTGTTTGAGATGCAGAGTGTGCTTGAGCATTATCTTATATGATGGCTTGGAAATTTGAGATGAAGCTTAGGGAAGTGTTTGTTAATGGTTAAATGAACCCATAAGCCCATTGTTTACAGAGCAAATGGATCAACCTTGAAGATGCAGAACAAGGGGCAGTGGGTTCAAATTTAAACAGGAGAGAATAAGGTTAAATATAAGGTAGAATTTCTTTACTGTGGGGGTGGTGAGGCACTGGAAGAGGTTTCCCAAGGAACTTACAAATGTTGCATCCCTGGCAGTGTTCAGGGCCAGGTTGGACAGGGCCTTATTTAACCTGGTCTGGTGGAAGGTGTCCCTACCTGTTGCAGGGGTATTGGAACTAGATGAGTTTTAAGGTCCTTTCAAACCCAAACCATTCTATAATTCTATATCATGTTCAAAATTTTGACATGTTCTAGAGCTTTTTTCTATACACTCTTGACTCCAAATCTCAGCAATCTCAGAGAAACTAAAGCTGTTTTCCTTCAAAGTCTGTTCAGCAACCTGTGGTGAAATGGGCAGAGGAGTTTACGTACAGTTTCAGTGAATAAGTTGAAAAAATTGATTTACAATGTGCCGTGGCAAAAACTAAAATATTTTGAAAATCAGTCATTTGTGGGGAAAAGTCTTGGTGAAATCCGACAGTTGAAAATGTGTCAGCTTGTGGTTACGTGAGTTGAGATCTTTATAGCTGATGAATTTAACTACATCCAGCATCCAGTAACATGATTCTACAGTCACTACGTGAAGCTACATAAAGACTGACTGTGTCCTTTCTGCACACAGCAACAGAAGCATTTAGTAAGTTCTGTCCAACTGTGTCATCACCATGAATACATTAGTTTGTGTTGTGATGTGTGGAATTTTACTTAAAGTCAGTTCCGTTGCAATTACATAAGATTATTTATCTTCACTAACATTGTTTATCTTCATTACATATAAAGTACTTTTGATCAGGAACACCTGAAAACATGACCCGAAAATCTTTTAATGGTTAAGAAAAAGAGGTTTACATTGCCCTAAAATGGGTTTAGTATTTCACAAACAACATTATTTTAAAATTTAGATATCTAGTCAACATAGCTCTCCGCGTTGCATATATATTCAGTGGAAAAAGTTAAAAAGTATTAATCTGAGCCTAAAATAGATAGGATGAGCCTTCCTGTGGACATTCCAGTCTTTCCGTCAACTAGAGAATTACAAACGATCAGCTTTGAATAGACAACTAACTCTTAGAGGCATAGATGTAAGTGTGAATGCAGTTTAACGTCAGTGTAATTTCTTCACAGGCTCTTTAATGGTGGTGCTCAACCATAAGATGACGGAATAAATCTGCTGAAACAGATGTCTCATTTAGCTACGTGATAGCTCAAACGTATTTTTCTCTGGAGCCATTGAAAGATGTTGACCTCAGAGCAATAAAACTGCATGTTCACAGTGCAGTGGTTTTTTTTTTTTTTAGATTATAACTGCAATTTAATTAAAGCTTATTTCCAAGAGCACTGATAGAGTCCTCCTTGTTCTGCCAAGTCAAATTCAAAGGTCATGTTCTTCCACTGGCTCCTTAGTGCCATTGAGATTAAACCTACAATGTTCTAATCAGTCAGGTATACCCAAACACTCAGGGTGTTCCAGCCATATATATCTATTTATGTAACTATGCCCTGGTTCAGTTTTGGCAATGCAAAGGGGAAATCAAAGATGAAAAATTGCTTTCTCAGCTGTCCCAGATGAGATTTTTCCATTGTGATATTGCAGTTTCTACCTTCCCCAACTGACTTGACACTACCTAGCAGTTCCTCTTCTCTGGCTCAAATAACAGGGTTCACAGAGTTTTTCATTTCACCTCTGAAGTGACCTGGGCCTCCTTCCACTTATTCTTGTAAATGACCTGAGCTTCTCTCCTCTGTTCCCTTGAACCTCTCACAGAACTATCACAGACCCCCTGGACTCCAAATATTTGCCTCTGGTTCCTCAGCCTTAAGCCCTACTTTGAGCTCAATAGAAAGCATGGGGTTCAGAGAAAAATCATGTTCCCTTCTCTAACCCTTCACCTATGAACCTATTTTCAGAAAATCACAGATGTTAACACCTGAAGGTACCAGTGGAAGGCTGTTTTCTGATCTTCAGGATTAACACAACCCGGAGATGCTCAAAAAGGCACTCATGAAGCTGGCAAAATAACTGACAGTTGAGCTATCATACCTGCTGAGACATTCATTACAGCTTTTCCCTATACCATGGTTATTTTTCTCTTATCTCTCTTTCCTCTTTCTGTTTTCAGTAGCAATTTAATTTTTCTGTTTCTGGTCTGAATGTGACTGTCATAGATGAATTGATTTAAACTATATATTTTTTTTTCTCTTTAGTAAACAAAGACTGATGCATTTCTTTACTAGATTATGAGTAATGTTGGCTGGAGATCTGCTGTTAGAGTCAATTAAGTTAACAAAAAAATCTTTCAGTTTTTATGTTTCTCAGGAAAAAAAATGGGGTTTTGGGAAAGGGAAGTGAGCAGAACTACTTTGAATTCTTGATTTGTTACTGAAGTTGTAAATAGAGTATTTTAGCAACTTTATTTAGAGACCTGAAATGACCATTTCTTGTACTTCCTTTTTTGAATGCCAGTTCATGCGACCTACTTCTGACCATCAAAAAATGGTTAAAATTCATGCCAAGTTTGCTTATGCTTCCTGAATAGTCAATGGAGAGATAAGCACCTCCAAAATATGGGTCTTCACAGCTTGCAGTACATATCCAAACACAGTAGCTTCACATTCCTATCTCACTGTTGAGACTTCATCAACTAAGTCCCACAGTGCAGCAATACAACAATGTAGTTTCCATGGTTCTTGTCTTCACTATTCTTACTGAACTTTCTCTATCACTTTCTGATATGACTGCTTGGAAATGTTTTTACAGTTTGTTTCCCTGAAAAATTGTTTTCTTTTATGAAAAAGAATAAAGATTTAGCAGCAATCAATTCAAATTATTGCAAGAAATGCCCAATTGGGACTAGTTTTTTATTTCAATGTTTTATCTGAATCACATGAGCAATGAAAATAAATATAATTTACTTGGTTCATAGGAATTTTTTGGGGGTTTTTTTTGTTTTGTTTTGTTTTTGAAGCAGTAGTATTTATTTCAGAGTATGCTGAAAGATTTGGAAAACAGCAAACATTGATCTGTCTTCCCTCTGAAAGAGAAACAGCTTCAGCTTTCACCAACAACATTGAGATGAACCTCCCAAGTACCAGCAGAATTCCCAACATGGTCATGCTTTCTTGAATCTCTGTATTGAGCTGGTCAGTCCTCAGTGAGAATACACCACTGGAGTGTGGTCTTTCAGAGACCAATATAAGCATTCTTTTCTAAGGAACTCATGAAAGGAACAGCTTCAAAAATTTCCTTGTAAATTCTGAACTGTGAATATGCTCCTCTGAGAAAAATCCTTCATTAGCTCCTCTGCTTCCAATATGCCCTCCTTTGGTCACCTGAGGCATTGCATGAGAAAAGAGAGCCATTATCAATGCATTGTTTGTATCTTGTAAAAAGAAATAAAATATAAGGTCATTGACTGTGGTTCTTTGACCTTCTTTGGAAATGATCTTTCATTCCTTCTCTCCACCAGACTGACTGGGCTATAATTCAGTTCAACAGTGAGTGTCTTCCCAGCTGTGGAGACCTCAGCATTGATGTATCCAGGCATTAGCAGGGAACTTGAGGGGAAAAATAAAGTAGCACAGACACAGGCACTGGAAAAAGCAACATCTCCTGAATTACCACCACCACTTCCTGGAGCGGTAGTGGCTGGGTCTGTTAGGGAAAAGGTCTACCTCTTGGCCAACTACTGACTCAGCCCGTCCTCATTTTCATGTCCAAGATTCAGTAAGATCAAACTGATACTGCTTGCATTGGGGTAGCACATAATGTTTCCAGACGTATTCACCAATATAAGCACACTGAATAATCATTGTACAACCATTATTAGAGATTTACAGTCAAGGTATGTTAAGACCTAGCAGTGCGTTTAGATTTGACATGGCATGGCTGCAATTATGTAGGAAATCAGTGTTGGCAAGGTGGAATAAAGGTTTTCTGAAGCTGAGTTTCTCCCTTCACATCTGGCTTAGTACCTTCAGACCCCCAAAAACATGACTGCAGAGTTAGTTTTTGATATACCCATAAGATGCTCTTCTTTTAGAAGAAAGCTTTTGTCACTGTGCAGATTGGCAGATTTAGTGTAAGCAGAACTCATGAGAAAAGTAAAATACACTCCTGGGAGTGAATGTGAATGAACCAGAGCTGTAGATACCACCTTTTAATTTGACCCACAGTGGTAAGCCCATGTTCAGAGTCTCACTGAACCTGTATTTAAAGTTTTGCATTCAGCTTTAGAGATGCTTTATTTCACCTTGAGCAAAGCAGCTTTGCACCTTGTTTCCCAGCTTGTAACAAGGCCTTTTTCTCACTCTTTTTTCCATATCTGTAGCAAAGTATGTCTTTTACAAGGTTGTTTCCAGCATGTGAAAGCACTGTTTGGACCTTGGTTGAGAGCTCCCTGGCACTACTGTGATATTGGTAATAAGGTGGCAATTTTTAGCAGGCTTATACTGCCTAAGAAAGATTAATTTGTCTTTTCATGTTCAGTCAGAAGAACCAGGTGAAGGCTGAGCAGATGAATACCAGGACCTTTCTAGTTCGTGGCTTAAGATAAACTTGGAACTGTAGTAACATAAACTCAGAGCCTTTTTGCTAGTGGAATTGTAATCTGAAAATTGATGTATGGAAATCATATTACTGCTGTCTTTCATATGCATATTCCCAATACTCTTTAATGTAAGAGTTCTTAACTCTTGACCTTATGACAAATTTATCCTTCATTTAATACTTAAGATGTTTAGACCATTAGGTAAAAACAGTATTGTTATTAAGGTTATGTGTTGAAAGTCACAGTGCCTGGAAAGAATTGTTCTTTGTGGTTTCCAGGCTGAGTCCAGAAAAGTAGAATTGCAGTGAGGTTATCCATGCAATTAAATTTAAAATAAAAATCTCAAACCTAAATCCAGACTGAAGCAAACCTTAAAAGCATGAAGAATCATTGCAAAAGGTTTAAAAGTTTGCACTTTACTTCATATATATATGCCATTTCCTGAAGGAAACCAGACCGGTTAATCATGTGCAAAATATATATGCATATACATATATTTTACACATACACATATATAAACGTGTGTGTATACGCAACTGTGCATGAGTGTATATATATTATTTTTTCCTCTTTCTTCTACATATCAGACTTAAACATATGGCACTAAACCCATCACTTAATGTGGAATTATGAAGCTAATGGAATGTGGAGAATGAGGTCTTGCTTTCCTATTGGCCACCAGGCTCCTCTTTAACTGCTGGGGGAAGACCAAACTTATAAACAGAGGTCTGTGACCATAGAAACATCCAGATCAACTTTTAAATTTCAACACATTAAAATAATTAGCTTTTTTTTTTCCCCCTACATATTGCACAGGAAAAATGCCTGGTATGCGTGTGTTCAAATATATATATATATTATTCAAATATGTATATTGCGATTCAGCATCGTGATGGTGACTTACAAGTTATAGAACTCATCCTAATGAGAGATGCCAATTTTTATTCCATACAGTCATTAGTAGCTCATTGAAATACAAGTAGACTTCAGAGCAAAAACCTCTGCTATCAGTGAAAATTTTCAACTTGTTCCTGCATAAGGACTCCTTACACAGGGTCAACAGACTTGTTACTCAATCTTAATGTTTTTTTCTTATTTACTTTTCTAGTTTTCTATATACATATGTATAGTCAAACCAGTATGAGTATGCTTTCAACAAACCTTTTGACCCCTGTGGACAAATGGATTTGCACAAATTAGAAATCAATTAGAAGCTGATCCTGTAAGTTAAAAATTGCTTAGTAGAAGCTTTGAGGTTTCTCAGAATGTCATGAAATCATAAAGATGTCTAGTCTAAAAAAGACCTCTCAAAGTCCTTAGTCCAACTACTTGCTCAAAAAATGGGCTATATCCAAAGCCAAATTTCACTCTTGAGTTGTGAGCAAATTTTTAGTATGTTCAACCAGTTTCCCTTTCTGTAACTTGTGACTCTTCTTCCTTCTGCTTTATATCTTTAAGTAACTGCATCTCCTCCCCCAGCAGAAATCTGCAATTTAGTCTCCTCATTTCCCATGACCAAATGTCATTAAAAGTGCTCACTCTACTACAGAGGTAACGATGCTGATGCTTCTTATAGGGTCCCAAGCTTTTCCAGACAGAGTGCAACTTGTTACTTTTCAGTGTGTATCATTGGTCTTTAGTGGTATTTGTGCCTAAGTTTGGGCCTCATACTCTACGTATTTTTGCCTTTTTCCTTGATCCCAAGTATGCCCACATCTCCTACTTCTGTTATCATATATGTTACCATGTGTCATTTCTTCCCAAACTTTATTCTTTATGCAAAGAAAGCTAAAATTGGTAAAACCAAGCTACTTATTTTATCAATATTTTACATAAAGTAATTATTTTCCTTTCCAAATTTGTCATAGTTACCATAGACTTTTTATATACCTTGATGTTTTTTCCTTCAAATGACCCATCTTATTTGCTGCGTCACAAGAAATGCACCAAGAAATAAAAGCATATACTCTCCACTCTCCACGGGAAACTTCCAATCTGACTTTTCATTGCTGTCCCTAGAACTAATCCTTTGTACCAGCCTTCATTATGCTCCCAGTTCTGATCCAGCTTCTTAAAATTTATCATAACCTCTGTCTTTCCCAAATTAGATTACTTAAGTTCCAGCTTCCATGGTTGCTCAAAGTGAGTCTCCCTCTTTAATACAGAAACCTCATTTCCTGTGTGCTGTTACTTCATCTTCTAGTTTCATGAAGCTCTTCATAATTCTGCCTCTTTGTCTAATTTTCATGCTTATTGGTCACACAGATGTCTCCTTTCTTCCACATTCAAACATTAGGTATCTTCTACTGTCTTCTGTTCTGGAAAAAAAAATAAATTTTGGCTTTGATGCCTGCAAAAAAAATGAAGCTGGTCTAAATGCCACAAAAACGTACACATTTCTACTAGTTTCTGCATACTCTGGGTTAAAGATCATATTTAGACCTATTAAGATAATGTATTAACCAACATTTCTTTAACCTCACTATCATTGCTTGCCTGATCAGTTAGTATTATGATATGTCAGGTACAACAGTAGTGCTACGTGACCACAGCCAAGATTCAGCTCCTTATGTGACCTATATAAATACACAATAAGAACCAGACTTTGCCCTCAAGAAATTGTGAACTGAGTACTCAGACAATGAAATAGAAAGCCTTTCCAAAGTTGGCAATGACACCTTTATAACCAACAACTTGTCTAACACCCTATGTACCTTGGTTATACCCTGGAACATCAGAACACTTCACTGTTGTTCCAATAGAAATGATCATTCAGCCATCTGTAGTGTTTGCATAAAAAAATGAAGCCTAAAGAACCAAAGTAACAGTTGGAAAATCTTATGCCAATAGAAATTCCATGTTCATTTCAAGTATATACACACCACTACCACATGGACATGAGCTGAGGAGCTACTTCTTGGATCTTCTGTAGCCACTAGAAGCTATGCAGTGTGACTAGGTAACATCAGCTGACTTGTCTAGTTTCCTCCTTTTGAATAGGATGAATTGCACACAGTACTCTATCAGTATTTTTGATTAGAACTCTATGAACTACAAAGGGAGCTTGGAATGGCTAATTTCAATGGAGATGTCCAAATTAAGTGTCAACACTGCCTGATGAACACTGCTTTCCTTTCCTCACTATCTGTTAAAAGTATACAGTTTTCCAGTGGTCATGGTTTGCCATCAAAAATCCAAAGTTACCTAGAAAAGTAGTGTCAGTATGGCCTTCGCAGAGAGGAGGCTTTGCTCTGCAGACAAAATTTCCTCCCTGGTGATCATGTTGCAAACAAGTTCTGCCTCAGAGAGTCAGGGCACAAAGAACAAAAAGGGATTTGAGCAGCTGGGTAGTGGGAGAAGAGAGGTGGAGGGAGGAGGGGGCTGGAATGGGAAAGCACAGAAACAGTTTTAAATATTTGGAATCTGCAATTGTATTTGTCCCCTTCCCCTCCCAGAACTCTTTTTTTTTTTTTTTAGCCCTGATTAACTATTCCTCCTACAATGCTTTTTCATAAAGGGATCAAGTCCATTGTTTATAGAATTTGCTAATAACAGCCTCAGCCACTCTGTCACAGCAGTGATTCAATTGCAAGACTGGACAATAAAAGCTCAATAAAGGAACTCAAATCCTTATTAAATTCTTTTTTAAATTATTATTAAAAAAATACCCAAGCAGGTTAGGATTGCCAGATTGGGAATTTACATTGAACAGAAGAATGATATGATCTCTCTGAGTAGCACGGTGCAAATTAAAAGGGGTTTAGAGTTAAGTGTTCATGGCACAAAAGCAATTTTAAGTACCTTCAATCAGCTTAGGCTGGCTAAGCCTAAATATGTACAAATCGTGTAATAGGCAATATCCCTGGCAGTACCATGCAGAGCTCTGACAGATGTGTTCTCCAAGGTTTAGAGTGGGTCCTACAAGAGCTCAGGATGAGTGTGTGTGTGTGTGTGTGTATGTGTGTGTGGTTTGTGGGCCACCTAGTGTCCTGGTGTTGACTACACGAAGTAGTCTGCTTTTCGTTTATGGTAGCACAGATTTTGAAGCAAGAAAAGATCATTGCAGACACCTATTTTGACACCTTGCCAGTGACAAAATAGGATATAATGACTCAGGGTTTGCTGCACCTTTCTCTTAACTGCTGCATCAGCTGGAGACTTTTCTGTAGAAGAGCATTCGGTCTCTAAATCATTCTTTCATTGGGAAACCCAGTATTTCTCTTGCTAGTCACCTCAATTGCTAGCTATCCTTGCTGGAAGGACCTGGTTTTGTTCCTTGAAAGAAAAGAGTTTTGCTTGTTTATATGTTTGTTTCTTTGTTTTCCAGCCTGGCATATCTAGATGCTAACCATTTTTAAAGTTCTCTACACTAAAAAGTTTTCCATTATGAGAAAACTTTGTCCTGTATAATCATGTAGAGCTGGTGAGATAGAGACATTTTTATCTTCTCTATATTCAACTAAACAGTGAGAGCTTTCTTAGTTTCTTAATGCAGTATAAGATTTCTCATTTTTGTATATCCTCTCTGAATTCTTCTAGTCACACAGGTATTCATTTCCACCCCGTTCTCGTTCCTCTGGTTTAACACCAGCATGGTAGTAAAGTCTATTTTCTTTAATTAGTAAAGCTTAATTTTCTTACTTGTCCTGTTTACGATGGAGGAAAAGTAAGCTACGGGTGAACATTTTTTCCATTCGAGGTGTAAAATACGTGTTTTGATTTCAACTGGTTATTTGGTAAGGAGTGACCATAAGACACCTACTCTCCATCTGACTGCTTGTTTTTGTCAAATGTCTGTGAGTTTTATAGAATGTTCAACTAGTGGCGGAAATTTGATTAAAATTATCCCACATGTTAAAGCAATTTTTGGAAGCATTTGCACAGTCATATATATGTACACACAGGCCTGTGTCATAAATGTCATGTTCTTATGATACAGTTAAAAGAATATGGCAGAGAAAAAGACTACAAGGAGAAAACAGCATGGAAAACATATAGTCTTCTTACTGAAGTTGCTGATGATAGGAGTCTGGAGAGTTGGTTTATCATGGGTGCCATTTTAATGCCTTGGAATCATAGAATCATAGAATAGTTAGGATTGGAAAGGACCTCAAGATCATCTAGTTCCAACCCCGCTGCCATGGGCAGGGACGCCTCACACTAAACCATATCACCCAAGGCTTCATCCAACCTGGTCTTGAACACTGCCAGGGATGGAGCATTCACTACCTCCCTGGGCAACCCATTCCAGTACCTCACCACCCTAACAGTAAAGAATTTCTTCCTTATATCCAGTCTAAACCTCTGCTGTTTAAGTTTCAACTCGTTACCCCTTGTCCTATCACTACAGTCCCTAAAAAAGTGAATAGTATACTTTTAGCTTGCCTTGAATGTAATAAAATCTCCCCTGACTCTGAAGGATGACATTTGAAAGCCTGAGGTAATGGAAGTCTGATCTGCTCTGCACTCTTGACCTTAAGATGCCACAACAGCCATAATGCTTAAGATATGTATCAAAAATGGGTTTAATCTTGGCCATGATCTGGCAATGAGTGCTTGCAGCCTACAAAGCCAGTTGTACCCTGGGCTGCATGAAAAGTAGTGTGGACAGCATGTCTAGGGACGTGATTCTTCCTCTCCACTCTGCTCTTGTGAAGCCTCAACTGAAGTACTGAGATCAGCTCTGGGGTTCTTAGTACAAGAAAAATACGGACCTGTTAGAGCAGCTCCAGAGGAGAGCCACAGTGAAAGGAGGTTACTACGGCTGCAGTTTATGAACATTTTCTGGAGGGAGATCATACTGTATCTTGGAAACATTAGAGGTTTTGTCCTTCAGTGGACATAACTAATAATGTAAGTAAGGAGAGGCAAATGACACTAGTGCTAGCCTTTGGTAGAGAGATCATCACCCAAAATTTCCTCTGTTGTCACCAACCCCTCTGTTGGATTCATTTATGCTTAGGTAATTGTCTAAAACAGATGGTATGAGATGCCCCTGCAAGTGACCTTTCACTGATAAAAGCAGGAAACCTGTCTTAAAGCAGGGGCTTATTTTTTAAATGGTCATGGTTAAGGGAGATTAATTATAGCCTCAGCACTCAATCTAAGTTAATCATCTAGGCTCTTCCTGTCAGCTCTTTGAAGACATGTGGAGCATTCACCCAATCTTGGGGTAGTGGTTTACGATTGCTGGGATAAATCATCCTCCAGAGTTACAGTTTCTCTGCATTGATGACAGAGAATGTGGAACCAGAAAGCTCTTCAGAAAGGGGCTTCAGTAGCCTTCCTAAAAATTCAGGCAGGATGAACATGGGCCTTTAACTGTTTGCAACAGAAGCCCAGAGATTTTCAAGAGCTGCAGTTGGGTCTTGCCTTTATCAAGACTGATTGTGGGATGATCAATCTCCCTCACATTTAGATATATGGTGGAGTATTCCTGATATTAACTGCTACAGGTGCACTTAGTTGGCATTTACCTCACCTTATATTTACCATTTAAAACATAAATGTTGAGTCCTATCTGGATTGCATGTCTAAGACATAAAGTAGAATAAGTCATCTTCTTCCCTAAGACGGAGGTGTGGCACTGGCTGTGGCTGCCCCATCCCTGGCAGTGTTCAAGGCCAGGTGGGATGGGACATGGAGCAGCCTGGTCTAGTGGAAGGTGTCCCTGCCCATGGCAGGGGGCTAGAACTTGATGATCTTTAAGGTCTTTTCCAATCCAAACCATTCTATGATTCTAGGATCTCTCAAAGTACCCATTTCTGTTTGTGACTCTTTTCTACCTAGCTTGAATAAAACGTACCTGTAAACAAGTGAAGTCTCTGCCTTCCGAGATTAACATGTCTACTAGATAGAGGTAGAACTTTTTGAGGCATTGCTATATGACTTAGTCACACAGTGGAAAATTTCTTTTGGTTTCAGTAGTAAATGCTGGTGCACTGAAAACAAGAATGATCTAAATCTATTTTCTTTTCTCTCCTGAATTAACATTCACCAAGCACGGTAACAGTAAGGCAGAGGTGGTTTTTCCACTGATACTAAATAAACATAAATTACATAGGTTGACTAAATACAATCAACAGCTTTGGACATTATGAGTTTTCTCATATAAAATTCAAGGCTAGCAGGAATATATTTTTTATTTAAGAGAAACACATTTATTAGAATAGGTGAGAGAGCTAAATCTGACCAATCTAACTTTGAAACTACCAGCTTCCTGCTTTATTCCATGAATTTAAACTCCCTGAAATGTGGCATGGCTTTATATTTCACAGCATCCATAACATGAATTTATCAAAGGTCACTATGGCAACATCCAGGCGATTTGAGACAAATATGCATATGAGCATAGAAACAGGACAAAACAAACTGAAATCGCCCTGTTCCCACCCAGGCTTCCCCCCTGTCCCTTCAACTCCAAATTTAGATGAATGTTATTATTAATACTCCAGTCGATATTACCTCAGCAGACACTGAAAAGCAGTAGAGGGTTCACACTGCACATATGGAGAGGAATATCAGTGTTGTATAGGCACATTGCACGCACAGGATCACCGGGGCTATGGGTAATTCTGCAGAATAATTGTATTGGCATGTGTGAATTCTGGGAATCAGAACCTCCTAATATTTGTTTTGTCCATGTTTCCATGGCAATAAGTACACTTGTTCTTAATTCTCTATCTTATTACTAGTCTTTATTCCTAGTATTTGGGGGAGGGGATTATTCACATTCACTTTGGAATTCGAGGCCTTATATAGGTAATACTGAACTTACTAACAGTAAATATCTAAACACACAAACATGGATATAAATATAGTTATAAATATAGGTGTAAATATAAATGTAAGACTAAAAAAAAAAGAGACATTCTTTAGAGAATCACAAATTTTTACACTGACAATGAGATGCATTTTCAGAAGCGATTGAGAACTTTGAGGTATACCAATCCCCTTTTATTATATGAAGCTGTTCTTTCAGCTGATTTATAACATACTTTTTTGATTTATTCTGATAATTTTGGAAAATGGGACACTTTTAGCTTTTTTGTTGCCTGGAAAGAAGGAAAATGGTCCAGAGAGTGAAGAAGTTCAGAATATTTTTCTGCTTTACTGTTCATGTATATATTCAGGCATTATTATATATTGCACACACAGACCAAATCTATATGAAAAATTATCAATGGGTACGCAGTTGCAAAGTGAACGCAGTAATTAAGATAAGCTGAAATAAAAGTTGCTTGTGAAACCTTTACCTTTCTCCCCTTTATCGCTTGTTATCTTGCAACTTAATGATATAGTAGCTTGTTATTTTTAAAGGCGTACCTCCCGTGGATCCAGATTAACGTGAAAAGTATCTGGCTATTCTGGTGCCCAGGCTGAGCTCTGAGTGCCTGCTTTGGCAAAAGTTTAAGTATTTAATACCTCATTAATCTCATCTACTTTATCTGTCTAGAAGTAATTTCTTTCTCTGAACTACTCATTTTCTCATAGTGGGGAGAAACAAGCATATTCAGAGGTGCTTGATCTAATATATGACTATATTGGGATAAGATGAATTACCCTCCAGAGGGACTTGGGCAGGTAGATAAATCCCACATTATTTATTTAATTATTTGAAGAATGCTTCTTTGACTTCAGTTGCAGTCAGGAGTGCTCAATACTTCATTAAGATGCTGTGAACTAAGGATGTAGGCCAGGTTGATGAAGCCTTAGGTGATATGGTTTAGTGTGAGGTGTCCCTGCCCATGGCATGGGGGTTGGAACTAGATGATCTTAAGGTCTTTTCCAACCCTAACTATTCTATGATTCTATGTCACAGACTTGAGGGAGATCATCTGAAACATGTTTATGCTCCTTCTGCCCGTTACACATCAGAAATTCAAATCACATTGAGCACGAAAAATTCATGAGTGACCAGCTGCGTGAAGTTTGCACAACGCAACTTTGCCTGAGTCACACAGAAGCTGTATGAAGGAGTATAATCATTACAGTAGGGCTTAATTTATGGAAATGCCTCTCAAATTCTGCAACAAACAAAGCAAAGGCCTTAGCAACCTCATATACTAATTGCCCCGTTTCAAATGTAGCCCTTGTATGTACTGTTCTCACTGAGGGAAAAACAGTGCTATGTCATGCAATAAAAGACTTCATCAGGTATACTTTTGAAGCGGCTGATACAAGAATGTTTTAGACTGTCTTAATTTTGGCAGTTTCTAACACTGAAGAATTTTATTTTCAACCATAAGATTGTCATTTTAGTGCTTCCCCAATGAAATTTGTTATTAATTATTAATTATTAAGGGGGAAATAAATGGTAAATTTTGGCATATTGCCTCATACAGGTACCAACACAGATCTTCCTGTGATTTACAGCATAACAGAGGAATTCCTAGAGTGGGGCTCTCATCCTTACTTCAGGTAGAGTAGTCCTTTCTCAACAGAGTGCAGAGGTACTGAAAGTACAGAGGACACAAGTTTTTCAGCAGATGGAGGTTATCCTAGCTGTCTTGTGCCCATAGATAGTCCTCATCCCTGTCTCTCTACCTGTTAGTTCCAGGGGTTTTTTTTTAATGCTTTGTCCTGGTGTTTATAGTAGCCAGTCACAAGTGGAAGGAAAAGGAAGGGAAGAGAAAAAGCAAGAAATTCAGAATAATTAATCCCAAGAGCTGGAAGATAAAGCAAACATTTTAAAAAGTTTAAAAACTTCTTAACAGACAGTATTCCAAGCTTGCCCTATAGATCTATATAATATTATGTTCTTTTTAACTTTTCTGCACTTGTATCAAACCATTCTAGAACAACAGCATGCTTTAGTACACACATACAGCACCTTCAGAATTTCCTTAGCCACTGTGAAATGCATGAAAATACATTCAGGGCTGCAGGCTAACTTATTTGAGAACCCATGAAAGACAAGAGGTGACGAAGTTACTTGGAAAAAAGTAGGGTACAATTTTGCTTTAGAAAAAAAAAAAAAAAATAAATTCTCAAGCTCTTTTCCTGGAAGCTAATTTTATTTCATTCCCTGTGAGAGCACCATCAGCAAATCATTGTTAACAATGTATTCAAAGTTAACAAAATAGTAAAGTGGTGGTAAAGAAATCCAGAGGTAAGTTCTCCCTCAGTGGAAAACGGATATTAATATTTAATGTGGTGGAGGTGACAAGTGAAATGAGTACCCATTTCCCCTCTCCTTGGTACTGTGCACAGAGATATACACCTCCTTTTTCACATGTACAAATTGATGGCTACATTAGCTATGGATGGGAAAAGCTTTTCTGCTTATAAGTTCTAAATTGCACTAAAGACCACCTTTAGCAAGCACATAAACACATGTCTACCCTTATGCAGGTACTTAAATCCCAGTTTTCATCGAGTTCTACACATGTATAACCTCACAGTTATGCAGTTAATTGATTTGGTGGTTAGGCTCATGTCTCACAAGGCTTTCTGTGATCAAAGAGAATGTGGTTTTGAGGACATGAAATCATTATGATTAATTTTGAGGCATCTTATAGACTGATATTACTCCTAAGGAATCACAAATGGTTTTTTCTGATTAGATTTAACACAAGAACATAAAATGGTTGTACACATAGATACAAATATATATAATCAAACCACTGCAAATTAAATTGTTGCTCTTGTTAAAACATGCAGAGGTCATAGAGGTCACAGGACCTGTATTAATAAAGCATATCAAACCTTGCTGTGCACTAGTTAACTAAGTTTTACTTGGGAGAAAAGGATGGCAGAATGTGAATGTCTCAGACAGCTACTGGAATTCAGTGTTGGCCACCGGATTTGATGAACAAGAAATGAATCAGATACACAGAGTTCAGAGGAGAGCAGCAAGAAAGATTAGAACTCTATCTAACATGGCCCATAAGGGAAGACTGAGGTAATTACACCTACATATTCCAAAAGAAGGAATATATCTGTATATGCTTGCGTATAATATGTATATACACAGCACAGAAAAACTAAAAATTAAGGATTTTTTCTTCCATGAACTACCATTCATCTTATTACCAAAAGAATCCAGTGCAACATTTTTGTCCAGGTTGATCAACTGTTAAGTGTTCTTGTCTTTGCTATTATGTATGACTCCAAAATATGCCATGATTTCAAGAAAAGACCTTCAGAGCTTTTTTCCCCTAATTTTGAAGCTCCGATACTACTGGCAGAAAAAGAAAACGAAAAAGAGTTGGCCATAGCCACCTTTACAGGGAAGGACAGGTTGATGTTCATGCTTAGGGAGTAGAGGCCCAGACAGGAGATGTGTAGTTGTACTCTATGACTTCAGTAACTTTACCTAATCTCATCCAATCTCTTAGTTAACTCATCTAATTTCTTTCTGCCTCTGTTCTTATTTCTTAGATTAACAGAGTATTCCTTTCTTCTGTGTCTGACCTGTTTTCATATAGAAGGATTTATGGAATGAGACTTTTTCTCCCATGCACTTACAGAGCACTCTGCATAGTGACTTGAGGTTGTAGAGCGGTACACTAGTACACCTGTGTTTGATTGCTCCCCAGAAGACGGAATCAATACTGCTCTATTTATCTGCTTAGAATATAATAGGCTTAATGGATTCTTAATGTCCTCTAGTCTCAGAAGGTAGAATGTACCAAATTCTCCATTTTAAGTTCTTCAGGGAGTTGTGTTCATAATATTCCAGGTCTAATAGATGCACAGGATTTATTAATGTATTTTGTTTGTTTTATACCTCTTCTCAATAAATTTGAGCATCGGAGTTGACCGCTGGTTGCTTTCTTGAAAAACTAATGATGGGAGGAATTTGGCTTCAGGACTGGGTTATAAAAGTTTTACTATATTATAAATCCAGAGGCTCTTCACAGCTAGCAGCATGGATTTTACCCTCTGACAGGGTATTGGCTTCCTGTTACGTTGAAGCTGCTTAAATTGTTTTCATATTATGCTAAACAAGTCTTTGGGGTGATTGGATATTTCAGCAATGTCCTAAACTTGGACATGTGATAAGAAGCTATGTAATATGAAAAACTATGGAGAAGTTTTGATCAGTACAACAAAAATGTTGCAGGAGTTAAGAAATCCTCAAAATACCCACTTTTTCATTATTAATCATAGCATCTTAGAACGGTTTGGGTTTGAAGGGACATTAAAGCTTATCTAGTTCCAGCTCTCTGCCACGGACATGGACAAGATACACTAGACCAGGTTGCTCCAAGCCCCATCCAACCTGGCCTTGAACACTGCCAGGGATGGGGCAGCCACAGCTTCTCTGAGCAACCTGTGCCAGGGTCTCAACACCTTCATAGCAAAGAATTTATTCCTTATATCTAGTTCCTTATATCTAGTCTGAATCTGTCCTTTGCCAGTTTAAAGCCATTCCTCCTTGTCCTATCCTTTGTCAAAAGCCCCTTTCCAGCTCTTTTATAGGCTCCTTTAGGTACTGAAAGGCTGTTATAACAAAGTCTTACCTTAAGCTTTCTCTTCTCCAGGCTGAACAACCCCGGCTCTCTCAGCCTGTCAGCATAGCAGAAGTGCTCCAGTTGTCAGAGCATCTTCATGAGCTCCTCTGGACTCTCTCAACAGCTCCACATCTTTCTTATGCTGGGGATCCCGGAGCTGGACACAGGACTGCAGGGGAGGTCTCACAAGAGCAGAGGTGGAAAATCCCCTCCCTTGCTCTGCTGGTCACACTGCTGGTGATGCAGCCTAGGACACAGTTGGTTTCTGGGCTGCAAGCACACATTGCTGGGTCATGGTGAGCTTCTTGTCAACCAACACCCCCACATGCTTCTCCTCAGGGCTGCTCAAAATGCAGTCTGCCCCAGCCTTTATCTTGCTTGGGACTGATTATCCTGACCAGTGTGCAGGACCTTGCACTTGGCCTTGTTGACCTTCTTTGCATAAACCCACCTCTCCAGCCTATCCAGGTCCTTCTGGATTTCATGCTTTCCTCCAGTGTGTCAACTGTACCACACAGCTTGGTATTGTTAGTAAACAAATAACAATATAGTGCATGACCTGAGAATATGCTCCATGTAAACATCAGAAGGTGGAGATGCCTGCTGATGGACAGAAAATGGAACCCAGATTGGGAGTCATTCATATTTATCCTTAAGTCCCCACAGCTTTATCCCATTTATATTAAAGAAATGTCTGGGCTCACTTTAGCCTCCTGCTGTATGTTTTTTTGTTTTGTTTTGCTTTTTCTCAGCACTGCTGCTCTGGCTAAATGTGGAACCACAAAACCTGTGTATTAATGTTTCAAGAGATGAAAAACATGAATCATGATCAGTATGTAAGGACAGAGCCATGAAAACTTTGTTTCTGTGTCCTTTGCACAGATGTACTGGGTGCATCTGTGGGGACACATAGATGGGTAATGATTTAGTGAGAGGATGTCCACAAAAGGCAACGGTTACAGTTGTATGTGGACCTTGTAACATATTGCGTATTTTTCTTACACTCTAACCCGGTTAGTATAACATCTGTGATTCCTGAATATGGTCACTGACTAAACACAGATGTCTGCTGTAAAGTAAATGTTTCAGTCAGAGCTAGTCACCTGAGCATATGTGATCTTCACTGAGAATCTATCTAACATAATCAGTATAGTTTAAGAAGTAACTTGCCTCATCTTAAAGTCTTTGCTCATCATGGGTTAAATTGATCAATTATTAAAATGCTTATTTCTCTGTATTCAGTGAAATGAGAACCTAAGTTATGAATTGAGATGATGACATCTAAGGTCTAAGGATGAAACACACTCTGATGAAGCTTATCCTTCCTGTGAACTGAGCTATGAAGCCATCCGTCTTTCCTGCTTTCCCGTAGTCTCACTAGCTCCCTTTCTGTCTCTTCCACTGGTGCAAAGGTGCATCGTCAGACACTCTAGTTTCTCTTAAGGGGAGCTGTGGGCTTTTCATCAGGCAGGATAAATCTCATAGTTCCTACCTAACACACAAGGCCAGGGGGATACTATTAATTACTCTATCTGTATAATGACAGTACTTAGATCACATTTATTTGGTGAGGATGTCTGTATAAGAAGCCTGACAAGCCTGTTTCTGCTCTAAAGAGGTAACATACTTTTTTCATCATTAAGTCCTGATAAACAATGCCTGGATAAGATAACTGAGGTGTGAGACATGCGTATGGCCAAGCCTGCAATTTTGCACGAGCCTACCAGAATCTGCTTCATTATATATTTTTCTTTAACTGCTCTTTTATGGTTTTCCTTATCCTTCTCCTCTTGCTCCCCAAACGATTCTGTTTCCTGCCTTAATGAAATTATTTGAGGTTCTGCATAGACTCCTAATCAGAGAAGACACACTTTGAGAGAAAGACGATTGCAATTGGAAATCAGTACAGCTTTCAAGAGCCAGTTGCCACAAACTGAATTGGGCCAGAGATAACAAGCTAGTATTGTGAGCCGTGACAAAGTATGGGTGCAGTATTGCCTTTCTCTTTCAGAGAGATTTTACAGAGATGCTGATTCATGCGCTGTCTTTCTCCTTTGGCTGAGTAGAGCACCAACCTTGGGGTTGTCATTTTACAGCAGGAAAGACAGACATGAGATGCTCTGGCAAGAGGTTTCCAGGCAGTAGGGTAAATGAGCCAAAGAATTCAAAGCCACAGTCTCTCTCATTCCTACCCACCAGATTATAACTGCAGCCAGAAGAGAGATGCAGATGAAATGAGAGAGCAAGAGAATGTGGTTACTGTGCTGAGAGGTATGGTCCAAAGAAGCACATTAATTTTGTTAGGGCTTGGGCCAGCAGAAGGGGCCCAGAGTGGCAGAGAGGGAAGAAGATGAAGGAAAAAGAAGGGATTATGAAGCCCATTGCCTAAAGCCATTGCCTGGTGCTGCTGGTTGCCTGCTTCAAGGCCACCCACATTGGGTAAGTGACACTTGTGAATGACTTAGTAAAACTCATGGGGCCTGTCAAGGCAGTGAACAGGAGTCTCTCTCTTCCTCAAAGAAGGAGTCATTTAAAAACAGAGTTGTGAAGGGGGAATAGGAGTGTGTAGGGGTGGTAATAGAAACACAACAGCAATGAGAAAACATGAGATTTTGCAAGCAGGGCTGAGGTGGTCGGCACTACCTTGCTATCAGCAGCAGGCACTAAGACTGATGGTGTTTTGTTCTCCCCAGACCTGGTAGCAGATGCCAGCTTGGGGGAGTGAGTCAGGCTCACCATTTTAATTCTTTGGACATAAAACTCAGCATGAGGTACGAGGGAGAGCTGCAGTCGTGCTTGACAGAGGCCACCTAGAAAAGCCAATGTTGTTCTTAGTGGGCTGAGTTACCTCATCTCGAGCCAATAGGTGGGAAAATTCGCGGCATCTCACCCTTCACCAGTGCTTTGCATCTCCAACTTGTTGCTACAGTTCGTAAGAACTACAGAAAAGCATTTGAAAGCTCTCCAAGCTGAAGGAACCTCATGAGGCTTTCTGAAAGTAATAAAACTACTTCTTCCTAATCCCTGTTTTTCTTCCTTTTTTTTTTTTTTTTTAAATGGCTGGTAAGGCTAAAAAATGACAGGCAAAAGTCCAGGTTCAGGTCACATCCAGTTGATTGTGCATTAGATTTTTGACTTCCAAAAAAAAATAGAAAATTTAGTGTGACTACTGATGCAGTGTTGATTTTATAAGAAAGGATTTTCCCTGTCCCATTCCACAGAGTAATTTCCTTTCCAAGCAAGCCCAGAATTTGAAGAGTTAGTAGTAAACTTACCTCAGTCTTAGCATGGAAAGAGGTGTTCTGCATAGAGGCATTATTGCCAGACTCAAATCTGGCCTTGTTTGGCAATGAAAATTCAGAGGGTCCTCAAATGAAGTAAAACTACAATTGTGTTTGGGCCTAAGTGTTCATTTTCTTATTTAACTGTGCACTAAAATCCTTTCACTGCCATGTCTGAGATACACAGGTTTTTCACTGTTCAGCAGTGCACTAGCTGAAATAAGAGTACTTAAAGGACCTTGCAATCAAAATAACTGAAAAAAGAATAATTGTCTCCCATCTTGCACAAGTTAAGGCACAAACAAGAATGTGTTTGTCCAAAAATCCCTGGTTTCTTTGGAAAGTTGCTGACCTCTTCAGGCCCCAATCAATAAGCTGCTAATGAAGTTTCCTTCCTCTAAAAACATATATGTGACTTGCAAAATACAAATCAGAGCCAATAGACCCTTTCTTGTGAATTCACCAAAGACAGAATCTCTGAGAAACTTCAAAAATGCAAGCAGAAGCATCAACTTTGGTTTTCTTTTTTTTTTTTAATTTCCAGCTTTGCATAACCTCTGAGATTTTGATCTGCCAAGTTTCACACAGCTCTAGTTAATTCTTGTTCAAGAAACAAGTCTTCTGACTCAGAGTCATATCCTAAAATTCTTCCTTATGAAGGTTTCACACTACTGAGGGCCAGTAATGCAGATCCATTTGCTGATGTGATTTGACTAATCCTTCTATAATGAGGAAGTGAAACAGCTGAGATGAAAGCTAGAGCCCTGACTGTGCAAAGGTATGAACTAATAAGCAAAGCTAAGCTAATATGGGGATCCGGGCATTCCAGGAGGGAACTTGAACCAAACTGACTTTGGTGGTTTTGATCAAAATGGATGCCAAAAATGTTATTGAAGGGTCCAAAAACTAAAGCAAAAAGTCAGCAATATTATCACCTGTCTGTTCATGCATTATGCTATTAGCCATTCAGTGACAAACAAAACCCAAACTAAACTTATCCCAAATTTAAATGCTTGTCAGAACTTTCATTGTCACATTCACTTATTTGCAGTGGACAGCAAACATCTGTGGACTGCATTCATGTCACTGAAGAAACATATACATCTGTGTGCTTGCTAGGAGTATTTAAAACTGTGCAGAGAGGTGGGATCATGCAAGGAAGGAATGTAGCAAGATTAATACGGATGGCATTTAGTCTGGGATAAACTCTATGAGATTTATTAGCCCATGGAACTGAATTTATAGAAAAAACTGACCTACTAACTTGAGAAATTTAAAACTATCCCAAAACCACACAGCAGAGAATATGCTGTACATCCTTGCTTAACAGATACATATCTTTCTGAGTGACATTTTCCAGTCTCTGAAATGTAAGAATAATATTTTGTTAGTTATGTTGCTGTGAGGGTAATAATGGTGCTGTCCTAATGGAATAAAAGACAAACTTGACCCTAAGGAATTTCCTTTCTCAGTCATCAATTAAATACATTTTTTAACCATGAATTTTCCTTTTTGTAGTATGCATAACTCTATCCCTATTAAACAAGTATGCAGACACGAATAGGATTTTATGAGAATTTAATGCTTGGTGGTTTGGCGGATTAGAGCTTAAAAAAATAGGGTTACTCTTAAATTAGTAAGGTTAGCAGAATGGAAAACCAAGGCACAGAGAGTTTAAAGTATTGATGTCAGAGATACCAGCAATGACATGAGGGGGAACAAATAGAATTTGCTGCAAAGCCAATTCCACAATTGATTAAGAGTAAAAAGGACAGCTTGAAACAAGTTTTAACGGATTGCTACCAGTTAGATGGAAAGACTTGACATGCCATTTTGTGATATGGTATTTCTTTTTGTACGGAGAAACAGATACATGGAAAATTCCATTGGTTAAGATTCTCATTTTCTTCTCAGAGTGAATTACTAGTTGCAGATCACTATTGCTGTGACAGCTAACTAGCTAGCCAGCAACTTCCCCCAGGAGTACAAATTAAAGTACTAAGCTGCATTATACTGGAAATGTGAAGGGTACCCAATTCAACTATCTAGCTGTGACAAGTATCTAATGCCATTTAAGATGCCTCAGAGTATCCTCTCTGGCTTCCATCTGTTGGTTTACAAGAACACAAGGCTGGAGTAAAATCTGCCAGGTGAAAGTAAGTATTCAAAATACCTTACATGTTGCATGGGACCCCAGGCATTAATATGTGTGTGACTTAAGCAAGCCCACATCATTCTCCCTGGGTAAGCTGTATGGAATAAAATCTTGAAAATAACCCAATGATAAGATGTGATGCTGAGATGGTGATGATAGAGGAGGGTGAGGAAGATGGAGAAATAACTGGCTGGAAAAGGCTGAGGAGGGAATTAACAAACACATTTCTGGAAAGTTGGGTGGGAAAATAACTGGGGAAAGGTGGTTCTACAAAGTGCAGGGAATGACAACTCTCCATTGTAGTGGGGGAACACGAGCACCACACAAAGATCATTTGGATATTGCAAGTTGATAAAGCAAGATTGTGTTACATTACAGTCATCTTCTGCTCCCCCAGCATTTCAAAATTAACTACTCTGAGCTCATCCCAGATAAAACAAGCCTTTCGTATGAGTTCCAAGACCTTGATTCCACTGCAGACTGACACTTGGAGCCACCCACCAAGAAGGAAAGCAACATCACCAAGCATTGCCATCTGGGTGCTATCAGAGACAGTGAAAACCTTCGTGCAGACTAAGAAGAACCGCAGCCCCATCTCAGGCCAAAAGGAAAACCTTTTCTCTGAAATAATATCCTCCACTGACATTATTAATCAGTCTGACACTGGGCTGTGCGTATGAGGAGAGGACAGAGAGCAAACTGCTTTTACACCAATAAAAACCAGAAAGATCTGAAGAAATTCTCGTAAGTTATGTCCACAGACATTCCAAGTCTCCAATAAGGTGAATGTGCTTTGTTCAAGTAGCTTCTGTTTCAAATGCCCCCACAATTACACCTATATTCTTGCATTAACATTTGCTAAGGTCTTCCAGGACTCTTGGTCACAGCTGATCAGGTTGCTCTGATCTTTGCCAGGCATCACTGCCTGGGTGCTTGGAGTCAGGCTATGTTTTCTCTGGGGCTCTGGATAGAGTAGTTTCCTTTGGGAGAGTGCACTCCCCAGCTGCATTGAACAATGAACAGCCAGTCTCCACCAAGGGACCCAGAGCGAGCCTGTCTTCATCATGTGGTGTGGTGCTCTCAGAGATAGCTCTAAAAGTTAAATCCGTGTCCCTAAGGAACAGGTGAATTTTGCCAGAAATGCACAGAGAGTTTTGATGAAAGTGTGCAGGTGTAGCTAGACAATGGTGGTTGCTCCTTCCTGGAGAATTTTTTGAAAGAGAATACTAGGGCTTCCTGTCTAAGCTGCGATTCATAGAATCACAGATTCCAGACACAATCCTGAGTGTCTTTGAACGTATCATGAGGATCAGCAGCACAGGTGACAGTCTGGTATCATAGAATTAGAGAATGGTTTGGCTTGGAAGGGACCTTAAGGACCACCCAGTTCCAACCACCCTGCCATGGGAAGGGACACTTTCCACTAAACCGGGCTGCTCCAAGCCAGATCCAGCCTGACCTTGAACACTGCCAGGGATGGGGCAGCCACAGCTTCTCTGGGCAACCTTTGCCAGGGCCTCACCACCCTTGCAGGGAAAAGCTTCTTCTTAATATCTGATTTAAATCTCTCTTCTGTCAGTTTAAAGCTATTTCCCCTTGTCCTGTCCCTACATGCTCTTGTAAAAAATCCTTCTCCAGCTTTCTTGTCCATCCCTTTGGGTACTGGGATGCTTCTGTAAAGTCTCCCTTAGAGACGCAGTCCTGCAGCCCTACAGATCTTAGGTGGCCCAACTCGAATGGAAAAGCAAGCCACCACATCACAGTTATGATGGATACGCTACTACAGTGCACAGCCTTTAACCATCAGATATGTTAAAAATTTTCCAAAGTATTTAGGCTGGGTAAAACAGGCTTGCAATTTCATCTACTGAGAGTATAATCAAAATATTTCAGTAGCATTTGTATTTCCCCATAGAAAACTTCAATTTCACATAAATTGTATTAAACTTTAAAAATCTAGAGCAGCTGCCCTGGAAATTACTGTATGCTTATTTTAAATACACTAACTTTCACTACTATCTTCAAATATTAGTGACTGACATGGTTTTTAATGCTGTGAGTCAATAAAATTCACCTTTTGAGAATTCCTGCAAAAAGAGAAAGCTATGGATAAATAAGTGAAACAAGGAAACAAGGAAAGAAAACGTATTGAAACTATTTATTACCAAGAAAGACAGAAATACAGAATGAGAAATAGCAAAACAATAGAAATATTGATATAAGATGATCAGTTAGCATGAATGAACACAATTTTGAAGCCTGCAGCATTGCCCCAACTTACATCAGCTGAACAGTCTTGGGTTGGTTTTTTTTTTTCAGTTTTCAGAGTAATGTGGCATAGGGACTACACACATTGTACTGTATATTCTAGTGAGCTATTAATTTTTTATGTTTGGTTGGATTCCTGTAAACTGGCATTTTAAAACCATAAAGTCTTTCCCTGATACATTCAAGGGATCTGTTTCTCTCAAGCTATAGGGGTACAAGATGATGGAATGAAGCCTAAACATATTCCATTTTTCTCTGTTTTTTTCTTCAACAATTGCCCTCATTCTGCATTTCAGCAGTAAAATGCAGATGCTGAATGGGAGCAAATGAAAGTGCTGTGTTACTTTTGGTCTTGGGTTATTCCTGTGGGGTTTTCTGAAAGCTGAGTTGCCACTAAAGTTAACCTAGTTTCTGTAATAGTTATGCCAAATAGACTCTCAAGACAGATATGTCTCCAAGTCCACCACCCAGATATAAGATCTCAGGAGTTGGACTGGCAAAGTGGTCCCTGTCTCCAGTTTGGGGCAAGAGAAAATAAAGAGTGAAGGAAATTTGAGAGCAGGACCCATTGTGATTTTTTTTTTCTCAAAAAACATATTTCAGGCACAAAATAACAACAAAAGTCAGCAGTTATCTAACTTTCAGAGACACGATTTTCCAAGACACTGCCCATGGAAAAGAGTCTTTGGCTGTCTTTTTTGCTGTTGTGGGTTTTTTTAACACGTCTTGAATCACTGCAACACAATCACATCCTGTAGTCACAGAACTAACAGTCTAAGCAATAAGTCCTTGAAATATACAGTGGATCTTCCTCACAGAAAGAATTAAAGGAATTTGTATATGTATAGAGTTTTATAGGATTTTATTTTCCCATAACTCTTCTTCCACCACCACTTTGCACTTCCTTACAAATAACTAACTGCACTTGTTGGCCCTGTGGATTCAAATGTCATGGGCGTACCATTTTATAAATGTTGTATTCTTTTCTCCGTGTCCTGTAACTCATGTGCTCTCACTCATGTTCTCTCTATCCTACTATATGTCCAAAACCAGCTCATCCAAGTTAGTCAGTCAAAGCTGGAGACCAGGGAGCTCAGCAGGAGGTGGTGATAAGCCCACAAAGTATGCTGATGTTAGTCTAGCCACAGAGCAACAAACACATGTGGCAGATGGTTAAACTAAGATCACTGGTAGAATCTGGTAGAAGCATCTTCTAGCATAGGTCATAAAATCATAGAGTCATAGAATGGTTTGGGTTGGAAAGGATCTTAAGATCGTCAGTTCCAGCCCCCCTGCCAGGAACAGGGGCACTTCATATTAGAACATGTCACCCAAGGCTCTGTCCAAGCTAGCCTTGAACACTGCCAGGGATGGAGACTTTACCACTTCTCTGGGCAACCTGTACCAGTGCCCCACCACTCACAGTAAAGAACTTCTTCCTTATATCTAACCTGAACTTCATTTGTTTAAGTTTAAATCCATTCTCCCTTGTCCTACCACTACAATCCCTAATGAAGAATCCCTCTCTGACATCCTTGTAGGCTACATTCAGATACTCTCCCAGTGTGGCCATCCAGTCAATTCTTTATCTAGCAAGTGGTCCATCCATCAAATCTGTGTTCCTTCAGATAGAGACAAGGGTGTTTTGTGGGACATTGTCAAATGCTTTGTACAGGTCCAGGTAGATGACATCAACAACTTTACCCCTACCTATCAGTTCTGTAGCCCCATCATAGAAGGCCAGGCATGATTTGCTCTTGGTGAAGCCATGTTGGCTGTCACCAGTCACCTCATTGTTTTTCATGTGCCCTAGCATGGTTTCCAGGAGAATATGCTGCAAGGTCCTGCCAGGCACAGAGGTGAGACTGACTGATCTGCAGTTCCCTGGGTCTTCCATTTTTCCCTTCTTGAAAATGGGGGTTATATTTCCCTTTTTCCAGTTGTCAGGAATTTCACCTGACTGCCATGATTTTTCAGATGTGATGGACGGTGGCTTAGCAACTTCATCCACCAGCTCCCTCAGGACCTGTGGACGGATTTCACCAGGTCCCATCAGGTCAGTTATGTTATTGTGCCTTTAGCTGGGTGGCTGAATGCAAACAAAGGTGTCATGGGTTCAGCCGTAGCAGTAATTTTTCTTCTTGTAGCTGGTGCAGTGCTGTGTTTTGACTTCTGGGCTGGGAACAGTTACTTGATAGTGAGCATGTTTTGAGGGTGTTTTTGTTCAAGGCCTTTTCTGAGCACGTGCTCCAGCCAGGTGGAGGAGGGGAGGCCGGAAGGAAGGAGAGACAGGACACCTGACCCAGGCTGACCAGTGAGGTATTCCATAACATAGCACGTGATGCCCAGGATGCAACTGGGAGAGAGAGCTGGAGGGGTGGAGCTCTAGAGGGAAATGGAGGAGGGAGCACGCAGTGCTCGGCCGGGCAGGGTGGAGTGAATTATGGGTCTGTGGCTGGTGGGGTGTTGTATTCTTTTCACTTGTTATTGGCTTTATCATTATTATTTGTAGTGGTAATGGCAGTAGTGATTTGTGTTATGCCTTAGCTATTAAACCGTTCTTATCTCAATCCGTGGGGGCTACATTCTTTGGATTCTCCTTCCTAACTCTCCGGGAGTTGGGGGACTTGGTTTAAACCACGACAAAAGGTCACATCTCAGCAATGCAAAGTAGCATCAACGGTATTGCCGCAATATTAAGATGAAAGACGAAGGACAATTGGCCGTTGTTTCATGGAGACCTGAGGATGCCTTAAACACCTCTAGGAGTACAACACCACCACAATGGGAATTGAGGAAACATCTTTTCCTGCAGGCAAATGGGTGAAATTAAGCTAAAACTGTGACTCCAAAGGCTGCTTGTTTGGGCAATCCAGTACTGGACAGCCTTCCAGGAGGGATCCTAGCCTGTGGACCTCACAGCTACAACTGTCACTGAGTTTGAAAGCAATCTTTCTGTTTCAGTATGTATTCAATGTAGGTGTTTCCATTCACATTCAATATAAACCTTACTCTGAATCTTGGTGTTGGTTCCTTTTGGTAGATTTGAGTCACTTTTTGGCTTGCTCCATTCTGACATCAGAAACAAAAGCATAGTTATCCTAGGAGACAGGTAATCTCAAATGTATCATGATAAAATCTGTCATTATTTTTAGTTAGAGGGTTTTTAGAGTTGAAGACTATCTTAAGTCTTTCTACCTTTAGTGTTTTACTGGAAAACATGGATTAAGAGCTCAGTTGCTCTACTGTTTCTCTGTATTTAGGCCTTGAACTACCTTACAGAAGCACTTTTTCTGCATTTTTTACAGAGAACGTGGAGGGTGCTTGCTCTCCTTTATAGATGGTTTTTAAGGTTTGTATAGGGAAAGAAATTAATTGAATTACTTACTGTATTTAGAGATCACCCATCTCTGGTCTATGCCCACTATGACAATTTCATACAGTGTTGGCAGATGCATTATGTGTCATCCATGAATGTGAACATCCATGCTTTGACACTGTAGTAGCTGTATAAACTTCCATATTATCACTGAAGGTCTACCTGATACTGTCAATAAAGTTTAGACATTTTCTCAATGCTTTGTCCACAAGAATGCAAGGTCACTACAACTCATGCTTCATAACTACCATTATATTTGCATGTGTGTTGGATGACACCTGAAAGAGCACTGGATGCCTCTATTTAGGCAAATCTTATTTAAAGTTTCTGGGTTTTCGGTATAGCCAGTGGAAATATGCCAGTGGAGATATACTGACGGAGTCTAGAGAGATGTTTACCTGGACAAGTAAGTGAGTAATTTTCCTATGGTAGAAGCATCTGTGGCCATTCAAGATGCTTAGTCTAGCTGGGACATCTGAGTCAAGTTGTCAGATGTGTCACAGGACCTGTAGGAAACCTGTGCCTTTCAGAACTCTTGCCAGACTCCATATGCCAACTCAAAAGGAAGATACCTGTGAAAGGGCAACTTAAAGAAACTCTGGATAAGTATTACAAAATTAACTGAAGAATTCTCTAGACTTTATACCTGATTGCAGACACCCACACTTTCATGTCTCAACCTTCAACCTGAATCTAATTCAAGGCCAGGTTGGATGGGGCTTTGAGCAACCTGGTCTAGTGGGAGGTATCTCTGCCTGTTGCAGGGGGTTGTAACTGGATGATATCTAAGGTCCATTCCAACCCAAACCATGCTGTGATTCGATACCAGTCTGTCACCTGTGTTGCTGATCTTCATGATATCTTGGAAAACACCCAGGGCTGTCTTTTGGAAAACTTAAAAGAATTTAGGTATTCAATATGTAAAGGGGAGATGTCCCTACAAAAGTTCTAACTCTTAGCTGTATGTGAAATTGACTCAAAATGAAGCATTTTGCAGTTCTAAATGGTAATTCTACCACCAGAAATTCTTCAAGAGGACTCTAGACTTTGGTATTGAGATATTTTCACACAAAAGCACATTATGAAACATTAGAATTTTCTACTGGATGGACTTCTTTTTTTTTTCATCTACACAGTTACTCCTTTTTTGGTCATCTCTTCTGAGAAATTTTAGGCTTTGCTTTTTTTACAAAGTTATCCAGAAAAAAAATCACAAGTTCCATGTAATCACCAAGATATAAGGTTTTAAAAAACAGATACCAATCATTTTAAGACTTGTCATAAAATTTCCAGGTTTGGCAATACAGGCAATGTCATAATTTCCTTATGGCTCATTTTTAACCTTTTCTTTTAGTCACAATAAATGTTACTGCATTTTTTCATGTCTGGCTTTATGTTATAGGAATAATTTGAGTAGTCCAGTCTTTGTGGACTCAATTGATTAATCTGGCTGAATTCTTTCACCTTAGGGACTGACTCATCCTGTTTTTTCCTGACTTCTGTATTGCCTGTTCTTGACATTTAGCTCTCCTGTGTCATAGCAGCCTGGATTCATATTCAGTGGTCCTTTTCGTCCCCTTCATATTTGTTGTGGCACTCTTGGGCACAGCAAATCTCAAATTTGAAGTAAGTATGGAACAAAACACATATAGTCCCTGAGTAGTTCTTTAAATTAGGTCAGTATTTTAATAGTGACAGAATTTTAATTACGTTTTTGAGGCCTACGACTACATCTGACACTTTAATTCACTAAAATCCCTCAAATGCTAAACCATATACACACACCGATCTTGGATTCATGTCAGCTGAATCGTGCTTCTAAAATTTAGGGATGCATGTAATTCACAATAACTCTAGGCTAATGAATTCTGGATAAAGATTAATACCTTCAGAAGATAATTTCTCACATCTCAAGATAGGCAATTAAGGCAGCTCAGTCTGAGACCTTAAATATGATAAAATTATGTAAAGCAAAGTATCTGTCATGTATCTAATCTCAGCAAAACAGTACAGTGTCTCACTAATCTCAGTCTTTATAGCCAAGAATAACAAAGAACAGATTTCTGAAAGAAGACAATAACACTTTG